>NC_052020.1:58159422-59522887 GCF_015832195.1 Motacilla alba alba | reverse complement strand
ATGCGTTGCCCCAGGATGCTGTGGCTGTCAAAAGCATGCACAAATCCAAGAGGCAAAATGAGGGGTTTCAGAGTGGCATTTAAGAAGACAGCCTTTCTGAAATCTCTGGCACATGATGCCCCTCTGTTGCTGCTTCCTAGAAGCTGTGAGACCGGGCCATGCTGCTGTTTGTTGTCACCTCCCTGTACCTGTCTCTGAGACACAGTCCCACCGGGCTGTTCTTGGGGCATTTTCCTTCTTTGTCAGCCCCAGCAGGCAGGGCAGCAGGGAGAGTCTGCACTGGCACTCTGCAGCTGAGGTTCCACTCTATGATCTAGGCCTGTCACCCCCTCCACTCCACCTCACATATTCCCCAAAAAAGCAGCAGGATGTCCCAGGAGATTCCACCCCTGGACAAGAACTGTTGAAACTCTGGCTTTTCCCAAAACCCCCTACCTAAAAGAAGCCCCACAACAGCAACATGTTATTTAAAAGCTGCAAGCAACTCTGTCTCTCAGCACTTGCTTTGTGCAGGCCCTCAGCTACAGGAAGGTATGTGAGGCATCAGGGCTGCAGCACAGGGCTGGTGACCGATCCCAGGGGCACCCCTGAGTGTCACCCGGACCCCCCACACCTGCAGAAGCTCTCTGCACCTCACAGGGCACCAAAGAGAAATGAGGAAGAGAAAGCAGAAGAGAAAGGGCAAAACAAAGGTGCCTGCACAAGGAGATGCATGGTGGCAGATTTTTCATGCTTATCCCAGTGTGAATGGAGTCCTTACCCCTGTGTGAATGAAGCATCCACCAGGGAGTGATCAAAAAGACATCAATAAGAAAACCAATATCACCTAACATTTGTAGGGTTATCTCCTCTGGGCCTCCTTCTGGGACTCCCATGCAGGAGCTCACAGGGAGACCCTGTCACCTGCCATTGCTGGCAGCAGTGGGAGCAAAGAGGAATCTTACTCAGTCCCACTGGGCCAGTGGCTCAAGGCACCCAAATCTCTACGCTCAAAACTTCTGCCATCCTGCTTCTGCCTTCAGGCAGCAAATCATCTTGTTCCAGAGCTTCCTCTCTTCCCTCAAGGTTTCCTTTGCAGCTCCATGGAGCAGCAGGCAAAGCGAGGAAACAGCACAGGCCTGCTGCAGCTGGAGCACTGCTGCAGACCAAGGCCAAGAAAAGGCTGCTCTCAAATCTTTATCTCTCCCTGCTCTGCAGTGGTTTCACCAGCGCCCTTTGGCCCTCTGGGCTCTCGGGGCTCAGAGGCACTAGCAAGACACGCTTCTAACCTGCCTTCATGCCAAGAGGGACACAGAGTGAACAGGGCCTTTCTTACCAGTCATCGCTGCCGAGCCAGGAGAGTGCCTGCAGCAAGGACTGCTGTGGATCTGAAGAGGCCGTGTCCTTCTGCCCATGCCCACGGAGCGGCTCCTCTCGGCGCTCGGCACCAGTGGCCGTCTGCGAGGTCACTGCAAGGAGAGGCTCAGCCATGGGCGCTGCAGCCCCGGGCAAGGCACCCCGCCATGGAGCGGCCTGCAGCCCCATCTCCCAGCCAGGGTTTGCGTGCTGCAAAGTGGCACTGGGTCAGAGACTTCCCTGCTGGCTGGCTCCTTGGGCTCCTTGCTTTCTCCCAGCCCCTCCCATGCTGGGCACAGCTCCAGGCTAAACCTGACAATTGTCCCCGCAGCGCCAGCTCCCAAGTGCCACAGGTACCACAGCCAGCGGCAGGTTCCTGCGGCCGCAGAGCTCCCGCTCCCTGCGAGACAGCGCTGACCAGCAGCACTTGCTACCCCGGAGGGACCCCCTCAGGTGCCCCTCTTGCCTCAGCGCCCTGATTTCCCCCAGCCCTGAGGACAGGGGCACTCTGCAACTCCCTGAGGAGAGACCTGCAGCTGCCTGGAGACAGCACCAAGCCAAGCCTGAACAACCCAGCCCTGCTGGCCCGGCTGAATCCCCATGGAGCAGCTACCAGGGAACTGCCATACCTGACCCTTCCCACCTGACAGCGCCTCTGTTTCCATTGACTGCAAAGATTCTAGACAGCAGGCAGCTGAGTGCACAGACATTTTTGCCAGCTCTTGAGAAGGGAGTAGTTTTTGATTTTGTTCTTTCCAAACATCATGAATCTTTACACTTTCAGAGGTACACACTGCCAGTATTTCAATATGCTGAGCTGAAATGTATTTGCCATCTAACGGATGTGTTTGCAAACTCAGCAGTTTCTAAGCTTTCTCTTGTGGAAAAATTCAATTTCCAGACTAAACAGTTGATAAAAAAAGCCTTCCAAATGTACTCTGGGGATAAAAATATGCAAGTACAGATCCACATTTTCAGCAGATGCACTCTCTTGTTAATCAATTGACCTGGGTTTGCCCTAACTGAATTTTTTAGTTAGGAAAAAAAGTTTACAAGTTATGAGAAAAATCTGGTGCTAAATGCATTTCTTATGAAACCCATGTGTCAGCAAAAAGCACTGTCAATCAAACATTTCATCTTGTGCACTCAAAAGCTCATTGTCTAATGTGTAGATGAAAACGAGCTGCCTAAAATGATGGAGCATAAATATTGCACAGAATTTAGATGAACAGCTCTAGACTCTGTAGGGTTTTTGTGCTGCCTTGCATGTTCTCACAAAGCATAGAGGAACGACAACATCAAAAATATTCAGAGGGGAGCTAATCTGGATGTCACTGAGGTACCCCAGCCACTGACACCAGTGATGTCACTGCAGATGTATGGAGACATACACATCTAGATTCACTTTGAATGGAGAGCCACGCCAGGCTAGCTCTGGTCAATTCTGAACCCATCAGTAGCATCACTAGAAAAGAGCTTTCAAAGTAGCACTCCTAGCTCCCTTCTTCTTCTCTCACCCTACTTGGGATCACAGCACAGGCAGGCTACCCTCAAAGGAGAGACAAGAGCCACTAGGGACTATCTGCTGTCTCTTTACTGCAGGCAGCAAACAGCCTGGGAGCAGCAGGCAGCCCCTCCTGGCTCTCATCTGCTGCACAGGGCTGCTGTATTTGCTGGGTGACACAGGAGGCACTGCTTGTTCCCTCTTGGCACTGCAGGCTGTGGGATGGTGGCAGCGAGGAGCCATCGGGCACTTCTGGGAGCAGCAGCACGACTGCACCAAGCCGCTGACTGCCCCGCAGAGACAGCCCTTGCTGGGATAGCAGAAAAGCCAGCTGCAGAACTGGACAGCAGCACAGGCAGAGGGCCCAGATGGTGAGTGAACAACTGATCGTGGTGCTTCTTGTAGATGCACGCTGAGCACACCCTGGCAGACTGCCCTGCAGCTCATGCCTGCAGTCACAGCTGCCTCCTGGCACCAGTGCTGTAGTTTGGACTATCAGGATGGGCAAAAGCCAGAGCTTAGGCCTTGACCCCTGCTTTATTCAGTTCAACTTTCCCATGGATCTCTAAGAACCAAGTGCTCCACTACTACCAAGCTGGAGTAACTCAAAAGTAGATTTGCTGTTCATTCTCAGGAGAGACCCAAGATCCCAGCTGTGCTGGCTGAGGCAGGAGGCAGTTGGTGCTCCTTGTGCAAGGAAAAACCCATGTGGAAAAAGCTGCCAGGGAGCAGGCTTACCTGAGGAGCCGCGTGGGAAGCTGCCATCCCCATGGATGATGGGCATACTGGGCAGTAAGGGCATGTTGTCCTGCTTCCTCAAGACCTTCTTCTTCAAGGCACTACCAGGGTGTTTCCTCTGCCCTCTAGAAGCTGTGCCATCGACAGGTGGTAGGCTAAAGGCTGCAGGGACCAAAGAGGAGCTTGTAAGTGGAGAATGCTGGACAGGGTGACGATGGAAAGGGCCAGAAAACTTGCCAGAGCTGGGTAACATCTCTTTGTTATCCCAAAGAACTTCAAGCATAACAATGGACTACCACTTTATACCAAGTACAACACTAACATGGGACAATGATCACAGAATCTTAGAAGAGTTTGGGCTGGAAGGCACCTTTAAGCACCATCTAGTCCAACTCCCATGAGCAGGGACATCTTCATCTAGACCAGGTTCCTCAGAGCCCCATGTAAGCTGGCCTTGAACACCTTCAAGGATGGAACAACAACAGCTTCTCTGGGCAAACCCTTCCAGCTTTTCATCCCCGTTCATTATAAAATAAAAAAAAAAAATCATTTTATCAAATCTAAATATATCCTCTTCTAGCTTCAAACCAAATTGCAGTGATGCTTCCCCTAAGAAACAAGGCAACCCAGTATTGCTTTGCTTTTGTTTTCCTGTTCCAAAGGCTTGCTGGGGAAGTTACCAAAGGAAAGTGGGTGATGCCCTCGGGCTGAGTGCTGCCTCTGAAGGGCCCCGCTGCTGCCCTCGGGCAGGGCTCACAGCCCTGCAGTCAGAGCCCCTCAGCTGGGATTCAATAGGGAACACTGCTTGCTCCTGGGGACACATCAGAAGCACTGGCTTCAGCACAGCTCTACAGTGCCAGCTCCTCAGCAGGGAGTGGCAGGAGAAGGATCTCTGCTGTTTTCATTAGAAGCACTTGAATTGTGTTTCTTCCAGGTTGCACCCTGGTTGAAAAGCATTCTTTTGGACTCCCCTTCCCTGGAGGCTGCTCTCCAGGAGAGAGTCTGAAGCCCCAGTGTACTTTGCAAGACAGAATTTTCTACTCTGAAAGACTTTTGAGGTGAACGGGGGAAGCTGATATTCTGTTACTGACTCAGTGAGGCCATGGGCAAGACACTTCATGCCTCTCTATCTTTCTTTGGGAAATGAAAAAAAATCTTCTGCAGGCTTCCACTCAGATGCAAGCCAAACAGCTCCCCAGTCTGATTGCAACACTGTGCAAAGGGCAAGCAAGTGGTCAAAAAGGACCACAAGTGTAGGCACCACTTACTTGCTTCAGCTGCATCCCCAGGCTCGACTGTCTCAGGAAGAAGCTGCAAGGATGTTTTCCTTTGTCTCCTTTTCTTCATCTCTCTCTCAAAGAGCTCTGCGTCCTTCCGCTCTAAGTTCTTCTGAGCCAACATGCACAACGCAGCACGGATCTAGGTGCAATGGAAATACATCATGGACTGTAAGCAGAGACACACAAAGCAGACACACCATCTCATCAGGAGCACAGAGTCCCTAGAGTGCCATAGGCTCAGTGCAGCTCCATACACATTCCAATAGTTTCAGAGGAATGTCTCCCGTCCTCACCTGGGCAATTACACACAGTGAGGTGGGACACTTCAGTGCCACAACCTCACACTGCTCCACCTGCAACCTATGTCAGGAAGCCCTGCTTGAAGCATGAAAGTCATAGGACTGCTCCAAGACAGAGGAAGAGCTGACATGACAGTGAGCAGGCAGCTCAGTTCCTACAGGCCACGGCAGGAGAATAAAAACCATCTGCAATATGCAGCAAGGAGGGGTAATTAGCTGTTGCTTACCACTCATGGCCAGGAACTGCAGCTGGTTCTCACTCCCTGGCTTCTGAACGACTCAGTTTGAAGGACTCTGAAGGACTTGGTCTCTGAGACCCAGAGACCAAAAGGAGGAGTCATGAGAAAACAAGTTGCAGAAACACTGATGTTAATGAGCAGAAAACTTGAGAATGAGGGGGCTGTGAGACACAGCCAGAAAGGTAAACCAGGAGTAATCAAATGCTGCCATCTTCTTTTGCAGCCTTGCTTACACCCAACATTAGAATCTTTGCTTCTCTGCTTCCCAGGATGCACTTTGCCCACGTTCACTGATGGGTAGCTTGCTCTGTCATTCCAAACTTCTCTAAAACAGCCTTTGCACATAAAGAATGCTTCTGGCATGACCTTAGTACCATCTCCAAACCAGGGACCTTGGCACCACTGGAAACAGCCAAGCAATTGCTCTGTAGCTGTCCAGTATATTCCCAAGGGAATCCCCATCCGCCAGGAGTGGAAGATTATGATTTTCAGAGACATTTTGGGCCAAGCACTAAACAGCCACTGGAAAGGAAGTCTGCTCATCCCTGTCCTTATCCCTTACCTTTCCAAAGCCGTCCCTCAGGTCTTTGTCACTCGTGAGACCAGGACTGGTGGGATGATCCGTCTCCTTGGCCTGGCTCAGTCGGAGGCCTGCTAATGGAAGCAAAGGTTCGTGTAAATCTCTGGCAGACTTCAGGCCCCCAAAAACACAATGCTGGCCAACAGGCAAGACAGGTTCCAGACTGCAGAGCTCTCAAGACACAGAGATTGTGATTGACAGCAGCAAGGTACAATGCCTAGACCCTGTCCCAAGGGATGGGCTACTGGCAGCAGACATGACATTACTCTGTTGGCCAGCAGACTGAAACCTGCTGCATGATGAAGGCCTCAGCCCCTGGATGCTGGAGAGCCTCTGTGTCTGATAGAGAAGGGCAGAGATGGAGATTGCTCTTGACAGAGGTTCTTATCTGCCCTTATTCATGCTGATTTTAGTAAACATCTTCTTTTGGTTCCTGAAAGTCCCAGGTTCTAATACCTGTATGCATTGAGATCAACCTCTTCTTCTCTTTGTTGGAATATTTTAGAGCACATTCAAAGAAAAGCTTAGCATTGCAGGAGTATTACCCAAACATGAACTGTGTTCTTGACACTACATATTCGTTTTCCTCAAGGATTTTCCTTCTAAACTGTATGAGACTGGGCCACTTTTGGGCCAGTCTAACTAGAGGCTGATTTTCTAACTGCAAGTAGAACAATGGAGCTCATTCTGAAATACTCGCCAACAGAGCTGTTAGAACTAAGAGAACTAATTCTTTACATGGCTTCACAGAGGATAAATTCACGTGGCAGCCAAGCAGTTTGAGAGGAATACCTGTGTTAAAACTGGATTCCTTCACCCTGTAGAATGCTCAGGTCAGTAATAAAAGAGAGACAGCTCAGGATTAATGAGATAGGTATTTTCTAGTCCAGAAATAGTCCCGAAAAAAGGTCCCCTTACTTACTGAGCAATACTATTCCCTAGCTGCACATCAGCAATTGAGGAGTCATTCCAAAGGGGCCGTAGCCAGGATTTGGCAAAACTAACCCTGAGCAAAGGGACCAGGGGATCTGATCCCTTTTTCTGCATCAGCAGAAGGACTTCTTCAAGTCTCATCTCTCCTATCATGACACGCCCAGAGATGGCAAAGGAACAACATCAGTGTCCTTGAGGCTTTCAACTTGAAAGTATTGGCTGACCCAGATGCACCAGAGACTGTAGCCATGAGAGTTTCTGAAAATCCTTTGTCAGGATTTTCTTCTCCTGAGAAGCTGAGGGACCTCAGGATCAAATGTAAACAAATTACTGTCTGCTACTGTGGAATGCAACAGGTGCATCCTCCATTGGGTGATGTTAGGTGTTCCTACTGAATAACCAATCTAGGAGGCAGCTGGGTCAGACTCTCTGGGAGTCACAAGCCTTTGTTATTCATTCCTTTCTATTCCTGTCTCACTTTCTGATGCATCTTTCTCTCTGTTCTTTTAGTATAGTTTCAGTGTGGTTTTTTAAATATAATATATATCATAATAGATTAAACCAGCCTTCTGAAACATGGAGGCAAGAATTCTCCAGGTCTCACACTTGTCCTGGCTGCCCTGAAGACTACAAGAGACTGCATTTTGTCTGGCACAATTGCACTTGCCAGGGATCAGGCAAGACAGGGAGGGAGGACAAGGCAGAAGGCATCTCCTCCCCCAGCCTCAGCCTGCAACACTGACACAGGCAGAGAGAGCCGGGCAGGAGATTTGTCATGCTGAACCTGCCATAGGTGGCTTTGGGCTTGTGCTGTCACAGGATGACAAACTCAGACCCTGCAGAGGATGCATCCATTTGGAAGGCACTTTCTCCCTAACTGGAAAATTTATAAGGACATTCTGTCAGAGGAGGTGGCCCTATTTCAGCCAAGACAAAACCAGGCAATGTCCGTGAATCTCCTCCACATTGCAAAGGCTTCAGCTCTGAAACTGCCCCAAGGAAAGGTTTTTTGCTTCAAAAGCGGGAGGAAGGAGTGGCAACATTTCTCATTTCATGATAAAGGCCTTCTTTTCCCCTACTAATTGTGACACTAGAAAGGCTGCAGGGAGACAAAAGGCATGGGCAGGATGGAGAGGAATGTTTCCTTTCTCTGCACTGCATTTCCAGGGCCCAAAGGCACCACTCCAGCTCCTGCCACTCAGCACTTCCCACTGGAGGAATTTTCACTGCACCACCAGACAACACTCCCAGGGACTGGGCTCTGGGAGAGTCCACTGAGCCCGTCAAGGAAATAAAAGGAATTTAAAGAAATGTTTAAAAGAATGGGTTTTAACCAAGCTTTCCAAATGTCACCTCTGAGTCAAGACTACAATGGTCATTTTAGGACACACATGCTCTGTACCTACCTGCATCTTCACAGTTCTTCTCTTTGTTTTGGCTGCTGCATTCGGGCCTGGAGAAAATGGAGGACAAAAGAACATGTGAGGAGGTAGAAAGAGAATGGAGGGAATGGGAGTACCATGAAAGGAGGCAAACCTTCTTAGCATGGGCACTCTGATGAAGGAGGAAATGCAACACAGAAACCCAACAGGATGCAAAGCTAATTCATTGTCCTTAAGCTTTCGGTTGCTGGAGTCACACAGAGCTGGCCAAGCTCTGTGTGAAACAATGGCCAAGTCCAGCAGAGGACCCATCTTGAGGTGCTTTGAAGCCTTCCTCCCACTTCCCCACCACCACCTCTGCTCTTGGGGCATTGGTGTTGCCATTGACCTTGTGCTAGATCATCAAAGATGGGCAAAATGGTGAATACACAGAGGTTTGCCTAAATGCATGGGACACCTGATGGACAAAATAACCACACGAGACAGGAAGAGAGAGGTGAACAGCACACTGTAGCAGCAGACACCTTGGCTTACCTCATCTCCTGGGACTCCTGGCATTCCAGCTGCGGAGAGCTTTGCAGAGACCCCGCAGCACTGCCAAGAGGGGGACTTAGTGCCTTGCGTATGGGGGGGATCAGAGGTGGTCCCAAGGACCCCTTCTTCATATCCCCTCCACTGGAATACAGCAAGGAGGTCTGCAAAGAGTAGAACACAGTGCTCAGATCAAGCATCCAGCCTTGCCCCCATTCATGCTGCAGGATATTTAGATAGGCATTTAACTGGGCCCTGGCAGTAAAAGACAAGGCAAACTGATGGAGCAGCTTGGCCCACGATGGGGAATGCAAAGAGAAGTGGTGAGGGACAGCCCATGTCACACATTTGCCACCTCTCCCCGCGTGCTCAGTTCTCTCCAAGAGTGGCTATGTTCCCAGCTGGCATTCACGTGTTTGACATCTAGATGTTCTGAGGTGCCACTGCCTCCACTGGCCTTTTGGACGGCATGGGAGTGGCTTTAGATCACTATTCCCTCCCTGGCCCTGAGGTGCCTAACAGCCAGTGCTCATCTCCAGCCAAGTCCCCACCAAGCCCTTCTGCAGTACATCAAAACCTGCTTTTCTCAAGCCCCTCCTTTCTTCTGCTGCTGCCCTTCCCTCCTGCAGTTCCCCAGCAGCCTTTGAGCCCAGACGCTGCTGAGCTCTCAGGAAGCTCGCTGCTCTCCAGCTCCCACACATCCATCATCTCAGGCTCCCTGGCTTTGAGGAAGTTCAGCAGAGCTCCCTGCCCTGCTGCTCTCTGGAAGGTCTCTGCCTGCCCAAGTTCCTCCAGGGCCCCCCTGCCATGGCCAGCAATGGGGGTGGAGGCAGCAGGGGCAGATGCACACCCTTCCTTCATATCCCATCATTCCTGGCCCAGCTAAAGAGCCAAACCAGGACCTGTTCATACTCCACTGAAAGGGTTGCTTCCTGTCAGGGATACACTGGGCCTGTTCCCAGCAAGGCTGAAATCAACTACCAGAGCCTTTGACTGGACATTCTCTCCTCCAAAACTGTTGTTCATCTGTCTCCTCCTGCTCCCCACGGCAAACCCAAAACAGCTGCAGGTCCTGGCACTGCTGCCGTGGTAATCGTGGGGCTGGGCTCTGGGCTGCTCTCCCCATGGCCACCTCTCATCCCTTCCCTCTCGACAAAGCCCTGCCGGAGCACACAGCTGCCCAGAAGCTGACAAAGTCTAGAAAGAGCATCAGAGACAACTGTGCTGAGGGCACGGCTGTACGGCTCAAAAGATGAGACAACCTGGAACTGACTTTGAGGGACTGCCTCTTCCAGCAAACACCTTTTTCCATCCAAACCGGACACAGCTGACAGAAAATACCACCAAGACATAGACATGGTTCACAGATACCCGTAGGTTACTAAATCGAGAAGGACAGCTTGTCCAGAGTGGACAACTTCAGCAGCTCTGACTGCTTGTTGGTGTTTTCTCAGCCATAAGACACAGGAGGAACCACGACAGAGCCCAGAATCCATTCAAAGACCTCTCCTCTTATTGACAGGCGCTGAGGACGTGAAGTCTGCACTACACACCCACTACAGAGACAGCCTGAAGCGCAGGGTCCAGCTGAGCTCTGCTTTGGCTCAGCTGCTTCCCTGGGCTCACACCACAGGGAAAAGGTCTCCAAGCTCCGCCTCCAGCACATAAACGGAAAATCTACCGCACACGACTTAGTTTGGTCTCCTTACCTTATAACTTTTTCCTTCTGCACTCTGCTCCTGGTTTTTTCTACTGTCATTATCATAGCCAGTGCCAGTTTCCTGCTTCTCCTTCTCCACGCTGTCCATTTCATTAGCGTTGGAAGGAGGAGAGCTCTTCCGGATGGGCGGCAGTGGCTTTGACGGAAGGAGCCACGAGGGACACGGCCGGAAATACTTGGAAAAAGTGAACCTTGTCACGCCTGCAAAGTGGAGGAATTTTCACTGCACCACCAGACAACACTCCCAGGGACTGGGCTCTGGGAGAGTCCACCGAGCCCGTCAAGGAAATAAAAGGAATTTAAAGACATTGTTAAAAGAATGGGTTTTAACCAAGCTTTCCAAATGTCACCTCTGAGTCAAGACTAAAACGGTCATTTTAGGACACACATGCTCTGTACCTACCTGCATCTTCAGAGTTCTCCTGTTTGTTTTGGCTGCTGGATTCTGGCCTGGAGAAAATGGAGGACAAAAGAACATGTGAGGAGGTTATAAGAGAATGGAGGGAATGGGAGTACCATGAAAGGAGGCAAACCTTCTTAGCATGGGCACTCTGATGAAGGAGGAAATGCAACACAGAAACCCAAGAGGATGCAAAGCTAATTCATTGTCCTTAAGCTTTCGGTTGCTGGAGTCACACAGAGCTGGCCAAGCTCTGTGTGAAACAATGGCCAAGTCCAGCAGAGGACCCATCTTGAGGTGCTTTGAAGCCTTCCTCCCACTTCCCCACCACCACCTCTGCTCTTGGGGCATTGGTGTTGGCTTTGACCTTGTGCTAGATCATCATAGATGGGCAAAATGGTGAATACACAGAGGTTTGCCTAAATGCATGGAACACCTGATGGGGAAAATAACCACACGAGACAAGAAGAGAGGGGTGAACAGCACACTGCAGCAGCAGACACCTTGGCTTACCTCATCTCCTGGGACTCCTGGCATTCCAGCTGCAGAGAGCTTTGCAGAGACCCCGCAGCACTGCCAAGAGGGGGACTTAGTGCCTTGCGTATGGGGGGGATCAAAGGTGGTCCCAAGGACCCCTTCTTCATATCCCCTCCACTGGAATACAGCAAGGAGCTCTGCAAAGAGGAGAACACAGTGCTCAGATCAAGCATCCAGCCTTGCCCCCATTCATGCCTCAGGATATTCAGACAGGCATTTAACTGGGCCCTGGCAGGAAAAGACAAGGCAAACTGATGGAGCAGCTTGGCCCACGATGGGGAATGCAAAGGGAAGTGGTGAGGGACAGCCCATGTCACACATTTGCCACCTCTCCCCGCCTGCTCAGTTCTCTCCAAGAGTGGCTACGTTCCCAGCTGGCATTCACGTGTTTGACATCTAGATGTTCTCAGGTGCCACTGCCTCCACTGGCCTTTTGGACAGCATGGGAGTGGCTTTAGATCACTATTCCCTCCCTGGCCCTAAGGTGTCTTACAGCCAGTGCTCATCTCCAGCCAAGTCCCCACCAAGCCCTTCTACAGGACGTCAAAACCTGCTTTTCTCAAGCCCCTCCTTTCTTCTGCTGCTGCCCTTCCCTCCTGCAGTTCCCCAGCAGCCTTTGAGCCCAGATGCTGCTGAGCTCTCAGGATGCTCGCTGCTCTCCAGCTCCCACACATCCATCATCTCAGGCTCCCTGGCTTTGAGGAAGTTCAGCAGAGCTCCCTGCCCTGCTGCTCTCTGGAAGGTCTCTGCCTGCCCAAGTTCCTCCAGGGCCCCCATGCCATAGCCAGGAATGGGGGTGGAGGCAGCAGGGGCAGATGCACACCCTTCCTTCATATCCCATAATTTCTGGCCCAGCTAAAGAGCCAAACCAGAACCTGTTCATACTCCACTGAAAGGGTCGCTTCCTGTCAGGGAAAAGGTCTCCGAGTTCTTTCGACAGCACAAAACTGAAAATTTTCCACACTGGACTTAGCTTGGTCTCCTTACCTTGCATCCTTTTCCCTCAGAACTCAACTCCTGTTTCTTTCTTCTCTCCTCATCATAGCCAGTGCCATTTTTCCAACTCTCCTGTTCTCCGCTGCCTATGGGGCTTGGCTTGGTAGAAGGAGAGCTCTTCTGGATGGGAGGCAATGGCTTGGAGGGAAGGAGCATAGAGGGACTTGCCAGGGAAAACCTCTTGGCAAGAGGGTAGCCAGTCAGGCCTGCAAAGTGGAGACACAAAATAGAACAGGGGCCATGATGCAAACCTAAAGCATCTGAAGCTCCATATTTCATGGGACAGACTTCCTGCACACTTCCAAACAGCTGCACAAGGGAAACACGCTCCTGCTGGCACTCACTGGAGGCAGGCCAGGGGAAAAGCACTTCCACAGAGCTAGCACAGGAACACCCTAGCCTCTGGGCTGCCCTGGGACAGCCGGGAGCCCAGAGCCCTGTGCTTTCCAGGCATGGCTCAGCTACACATGCCTCCTCCTTCTCCTCTCCGTGCCCCACAGCTCAGCAGCCCTACAGCTCCACGGGGCACTGGCAGCAGCCCAGCTCATTGCAGGGGGCACAGGCAGGGCACAGCTGCTCCCTGGGAATGTGCACAGGCTCTCTGGGCTTCCACAAGACCCTTCCTCCCACCAGAGATTGGCCCAGCTCCCCCCTCACCTCTGTGTGAGGCTGAGCCATGCTCACAAGGAAAGAAGTGAGTTAGGTGAACTCCCTGCTTTATGATTAACACATCTAATGGGTGTGGCACTCATGGGGAATAATTTTCACTTATTGAGAAAATGTTTTTGGTTTTATTTGTCATGGAACTAGCCTGCATTTCACTCCTCTAAACAGTATTGAGTTAGCAAGTCTGAAGGGAAAGGTGGAAGGCTCCAAGGATAAGAGGGGAAAAAAGATTCCTTCTTGAGGCTGGCCTGTGAATCCACAGGAAAAGCCCACACAGCTGAGACTGGTATTTCTGCAAACCACAAAAACCTCTCCGCAAGCACGCAGCCCTTATTGGTGTTTCTGTAGCACCATAATACCATCCTCAGGGTCAGACCCGATCAGCAAGCAGAGGAAGAACGGGAAATTTATCTTTAGTGAGACCCAACATTGATGGCAAAGCAAGCTACAGGACTTGCATCTCATGACCATGTCCAATCTGTGGTCAGCTGTGGCCACAGTCCCTGTCCTGTGTGGCTGACAGCAGGAGTGATTTGGCTACTGTCAAAAAGGAGAAAGCAGAGTAAACTAATGGAGGAATGTTGTGATGCCGTGGGCATCCTTGCAGGATCATCTGTAGCTGTCAGCCACCTACTCTGACACAGAGTCAGCACGGACCACCATGGACCAGTTTTCTCTGAAATCTGCTGGGATTTTTTTCCATTTGACACCAGCCTCTCAGCTGCTTTCTATCCTCACCTTTTCCTTCAGGGGTCTTTCCTTTTCCAGTAGAATCCATGTTTGAACCCGTACTTCTGCCTGGCAGAAGTGTCTGGGTCTGAATTTGGGAACGCTCTCAGAGTAGACAGCGACAGGAGCTTGGTCCCAGCCTTAGAACAAGGTCGGGTGACTCCAGTCGCCGGCTGTCGGCACAGAGAGGCAGAGCCAGACGCGTCTCCTGCCGCTGTGGCCGTGTCAAGCACAACCTTCACAACCCCAGCGTGGGGCTGCCCCTTTGTGACGCGCTCGCCAGTGGTTCTCTCGTTTCCATGGCTGCAAAACCCCACCCCAACTCCATCCCTCTCCCTTCCCTTCCCAAGGGCAGCCAGCCCTTAGCCCAGTCAGGCCAGGCCTGAGCGTTTCACACTGTCCAGGAAGTAGACCCTTTCCAAAGCTACCTTTCAAGGCCTTTATTTCTGTCATTCCCACACAGTTCTGGGTTGCAGCTTGTTGATGTGGGATTTTGTTTATTTCTCTCCACATCAAACCAAGTGGTGGGACACAAACAATGGCACCAGGCGGTGGAAGTAAAAGAAGCTTTGCACTCCCCTGTAGATGCGCCCCACAATCCAGTCAGCTGATAGCTGTAAGGAACAAATTGACCATCCAAACGTTCCACTTTTGCTCTGCTTCATTGTTCCAGGGCTTTACTCCCTGCTTTCTTTATTGCAGAGACACCCAAACCGACACAAACATGACCTGCCTCAAAACATTTCTGATCTTGGCAGTTCCTGACAGGTTAAAAGTTTCTTCATGGAATTAGCACAATAGGCAGGTCATTCTGAAATACTCTCCAACAGAGCGGATAACGCAAATCATGCTTGATTTGGCAGAACTAAGCCTGAGCCATGGGACAGGTGGGTCTGATCCCTTTTTCTGCATCTGCAAAATCATTCCTTCAAGTCTCATCTCTCCTATCTATTCAAAGAAGCTTTGCACTCTGCATTAGATGCCCCCAGTATTCAGTGGGCCGATATGATCAGTGTATCTGTAGGGTGTCAATTGGCCATGCAAAGTTCTCCTTTGTTGTGGCAGGGGTTGATTCCCGCTTTCTTTCCTGCAGACACACCCAAACCCAACATTGCAACACCTGCCTCAAAACAATTCTCATTTGGACTGTCCCGGAAAATTCAAAGCTGTACTCAGAGAGTTTCCCTGTCCCCAGAGACAGGCTCCAAGGCTGGGCTCTCACCTGCACGGAATGAAGAAGAGCTGCTGCACTTGCCAGCGGCTCCGGGGTCTCGTGATCAGCGCTTCAAATGCAGCTTTTGTAGACACTCTGCCTCTCTGGGCTGAGCAGCATTCCTGGGCATCGGCAGCACCGCTGCAGGCCAACATCCTCCAGGCACTGCTGCAGCAGCGAGATTGCAACAAGGCCTGGCTGAAGGAGTCTCCACTCTGCAGCAGCCCTTCACCTGCGGCAGAATCATCTTGCGCTGCCATGGGGGGAGCAGAGGGGGTGACAGGCTCTTTGCAGATGAGGGTCTCCTCCATGTGCTGCCTCTCACTGGGCTGATACAGCTGCTGGTGCCCTCCCCCACTGCTGTACCAGGAGCCTGTCTGGAGGAATAACACTGCCAGTGCCAGTGCCAGCCACCGATCCCTGCCATGGCCCTGCCCACAGGGTGTCCTGCCTACCAAACCGCTCCAGTCGGGTGATGTCAGACACCATCAAAATACATTCAAACTATGCATTTCCCACGTTCTGTCAAAATCATGGCCATCCAGTCCACATGCTGGAGGCAGACTGCTGTTGGCAGAATGGGGGAAGCCCCAGCAGCTGCTCTCCCCATGGCTGGATGGCCATGGCAGCAGAGGCAAGTCTCTCACCATGCCCACTGCTGTGGGACCCAGTGCTTTGGACACATTCCCACTGAACTCAGGCTGCTGCTACAGCAGCATCATGCCTTCACACATTTGACAACAAAGAGTTGGAATGGCACACAAGACTCGCCCCAAGAGCTTAAAAAAAAAAAAAGAAAAAAGGTGGGGGAGGGGACAAGCAAATTAGAATAGTTTGCTCCTTTTTAGTACAACCATACCTGGATTTAAGCAGGGACACTGGCTAATCCTACTGGGGACTGGTTTGTAAGCCTTGTCTCTAGCAATCCCCACCAGTCTGCAAGCACTTTTCAGAAGAAAGGGGTAGATAAGATTTTACAGCACATCCATGAGCAAGTCTGAGCCAAAAGTCAAAGTACAAGACAAATACTCCCAAATTGGCCACCCATGGGGAAAAGAAGAAGAAAAGCAGATAAAACAAGTGCCATTGCAGCTGAATTGCCTGCATTCATCCCATGGTCCAACCTCTCTGTGAAAATCACCTCAATTCAACACACAGCTTAAGATCAAGGAATTAAACTGTTTTGAGAGCAATTAAAGCCTGATTCCTATGATTTTCAAGGAAAAGTAGATCCTAAATTCCCTAAAAACACAAATGTGGGTCTATTTGGGACTGCATCCTTCAAAAGCAGGAACGGAGGTTTAGAATTGCAGAACTGTTTCCATTGGAAAAGACCTTTAAGATCATAGAGTCCTCCCAATAACCTGAGACCACTAACACTGCCAAGGCCACCACGAAAGGCAATGCTGTGAGATGGGACATCCTTCTTGTCTCCTTTGTCACCCCAGGAGCCCCTTGGAAAGAGAAATGCCCACACGGGCTTTATCTGACTCCTTCCCAGCCAGCCTTTCCCTCACTCCCCAGTCTCATTTGCTCCACAGGCTTCACTAGCTTGCTCAGCTCAGAGGAGCTCTCAGAGGAGAAAACGCTGCCTGGCGTGGGGCTGTCTGATCCCTGTCTCCTCTTGATTCCATTTGCCCCGCTCCCTCCCCCATCATAGAGACAGAAGGATCCCCCACAACCCCACGGTACTGCACCAGATCCCAGGCACATTCCCTCCTCTGCTCCTTGGTGGCCCCGGGGAGGCTCCAGAGCCCTCCCTGTGTGCGGGACAGCTGCTGCAGCACCGCTGTGCCTGCGTGCGAGCAGCGCCCAAGGAGCAGCTGCGCAAGTTCAGAGTCTGAAACGGAATCCTCACAAATGACAACTGGCATTTCAGGGGCGGGCAGCAGAAGCTAAATCCATCTGCTCGCTGCCCTTTCAGCCATGGCTACACTGATGCAATTGGAAGAACTGCCCCTGCCCAGGAAGCTCTCAGGTGCAAGACAGGAGCAAAAGCCACGTGTTTCTGAGGTGCTAGCTGCCAGTGCCTCAGGTTTTCCTTCCAATTTCTGAGGGGTTTGGACTGCTCTTACCACTTCAACACTTTCTGTGCGTCCCTGTGAGTGAGTAAGCACCACAAACCCTCTCCCTCAAAGCCCTGAGGTACTGCTAAAGCAGAACCTGTTCATGCTCTTTTCTCCTGGTGATTTTATAATCCCGTCCAGACTCTGATAGCAAACCCGTGCTGTAGAGAAAAGATTGACCTTGGAATCCTAGGGCACTTTCTGGGTGGGTGTTTTAATCTGCTTTTCCATGGCCTTGGGCTGAGCACGGTGAGGCCGAGGCCTGGGGCCCTCAAGATGGCACCGGGGAGCTCCCGGGGCAGCGGCGAGGGGCGGCACTGAGGGGAGACACTGAGGGGAGACACTGAGGGGAGACACTGAGGGGCGGCACTGAGGGGAGACACTGAGGGGCGGCACTGAGGGGCGGCACTGAGGGATGGCACTGAGGGGAGACACTAAGGGGAGACACTGAGGGGAGACACTGAGGGGAGACACTGAGGGGAGACACTAAGGGGAGACACTGAGGGGAGGCACTGAGGGGCGGCACTGAGGGGCGGCACTGAGGGGCGGCACTGAGGGATGGCACTGAGGGATGGCACTGAGGGGAGACACTGAGGGGAGACACTGAGGGGAGGCGCTGAGGGGCGGCACTGAGGGGCGGCACTGAGGGATGGCACTGAGGGGCGGCACTGAGGGGAGACACTGAGGGGCGGCACTGAGGGGAGACACTGAGGGGAGGCACTGAGGGATGGCACTGAGGGGCGGCACTGAGGGGAGACACTGAGGGGCGGCACTGAGGGGCGGCACTGAGGGATGGCACTGAGGGGAGACACTGAGGGGAGACACTGAGGGGAGACACTGAGGGGAGACACTAAGAGGAGACACTGAGGGGAGGCACTGAGGGGCGGCACTGAGGGGCGGCACTGAGGGATGGCACTGAGGGATGGCACTGAGGGGAGACACTGAGGGGAGACACTGAGGGGCGGCACTGAGGGATGGCACTGAGGGGAGACACTGAGGGGCGGCACTGAGGGGCGGCACTGAGGGATGGCACTGAGGGATGGCACTGAGGGGCGGCACTGAGGGGCGGCACTGAGGAGAGACACTGAGGGGCGGCACTGAGGGGCGGCACTGAGGGATGGCACTGAGGGGCGGCACTGAGGGGAGGCACTGAGGGATGGCATTGAGGGGCGGCACTGAGGGGCGGCACAGGGTGCATTTCCCCCGAGCGGGCGGGCGGCGGGGAAAGGCGCCCTGGGGAGAAGGGCAGGCACAAGGGCCCCGGCTCTCTGCAGTGCGGGCGGCCAAGCGCCAGTTGCTGCTCCCGGAGCCGCTGTCAGGGCCGTGTCTCCTCCCCGCCGCTGAGCCTGCACCTGCAGCGCTGCGTCCGGCTCTGCCCCGCTCCCCAGCGCGGACCGCAAGGACGTGGACAGCTGCAGCAGGGGCCCAGGAGGGACACCGAGATGATGCCAGGGCTGCAGCTCCTCTCCTGCAAGGAAAGGCTGACACAGCTCGGCTTCTTCAACCTGCAAAAGAGACTTAGACTTGATCCAGCTGTGGCCTTCCAGTACCTGAGGGCAACCTACAAGAAAGCTGGACAAGGACTTTGTACAAGGGCAGGCAAGGACAGGACAAAGGAGAATGGATCCAAATGGAAAGAGAGTAGGTTGAGGTAAGGGATTCTGAGAAAAGACTCTCCTGGAATAGGTTGCCCACACTAGGTGTGGATGTCCCGTCCCTGACAGTGTTCAAGGCCAGGCTGCATGGAGCTCTAGACAAGCCGGTCTAGTGCAAGGGGTCCCCAGCCACAGCAGGGGAGTTGCAGCGATGTCATTTTTCAGATCCCTTTCAAGCCAAACCATGCCACGACTCCATGATTCTGGGATACTTCCCCTCCTCATCCTCTGGCAGAAAAAGAAACTTGGCCTCAAGTTCCACATTGCAGACCATGTCTTTTGGCAGCCTGCAACTGTCTCAACAGAGAATGAAAAGAGATGACATTACAGACACGATTTCCCTTTTCTATTAAAATCTAAATGTTCCGCTCCTGTCCACACTCACAAAACTTTCAGAAGAGGCAATTCTTCCCCATGAAATGCTTTGTCTCACCCAAAGAAGAAAGAAGCCACAAGCCAACACTCTTCTTTATTGCTACATTGCTTTATTTGATTAATTCTCTAATAGGAATGACTCTGGGGTTTTCTTTTTTCTTTCTTTCTTTCTTTCTTTCTTTCTTCCTTTCGTTCTGCGAGGCGTGCGGCGGCTCCTCCGTTGGGTTCGCAGAGGCAATGGAGGAGCGGCTCAGCAGCAGTGTTATAAATAAGAAGCTTGACTAGGCCAATATTCAAGCAGTAATCAATTTATTAATTAAGGTGGTAAAGTATGAGCAAAACAACGCTGGGTACAGTGGGGGAAGTTTTCCCTCCAACTGCACACCGATGGTTGAGGCTCACAGGTATTTATAGGGGTGCACATAAGCCTTTTCAGCAGTTTCTATTCCAAATTTTTACGTCACAATTCTATACACTATTGTGAGTTAGTTTTTCTCAGGATGTACCCCAGAAAGGAGTATTCCCAGATGGTGGGGTCCGACTTCCGAAAGAAGAAAGAGGTTTTCCAGCTGGTGCGGTCAAGACTCCAGATGTGGGCCCACCTTTTAATTGCAAGGACTATAAATCTCATAGCAGTGATGTCCAGCTTCCCTTGGTCGAAGCTATCAATCCTTGGGTTGATGTTCATCTTCCTTTCTCAAGCCGCTTTTTACTGTTTTGCTAAGGTGCTGAAATAAGCATGTTTCCTTTACATATATTCTAAACTTATATTTTCAAAGTTCCTTACTACAAGCAATATTCTAAAATTATACTTCAAAAGGTTATTATTGCAAAGCTGTTTAATCCTTAGCTACGTGCAAAAAGTTCCTGTCTAGTAGCAACATCCTTAAAGCTTTATTTCAGATGCTATAAAAGTTAATTGCAAACAAAGGATAAGTTTAAAGGCCTTCTTCCATGCTTTACTCCCTCAGTTATTTTTTTAGAATTCATCCTTTAACCGTCCCATGATCAGTTTCCATACATATCACAATCACAAGCACACATGCTGCCTGTGTGTACCTGACACGAAACACAGCTTTGTATCTCACACTTCCCAAGGCCCCTCCCCAGATCCCCCCAGGACCCTTCCAGGACCCCTCAGCCCCTCCCAAACCCGGCCCAGGACACTCCAGGCCCCCCAAAACCCCTCCCCCAGACCCCCAAAGAGCTCCCTACGACCCCTCCCCAAACCCCCCCGACCCCTCCCAGAGCCCCGCTCCAGACCCCTCCCGGCCCCCGGTGCCGCCTCAGCGCCCCCGGCCCCTCCCCAGACCCCCCGGGGGCCCGGCCCCGGCGGCCGAGGGGCGCCGCCTGCGGCTCGCCTCTGATTGGCTGCAGCGGCGCGGCGGAGGCGGGCGTTCCTGAGGGGAGCCGCGCGGTGATTGGGTGGTTCGGGGAAGTGCGGCGCGGTGATTGGTTGGTCCGGGGCGCGGCGCAGGGATTGGCTGGGGGAGCCCGCGCGCGCGGCGGAGGCGGGAGATGTTGAGGTCAGAGCTGCTGAGGCGGAGCTGAGGTGGGGCCGGGAGAACCTGGGGGGCTGTGACAGGGAATAGGGGGTGTGCGGTGGGTTTGGGGGGGAGTGAGGGGGCTCTAGGGAGCTTTGGGGGAAGCTTGACAGGGTCTGGAGCGTTCTCAGGTGGGTTTAGGGCGATCTGAGGGGAATTGAGGCGGTCTGAGGGGATTTTGGGGGGATTGCGAGAGGAACTGAGGGCGCTTCTGAGGGGATCTGGGGGTTTCTGGGGGGATCTGGAGGTTTCTGAGGTGGGTCTGGGGGGCATTTAGGGGAGTCTGAGGGGATTTTATTGGGTTTGGTGGGATTGAGGGGTCTGAGAGGGATTTGGGGCAGTCTGATGGGATTTGGGGAGTCTCAAGTAGGTCTGGGGTCAATGTTGCGGGGAACTGGGGGGTCTAAGGGTAATTGGGGGGGGGGGGTTTTGGGGGGCCAGGGTGGTCCTGGGCCAATCTTAGGTGTAGTCTGGGAGGTTTGGGGTTCCTGGAGGGGTCCTGCAGGAGATTTGGGGGTACCAGGGGGTCCCAGGCCCACCCTGAACGGGGGTCTGGGGGTTTTTTTTGGGAGGGGGCACAACAGAGGTTCCCCTTCCCCCGTTTTTGGGGGTCTCCCATGGTGCCCCCTCCCCAAAAAGCTCCGAGGGCCCCCTGAAGCGGCTCCTGTTCCACCGGCCGGTGCCCCTGAGCCAGGACGGCCCCAGGGAGCGTGGGGGGATTCTGGGGTTTGGGGCGGGTTTTTGGGGATTCTGGGGCGGCTTTTTTGGGCTTTGGAGATTTTTGTTTGGAGTTTAGGGGGAACTATTGGGGTGTTTGGAAAGATTTATTGGGTTTTTTGGGGGGGGTTACAGAATTTTGGGGACTTTTGTTAATTTGGGGCATTTTGGTTTTTCGGCGATTTTATTGGGGTTGGTTTTTGTTTGTTTTTTTGGTTTTTTTTGAGGGGGGAATTCATTGAAATTTTTGGGAGTTCTTTTTAAATTTTGGTGAGTTCCACTGGGATTTTGTGGGATTCTCTGGGGTTTTGGAGGGTTTCATTGGGATGTTTAGGGGATTTGTGGGGTTTTAGTGGAATTTTGGGGGGAGGCTTTGGGTTTATACCTGGGTGTAGGGAAGGGCTGAGAGGCCCCAAGATCTCTTTAAAAGCCACAAAAGTCAAATAAAACCCATGAAATCCCAATTAAATCTCACAGAATCCCATTAGGACATCCTAGAATCCCAATAAAAGCCCACAAAATCTCTTGAAATCCCAACAAACTCTCCAAAATCCCAATTAAACCTCACAAATCCCCCCATAAATGTCCCCAAACCCCCCAGAAGCTCCACAAATCCTCCCAAGACCCAAAGAAATCCTGGCAACACCCACAAAACCCAAAAAATTCCACAAAAAAACCCCAAAAATTCCTCAAACAACCTAGACCTCAAAAGAATCCATCTAAACACCTGGAAAATTCCAGTCAGGCTCCCAAAATCCCCCAGAAATTCCAATAAAACCACCTAAAAATTCCAGACAACCCCACAACATTCCCAGAAAATCCCAGTAAAACCCCCAAAATTAAAATAGAAACAAAAAAAAAATTAACAAACTGCCAAACTCTCCCAGAAAAACACCCCCCCTGAAAGCACCAATAGAACCCCCCAGAATCCACAACCCCCCGAAATTGCCCAGCTGCCCCAAAGGCAATCATTGTGTGCACAGCCCGCAGCGACTGCCCCTCAACTCCCAGCACAACGGCCCGAGGCCAAGCGAGCCCCAAATGGCCGAGCCCTGCCGAGCCCTCCCTGCTCCCTCCCAGTCCCGCCCGGGCCCGTCCGGGGCCGCGGCCAAAACTGCCCGGAGCGAGCGCGGAGGGCCCGGAGCGAGCGCGGAGCCGCTGCCGGGCTCGGCCTCAGGCTCGGCCCCTCGGGGGCGTTTTGGGCCGGGCGGGGCAGCTTTAGGCTGGGCTTCAGCTGCCGCCAGGGATCCCCAGCCTGTGCGGGGGCATTTGAGGCCCCTTTGGCTGAATTTCGGCCCAATCTGGTGGGGTTGAGGCGGGATTTGGGATCCCTTTGGATGATATTACACCCATGTGGGTGAATTTAATCCTGGGTGAGTGATTTTAGGTCTCTGGTTTTGGTGATTTTGGTTCATTTGAGTAGTTTTTTTGGTTCTTTCGGAGACTTTACACCAAACAAAGTAGTTTAGGATGACTTTAGGTCCTCTTGTGTTGGTTTCAGGCACATGTGCGTGATTTTAGGTCAACTTAGGTGATTTCTGACAAAACCGGATGAATTTGAGGCTCATTCGGGAGATTTGAGGCTGAAGCAGGTACGTGCAGCGTGGATTTTAGGCGCATTTTGGAGATTTAAGGGTGATTTTAGGCCATTTTGAGGGAGGTGTAAACCAGTTTGGGCAATTCTAGGCCCCTTTGGTTGGGTATTAGACCCCTCGGATAATTTAAATCCTCTTTGGCTGGTTTTTGGCCACAGCTGGCTAATTTCAGCTGCATTTGAGGCCCTTTTGGGTGATTTAGAGCCAAACCGGGCCCTTTTGGAGCCGCGCGTCCCCTTGGCCCCGGCCCTTTCCCCTCACGGTTCCCGCCCTTTCCTTGCCCCCTTTCCCCTCAGGGTTGGGCCTTGAGGAACGGGGAGGAGGAGGAGGGAGGGAGGAAGAGGCCGAGCGGCAGCAGGAAGAGCAGGAGAAGGGGACAGAAGGAATCTGGTGCCTCTGGCGCTGCCTGAAGTGGCCGCAGCCCCGGGAGCATCGCCCCCCGTGCCGCAGGTGCCCGGGCAGGGGGAGCTGGGCCCAAATCTGCCGGGGGGTGCCTGGCTTTGGGGTTTTTTGGGGGGGATGTTTGGAGCTGGCAGGGCTGCAAAGCCGAGCCGCAGATGGCCCTCGGGGGGACACGGGGGGTCCCCGGGAGGTGTTTTTGGGGGTCCCGGGCTGGGAATGGCTGCTCCCAGTATGAGCCCAGTTGGCCCCCCCGTGTGCCCCAGTTTCCTCGGCACACCCAAGATGAGCCCAGTCATTCCCTGTGATGATGCCATTTGCTCCCAGCAAGGTCCCAGTTGCTCCCAGTTCCTCCCGCTTTGATCTCATGTGTTCCCAGGTCTCCCAATCCTCCCGTAACATAGTCCTTGTCACTCCCAGTATGATCCCAGTCTCTCCCAGCTGGTCCCCAGTCACTCCCACATGCCCACAGCGTGTTCCCAGTTCCACCAGCACATTCCCAGTCGCTCCCAGTCTGGTCCCAGTCACCACCTGTATGGCCTCAGACGCTCCCAGTTTTTCCCAGTTGCCTCCAGCATGATCCCAGTTTCTCCACTTGTGGTCTCAGTCCTCTCAACATGGTTCCAGTACCTCCAAGTTTATCCCAGTTGATCCCAATGTGTTCACATTTTCCTCCCAGCATGGGCCCAGTAGTTCCCAGTAACCCCCAGACAGGTTCCATTCACATCCACTGTAATCCCAGTATGATTGCAGCCACTCCAGAATGATCCCAGTCACTTGCAGTCTAATCCCAGTTGCTCCCAGAACCTCCCAGTCTGATCCCAGTGCCCCCAGTTCTATCCCAGTTGCTCCCAGCATGGGCGCAGCTGTTCCCAGTGTGGTTCCATCACTCCACTGTGGTTACAGACCCTCCCAGTATGGTCCCAGTTGAACCCAGTTGCCCCTGCTATAGTCCCAGTCACTCCGCAGATGATCCCAGTCCCTCCCAGCATGGTCCCACTCACTCCCAGTTGCCCCCAGGGTGGTCCCAGTTCTCCCCAGCATGGTCCCAGCTGTTCCCAGTGTGGTTTCAGCCCCCCCAGGATGGTCAAGACACTCCCAGTATATCCCAGTTGCCCCCAGCATGTCTGCAGTCATTTCCAGGCACTGCCAGTGGCCCCAGTAAGGTGTCAGTTATCCCAGTGTGATCCCCCAGTCATACCCAGAATATCCCAGTTGCCTCCAGCGTGCGTCCAGTCCTTCCCAGTTGCTCCAGTTTGCTTGCAGCATGATCCCAGTTTCTCTCAGCTGCTCCCAGTAGCCCAAAGTGGGATCCCAGTTGCTTGGTTTCAACCCCAGGATGATCCCAGGAAGCTCCAGTTTGATCCCAGTCACATGCCAGCCCTCCCAGGGTGGTGCCAGTATAATGCCATTTGCTCCCAGTCTCTCCCAGTATGGTCCCAGCTGCCTCCAGCATGGTTCCAGTTGCATCTTGGATCAAGCCAGTCAGTCCCAGTCTGATGCCATTTGCTCCCAGTGTGCTCCCAGTTGCTCCCAGTCAGGCCCAGTGTGGGGGATGATGTGCAGGGTGTGTTCCCAGTCACTCTCAGATCCTCTCAGTGTCAGTCCAGTCCCTCCCAGTATGATCCAAATGTGAGCCCAGTGTGCTCCCAGTGGCTGCCAGTATGAACCAGTTGTGCTCCACATGGTTCCAGTTGCTCTCTTGCACCCTCACTGTTGTTCCAGTCACTCCCAGTGTAGCCCAGTTCCCTGCAGCATGTTGCCAGTGACTCCCAGTTTGTTCCAGTAGGATCCCATTTGCTGCCGAGCACTCCCAGTCAGCCTCAGAGTAGTGGCACTGACTGCCAGGACGATCCCAGTCACCTCCAGCATGATCCCAGTTGATCCCAGTATAAGCCCAGTTGTTTCCAGTCACCCCCAGCATGCAGCCAGTCACTCCCAGTTGCTCCCAGTTGGGTTTTTGGGGATGTTTGGAGAATGCAGCAGTCCAAGGCTGAGCGGGAAAGGCCCCTTGGGGGGACATTGGGGGTGCCGGTGGCGGCTGCCGGCAGAGGCAGCCTGGAGGAGCAGAGCCCTGTGTCCGCCAGGAGCCCAAAGTGGGGAGCCCAGAGAGGGGGGAGCGGCGCCATTGGCGGGAGCCTCAAGAGCCCGGAGAGGGGCAGGGGGGACTCCTTGGAGCCCCTGCAGCCCAAAGCAGAGAGTGAGGGGAGAAGGGAGCCCAAAAGGGAGCCCAAAAAGCCCCGGCATCCCTGCATGGGGAGAGCGGAGAGGGGGGAGCTTTTGGGATTGCTGGGACTGCCAGCAGCCTGGGCAGGGCGGGCACCCAGGAGAAGGGGGACCCCCAATCCAAGCGTGACCCCAGCAGCTGGGACAGGGGGAACCCCCGAACACCAGAGGGGAGGGAGCAGGGCCAGGGAACTCCTGGGAGGCTTTTCCAGGGCGGAATCTTGGTGTTTAATAAAAGTCTTGGGAGGTTTTATTGGCCCCACATGCCTCGTGATCTCTAGAGCTGGACTTGGGCAGAAGGACCTTCAAACTCAGCATGCTCATCCCTTGTTTTCCCCAAACCAGGATTTCCCATTGCCAAGCCCTGGGAGGCTGTGAGGAAGAGGAAGATGCCCCGGGACACGCAGGCAGGTGAGGAGGAAGTCAGTGCCCCTTTGCCCCTGTGTCCTGCTCCATCTCCCAGCCCAGCACGGCCCCGGCAGCAGCACAGCCCCTGTGCCGGGGACGCCCTGGGGCATCTCCTTGCCCTTGCCTGTGGCCCGGAGGCAAATGCCATCCTCTGCTTGTCCTTCCTCCCCCAGAGCAGGAGCTGAGGCTGGAGAGCAGGGAGGACAAATCCCCGGGGCAGAAGCTCGTGGCAGAGGCCGTTTGGAGCGGCTCCACGGCGCAGGAAGCCAACGGGGAGGAAAAGGCCCGGAGATGCCGCACGAGGAGGGGCTGCAAAGGCAGATGGCGGCGATCTGAGGGGGAAAGACCCAGCCTGGGCCGGGAAGGCGGCCGGAGATGGAGCCAGAGCTCGGAGCTGGTGCTCCCTGAGCAGCTCCATGATGGGGAGAAGCCCCACACGTGCGTGGAGTGTGGGAAGAGCTTCAGGTGGAACTCTGAGCTGATCAGGCACCAGAGGAGCCACACTGGGGAACGGCCCTACGAGTGTGATCAGTGCAGGAAGAGGTTTAAGACCAGCTCCCATCTCCTCCGGCACTATCAGAGTCACACAGAGGAGAGGCCCTTCCGCTGCCCTGACTGCAGGAAGGGATTCAGGCAGAACTCCACCCTCATCAGGCACCGGCGCATCCACACTGGGGAGAGGCCCTACGAGTGTCCCCAGTGTGGGAAGAGCTTCTCTTGCAGCTCTGCCTTGACCCGACACCAACGGAGGCACCGGTAAGGGAAGCCCTTACTGATTTCTGTCCCGTTCATTCTCAGTCAGCTCTGTTTGCAGAGTGCCTCCTTCAGATGATTAAATTCTTATAAAAATCCCATTTTTTAAATCATCCAACCCAAACAATCCAAAACCAATATCCAAGTAAAACCACCCACCCACAAATAAATTTTAAAAATAATTTTAATTGGTTTAGAGTACTCAAGGGTGTTGTTAAAGTTCAGTTGTTTGGTTAAAATGTATGAGAAATTATGATGGTGTTTGGTTTTGTGTTTGGTGTATTTGTAATAGGAATTGTTTTACTAAGGTGGGTTAGATTGTATGTTTGGTTTTTTAGATATTTTTTATCTAAAGTCTACTAGTTATTGAGTTAAAACCTTCAAAAGGTATTTTTTTGTATTTAATTTATTTATATGTATGGGAAATGTTACAGTAATAGTTGTTGTTGTTTTGCTTGAATCATTGGAGTATTGTAAGGAAGAGTTGAAATTATTATATTTCATTTTTATTCTAGTTTATTTCATTCTAAGTATAATTTATTTAATTGAAATGTTATTGTAATTTGTTGAGAGGATAGGAAGAAAGTTCCAAGGGCAGGAACATTTTTTCCTGGCTGGGAACTGGAATTCCAGACCTTGGGAGTGTGAGCAGGACCACCCAGACTGGGATCAAACATGGGCTGGGATCAAACATGGGCTGGGATCAAACATGGACTGGGAGCGCATGGGATGGGACCGAACAGATCAGGACGACACAGACTGGGATAAACTGGGCTGGGATTATATGGACTGGGGCCGGATGGACTGGGATGGCACGGGCTGGGATGGCACGGGCTGGGAAAAAGCATTGGCTGCCCTTGGCTCCTTTGGCTCCCATCCAGGGCTAAAGGCGGCCCCACCAAGCTGGCTGGCTCCTGTTTGGGGGTCGCATCCCCTCTTTTCCCGCGCTCTGCCGCCCCTTCCCCATCGTTGTCCCAGTCCCCAGTCCCCTCCCCCGTGCTCGGTTTTGGGGGTTCCAGGCCCCTCCTGCTCCGTTTGGGGGTCCCGACGGCCCCTTGGTTTAATTTGGGGCCCCCGGCGCCCTTCTCAGCGCGCCCCCCGCTGCCCCCGCGGCCGGGGGGGCTCCCAGCGGCACCAGTGCCCCCAGTGCGGCCCCAGCTGCCCCCGCCCGCCCCATGCCCATGGCCAGGGTCACCTTCCCCCCTGCCCAAATTCCGCTGGCGGGGAGCGCGGGGCGCTGCGGGCCCGCCCGGACACTGATGAGTCAGAGCCGTTTCGCGCTGGCCGCGGGAGCAGCTGCGGACCCCCGGGAGCCCCTCGGGTTTGGGGCTTTCGATCCCCCCTCGGCCCTCGGGGCGGCCCTGGGGCCACCCCAGCACCCCCAAAATGGGGAGGCTCCCCGGAGCCCTTCGGAACCGCCAGCAATGGGCTGGAAGCGGCAGCAGCCGCCCCAGAAAGGGATCGAAGGCTCCGCGCCGGGAATGGGGGAGGCTCTGGGGATGGCTCCGATCCGCACTGGGGCGGGCTGCGATTGAGGGAGGCTCCGTTCGGCGCCTGCGGAGGGGCTGCGGCTGGGGAGGGGTCCGCGATTGTGGGCATGGCTCCATCCCGGGACTGGGCCGGGCTCTCTGCCCTTCCCGATCCCAATCCCGTTCCAGTTCCCAATCCCGATCCCGCCGCTGTTTCTAGGGAATGGCTCCGATCTCAACCCCGACCCCAAACCTGGGGGGGGTCAAACATTGGGGTCAAACAACCCAAATCCTGGGGTCAACTCCCCCCGACCCCAAATCCTGGGGTTTGAAACATCTGGGGTGTCCAACTGCCCTGATCCCAAAGTTTGGGGTCAAACCCCCTGATCCCCAAATCCTGGGTACAAAAACCCCCAAATCCCAAACCCCCAAATCCTGAACCCGTGAGCCCCGAGATGTCACACCAGCCCAAACCCCAAATTTTAGGATCAAACCTCCTCAATCCCCGCAGTTTGGAGCCATGACCCCCCCAGTTCCCACCCCCCCAAACCCACTCCAGACCTGGGGGGACAGTGGGATTTGTTTGGAGTTTGTTTGGGGTTGTTTGGGGATTGTTTGGGGCAGCTCCAGGTGCAATGTCTGCAGAGAGACCCTGGGTACAATGCTGGGGAAAAAAAGGGGGATTGGGGTGGGAATCGGGGGATTCAGGATGGGGAAAGATTCTGGGTGGGAAAAGGGGATTTGGGGTGGGGAAAGGGGATTTGAGGTGGAGATTTTGGGTGGAAAAGGGATTTGAGGACACACAAAAGATTTGGGGTAGAAAAAGGAGAATTTGTGGTGGGAAAAGGAAATTTGGGAGGACAAGAAGGATTAGGGGTCAAATAAGGAGATAAGGGGTGAAAAGAGATTTTGGCATTGAAAAAAAGGAGGATTTGGAATAAAGAAAGGAGGATTTGGGCTGAGCTGAATTTACCTGGGGTAGCAGGGGAGCGGGGGGCGGATTAGGGCAGGGTCAGGACCATTTTGGGGGCAGTTTTCTGGGATTTTGGAGTATCTCTCTGGGATTTGGGATCAGTTTTTGGGGATTTAGGGTGTTTATGGGTGGTTTGGAGGGATTTCAGAATATTTCTATGGGATTTAGGGTGTTTCTAGGTGGTTTTGGGGTGTTTCTATGGGATTTTGGGGCAGCTTGAAGGCATTTGAGGTGTTTTGGGGCAGCTTTAGGGTATTCAGGTGCAATTTCAAAGGATTTTGGGGATGTTTGGAGGGATTTGGGGTGTTTTGGGGTAGGTTTTGGGTATGTAGGGGCAGGTTTGAGGCAGTTTTTCAGGATTTTGGGCTATTTCAGGCCTGGTTTCTTTGTTTTGGTTTTTTTGGGGGGGGCTTTGGGGTCTTTTGGTGGGGTTTGGGGTGTTCTGGGTCCCTTTTTGGCCAAGGAGATCTGTGGAGGATCAGTAACGGGCCATCACGCCATGATCAGTGTGATCAAGTGCAGCTGATTTATTGCAAACAGCAAGCCATATTTATACTGTGTGCTGCTGTTCACGCCTCAAGCTAATACAGGATTGGTCAAATCCTTCTACGCACGCAGTTTAATATTTCAGTTAATTTTAGTCTTTCTTCTCCCTGCGTCTCGCTGTGGTTTTCTTGTCTGCCTTTGCATCCTGAACCGTCTGCTTCTGAGCGTGTTCTTCTTCTCTCGTGTCCTTGGAGGGCACTGTGACCTTGCTCAGTTTCTGTGAAGGCTGGATGGTGCATATGCTGCACATGGCCATTGTCCTGCAAAACCTCACAGCAGGGAACCTCATGGAGCCATGGGTCAGCTGTGACAATGCGGGTCCAGGGACACCACGGTGACACTGGGAACCTCATGGAGCCATGGGTCAGCTGTGACAATGCGGGTCCAAGGACACCACGGTGACACTGGGAACCTCATGGAGCCATGGGTCAGCAGTGACAATGCGGGTCCAGGGACACCATGGTGACACTGGGAACCTCATGGAGCCATGGGTCAGCTGTGACAATGTGGGTCCAGGGACACCATGGTGACACTGGGAACCTCATGGAGCCATGGGTCAGGTGTTTGTCGGGTCTCACCCCCAGATTGGGGTGACCCCAAAAGATGGAAAAGTCTCTCCTCCTACCTGTGCCTTCGAAGAAAGACTCAGTAGTCCTCTGTTGTCCGGTCTCAAGGTTGTTTATTGTTGGTTATCTACAAGATTCTTTTCCCTGAACTGCTGTGGCCCGTTCAGCAGGTCAGACAAAGGCACACTGCCCTCCCAGGGGGCTGGTGCCATCTTTTATATCATACATTACGTGTTACATGTTTATACTTTCTCCCCAATGCCTACTATCTATATTGAACAGTGACTTTCTACTCTAAACCAATCTGTGAGTGCCAACATCACCAAAGACACGGAGGCTAGGAAGGACAAAGAAAGAGGACAGGGCACACCCAAATCCCTCCATCTTAGAATCCCTGACCCCCATGTACAAAACTTGGACCCCTGCGTACAAGGCTTAAAACCCCCCTGTACAGCACTCAGAAATCCTTCCTTTCCCTTTGTGACTACTTTTACTACAATACCTAAACTTTTGTGTGGCTTGTAATTCTTCATACAGAGTTGGTAATTTGCTCCATGGGCTAAGATCAAAACCCCACGTGTCTTTGGCTGCATGCCATGGCTCTGGCCATCCAGGGCACCCAGAGGGATGTCCTGGGTTCCCACACCTGGGGTGACAGGAATTATCTGCCTTGTCCTCTGGAGAAAAGCACTCACTAAAACTGAATGATCTTCTCACCGAGGTATCTTGCCGGCCCAGGGCTTATCTAAGCCCCTTTCATGGGATTCCCAGGGTGTAGCAGAAGCCTCACGTTGGATCGCCAAGATGTCTCTGTCTCTATCTGGGAGCCTTCTCAGCAAACCCCGGCTGGCCCCGGCCGGCACACGGCGGGGGGACAACCCCCAAAGCGGACCGACAGCGGGGGGACACTCTCTCGTGCCCGGGGGTGCTGCTGGCTGTCAGGCTATTTGCCTTTGCAGCAGAGAGACTTCTGGAGACAGTGGTAGAAGATAAAAGGCCGACTCTCAGAAGGAGGCCAAACCAAGGTTTATTCAGAGCTCCAGAGGGACCCTGGTTGCCTCAGGGGGGGCCTCTAGCTCAGAGCCCCGAGGGAAATGCAGAGGCTACAATAAAAATGGAAGGGAACGGACGGTATATACATTGCTTGACCAATAAAGATCCCCCAGGCATCAGGCCACAGGGAATGGATATTTGAGATAACTTATAGGACAGTAGTTGAGGGGCTGACCTTTGGACCCTAGCAAATCACCCGATGACTTTGTCTGAAAGTTCTGGATATAGGGGACGGGATACCAAGTGATTGACAAAGAAACTAGGGAGGGGGGTTTGGGGATGATCTCAGCAAAAGGAAATGCCGAGATAGGCAAAAGGGAAGGGGCACATTCTAGGATAAATGTTTGGGAACAATAAGGGAATATAAAATTATGCGATTACAAACTATTACAAAATATAAATGCACAATATTAAAGTCCTGTTACTGGCACCAGCACCGCGCAGATCTGGTGTTTGCTGCCGCTGCCTGTGCCCAGATCCGGACATTTCCTGGCTGCGGTGCAGCCCAAGTGCAGCGATTTTCTGTCAAAGCATGACAAAACCCAGCAACTTCCTGGTGCCAGGACTGTCACGGCCCAGATCTGGTGCTTCCCGGAACTGCCAGTGCCCAGATACAGAAATTTCCCGATAGCCATGCAGCCCAAGTGCAGCAATTTTCTGGCAAAAACGCCACAATCTGGCAATTTTCCATTGCCGCCTCTGTCACTACCCAGACCCAGAGTTTCCCAGCACTGCCAGTGCCCAGATTCCAAAACTTCCCAGTTCTGCCAGAGCCCAAGTCTGGCAGATTTCTTTTGCTGGCAACAACACGACCAAGATCTGCTGTTTGCTGGCAGCACCAGCGCCCAGATCTGAAAACTTCCTGGTGCCGGCACAGCCCAAGCCCAGTGCCAGTCACTTGCTGGCACTGAAAGCCAAAAGCTGGAAATTTCCAGGTTCTGCCTCCAGCACCATCCAGACCTGGTGTTTGCAGGGACCGCAAGTGCCCAGATTTGGAAATTTCCCGGTGCCTTCACAGCCCAGGTCTAGCAACTTGGTTTTTAGCGAGCCTAGGCAGAGAAGTTCCTCAGACTGTGACTTTCCTTTTCCTTGGAACTGTTTCAACCTGCTCTGGACTGAAAACCCAGAAAAACACCGGCAGCTCCCACCTGTGGCCCACCGAGGTCTGGGACGCTGCATTCCAGCGCCAGAGGGACTTGGAAGAGACCGAGTGAGCCAACTACAAGCCACAAAATGGACTTGCTGAATTTGCCATCTCTTCAGAGCTGTGAGACGTTTCATTTAATATTATTCATTTTTCAGGCTTGTCAATACTTTTCTCGTGAAATAAACAGGTTGCTTCCACTTTTCTTGAGGGAAGTCTTCTCCTGAACTAGTAGGGGGAGGGGCTGCTTGAACTTGCTTTCTAGACAGACCCCTTTTGGAGGGTTCCTCCGGAAATTTGACCAAAACCAGCACAAGCAGGCACAATGAAAACTTCAGCAGTGGCACAACTGCCCAGCCCACCAGGAAAAGAAAGGGCATGTAAAGTGCTCCAAACGTTTGTCCTGCTTTGCTGCAAAAGTCCTGCTGCACACACAGTGCAGTGTGCAAAGCCAAGGGAAGCTGCAACTGCTGGCAAATCTTGGGGCAGCAGCTCCACCTTGTTCTCCAGGAGAGGATCTTGAGAAGAGCAGACAGGAGAAGATTCCTGGAAAACTGAAACAGCTTTCCAGAAGTGAAATGAGAATGAAAGAAACATCCAAGATGGTTTCCTCCATTGATTTCGAGGCTCCCATTTCCATCTTGCACTACTTCTCCATCCCATTCATTCCAAATGCACCTCACCTCTCAGATCGGTGACTTGGCAGTTTTAGACACTCTCAAATACCATGAGCTACACACAGTTTTCCTGCCCCTGTTTGTTCTGCAAAGCAACACTGGAGATGGAAGTGCAGTGCTCGGCTCAGGTCGGAATCCTGCAGCAAGGGAATGTGCCCTGACAGTGTTTGACCCTCAGCAAGGACAATGCACAGCAGCCACCGAGGGCATTGCTCTGCCCGTGGGCAGGAGTCAGGACTCTGCATCTGGGCTCAACGCTGCAAAGTTGCCGTGTTTGGACAGAGCAAGGGGCTGTCCCCGGGCGCGCGGGGCTCGGCCGTGGGGCTCGTGGGCCGAGCGGGGAACGGACACGGGGACAAACGGCCCCGGGGCTTCAGTTGCAGCGGCAGCGGCGGCAGCGGCGGCAGCAGCGGCAGGAGCAGCAGATTCTTTACAGCAATCACCTTTCTCTTTCTCTTTCTCATTCTCTCTCTCTCTCCCTTTCCCGCTGCCGGGCACCCTTCTCGCGGGGTCCGTTTTCCGGCATCCCTCTCCTCTCCCCGCCTCCCTCTCCCCCAGCCGGGCCGGGCCATGCCCCCGGCCCGCCCCCGGCCCCGGGCGGGGCTGCCCCGGCCCCGGCCCCGGCCTCGGCCGTTCCGCCGCGGTCTCGCCTCCGCCCGGCTCTGGCCGTGCTGGCGGTGGCGCTGCTGGGCGGGCATCAGCGCCTGGGGCAGGGGCGGCATCGCCGCCCTTTGGCTCCGCCTGGCCCGAGCCCGGCGCCGGCCCCGACGCAGGGTCCAGACCCGGCCCCGGCCCCGGCCCCGGCCCCGGCCCCTCCCGGAGCCCGCGGAGGACACACGCGGCGTGGCCGCTCCCTCCGCCTCCGCTGCGGCTTCCCCGGCCCGAGCTGCGCCGCTCGGCAGCGCGGCCGCCGGCCCCGAGCCTCCCGTGTCCCGTTCGAAAGAGCGAACGTCGGGGGATGGCCGGCCCGGGGCGCTTGAGGGGCGCTCGGGGGCCGTTGCTGGCCCCGGGCCGAGCGCTGACAGCCGCGTCCCGCCCGCAGGGAAGGCGCAGGAGGCTCTGCTGCAGCGCTACCGGGTGGGTTCGCTGCTGGGGCGCGGCGGCTTCGGCAGCGTCTTCTCGGCCACGCGGCTCTCGGACGGCGCCCCGGTGAGCGGCGGGGCCGGCGGCGGGCGCAGGAGGAGGGCGCGGAGGGGGAGGAGGAGGCGCAGGAGGAGGAGGAGGCTGGGGCTCGGCAGGGCGGGCGGCGAGCTGAGCCCGCTGCTGCCCTTGGCTTGCAGGTGGCCATCAAAAGGGTGCCGCGGAACCGCATCCGGCACTGGGACGAGCTGGTGAGTGAGCGGGGCCAGCGGCAGAAGCCGGGCCGTGCCGGGCGGGGATGAGGCGGCGGCCGGCAGGGTGGAAGGCGCCAGGACGCCTGGAGGGGGAGCGGGCGTGGGCCCAGCGCAGGGCGCAGAGCGTCCCGGCCTGGCTGAGGGCTTCCCCAGGCCTGGCACGGCATCGGCCCCCGCTGACGGCATCGTGCTCCTCCCGCAGCCCGACGGCACCAGCGCACCCCTGGAGATCGTGCTGCTGGCCAAGGTGTCCACCGGCTTCCCTGGTGTCGTGCAGCTGCTGGAGTGGCTCGAGCTCCCCAACAACATCGTGATGGTGCTGGAGCGGCCAGAGCAATGTCAGGACCTGCAGCGTTTCATTCGGGCACGGGGGTTCCTGTGCGAGGAGGTGGCGCGGGAGCTGTTCCGCCAGGTGCTGGAGGCCGTGCGGCACTGCACCAGCTGCGGGGTCCTGCACCGCGACATCAAGCCAGAGAACATCCTGGTTGACCTGGCCAGCGGGCAGGCCAAATTGATCGACTTTGGCTGTGGCACCTACCTGCAAGACACAGCCTGCACTTACTTTGCAGGTGAGCCCTTTAATCCAAGTGCCAGAGATGCTGAAACATTCCTTCATCCAGCATGAGCCAAGCCCTGCAGGCTGCCAAGAGCTGCCTCTGAAATTCATGGGAACTGGGAGTGTGTGGCACCTGGCAAGATGAAGCTTGCTGTAAAAACCTCTTTGGAAAGGAAGGGAATTGCATACCAGGGGCTGGTGCAGTAAATTGGCTGTGGCAGGAGCCAGCACTGGGATCATGGTGTAGGGAACTCCTAAAGCAGCGTGGGGAATGTGCAGCCTGAGCTTTTCCAGGCTGGAATTTCATTCATACAGCCCCATCACACGGCTCACTCTCCCGTGGTTTTACAACAAAACCTTGGGTTGTATCTCAGGAAAGTCTATTTTGCCCAGAGAAAGGAGGAGATTCCTCACCACTGGGGCTGGAGAACATCAGTGTCTTTGTGCAACCTGCTGGGAAATGGGCAGAGGTTCCCAGCAATGCTCAGCCTTGGCATTGACCTGGAGAGCTCTGCAAGAGAGTTGAGATTGGTTAAACCTTCACACCAAGTCCAGACAGAGAATGGAAAAAGGCAGATTTTCCCTCTGCCACCTGTTTAAGCTCCAAAGTCAAGATGCACAAAGCCAAACATGAGAAGTGCACCCACATATTCCCACTGTGCTGGCACTGCTGAGGCACCTCCAGCCCTGGGGGCAGTTTTGGGTCCCTCATGATGAGACATTGAGGGGCTGGAGTGTGTCTGGAGAAAGGAATGGAGCTGGGGAAGGGGCTGGAGCCCCAGGAGAGGCTGAGGGAGCTGGGAAGGGGCTCGGCCTGGAGAAAAGGAGGCTCAGGAGGGACCTTGTGGCTCTGCACAACTCCTGCCAGGAGGGGACAGCCAGGGGGATTGGGCTCTGCTCCCAGGAAACAGGGCCAGGAGGAGAGGAAATGACCCCAAATTGTACCAGGGGAGGTTTAGATTGGGTTTTAGATAAAATTTCCTCATGGAAAGGGTGGTCAGGCATTGGAAGGGGATGTGCAGGGCAGTGGTGGAGTCCCCATCCCTGGTGGGATTTAATAGTTGTATGGATGTGGCACTTGGGGACATGAGTCGATGGTGGCCTTGGCAGTGCTGGGGGAATGGTTGGGCTCCATGATGTCAGAGGGCTTTTCCAACCCCAATGAGTCCATGATTCTGTTTTCCAAGAGGTTCCTCACAGCTCACCAGCCCCTCAGCTCTGCAGGAGGGTAGCTCAGAAATTGTTGGAGCTCTTGTAGTGGCTGGAAATCACCAGGAGAGGATGAGGTCTCATGGTCAAGACCAATGGCAGAACAAAAAACCCAAAGGGCAAAAATGCCCTGCAAAATCTCTTTGCTGATATTTTGTGTTTTGAAGCTCACCCCTGCAGGTATTTTCCTGAAGCCAAATTCACTGGTGTTGTCATGAGGGTTTTTTCAGCCATTCCTGCAGCAAACCTTGCTTACCTGGCATCTGACCTCCTTTCTTACTGGTGATTCTTATCTCTGAGTTGAGTAAAGCACATGAAATATGATTTCATCTGCTTGGGAAGCAGGTAAGAAGGATAAGAAGAGATAAGAAGGAACTGGTTGGCCAGTGAGATGCAAAGGAGATTACAGGAACTTTGCACCACTCCTGCACAAACAAGGCAGCTGATGAAGCCTGTGAGAAGCAATGATCAGGGCTCACCCCAGAATATCTGGTGCACCTGATGTGAATTTTGATGGGACCAAGTCTCTGGCTTTTTTTCCTTTTTTTTTTTTTTTTTTTTTTTTTTTTTTTTGGTGTATGTTTTGATTATACACAAAATACCTAAATAAAGTCAACAAAAAATACCTCATTATCTGCCCTGTTCCAGTACCCACGAGCTGGACAATGAAATTTCCTAGAATCACAGAATGTCCTGACTTGGAAGGAACACTCAAGGATCATTGAGTCCAACTCCTGGCCCTGCACAGGACACCCAAGTGCCACATCATGTGCCTGAGAGTGTTGTCCAAATGCTCCTGGAGTTCTGGCAGCCTTGGGGCTGTGACCACTTCCCTGGGGAGCCTGTTCAGTGCCCAACCACTCTCTGTGAAGAAATTTGACCCAGTTCTGAAGACATCTAACCCAGTCCAGCTCCCTGGGGCATTAGAAGTCAGTTTAAGTGACCTCTCCTTACACATTTATTTCCCCATTTCAACCAGTAGGTCCCATTAATTTCACTGTTTTCAGATCCCAGTTTTACAGGGGAAATGTTTGGATTTTATTGTTATCATATGCTGTGAAGGTTTGACCCAAAATCTACTGTAAACAAGAGCACTGTATAAAAAGAAAGTGGCCTTTCCTGATCTGAGGACCTGACCTTGCACAACAAGCCATGAACATTTTGTAACAACAGCTGGTCCAGGGGTCCTGCCAGGACATGATCCTGGCTTGCCTTTTGAGAAGGAATTCTTGGCTCTGAGGGTGGTGAGGCCTTGGCACAGATTGCCCAGAGAAGCTGCGGCTGCTCCTGGATCCCTGGAAGTGTTCCAGGCCAGGTTGGACAGGGCTTGGAGCAACCTGGGATGGTGGAAGATGTCCCTGCCATGGCAGGGGGTGGAATGGGATGGATTTTAAAGGTTCCTTGCAATTCAAGCTATTCTGTGAATCCACGGCAAGAGAGCAGAGTACCACAAGGTGTTTACTCACACTAGGTAATTTCTGGACCAGAGCAGCTTTTGGAACCTTGCTTTATGCCCAGAGCAGCTGTAGGTCCTGCTGACACTCTGAGTCACACTGAACAAGGCTGGGAAAAAAAAAAAAAAATCTTTGTCCTGCTGCAAACACAGCCAAGCTCCCATCATCTTCCCCAAAGCCAGGACGTCACCTGGGACTCTCCACACTGCAAGCTGTTCCATGCAGATGCACCTCTGATCTTCTTCAAAGCTCCTCTGGTTTTCCTGGGGCTGCAGATGGCTCTGGGATCTGCTGCTGGAGCAGGGCTGGAGCAAGTGCTCAGAGGAAAGAGCCAACAAACAGCGAGTCCAGCTCAGAGGGGCTGCTGTGGCTGCCCACTGGCTTTGCAGATCCTAAATCCCTCCAGAGCCCCCCTGCCTGGGGGCGTGGGCAAGAGGGAATCCATCAGGAAGCAGGGAAGACAGCAGCAAAATTCAAACCTGAGAGTGTTGCTGAACACTGCTTGAAATTCCCTGGAGATTTCAAGGATGCGGAGAGATGTCAACCATCCTAAAGTCCCCCTTTTCCAAACATCACTATTTTCTACACAGTGGAAAGTAAAGTATCCTCTTTAATGCATGGTGAAAAGGTCAAACCCACTGCAATTTGGGAATATAATACTTCCGACCAGGGCTTTCCTGGGGAAAACATTTCCCAGAAATTTTTGACGTTACCAATCTTGGAAAAGTACTTCTTGAGCCGTGGATGGTGGTAATCGGAGGAAAACAATTAGGCAGATGTCTTGTATGACCACGAGATGGCAGCTGGAGCCTGGGAAGTCCTTTGCAGACACAGTAGCTCCTATGGAAAACCAAGTCATTTGCCAACCCAGCCCACATTTGGGAATATGCACCTGCACCGTGTTGGCTTTGAACATTTTGCATGTGTGCTCCGAGCTCTGGAATATCTGATTACCCCTTTCATTTCCCTGCTCCTCTGAGCCTTCCTCCATTAGTCAGTATCAAATAAATGGTTTTAAGCAAAGTAATCCCTGCTGATATGAAAACAGCAGCACATGTGGTCTAACACTGCTGTTAGGCTCCAGCCTGCTCTGACACCTAATTCAACAGAGACCTGGAGCCCGACGTTCTGCCCACCTCGTGCCACCACTTCTGCCTGCAATTTCTTCTGGAGCTGGACTTTAAATGGCTGATTATGTGTGGCCACATTTCAGCAGCAGTTTAAGCAGGCCCTTGGATGCCCTTCATCCCTGTAATTTGCTTGGGCTTGGGCTCTGCAAAGCTCTGGTGGAGATGCCCCACCAAGACCTGAGAGAGGATTCACAAGCAGTTGAACTACACCTGGATGAAGGCAGTGTGAGGCCTGAGGTTTCTCAGCCTTGTTAAAGTCCTCACAGAGATCAGAGAAATGTGAACTGGAAAGTGGTGCTTTAGGGCAGAAATTAATTATCCTGGAAGAAGGAAGGAATGATCACTTCCATAGGTGGATTTTAAGACTGTGGAAGAAGCACGTGGAGTGGTCAAGGTAGTAATTTGGAAATCCTGCTGTGAAGCCATTTGGTTTGGAGTCAGCCTACGTGAGAAGTGTCAATGCACTTGGCTGCTTTCCCCAGAAGTGACAGCTTGGTACACTCCATCCCCACCTTCCCCAGCTGTTCTGCATATGCCAATACTGCACAGGAATTCTGCCTTTTCATAATGGAAAACATGATAAAATTTCCATATTTCTGCCTGTGGGAGATCTTCATGTGGTGTTCAGCCATCACTGCCCATTTTTACTCCCTTCCAGCTCTGTAATTCCCCGCTGAACTGTTGTTCTCCCAGCTGGGAAGTAGATAATCGTGATAAAAGCTGAGCAATTTCTCAGCTGAGCCAGGTAACAGCACCTGCCACTTCAGAACCACCTTAAAGAACAAAGGAAAAAGGAATTCAGTTTCTAATTCCTGTTGTTGTGCTGGTTGACACAACTGGAGCTAGAGGAAGATGGAATGATTTATCCACATCCCAAGCTAGGACAGACCCAACCCCTAAAGCCTGGTACCCCCCAAGATGACCACGTTGCCCATGATATCTCCTGCTAGAAGAAAACATCCCTGCTCCTCTCCCCTCTTGCTTTCCCATGCCACGAAGAGATACTTCCTAGGATCTCTCATGTTTCTCACAACAGCAGGAGGGATTTCTTGGCAATTGGCAGGTGGTAGGAAAGAGTTGCAGGGGGAATGCTGAGCAGAATAAGGAGGAAATTGTTATGGGCCCTGGAAAAAGGTGAAGAAACATCACAATGATTTTTTCACTTCTCAAACAGTTTGGTTTGTGGGATGGGAGCTGCCACTGCTGTGGGTGAATTTTAGTGGGCTTTCCTCCTGCCAAAGCTGATTTTATGGGACAGGGGAACACAGCCAGATCAGAGCTGTTCAGTTCTCTCTCCCCTGACCCATTGTGAGTAATTTACAAAGGTTTAGACCAATTTAAAGCAAAGATGAATTTAGGAGCCTGAGGGTTCATATTTTGCAGCTGCTTTTCTGAGACCTGATCCAAGGACCAGCTATGTTACCAGGCACCTTCCCTCTGACATCAAAGGGCATTAGGATGGGATTTATGCATTTGGGAGAGGTTTTCTAATAATTTATTTAAACACTGGAGAGAGCAGCAGTGATTCAAGTCAGGCTGAGGGCTTAAGATTAGCAGTCAAGAAGAATGCCAAGACCTGTGGCTTTGCATGTAGTTTGGAAATGGGGCACTAACCTTGGGAATGATACAGGAGGAATAGTACAGTCCTCAGGAGGAAGGGACAATTCCCACTCCATTCTCCCCTCATCTTCAAAGCTTCTGTATCCCAGTGACATCCCCTTGCTGTTCCTGGGGCTCTGTGGGCTCTCAGGAGCCAGATCATAGAATCATGGGATGGTTTGAGTTGGAAAGGACTTTAAAGACCATCTCATTCCAATCCTCTGCCATAGGCAGGGACACTTCCCACTATCCCAGGTTGCTCCAGCCTGGCATTGAACATTTCCAGGGATGGGGCAGTCACAGCTTCTCTGGGCATCCTGTGGCAGGGCCTCACCACCCTCACAGGGAAGAATTTCTTCCTAATCAGGTCTCACACTGATGGGTTCATACTGTTCCTATCCCGCTGCTTTTAAAGCATTGTCCATAGCCATCAGCTGCCCATGGATGCAGACAAACCTCAGCTTCAGGAGATGGTTCTCCTGTGCAATGGAATGCATTGGGCCTGTGTGTCTTGATGTGAAAGTGCTTTTGCAGCCAGGAGCTGGGATACCACTTGATGTCCCATGCAGGAGAAGGAGGGAATTAAAAAACAGGAAAGCGACCTTGTAGATCATATCAGGGATTGTAAACTGCAGAATCTGAAAGCCAGGAAAGCTTTGAAAAATTGAAAGTAAGGAATCATAGAATGATTTAAGTTTGAAAATCCCTCTAAGATAGTTGAGTCCCACAGTTCCCCCAAGGCCACCACTAACCTGTGTCTCCAAGTGCCGCATCTACAAGAAATTGAAAGCATGCATTGAGAAAAGTTAACCAACATCATTGCCTTGGTCATTGCAGAGGGCAGTGTCTCCCTGCAGCAGAGCTGTTTGCAGGCTCCAGTGTTGTCACTGGGAATGCCTGGCTGTGGGATGGAACACTGGAAAGGGAACGAGCCTTTGCTGTGCTAAAACATGCAGATCAAGTGACACTTTGGGGTGTCCCTCAGCAGCTCCTAAGCCCCCCTCCCCTGCTCAGTACAAGGCAGACCTATTCCATCACAGCAGTGCCTGCAGGTGAGAGCTCACAGGTGCACAGGGAGCTCCCAGCACAGCAAAATTGCTCCAGTTCTGCTCCCCCAGGGCAGATGCAGCGAGAGGAACAGTGGGAAGAGCTGTGGGCTGTAACATCCCAATTATACCCTCTGCTAGAGAGGATCCAGTGTGAGACTGATGGAGTGCTTCATGGAAGTGGGGTCAGAACTAGGTGATCTTTAACATCTCTTCTAACCCAAACCATTGTGATTATTTTTGCTTTCTGTCTGGGTAGTGTGGACAAAGACTTGGAAGACATCCTGACTTAAGACCAGAAGCATGCAAAGAGTAGCTCCATCATGCAACCTGCTCTCCTGAAGCTGTTGAGGCAGCTGAGGTCTCTTGTTGGGATGTTGCTTCTGCAGCCTGGCTCAGGGAAGCACTTGCACAACTTGTCAGCCCATCCCTTGGCCCAGCTCACAGAACTTGGGCTGCCATGGATCCTGTCTGACCAGGGGCAGGCTCACAGCTGTGCCCCAGTTGTGTGGAGAACTCGGGATCATAAAAAGAGCTGAAAACTGGGACACCCCTGAGGGTTTGTTTCCACAGTCATCCCCAGCCATAAATATGAGGGCTGTGATTTCTAAATCCCATCCTCCAGATTTCTTTCTGGCAGATGTCTGGGTCCTTTTCTCATTGCACTCTTTCAGTTTTGCAGTGCCTGGTCACAAATTCCTATGCACAGCATGGGATGAGTTTGCAGACCCAGGGTCTGCAGTGAGCAGGTTCTGTCAACCAAAGTAAGAGGCTGCTGAAAGCAAGAGGAGTGAAAGGTGAGGCTGGATGGGGCTTGGAGCAACCTGGGCTAGTGGAAGATGTCCCTTCCACTTTGGAACGAGATAAACTTTAATATCCCTTCCAATATTCAAATCTTTCTGTGAAACAGAGTCATTCTCACCCTCGGGAAATCGGGCCAGTTGATTTCTTCCATGAAGATCTGCCCATTGATGCCACTTCCTTATCTCTTCATGAGCAATAAATAGAAAGATAAATCAGTGTTTTGTCTGCAGTGCCCACAGGCAGAGGGAAATTCTCGGTGTGGAAATGTCACCATTGTGACGTTCCTTCGACCTCCAGAGGACAGTGCACTCCTGCCATCTCATGGACATTTCATGAACAGGGAGGAATTCCTCAAAAGGAAGAGGGGATTATGATGAATTTTTCTTCAAATCTGTTTCAACAGTTGAGAATTTAGCTAAGTATTAAATAGATTAATTTTTTTTTTTGCCTTTTTGCAGGCTTTTGATTATGCAGTTTTCATAATGAACTCAGTGTGGTTGTTTCCGATTTGGCCCTGTAGCATCTGGCAGGGAGCCTCTGTCTGAATGCGAGACTCGCTGCATCCAGATTTGATTCCTTTTCCTTGGCACGGCTTTGCCTCCTGCTGATGGAAGCTTTAAAGAAAAAAAAAATACCATGACATCTGAAACGCTGCCAAAAAACATCAACACGCTTTCTGGCTGCCATCTATTGTGCAATCCAAACCTCTTAAGATTTAATATTTCTAAAACTGTGGTGCACCTGTTTGCAAGAGAAACTACCTTGTCACATGATGATGTGTTTTGCCAAATCACTTAAAAATTTTTTTTTATTTATTAGCTTTAGAGTGTGAGTTCCGTCCCTTCCCTCCCTCTTTTTCCTTCTCCACCCCAAATTTCTCCATGCAAAAATCCTTCTTCCAAGAATTGCTATCTGTAATTATATGATGCATTTCCCACCCTCTGGTTTTGACCAATCCTTGTCTTCTACCTACAGTGAGAGCAGAACTGACTGGGTGCATTTGTACAGCAGAACTGCTGCCTGCTGTACCAAATTTATACCAGATAAAGCCCAGTTTGGCCCAGCTGGGAGCTTGCCAGTGCCTGCAAGGTCACATTGGTTCAATCAGTTCTTCACTACCCATCACTGGACTGAAGAGGGCTCTGCTGTCTGGCCAAACCTCTCTGTCTCCCACAAAAGAAAGTTTCTTCTTCAACTTGAGTTTATTTCAGCGGTTTTTCAAGGTAGATTTCAGCTCCACAGCTGCTTGGCTGGGAAGGGAATCTGAGACAGAGCTGGATGTCGCAGGTGGGCTCGGGTGGGCCAGGAGAGCTTGGAGTGAAGAAGTCTCCTGTAAAACAAGTGGCATCACTTCCTTTTGCTCCCACCTGGTAGATCAAAGTATTGCTCAGTGATAACGTCTCAAAAGTCGCCTTCCAGGTGTCACAGTGATAAGGTGCTTTGCTCAGGTTACACTTGCTTGTCACCGGTCTTGCTATCACTACAGCGAGCACAGACAGAGCGTGCTCACTTCAGGGATTGCTCTTGAGAAACCTTCTCCTAGTTTTAGGAAGAGTGGCAGCATGGTCCCACTTCCACCACCCTTTGCCCAATTGTTTTTCCACTCTTCAGGGAGCCGAAGGGCTGGGTACAAATTGGCTTGACTTTGGATCAGAACCAATTCAGCATTGAAGGTGTGGTTGAGTTCAAGAAGAACATGCACAATCTAGATTCTGGAAGAGCACATATTAGAGAAAGTCAAGGAAAGATGATTTTCTTCTTTTTTGTGATCTTTTTCCTGATCATTTGCCTAAAGTTTGCTTTCGAAATTAGGCCTTCATTCTAATTTCTGGCCTATACCTAAATATTTACACCCAATCTAGTTAGTTATTATTTAGAAACATTCCTCTTGCTTGTCTTTCATACTTCCTCCTGTAAGCGTCTGCTTCAGCTCTCCTGGACTCTGCCTCATTGCATGTGTTGTGTGGAGAGACCACAGCACTGAGAGCTGGAGCAGCACTTCAGCAACAGTCCAGAAGGAACACCTGTATGCAGGAATTTAGAACACCTTTCCCTCTGAAGAGATCTGCTGTGGCAAGGAGCCCTCTGGTTTTCTCCTCCATGGAGCAGTTTGCGTGCAAAGTATAGGCAGATGTAATCTTGGCAATGTCCTCATCATCCTTGGGTTCCCCCTGCAGAGCTTCAGCCCCTGGATTCTGTCAGGGGCCCTGGGCAGGTGGGATATTCCCAGAGGAGAGGGGCCTGCTGTGTCCCCATTCCCCCTGTCCCTTATGTCCCTGTGTTCAGGTGGGCACAAAGAGGATGGGGATTCCTGCCTGCCCCATGTCCTGTCTGCCTGTCCCAGGGCAGCTGGGCTGTAATTCCTGTCCTGTGTGCCCCTGGCCCTGCTGGCCCTGCTGTCATGGCCTACTGCAGCGTTCCACACCCTGCGCAGCCATGGTGGCTCCTGAGCTCTGCAGGGACCTGAGTGACAGTCTGAGTGGCGGCACTCCTTCTTTTCCTGCATTTGGCATCCCACAGAGCAGAGGCTGGATCACAGGAGCAAAGGAGCAGCTGCTAGAGGGGAGCAAAGGAGCCTCTGCATGGCCAAGGGGTGCTGCGGTGCCCCTCTGTCAGGAATTGCCCCCAGCTGACACCTGGGTCCCACGTGGACACGCACAGACACAGCGTTTGTTCAAGCATTGGATTTATTGGATCTTAGCACTGACTGCAGCTTCCAGAGGGAAGTCACTGTCTCAAGGCAGGAGGGCAGTCAGTGTCATTAAAATTAACAAATGGTGACTATTGCCAATCTTATCTAAGCAACTATCTTACCTAAGCAACTATCTTAGTATTTGTTCCTACTATATATTATATAATAATATTAATAAAATACTTAAGTGTTTTCTAATGAAGATTATGTAAAATTCCCTGCTTAAGATCAAAATCTAGCATATTAAATTTTGTTTAATTATTATAATTCCTACTCATTTTAATGAATAATAGTAATTATAGAATATAAAATGTGTTATTACCTAATATTCCAAATAATTATTATTACAGTATTGATATCTAACTATAGTATTATTTAATTAAAATGTACTAAATCTTGATATCTATATATATATTTAAAATATAAAATATTTTAAAGTATAAAATATTTTATAATATTTTGAAAGTATTTTAAAATATAAAAGTATTTATAATATATTTAAAATTTTTCAAATTATTTCTAAACCGTTGATCAATTTAAATCAATCTGGAGGCATTCAGCTGGATCCTCCTTCAAATGGCTCTGTCCTCGAGCAAATATAAAGCTTCTGCATGGAAAAATGGAAATGGAGACATGAATTTAGATACAGTTACTATAGACACAGTGAAGAGATCGAGGGAAGAGGGGCAGGGTCTGGCTCTGTGCGCTGGCTGCTCACAAAGATGTGCGGCTCGCCTTGGCCAGCCCAGAGAGCATCTCCAGCAGGAAGCTTTTCTTCACACAGGCCACTGCCTGTGCTCCTCCAAAAGCCTGCCCAGCCTACCTTCAGCATCCTGTTCATGTCCCTATTCATTTGAATCAGCCTGGCCATTTCCTTTTTAATCTCTTTCATCATCCGGCGCATTTGCTCCATGTCTTTGTATCTTTTGATACGGAGCCGCCTTCTCCGCTCGATTTTCATCTTCCTCGTTCTGGCCTGTTCTGCAGCTCGCTGGGCGGCTGCTCTCTGCCTCATGGCTGCTCTTCTGCGCCTGAGCCACCAGCCCAAAGGCAGGAAGAGCAGCTGAGCAATTCCCCAGAAGGACTGGAGCTGTTTCAAAGCAGCCAGGAGCCAGGGTCCCCAGCCAGGCTTGGGTGGCTCTGGGGGGGCCTGTTTCACCTCCTCCACATGGTGCTGCACATCCTCATGAAACCGATTCACGACAGGATGTTGCAGTGAGAAGATGAGCAGCACAATCACAGCCAGGACTGATCTGTTCGCCATGGTCTGCAGGAGGAGAGAGATGAGGGTCTCACTCACTGGGGCTACCAAGGGAGCTTGTGGGGGCTGAAGTGAGGCCAGGAGGCGCAGGGATGTGAGGGCAGCAAGCAGAGGGCCCCAGGCAGCTGGCAGGCAGCAGGGCCTGTCCCAGTGGGCCAGCAGCAGCCCCGTGCCCTGGCCAAGGCGCTGGCCCCAGGGGCTGGCCCTGGATGCAGGGGGACAATGCAGGCCTGGGTGCGGCGCTTGTGCCCCGGCCCGGCCCAGCCCAGCCCCGCCACGTGTGCACTCACCGCTTGCCCAGGCTGTGCTGGGCCAGCGTGACCTGTGGGGGCCTTTTCTAGCTGCCCCCATTGTGACACGCTCCCCCTGATGTCACCCGTGCCAGAGGCGTCGCAGCCGCGCCAGCCCCGCCCTTGGTGCCCAGCCCAGCTCAGGGGCTCTGAGGGGGCCCAGCAATGAAAGCCCCGGCACCCAGCAAGTGCAGCCCCTCTGGGAGGGAATGGGCCCCAGGGGCTCCCTTCACAAAGCAGGCAGAAGCTTCCCCAAGCTCTTGTCAAAGAGAAACCACCATCATCAACACTGTTGATTAGAATCAGTAATATCAACTATGTGAGCAGCAGGGATGCTTTTGTGATGGTGCTGGTTTTTGTGCAACTGGAGGTGGTGAGCATGGCTCAGGTTTTCCTGAATCACTATTCCCCTATCCAGCACGCCCAAGACCTCTGTGAAACCTTCCCATTATCAGACATCATAGATAAGGTACTGTAGCCACGCCACCTCCTGGCTCCTCTAAACCCAGAAGCAGCAGACGGTGGTTCCAGCAGACAATTTGAGATGCTTTGCACTAGAGTAGCACAAATCGGCCACTTAGGTTCTAGTGTTGTCCTGGAACACCTGAGCAAGGAACAGGAAACTCATGTCAACGTGCATTCATGTGCTCCATGTTAAAGGGGGCTCCCATGTGCTGGAATTTAGAACATCTTTCCCTCTGAAGGGATCTGCTGTGGCAAGGAGCCCTCTGGTCTTCTCCTCCATGGAGCAGTTTGCATGCAGAGAGTGGGCCGATATTACCTTGGCATCGTCCTCCTCCTTCTTGGGCTCCCCTTGCAGAGCCTCAGGCCCTGCGCTGTGTCAGGGCCCTGGGATATTCCCAGAGGAGAGGGGCCTGCTGTGTCCCCATTCCCCCTGTCCCTTATGTCCCTGTGTTCAGGTGGGCACAGAGAGGATGGGGATTCCTAGCTGCCCCATGTCCTGTCTGCCTGTCCCAGGGCAGCTGGCCTGAAATTCCTGTCCTGTGTCCCCCTGGCCCTGCTGGCCCTGCTGTCATGGCCTACTGCAGCGTTCCACACCCTGCGCAGCCATGGTGGCTCCTGAGCTCTGCAGGGACCTGAGTGACAGTCTGAGTGGTGGCACTCCTTCTTGTCTTGCATTTGGCATCCCACAGAGCAGAGGCTGGATCCCAGGAGCAAAGGAGCCTCTGCATGGCCAAGGGGTGCTGTGGGGCCCCTCTGTCAGGAATTCCCCCCAGCTGACACCTGGGTCCCACGTGGACACGCACAGACACAGCGTTTGTTCAAGCATTGGCTTTATTGGATCTTTGCACTGACTGCAGCTTCCAGAGGGAAGTCACTGCCTCAAGACAGGAGGGCAGTCAGTGTCATTAAAATTAGCAAATGGTGATTATTGCCAATCTTATGCAAGCAAATCGCTTTACCTAAGCAACAATCTTAGTATTTTTTCCTATTATATATTATATGTTATATATTATAATTAATAAAATTATGAAGTATTTTATAATGAATATTTTGTAAAATTCCCTGCTTAAGATAAAAATCTAGCATATTAAATTTTGTTTAATTATTATAATTCCTACTCATTTTGATGAATGATAGTAATTATAGAATATAAAATTTGTTACTTCTTAATATTCCAAATAATCTTTATTACAATATTGATATCAAACTATAGTATTATTCTATTAAAAAGTACTAAAATCTTGATAAAAGTATCTAAATATTTAAAATATAAAATATTTTAAAGTATAAATATATTTTATAATATTTTAAAAGTATCTAAAAATGTGGAAGAACTTTAAAGAAATTTGAAAATATTCAAAACATTTCTAAACTGCTGAATGATTTGAATCAATCTGGAGGCATTCAGCTGGATCCTCCTTCAAATGGCTCTGTCCTCGAGCGAATGTAAAGCTTCTGCATGGAAAAATGGAAATAGAGACATGAATATAGATACAGTTACTATAGACACAGTGAAGAGATCGAGGGAAGAGGGGCAGGGTCTGGCTCTGTGCGCTGGCTGCTCACAAAGATGTGCGGCTCGCCTTGGCCAGCCCAGAGAGCATCTCCAGCAGGAAGCTTTTCTTCACACAGGCCACTGCCTGTGCTCCTCCAAAAGCCTGCCCAGCCTACCTTCAGCACCCTGTTCATGTCCCTATTCATTCGAATCAGCCTGGCCATTTCCTTTTTAATCTCTTTCATCATCCGGCGCATTTGCTCCATTTCTCTGTATCTTTTGATACGGAGCCGCCTTCTCCGCTCGATTTTGATCTCCCTCCTTCTGGCCTGTTCTGCAGCTCGCTGGGCCGCTGCTCTCTGCCTCATGGCTGCTCTCCTGCGCCTGAGCCACCAGCCCAAAGGCAGGAAGAGCAGCTGAGCAATTCCCCAGAAGGACTGGAGCTGTTGCAAGGCAGCCAGGAGCCAGGGTCCCCAGCCAGGCTTGGGTGGCTCTGGGGGGGCCTGTTTCACCTCCTCCACATGGTGCTGCACATCCTCATGAAACCGATTCACAATGGGATGTTGCAGTGAGAAGATGAGCAGCACCATCACAGCCAGGACTGATCTGTTCGCCATGGTCTGCAGGAGGAGAGAGATGAGGGTTTCACTGGGGCTACCGAAGGAGCTTGTGGGGGCTGAAAGGAGGCCGAGAGGAGCAGGGATGTGAGGGCAGCAAGCAGAGGGCCCCAGGCAGCTGGCAGGCAGCAGGGCCTGTCCCAGTGGGCCAGCAGCAGCCCCGTGCCCTGGCCAAGGCGCTGGCCCCAGGGGCTGGCCCTGGATGCAGGGGGACAATGCAGGCCTGGGTGCGGCGCTTGTGCCCCGGCCCTGGCCCAGCCCAGCCCCGCCACGTGTGCACTCACCGCTTGCCCAGGCTGTGCTGGGCCAGCGTGACCTGCGGGGGCCTTTTCTAGCTGCCCCCATTGTGACACGCTCGCCCTGATGTCACCCGTGCCAGAGGCGTCACAGCCGCGCCAGCCCCGCCCTTGGTGCCCAGCCCAGCTCAGGGGCTCTGAGGGGGCCCAGCAATGAAAGCCCCGGCACCCAGCAAGTGCAGCCCCTCTGGGAGGGAATGGGCCCCAGGGGCTCCCCTCACAAAGCAGGCAGAAGCTCCCCCAAATTCTTGTTAAAGAGAATGAAGCACCATCAACACTGTTGATTAGAATCAATAATATCAACTATGTAAGTAGCAGGGATGCTTTTGTGATGGTGCTGGTTTTTGTGCAACTGGAGGTGGTGAGCATGGCTCAGGTTTTCCTGAATCACTATTCCCCTATCCAGCACGCCCAAGACCTCTGTGAAACCTTCCCATTATCAGACATCAGAGATAAGGAACTGTAGCCAGACCACCTCTTGGCCCCTCTAGTCCCAGAAGCAGCAGACGGGTGGTTCCAGCAGACAATTTGAGATGCTTTGCACTAGAGTAGCACAAATCGGCCACTTTGGTTCTGGTGTTGTCCTGGAACACCTGAGCAAGGAACAGGAATCTCGTGTCAATGTGCATTCATGTGCTCCATGTTAAAGGGGGCTCCCAGGTGCTGGAATTTAGAACACCTCTCCCTCTGAAGGGATCTGCTGTGGCAAGGAGCCCTCTGGTTTTCTGCTCCATGGAGCAGTTTGCATGCAGAGAGTGGGCCGATATTACCTTGGCATCGTCCTCCTCCTTATTGGGCTCCCCTTGCAGAGCCTCCCCCCCCCCTGCACTGTGTCAGGGCCCTGGGATATTCCCAGAGGGGAGGGGCCTGCTGTGTCCCCATTCCCCCTGTCCCTTATGTCCCTGTGTTCAGGTGGGCACAGAGAGGATGGGGATTCCTAGCTGCCCCATGTCCTGTCTGCCTGTCCCAGGGCAGCCGGCCTGAAATTCCTGTCCTGTGTCCCCCTGGCCCTGCTGGCCCTGCTGTCATGGCCTACTGCAGCGTTCCACACCCTGCGCAGCCATGGTGGCTCCTGAGCTCTGCAGGGACCTGAGTGACAGTCTGAGTGGTGCCACTCCTTCTTGTCTTGCATTTGGCATCCCACAGAGCAGAGGCTGGATCCCAGGAGCAAAGGAGCCTCTGCATGGCCAAGGGGTGCTGCGGTGCCCCTCTGTCAGGAATTGCCCCCAGCTGACACCTGGGTCCCACGTGGACATGCACAGACACAGCGTTTGTTCAAGCATTGGCTTTATTGGATCTTTGCACTGACTGCAGCTTCCAGAGGGAAGTCACTGTCTCAAGACAGGAGGGCAGTCAGTGTCATTAAAATTAACAAATGGTAATCATTGCCAATCTTATGCAAGCAAATCTCTTTACCTAAGCAACTATCTTAGTATTTTTTCCTATTATATATTAAATGTTATATATTATAATTAATAAAATTATTAAGTATTTTATAATGAATATTATGTAAAATTCCCTGCTTAAGATAAAAATATAGCATATTAAATTTTGTTTAATTATTATAATTCCTACTCATTTAAATGAACGATATTAATTATAGAATATAAAATTTGTTACTTCTTAATATTCCAAATAATCTTTATTACAATATTGATATCAAACTATAGTATTATTCTATCAAAAAGTACTAAAATCTTGATAAAAGTATCTAAATATTTAAAACATAAAAATATTTTAAAGTATAAATATATTTTATAATATTTTAAAAGTATCTAAAAATGTGGAAGAACTTTAAAGAAATTTGAAAATATTCAAAACATTTCTAAACTGCTGAATGATTTGAATCAATCTGGAGGCATTCAGCTGGATCCTCCTTCAAATGGCTCTGTCCTCGAGCAAATGTAAAACTTCTGCATGGAAAAATAGAAATGGAGACATGAATATAGATACAGTTACTATAGACACAGTGAAGAGATCGAGGGAAGAGGGGCAGGGTCTGGCTCTGTGCGCTGGCTGCTCACAAAGATGTGCGGCTCGCTTTGGCCAGCCCAGAGAGCATCTCCAGCAGGAAGCTTTTCTTCACACAGGCCACTGCCTGTGCTCCTCCAAAAGCCTGCCCAGCCTACCTTCAGCACCCTGTTCATGTCCCTATTCATTCGAATCAGCCTGGCCATTTCCTTTTTAATCTCTTTCATCATCCGGCGCATTTGCTCCATGTCTTTGTATCTCTTCATAAGGAGCCGCCTTCTCCGCTCGATTTTGATCTCCCTCCTTCTGGCCTGTTCTGCAGCTCGCTGGGCCGCTGCTCTCTGCCTCATGGCTGCTCTCCTGCGCCTGAGCCACCAGCCCAAAGGCAGGAAGAGCAGCTGAGCAATTCCCCAGAAGGACTGGAGCTGTTTCAAAGCAGCCAGGAGCCAGGGTCCCCAGCCAGGCTTGGGTGGCTCTGGGGGGGCCTGTTTCACCTCCTCCACATGGTGCTGCACATCCTCATGAAACCGATTCACAACGGGATGTTGCAGTGAGAAGATGAGCAGCACCATCACAGCCAGGACTGATCTGTTCGCCATGGTCTGCAGGAGGAGAGAGATGAGGGTATCACTGGGGCTACCAAGGGAGCTTGTGGGGGCTGAAGTGAGGCCGGGAGGCGCAGGGATGTGAGGACAGCAAGCAGAGGGCCCCAGGCAGCTGGCAGGCAGCAGGGCCTGTCCCAGTGGGCCAGCAGCAGCCCCGTGCCCTGGCCAAGGCGCTGGCCCCAGGGGCTGGCCCTGGATGCAGGGGGACAATGCAGGCCTGGGTGCGGCGCTTGTGCCCCGGCCCAGCCCAGCCCAGCCCCGCCACGTGTGCACTCACCGCTTGCCCAGGCTGTGCTGGGCCAGCGTGACCTGCGGGGGCCTTTTCTAGCTGCCCCCATTGTGACACGCTCGCCCTGATGTCACACGTGCCAGAGGCGTCACAGCCGCGCCAGCCCCGCCCTTGGTGCCCAGCCCAGCTCAGGGGCTCTGAGGGGGCCCAGCAATGAAAGCCCCGGCACCCAGCAAGTGCAGCCCCTCTGGGAGGGAATGGGCCCCAGGGGCTCCCCTCACAAAGCAGGCAGAAGTCTCTGGACATTTTGTTGAAGGGAAACAAATACATCTGATAATGTTGAATATGATACATAATATCAACTGTGAGAGCGCCAGAGGTGCTTTTTTTATGGCGCTGGCTTTTCTCTGAGTGCAGTAGGTGGGGGTGGCTCGGTTTTTCCTGCTTGAGTCTTCCCAGATCCAGCCCCTCCAAAACCTCTGTGAAACCTTCCCATTATCAGACGTCATTCAGAAGGAACAGTAGCCAGACTGCATCCAGGCTTCTCTAGATCAAGAAGCAGCACGCAGCTGGTTCTGGCAGAGATTATCAGCTGCTTTGTACAAGATTGGCACAAGTTGACCACGAGTGCTGTAGCGGAACACCTGAGCAGGGTGCAGGAATCTCATGTCAGAGTGCATGAATGTGCTCCAGCTGGCAGGGCCTCAGCGCCCGCCCTGTGCCCTCCCGCATGGACAGACAGGCCAGGCCCTGCTTGCTGCCCTGATGGCGGCACTCCTGGCCCCAGCGCTCTCCAAGGGCTTCTCCAGGGGCACCTTCCTGCGGCCTTTCAGTCCCTGCCCGAGGCCCAGCAGAGACCTGCAGAGGGGCTGTTGGCAAGGGCCTGGAGGGCCAGCGCCAGGGCCAGTGGCTTCCCAGTGCCACAGGGCAGGCTGAGATGGGCTATGGGGAAGGAAGGCTTGGCTGGGAGGGCCGTGAGGCCCTGGCACAGGTTGCTCAGAGCAGCTGCGGCTGCCCCGTCCCTGCAAGTGTTCCAGTCCAGGCTGGATGGGCCTTGGAGCAACCCGGCCTAGCCAGAGGTGTCCCAGCCCATGGCAGAGGGGGAGAACTGGATGGCCTTGGAGGTCACTCTGGACGCTCACAGACACAGCGTTTCTTCAAGCACCACCTTTATGGGAACTTTGCAGTGGCTGCAGCTCCCAGAGGGAATGGACTTCCCAAAGAGGGGAGGGCAGGCAGTGTCATTTTGAAAATCTATCATGAATTTATACATTTTCAAGATCAAATGACAATTATAAATATTGTTATGATAAGAAATCTTTTCTATACTGTTATAAATGCTATATAAATTACTACAATGACAAAGTGTTTCCACATTGAAGTTTCTGAATAATTACTTAATATGACAAAAATTTAACATACTCCAATTGTGGTTCATTCAAAAAATTCACGGAAATATTTAGGATGAGTGATAATTACTATAGAGTGGAATGTGTAATTGTTCGAATAGAATTGTTATTTGTTTGCATATTAACTACTACTAAATTTTACAATTGTGTTACTGTACAACAAAATGATTTTTTGATAAAAAAAAAAATATGTAGATTTTTTTTTAAACAAATCATGAACTTAAATGAATGTCCATCCCTCCGGACCAATCCTGCTTCAATTGGCTCCGTCCTCAAGGAAGTGCAAGGCCTCTGCATGGAAAAGGGTTAAAATAGATACAGTTAGTCCAGATCCAGTGAAGAGATGGAGGGAAGAGGGGCAGGGTCTGGCAGGAGCCCTGAGCCTCTGCCCCGGCTTTGCAGGGCTGTGCTGGGCAGCAAGCGCAGCTCTGTGCGCTGGCTGCTCACAAAGACGTGCGGCTCGCCTTGGCCAGCCCAAAGAGCATCTCCCGCTCCCCATGCCGTTCATTCAAAACATTCTGGCCATTTTCTTCTTTATCATTTTCATGGTCCTCCACATTGCCTTCAAGTCTTTGCATGTCCTCTTGCCCCAAAGCCTTCTCTGCTCGATGTCCATCCTGCGCCTTCTGGCCTCTTCTTCAGCTCTCCGTGCTGCTGCTCTCTGCTTCATGGCCGCCCTTCTGCGCCTGAAGCAGAGGCACAAAGGCAGGAAGAGCAGCTCAGCAGCAGCCCAGTGGGGCCCCTGCTGCACGGCTGCCGAGAGCAGGGGTCCCCAGCCAGGCTCGGGTGGCTCTGGGGTAGCCTGCTCCAGGTCCTCTTGGCTCAGCTCTGCATCCTCATGTGAACCCATCACCAGGGGCCGTGGGGAGTGGAAGAGGAGCAGCACCACGAGGACAAGGACTGATTGGGACACCATGGTCTGCAGGAGGAGAGAGAAAATTTGTGTAGCTTTGCACTGGAGTTACACCCATGTGTTATTATGGAATGCCCACTCCTGTAGTGCCAGAACGCTTGAGCAGGGATATGAATCTGGTGTCCAAGTGCATTCATGTGCTCCATGTTGCATGGGACACCTGAATGCCGGAACATGGAAAACTTGCCTCAGAAGGGATCTGCTGTGGCAAGGCCCCTCTGGTCTTCTCCTCCATGGAGCAGTTTGCATGCAGAGAGTGGGCCGATATTACCTCGGCATCGTCCTCCTCCTTCTTGGGCTCCCCTTGCAGAGCCTCAGCCCCTGTGTTCTGTCAGGGCCCCTGGGATATTCCCAGAGGAGAGGGGCCTGCTGTGTCCCCATTCCCCCTGTCCCTTATGTCCCTGTGTTCAGGTGGGCACAGAGAGGATGGGGATTCCTGCCTGCCCTGCCTCCTGTCTGCCTGTCCCAGGGCAGCCGGGCTGTAATTCCTGTCCTGTGTCCTCCTGTCCCTGCTGTCCCTGCTGTCATGGCCTACTGCAGCGTTCCACACCCTGCGCAGCCATGGTGGCTCCTGAGCTCTGCAGGGACCTGAGTGACAGTCTGAGTGGTGGCACTCCTTCTTTTCCTGCATTTGGCATCCCACAGAGCAGAGGCTGGATCCCAGGAGCAAAGGAGCCGCTGCTAGAGGGGAGCAAAGGAGCCTCTGCATGGCCAAGGGGTGCTGCGGTGCCCCTCTGTCAGGAATTCCCCCCAGCTGACACCTGGGTCCCACGTGGACACCCACAGACACAGCGTTGGTTCAAGCATTGGCTTTATTGGATCTTTGCACTGACTGCAGCTTCCAGAGGGAAGTCACTGTCTCAAGACAGGAGGGCAGTCAGTGTCATTAAAATTAACAAATGGTAATTATAGCCAATCTTAACTAAGCAATTATCTTACCTAAGACACTATCATAGTATTTCTTCCTTTTATATATTAGATATGATTATTAATAAAATACTTAAGTGTTTTCTAATGAAGATTATGTAAAATTCCCTGCTTAAGATAAAAATCTAGCATATTAAATTTTGTTTAATTATTATAATTCCTACTCATTTTAATGAATAATAGTAATTATAGAATATAAAATGTGTTATTACCTAATATTCCAAATAATTATTATTACAGTATTGATATCTAACTATAGTATTATTTAATTAAAATGTACTAAATCTTGATATCTATATATATATTTAAAATATAAAATATTTTAAAGTATAAAATATTTTATAATATTTTGAAAGTATTTTAAAATATAAAAGTATTTATAATATATTTAAAATTTTTCAAATTATTTCTAAACCGTTGATCAATTTAAATCAATCTGGAGGCATTCAGCTGGATCCTCCTTCAAATGGCTCTGTCCTCGAGCAAATATAAAGCTTCTGCATGGAAAAATGGAAATGGAGACATGAATTTAGATACAGTTACTATAGACACAGTGAAGAGATCGAGGGAAGAGGGGCAGGGTCTGGCTCTGTGCGCTGGCTGCTCACAAAGATGTGCGGCTCGCCTTGGCCAGCCCAGAGAGCATCTCCAGCAGGAAGCTTTTCTTCACACAGGCCACTGCCTGTGCTCCTCCAAAAGCCTGCCCAGCCTACCTTCAGCATCCTGTTCATGTCCCTATTCATTTGAATCAGCCTGGCCATTTCCTTTTTAATCTCTTTCATCATCCGGCGCATTTGCTCCATGTCTTTGTATCTTTTGATACGGAGCCGCCTTCTCCGCTCGATTTTCATCTTCCTCGTTCTGGCCTGTTCTGCAGCTCGCTGGGCGGCTGCTCTCTGCCTCATGGCTGCTCTTCTGCGCCTGAGCCACCAGCCCAAAGGCAGGAAGAGCAGCTGAGCAATTCCCCAGAAGGACTGGAGCTGTTTCAAAGCAGCCAGGAGCCAGGGTCCCCAGCCAGGCTTGGGTGGCTCTGGGGGGGCCTGTTTCACCTCCTCCACATGGTGCTGCACATCCTCATGAAACCGATTCACGACAGGATGTTGCAGTGAGAAGATGAGCAGCACAATCACAGCCAGGACTGATCTGTTCGCCATGGTCTGCAGGAGGAGAGAGATGAGGGTCTCACTCACTGGGGCTACCAAGGGAGCTTGTGGGGGCTGAAGTGAGGCCGGGAGGCGCAGGGATGTGAGGGCAGCAAGCAGAGGGCCCCAGGCAGCTGGCAGGCAGCAGGGCCTGTCCCAGTGGGCCAGCAGCAGCCCCGTGCCCTGGCCAAGGCGCTGGCCCCAGGGGCTGGCCCTGGATGCAGGGGGACAATGCAGGCCTGGGTGCGGCGCTTGTGCCCCGGCCCGGCCCAGCCCAGCCCCGCCACGTGTGCACTCACCGCTTGCCCAGGCTGTGCTGGGCCAGCGTGACCTGTGGGGGCCTTTTCTAGCTGCCCCCATTGTGACACGCTCCCCCTGATGTCACCCGTGCCAGAGGCGTCGCAGCCGCGCCAGCCCCGCCCTTGGTGCCCAGCCCAGCTCAGGGGCTCTGAGGGGGCCCAGCAATGAAAGCCCCGGCACCCAGCAAGTGCAGCCCCTCTGGGAGGGAATGGGCCCCAGGGGCTCCCTTCACAAAGCAGGCAGAAGCTTCCCCAAGCTCTTGTCAAAGAGAAACCACCATCATCAACACTGTTGATTAGAATCAGTAATATCAACTATGTGAGCAGCAGGGATGCTTTTGTGATGGTGCTGGTTTTTGTGCAACTGGAGGTGGTGAGCATGGCTCAGGTTTTCCTGAATCACTATTCCCCTATCCAGCACGCCCAAGACCTCTGTGAAACCTTCCCATTATCAGACATCATAGATAAGGTACTGTAGCCACGCCACCTCCTGGCTCCTCTAAACCCAGAAGCAGCAGACGGTGGTTCCAGCAGACAATTTGAGATGCTTTGCACTAGAGTAGCACAAATCGGCCACTTAGGTTCTAGTGTTGTCCTGGAACACCTGAGCAAGGAACAGGAAACTCATGTCAACGTGCATTCATGTGCTCCATGTTAAAGGGGGCTCCCATGTGCTGGAATTTAGAACATCTTTCCCTCTGAAGGGATCTGCTGTGGCAAGGAGCCCTCTGGTCTTCTCCTCCATGGAGCAGTTTGCATGCAGAGAGTGGGCCGATATTACCTTGGCATCGTCCTCCTCCTTCTTGGGCTCCCCTTGCAGAGCCTCAGGCCCTGCGCTGTGTCAGGGCCCTGGGATATTCCCAGAGGAGAGGGGCCTGCTGTGTCCCCATTCCCCCTGTCCCTTATGTCCCTGTGTTCAGGTGGGCACAGAGAGGATGGGGATTCCTAGCTGCCCCATGTCCTGTCTGCCTGTCCCAGGGCAGCTGGCCTGAAATTCCTGTCCTGTGTCCCCCTGGCCCTGCTGGCCCTGCTGTCATGGCCTACTGCAGCGTTCCACACCCTGCGCAGCCATGGTGGCTCCTGAGCTCTGCAGGGACCTGAGTGACAGTCTGAGTGGTGGCACTCCTTCTTGTCTTGCATTTGGCATCCCACAGAGCAGAGGCTGGATCCCAGGAGCAAAGGAGCCTCTGCATGGCCAAGGGGTGCTGTGGGGCCCCTCTGTCAGGAATTCCCCCCAGCTGACACCTGGGTCCCACGTGGACACGCACAGACACAGCGTTTGTTCAAGCATTGGCTTTATTGGATCTTTGCACTGACTGCAGCTTCCAGAGGGAAGTCACTGCCTCAAGACAGGAGGGCAGTCAGTGTCATTAAAATTAGCAAATGGTGATTATTGCCAATCTTATGCAAGCAAATCGCTTTACCTAAGCAACAATCTTAGTATTTTTTCCTATTATATATTATATGTTATATATTATAATTAATAAAATTATGAAGTATTTTATAATGAATATTTTGTAAAATTCCCTGCTTAAGATAAAAATCTAGCATATTAAATTTTGTTTAATTATTATAATTCCTACTCATTTTGATGAATGATAGTAATTATAGAATATAAAATTTGTTACTTCTTAATATTCCAAATAATCTTTATTACAATATTGATATCAAACTATAGTATTATTCTATTAAAAAGTACTAAAATCTTGATAAAAGTATCTAAATATTTAAAATATAAAATATTTTAAAGTATAAATATATTTTATAATATTTTAAAAGTATCTAAAAATGTGGAAGAACTTTAAAGAAATTTGAAAATATTCAAAACATTTCTAAACTGCTGAATGATTTGAATCAATCTGGAGGCATTCAGCTGGATCCTCCTTCAAATGGCTCTGTCCTCGAGCGAATGTAAAGCTTCTGCATGGAAAAATGGAAATAGAGACATGAATATAGATACAGTTACTATAGACACAGTGAAGAGATCGAGGGAAGAGGGGCAGGGTCTGGCTCTGTGCGCTGGCTGCTCACAAAGATGTGCGGCTCGCCTTGGCCAGCCCAGAGAGCATCTCCAGCAGGAAGCTTTTCTTCACACAGGCCACTGCCTGTGCTCCTCCAAAAGCCTGCCCAGCCTACCTTCAGCACCCTGTTCATGTCCCTATTCATTTGAATCAGCCTGGCCATTTCCTTTTTAATCTCTTTCATGGCCCGGCGCATTTGCTCCATGTCTTTGTATCTTTTGATACGGAGCTGCCTTCTCCGCTCGATTTTGATCTCCCTCCTTCTGGCCTGTTCTGCAGCTCGCTGGGCCGCTGCTCTCTGCCTCATGGCTGCTCTCCTGCGCCTGAGCCACCAGCCCAAAGGCAGGAAGAGCAGCTGAGCAATTCCCCAGAAGGACTGGAGCTGTTGCAAGGCAGCCAGGAGCCAGGGTCCCCAGCCAGGCTTGGGTGGCTCTGGGGGGGCCTGTTTCACCTCCTCCGCATGGTGCTGCCCATCCTCATGAAACCGATTCACGACAGGATGTTGCAGTGAGAAGATGAGCAGCACCATCACAGCCAGGACTGATCTGTCCGCCATGGTCTGCAGGGGGAGAGAGATGAGGGTTTCCCTGGGGCTACCAAGGGAGCTTGTGGGGGCTGAAGTGAGGCCGGGAGGCGCAGGGATGTGAGGACAGCAAGCAGAGGGCCCCAGGAAGGGGGCCAAGGCGCTGGCCCCAGGGGCTGGCCCTGGATGCAGGGGGACAATGCAGGCCTGGCTGCGGCGCTTGTGCCCCGGCCCGGCCCAGCCCAGCCCCGCCACGTGTGCACTCACCGCTTGCCCAGGCTGTGCTGGGCCAGCGTGACCTGCGGGGGCCTTTTCTAGCTGCCCCCATTGTGACACGCTCGCCCTGATGTCACACGTGCCAGAGGCGTCACAGCCGCGCCAGCCCCGCCCTTGGTGCCCAGCCCAGCTCAGGGGCTCTGAGGGGGCCCAGCAATGAAAGCCCCGGCACCCAGCAAGTGCAGCCCCTCTGGGAGGGAATGGGCCCCAGGGGCTCCCCTCACAAAGCAGGCAGAAGTCTCTGGACATTTTGTTGAAGGGAAACAAATACATCTGATAATGTTGAATATGATACATAATATCAACTGTGAGAGCGCCAGAGGTGCTTTTTTTATGGCGCTGGCTTTTCTCTGAATGCAGTAGGTGGGGGTGGCTCGGTTTTTCCTGCTTGAGTCTTCCCAGATCCAGCCCCTCCAAAACCTCTGTGAAACCTTCCCATTATCAGACGTCATTCAGAAGGAACAGTAGCCAGACTGCATCCAGGCTTCTCTAGATCAAGAAGCAGCACGCAGCTGGTTCTGGCAGAGATTATCAGCTTCTTTGTACAAGATTGGCACAAGTTGACCACGAGTGCTGTAGCGGAACACCTGAGCAGGGTGCAGGAATCTCATGTCAGAGTGCATGAATGTGCTCCAGCTGGCAGGGCCTCAGCGCCCGCCCTGTGCTCTCCCGCATGGACAGACAGGCCAGGCCCTGCTTGCTGCCCTGATGGCGGCACTCCTGGCCCCAGCGCTCTCCAAGGGCTTCTCCAGGGGCACCTTCCTGCGGCCTTTCAGTCCCTGCCCGAGGCCCAGCAGAGACCTGCAGAGGGGCTGTTGGCAAGGGCCTGGAGGGCCAGCGCCAGGGCCAGTGGCTTCCCAGTGCCACAGGGCAGGCTGAGATGGGCTATGGGGAAGGAAGGCTTGGCTGGGAGGGCCGTGAGGCCCTGGCACAGGTTGCTCAGAGCAGCTGCGGCTGCCCCGTCCCTGCAAGTGTTCCAGTCCAGGCTGGATGGGCCTTGGAGCAACCCGGCCTAGCCAGAGGTGTCCCAGCCCATGGCAGAGGGGGAGAACTGGATGGCCTTGGAGGTCACTCTGGACGCTCACAGACACAGCGTTTCTTCAAGCACCACCTTTATGGGAACTTTGCAGTGGCTGCAGCTCCCAGAGGGAATGGACTTCCCAAAGAGGGGAGGGCGGGCAGTGTCATTTCGAAAATCAATCATGAATTTTAATACATTTTCAAGATCAAATGACAATTATAAATATCCTTATGATAAGAAATCTTTTTTTATACTTTTATAAATTACTACAATGACAAAGATATTTCCACACTGAAGATTATCAATAATTACTTAATATGACAAAAATTTACCATACTTCAGTTGTGTATCATTCAAAAAATTCGGAGTAATGATTATGATAATTGATAATTACTATAGAGTGGAATGTGTAATTGTTCAAATAGAATTGCTATTTGTTTGCATAATAATTACTACTAAATTGTACAATTGTGTTACTGTACAACAAAATGATTTTTGATAAAAAATAAAATATCTAGATGATTTTTAGACATATCATGAAGTTAAATCCATGTCCATCCATCCAGAACAATCCTGCTTCAAAATCCTCCGTAATCAAGGAAGTGCAAGGCCTCTGCATGGAAAAGGGTTAAAATAGATACAGTTACTCCAGATCCAGTGAAGAGATGGAGGGAAGAGGGGCAGGGTCTGGCAGGAGCCCTGAGCCTCTGCCCCGGCTTTGCAGGGCTGTGCTGGGCAGCAAGCGCAGCTCTGTGCGCTGGCTGCTCACAAAGACGTGCGGCTCGCATTGGCCAGCCCAAAGAGCATCTCCCGCTCCCCATGCCGTTCATTCCAATCAGCCTGGCCATTTTCTTCTTTATCATTTTCATGGTCCTCCACATTGCCTTCAAGTCTTTGCATGTCCTCTTGCCCCAAAGCCTTCTCTGCTCGATGTCCATCCTGCGCCTTCTGGCCTCTTCTTCAGCTCTCCGGGCCGCTGCTCTCTGCTTCATGGCCGCCCTTCTGCGCCTGAAGCAGAGGCACAAAGGCAGGAAGAGCAGCTCAGCACAGCCCAGTGGGGCCCCTGCTGCACGGCTGCCGAGAGCAGGGGTCCCCAGCCAGGCTCGGGTGGCTCTGGGGTAGCCTGCTCCAGGTCCTCTTGGCTCAGCTCTGCATCCTCATGCAAAGCCATCACCAGGGGCCGTGGGGAGTGGAGGAGGAGCAGCACCACCAGGGCAAGGACTGATTGGGACACCATGGTCTGCAGGAGGAGAGAGACAATTTGCGTGAATTTTGCACAAGAGTTGGACCCATGTGTTAATATGGAATGCCCACTCCTGTTGTGCCAGAACGCTTGAGCAGGGATATGAATCTGGCGTCCAAGTCCATTCATGTGCTCCCTGTTGCATGGAACACCTGAGTGCCGGAACACGGAAAACTTGCCTCAGAAGGGATCTGCTGTGGCAAGGAGCCCTCTGGTCTTCTCCTCCATGGAGCAGTTTGCATGCAGAGAGTGGGCCGATATTACCTTGGCATCGTCCTCCTCCTTCTTGGGCTCCCCTTGCAGAGCCTCAGGCCCTGCACTGTGTCAGGGCCCTGGGATATTCCCAGAGGAGAGGGGCCTGCTGTGTCCCCATTCCCCCTGTCCCTTATGTCCCTGTGTTCAGGTGGGCACAGAGAGGATGGGGATTCCTAGCTGCCCCATGTCCTGTCTGCCTGTCCCAGGGCAGCCGGCCTGAAATTCCTGTCCTGTGTCCCCCTGGCCCTGCTGGCCCTGCTGTCATGGCCTACTGCAGCGTTCCACACCCTGCGCAGCCATGGTGGCTCCTGAGCTCTGCAGGGACCTGAGTGACAGTCTGAGTGGTGCCACTCCTTCTTGTCTTGCATTTGGCATCCCACAGAGCAGAGGCTGGATCCCAGGAGCAAAGGAGCCGCTGCTAGAGGGGAGCAAAGGAGCCTCTGCATGGCCAAGGGGTGCTGTGGGGCCCCTCTGTCAGGAATTCCCCCCAGCTGACACCTGGGTCCCACGTGGACACGCACAGACACAGCGTTTGTTCAAGCATTGGCTTTATTGGATCTTTGCACTGACTGCAGCTTCCAGAGGGAAGTCACTGCCTCAAGACAGGAGGGCAGTCAGTGTCATTAAAATTAGCAAATGGTGATTATTGCCAATCTTATGCAAGCAAATCGCTTTACCTAAGCAACAATCTTAGTATTTTTTCCTATTATATATTATATGTTATATATTATAATTAATAAAATTATGAAGTATTTTATAATGAATATTTTGTAAAATTCCCTGCTTAAGATAAAAATCTAGCATATTAAATTTTGTTTAATTATTATAATTCCTACTCATTTTGATGAATGATAGTAATTATAGAATATAAAATTTGTTACTTCTTAATATTCCAAATAATCTTTATTACAATATTGATATCAAACTATAGTATTATTCTATTAAAAAGTACTAAAATCTTGATAAAAGTATCTAAATATTTAAAATATAAAATATTTTAAAGTATAAATATATTTTATAATATTTTAAAAGTATCTAAAAATGTGGAAGAACTTTAAAGAAATTTGAAAATATTCAAAACATTTCTAAACTGCTGAATGATTTGAATCAATCTGGAGGCATTCAGCTGGATCCTCCTTCAAATGGCTCTGTCCTCGAGCGAATGTAAAGCTTCTGCATGGAAAAATGGAAATAGAGACATGAATATAGATACAGTTACTATAGACACAGTGAAGAGATCGAGGGAAGAGGGGCAGGGTCTGGCTCTGTGCGCTGGCTGCTCACAAAGATGTGCGGCTCGCCTTGGCCAGCCCAGAGAGCATCTCCAGCAGGAAGCTTTTCTTCACACAGGCCACTGCCTGTGCTCCTCCAAAAGCCTGCCCAGCCTACCTTCAGCACCCTGTTCATGTCCCTATTCATTTGAATCAGCCTGGCCATTTCCTTTTTAATCTCTTTCATGGCCCGGCGCATTTGCTCCATGTCTTTGTATCTTTTGATACGGAGCCGCCTTCTCCGCTCGATTTTGATCTCCCTCCTTCTGGCCTGTTCTGCAGCTCGCTGGGCGGCTGCTCTCTGCCTCATGGCTGCTCTCCTGCGCCTGAGCCACCAGCCCAAAGGCAGGAAGAGCAGCTGAGCAATTCCCCAGAAGGACTGGAGCTGTTGCAAGGCAGCCAGGAGCCAGGGTCCCCAGCCAGGCTTGGGTGGCTCTGGGGGGGCCTGTTTCACCTCCTCCACATGGTGCTGCCCATCCTCATGAAACCGATTCACGACAGGATGTTGCAGTGAGAAGATGAGCAGCACCATCACAGCCAGGACTGATCTGTCCGCCATGGTCTGCAGGGGGAGAGAGATGAGGGTTTCCCTGGGGCTACCAAGGGAGCTTGTGGGGGCTGAAGTGAGGCCGGGAGGCGCAGGGATGTGAGGACAGCAAGCAGAGGGCCCCAGGAAGGGGGCCAAGGCGCTGGCCCCAGGGGCTGGCCCTGGATGCAGGGGGACAATGCAGGCCTGGCTGCGGCGCTTGTGCCCCGGCCCGGCCCAGCCCAGCCCCGCCACGTGTGCACTCACCGCTTGCCCAGGCTGTGCTGGGCCAGCGTGACCTGCGGGGGCCTTTTCTAGCTGCCCCCATTGTGACACGCTCGCCCTGATGTCACACGTGCCAGAGGCGTCACAGCCGCGCCAGCCCCGCCCTTGGTGCCCAGCCCAGCTCAGGGGCTCTGAGGGGGCCCAGCAATGAAAGCCCCGGCACCCAGCAAGTGCAGCCCCTCTGGGAGGGAATGGGCCCCAGGGGCTCCCCTCACAAAGCAGGCAGAAGTCTCTGGACATTTTGTTGAAGGGAAACAAATACATCTGATAATGTTGAATATGATACATAATATCAACTGTGAGAGCGCCAGAGGTGCTTTTTTTATGGCGCTGGCTTTTCTCTGAATGCAGTAGGTGGGGGTGGCTCGGTTTTTCCTGCTTGAGTCTTCCCAGATCCAGCCCCTCCAAAACCTCTGTGAAACCTTCCCATTATCAGACGTCATTCAGAAGGAACAGTAGCCAGACTGCATCCAGGCTTCTCTAGATCAAGAAGCAGCACGCAGCTGGTTCTGGCAGAGATTATCAGCTGCTTTGTACAAGATTGGCACAAGTTGACCACGAGTGCTGTAGCGGAACACCTGAGCAGGGTGCAGGAATCTCATGTCAGAGTGCATGAATGTGCTCCAGCTGGCAGGGCCTCAGCGCCCGCCCTGTGCCCTCCCGCATGGACAGACAGGCCAGGCCCTGCTTGCTGCCCTGATGGCGGCACTCCTGGCCCCAGCGCTCTCCAAGGGCTTCTCCAGGGGCACCTTCCTGCGGCCTTTCAGTCCCTGCCCGAGGCCCAGCAGAGACCTGCAGAGGGGCTGTTGGCAAGGGCCTGGAGGGCCAGCGCCAGGGCCAGTGGCTTCCCAGTGCCACAGGGCAGGCTGAGATGGGCTATGGGGAAGGAAGGCTTGGCTGGGAGGGCCGTGAGGCCCTGGCACAGGTTGCTCAGAGCAGCTGCGGCTGCCCCGTCCCTGCAAGTGTTCCAGTCCAGGCTGGATGGGCCTTGGAGCAACCCGGCCTAGCCAGAGGTGTCCCAGCCCATGGCAGAGGGGGAGAACTGGATGGCCTTGGAGGTCACTCTGGACGCTCACAGACACAGCGTTTCTTCAAGCACCACCTTTATGGGAACTTTGCAGTGGCTGCAGCTCCCAGAGGGAATGGACTTCCCAAAGAGGGGAGGGCGGGCAGTGTCATTTCGAAAATCAATCATGAATTTTAATACATTTTCAAGATCAAATGACAATTATAAATATCCTTATGATAAGAAATCTTTTTTTATACTTTTATAAATTACTACAATGACAAAGATATTTCCACACTGAAGATTATCAATAATTACTTAATATGACAAAAATTTACCATACTTCAGTTGTGTATCATTCAAAAAATTCGGAGTAATGATTATGATAATTGATAATTACTATAGAGTGGAATGTGTAATTGTTCAAATAGAATTGCTATTTGTTTGCATAATAATTACTACTAAATTGTACAATTGTGTTACTGTACAACAAAATGATTTTTGATAAAAAATAAAATATCTAGATGATTTTTAGACATATCATGAAGTTAAATCCATGTCCATCCATCCAGAACAATCCTGCTTCAAAATCCTCCGTAATCAAGGAAGTGCAAGGCCTCTGCATGGAAAAGGGTTAAAATAGATACAGTTACTCCAGATCCAGTGAAGAGATGGAGGGAAGAGGGGCAGGCTCTGGCAGGAGCCCTGAGCCTCTGCCCCGGCTTTGCAGGGCTGTGCTGGGCAGCAAGCGCAGCTCTGTGCGCTGGCTGCTCACAAAGACGTGCGGCTCGCCTTGGCCAGCCCAAAGAGCATCTCCCGCTCCCCATGCCGTTCATTCCAATCAGCCTGGCCATTTTCTTCTTTATCATTTTCATGGTCCTCCACATTGCCTTCAAGTCTTTGCATGTCCTCTTGCCCCAAAGCCTTCTCTGCTCGATGTCCATCCTGCGCCTTCTGGCCTCTTCTTCAGCTCTCCGGGCCGCTGCTCTCTGCTTCATGGCCGCCCTTCTGCGCCTGAAGCAGAGGCACAAAGGCAGGAAGAGCAGCTCAGCACAGCCCAGTGGGGCCCCTGCTGCACGGCTGCCGAGAGCAGGGGTCCCCAGCCAGGCTCGGGTGGCTCTGGGGTAGCCTGCTCCAGGTCCTCTTGGCTCAGCTCTGCATCCTCATGCAAAGCCATCACCAGGGGCCGTGGGGAGTGGAGGAGGAGCAGCACCACCAGGGCAAGGACTGATTGGGACACCATGGTCTGCAGGAGGAGAGAGACAATTTGCGTGAATTTTGCACAAGAGTTGGACCCATGTGTTAATATGGAATGCCCACTCCTGTTGTGCCAGAACGCTTGAGCAGGGATATGAATCTGGCGTCCAAGTCCATTCATGTGCTCCCTGTTGCATGGAACACCTGAGTGCCGGAACACGGAAAACTTGCCTCAGAAGGGATCTGCTGTGGCAAGGAGCCCTCTGGTCTTCTCCTCCATGGAGCAGTTTGCATGCAGAGAGTGGGCCGATATTACCTTGGCATCGTCCTCCTCCTTCTTGGGCTCCCCTTGCAGAGCCTCAGGCCCTGCGCTGTGTCAGGGCCCTGGGATATTCCCAGAGGAGAGGGGCCTGCTGTGTCCCCATTCCCCCTGTCCCTTATGTCCCTGTGTTCAGGTGGGCACAGAGAGGATGGGGATTCCTAGCTGCCCCATGTCCTGTCTGCCTGTCCCAGGGCAGCCGGCCTGAAATTCCTGTCCTGTGTCCCCCTGGCCCTGCTGGCCCTGCTGTCATGGCCTACTGCAGCGTTCCACACCCTGCGCAGCCATGGTGGCTCCTGAGCTCTGCAGGGACCTGAGTGACAGTCTGAGTGGTGGCACTCCTTCTTGTCTTGCATTTGGCATCCCACAGAGCAGAGGCTGGATCACAGGAGCAAAGGAGCCGCTGCTAGAGGGGAGCAAAGGAGCCTCTGCATGGCCAAGGGGTGCTGTGGGGCCCCTCTGTCAGGAATTCCCCCCAGCTGACACCTGGGTCCCACGTGGACACGCACAGACACAGCGTTTGTTCAAGCATTGGCTTTATTGGATCTTTGCACTGACTGCAGCTTCCAGAGGGAAGTCACTGCCTCAAGACAGGAGGGCAGTCAGTGTCATTAAAATTAGCAAATGGTGATTATTGCCAATCTTATGCAAGCAAATCGCTTTACCTAAGCAACAATCTTAGTATTTTTTCCTATTATATATTATATGTTATATATTATAATTAATAAAATTATGAAGTATTTTATAATGAATATTTTGTAAAATTCCCTGCTTAAGATAAAAATCTAGCATATTAAATTTTGTTTAATTATTATAATTCCTACTCATTTTGATGAATGATAGTAATTATAGAATATAAAATTTGTTACTTCTTAATATTCCAAATAATCTTTATTACAATATTGATATCAAACTATAGTATTATTCTATTAAAAAGTACTAAAATCTTGATAAAAGTATCTAAATATTTAAAATATAAAATATTTTAAAGTATAAATATATTTTATAATATTTTAAAAGTATCTAAAAATGTGGAAGAACTTTAAAGAAATTTGAAAATATTCAAAACATTTCTAAACTGCTGAATGATTTGAATCAATCTGGAGGCATTCAGCTGGATCCTCCTTCAAATGGCTCTGTCCTCGAGCGAATGTAAAGCTTCTGCATGGAAAAATGGAAATAGAGACATGAATATAGATACAGTTACTATAGACACAGTGAAGAGATCGAGGGAAGAGGGGCAGGGTCTGGCTCTGTGCGCTGGCTGCTCACAAAGATGTGCGGCTCGCCTTGGCCAGCCCAGAGAGCATCTCCAGCAGGAAGCTTTTCTTCACACAGGCCACTGCCTGTGCTCCTCCAAAAGCCTGCCCAGCCTACCTTCAGCACCCTGTTCATGTCCCTATTCATTTGAATCAGCCTGGCCATTTCCTTTTTAATCTCTTTCATGGCCCGGCGCATTTGCTCCATGTCTTTGTATCTTTTGATACGGAGCTGCCTTCTCCGCTCGATTTTGATCTCCCTCCTTCTGGCCTGTTCTGCAGCTCGCTGGGCCGCTGCTCTCTGCCTCATGGCTGCTCTCCTGCGCCTGAGCCACCAGCCCAAAGGCAGGAAGAGCAGCTGAGCAATTCCCCAGAAGGACTGGAGCTGTTGCAAGGCAGCCAGGAGCCAGGGTCCCCAGCCAGGCTTGGGTGGCTCTGGGGGGGCCTGTTTCACCTCCTCCACATGGTGCTGCCCATCCTCATGAAACCGATTCACGACAGGATGTTGCAGTGAGAAGATGAGCAGCACCATCACAGCCAGGACTGATCTGTCCGCCATGGTCTGCAGGGGGAGAGAGATGAGGGTTTCCCTGGGGCTACCAAGGGAGCTTGTGGGGGCTGAAGTGAGGCCGGGAGGCGCAGGGATGTGAGGACAGCAAGCAGAGGGCCCCAGGAAGGGGGCCAAGGCGCTGGCCCCAGGGGCTGGCCCTGGATGCAGGGGGACAATGCAGGCCTGGCTGCGGCGCTTGTGCCCCGGCCCGGCCCAGCCCAGCCCCGCCACGTGTGCACTCACCGCTTGCCCAGGCTGTGCTGGGCCAGCGTGACCTGCGGGGGCCTTTTCTAGCTGCCCCCATTGTGACACGCTCGCCCTGATGTCACACGTGCCAGAGGCGTCACAGCCGCGCCAGCCCCGCCCTTGGTGCCCAGCCCAGCTCAGGGGCTCTGAGGGGGCCCAGCAATGAAAGCCCCGGCACCCAGCAAGTGCAGCCCCTCTGGGAGGGAATGGGCCCCAGGGGCTCCCCTCACAAAGCAGGCAGAAGTCTCTGGACATTTTGTTGAAGGGAAACAAATACATCTGATAATGTTGAATATGATACATAATATCAACTGTGAGAGCGCCAGAGGTGCTTTTTTTATGGCGCTGGCTTTTCTCTGAATGCAGTAGGTGGGGGTGGCTCGGTTTTTCCTGCTTGAGTCTTCCCAGATCCAGCCCCTCCAAAACCTCTGTGAAACCTTCCCATTATCAGACGTCATTCAGAAGGAACAGTAGCCAGACTGCATCCAGGCTTCTCTAGATCAAGAAGCAGCACGCAGCTGGTTCTGGCAGAGATTATCAGCTGCTTTGTACAAGATTGGCACAAGTTGACCACGAGTGCTGTAGCGGAACACCTGAGCAGGGTGCAGGAATCTCATGTCAGAGTGCATGAATGTGCTCCAGCTGGCAGGGCCTCAGCGCCCGCCCTGTGCTCTCCCGCATGGACAGACAGGCCAGGCCCTGCTTGCTGCCCTGATGGCGGCACTCCTGGCCCCAGCGCTCTCCAAGGGCTTCTCCAGGGGCACCTTCCTGCGGCCTTTCAGTCCCTGCCCGAGGCCCAGCAGAGACCTGCAGAGGGGCTGTTGGCAAGGGCCTGGAGGGCCAGCGCCAGGGCCAGTGGCTTCCCAGTGCCACAGGGCAGGCTGAGATGGGCTATGGGGAAGGAAGGCTTGGCTGGGAGGGCCGTGAGGCCCTGGCACAGGTTGCTCAGAGCAGCTGCGGCTGCCCCGTCCCTGCAAGTGTTCCAGTCCAGGCTGGATGGGCCTTGGAGCAACCCGGCCTAGCCAGAGGTGTCCCAGCCCATGGCAGAGGGGGAGAACTGGATGGCCTTGGAGGTCACTCTGGACGCTCACAGACACAGCGTTTCTTCAAGCACCACCTTTATGGGAACTTTGCAGTGGCTGCAGCTCCCAGAGGGAATGGACTTCCCAAAGAGGGGAGGGCGGGCAGTGTCATTTCGAAAATCAATCATGAATTTTAATACATTTTCAAGATCAAATGACAATTATAAATATCCTTATGATAAGAAATCTTTTTTTATACTTTTATAAATTACTACAATGACAAAGATATTTCCACACTGAAGATTATCAATAATTACTTAATATGACAAAAATTTACCATACTTCAGTTGTGTATCATTCAAAAAATTCGGAGTAATGATTATGATAATTGATAATTACTATAGAGTGGAATGTGTAATTGTTCAAATAGAATTGCTATTTGTTTGCATAATAATTACTACTAAATTGTACAATTGTGTTACTGTACAACAAAATGATTTTTGATAAAAAATAAAATATCTAGATGATTTTTAGACATATCATGAAGTTAAATCCATGTCCATCCATCCAGAACAATCCTGCTTCAAAATCCTCCGTAATCAAGGAAGTGCAAGGCCTCTGCATGGAAAAGGGTTAAAATAGATACAGTTACTCCAGATCCAGTGAAGAGATGGAGGGAAGAGGGGCAGGGTCTGGCAGGAGCCCTGAGCCTCTGCCCCGGCTTTGCAGGGCTGTGCTGGGCAGCAAGCGCAGCTCTGTGCGCTGGCTGCTCACAAAGACGTGCGGCTCGCCTTGGCCAGCCCAAAGAGCATCTCCCGCTCCCCATGCCGTTCATTCCAATCAGCCTGGCCATTTTCTTCTTTATCATTTTCATGGTCCTCCACATTGCCTTCAAGTCTTTGCATGTCCTCTTGCCCCAAAGCCTTCTCTGCTCGATGTCCATCCTGCGCCTTCTGGCCTCTTCTTCAGCTCTCCGGGCCGCTGCTCTCTGCTTCATGGCCGCCCTTCTGCGCCTGAAGCAGAGGCACAAAGGCAGGAAGAGCAGCTCAGCACAGCCCAGTGGGGCCCCTGCTGCACGGCTGCCGAGAGCAGGGGTCCCCAGCCAGGCTCGGGTGGCTCTGGGGTAGCCTGCTCCAGGTCCTCTTGGCTCAGCTCTGCATCCTCATGCAAAGCCATCACCAGGGGCCGTGGGGAGTGGAGGAGGAGCAGCACCACCAGGGCAAGGACTGATTGGGACACCATGGTCTGCAGGAGGAGAGAGACAATTTGCGTGAATTTTGCACAAGAGTTGGACCCATGTGTTAATATGGAATGCCCACTCCTGTTGTGCCAGAACGCTTGAGCAGGGATATGAATCTGGCGTCCAAGTCCATTCATGTGCTCCCTGTTGCATGGAACACCTGAGTGCCGGAACACGGAAAACTTGCCTCAGAAGGGATCTGCTGTGGCAAGGAGCCCTCTGGTCTTCTCCTCCATGGAGCAGTTTGCATGCAGAGAGTGGGCCGATATTACCTTGGCATCGTCCTCCTCCTTCTTGGGCTCCCCTTGCAGAGCCTCAGGCCCTGCGCTGTGTCAGGGCCCTGGGATATTCCCAGAGGAGAGGGGCCTGCTGTGTCCCCATTCCCCCTGTCCCTTATGTCCCTGTGTTCAGGTGGGCACAGAGAGGATGGGGATTCCTAGCTGCCCCATGTCCTGTCTGCCTGTCCCAGGGCAGCCGGCCTGAAATTCCTGTCCTGTGTCCCCCTGGCCCTGCTGGCCCTGCTGTCATGGCCTACTGCAGCGTTCCACACCCTGCGCAGCCATGGTGGCTCCTGAGCTCTGCAGGGACCTGAGTGACAGTCTGAGTGGTGGCACTCCTTCTTGTCTTGCATTTGGCATCCCACAGAGCAGAGGCTGGATCCAGGAGCAAAGGAGCCGCTGCTAGAGGGGAGCAAAGGAGCCTCTGCATGGCCAAGGGGTGCTGTGGGGCCCCTCTGTCAGGAATTCCCCCCAGCTGACACCTGGGTCCCACGTGGACACGCACAGACACAGCGTTTGTTCAAGCATTGGCTTTATTGGATCTTTGCACTGACTGCAGCTTCCAGAGGGAAGTCACTGCCTCAAGACAGGAGGGCAGTCAGTGTCATTAAAATTAGCAAATGGTGATTATTGCCAATCTTATGCAAGCAAATCGCTTTACCTAAGCAACAATCTTAGTATTTTTTCCTATTATATATTATATGTTATATATTATAATTAATAAAATTATGAAGTATTTTATAATGAATATTTTGTAAAATTCCCTGCTTAAGATAAAAATCTAGCATATTAAATTTTGTTTAATTATTATAATTCCTACTCATTTTGATGAATGATAGTAATTATAGAATATAAAATTTGTTACTTCTTAATATTCCAAATAATCTTTATTACAATATTGATATCAAACTATAGTATTATTCTATTAAAAAGTACTAAAATCTTGATAAAAGTATCTAAATATTTAAAATATAAAATATTTTAAAGTATAAATATATTTTATAATATTTTAAAAGTATCTAAAAATGTGGAAGAACTTTAAAGAAATTTGAAAATATTCAAAACATTTCTAAACTGCTGAATGATTTGAATCAATCTGGAGGCATTCAGCTGGATCCTCCTTCAAATGGCTCTGTCCTCGAGCGAATGTAAAGCTTCTGCATGGAAAAATGGAAATAGAGACATGAATATAGATACAGTTACTATAGACACAGTGAAGAGATCGAGGGAAGAGGGGCAGGGTCTGGCTCTGTGCGCTGGCTGCTCACAAAGATGTGCGGCTCGCCTTGGCCAGCCCAGAGAGCATCTCCAGCAGGAAGCTTTTCTTCACACAGACCACTGCCTGTGCTCCTCCAAAAGCCTGCCCAGCCTACCTTCAGCACCCTGTTCATGTCCCTATTCATTTGAATCAGCCTGGCCATTTCCTTTTTAATCTCTTTCATGGCCCGGCGCATTTGCTCCATGTCTTTGTATCTTTTGATACGGAGCCGCCTTCTCCGCTCGATTTTGATCTCCCTCCTTCTGGCCTGTTCTGCAGCTCGCTGGGCCGCTGCTCTCTGCCTCATGGCTGCTCTCCTGCGCCTGAGCCACCAGCCCAAAGGCAGGAAGAGCAGCTGAGCAATTCCCCAGAAGGACTGGAGCTGTTGCAAGGCAGCCAGGAGCCAGGGTCCCCAGCCAGGCTTGGGTGGCTCTGGGGGGGCCTGTTTCACCTCCTCCACATGGTGCTGCCCATCCTCATGAAACCGATTCACAACGGGATGTTGCAGTGAGAAGATGAGCAGCACCATCACAGCCAGGACTGATCTGTTCGCCATGGTCTGCAGGAGGAGAGAGATGAGGGTTTCCCTGGGGCTACCAAGGGAGCTTGTGGGGGCTGAAGTGAGGCCGGGAGGCGCAGGGATGTGAGGGCAGCAAGCAGAGGGCCCCAGGAAGGGGGCCAAGGCGCTGGCCCCAGGGGCTGGCCCTGGATGCAGGGGGACAATGCAGGCCTGGGTGCGGCGCTTGTGCCCCGGCCCAGCCCAGCCCAGCCCCGCCACGTGTGCACTCACCGCTTGCCCAGGCTGTGCTGGGCCAGCGTGACCTGCGGGGGCCTTTTCTAGCTGCCCCCATTGTGACACGCTCGCCCTGATGTCACCCGTGCCAGAGGCGTCACAGCCGCGCCAGCCCCGCCCTTGGTGCCCAGCCCAGCTCAGGGGCTCTGAGGGGGCCCAGCAATGAAAGCCCCGGCACCCAGCAAGTGCAGCCCCTCTGGGAGGGAATGGGCCCCAGGGGCTCCCCTCACAAAGCAGGCAGAAGTCTCTGGACATTTTGTTGAAGGGAAACAAATACAACTGATAATGTTGAATATGATACATAATATCAACTGTGAGAGCGCCAGAGGTGCTTTTTTTATGGCGCTGGCTTTTCTCTGAATGCAGTAGGTGGGGGTGGCTCGGTTTTTCCTGCTTGAGTCTTCCCAGATCCAGCCCCTCCAAAACCTCTGTGAAACCTTCCCATTATCAGACATCATTCAGAAGGAACAGTAGCCAGACTGCATCCAGGCTTCTCTAGATCAAGAAGCAGCACGCAGCTGGTTCTGGCAGAGATTATCAGCTGCTTTGTACAAGATTGGCACAAGTTGACCACGAGTGCTGTAGCGGAACACCTGAGCAGGGTGCAGGAATCTCATGTCAGAGCGCATGAATGTGCTCCAGCTGGCAGGGCCTCAGCGCCCGCCCTGTGCTCTCCCGCATGGACAGACAGGCCAGGCCCTGCTTGCTGCCCTGATGGCGGCACTCCTGGCCCCAGCGCTCTCCAAGGGCTTCTCCAGGGGCACCTTCCTGCGGCCTTTCAGTCCCTGCCCGAGGCCCAGCAGAGACCTGCAGAGGGGCTGTTGGCAAGGGCCTGGAGGGCCAGCGCCAGGGCCAGTGGCTTCCCAGTGCCACAGGGCAGGCTGAGATGGGCTATGGGGAAGGAAGGCTTGGCTGGGAGGGCCGTGAGGCCCTGGCACAGGTTGCTCAGAGCAGCTGCGGCTGCCCCGTCCCTGCAAGTGTTCCAGTCCAGGCTGGATGGGCCTTGGAGCAACCCGGCCTAGCCAGAGGTGTCCCAGCCCATGGCAGAGGGGGAGAACTGGATGGCCTTGGAGGTCACTCTGGACGCTCACAGACACAGCGTTTCTTCAAGCACCACCTTTATGGGAACTTTGCAGTGGCTGCAGCTCCCAGAGGGAATGGACTTCCCAAAGAGGGGAGGGCGGGCAGTGTCATTTCGAAAATCAATCATGAATTTTAATACATTTTCAAGATCAAATGACAATTATAAATATCCTTATGATAAGAAATCTTTTTTTATACTTTTATAAATTACTACAATGACAAAGATATTTCCACACTGAAGATTATCAATAATTACTTAATATGACAAAAATTTACCATACTTCAGTTGTGTATCATTCAAAAAATTCGGAGTAATGATTATGATAATTGATAATTACTATAGAGTGGAATGTGTAATTGTTCAAATAGAATTGCTATTTGTTTGCATAATAATTACTACTAAATTGTACAATTGTGTTACTGTACAACAAAATGATTTTTGATAAAAAATAAAATATCTAGATGATTTTTAAACAAATCATGAAGTTAAATCCATGTCCATCCATCCAGAACAATCCTGCTTCAAAATCCTCCGTAATCAAGGAAGTGCAAGGCCTCTGCATGGAAAAGGGTTAAAATAGATACAGTTACTCCAGATCCAGTGAAGAGATGGAGGGAAGAGGGGCAGGGTCTGGCAGGAGCCCTGAGCCTCTGCCCCGGCTTTGCAGGGCTGTGCTGGGCAGCAAGCGCAGCTCTGTGCGCTGGCTGCTCACAAAGACGTGCGGCTCGCCTTGGCCAGCCCAAAGAGCATCTCCCGCTCCCCATGCCGTTCATTCCAATCAGCCTGGCCATTTTCTTCTTTATCATTTTCATGGTCCTCCACATTGCCTTCAAGTCTTTGCATGTCCTCTTGCCCCAAAGCCTTCTCTGCTCGATGTCCATCCTGCGCCTTCTGGCCTCTTCTTCAGCTCTCCGGGCCGCTGCTCTCTGCTTCATGGCCGCCCTTCTGCGCCTGAAGCAGAGGCACAAAGGCAGGAAGAGCAGCTCAGCAGCAGCCCAGTGGGGCCCCTGCTGCACGGCTGCCGAGAGCAGGGGTCCCCAGCCAGGCTCGGGTGGCTCTGGGGTAGCCTGCTCCAGGTCCTCTTGGCTCAGCTCTGCATCCTCATGCAAAGCCATCACCAGGGGCCGTGGGGAGTGGAGGAGGAGCAGCACCACCAGGGCAAGGACTGATTGGGACACCATGGTCTGCAGGAGGAGAGAGACAATTTGCGTGAATTTTGCACAAGAGTTGGACCCATGTGTTAATATGGAATGCCCACTCCTGTTGTGCCAGAACGCTTGAGCAGGGATATGAATCTGGCGTCCAAGTCCATTCATGTGCTCCCTGTTGCATGGAACACCTGAGTGCCGGAACACGGAAAACTTGCCTCAGAAGGGATCTGCTGTGGCAAGGCCCCTCTGGTCTTCTCCTCCATGGAGCAGTTTGCATGCAGAGAGTGGGCCGATATTACCTTGGCATCGTCCTCCTCCTTCTTGGGCTCCCCTTGCAGAGCCTCAGGCCCTGCGCTGTGTCAGGGCCCTGGGATATTCCCAGAGGAGAGGGGCCTGCTGTGTCCCCATTCCCCCTGTCCCTTATGTCCCTGTGTTCAGGTGGGCACAGAGAGGATGGGGATTCCTAGCTGCCCCATGTCCTGTCTGCCTGTCCCAGGGCAGCCGGCCTGAAATTCCTGTCCTGTGTCCCCCTGGCCCTGCTGGCCCTGCTGTCATGGCCTACTGCAGCGTTCCACACCCTGCGCAGCCATGGTGGCTCCTGAGCTCTGCAGGGACCTGAGTGACAGTCTGAGTGGTGGCACTCCTTCTTGTCTTGCATTTGGCATCCCACAGAGCAGAGGCTGGATCCCAGGAGCAAAGGAGCCTCTGCATGGCCAAGGGGTGCTGCGGTGCCCCTCTGTCAGGAATTCCCCCCAGCTGACACCTGGGTCCCACGTGGACACGCACAGACACAGCGTTTGTTCAAGCATTGGCTTTATTGGATCTTTGCACTGACTGCAGCTTCCAGAGGGAAGTCACTGCCTCAAGACAGGAGGGCAGTCAGTGTCATTAAAATTAGCAAATGGTGATTATTGCCAATCTTATGCAAGCAAATCGCTTTACCTAAGCAACAATCTTAGTATTTTTTCCTATTATATATTATATGTTATATATTATAATTAATAAAATTATGAAGTATTTTATAATGAATATTTTGTAAAATTCCCTGCTTAAGATAAAAATCTAGCATATTAAATTTTGTTTAATTATTATAATTCCTACTCATTTTGATGAATGATAGTAATTATAGAATATAAAATTTGTTACTTCTTAATATTCCAAATAATCTTTATTACAATATTGATATCAAACTATAGTATTATTCTATTAAAAAGTACTAAAATCTTGATAAAAGTATCTAAATATTTAAAATATAAAATATTTTAAAGTATAAATATATTTTATAATATTTTAAAAGTATCTAAAAATGTGGAAGAACTTTAAAGAAATTTGAAAATATTCAAAACATTTCTAAACTGCTGAATGATTTGAATCAATCTGGAGGCATTCAGCTGGATCCTCCTTCAAATGGCTCTGTCCTCGAGCGAATGTAAAGCTTCTGCATGGAAAAATGGAAATAGAGACATGAATATAGATACAGTTACTATAGACACAGTGAAGAGATCGAGGGAAGAGGGGCAGGGTCTGGCTCTGTGCGCTGGCTGCTCACAAAGATGTGCGGCTCGCCTTGGCCAGCCCAGAGAGCATCTCCAGCAGGAAGCTTTTCTTCACACAGGCCACTGCCTGTGCTCCTCCAAAAGCCTGCCCAGCCTACCTTCAGCACCCTGTTCATGTCCCTATTCATTCGAATCAGCCTGGCCATTTCCTTTTTAATCTCTTTCATGGCCCGGCGCATTTTCTCCATGTCTTTGTATCTTTTGATACGGAGCCGCCTTCTCCGCTCGATTTTGATCTCCCTCCTTCTGGCCTGTTCTGCAGCTCGCTGGGCCGCTGCTCTCTGCCTCATGGCTGCTCTCCTGCGCCTGAGCCACCAGCCCAAAGGCAGGAAGAGCAGCTGAGCAATTCCCCAGAAGGACTGGAGCTGTTGCAAGGCAGCCAGGAGCCAGGGTCCCCAGCCAGGCTTGGGTGGCTCTGGGGGGGCCTGTTTCACCTCCTCCACATGGTGCTGCCCATCCTCATGAAACCGATTCACAACGGGATGTTGCAGTGAGAAGATGAGCAGCACCATCACAGCCAGGACTGATCTGTTCGTCATGGTCTGCAGGAGGAGAGAGATGAGGGTTTCCCTGGGGCTACCAAGGGAGCTTGTGGGGGCTGAAGTGAGGCCGGGAGGCGCAGGGATGTGAGGGCAGCAAGCAGAGGGCCCCAGGAAGGGGGCCAAGGCGCTGGCCCCAGGGGCTGGCCCTGGATGCAGGGGGACAATGCCGGCCCGGGTGCGGCGCTTGTGCCCCGGCCCAGCCCAGCCCAGCCCCGCCACGTGTGCACTCACCGCTTGCCCAGGCTGTGCTGGGCCAGCGTGACCTGCGGGGGCCTTTTCTAGCTGCCCCCATTGTGACACGCTCGCCCTGATGTCACCCGTGCCAGAGGCGTCACAGCCGCGCCAGCCCCGCCCTTGGTGCCCAGCCCAGCTCAGGGGCTCTGAGGGGGCCCAGCAATGAAAGCCCCGGCACCCAGCAAGTGCAGCCCCTCTGGGAGGGAATGGGCCCCAGGGGCTCCCCTCACAAAGCAGGCAGAAGTCTCTGGACATTTTGTTGAAGGGAAACAAATACAACTGATAATGTTGAATATGATACATAATATCAACTGTGAGAGCGCCAGAGGTGCTTTTTTTATGGCGCTGGCTTTTCTCTGAATGCAGTAGGTGGGGGTGGCTCGGTTTTTCCTGCTTGAGTCTTCCCAGATCCAGCCCCTCCAAAACCTCTGTGAAACCTTCCCATTATCAGACATCATTCAGAAGGAACAGTAGCCAGACTGCATCCAGGCTTCTCTAGATCAAGAAGCAGCACGCAGCTGGTTCTGGCAGAGATTATCAGCTGCTTTGTACAAGATTGGCACAAGTTGACCACGAGTGCTGTAGCGGAACACCTGAGCAGGGTGCAGGAATCTCATGTCAGAGCGCATGAATGTGCTCCAGCTGGCAGGGCCTCAGCGCCCGCCCTGTGCTCTCCCGCATGGACAGACAGGCCAGGCCCTGCTTGCTGCCCTGATGGCGGCACTCCTGGCCCCAGCGCTCTCCAAGGGCTTCTCCAGGGGCACCTTCCTGCGGCCTTTCAGTCCCTGCCCGAGGCCCAGCAGAGACCTGCAGAGGGGCTGTTGGCAAGGGCCTGGAGGGCCAGCGCCAGGGCCAGTGGCTTCCCAGTGCCACAGGGCAGGCTGAGATGGGCTATGGGGAAGGAAGGCTTGGCTGGGAGGGCCGTGAGGCCCTGGCACAGGTTGCTCAGAGCAGCTGCGGCTGCCCCGTCCCTGCAAGTGTTCCAGTCCAGGCTGGATGGGCCTTGGAGCAACCCGGCCTAGCCAGAGGTGTCCCAGCCCATGGCAGAGGGGGAGAACTGGATGGCCTTGGAGGTCACTCTGGACGCTCACAGACACAGCGTTTCTTCAAGCACCACCTTTATGGGAACTTTGCAGTGGCTGCAGCTCCCAGAGGGAATGGACTTCCCAAAGAGGGGAGGGCGGGCAGTGTCATTTCGAAAATCAATCATGAATTTTAATACATTTTCAAGATCAAATGACAATTATAAATATCCTTATGATAAGAAATCTTTTTTTATACTTTTATAAATTACTACAATGACAAAGATATTTCCACACTGAAGATTATCAATAATTACTTAATATGACAAAAATTTACCATACTTCAGTTGTGTATCATTCAAAAAATTCGGAGTAATGATTATGATAATTGATAATTACTATAGAGTGGAATGTGTAATTGTTCAAATAGAATTGCTATTTGTTTGCATAATAATTACTACTAAATTGTACAATTGTGTTACTGTACAACAAAATGATTTTTGATAAAAAATAAAATATCTAGATGATTTTTAAACAAATCATGAAGTTAAATCAATGTCCATCCATCCAGAACAATCCTGCTTCAAAATCCTCCGTAATCAAGGAAGTGCAAGGCCTCTGCATGGAAAAGGGTTAAAATAGATACAGTTACTCCAGATCCAGTGAAGAGATGGAGGGAAGAGGGGCAGGCTCTGGCAGGAGCCCTGAGCCTCTGCCCCGGCTTTGCAGGGCTGTGCTGGGCAGCAAGCGCAGCTCTGTGCGCTGGCTGCTCACAAAGACGTGCGGCTCGCATTGGCCAGCCCAAAGAGCATCTCCCGCTCCCCTTGCCGTTCATTCCAATCAGCCTGGCCATTTTCTTCTTTATCATTTTCATGGTCCTCCACATTGCCTTCAAGTCTTTGCATGTCCTCTTGCCCCAAAGCCTTCTCTGCTCGATGTCCATCCTGCGCCTTCTGGCCTCTTCTTCAGCTCTCCGGGCTGCTGCTCTCTGCTTCATGGCCGCCCTTCTGCGCCTGAAGCAGAGGCACAAAGGCAGGAAGAGCAGCTCAGCAGCAGCCCAGTGGGGCCCCTGCTGCACGGCTGCCGAGAGCAGGGGTCCCCAGCCAGGCTCGGGTGGCTCTGGGGTAGCCTGCTCCAGGTCCTCTTGGCTCAGCTCTGCATCCTCATGCAAAGCCATCACCAGGGGCCGTGGGGAGTGGAGGAGGAGCAGCACCACCAGGGCAAGGACTGATTGGGACACCATGGTCTGCAGGAGGAGAGAGACAATTTGCGTGAATTTTGCACAAGAGTTGGACCCATGTGTTAATATGGAATGCCCACTCCTGTTGTGCCAGAACGCTTGAGCAGGGATATGAATCTGGCGTCCAAGTCCATTCATGTGCTCCCTGTTGCATGGAACACCTGAGTGCCGGAACACGGAAAACTTGCCTCAGAAGGGATCTGCTGTGGCAAGGCCCCTCTGGTCTTCTCCTCCATGGAGCAGTTTGCATGCAGAGAGTGGGCCGATATTACCTTGGCATCGTCCTCCTCCTTCTTGGGCTCCCCTTGCAGAGCCTCAGCCCCTGTGTTCTGTCAGGGCCCCTGGGATATTCCCAGAAGAGAGGGGCCTGCTGTGTCCCCATTCCCCCTGTCCCTTATGTCCCTGTGTTCAGGTGGGCACAGAGAGAATGGGGATTCCTGCCTGCCCCATGTCCTGTCTGCCTGTCCCAGGGCAGCCGGGCTGTAATTCCTGTCCTGTGTCCCCCTGGCCCTGCTGGCCCTGCTGTCATGGCCTACTGCAGCGTTCCACACCCTGTGCAGCCATGGTGGCTCCTGAGCTCTGCAGGGACCTGAGTGACAGTCTGAGTGGTGGCACTCCTTCTTGTCTTGCATTTGGCATCCCACAGAGCAGAGGCTGGATCCCAGGAGCAAAGGAGCCGCTGCTAGAGGGGAGCAAAGGAGCCTCTGCATGGCCAAGGGGTGCTGCGGTGCCCCTCTGTCAGGAATTCCCCCCAGCTGACACCTGGGTCCCACGTGGACACGCACAGACACAGCGTTGGTTCAAGCATTGGCTTTATTGGATCTTTGCACTGACTGCAGCTTCCAGAGGGAAGTCACTGCCTCAAGACAGGAGGGCAGTCAGTGTCATTAAAATTAGCAAATGGTGATTATTGCCAATCTTATCTAAAAGACTATCTTACCTAAGCAACTATCTTAGTATTTGTTCCTACTATATATTATATAATAATATTAATAAAATACTTAAGTGTTTTCTAATGAAGATTATGTAAAATTCCCTGCTTAAGATAAAAATCTAGCATAGTAAATTTTTGTTAATTATTATAATTCCTACTAATTTCAATGAATGATAGTAATTATAGAGTATAAAATATGTTATTACTTAATATTCCAAATAATTATTATTACAATATTGATACTAAACATAATATTATTCTATTAAAAAGTACTCAAATCTTGAAATAAGTATATAAATATTTAAAATATAAAAATATTTTAAAGTATAAAATTTTTAAAATATTTTAAAAATATTTAAGTATGTGAAAGAACTTCTAAAGATATTTGAAATTATTTCAAAATATTTCTAAAGCGTTGATCAATTTAAATCAATCTGGAGGCATTCAGCTGGATCCTCCTTCAAATGGCTCTGTCCTCGAGCGAATATAAAGCTTCTGCATGGAAAAATGGAAATAGAGACATGAATATAGATACAGTTACTATAGACACAGTGAAGAGATAGAGGGAAGAGGGGCAGGGTCTGGCTCTGTGCGCTGGCTGCTCACAAAGATGTGCGGCTCGCCTTGGCCAGCCCAGAGAGCATCTCCAGCAGGAAGCTTTTCTTCACACAGACCACTGCCTGTGCTCCTCCAAAAGCCTGCCCAGCCTACCTTCAGCACCCGGTTCATATCCCTATTCATTCGAATCAGCCTGGCCATTTCCTTTTCCATCTCCTTCATGGTCCGGCGCATTTGCTCCATGTCTTTGTATCTTTTGATACGGAGCCGCCTTCTCCGCTCGATCTTGATCTCCCTCCTTCTGGCCTGTTCTGCAGCTCGCTGGGCCGCTGCTCTCTGCCTCATGGCTGCTCTTCTGCGCCTGAGCCACCAGCCCAAAGGCAGGAAGAGCAGCTGAGCAATTCCCCAGAAGGACTGAAGCTGTTGCAAGGCAGCCAGGAGCCAGGGTCCCCAGCCAGGCTTGGGTGGCTCTGGGGGGGCCTGTTTCAGCTCCTCCACATGGTGCTGCCCATCCTCATGAAACCGATTCACAACGGGATGTTGCAGTGAGAAGATGAGCAGCACCATCACAGCCAGGACTGATCTGTCCGCCATGGTCTGCAGGGGGAGAGAGATGAGGGTATCACTGGGGCTACCAAGGGAGCTTGTGGGGGCTGAAGTGAGGCCTGGAGGCACAGGGATGTGAGGGCAGCAAGCAGAGGGCCCCAGGCAGCTGGCAGGCAGCAGGGCCTGTCCCAGTGGGCCAGCAGCAGCCCCGTGCCCTGGCCAAGGCGCTGGCCCCAGGGGCCAGCCCTGGATGCAGGGGGACAATGGAGGCCTGGGTGCGGCGCTTGTGCCCCGGCCCGGCCCAGCCCAGCCCCGCCACGTGTGCACTCACCGCTTGCCCAGGCTGTGCTGGGCCAGCGTGACCTGCGGGGACCTTTTCTAGCTGCCCCCATTGTGACACGCTCGCCCTGATGTCACACGTGCCAGAGGCGTCACAGCCGCGCCAGCCCCGCCCTTGGTGCCCAGCCCAGCTCAGGGGCTCTGAGGGGGCCCAGCAATGAAAGCCCCGGCACCCAGCAAGTGCAGCCCCTCTGGGAGGGAATGGGCCCCAGGGGCTCCCTTCACAAAGCAGGCAGAAGCTCCCCCAAGCTCTTGTCAAAGAGAAACCACCATCATCAACACTGTTGATTAGAATCAGTAATATCAACTATGTGAGCAGCAGGGATGCTTTTGTGATGGTGCTGGTTTTTGTACAACTGGAGGTGGTGAGCATGGCTCAGGTTTTCCTGAATCACTATTCCCCTATCCAGCACGCCCAAGACCTCTGTGAAACCTTCCCATTATCAGACATCAGAGATAAGGAACTGTAGCCACGCCACCTCCTGGCTCCTCTAAACCCAGAAGCAGCAGACGGTGGTTCCAGCAGACAATTTGAGATGCTGTGCACTAGAGTAGCACAAATCGGCCACTTAGGTTCTGGTGTTGTCCTGGAACACCTGAGCAAGGAACAGGAATCTCGTGTCAATGTGCATTCATGTGCTCCATGTTAAAGGGGGCTCCCATGTGCTGGAATTAAGAACACCTTTCCCTCTGAAGGGATCTGCTGTGGCAAGGCCCCTCTGGTTTTCTCCTCAATGGAGCAGTTTGCATGCAGAGAGTGGGCCGATATTACCTCGGCATCGTCCTCCTCCTTCTTGGGCTCCCCTTGCAGAGCCTCAGGCCCCGCGCTGTGTCAGGGCCCTGGGATATTCCCAGAGGAGAGGGGCCTGCTGTGTCCCCATTCCCCCTGTCCCTTATGTCCCTGTGTTCAGGTGGGCACAGAGAGGATGGGGATTCCTGCCTGCCCCATGTCCTGTCTGCCTGTCCCAGGGCAGCCGGGCTGTAATTCCTGTCCTGTGTCCCCCTGTCCCTGCTGGCCCTGCTGTCATGGCCTACTGCAGCGTTCCACACCCTGTGCAGCCATGGTGGCTCCTGAGCTCTGCAGGGACCTGAGTGACAGTCTGAGTGGTGGCACTCCTTCTTGTCTTGCATTTGGCATCCCACAGAGCAGAGGCTGGATCACAGGAGCAAAGGAGCAGCTGCTAGAGGGGAGCAAAGGAGCCTCTGCATGGCCAAGGGGTGCTGCGGTGCCCCTCTATCAGGAATTGCCCCCAGCTGACACCTGGGTCCCACGTGGACACGCACAGACACAACTTTGTTCAAGCATTGGCTTTATTGAATCTCTGCACTGACTGCAGCTTCCAGAGGGAAGTCACTGTCTCAAGGCAGGAAGGCAGTCAGTGTCATTAAAATTAACAAATAGTGATTATTGCCAATCTTATCAAAGCAACTCACTTACCTAAGCCACTATCTTAGTATTTGTTCGTTTTAAAAATTAGATATGATTATTAATAAAATACCTAAGTATTTTAACAATGAAGAATATGTAAAATTCCCTGCTTAAGATAAAAATATAGAATATTAAATTTTGTTTAATTATTATAATTCCTACTCATTTTGATGAATGATAGTAATTATAGAATATAAATTGTTTTATTACTTAATACTACTTGATACTTATTATTACAATATTGATATCTAACTACAGTATCATTCTATTGAAAAGTACAAAAATCTTTATATAAATATCTATTTCTCAAAATATAAAAATATTTTAAAGTATAAAAATATTTCAAAATATTTTAAAAGTATTTTAAAATTTAAAAGTCTTTAAAAGATATTTAAAATTTTTCAAAATATTTCTAAAGCGTTGATCAATTTAAATCAATCTGGAGGCATTCAGCTGGATCCTCCTTCAAATGGCTCTTTCCTCGAGCAAATGTAAAGCTTCTGCATGGAAAAATGGAAATGGAGACATGAATATAGATACAGTTACTCTAGACACAGTGAAGAGATCGAGGGAAGAGGGGCAGGGTCTGGCTCTGTGCGCTGGCTGCTCACAAAGATGTGCGGCTCGCCTTGGCCAGCCCAGAGAGCATCTCCAGCAGGAAGCTTTTCTTCACACAGGCCACTGCCTGTGCTCCTCCAAAAGCCTGCCCAGCCTACCTTCAGCACCCGGTTCATGTCCCTATTCATTCGAATCAGCCTGGCCATTTGCTTTTCCATCTCCTTCATGGTCCGGCGCATTTGCTCCATGTCTTTGACTCTCTTCATAAGGAGCCGCCTTCTCCGCTCGATTTTGATCTCCCTCCTTCTGGCCTGTTCTGCAGCTCGCTGGGCCGCTGCTCTCTGCCTCATGGCTGCTCTTCTGCGCCTGAGCCACCAGCCCAAAGGCAGGAAGAGCAGCTGAGCAATTCCCCAGAAGGACTGAAGCTGTTGCAAGGCAGCCAGGAGCCAGGGTCCCCAGCCAGGCTTGGGTGGCTCTGGGGGGGCCTGTTTCACCTCCTCCGCATGGTGCTGCCCATCCTCATGAAACCGATTCACAACAGAATGTGGGAATGGGAGGATGAGCAGCACAAACACAGCCAGGACTAAACTGTTCGCCATGGTCTGCAGGAGGAGAGAGATGAGGGTTTCACTGGGGCTACCAAGGGAGCTTGTGGGGGCTGAAATGAGGCTCGGAGGCGCAGGGATGTGAGGGCAGCAAGCAGAGGGCCCCAGGCAGCTGGCAGGCAGCAGGGCCTGTCCCAGTGGGCCAGCAGCAGCCCCGTGCCCTGGCCAAGGCGCTGGCCCCAGGGGCTGGCCCTGGATGCAGGGGGACAATGCAGGCCTGGGTGCGGCGCTTGTGCCCCGGCCCTGGCCCAGCCCAGCCCCGCCACGTGTGCACTCACCGCTTGCCCAGGCTGTGCTGGGCCAGCGTGACCTGCGGGGGCCTTTTCTAGCTGCCCCCATTGTGACACGCTCGCCCTGATGTCACCCGTGCCAGAGGAGTCACAGCCGCGCCAGCCCCGCCCTTGGTGCCCAGCCCAGCTCAGGGGCTCTGAGGGGGCCCAGCAATGAAAGCCCCGGCACCCAGCAAGTGCAGCCCCTCTGGGAGGGAATGGGCCCCAGGGGCTCCCTTCACAAAGCAGGCAGAAGCCCCCACTGATGACTTTTCACAGAGTAAAGATTTTAATCATTAATGTTAAGTATGGTACATATTATAAATTATGAAAACACTCAAGGTGGTTTCTTCAAGGGACTTGTTCTTCTATGAGTGGGGTTGGGTGAAGGTGGCTCAATTTTTCCTTTTTGTGTATTCCCAGATCTAGTCCCTCCAAGACCTCTGTGAAAGCCTCCCATTATCAGACATCAGAAATAAAGAACTGTAGTGAAACAACTTCCAGTACCCTTCAGATCAACAAAATGCAGGGGGATGTGTGTGGCAGAGTATTTGAGCTGCTTTGGACTAGAGTCGCCATGCTGTGTTAGCATGGGCTGGCTGGTTGTGTTGTTCTTTGGATGAACAGATTCTTCATTGCGTCTCTAGTGAACACATGGAGGTCCCAACAGCAGTGCCTCTTGCCTGTTCCCTGCCCAGCCAGACCTTCCAGCCCAGGGGAAATGCCCAGCATGGCCTTTGGGTACAAAGGGATTGCAGAGCAAAAAGCGTCTGTGTAGCCACCATGGTCCTCAGCAGCTGCTGCACCAGGGACGCCTCTGAGAGGAGGCCACTGCTGCTCTTGTCAGAGCGCTGCTGTGCAGGGATGTCCCTTGCCTTGCTGAGTCCCACTTCTGCCCATCTTTTTGCCTTGGTCTGAGGTCAGGGGGATGCCATCTGCTCCCAAAAGACCCAGCTGCTCCTTGGTAGATGCACAGACATGGAATCCAAAACCTTGAGTATCCCCTGAGTAGCCAGCCATTCAGCTGTTCAGTTTGTCTCGGCCCATGTCAGGGATTGGAACGAGATGGTTTTTAAGATTCCTTCTGACCCAAACCATTCCAGGATTCTATGATTTCCCCATGACTGACTTTGTTCCCCTCAAACGACTCCTCTCTCTCCCCTCCTATCTCCTCTCTTCCCCCAACATGTAGGGAGCACATTCTGCTGCTGCTGGTGGTGTTGGGACAGGTTGGTGGATACTCTTCCTGCCATCCCATGGGTGTAAGCATGACTCCTCTCTGAAGTCTTTGTCCCTGAATCAGTGCCTTCAAAGAACAGTTATCTCCCCTCCTTCCTTTTCCATTCAGCACTTGAGTAGACACAACATTTCTCATCGTTTTCCACAGAACAGCACAGGTCCCAGTTCCCATATTGTGGAGCCCTCTGCCATAAATCAGCCTGATAGGTTTATTCTCTACGTAATGGGAAATTATGACAAATGCAGCTGTATAATCTAGTTAGTAACTCACCATAATGACTGCTTCTGGGGTGATTTATGGGTTTTGTCATATGTGAGCTTTCAGAACTTTAGAGATTACATTTTTCACACTTTTTTTGTTGGAATCTCAGTTTATTAGACTTTACTGCAGCATTAATCACTTGCAGTACAACCCTGGACTTCACAAATGTATCACATCAGCATGAAAAAGGCAGAGAAAACAAGAACTGTTGTGAATTAATGAGCCAGGTAACACATGTCTCACAACCAGTGATGAAACAACCTGTGTTCTTCTTCAAGCCGCAACAGAAAGTCCCAAAGTCTGGCAATTTAATTTTTTTTTTTTTCACAAAACACAGGCAGCAGCAAAGAACTGAAACAACACAGCCAGGCTTGAAACCTGAAAGATCTGCAAGGCTGAGTCTATCCTAGTTAATGGTGAAATGATGTGTGAATCTGTCCTAGATGTTCAAATAAAGAAGATTGATTCACAGTTATAATATGGCTTATAAGCAAAACACTGGGATTATATAGGAGAAATGCATGTGTCATGAAACAACCAATAAATCAGAGAGACAGTTCCAAGCTCTACTCTGAAGGTCTGGGAAATGTTAAGAGTTGCCATCTATGGAGTTTGGTGCAGGATAAACTGGAACAAAAGGCCATCATTACCCAACTTGCTTTAGTTTGGGCTGGATTGTTGTTTTTTGGGTTTGTTTTTTTTTCCTTTTTTTTGTCAGATAATGTTTTATAATACTCCAAGAAATATGTTGAAAAGGTCATCATGATCCATCAGACACAAGCAGGGGGGCTGGGGTAGATGCAACATGTTCCTTGCAGTGGGAGGGTGGACAGAGGGAAGATCTGTTTTTGGGGAAAATCAGCATGGATCAGGGAGGCGGTGAAACCTGGGCTGGCCAAAACCTGAGAATCACAAAATATCTTGGGTTGGAAAGGACCCACAAGGATCACCAAGTCCAACTCCTGGCCCTGCAGAGGACAGTTCCGCAAGAATCCCATCCTGTGCCTTGGCATGTGCTGGTGGGCAGGAGCACACAACTGGCTGTGGTTTTGGCTGGATGGGTAAGATCATCTGCAGGTGGTGAGGAACATCCCTACTGCCTGAGCTCCTGGAGAGCTGCAGACACTGATAACTGGTTAGGACACCCGCCAGGGGCATGACCTGGGGCTGGTGATCTGGTGTCTCCTTTCTGCTGCTGCTTTCTGCTGAAGATAACAGCCTGTTACCAAGGTCTTGTTGCTGAGGGGATGAACGGCTGGCGAGATCCCCTCCCTGCTTTGTCTGCACAACTTTTTATGCTGAGCGCCAGGAAGGATTGGGCCAGAATGGAGGCATTTGGGGTCTCAGTGCTGAGGCTGAGACAGACAGCCAGGCAGAGCAGCTCCTCCTAGCTGATACAAACATAAGCCCTGTGCTGGTCAGGCCAGTGATCCATAGTTATGGATCCATAGTTATGGTGCTGCTGGGTATTCACTGGGAGAAGAGGAGGTGTAAAATGAAGCTCCTGAAACTGGTTGGTATCCTGGAATCTGGTCAGACCCCACCTGACCATGGTGGTTGTTTGGCCAGCTCAAGTGATGGATTTGTTGGGCTGTGCAAGGAAAGTTGTCTGTGGAAACATGAAGGACCTTCACAGGGGATGAAATGCGGCCTCACAGTAGAAACAGCTGGGCTGAACACTGTTTATTCCAGCTATGAATCTTTGCTCTTAAGAGCAACAGATTCCATCTTTCATTAAACCAGAACTTTATTCTTATTCTTGTTCTTATTATTATTATTTTGAGGAACATAAAGGACCTTTCTTGTTTATTTTATTAGCATTTAAAATCATCTTGTCACCCATTGCATGAGAAGCACGAAACATTAGATGTTACCAAAGTATGGCACCTGCAATGAGATGTAAATGCTGAATCTCCTTTTGGAGATGTGGGAGTCACAGGCTCAGGTTCTTTAGTGACCAGCAGGAGATGAGAGACAAGGTAGTGCACAGACACAGAAGGCGACAGACATCATGGCCAGAGTTTCCCTGTTGGGTAAAAGGAACGCTGCTTCTACATGTTTTGATTTTAAAAACACAAAATGAGGCAAAGCCATGCTCCTGTGTTCTCTACCTTTGGCTTGATACAGGCTGGGACAGACAGTTTCCATGAGTATGTTGCACCCATTCCAGACTTCAGGCACCAGTGCTGGTCCTCAGCAGATAATACTCTGCTTTGTAGGAGGCATCACCACCTCGAATGGAATTTGGAGCAGAAGTGTTTGGTTTTGAGGCCTGGGCAGAGACAGCCCTGCTGGGCCGTGCAGGGCTGGGAGAATCATCTGTGTCCTTATGGGAAAGTGTGGTGGCAAGAGGGTGAAGGCAAGTATGGAAACAAATCCAGTTTTGGGGAACACTTTGGTCATTTGGATTGAGATGGTCAATATAGAAAAACTGGAGGCCTCAGTGAATAAACCCCAGCAAGTGCCATCCTCTGCAGGTCTTGGATGATGTCAGCGGAATTTCCGTGGAAACCCAGGGATGAGGCAAGCAAGAAGAGCATCCCAGGGACTACAAAGCTGCAGGTGCTCACCCCAGTATCACCTTGAGCCCAGGGGACCAGCAAAGCCTCACCTGTCCCTGCTCCTGTGCACAGCCAGAGGCAGGGGCTGGACAAGGTCTTGCAGCAGCTCAGCCCACCTCTGTCTAACCCTGGCCAGGAATAAGGTCAAACCCCAGGTTCAGCCTGGGATGTGGGAGGGATTTAAGCTTGATCATCACAAACACACCCTATGCTTTACATCCAGAAATGACCTATGGATGGAGGATGAAGGACACGGACACAGGAGAACACCCAAAAAATCCACCATGCACACAAGACCTTTAGGTCTAAGCAGTGCGACAAGGGACAAATCCAGCTCAGAGTTTCTCAATCTATGCCTGTTGGTCTTCAGGAGGAGAGTCAGGGTGAGGAAGGGGAGTGGGAGAAGATCTTCGTGTGCTGCCCTGGTGGCTGCTGGTGCAGGAAGTGATGGATGTTCATTCCCAGCCCTCCCTCAGTGGCAGGAACCCAGTGGTGTTGCAGCACTCCAGCACAGGCAGGGAGGCCCTGGCTGCTTTGGGCAGCTGCCTGATTTCCCTGTGCCTTGAGCCGTCCCGGCTGGATGCTCTCAGCTCTGACATGGTCTGGAGGAGAGAAAACAAGAGACATTCCTGCTGTGTGAGGGGAGCACAGGGAGCAGAGCTGTCCCACAGCGCCGTACGTCACGTCCCGCTGACAGATCCTGGCTGCAGCAAAGAGGCTGCAACCCAAAAATAGCCCCTTCCCTCACACATTAAATGAATAGATGGGAAGGCCTACGTGCACCCACACCTCTGGGGTGTCCTGTGCGGTGCCCCAGCAGAGGAGCATCAGGAAAGGGCCCTGTGGCCTCTCAGGAATGGGGTGGATGTGGCAAGGCTGGTGCAAAGATGCCATCCTGGCCTGGTCCTGCATCTACCCACTGTATGTCCCAGCTCTTGGCCTGCACCACCACGTGCATCTCCCATCTTCCACCACCTCTGGGGCCTGTCCCAATGATTCTCCTCCTGGAAGGTGTTTTTAGTAAGTCCTGTGTGATGTTTTACCCTTATTTTTGGCTTCACACTGACAGGGGGCAGGGTTAGATTAGAGTATAGGAAGAAATTCTTCCCTGTGAGGGTGGTGAGGCCCTGGCACAGGGTGCCCAGAGAAGCTGTGGCTGGCCCATCCCTGGAAGTGTTTCAGGCCAGGTTGGATGGGGCTTGGAGCACCCTGGTCTAGTGGAAGGTGTCCCTGCCCATGGAAAGGGGTTGGAATGAGATGATCTTTCCAACCCAAACAATTCTGTGATTATAATCTTAAGGTTTTATGATTTTCTATTGTAGCACAGAGCAAAATGTCTCCATTAGGCTTGCTGGCATCTTCCTGTTGCTGTGCTGAAAGCCTGTTCCTGCTCTGCCTCTTCACTTCATCTTCCTTGGAGGAAAACTGTCTTTTATTTCCTGCTGGAGAAAATGGAGAGCACTTTTCATCCCCAGCCCTGTAAACTGGGGATTGAAACATAGGTGGTGGACTAATGCCATTAAAATTTCTTTGTCCCCATGCTCATATCTCCGCGTCTGCTCCCAGCCCAGGGGTGCTGGGTTTCCTCCTGGGTAGCAGTGCCCAGAGGGTGGAAAATTGGGGATGAATCGTTGAAAAGGCTCCGTTTGCAGCTCAAGTTGACGGCTCTGCTCTGAGGTCAAGGACCTGTTGCTTTTGCCAGCAAAAAGAGCCCAGATGTTTTTCAATTTACACAGGCGAGCTCGCCGAAGGCAGGTTAGCACTGTCATGCTGCACGTTTGGGAAGGACCCCTTCTTCTCCAAGTCCCTGGCATAAAATACACTCTGTGAAACAGGAGGTCAGAGTGCTGAAGTGATTTAAGAGCCTTTGCTCTGACTCAAGGATTTTGAAGGGGTCTTCGTGTTTGTTGTGTTTCTGGATTCTAATATCAATGAGAGAATTAAACCATTATATTAAAACATCAAAACACTAATGCTTTGTTTTCATTGGCATGAAGCAAAATGATCTAACTCAAAAGCCATGAAATATCAGTCTTTTTTTTTGCTGATGAATAATAAGATCTCTGGCTGCATGTGATAGTAAATTTAATAATGTCAGTGATTTGAAAGGTTTGAGTCCTAAACGTGAAGAAATGTGTTTTACCCCCTCCACCCTCTACCTTTTTTCTCCCTTCCCCCTGCACTACTGTCAGGAAGTTTTGTGGTAAATAAGCCAAAATGTGTAGATTAGAGCCCATCTCATGTACCAGGTGAGTGCCAAACTCCACATACCCACTGCAAACCTCCATCTCCCAGGTGGTCTGAATTTGCTTATAGCTGGGTCCTGTAAGCAGATTTAATATTTCATAAGTACTGCTCCATCTCATGCCTATATTATTGACACCACATGGAAGTCAGGAAATTGGTTCTTTCTGGGAACAGTTTGCAGAAATATGCAGCCTGTCAGCTCCTTTCTCATGGGGTGCATTAACAGAGGGGCTCGCAATTACAAGTAATGAACCTTCTCCAGATGTCTGCAGCGACTCAGCTCCAACTTTATCTTCGACGGACGAGATGGACTTGACAAGATGGATTATTTGTGGATATAATGTAACAACTTTGCAAAACGTGGAATTCCCAATTATTGCAAGGCAAGGCGAGGTATTCGGTAGAAGCGAGAACGCCGAGGTTTATCCACTGGATAAACAACAACCCAAAAGGAAAGAAGCTGTGCCATTTCCCCCCTCTTGAAACCACCAATGTTCCCATGCTGTTTTAATTCTTCCTCTTTACGATACCGTTTATGTTACACACATTAAAGTTAAGTCATGTCTTTAATAAGATGGAAACTGGAAGTGAGATTTTGAAGAAAAAGGAGCTCGGAGTCCTAAATTTACTCTGCGCTTGGAGGGAACAGAAAAAACAACAGAAAGGATGGGATATACCAAAGAAAGCAATTTTAATTGTCATCTTCCATGGAAAATTGAATCCAGTCGTTCCTCACCGCTGTGAGTGCCAACGTACTGTGCTATATATGGCTGGGTGCTTATTTTAGCAGTTCAGCTGCACAGAAAAAGTGCAACCAAAGTGAGATTTCTCGGGTAAAGTTCTACCTGCAAATGATGCATGGGTTTTTCTGGGTTGTAAATTTAAAAGCAGGTATTTCAAGGCCTGTGCCAGATAATTGGGACAAATCTCTTTCTCTTTGGGTTTGACTAAAAGCGATAATTTCATGCTAATGCCCTCTTAAGGAATATTTGTCAGGTGTGGATAAAGAGATGCTGAATTACCTTTCTTTCAAATCTGAGGTCTCCTGGTACCCGAGTTGTAAGACTGGGGTCTCCTTGGGGAAGTATTTGTAGATCTTGGGCTGAGTTGCAGGTTTGTTTGATGTGGATCTTCAGGATAAAATTACTGTGCTCCAGATGTTCCAGTTTAAATGTTTGTACATAGGGATTTCCTTGGTTGTTGAAGAGAGGAGACTCAAAACAGACTCGATCATTCATGCATCTATTCCTAGCACATGTTTTGCTATGTTTGGGGAGGCAAATGTCAAGAGGAGCTTTTATAAACAGGCCTTTCTTTCTCAGAGCACGGTTTGTTTACCAGGTAACGTGCAGAGTAGGCTTCTGCAGTGCTAACAGCAAACTGTTGATTTAAACTATCACTCCTCTCCCACCAGCTCCAAAAATCTTCCTTTCTGATCAGGATGAGAAAATAAGAGGAGAAATTCTGCTCCCTACCTGTTGCCTGCCAAGAGTGAGATGTGCTCTGACTGCATCCCCATTGGTGGCTGTTGCGTCTTCTGCAGTGCCTTTTTCCAGATATGGGAAAGACTGAGATCTGGGGATGCTGGACCCAGCTCAGCCCCAGGTGGTGTTGACCCATGAAACCCTGCTCCCATCCCTGCTGCAGTCAGGCTCTTTTGCCCCCTCAGGGTCTCCTAGGGCTCAGGATGTTAATGCTTGCTCAACAAGAAGAACTCACTCAGTATTGTTCCTGCAGGACACAAACTCTGTTGGCACTTGGGAGTTTTGTCCCAATTTAGGAGGAAGCAGAGACCTTTCCCATGTGGTTTAGTGCCAGGGAGGAGACAGTGGGCTTGCTTCCCTACCATGACTCTTCATGGGTGTCCTCAGCAATTTGGGACAGTGACATGTCTCCAGGCAGCAGCAAACATCTGTGGAGACAAACGACTTCAAAGGGTGGCTGATAATTATCAAAAGGAAGAGCCAGCTCTTTGTAAATAATAAGACAACCCACTGCAGGATGGGGTCTATCCTAATGCCAACTTTGGTGGCATTGCATGCAGCAACGGGGGAGCAGGGCTGGTCCCCTCTTTTGGGTGTCTGCAGAAGTCAGTGTAGGGGGTTGTGCTGCTTAGGGGGAGCCAGAGGCTGGCTCAGCAGTTCCTGTTCTTATGTGGTCGTTTGTGTTGGCCTTGACATCCCAAGTATGGCTTTGTCAGCCTGAGATGCAGAAGAAGGGTTTAATTCTTCACTTCCATGTATCCACAAGCCCTGGTTTTGACAATAATTCAGAAATTTGGGGAAGAACAGACAAATTAATTAAACAGTGTGGCAAAGCAGATGCAGAGACAGGGCAATGAGCAGCAGGGTGGTGGAAAGGAGCCCTGCTCTGAGGCTGATCCAATCCTCTGTGCCCCTCGGCAAGGTGGGGAAGGGACTGTAAAGCCCTATTTGAGCTGAAAGCACGAAGCAGCTTCCTAGGGAAAAGGGAAGTGAGCACTGCATGGAATTGCAAAACACCCCCTTGCAGCACCACACTCCCCTCTCCCTCCCTCTCCATGCGCGCAGCCCAGCGGTGGCCACAGGGCAAGGTGACCCTGCTGCCTGCGGCCACCTGTACCCGACACAGATGGCCATCTCCAGCCAGAGCATCTGGGGCTCAGGCTGCCTCTTTCCGGGCACCTCATCGCTCTCCATCCATGGTGGTGGTCTGGGATGAGCCTGCGGCCGCCCAGCGCAGCATCTGCCCGCACAGGAGCAGCGCTGCCGGCCCCGGGCTGCGAGCGGGCGGCCTCGGCGGATGTTTCCCAAGCGGCTCGAGGCGTTTGTAGTGAGAAAGGAATGTTCTTCCTGTCCCACCCCATCCCCTTTCAAAGCCCTGCGTTTCCCAGCCAGCCATATGATTCCCTTCCCAGTATATTCTTCCCTTCAGCTGTATGTCACTATTTTAGGGGTTTCTCTAGCCTGCAGTAACACAGGCAGTCTTTATGCTGTCTTAGGGGAAGCATTTCCCTGCCAGACTCAGAGCTTGAGCTCATTTCCTTGCCCAAGTGAGGGATTCACCTGCAAAGTGCATGCAGGCAACTCTGACTTTTTTTGGGTGCAGCTCTTGGAAGAGGTTGCCCAGAGAAGCTGTGGCTGCCCCTGGATCCCTGGAAGTGTCCAAGGCCAGGCTGGAAGGAGCTTGGAGCTATAGGATAGTGGAAGGTGGTGGAATGAGATGATCTTTAGCTCCCTTCCCACCCAAACCATTCTGGGATTCTGTGATTTGTCCCTGCTTGGGCATGTCCATGTGGACACCTGAGACTTGGGCTTTCATTCCACCCTTTCCCGTGGGAGTGGCAGGAAATGGGCTGGCTTGGTGGTCTTCTAAGTGCTGCTGAAATCCAGACACAGCAGCCTTCACCCTGAAGAAAGGCAAGGCTGTTCCATTTTCTTGTTACTGCTGCCAGATTTTGGACCCTCATTCTCTGCAGCCAGAAGAAGAAACACTTCACCCACTGAGTGGCCAGCACGGAGGGAAGCAGAGCAGCTGTGTGCTGGTGCCTCTCCTCTGCAAGGTGACACACTGTGCAGGGTGACAGCCCTGCCCCAGTCCTTGTGAGCCAGTCCCTGGAGAGCTGCTCTGGGCATTGCCACAAGCTCCTGGAGTTTGGTCCAAGGTTTGTTGCAGTGCTCTGGATGTCAAATCCTGCCTGGCTAGATGATGGCTTAATAAACCGAAGACCTAAGAAGAATTGTAAAAAAAGAAATCAAGAAATAAAGAAGAAACAAGAAACACAAAGAAGGGTTTTAGCCCAGAGAAGTGTTCTTTCCAAAGCTGAGCAAGGAAAACTTCTTGATTCTGTAGGATCTTAGATTTGTGGCTGATAAGATGCATTTTTGTTTGGTTTAATTCTGACTTTTGCTTTCAGCATGTGATGATTTTTAAACCAAAAATATGCTAGAAACTGAGCTGCACTTTTGCTATCCTGCAAAGGCTCCCCCCAGATCCTCTCTACAGCATCACTCTGCAGCTCTCAGTAGTGCTGTTTTAGGCACAGAAACATTTGGTGTGTGCAGGTGCTGACAAAAACAGTGGGAAAGTCACAGGCTAGGCTCCAAAAACTTGAAAGCTCTGTTTTACAGTGATCACAGTGACCTTACATGGGTGAGAGAGAGGAGTTTTGAACCTCTTCAAAATATCCACAGTTTCCCAAAGAGGAAGATGTTCCCTGGGAGACTCCCACAGGGTGAAATACTCTCACTGCAGCTGAGGGCAGAGGTTGTGTTTAAACAGGAGGGTGAGGAGCAGGCTCACTCAGCCATCCCATGTGCATGAAAAGCAGCTTCAGACCTTCTTGCCTGATTTTTCAGCAGCTCACGGGGCCATGGAGTTGCTTGATGTGTTTTTGTGACCCCTCTCACCCAGAGCATGAGCCCTCTGCCCATTTGGCAGAGAGAGCGAATGACCAAGGTATCTGGTGGATCTTCAGGGTGAGCTTTGAGAGCAAAGCCTTTGGACACACACGCACAAAAGTGGTGCCTGCCAGCAAAAACCTTGGACTTTTTTGGTATGGGAAGATGCATCTCAGGATTGCCTCATTCCCACAACCTCAGCACAAACTCAGAGCAACACAGGAGAATACTCTAAAAAGAATGGGCTTTGCATTTTTGACGCCTCTCAAAGCTCATGAGAAGGATTCCCTGGGGAATGTACTCCTGGCTCCATCCATACTGACTGCACAGTCACTCCTGGCATTGCCACAGCTTGCTTTGTCCAAGTGTGGATGTCTGTGGCTTTTGTGTCCCAAAGGGGACAGTCCTCCACTCCATTGCTGTGTTTTCTTCACCGAGTGGATGATTTGCTTTATTTCTGAGGTGAAAACTGGCATGCATGCAAAACAGGCAAAATTGGTTTGGGGGATAAAATCAGGGAATGATGGGGTGGAAAAATGGCAAAAATAGGCAGAAAACCAGCCTAGCAGTATAAATGTAATTCCTAGGGCTAAGAACCAGCAGGTGACAAACAGGTGCAGTTTTTCTGGATAAAAGGATCTGTCCCACTTCAAATAGCATAAAAAGCTTGCCTGTGGCTGGATCTCCATGGGCTGTGCCTCTCTCCCTTTAAGCTGTCCATGTGAGGGTCTGACACCATGAAGGACGCTCCCAGGTGTCTGTGTGCCTCGTGTCATTGTCCTTGGCTGGCCAGCGGTCCCCTTTGTGGCCTGGCGTGTGGCACAGGGGGCTCAGACCCCGGCATGGCCGCGCAGCCGGAGCAGCAGGGCTCCCACCGCCCCGTCCCAGAACACTTTGTCCTTGGATGCCGCTCTCGGTGCGAGGACAAAGACCTACGAGCCAACATAAATCATCATTTGAAGTCTGCAATGACAGCATGGAGAAACACTAATGGGATCATTTAATAAAGTCCACATTGTTTCCTTCGGGAAGCTGTATAAACAGCGCTATCAGGAGCTGCCTCAGCCAGCCCTTGAAGGCCAGCAGTGCGTGCTGTTCGGATCGTGCTCCTTGCACGCGGAGGGAGGCAGGGAGCTGGATCGAAGGGCTGATTAATCAAACGGTAGTTTGGCTCTGGTTTGGCCCACATGGAAGCTGGGATGCTGCACAAACACGCCCTTCCCTTCAGCGGTGAGCTGGCCACCTCCTCAGGCCCAGCTGTAGGTGAGGGATGCGCAGAGGAATGTGTGACGCCTCTTGTTTGCATTCACCCTCACATCCAGGGAGGACCCCGTGTCCCTCTGTGGCTGGTCCTGGCTGAGAACCCCCCTGCTGCTCTTCCTGGGGAAAGCAGCTCAGGTAATCTGTGCCAGCTTCGTCTCCTCCTGCCCGCTGTTGTTCGGGGACTGCCAACCCCCTGTCCCTGCTTGACACGTTTGGAGTAAGGCTGGGTGTGGGCATGTTCATGGAATCACAGAATCCCAGAATGGTTCAGGCTGGAAGGGATCTTAAAGCTCATCCAGTCCCACCCCCTGCCACAGGCAGGGACACCTTCCACTGTCCCAGATTGCTCCAAACCCATCCAGCCTGGCATGGAACACTTCCAGGGATGGGGCAGCCACAACATCTGCATCCACAAATATTAATGAGTTTTGGCCTTGAGCCAGCACCTAAATCCATTCCTCCTTTATTAATCTGATCCTAAGATGCATTATGATCCAGGGGAATCAAGGAGTTCTCAATGCCTACCCTTATATGTCAGTTCTTGGAGTAACGGGACTAAGAATTTCAGTGTTTCAGTGTATATTTCTCAAATAAGGTGTGAAGCCTGAGATCACTTTCAAGACTCAAAATTTTGCTATCAAGACCAGAAAATTAGCTTTTAAAAATGCTGTGGTTTGAGCGAGTGTCACAGTTTCAGGGCGTTTCAGGTGAGGAGTCCCCAGCCCCATCAGTGCCAAGCCTTCCCTTCTTCTAAGAACATCTTCCCCCCCTTTTCCTCCTTTCCCATCTTAAAGAAGTAGCTGAGGAAGCTGGAGCCAGTGCTGGTGTTGCCATCACTGCTTCTGGAGTTTCCTTGGCAAGTGTGGCTTTTCTCCCATTCCTGTCCCTGCTGACTTCATCCTTTCAGCCCCTCTCCTACTTCTGGAGGTCTTGGTGGACTCCATCCTCCAAAACCTCAACTGGCCTTTTAGGAAATCTAACATTTCTTCCCATGAGTCCTCAGCTGAAATCTTGTGGCCATTGCACCTTTCAGTGAGACCAAAAACCTCAATTTATACCACTTCCACTTATTTCTGATGCCCATAATCAGTTTATCTTGCATTGATGACTGCCCATTCTAAACCACGGATCTGTTGCTGTGACATTCAGTGCATTGAGCTACACTCTGAGTACCATGAGAACTCCTGACTTTCCATAGTGTTTGGGTTTGGACTCTGTCCTGGTTCAGTTTTCACCAGATTTGGACCAGAGGGTGCTGGACACTGGAACAGACTCCCCAGGGAATCGTCACAGAATTCAAGGAGTGTCTGGACAAGGCTCTCAGACATGTGGTGGGATGTCCTGTGCAGGGCCATGAGTCAGACTCATGATCCCTGTGAGTCCCTTCCAGCTCAGGATATTCTCGGATTTGTTGGAGTCAGTCATGGATATGGACAGGACACCTCAGGGTGGATCCCTTTCTCTGCTCTCTGGTATTCTGCTGTTTCCTGGCTATCTCCAAGAAAATTGCTCTGCACTAATCTTTTTTTATCAATTGCAGCAGCTTGCTGGGCTTTCTTCTAAATCTTCCAGATGTCTTTGATCAGCCATGCAAAACACTTTTTATTTTCTCCTGAACTTTGCTTTTCTCTGAAATAAAAAGTGCAGCCAGGCTTGCTTAAGAGGCTTTCTTGAGACAGTACCACCTTCCTTCCTATCTTATGGACCATGTTTTGCCTTTTAATTTCACCAAGGTGACACCTTGGCTGGACAGGGTCAGGTGAGTTCTGCATTTGGGTCTGGTGGGGCTGGGATTTACAGCTCTAAACTCCTTGGACTCTGGTACCAAAAATGGATCATAACATCACACAGCAGCACAAAAAAACAAAAAACAAAACAAAAAAAAAAAACCAAAAAAAAACCCCCCCCCCCCCCCCCCCCCCCCCCCAAAAAAAAAAAAAAAAAAGCAATTCACTTCCTGGGTCTATCATTAAACCCAGACACAAATCCAGGGGATTTAGACAGTGAGTGCTGTCAGCAAGGTGGAGGTTGTGGAGGTTGTTCCTACCCTGCTCCACCTTCCCAGAGCTCTGGGAACAGCGCATGGCAGAATAAGCTGATCTTTATGAGAATTTGCTGGTTGGTTTGTTAACTGTTTGGCAGCCTTCATCTGCCCAAAATGACACTGTAACTTAGAAGAGCATAAAGGAAAACAGAAGAGAGAAAGAAAAATCCTTGTTGAATCTAATTAGTTGAATCTAATCAAGGGCTACAAACACAACCATGCTCGAATTATAACTGCATCATTATTTCTTGACTGTAGGGCAGAGTTAAAGAAAGAATATCCTGAATGAACACACCCTGGACTGGTTTGGATTTCTTTCCCATTGCAATTTAATTCTGATTTCTCTGACCCTAGCTCCTGGGGCTTGGGATGAGTCCAACATCTCTGTAATGGTGTTACTCCACCTGCAGCTTCCACTTCAGCCTGGATCTCTGTTTGAGACTGCTTATTTTTGAAAATTGCAACAAAATTATGGAATCACAGAATGGTTTGGCTTGGAAGGGACCATAAAGATCATCTCATTACAATCCCCCGACCATGGTTAAGGGTGCGATGGACTTGACAAAGTTGGTCACGGCCCCAGATTCCAAAGACCCCCTCCAGGACCAGACCTCACTATGGAAGAATGGGCACACCTGCTCCCTTCAGTGCCCTGTCTTTGCTCATCCTTCTGCTGTCCTAGTGACTTGCATCCTACTGCACCATGCACATCCCCCACTGTCACTAAATCCCACTTTATGCCTCTGCTCTGGATAAAAGTGGCAGCAGAAGGGTCAGTGGAGCTAAAACTGAGGTCTTAGGATTCATTTAGGCCTGGGTTTAGGTTTGAGGACTGAACAAGTCACACAGAGAATACACTGTGATCCACAGATATAATTTTTGGATTCATAGAAGAACCTTTCTAATAATGAGGAGAGTCAACCATCAGAACAAGTGACCCAAGGAGGCTGTGCAATCTCCATCCTTGGAAGTTTTTAAGACTGACTGGATAAAAGTCTATGTTGAGCTCAGAGGTCAGATTAGGGGCCTCCTGATGCTCCTTTCAGCCCAAGTGGACTTGTTTTTATCAGATAATGGGTTTGACTTGGTGATCTTCAGGTATTTTCCAGCCTAAAAGATTTTGCAGTTCCCCAATTTTCCAGACCATGTGGCCCTGTGACAGCTTCAGACCCTGTGACACCTTTCCAGACCCTGTGGCCCTGTGTTGATGTGCCCTGTGACACCTTCAGTTTGGTCCCTAAATGTGGTGGAGTCCCGCATAGCAAGTGCATGATCTTCATCTTGTGCCCTGGTCCCAGCTGGGAACTTCTCTGGGCATCTGGACCTGGAGATCAGGGCTCCCACCCAATGGTGGCCATCCCATCCCTCCTCCTTCACAGCTGTCTCAGGCTAGGACAGGCCTGAAGGGGAGAACAGACAGAATCCAGGGGGTCTCCACATCCCAGGGCTGCAGGTAGTCCTTAAGATGTGTTGGCATGGCATGGAAAACATGGATTGGATGAGCACAGCCTCAAAAATCAAGCCAGCACAGCATCCATAGCGTCTCTCTGGGATTTGGGTACAACTGCACCAGGGAAGGAAACAAGACCTGGGAGAATTCTTATCCTCTTGGGCCAAATCTTTTTGGGTTTTGAAGTAAAAAAACTGGTTTGAGTTGGACAGGACCTTAAGACTATCTTGTTCCAACCCTCTGCCATGGGCAGGGACACCTTCCACTGAACCAGGTTGCTCCAAGGAATGTTTGATGAGAATCCATGACATTACACTTAAAGGCTGTCTTCCCTCCCTCAGCAGCAGCATGGCCCTGGAACACTCAAACCTCCAGGGACTGCTCCCACATTGCTGAAAGTGCCAAAGCTCAGCACAAGCAGCAAAAACAGCCAAAAACCATTCAATCAGAGGGGACCCTGCTGATAGGAACAGACCCTGTCTGGGGCTGGGGTGCACTGGAGGAGGGCGTAGGGTATCAAGGGCTGAAGAGGAGCCAGCAGTGCTCTGCCTTTTGTGAGCAAAACACACATCAGGCTTGCAGGAAGACATGCAAAGTTATCCATCTGCTCCACACAGCTCCAGGAAGACCTCGGCTGGATATTGAATCCAGCTTTTGGCACCACACTTGAGAAAAGATGCGGAATCCTTGGAGAGGATCCAGAGGGGAAGAACAAAGGGGAACAGAGCTCTAGAAAACATGACCTGTGAGGAGACACTGAGAAATTTGGGGTTGTTTAGTCTAGAGAGGAGAAAACGGAGGGAAAATATGATAACACCCTTCAAGTATTTTGGATTTCCCCACTGGATGGGAGATAGGAAGCAGTTCTCTGTGTCTTCTGGGGCCAGGAGATAAAGTGATTAGGCTAAGGGCAAGGATGACCAAGGTCAGACTTCGGAAAACATTTTCCAAGGGCGAGAACCAGGATTCCTGGTGTGGGAGGAGGTGGAAACTCCATCACTGGAGGTTTTCAAGAACAAGTTATTTAGCCATGTGTCTGGACAGGCTGGTGGATGAGAAGACCTGCAGGGAGTGGATCTCTTGAAATCTCTCTGACAGCCCTGTCCCATGTGAATTCCCTCTTGCTTTGTCCATGGGGACTTCTAAAAGTGCCGGGGAATCATCCTGTCCTCTGGAAATCACATCCACAGCTTCTTCCACTTCTCACATAAGTGCTACCCCAGCAGCTCTGAAGAAGGAGTGAGGACAGGGCTTCCCAAAGCACCAATCCTTGGGCCACCTGCAGTCAACATCTCCAGGCAGGAATGCTGAGGCTTGCAGGGAAGCTGGATGCTGCCGCTGCAGAGACGGGTGTTGGAGGAAAACAGTCGTGTCAGGGGCGGGAGGTGCTGTGGGTGGTTTCATTGTAGTTGTTTTTGTAATTTATGGCTGGTGAGCCTGGAGTCTGGGAGGAGTGTTCCTTTTTATGCTCTTTTGAATAAATCCAAATAAATAAATTCTGGGAGAATCTCTTAGGCAACCAGGGCCCGGCCAGCATATAGCTGTTAAGATTAATATCTGCCTCTCGGACTGTGCCAGAGGACCAGAGAGGGAGCTGGCAGGGATCTCAAAGCACTATGTAGAATGTGTTGGAAATTCTGGCGAGTTATATGGTGCTCCGGTGGGAACTGAGGCGTTGGGCAAAACCGGTCCCAGTGGGGGGTGAAATATGGGACGTTCAAGCCCAGAGTGTTTTCCTTGAGCAAAAGCTATGAGCATTTTTAAAAGCAGAGGACATCCCAGCTGGGAAAGTCACACTGCTTTGCTCAGCCCTTGAAATGCCACTATTATGTGGGATGGGGGGGAAACATCATCCCCCTCTGTCCCTTTGGATGTGCTGGGAAGGGGAGGGAGAGCTCAACCAGGTAGTCCCAGGCTCACTGCATCCCCACCATGGTTTTAGCAGATGGAGGACACCAAGGGTTGAGCAGAACAGCTAAAAGACCAAATTCTTTCGGAGGGGAACAGGGTGCCGCCAGTAAAATGTCACCGCCCAGCTGAAGCAGTGACAGAATAATGGATAAGGGTGAGCCCTGAGGAAATTTTGGATCCTGAATGCTCTCAGACACTGTGTTCAATAATTTTATGACACGGGTGTTCAGGGGAGTTTCTCCCGGAAACATTTGTTTTATAAATGGCTCATTTTCTAATTACATTCTGCAGGGCTGAGCAGCAATAAGAAAAAGGAAGGGGGGAAAAAAAAATAAAGGGAGGGCCACAAGTCCTGCCAAAGCTGACTTGACGCACGCTTGCTGCAGCTTTCACTTTGATGTGAATGAGAAACATCCCCCGAACGCAAGTGATAGCCCTGGAGGGAGATCTCCCACACAGGGAACCCTGCACCTGTGGGACCAGGAGCAGTGGGGTGGCCGAGATGGCTTTAACAGGGAGTGCCCATGGTAGGGGGGCCTCGCTGCGGGCGTCACGGCCACACTCTCCACAGGCTTCCCAGCCAGCCTGGTTCCCTCCCACACAAACCATCTCTGTGGTGTCTTGCTCTTGATTGAAGAGGGCATTTGCAAATGAATCCCATCGTGGGGCAGTAAAGGAAGAGTTAACCACTTCCTTCCAAAGAAACCAAGGAAAAGGCCACCACTGTTTCCTGACATGGGGCAAGCCGAGCCGAGCCGAGCAGCGGGGGATGGCGGGGAGACCCTCACCCGTCCCCTTCAAAGGAGCAGGGAGAGGTTAGAGCTGTGCTGGCCCCAACCACCTCCTTCCAGCCCTTAACAGAGGAGCTTTTGGCTCGGTGCTGTGAGCCCAGGTATCCCGCAAAGTCGGGAAAGAGCAGCTTTAAAGGATGGGGGAAAGAAGGGAGGTGAAGGATGCGACCCGTCTTCCCACTGGAAGGGAATCTGGTGGCCACATGTATCCGCGTCCTCCGGCTTGATGATGATGATGAAAGATGTCATGCTAGGAAACTCTGGAGATCAGAGGCACGCGGACCACATACCGGCATTTCAACACGAGAACACAGCTCCCAGCGCCTGCCCAACCTCGGAATTTGCACCTTGTAACACTAGGAATGGACATCTGTAGACGAAAGGAAACCCCTGGTGTACACACGGGTTTTATGGAGCAAAGGGGGGGCTCTTTCATCCCTCCAGTGCTGCCCTGCTGCCAGCTCTTCCCTGTTGGATGAGAAATCCAAGCTCTAGCAGCACTGGTGTGTGTGTTTGTGTGTGTGCCTACGTGCATGGGTGCACGCGCGTGTTATTCTGGGATTAGGAATCTTTTCCAGGCTCAACAACAAAGGGTGGCACATGGCAGCTATTGTCCTCGCTCAGCCAGGGTGAAGTCGGGGGAGGTCACAGATGTCCTGACCATATTTAGCTCTCAGAACAGGATTCATTTAGTTTAGCTGAATTTTTTTTTTTTTTTTCTCTCTAAGGAAGAAACTGCTGGCTGGCTGACAGGGAATGCAAGTCACAAGTTCCAGGACCAGTAAAGTTGTTGCTCATCCTGGAGAAAGTCTCAAGAAATGGCTGCTTCTCAGGGGAAGGGCAAGATCCTAGTGCTCACTGGAGCCAGTCTGGTTCACTGGTCACCTCTGATAATGAGGGAGCTGTTTCATACAAAATCAGGGATTTTGGCTGGGCCCTTTCTGAGCAAGCACTGCCATCTTCTCCTGACCTTCCATTCATGTGGGGGGACAGCATTCCCCAGAGCAATTCCTTCCACCAACTGTTTGCAAGCCTGCCCCCTTAATGAAAATATGAGGGAGGAAAAAATAATCCCCAACCCAGTGACCCTCCTTCTCCTTGCCAGATGAGCTGTTCCTCAGAAACACCTGTCTGGTAAATTAGAGTGGGAATTGTAAACGCCAAGCACAGCATATTTTCCTTCGCCACCAATATATTGAAGTTGCATATGGTGCCCTGGGGGAAAGGGGATTGTTTCAAGTCAGATTTTCAACTCATGAGCAAATCCTTGGGAGAGAGATTCGCTGATTTACAGAGGAGCTTGAGAACATATCACCATCCCATGCTTCCAGTGAGGAAAACACAGAGCAGGGGGCATTCACCAGGACCAGGAACAGGAACAGGACCAGGACCAGGACCAGGATCACCTTTCTGGCCAGGTCAGTACAGAGGAGGATGGTACCAAACAAGCAGAGGCTGGAATTAGAACTGGGGTGATTTCCAACTCAAACATGTGTGAATTTTAATCATTATGAATTAAAAACCAGGAGGGGTCCCCTCTGCATTCAGATGTTCAGGTTTAAGGCCAGGGAATGGATTCAGCCACATGCAAATTGCCAGCCCTGGTGGGAAGGGAAGTAGCAGAGAAACTAAAGGGGTGGTTTAATGTCCCCTTTCTTGTCCCCTTTTTTGTGTCCCCATAAGTGATGAGTCTGACTGATCCCACCATCCCAGAGATGGGAATTTCCATCCAGGAGCCGTGCAGGAACCCTTCACATAAATACAAAGTGACTGAGGCTTTCGGATCATTCCTGAATAAATGTTAATACAAATAAAAAGCATTTAGGTAAGTGTTTTGTCGTTGGGTCCCTTCCTGGCTGGAGTAAGTGATTGTTCCAGATTTATACACTACGTGCTGTTTTTCTTGGCACTTTGTGCAGTGCCGTGGTCTCCTAAGGCTTGCAATTTTAGGGATACTTTTTTGATATTTAAAGAGAGCCTTTTGGCTGAATTCCACACACTGCCTACAGTCACAGATGCTAAAACTTCTTTCCAGTGACTGCCACTAATCAGGCAACACCTTTGTGCTTAACATCTTGCCCTGGAGTTGACCCAGGGACCCATGGATCCCCATTCCTGCACGCTGAGGTTGTGGCATCCCCAAAAAATGGTGTGTGGATAAGTCCAGTAAAGCTGGAGCAGCTGGAAAGCTGCTGCCTCCAACAGGTACTGACTGCAAGAATTCAATAAAAAATAATAATTACTCAATTAAAAAATTGTTATAGGTTATTCAGTAAAAAATAGAGTAAATACCTATATATGTATTTATATATATAAAATGAGAATATTAATTTCTTTCTGACTGTGGGAGATTGGCAGGGTTCAGTGGAAGGGAATAATTGAAAAGCGACATGGAAGTGTGGAATCATAGAATCATCTAAGTTGGAAGAGCCCTCCAAGGTCGTTAAGTCCAACAATTAACCTGGCATGGCCAAGCCCACCACTAAACCATATCCCTAAGTAATAATACAATAATAATGCAATAACATAACATAATCTATTGAAAAGTATAATAATATTGCATAATAACAAAATATAGAATAAAATGTACGGTATAATAAAGGTAGAGAGGAATCAAGGGAAGGACAGGTATTTTCAGTTATTACCAAAAATGGTGTAGCAGATTATTTTTTTTTATTTTAGTTTGTTAAAAGGGCTTTGTATGCCAGGTTCAGGCATTTATATCCCTGCCAAAGCCTCCAAGAGGAAGGAGCAAACATGGATGCTGCTCCCACCTATCCCAGCTCCCAGAGCCAGGCCATGCTGCTCCATCCACTCATTACCAACCCTGCTAATTTTATTCCTGATTATTTATGTTTTTTCATGAGCGGCCATTAAATGTTCATTTGTTAAAGGCTTAACACATTCCATTACACCACAAAATTTATATTTGTAACAAAACGATGTCTCAGAGTGATTCAGAATTAAATTAATGTGACACGGACTATTTATCAATATGGCAGCTGGGCTGCTCAGGAACGAGGGATGATTTAGTGGCCTGGATGTGTGCAAACCTATGGGCTCTGCCCTGGTATTTCTCTCATACTGCAGAGAAACTGATAAAATAATCCTCCAAAGTACCTCGACATATGGTTTAGATCATCAAAGAGAAAAATACTTGTAAAAGCACAAAGAAGGAAACCAATAAACATGTACATCTTACCAGTTAACTCCCTCTGTAGGAAATGTAAACCATGAAGGATGGTGGGGTTTGAGTCAAATTCTGTCATTTGTGTATTTTTTTAATTACAGTAACATGCTGGCTTAAATTACAGCGTGTCCATGCAGACAATGGCAGTGCAGGGAGGAGGCAGGAGCTGGTGCAGATCAGCAGCTGATTTACACCGGCAAATGACTATTCCAAACCTGGAATAGAATGGTTTGGGTTGGGAGGCACTTTTAGAGGTCATCTGGTCCAAACCTGTGTGGGTTTGTCACTCTCCCAGGCCTCACTGTGTTGTTTTTACTAAAAGAAGAAATTCACGCCATGGTGCTAAGTTTTGCAGTCTTTTTATATTTTTAAATAAGCATGGTTTCCTTCTATGTAAGATTTAATGCTTCTTTTTAGAGAGGAGCAAGGATAAATTCAACCTGTGTAGTGGCAGATTTACATCAACACTTGTCATGTCTTTTATCAGCTTCCTGTTTTTTTAAAGAAATTGGAAATCTTCATATTGTGATTTGCTCTACCATGTACCAGACTTTAGGGAGTGATATAGACTAAGCATATTAAGGTAATTTTTAAAAAATAGATGCATTTTGGCTATACAGCATTAAGTCAGCAACCTGCTTTCTAGTGTGATATGAAGAAAAATAAAACTCTCCTTGCATTTATTCTCATATTTCAGCACCAAATTAAAGCAGGAAATTAAATGAAGCACATCTAGACACCTGAGGCACTACTACAGCACACTTGAATTATTAATATCCTGAATTTTCCAAAATAAAGTGGATGATTGCCAAACATTTACCAAATTTCAAGTGTAAGACCATGTTCATAGTACAGATGAGTTCAGGAACAGATAAATCTTTCTTCTGGTGGAAATCTCTTTATTTTCCCATATCCTTTTAGCCACATGGAAATTATTCTCACTTTTGAATTTCAATATGTTGGAAGATCTTCTTTGCCATGACATGTTTCAAATACTTTTTACTCTTTTGAAGGAGTATCTAGAATTCTTCATGGGTAAACCAGCCATTTCCCAATGATTATTCTCTGGATTCTTTTATATTTTTTCATGTCAAACTTTTTGCTTATAGCAGTTTAGGAGTTATTTATGGCTTCCCTGAACACCCTCCTTTTCCTAGAAGACAATGCCTGTCACCTGCAGCAAGCAGAGAAATTTATGGAGCACATCCCAAGCTCCATTTGTGATGATGTCACTCCCTCTAAATGGAATGACTCCTCCACCTATTATCAATATTTCAAGTGGGAAGTACCAAGCTCAACCTTAAATGGATTCCACTTGGATTTCTTTCTCATCGATCACATAGATAAGCTCCATCATTTTGTTGTCCCACAGTCTCAGTCTTATGGAATAAAGAAATGGGATTTCTTCCAGCTTTGTTCTGCACGTGTCAGTCTGAGCTCAGCCAAGAAATTCCTCCTTTGTACCCCTCCATTGCGCCCCAAATCCCAGCACAGATCCAGGATGTGAGCCCAGACCTCACAGGGACCCCAGCACACATTTTAGCCTGGAGAAAAGGAGGCTCAGGAGGGACCTTCTGGCTCTGCACAGCTCCTGACAGGAGGGGACAGCTGGGGGTGGGTCAGGCTCTTCTCCCAGGGAACAGGTACAGAACAAGGGGAAACGGCCTCAACTTGTGCCAGGGGAAGTTTAGATTGGCTATTAGGAAAAAAATTGTCATGTAAAGGGTTGTAAAACCTTAGAACAGACCGGGCAGTGTTGCAGCCACCATCCCTGGAAGTGTTCAAAGCACATGTGGATGTGGCACTTGAGGACTTGGTTTAATTGTGAGCATGGGGGTGGTGCTGCACCGATGGCTGGACTTGATTATCCTAAAGGTTTTTTCCAACCTTAACAGCTCTATGAGTCTGTCTCTAATTTGCTCACTTTCAGCAGGTTTAATTGTATCTGGTAACTAAAGATGCTGCTTTTACATCAGCCTTGTCTTCGATTTTATTATGGAATCCCACAATGGATTGTATTGGAAAGGACATTAAAGCCCATCCAGTCCCACCTCTGCCATGGGCAGGGACACCTTCCACTATCCCAGGTTGCTCCAAGCCCCCAAGTCCAACCTGGCCTTAGACACTTCCAGGGATCCAGGGGCAGCCACAGCTGCTCTGGGCACCCTGTGCCAGGGCCTGCCCACCCTGACAGGGAAGAATAGGTAACCTGCTTGGAGATGGGAAATTCTTGGGCAACGGAAAGAAATATGACTAAAAATGTTTTTTTGTCAGGAATATACAGATTTGCCATCAAATCTACTGAAAACCACAGCTTTTATTTACCCAGGATAACATTTGAAGACCCCAAACTGAGGCATAGAGCGGAGTTTGGCAGCACAGTTTCTACGCTTACTGATTTCACACCAAAATGAGGAAAATCCATTAGCAGCTGGAAATCCTCCTGACCCGGGGATTTCACCTACAATTAGAGAAAGCCGACAACTGTGTTAACCATCTGCTATTTCTTTTCTAAGGACGATCAAACACTCGAGAAAAATGCTCCTTTTGTAAAGTGTTGTCGGGGGAACAAGTGCATGACGTGGGTCCATATTTATCTAGGAAAGCAAATAAACCACTTGTCTTGCAAAGGGAATTAGCTGGAAACTCCCAAGGACAGAAATCATGTGTGAAGTCAGCTGCAAGCCCCGTTTTGGGGTGTTCATGGCCTCAGCGTGTTGCTGTTGTGTTTTTCTTCAGAGTACACCTGATGGGACCAATGTCATTCAAACACTCTGCAGTTGCTTGTTCTCCAGCTAGGCCCCCACGTCAGGACGTGCACCTTGAAGTCTTTAAATCCTCAGTGCCTTCTCGTGTTTTAAATTTTGCTTTCTGCTCTTTTCTTGGGGCAGCTTCCTTTAGAAACGTATTTTTTCTGAACAAAATTCACGCAGCATTCCATGGCTGCCAGTGCTTAACCACGGTGCTGTAAGAAAACTGGTGAACACTTGCTGGAAGGAAAAGGGGAGCATATGTTTGGTTTTTTAAACCCAAACACCAGATTTTTCATAAATTCTTTTTTAGTTTAATTTTTTTTTTTTACTTGAAAATATTTATATGTTCTCCTCTCCTCCCAGCTGCCCTCACCTGCCTGATGCTCCAGGCAACCCCAGCTCCCAACAATGCAGTTATGCAGCTTTTGTGTTCTCAGTCTGCTGTGGATAAAGTCTCTGTGGTGGTGTCTGAGGTCATTCTTGCTCATTTTTTCCATGAAATGAGGCCTTTCTTTCTTTCTGGGGTTTCTTCCATTTTGGGTGTCTTTTGCAAAGACACAGAGCATCTTCCCTGGGTCAGGGATGGAGGGTAGTTGTTCTGCCCGCAAATTTGGGAAGAGATGGATTTCCTGCTAACATGAGCTTTTAATGATTTGCCTGGAAAGCCTGCAGGCATCACAAGCTTCCACACCCAACCCCAAACCAGCAGCTCTTGCCATGCATGCTGGTGCCATCTCCAGCCACCAGGAATTGCTTGAGGGTGCTCTCTCTCTACCACTGCTCAAACTCAGGCTGCCTTCATGGGACATCCCATCTCCTCAAAGAAAGACCTTACAACCCAAACACTGTGGGCAACAGGAGAAAGGGTGGGGTGCTCTACTGGGGGAAGCCATGGGCAGGTGGCCAAGGGACACCCCATGGTAGCCCAGCTGTGTCCACACCACGTGGAGGTGAGTCTGGGTGTGTGTCTGGCCAAGCCAGAGAAGCACAGATGAAACCTCTTTCCAATACATAATAAAAGGAGAGCGAAGCCAGCTGGAATATCCTGTACATTAAGTGTGATGACTAACTGTAGCAGATGTTGGTGCATTTGTTAAAGTTTCCACCAGAGAAGGAGGCACTGGAATATGAGCATTTGAAAATCAAAGGTAGCCTGTGAGGGAGGCGAAACGGGAGATGAAAGGGGAGCAGAGCTGAAGGGAGGGGCAGAAGGATGATGGAGAAATTGTGGTGTGGGGTGAGGGGCCAGAGGGAGTGTGTGGGGCTGGGGCTGTGTGTAGGGCTCCTTCCCCAGGAGGGAAGGGCCACGGAGCCTCCTGCAGCAGGAGGATAAATGGCTGCATTCCCAAGGGTGGAAGAGATGGAAAATCAGACACACGGCTCTGGGCAGATGTGGAAAGCAGTGCTGGGGAGCTGTGCAGGCATCACCCACCCTGAGCCACCCCCAGGGGAAGCTCTGAGGTCCCTTGTCACACCTGGAGCCCAGTTGTGCTGCACCAAGTTGCCACAAACCAAGAACCTCCCTGGCAAGGAATCTCCTTTGCCTCTGTGGAATTTCAGGTCCTCCTCCTTAAAAGGGATATTCATCTTGGTGGAGTTACACTATTCCCAAGCCTGAGCCCCAAAGTCACATCCTATTTGCAGAAAAAAGGATAAAGTAATTCAGTTCTTTTTATCACTATGTAAAGGTCATTAGTGTTCTTTCTTGTCAGTGCAGTTTTCTGAGGAGAATCCATCCAGGAATTCAGATCCAGCTTCTTAACACACAACATGAGTTTTCCTGACTGTTCTCTCTTTCTGACAAAAAAAAGAAGAGTGGATTGTAGAGTTGCTCAAAAAAAAGCAAAACCTGTTTCAAATAGGTGCTAAAAGACATAATTTTTTTGTGTCTCAAAAGAGACCTACATGATGCTGTTTTATCTCTTTTGTTATTTGCCCAACTCTGTCACAGAATCAATGTTCTGCTTCCAGAAAAAAATTTTGTCTTGCAGAAAACTCAGTTTCCAGTGAGCAAAATCAGCCATGCAAAGAAAATCACAGTTTTATGGAGAGATTTGCAAACTCTTTATTTCTTCAAATTCTGTTTGCAATTTTTTAAAAAGCTATAAGTGATTTTTAAAACTGCTAAAGAGCATAACCAGTTCTTGACTTCCCCCTTCCCTTTCACCAGTCAAATACTTTGCAAGCATAGGTGTGTTGGACAATACTTCAGCAAAATTCAAAGAGAAATCTTATCCCCTGAGGAAAGGCTAATGCAAATGGAGCAGGAAGCACCCAAAAATAATTTATTAATATGGCTGCACACCTATCCAAACTGATCTTTCCCACTTTAATGTTAAAATAATTACAACATGATGTATCGACTGATGTATGAAGCAATTTCCCTCAATAATTAGTAATTGCCTGTTGTGAGTCTGATGTAACAGTTTGTCAGGTTTATTCAGCCAAGTGTTCCCCTCCACACAGGGCAGCACAACTCAGACTTTAAATTCCTTATACACGAAATTATAAATGGCAACGAGTAGAGAATGCATGTAACTGATCTACGTGTTCCTGAAAAAAACCCCTTCTGGTTATTCCACAAAAAATAGATTTGTCTGTGTTACATGACACTGCTGTGCTTATATATGAGTAGTTTCAGCAAGACCAAAAACCCCCAAATCTCTCAATTTAATTCTTTTTTTCCTTTTAATTTTTTTTATTTTTTCTCCAGAAACTAACCAGATCCAGCAGTTTCAGTTCTTGTGTCACAGTTACCAAAGTTAAAAGGCAAGGCGGGTGTTCAGCTCTGGTTGAGACAAGTTCTTCTCTTAGCCCAGTGCACTGCACTAATAAAATAATTTTCACATGGACTATAATGCAGTAGTGCCTTAGCCTTCCCTTGGCAAATGAGATGAACATCAGGGGAATAAAAAAACACAGCACCAAGGTTCTGCTTGGAAAAATGGAATTTCTGGAAGAAAGATTAAAATAAATGAAATATCACTGGCTTGGCGAGCAGCAACTGGGGGAGAATGAAACAAATATTGGAATGACATAAATCCTGAGGAATTACAGTGTTATAAGGAAGGGCTGAAAGTGAAGAAGGTAAAATTTTGGCTGTCTAGCCACAGAAGTTTCCTGGTGCAGATATCCATTAGCGAAGTGGTCTTATGAGGAAATGGTGAAGGATATATAACGTATGACATTTCTATCCAGACTAAACAAAAACTGCACAGTCCTTCCTTCACAGACAAGTGGCCCACAAATCCACCTCTACATCCCATGGATCTCGTGTGCTGCATGAGCAGCCACATTCCACAGGAAGCACAACATGGAGCAGGGACTTTTCATTTTGAACCACAGGCCAGCTAAACTGGGGCTTTAAATGATGCTGGACTCTGATTAGAGTGGTTCGAGCTTGAACTTCAGGCAGAACCAGTCCTGAAGCTAAATAACCCCTGGCTCAACTCCCTGATACCAAGCCAGGGTTTCAGAAGAGGTCAATAATAGATTTGGGGTGATTCCACCCCTTTCTTTATACTTCTTGCACCGAAGATCTTTCATGATGTGCTGGGAAAGCCTTGGGTTTGGGTTGTGCCGGAAAACCCTGTAAGCTTTGGGATTTAGGAAAGTCTTCCTCTGTCTCTGGCAAAGATTTAGGTTCTGCTACATTTAGGTTCTCATTAGACCCCTCCACCACCAGAGCTGAGCGTGCTCCAAGAACACAGCTCTTGGGTGACCTTCCTTTCCCCACTCTCTGGTGGGGTCAGGAGGTCACTGGTGTGACACCGTTTGCTCTGTGAGGGTCAAGGTGGGACCCTCCCCCTGCAGCAGAAGGGTAGAAATCTGCTTAATTCAGATTTTCCTTGTCTCTTCCACTGTCCAAGGCCTGGGGAAGGTTTTATCCAGGGAGACCAACAGAACTGTGATGTCCTGCTCACTGAACACTGAAGAGATCAGCTGGGAGAGATCCCTGCAGGGATAACCCAGCTCTCAGCCCCACATCCCTGGTGCTGGTGGTCTTCTACAAGTCTGCTCCTTGTTAAACACCCTGGAACAGTTTTTATTGTACCTCAAGGCCTAAAATTTCTTTTTATCCAGAATTTGGAAGTAACTCTCCTCATTTTAGCCTGCTTCTTGGAGGTTTTCTTTACTTTAGAAACCAGAGACACACTTGCAGAGCAGGATGAAGCTCCTGGGAGCTATTTTCTCTACAGTTTTTCTGGCCTTTATGAAGCAAACTTGGCAAAAAGCTGAAGGGCAGCGTGCATGGTGTGGCCATTTGGGAGAGGGATGCAAGTATGCAACCAGCTGGAATGGCTCATCTGGGACTGATTGGATGCCAGGGCAGTGTCATCTTGTGGTCATTGTGCAAGGCCAGTGACCAAGACTGAGAAGGTGGGAAGGATAGAATTACAAAATTGTTAAGGTTGGAAAAGACCTCTGAGACTGAGCCCATCAAATCCAGAGCTGCCAAACCCACCACTAAGCAGGCAAAGCTTCACCATCAACAGCAGCTTCATTTCCTTTCTCCTTTGTCAATGACTTTTCCATGAGGGAGAAAAATTCTGTCACTCTGATAACAAACCAGATAAGCACCCAGCAGCACAGCAAGCTGACCTTCACAGATTGTTCATGGCTAAAGTGAGATTTCCACTTCCAAAGTCATCCCTGGACACAAAGCAGAGGAGAATCCAGCTCTCTGTGACACTGCCAGTTCAGTGTGCAGCAGGAGAAGCCTCACACATCTCCCACACATGTCTCCTGCAAGCGAGGGGAGACAATGGGGCCCAGCTATTGTCTTGCAGTTGCTCAGGATTTTTTTTTTTTCCCAGCCAGAAAAGAATTGCATTTTGTATGGTGACTCCTCTGCATCCCAAGGGGCATCAGTGGGAGAAATGTTCTCATTCCTGGAATACTATTGTACTGAGGTTCCCTCTGCAGCCTGTGCTCCAAAGCTGGTGGGACATCTCTCCATGACGCTGGCAGTTCCACCTCCTCCAAGAATGGATGGGAAAAGAGCTGTGCTGCTCCTCTCCACAGGAGTATTGTTAAATAAGAGTTAAACACAGAGCCAGGCTTACTGGCCTCTGGAGGAAACCCTGACAGAGCCTTCAGCCATCAGATGTGTTTCACATTCCCTCTGCACCACAGATCCTCAAACAGCATCTCTTAAAGCTGATGGGAACAGCAGAGAGGCGTGATTTGGTTGAGTCCAGTTTCCATGTTCAGGAAAGCTCCTCATGGACTGAATTTTAAAAATTCAGTGTGTTTGTGTAGAGAAAAAGTGTTTGCATTAACGTAGGAGGTATCTCAAATAAAATGTCAGTGGAAATTCTGTTCTTGGTCAGACACGCAAGCTGGAACTGGTGAGTTTGTCTTGCCTCTCGTTCCTACCAAAAATGTCCCTTTTTGGGATCTCTTGCCACCACTTTAGCAGAGGTCACCAGTATTGTGGCTGGTGGCACAAACATAACCTCCTGCCCAGGGAGTTAACCCTGTGTGTGATCACTGAGTTTATCATCCAGGAGGGAAAGTCCAAGGAAGAAAACCATAATGCCCCTGTGGCCACTGCCCAGGAGAGGTTTAGTCTGGGGCTGTGGTGTTCTCATAAACATGCAAAACAGATTGTCCTAAAATTGATGGTTTTCTGGCAGTTTGATCTGGTTTCTTCAAGGTGAGTGACCACCAGCCTAAAGGTGAATATTGGGATAAGAGTAATTCTGGTCCCAGGCAGAAGCCCATGCTATCAGGATCTCCAGGGTGTTTGTTTAATGGGTGACCACTTTCTTCCTTAAAGGTTTCCTTCAGCGTGACAGAGAATTGCCAAGAACTAATGCCAGTGTTTGTTAGAGATGACTCAAGGCCAACTGTCACTGTCTGTGTTACTGCTGCTGTTGGGATGATGGCAGGATCCCAAAAGTCTGTCCTGCTCATCTGGGAAGTCCAAGGCAGAATGGTCAAATCACAGAATCACAGAATGGTTGGACTGAAAGGGACCTTAAAGCTCATCCTGTTCCAAATCCCTGCCATAGGCAGGGACACATTCCACTATCCCAGATTGCTCCAAGCCCCATCCAGCCTTTCCTTGGACACTTCCAGGGATGGGGCAGCAACAAATTCACCACAATCACCTTCCTAACGTCAAGTCTTTTCTCCCTATCTACAAATTATCCCATGGCTGGTGCCATTTTCACCCCCCACTGCAGGGAGAGGTCAGCATCCTGTGGCCTGGCATTCCCTGGAGCGAAGAGGGACAGGGAATTTAGCTGTTGGCAGGGTTGGAGTGACAAACCCTTCCCTGCTTTCATTAGGTATCTGAATTGCTGACATTCCTGTCAAATGCTAAGTGGGGACCTTTTCAAGAGTGGCAGCTGGGTCAAGATGTGCAGCCCTAATGAGTTAATGCAATTTGGGCCTCAGCAAGGGAATTACTTCTCTGGGAGAGGTGGGGAGGTCTCTGGTGTGAGGAATGCTTTGGGTTGTTCCTCCAGAAAGGGGAGGATGGATCCAGCTGGGTGGGATGAGCACAGGAAGAGTGTGAGGCAGCTGAAAACCAACCCCCTGTGGCCACAGAGTGTCACCTTCCCAAAGGGGATGGCTGGGACTTGGGGAAATAACAAGGACACTGATGGCAAACATGGGGGCCTAGCTGATCCTCGTGCACTGGATGGAGGCAGTTTGGTGAAAAGTGAAATGAAATAGGTTGGGAAGGCAGTTCCCAAGCAGTTGTAGCTAAAAAGCAGAGGTGTGGCTCGGCCCCCTGTTATGGCAGGGTGGCCCTGGGGCACAGTGATGTCACAGGTGCCTCTAAGATGGCACACAGGCCAGGTGAGAGCTCCTGATGATTTCCAGCTCAGTTTCCACCAGTCAGAACATTGCTTTGGGTTTTTTCCTTTTTTTTTTTTTTTTTTTTTTTTTCTTTTTTTTCCTTCTTTCTGTCTTTACAATATAAATCCCTCCTAAGAGCAGAACACTTTCCTTTCCTGGTAATCCTTCTTCTTATAGTCATAGATTCAGCAAGGACTAGAGAGATGGGGAACAGCTCCCACCTGACACTCAGGGATGAAGGTGATGGCAATGCAGACGCTGGTGGCAGAAAGGTCTTGGATGCAGTGATGGGTGTCCTGGCCAACAAGATAAACTCATTGCACTCAGTCTCAATAGCTGTAGCATGAATAGAAGAGAAAGAGGAACATAGCAAATCCCTTTGTTATCCTTGTTTTCTTCCAGGAAAAGCAGGATAACAGCTCTGATGTCTGCAAAGCCTCAGCTGACTTGGGCATCAGCTGAGAGACAGGATAAGGGTGAAGAGGTTTGGGGCTTTTCCACCATTATCTGGATTGGGACCTGGAAGAGTAGAGCTTAACAGGAGAGTTTTAAAAGGCTCTAAACCCCAGGATTTATGCTGGAACAGCAATAAAACCCACTGGAGGCTATGTTATAGAGGCAGCTAATACACACCTCGGGTGGTGAGACGCAGTCAGGCCATTGCTGTGTGGATTAATGTCTCCATAAAACACGTCCCGTGGTGTGACATTGTTGTGAGGAGAATGGAGCAATAACTCTGCCCCAGCCCCAGCTCCGTGCCGGCACACGGATCCCCACCATGGGGCTGGAGGCTCTCAGGGCTAACACAAAACATTTGTTATGAAGCTGCCCCTGTCCTCCCATTGGAACAGCCCAGCCCAGGGCCCCTTCCCTGCCGGCTGCTCTTCCATCCATCCCTGCTGCACCACCGGCATCGCTGGCTCCCGGGTCCCCATCTGGGGCTGCCTGCGTGGCCAGCTCCAGGCAATCCTTCAGCAGCCTGGACAAGCCCAGGCCATGGCAAACAACAGGTTTGGCAAGGCTGAGGGTGTAAATAAAAGAGCCTGACTCAGCCAGGGCTGCTGAGCGGCTGCCACCGAGAGCCCTGAAAACTGGAAAGTATTATTTCATTTATTAATAGGCATTTCTGTTACACTCCCCACCAGAGTGTGCGTGTCCCTGATGACAGAAGTGCTTACTGGTGCTAATGAGGCAGAACGGAGAGGAAAAAATGGCCCTGTGGGTCGGGGACTGGCTGGGGAGCCGGGAGATGTGAGCTCAGCTCCTGGCGCTGCCGCCGCCTCCGCCGATGACCTTCCCCGGCTGCCCTGGTGCCTCCAGCCCTCCCTGCCAGCTGCAGGATGGGGATGCTCTGCCTTTACCTGTGGGTTTCGGGCTCCATAATTAACAAGGGAGAATGATTCCTGTGGATTTGACCACGAGCTCTGTTCTCTTCCCCCTCGCTTCTCTTGTAAGTATTTCCGGGACAAAAGCCTTCTCTGTCTTCCTCCTTGGCTTTGCACCTCCCTGGGCTTTGCACCACCACAGAACAGGTTTTTCTGTGAAGGTGGGAGTGCAAAATGCAAAGGGGAGACACATAAAGGGGGGTTGGGAAAGGCAGACACTGTTTCTCAGCCATCCACCCTTTGGATGTTCTCAGCTAACACAGGTTGATGGCTCACACCCCCAGGTGTATCCCAGGGATTTCCCTTTTCTTCCCAGGTACCATTTGATAGATCAGACACAAAAATATCCCCTAGAAGTACTCATCACCACTTCAGGCTCCAGACCTGACCTGTGCCCAAGATGTGTCCAGAGCATGTCAAGGAACGCTGACTCATGCACCTGGAAAGCTGGGAAGGAGTAATTGTTTTCTGGATGGGATCACAGATGCCTGTGGGGGATTTGTGGGTGTTATTTCAAGGCCTGATCCCAAGGCACCTTTTAGAATCAACAGAGAGCCCATTAGGATGGGGTGAGATACTCCACATGGTTTGGAAAGCAGGGGCTGGGCTGTGTTTGTCCCAAAATCCCTGCTCAGTCAGGTGTAGGGATTCCCTTGGAGAGGAATGCTCCAGGACACCCACTCTGGTCCACCCCAGGGCTACAGAAGCTCTCTCCTTTCTATCCCTCGGCACTGGAGCTTCCCTTGCTGGGTGCCAACTTGGGTTGGGACAGAGAACCTGGTGTGAGGTGGGACTTTCACCTCATGGACTAAATCCTCATGCAGTGCCCTGGGGAATGCTGCAAATGACATGTGAGGGGTCTTAAAGAACCACAGCACAGTTCCTTTGTTGCTGACCCACCCTGGTGAGCTCCAGAACCACACAAGAAGATGTGAAGGCTTATTCCATAACCACTGGAGATATCCAGAGGCCAGGCTGGCACAGGCAGGCATGAGACTCATGTATTACATGCTGGGAAAGGCAAATAATGAGCAGGCTGCAGTGAATTTCCACATCTTTAATTTTCTCCCCTTCCTCAGAGTGGCAATGTCTGCTCAGCACATCTTGTGAGCAGAAAGCAGATGAAGTAGAGCAAAAATAAACTGGAGAGCTGAAACAGGAGAAGAGAGCGCAGCTACAGCACAGCTTTGTGTAAAACCTCATTCCTTACTGGTAGTAAATAAAAATAGTTTTGCTTTTTTTTTTCTCAGTGACTCACAGCACAGACATTGCATGGAAAGGGCACTAGAATCAACAGCCAGGGAAAAAAAAATAGAGAAATGGAAAAATGATCATCACAGTGCATTTTTCCCATTCCCCTTTCATCTCTTACACCTGTGTTTGACTTCAGCCAACCTTACATAAATCCTTTAAACATCTGTCTAAGTCACTTATGAAATAAGCTGGAATGGCCTCAGCCAGGCTAACAGCTCGTTCTGCTGGATATCTGAGTGTTTAATCCCAAACAGGGCTGTGGGGTTTGCCAAGCCAGGCGGGCAGCAGGCTCTTCCCATCAAACCCTGCTCATTCAGAGTGTTCCACACTGTTTGTGCCAGGACTTGTGCAGGCACTGCCTTATGAAAGCCCCTATTTATAGCTGTGAACTCCAGACAGAGGCTACGGGAGTGCAGCACCTGACCTCTGTAAAGTCACACAGGCTGAACACACCCAGCAGGGGATGGGGCCATGGCGTGGCCAAACGGGAGTCTGGGATAATCTTGGGAAGATGAAATCCTGCCTGAGGGGTAGAGTGGCAGTGTCAGTGGTCACATCCTCTGAGGGGCAGGGAGTGGGATGGATGTGGCCCCACGGGAGGTTGTGACCGTGGTGGGGGCTTTGTGCTGACACAAGGCAGGGTTGTGCTGTTGCTCTTCCCCTTCTGTGCTTCAGGGGTGATTATTTCCTGGAATCACAAAATCCTTGAGGTTGGAAAAGGCCTCCAAGATCACAGAGTAGAACTTCTGGACAATCTCCACCTTGTCATCCAGCCCAGAGCACTGAGTGCCACATCCAGTCATTCCTTGGACACCTCTGGGGTGGTGACTCCTACACCTCTCTGGACAGCCCATTGCAGTGCTTGACCACCCTTTCAGGGAAGGAATTCTTCCTGATGTCCAACCTGAACCGCCCCTGGCACAGCTTGTGGCTGTTTCCCCTTGTCCTGTCCCTGCTCCCTTGCAGAAGAGCCAGATCCCCCTGGCTGTCCCTTCCTGTCAGGGAGTTGTGCAGAGCCACAAGGTCCCTCCTGAGCCTCCTTTTCTCCAGGCTGAGCCCCTTTCCAGCTCTCTCAGCCTCTCCTGGTGCTCCAGACCCTTTCTCAGCTCTGTTCCCTTCTCTGAACATGCTCCAGCTCCTCAAAAGACATTTCATGATTCTGTAATTTCTTTCTTGCAGTGAGGACCCCAGAACTGACCCCATTATTCAAGGTTCCTCATCAATGCCCAGAACAGGGGACAGTCACTGCCCTGGTTCTGCTTCCACACTGTTCCTGATCCAGGCCAGAGGTGATTCCGACCATTAGTGTGAGCACATCTGAAAATCTCTTTGCAGCCATCAGTTCTGCTGCCTGGAGAAATTCATTGCATCTCCGAAGATGATTCCCTTCCGTTCCAGATTCTTGGCACTCCCCTGAATGAGTCTCCACAGTGGAAGACAAGGAGTAACAGTTTGAGTTTGTATTTTGGGTCTTGACTGATCTTTTGGGCTCCTTGAGTTGCTCCTTCTGCTCTGGCATGGAGCTTGATCTGGAACTGGTCTGGCTCCCTGCCAGTGTCTGAGAGTGTCACAGTCTATCTGGGGACTGATTTTATATTAAAATACATTGAATGCTGCTGCTGAGCAAGGTTGCTCCCTGGCTGGTGGGTGCTGGTGCTGCCCTGCAGGAGTCAGTGGGACCACAGGCAGCGTGGGGAGAAAGGCTCCTGGCCATGGCACCCACTTTGGGACCTTGGGCAGTGCCAGTCTGCTCCTCAAAATGCCCCTGCACTGCATGGGCCTTGAGCAGAGCTGGTCCTGCTTTGCACAGGCCCCCCAAAAGCTGAGACCCCCCTTCAGCTGAGCAAAGAGAACGAAGAGCAGCAGCTGCCAAGTTGAGATCTTCGGCTTGTCTTGATTTACTGGTGAGTTTAGAAGGAGCTGTAAGAGTTTTCTTTCAGGGACAAAATATATTTTTCCCTTGACACAAGTCAGGAATCGCCGAAGGGATTTGTTTAAACACATCTGATAAAAGTCTTCCTTGGGTTGTGATCAAGGCAGGTCAAGCTCTGCTTTGGGTTTATCTGGGCTCGTGAATTTGAGCTGTCTGCTTGCCTCTGCATTGGTTTCTGCTTCTGCACAAGTACCTGCTGCTCTCCAGTATTTATTGTTGTTTGTCATGTGGGTTTTGCTGACCCTTTGCTTTACTGTGTGTATTCACACCAGCGACACTTCAAAAGCTGAGGATGTTCCTCTTCCCCTGAGTCAAGATGTTTTCCTGACCCACAATCCTGACAGGAGTACCTCACACACCTTAACTGATGGAAAACAGCTCCTTAAAACTGTAGGATTCTTATTCTAAAAATCAGAAATCAGGCAAAATTCAAATTGCTTGCCTGATGCCAGGAAGAGAAAGCTGCCAGCCAGCTGAGGGTCCAGGTGGGATCTCCAAAAGCTCTTCAGCCAACAAGGAGAGCTGCAACATGAGCCACTGATGGAAGATGCATGGAATAGGTTGGGTTGGAAGGGATCTTAAAGCCCATCTCATTCCACTCCTGCCATGGGCAGGGACACCTTCCACTATTCCATGTTGCTCCAAACCCTGGCCTTGGACGCTTCCAGGGATCCTGGGGCAGCCACAGCTGCTCTGGGCACTCTGTGCCAGGGCCTGCCCACCCTCCCAGCCAGGAATTCCTTCCCAATATCCCATCTAACCCTGCCCTCTGGCAGTTTGAAGTCATTACCTCTCATTTTAACCCTACATATCCCTGAAGGTTTGAGTATTCCTGTGCGTCCTCTCCAGCACTGGGCTTTCCCAGGCTTTGCCTGTGAAACACCACAGAAGAAGGTGAAGTGGGGATCAGAGTCTGCAGGCAGTGAGGTTGGTTATTGATGAGGTCACCCTGGGTTTGCTGATCTACCTCATAAATCTTGTTTGGTCCCTTCTGAAGCCAACAGCACCTGCTGTGTGTCCTTGCAGAGGAGGTGATTGGGTGTTGTCTGTTTTCTCTCCAGGGGGAAGAGTCCATTCAGGTCTCCTGTGCTCCCAGACTTGTGGGAGGGCTGGGACGTGCCAACAATCAATTAACTTGCCAGACTTTTACCAGCAGGATGTTTTTGTGTGCTGGCATGTGAAGCTCATCTTCCCTGGATGGGCAGAGTTGTGAAGGAATCTGACCATGATGAAAATCAGCATCCTGATTCCTTGCAAAAAACAAAACAAAACAAAACAAAAGGCATTTGGGCCCAAAATTACCCAAAATTACTTGAACTGAGGTGCCTACAGTTGTGTTGGGGGTGGGGATTAGCTTTGATAATTATTAGGAAATTATTAGCTTTCATATTAGGAAAATTATTAGCTTTCATATTAGGAAAATATGAAATATTTGGAAAATATTTCTTTCCCCAGATGGTGGTTGGGCCTGGAACAGGCTCCCCAGGGAAGTGGCCACAGCTCAGGACAGAGCTCAAGGAGCATTTGGACATTCAGGCACCTGCACAACATTAACTGGGACATGGAATGGCAAAACCCTGCTAGGCAGAGCAGTTATTCCTCAAGAGTTTTGTCATATTTTCCATGAGACCACCACGATGGCAAATTCCAGCAAGAGATGTGACACTGCAGGTGAAATGCACTGCTCCTGCAGGAGTTTGTGGAGATGCCTGGATCATCAGGAAGAGTTGCAAAGTTGGATAAGAAGCTGCAGGAAAATATAAAAATCTGTACAAAAATCAGAATTTTTTTTTTTTTTTTGAGACATCAGTAAAGAGACTCCAGGGGAGAACAATGTCACTGTGGAACAACATCTGTTCCAGCTTTGCTGAGAACTCCCTGGTCTCCTTGTTTTACCAAGCATCTGTTCCCAGCCACTTATCCATACTGTGCCTCTAAGAAGGATGTTGCATTCCTTGGGGATGAGATCACTCCAGGACTGCTCCAAGGGAAAGGACTTTGTAGATGAAGGATGCAGAAGTTCAGAGGTGTTTTGCTCTCCAGTCCTGAAGCGACTCAAGGTGAGGCAGCACATCATCCTTCAGAACCTTGTCTTTCATTGGTAGAGCAGAGTTAGACTTTTTTGGCTTCTCTAAGTTTTTGAGGGTTTTTTTTTGTTTGGTTGGTTTTTTTTGTTTTTTTGGTTTTTTTTTCTGCACTTTGCACAGTGATGAGCTGGATTATAGCTGGGAACACAGTAAATAAAATAATAAAATAAGAAACTCATGAAGGAAGGAAGGAAGGGAAATTTAGCAAACATGAGTTTGGGCACTTAGAGATACTCACTGGACTGAAAATTTTCGAATTGGCATTGCTATCAAAAGCAATAACAGTAGCAAAAGCTCCCATTGGTAATAATTTTTTAATTCTTGAATTAGAATAATTCAAGGGGCTGCTGGAATGTGCCAAAAAATTAGGCAGGACAGAAACTTGCAGTGCCACCAAGCATAAAACAGTACATTGAACAGGTCACTTTAACATGTCTGTGCCAGCTGGGTGCATGAAAAAAAGAAACCAAACCTCTGGGCAAAAAAAAATGGGCAAAACCCTGGTGTAAAACCACAGCCACTGCCAAAACATCCCATCTCTGTGGGATGACAGCACAGGTAAGGCAGTCACCAACTGTCTGCCACCTTCTCCTGGGCTGCAGGAGAGGGCTGGAGCATTTTGTGGCAGCTTTTCGGGGATGTGCCCTTCAGGAACAGGGAGACAGACCCGTTTGCTGGCTCAGCTGGGCCCCAGACAAGGCAGCCCTCTGGAAAAACTCTGAATGAACATCCAGGGCCTTGCTTTAGGAATATGCTTCTCCTCGCAGCCCATCCATATCACAAAGTGACTTTTCAGCCCATCTGTTTAGTGATTAGGCATTGCTGCTGATACAAAGGGCTCTGCCAAAACCATGAACTGAGTGCCTCAGTGAGGACAGACCTTTTCTGAATTCCACCATGATTTCCTTCTGTCCTAAAGCTCCCCTGCTTGAATTACTTGATGGCTCCAGTCCTGCAGCTCAGGAGGGTGCAGACTGCACTGCAGCATCACCAGATGGGAGTTTCTGAGGTGTGACAAAGCTGGGCAGACTGTGGGGACACAAAAACCATTCCCCTCCCTGTGTCCTCAGGTGCCTGCACATGATCTTGCCAGAGGTGGTGAGAGAACGATGTCCCTGAGACATCAGCTGTGTCCTGCTGCAGGGAAAGGGACCACAGGGCTCTCTGGTTTTCAGAGAGCAAAGGGAATGAAGAATTCCCTGAGGGAGACCCAGCAGATTGCCCAGAGACATTCCCCAAACAGAGCTGACAATGAGCATGGCCTGTCCCTGTCAGGAAAGCTTTTCCAGGGCTGGGAGGATGCCTCTTTAGGGCAAACAGCTCATAACAAAGTGTCAGTAGCTCACATCCACGGATCCTGGGGTTTGCAGCATGAAGAGCACTTCATTCCCTCCATGCTGATCTTTTCCATCTGCTCTTTACTGCCTGCAAGGTATTCCCATGTGGAAAGCAGCTCCAGCCTGCCGTTTCCAAGCCTCTTCCAAAAATTATGTCAAGCACGAGCATTTTATCATTAAGGCCACTAATACTTTGCACATACACAAAATTTGTCTTTTGATTATCCCCAGCTTGTATTACAATGCATTTTGTAGGCACTTAGCCAAGCATTTTACCTTCAGTCAGATATATGACCTGCTGTTTTGGAGAGGCTGGAGGCTGGTCCAAAGCCTATTAGACCAGGGCAAACCTCTGTGCTGCTTTAGCAGAATTTGGATCAGTCCCTAAAGGCATCACAGATGATCTGAATTATCAGAAGTGATCCCAGGCAGTTGCAAGTAGGTAGGGATCAGCTTGCCAAGGTATCTGAAGAAGCTGAATCGGGTTGTTTTCAAATCATCTGATGAGAATTAGCTCAACTTAATCAAATCACAAGGCAGTTGGAAATTCAGTCTAGACTAGATGGAATAGGGTTATAGGGTAGATGGAAAGCTAAATGCAGTAGAAGAAAAACAAGCAAACACAAACAAAAAAGATTCATTTGCTGGAAAATGCAACTAAACAAATTTCTGACCAGAAACCAAGTGTGTATTTTTATCATTTGCCTCAAGTGACATATTTTCAGCTACGCAGAGTTTTTATTTGACACTGAATGTCTTTTCAAAGGAGCTCCTTTAGACATTAATTTCATCGTTACTGGCTTTACAATCTCTGATTTGCACAATGGTATTCAGTTGATCATGGTTATTTCTTTTTAGGTTAAAAAGTTCAGCTTACAAAAATCTGAAGACAGTGAGTGTGAAACAGGAAAAGCTTTTAGAAAACCAAAGCTTTCCTGGTGGCAGCCTAGTGCATGCAGAGCCTTTGACATGGCACAAGTTGAGCCAGTCACTTTGTCAGATGAAACCATTGATGGGTTTCACTCCAGTGACAGCTTGTAAGAACCCTCATCCAGTTAATATTTCCCCTAGAAATTTAGCCCATGTAAAAGGCAGGTGATTGCCTAGATGGGTTCATCATATCCAAATCATCCTACCTTGGTATAATTTCCTTTTAATCCAAAGGACTGTGATTACTGCCTTGTCTTTCATCCTGCCTGCTCCAGTTTTGCTCTCTGTGTCACCAGATACCTGTTGGAGAAGGGCGGCTTGCCATGCATTCCTGCTCTTTTTATAGGGAATTTGAAAGAACTACGGCAAGGTCATCTCTACCCTGAAGCAATATTTAAAAAGGTATCAGGTTTTACTTCCTTCATCTTCCCACCTTCCTCGACCCTGAACGCCAGACCCAAATTTCCTGTGTAATTTGTGGCCCATTGATTTATTCTGCACAACTACATCTCTGCTATACCAGTTAAATCAGCTCACCTCTTGCCAAGTTAAACACGAGAGTTTTCCCATGTTTGGTGGTGAACTCTTGGACTCAGCACAGAGCCATGTGGCATTTGATGCCTGGTGGATGCTTTGCTCCGTGTCCCACTCTGGTGAAGCCCTACTTGGAGAGGTGCCTCTCTCTTCTTAGATTTTATTGTTCTGGCCACCATTCAATACTTCCCCACAAATCCTTCTTATATACATCCTCCCAAGCCTTACAGCCACCTACAGTGCTTGTGGTATGAAATAAATCCTCAGATGTTTTCCCGGGCAACCGGTGGTTTTTGTACTTCAGCTGCATTCCCTCCAAAGGGAGGCTGAGCTGACCAAGGCAGGGAAGTCACAGCGAGCAGGAGCAATCCTTTTGGTCATGCCATCAAACATCCTGCCTCTGGAAGTGACCAAAGCCTCTACAGGCCTGGGGAAGAGTCTGAGATTTGTACAACCTCCCCTAAGAATCACACAATGTTAAGGGTTGGAAGGGAACTTAAAGGTCATCCCTCCCTGCCATGGGCAGGGACACCTCTCTCTACATCAGGCTGAACCTATTCAGCTCCCAAATATTTACAGATCAGGGACTTTCTGAGCCAGACATGACTGCCTGTAGTTCCCTTTGGAGGGTTTCTGCTCCTGTGATCCTCCAGCACCCCATCTGCAACCTGATCTTGGGATGGGAGTCCCCCTCTCCAGGCTGGCAATGGTGAGAGGTGGAAAAGCTCTTCACCATTGTGCTCTTCATTTACAGATTGGCCAAAATCCGTGCCCTCTCCATCAATCCTCCTTTCCACAGCAAATTCCCGAGTGTCTAATAAAGCTAAATCACATCCATTCTTCACCACCAGGCATCGACACGCATTGGCAGCCCCCCTGCATTTCAGAGGAAGCTGCTATAAATGGACTTCCTTCCTTCCTTCCTTCCTTCCTTCCTTCTCCCTGCTCTTCCCTCCTCCGGCTCTCCCCATCCCTTGCAGAAACCAGCCCTACAGCCATCATATCAGCCCCACCCCTGCAGGCTTTCTGCAGGAAATCCGAGCTCCCTGCTCCCTGTGCAAGGCCTGAGGCTCTTCTCCCTCCCCTGCCTTTTGACCATCTGTGTGCATCCAGCAGCAGAAGTGCCACGCACTCACTCGCTCTCCCACCAACTCACCCTGAGCCCCTACCATCTGGAGATGATCTGTTTGTCTATTTAGACTCCAAGCTCTCCAGGGCAGGAACTGTCTCTAATTGCATGTTTGTACCGTACCTACAGCTGTGTTGGACTGAATACACCCACTGTCATCTTCTCTTGGAAACTCAGTTCCTCCTGGGAGTGTCCAGCACTGAAAAGTAAGACCACTTGGAAATCCAAGTTGCTGGAGGCACATGCCAGAGTTCCTTGGTTGCACTTATATTAGACCACAGAAAAATTCTTCCAGTGGCTGCAATAATCATCCAGCCCAATTTTTACTGCCAAGCTGACAAAAAGGACTTAAAAGCGGTGAAAATGTTGCTTAGCATGGTGGAACTCACAACTGGCTGAAGCTCCAAATGTGCCTAAAAAATACTGTATTTCACCAGGGAAATACCTGAGGAGCCCAGATTTGCCTGTGCCTTGTTTGGTGACCTCAGGCCAATGCCACCAGGGAGCCAGGTGGAGAGAACAGGAGCCTCCCAGCCAGATTTTGCAGCCTGAATTTATTTCATCCTCACTCCAGCACAGCAGGATGACCTCACCTGTACATACCTGCTGCTCACTGCCTCCCTGCTTTGGAGGATGAAGACCTAAGGTGCTTTTGTCCATAAAAAGTACACAATTTAATTGTTTTTCTCCCCTTGCTATTTAACAGCTTTTATTAGAAACCTTCTGTAACTGAGTTTAGGCCTCTGAGCTCCAGTCTTTTCATAGCACCCCTTATAACACATTTTTCAAGCTCTGTATTTTCACTGAAACAGGCCAGGTGGTAGAAAGCTGAGGTGTTTTCACAAAAAAATAGGTTTAGAACAAAGAAAAGAAAAAGACTTAATAAAGTTTCCAGTCTAATCCAAGAGAAAGAGTGAATGTATCACCACAGCAATCCTCCTGCAGATGGTGAAAAGTATCTCAATTCAATAATACAATAAAATTAAAAAGTGCATCTCTATATTTTCCCATTTGGTTAACTCCGGAACACCATTTCTGCTTGTTCTGGCTGCTTTTTATTCCTGCATTTGAGTGTAAAGAAACGGTAAGGAAGTTTATGAATGAGGTCCTGCTCACATTCCAGACTCTGCTATGTACACGGGCTGTTTTCTGCCGGGATCCTGGGATGAGATCATTCCAAAACCACCTCGTTTGCCCACTGTGCTCACTCAAAAAAGATTCAAATGGACAGATTTGCACTTTCTGCAATGCAAACACACATACAGTAGTTTTCCTGCATGCCAGCATCCACCAAACTCCTGGAATAAATGGAAAAAAAAAAAAAAAAAGTTAAAAAAAAAAACAGTCCTTTTTCCACTACCAAAGGCTGTTTATAAAATCAGTTTGATCAGCTCAGGAATGAGCTGAGATAATGTTTATCCACACAAACACTGAAGATCATGCAACTATCTTGACATGCCAAGCTAAGATAACTACTGGGCTGAAAAAAAAGAGGTTAGAACAACAGGAAATTACTCATTTACTACCAGTTGCTCAGGTATTTTAAAGAGCTCCCAGAACATTTGCTTTTGTGTACCTAAGAGGAAAAAAAAAAAAAAAAGCCTCTGATGGTGGGGGAAGCCCAGATGGGTAACATAAAAGTGACTTTCCTTGCTGAAAGAGCAAAGGCAGGAGAAGGGGGTTGTGACAAGAGGATATAAAATACCCTGCAATTCATCAGCAAGGAGAATCAAACTCTGCCGGAGCAATCGGCATTCCTGGGGATTATGGAAAGGATTACGGTGAGTTGTTAGCAGGGCGAGGGAGCCACTGAAAGATGGGCTTTCCTACTGCCCTGAAATAAATGGGACAATTAAGGCTTTGGGAAAGTTAATGAGGTTTTTTTTTTTTTTCCTTGAATTTTCAGAGCAGCTGGCCAGCCCGAGCGGAGGAAAAGCCATTTATTGAGGAGGAAAGAAAAATAGGCAGTGAAAATAAAAATGTTTGCATTCCCTAAAAATATACTTCAAGCCTTCCGAGGGGGGAATCAATTATCCACAAGGCCATCCTGCTGTCGGGGAGAAAAATCTAAGGCATTTTCCAGCTCGGCTGCTCTGGGTTAGCTGATCTCTCTGTCAGATGGGTCTCATCACCGCGGCATTTGGTGCCTCCGAGTCTTTCATGTGTTTAATCTCACAACCCACCTGTGAGAAGAAGAATTACAGTGAAGGAGCTGAGGAAAGGGCCCAGACTTTTAAAGGGATTTAGCTGCCCAATTACCTGGCTCAGGGTTAGGCTGGAAATCCCCAGGAGAGAAGGATGCTGCACCTGGGTCTGCCAAGCCCCGGGTCAATGCAGTTCTCAGTAGCAATGCCCACTTGGACCTGGGACAAGGGAGAGCCCAGTGCCCCCGTGAATGGGCCATTGTTTCTCCCTTGATTATTGCTGAGAAATATTTTGAGCCCGAAAGGAAATAAATAAATAATCAGAGTCTGAGTTCAGAGCATGAAGAGCAATTCCTTCTCCTGAGGCTGAGCAGGGTCTCACACCATTGGTACTTGTGTTATTCTCAGGGAAAGGATTTACAATTAACCTCCAAGTGCCATGAAGGAGTAGAGCTCCTCTCCTGGGTCACGATTTTGCTGCCTTCTCATGCCCCCAAACTGCTCACTGCCCACCCACCCTGGACCTCGGTAGAATCCTGCTAAGAGGGTCAGCATAGAACATGTGCAAAAAACCCTTCATCTTTCATATTCATCTTTCTCTGTCATCTCAGATTCTCTCAGGTGAATCTCTGTTTGGTGCATGCAGAAAGCCACCACCATCAGTTCTGGCTTCAGCAGAGGAATTTCAGCTGTGTGACAGCCCAGGGTCACACTGCAGGTCTGGCCCCTGGCAGGGGGTAGGACAGGTGGACATTCTCTGTGATCCCTCCTTTTGTAGGGTGATTATGGTAGAAGATGCAAGCAGAAAAGGACAGATGACAAATAACAGAGATGACAAATAGCAGAGAGCTGTTGGCACCTTATGTGAACTTGCTTGAGTGTCAAGATGTGTATTTGATTTTAATTGTTATAAATCGCCATTTGTTCATCTCAGGGTCTCCACATACTTTTTTCTTTGTCATGTCTTAACTCAGGAAATTTATATTTCAGGAGCTCTGAGGCAGAATCACAGCACTCTCTAGATCCTGTTTTATAAGTCAGTTTTCCCCATGAAGGGCTGCCATGGGTGGTGCATTTTGACTTTTTGCCACGGCTTTGCTATCAGCTTCCGGCGAGCCATAAACCCCCTTCAAATTCCCCCAATCTGCAAATCTGCCTGACACAGAGCAGTCAGTGCCTTATAAATCCACACTGGCACTGAGGCAGCTCCCTCCCCATGCCCTGTTTCTTATTAAAGAGATATCAATCGACTGCTCACACATGCTGTGTTCCATGGCCAGGTATCCAGGCAACCTACTCAAAACTTGCCCGAGTCAGTGGAAAGACTCTGCTGTCCCTGCACCACCACTTTAAAATGCTTTGAAATGAGGTTGAACTCTTCTTTAGGAACCAGCAGGATTCTCCATGCTATGCCAGCCACTTGCAGGTGCATGGAGCAGGACTGAAGAGGAAAAGCATCGAGAAAGGAGAGAATGAGGGGCAATGGTTTTAAACTGAAAGAGGGGAGACTCAGATAGGTATGAGGAAGAAAATTGATGCAATGAGGGTGGTGAGGCCCTGGCATAGAGGGGTGGTGGATGCCCCACCACTGGAAACAAAACATTCAATGTCAGGCTGGATGGGGCTCTGAGGAACTCGGCCTAGTGGAAGAAGTCCCTGCTCATTGTGGATGAGAAGGCCTTTAAAGGCCCCTTCCAACCCATTCTGTGATCCTGTGCTTTGGAAATTCCAGCAGGTCGGAGTAGTGAGCCCACCTGAGTGCACGTGGCTGCTATTCCCAGTGGGATTTCTCCCACTTTGCCCGTGGTGAGCAGCTCTGATCCGCAGCAGGGCCGGGCGCGGCCTGCGCCGGCTCCCCGGGCCAGGCCGGGCCGAGAGGTGGAGTTTGAGACAATCGGCACCCGCCTGCCAGCTGAAGTACAAAGCCTAATTGAAGAAAGCTGTTCTTTCATCCCCACAAAGCATAAACAGGCAGTGTTATGGTGACAAACTTTCCAGCAGCTCCGTAGCTGCCGCTCCGAGCGCTCGCGTACATCGATGCTGAAAGCACAAAAAAAGGAAAGGCGACGTCCTCCTTTTTGCAAATCTCCTCTGGCTGCTTCCAGAATGGGTTTGGGAGCTCACGCCCAAAATCTACACATCTGCGATGGCCCTGAATCATGTACCAGATAATTCCTGCTTGGGAACTGTGGAAAAATTGCTCTTTTACATAAGCTCTTTATTTCCCACCATTATTAGATAAGATTTTTGGGTTTTTTTCCAAATTTCTGCTGCTTTCTCTTCTTTCCTGATGGCTCCATGGACACTGTGCCTTGGCCAAAGCATTTCTTTGTCACAGACTGTCCCCTCAACAAGGGGGATTTCTCCAAACAGCACCTCAAGCTCTCCCAAGGGGTTGACAGTGCCATTTCCCCATTAAATGGACCTGATCTGGCTTCGACACTGGGATGCAGGAACCACTCCGAGGGGCTTTGTGTGATGATCCAAGACTCTATTTTTGGGTTTGGTGAGTGCTAGGAGGAGTGGCAGAAGGTTAGGCTTTTCCCATCACCTTCCTGCCAGAGATACGCCCGGCCCCAACACTCTGCACTGTTGGCTGCTCATCACAAGGCCCCCTGTCAAAACCAGGATGGCTGATGAGCTACGAACAAGCTCACAGTTAGATAATAGATGAAAGAGCCTCAAGATAAATTAGGTGCCTCCAGAAAACCTGGCCAAATGTGTTTAAAACAGGAGATCCAACACCATTAATTCTCATCAAGCAGCTTTAAAAAAAGGCAACCCGGCACTTGACTTATGCTTAGAAAACGTTATCTTCCCTTTTAACGGGGTTTTATAGTGTATTTTGAGAAGATGACAAACAATAGGGTTATTTTGAAGTCATGCCAAGCACTACATTCGCTGGAAGAGAAGAACAATGTTACCTCCTCTCTGTCAACTGACCCTGCAGCCATTAAGCCATTTCACCAACAAACAATATTAATAAAAAAAGGGAAAGTGCTGTTCTTAACTTCCTTACAACCAGAGCTCGGGAGATGTCTTTGAATGAGATATTTGTTCCTTTCAGGAAAGATCATTTTGTCAAAAGTGAAACTTTTTAGAAGAGATCTGGAAGAGGGACTTGAGACAAGGGCCTGGAGTGACAGGACAAGAGACGAATGGCTTCCCACTGCCAGAGGGTAGAGATAGATGGGATATTGGGAAGGAATTTTTCCCTGTGAGGGTGGGGAGGTCCTGGCACAGGGTGCCCAGAGAAGCTGTGGCTGCCTCATCTCTGGAATATTCCAGGCCAGACTAGATGGAGCTTGGAGCAACCTGGGACAGTGGAAGGTGGCCCTGCCCATGGCAGGGAGTTGGAATAAGATTATCTTTAATATCTCTTCCAAACCAAACCATTCTATTAAAGCATTGGCTTCATTGCTTCTCAGGTTAAAAAAAAAAAAATCCAAAAGAAATGTTTGCATAATTCCCATGGACTGTGCAGCAAAGGCCAAGGCTTCATTTGTGGGTTTTATTCCCCCTACAATGTTCTGTTTCTATGCCATATAAAATTGAAATGAAATGGATGAACTCTGAGCCATCATTCAATGCTTGGGGAGTTGGGATAATTTAAAGCTTTTGGAGCAGGGACCATATTTTTGCTTTGTGCCAGTTCAGACCCTCTGACTTGCTACTGTCACACAAATAAATTTATAGTAAATAATAAGAATAACAATAAATACATAACATGTTTTCACCAGTGGCAACATTTCTCAAATTGTCCCCAGACACAAACAGAGAAAAAAAATGTAAGGAAGACAGAAACAGCTATTTTACTTGAACAATTGGCAAAATGAGCACCTGCTAACAAAGAATCCCGCCAGCAGGAATTGGGGGGTGTCTTATCACTAAAAATGCTCTATCAACTCATTCAGAATATATCAACAAATTCATCTGAATATTTTCAAGGAGCAGATTCCTTGTGTTCTCTCATAATTGGAATAAGCTCGCTCTCACGTGACACTTCTGGGTGTATTAGGGCTCACCAAAAATGGCAAAGAATAAGGTCCCAAAGTCAAAGGAGCTGCTGGCACTGTGAAATTGGAGGCATCTGAGGCAGCAGAATTAGGAGCTGGTAACAGCCACCACTCCCAAGCAGAAACCAAACCGCACTTCTAATGCAAATTCGGGTGATAACGATGCTGTTTTCTTTATTGGCGCTCGTCATCTTGGATGCTCAGACCGCAAACTCGAACACATGGTGAAGAGGGGAGAAAACCAGCTTCTCCTGGCCCTGATCCGCTGTATTTTCTCCACTCCCATCCCTGTTAAACTCTGGGCAGGTGCACGGCTCCTCCGGGGCGAGCTCGGTGCCTTTGCAACCCGATCCTGCCGCGGGCAGCAGCCGCTTTCATGTGCTGCGTGTTTGGGCAGGTCCGTGTCCCGCGGCCGGCACAAAGAAATCCACCCTAAGAAAATAATTGGATGTTAATTTCCTCCAGCTTTGCCTTCATTAAGCACAATTTGAGAAAATAGCACCGCGCCACGGGAGAGCAGTTGTCTTTTAAAGGTGCGCTTTGCTTGGGTACCTTTGCGAGCAGAACTGCGGCCAGGGTGCCCAAATTCCTTGGAAAACCTGGCTGGGAGATATCACAACCCCCTGGGGAGGTGTTTGTAGGGTTCTGTCCTCACCCCCAAGGGTACCACCCGAGCTGAGGTCGTGCTGTCCTCACCCTCACTTGGTAAGAACCCCCAGGGATGGCAGCTCCCGTGCTGCTCCTGCTTGGGCTGAGAAGGGATTATTTAATTAACAGTGCAGCAGTGCCAGGTGAAAGTTTATCTATCCAGAGAGAACGTGCCCCGCTTCCCCGGCGTTGTACACATGTGGTATCGTTTTTCCATTATTTGGAACATACAGGACTAAATTAATAACAGTTCCTACAAGGCCCTGGGGCTCTCCGTGGAAGAATTTTGATCTCCTTAGGAAAGGCTCACCATTTCTCATAGGAGAGATGCACTTGACTCCTGACCTCTTTTCAAAGGCACCTGTGTGAGCTTTTAAAATCCACTACCACCAATTATCCACTTTTAACCTGAAGTGTTTAAACCTCGGACCACATTAACTGAGCTTAGCACATAGCCATGTCATTGCAGACTTCCTGATGTGAGGAGATGCCTTGACACGGCTGAAAGAGAGTTTAGGGATGAGGCATGAGATTATCAGCTTCTCCTCCTGACAGCTTCAAACAAAGGAGCCTTTTAGCCACCTGGTTTGTGTCTCCCACACCTGCATTAAGATTGGGAGACAAACCTTTGTACTGCTGCCTTGATCCTATTATTTGCATGTACCTGTCCACAGTCACCCTGCATCACTTAATAGCCTTCAGAGAGACCAAAGGGAAGAAGGTGCACATCTACTATTTCTCTTTCAGGTTTAATACCTTTTCTTTCTTTCTTTTTTTTTTTTTTCCCTCTCCAAGGCTGTAAGACTTTTAGGACACTACGGCATTTATTTAAACTCTAAGGAGATTTATTTGGCATGGGGGATGGAGGGGGGAGGCTGTGAGAAGGCTGAGGATGTGGATGAGGGATGAAAAGGGAGAGGAGGCCGTTTTAAGGGTTTCTGGCTGGGCTGCAGAGAGCAAAGCCCAGTTCCTGCTCCCAGCACCAGGCAGTACTTTGGCTTTGGGACTCCTCTGCTCCTTGCTTTAGTTTGACACTGAGGCCACCTCTTGTCCCTGTGAAGAGTCACCTGCAGCTCTCCCTGCTGCTGCCTCCAAGTCCAGACAGGGAGGGATCCTGGCACTTGAATGCTTCACCTGCACACCAGGCACCTGCTCCCCTTCTCAGCCCCCCAAAATGTCCCTGCTTCCTTACACCTATGGGCTCGAGTGACCCAAAAATCAGCTCCCAGGCCAGACTCAGCCTGGATGCAGAACTCAGGATGTGCCCTGCTTCCATCTCCCTCTGCCTGTTGGTGAAATTAGCTTTGTGTTCTCTGTTCCAGAGCTGAAGGCATGTCTAGATTTTAAATTAAATTCATATTCTCTTTCCCATGAAGGACAGAACGTTATTAACCTCCTGGATCCAGCCCTGGCTGACAAGGTGTCCATGCAAGAGGAGGTTTCATCCATAGCCTGTGCATATACATTGCTGCATTTCAGCCTCAGCCAGCTCCTTGACTCATCAATGTAACTCAGGAAGGTAGAAATATTAGAGTTGCATTCATATTCCAGGCCTGGTTTAAATCACCAGCATTGTGGAAAGCTCTGGATAGGTCCAAAATAAAAAAATAAAAATAAAAAAAAAGGAGGGAAGAAAAGAGTTTTCTGGTTCTAGTTTTTCATATTTTCTTTTCCCCTCTGAAAAGTGAAACCCTCCAGCTGCCCAGCATTGCACAATGGCCCAAATGCTGTGAGTTCCAGCCCTAATCCCAGCCCGCTCCGCACGCCAGGCCCAGCAGGGCTCGGCAAAGTGCCCCACTGCCACCCTGCCTCCCGAGCCCGTCCCTCCCAGAAGTGTCCCTTCTTCCTGGGGTCACAGCAAGGGGCTTGTCCCCATCACCAGGCCGTGCATTTGACCTCTGACCTTGTCCAGCAGCTGCAAGAAACGCAGGAGGACAAAGAGCAGGGTCAGCTCCCTTGGCCATCCTGTGATTTGTGCTGCCACAGGAAGCAAAGTGAGGGGAAATCTCCAGATTTTGGCCATGTGTTGGACATGCTTTCCATTATGGTCAAAGGAGTGCTGCCAGTGTTCCAGCAGCATGCCAGGTGGGAGGAAACCAAGCCCAAATATCTTCCCCAGCTACCAGAGCTGATGGATAAACTCCTTGTTCTCCTTCTGTCTCTGCAGAAGTGGCAGTGCCAGGGATGCTCTGATCCACTGCAGGATCTGTCCAATCCTGGGTGCAGGTACCAGGCATCCAAGGAAAGCCCCTGAGATCCAGATCTGATTTTGGCATTGTTGTTTTTATTATTATTATTATTATTATTATTATTATATTATTATTATTATTATTATTATATCAGTGGCTAAGCCTAAGATCTCTGCCAGTATTGCCTACACTGACATGCAAAAAGTTTTCATCAGGACTCTGGGTCTCTCCAGGAGGGATTGATAGGAAAAGAAGGCATCATGCATTGTGCCCATGTGCCAGGTGGTGAACTGGATGAATCAGCCAAAACCCACTCCAATAAGGGGCCTGATCATCAGCAAATAATCCTGCACCAAGTGCCATCCCCAAGCAAAGAGCAAAGATTCGGCCAAAAGTCAGGGAAAGGATGGTCTGTGGTTAAAGATATGTGCTGAGCCTTCCAAGAGGGATGGATTTAGTTCCTCTTTTTGGCCTAATGTTCCCATGATCCTGACGTCAAACAAATCACTTCATCTTTTGCCACCTCAGTGCCCCATCTGTTAAAGTGTATTTTTAGTATTTTTCTTTTTTCTCTTGCCCTTTGTCTTGTCTGTTCTGAAGCCCTCAGAGCAAGGTTGTGTCTTGCTACACAAGGTCCATCATAAGAGGGCTCTGACCTGAGTTCTTGCTGCTGAAAGACAAATTTTGTCTAGATCATAATGCAGTGCCTTCCATGTCTCTGACACTGGTTGAGAAATCCCCATTACTATCCGTGGAAAATTTTGATTTGAATGAAAATGTTGAGTGGTTTGTTTGCAGAAGGAGAACCCCGAGCACGGTTTCCATTTTTCCCAGAAAAATCTCTGAAGAAAGTTTACAAACCCCAGAAATTCTTGTGAAATCAAAAAAGCATTCATTAATCAGGGTTGCAGAGTCAAACAAAAGACAATATAGTCTGTCCCACGGGCGGATTTCCTTCCTCTCTGCGAGGAGCTGGAAACCCTTCTGTGCTGCCCAGCCTTGGTCAGGGCTCTCATTCCAGAGGAATCTTCTGCACTTGTGTGTCAAGGAAAAATCTGTTTCCAATAGGCGTGGAAGGTCTGTGCATCGTGCTCCTGTTTCACTCCCAGCCCTGCACTGGCAGAGCCTCACAGGGCGTCTCACACTGTTCTACCTCCTCCCGAGCTGTGCCAGGTCTGGAATGCCCAGTGTGGCCCACCCCCAGCCTGTGGGAAGGATTTATCCGTCAGCACCGTGCTCTGCCCATCTCGACCCAGCCAGCCCTTCCTGCAGCTCCCCCTCTCCTCCCAGGAGCTGCTGGGGATGGAGATGGACAAATCAAGTGGTTTTCACCTTGCTTTGTCTCATTTGAGAAGCTGAAGTTTCCCACCAGCTCAGCCAGCAGGTCCTTGGGAAGGGCTAAAGCTGCCCACGTGCAATCTTTTCTTCCTGCATTTCTAAACATGAAATTCCAAAGAATACTCCAGTGCGAAAATTAATAACTCGGTACTTGCAGGTGGCAAAACATTTCAGGGACCATCAGCCAGTGTGTCTTGAATTCAGCTACAGGACAGGATTGCACCTTCTTCAAGCAGAGGAGGTGAGTTTGTGCAGAAAACATCTCCACAGGTTCACAGGTTTGTCCCCATCACAGACTAGGCTGTGGTCTTACCTGCCAACCCTGTTGCCCCCGAGGCAAGGAGCACAGCAAGGATTTGTTCTGGATATGGTCCAGCTGTCCCCATGAGGCAGAGCTTCAGAAGTGATGGGGGGTATCCAAAGCGCTTTCTCCTCCAGCTTTGTGCCCCATTTCCTCCAGGATGTGCTGCTCACACCATGGCCTTGTCCCCATCCCACCTCCTGGAAGGGTGTCCACCAGGCAAGGATTTGGGAGCTTTTTCATCACCCAGTGTCGTAAAGTTCCTCAAGTCTGGGCAAGAATTTGTTCCATGTCTCCATCCTCAGGAAGCCAGAGCATCACCAGAGGAGGTCAGGGCGGATTCCCAAAAATGTGACCCATCCTCTCAGCAATGTGAGCGTAATTCAGAGCGTGCCGCGGGCTCACCGGCAGCTCCGGGGGTTGCTGCCATGACTCCACAAAGTGCTGCCCTCCCCCAGGAAGAGCAATCCAAAGAGGAGGAGCCCAGTGGTGCTTCTGCTGCCCTCACACAGCGGGGGCTCGTGGTTGTGCAATGTTTACATGAGCACAGAGCTCACCATGGCTACACAGACCTCAGGAACAGCAGCTCCAGGCTCAGAGGAGAGCAGCCCAACTCCCCTGGTGCCAGAGGAGCCTGTGCTGGCCTGGAAAAGGAGCTGAGTGCTGCAGGGGGAGCTGGAGAAGTGTCACGCACCCTCATGTTGGTCTTCTCCATCACAGAGCTACAACTTCCAAAGGGGCTGTTTGTACAACTGGAGTTTCTGCAATGGCCTCATTCTTCCCCTCTCCTCCCAGGTCCCTCCCTCTCATACCAGCTGTATTGTGGGAGGATGCTGGGGTGTGCACGTTCTCTGAGCTCTCTGCTTCACAGCAGCACCAGCACTGAGCAGAGGAGGAGGGACAGGACTTGCTGATGTGGCCACCTGCCAATGGCAGTGCCAAAGGTTCAAACACTGCACAGCAGTGCAAAGGAACACTTCAGTCACACAGGGTGTGCAACATGAATGGCTTGTGTTGGAAGGGACCTTAAAGATCATCTCATTCCAACCCCCTGCCATGGGCAGGGATACCTTCCACTATCCCAGGGTGCTCCAAGCTCCGTCCAACCTGGCCTTGGACACTTCCAGGGATAAGGCAACCATAGATTCTCTGAGCAACCTGTGGCAGTGTGGGTTGAAGGCTTTAAGAGACAACCTTATGAGATCCTTGCTCAGGTCCAGAGTTCAGCTGGCTCTTGACAGTCATGTCTCTCTTCCATATTCCAGCAAAACACAGATTCATTAATATATTTTCCTCACCTGTTTATTGAGCTTTCTTTTCTCCCTTCCCATCCTCTGAGTTCCCCTCGCTGCAGTCAGCCTTGCCCAGTTTCTCTTACCAAGGTGGCACAGCAGTGATCTAGGAATGCTTCAGGATGCATCCAACCATCCTGCTTACAGTCCACAGGTGACAATCTTTAAGACAGGTCAGGTGGGCTCCCAGCTGAGGAATGGCAAAGGAAGGTAGATCCAGGCTTTGCAGAGGATGAGCCAGAGCTGAAGCATTTGTGGTGCAGAGGGAGCCTGGAGACACCTGGTTCCTTGTAGGATGGAGGCCTAAACAGCAGCTTCTTAGGTCTGTTCTTGAATTTTCCACACATTTCTTGATCCATCCTTATTGCCTGCCACCACATCTCCACCATTGCAATGTTATTCCCATTGGGAATGTGGAAACGTGGCTCTGTATGGATAAGGTGACGTGAAGAAGTAGCTTTCAGAAAGTTATGGGCCTGTGAAGCATTTACAGTAAATGAGGGCAGATTTCCTGGCTGTCCAGGCAGAGCAAGCTCCACATCCAGCCATGCCTGGGCAGCTGCTGAGCTGACAGTCTGCGCTGGTGCCCACAAGCTTTGGCATTTCAGCCAGGAAAAGGACAGAGCTGGATCCAAACTCCCCAGCCAGAGCATCCCTGGTGTTCGTGTAGACAAACTCCTGAGTGATCTTGATCCAGTGAAGATTATGGGTTTGACTTGATGTAGAACAACTTCTGATGGCAAACATGGGAGTGGGGTGTGCTGGCCAGTTGGATGTTGTTTTCTATGGTTTGTTTGTTGTTGGTTTTCTTGTGAAGATTTTTCTCAAAGCATTTAGTGCTGGTACCTTTTTGAGCTCCAAATTTGGATGAATAAATGTCCTGGTGAACAAACCCCACATCTTTGCCAAACCACATCTTCTGGGAAGGAAGGGGTTCAGCCCCTGAGACAATCCTTGGGGAGCTTTATGGGGACAAGTTGTATGTGCTGGCGTCCAGAGGCCCTTTTCTCTAATTTCCCTAAACTCAAAATCTCACAGAACCTTCCTCTGTGTCATGGGGCCTCTTTTTTATAGTGTTGGGAGAGGATTTGAAAGCTGATAGGACATTTCATGGTCTCCCAGTGCCTCAGACATGAAGGTACAGGGGTCTTCCTGATGGGCCATGACTGGACTTTTCAGGGTGTTTAGCTCTGGTGCACCACAGCCCAGGCTCTGGTGGTGCTGGGGACGTGCGGCCATTTCCCTTCTTCCATGTGGCATAGCTTGGGGAGAAAAAAAAAAGCAGCAGAAAGGATTTGGAGAAGTTTTCAATGACTGAAGACCACCCGGGTGAAGGGTAAGTGCCAGAGATGGAGTTCACAGAAAATAAAAGTTTTGTCTACGTGGCTTTTCCATGGGACAGGGGAGCACCCAGAACAGCTGTTCCCGAGACAACACTGGGAATTTTGCTGGCTGAGGCAGCTTAAATCAGGGAGAAGATTCCTTGGGAAGACTGTCCAAAGCCTCTGGGCTTTTTTCACACTTCAAATGCCCAAACTAGGCTGATAAAAATTCACACAGAGCCATGAGTACCACTCCGTGCTGGTTACACTGGTCAGACTCTTCACTGGGCACTCAGGGCAAAAAAGCAAGGAGGGATAACACATTAGAAATAAAAAAAAGAAGAAGAAGAAGAAGAAGAAAGTGTCATGGGGACCATGCACCACCCACATGGAGAGCTCCAGATGTTCCCAGCACCAGCCCAGCAGCCACCAGCCCATTAGATGCTCATTAACAAGTGTAAACGTTGGCAGCAGCAAATTCGGGGGCCCACAAAAGTGCCCCCTCTTCCCTCCCCAGCCCTTGCTTTGAAGATCCCCAACCTCCTGCTGACACACATCATGAGGAGAAGCCTCAAAGTGAGAAGTTCCTCAGCACCACCCGGTGCACTGAGGGTACAGCCTCTGAGGATGGATGGTATCCAAATGTTTGGCAGAAATTCCAACTTTCCTTACTTTTAGGCGTATCTGTGGCTTTTTGATACTGTAAACAACTGACATAGGCATGGAAGAATAGTGTATCTGAAACAGTTTATACAAAAGAATTCCATCTGTCAGTCTGTTTACAGTTCACATGTGAAAAGGCAAAAATCTTTAAAAGGAAAACCCCGAGGGGAAAAACATTTATATATATATAAATATGTGTATATATACCCCATACATATATATAGGATATGCTACAAATAATTGTTGAAGTGTAACTGTATCAGTGTACTTATTCTTTTTCTCTTGAATGCAGTCTTCTTTTTTTTTTTTTTTCCTGGTGTAAATTAAATTTTCCCAGTTTGCTTTCTAACTTATTCAAAACAGCACAAAGAAAGCAGACTGGAATTAACAGGGTGGTTTGAACTTTTTTTCTTTTCCTTTTTTTTTTTCAACAAAACACTTTCCAGCCTAAAGTTGTCCTAAAGCTTCTTGAAACTTCATGCACAAGATCATGGTGTTGCAGTAAAGAAGAAATACTGCTATTACACCCTTGAGAATAACCTTGAAACCCAGCTGCTGTGTTATCTGAAAGGGGATTTTAGAAATTGCTGTGAGAGCTTTAACTTCTGCTTGGACTGACACCAAGGAAAGCCAGAAACAATCCAGGTTTCGTGTCCTTTCTCAAGGGAAGGAAAAATGCTGCATAATTATCTACCTCGCTCCTAAATGCCAGAAGGCAGAACCCTGGAGACAAATATGGCAAGGGCCTGATTTTATAATATTTGTGCTGAGCTGAACCAAACCTGGATGATGCACAAGCTCATGCATGGATGTCACACAGGTTACAGGCACAAGCAACCAGAGCTGGTTTTAGCTCTGTTTTCCCCCTTTTTGAATCCAATCCTGTGGGTGCAAATTGCATTAAAATAATTTGGTGCTGGTGAGAGGTGAGGGATTTGTCCTTGGCTGAGAGGAGCCCTGTACAGAATCTCAGAGTCCCCTGAACTGGAAGGGACCCACAGGGATCACTACGCACTGCTGGTGGCAGACACGTCCTGAGGACCAAGGATACATCATCATTAGGGAAGATGTTTCAGGGACCAAACATGAGTTTTCCACCTCTGGAGCATGAGTTTTCCATGGACATGTGTGACAGTCCCTTTGACATCATGCTCAGGAAAGCTGGGAAGACAGTGGGAAAAGGATATTCCGCAGGAACACCGCCAAGAGCAGGACCAGCACCATTCCATGAGCACTGTGTTGATCCAAAATCCAGCAGAAGTCCCATCTTAGGCTCCTCTTGCCCTCCTGGCCTTGCTGGCTTGGTTGCTGCTCATCCCAGGCCCTGCTCTAATGGCCAGGGCTGTGTTTTGCTGTTTGTTTTTTGCAGCCCCACAGATGAAGCGAGATGGGTAACAACACAAATATTTACATGTGGCAACCGTTTGTTTTAATTGCATGGGATGAAATCAAGGTTTTCTGTTGCCCCTGCAGCAAGGGGAGGAAGTGGGGGGGAGTTTTTATGGGCATTCCAGAGCCCAGCCAGCCTTGGGAGGTGAAGGAACAATGTTGCCCACCAGCTTGACCAAACATGTGCTCCTCATATTCCTCCACCATGAAACAGCTCTTTTTTATTGTCTCTTGGCAGGGCTATGAGCCTGCAGTCCTGGTACCATAACATCTCACTCCTGTGAAATTCCATGGAGCTAAATTCTGCCTGTTTTGTCTCCCAGGGAGCAGGAAGGAACAAGTGTGGAGCAGGAACACACCTGTGCCCACGCTCCTGCAGATGTTATGAGCTCTGGGAGACCCCTCTCTGCTCCATCTCACACAGAGGGCAGCCCCAAAGAGCAGGAGAAATAAAAAATACAACGAGGTTTCTGATGGGAGGTGGTTGCCAGTATGTTGAAGCATTATGGGGCAGTTGGGGCTGGTGTTGGCTGTGATTTTTCTCAAGAGATTTGCCCAAGCTGAAAACCCAGAGCAGAAAAGGGTCACCTTTTTGGAGTGTCATGTTTGCCAAATCACCTCCAATCTCCTTACCCAAGCTGTGTGTGACCAAAACTGTTCAGTTGCTAAGAAACAATGAAAAATTGAAGGAAATATGCTGATTTTTTTAACATTAAGAAATAAAAACATAACAAAAAAATCCAAAACAACCAGAAACAAACATTTTTAGGGGGAAGTTCATCATAATTATGTTCCCACTGTTTGCCAGCCTGTGCCCTATTTTACATCCTATGAAGAGCTGTGTTGAAACGGTATCTCAGAATCTTCAAGACCAGGGATATTTCTTAAAGGAAAAGGTATATTTCAGAAATATGGATATGTGTATTTTTATTCTTCCTGTTTTGGAAGATGCTGTCACAGTTTCACAGTCTCTGGGGCCAGCACTGCTATGATGGGAGCAGCCAAAGGCAGGAAATGGAAATTAAACTTTTAAACTGATATTTTCAATTTTTATTAGTTTCACCTGGAGAGGTGAGAAAGTGGTTTTGACCAGAGATACCATTCCTGGGTAGAGCTACTGGAAGAAGTTCAGCCTGATTTTAGGAGAAGCCTAGTCTTGGACTACACTGTACTGCCAGATGTGGGTCCCAAATAACTTCCCTGCTGAGAAGCAGCTATGCTGCCATCCCTGAGGAGGCCTGGCCTGTGCCACCACCATGTCTGGACATTTGATGGGTCAAATGGGTGCCTTTGTGCACAAAAGAGCCACCAGACATTCCCGAGGCAACCTGGCTTCACCCAAAGACCAGCTGGGAGCCAGTCTTGCTGCTCATTATAGAGCGGCAGTTTTATTTGACTTTTAAATTTATTTGGCACTTGAAGGCTCAATTCCCTTTCTTTTGCCATCCAGCCCCTGCTTAAGGGTGTGTTCTGTGCAGCTATCCCTATGTTTTAATATGGTGTTGGGAGGTGGTGATTTATGGGTCGTTTATTTTTGCTTAAACTGGAGCCCCAGAATTTCAAGGGCTTCATGGTACCCGTGTTTTAGGAAAAAAGAGATGGTTTGGGACCTCAACTAGTACTGCAGGACAAGAGAGAGGGATGCACCACCCATGGTGTGGACACCCAGACAGATGCCAAGGTCAGCCTGTGAAGTATTTTGGGTGTTTATGGCTCCTGTCTGGGACTAACAGAGAGCTTTGAAACACCATTTGGCATGAGGCAAAGCCAATGGATGAAGGTGGGCTTTTTTCCTAGTCAGAATTCCCATTGAATTGGGGAACAAAATCCCCAGAGAAAAAGAAGCTACAGACCCCCTAATCTTGGCCTCATGGGGCTGTCACACTGTTGGTGGCTGTCAGATAGAACTGTGGGGCACAAGCAAAGCAGGTAAAGAGAGGTCGTTTCTTTTCCATGTGAATTGGAAACATATTATTTAACAGCATGGAGCAGCCTTGACCAAAGGCAGATAAAAAGTGTAGGTAAATGCAACTTGCCTTGTTTGCTGGCATCCTGGGATTGAACCATCCCATGGAGCGGTAGGTATTATTGTAGGAGTCAGGAGTCTGGGATCCCTTCTGAATCAACACCAACACCTCCGCCATGAGGAGTTCAGGTCTGAAACAGGCATATGGTTAGAAAATGAATAATTACCATGATCAGACTGTGCTGGCACATCCCCCATCTTTCCATCAATGAAGGCACAAACCACCTGCCCAGACAAAATAACACCAGTGGTCTCCTCCCAGTTTTCCAGTAGCGACACCATTTCCCTTCCAGCTCTTCCATCCTACTTGTGGTTGCAGCCAGGTGAGAGCAGCTGAAGGCCCATGAGTCCCCAACCCCAGCTGGGGGTGACCCTGGGCAGTCCTTGGACACAGGACAGGTTGTGCAATGGGATGGCCCTACAGGGACAGAGAGCATGGAAGGCAAGGACTGGGTGGGAATGCCAAGGATATGATGCCTTGTGTAGGCTGACCTAGAACAGAGACTAGATGGAGTTAAAGAATAAAGGAGGGATTTATTAGAAGGATTGAATGGGTCCACCTTGGGCAGCACAAGAGCCCAGCCAGGGCTGCACCCAAGATGAACCAAAATGGTCCCAAAATGCACGAGCGCTCCCGGGGTCTCTTACTTTGATCAGTTCTGCTCCATTTGCACATTGGAGTTAATTGTCCCATTCCAGCTTTAGCCCATGCACTCCCATCCTGCTTGTTTTTCTCTCTTCAGTCCACGCTGTTTGTGCTCTTGGGCCTGAGATTTGGATCATTTTTCCTTGGTCCCCAGCTACAGAAGGAATTGTTTTGTCTCCCTGCTCTGTGCAGAGCTCTCACCATCCTCTAATATGAAGCTCAGACCCACACACTAAAGCAGCACAGAACCTGAGAAATAGAAAAGCTAAAACCTGAGGCATCAAATACGCAGCGTGGAGGCAGGAGCTCGGAGCCTTCAAATTTCCCTGCATAGCCGACATCCCCTCCCTCTTTGCAGTGGAGGAGCTTTGCCATCCTGGCTTGGGATGGCCGGACGCAGTTGAGATGGCCGGACACACGCACGCCTTGGTGATCTCCACAAACACAGCCGGCCGGGCCATTACATCAGCCCTGGGTGGGGTGGCCCGGCCGGAACGGCCTCCAGACAGCGCAGGATGTGACCCGCTCCGCCAGTCCGGGCTCTGCATCCCGGGATTGCACACAGACAGCTCCCGGCCTCCAACCCCCCTCCCTCCCTCTCTTCTTTTAACCTCTTGTTTCTAAAGTGGTTTCTAAAATAAGCCCGAGTCTCGAGTCTCGGCAGCTGTGAAAGGCGTTTGCTGTCAGAATTGGCCCCTGTGCAGACGGACTGGATACTGCAGGCGCTTGTTTTGCATTTTAAGCCTAAATATTCCCCCCCACCCCGCCCCCTTCCCTGCTTTTTGCAGTTCAACTCTTAGTTTTTAATAGTCCTTGTCATGATGGAAAGTGCCAGACTCCAGCTGTTCTTCCCAAACCTCTGGGAGAGGCCTGGTTACATCTAGTTCTCATAAATCTTGAATCCAGTTCTAGCAAGTCTTTAAGCCTGACCACTACGCTGCCTGGGCAGTCCGTGATTGAAAACAGGAGCAGAGGAAGAAAAGAGGAAAGTGGGGAAATGGGGAAAAGAATTCACACTTGTAGACTGTTTCAGAAAAAGCCACCAAAAGGCACAGCATGTAAGTCACACTGAGAAGAGAGTCAGGGTGTTCTCTAGAGCCACCTTGTAAACAACTTGTGGCATCAGAGAAAAGGGTGGTAGAGACAGATTGCTTGCAAAAACAAAGGCAGGATTCACCTGGTTTCCACAAAAAAGGGCTGGGAAAATATTCTTGGGTCAGGAACTTTGAGGGCCTGCATAAATGAGATGCAGAGATCCTAAGGCTCTCTGAAGGATCTTCAACTGGGACAAATAGTCTGGGCTCTGCACACCTGACTTATGTCTGTTGTGGATTTGGCCTTCATGGTTGAAAAAGAGCAAAAGAGCAAAAGGAAAGAAAAGGAATGTAAGAGTACCCTCTCATTTAAGACATAAGGTACCCGTTATTGTACATCCATCTTCCTCAGTGCTTGGTGAGAGAGTTTAATCACACAGAGCATTGGCATCTCTGACCTGGGTTATTCCTTAAGCTGTGAAGCCCTGGGAGTCCTGTGGGATCCAGGCACTCACCATGCCCAGTGATGGGTTGGAGTAACCAGCATTGGTGGGGATCTGCAAAAGCTCCTCTTCAGTTTGAAGAAGGAACTGCTTAAATCTGGGAATGGGATTATGTTTTGAATCCCTTCCTGGTGCTCTGGGAAGCTGTTCCAAGCCTCTGCAGACTTTGCTACAGGTGTGTCAAGAGGCAAGGGACAATAAAGGAGTTGCTATGTGTCCTTCCCTCCCCACAGCATGGAAGAGGAAAAAAGGAACCCTGCATTTCTTGGGAATAAGATAGAAAATACCCAATGACCACTTAGCATATAGAATATCCAGGACAGGCCTACACTGGATTTCATACAGTGGGAAGGATTGAAACCTTGGCCAAATTCATCATCATCATCATTAATGGAAACTTTTGCTGTTTGCATCCACATGTGAGACTTCGGGAGCCATCACACAGAGAGAACCACGAGCAAAAAGAGGTACAATAAACTGAATATAAACATACAGCCTTCAACCTTCCCTTAGTTGCTAGACAGAGAGCCCTTCCAGCAAGGAACAGAGAGATCAGCCAGTAGCATTGAAATAGGCACGTGTTTGGATCATGGAAAACCAGGAACTCAGGGGAAATGTGGAAGTCAAGTGCCCTGTGATGGATGGATGGGCAATGGCTTTTTAAGTATCTGCATTTCAAAGGAGCATAAACACCAGATTCTGCAAGTGCAGCTTAACCTCACCTGACTCCAGGGACACCTTCCCACTGCCTCCAGTGACTGTTGGATGGGGCCTGTCAGAGGCACAAATTTCCATGGAGAATCCATGCACTCAAGCAGCTACATATTTAAATACTCTAGATGAGCCTCCTTCCTGGATTTCCCAACATCTGTGCTTCCTTGCCTTGGAAGCCATCCCCCTCTTGGATCTGGACACTTGGAGTGTGCGGAAATGAGCGGGAGCAGCTGAGGACAGCAGTTGTGAGTGGAGCAGAGCTCTCCGCAGCGATACGGGAGAGCACCTGCGGGTGCTCTGAGAGAGTGCAGCCCAAATTCCATTATTGCTGCTGCTGCATTGATTGGGACATCCCTCCACACGGCAGGAGGGATGTTGGGAGGCCACAGGATGAGGCAGGATGCCTTTCTTCCCTTGTCCCTACTGTCTGCAGCCCGTGCCAGGGCTGTCTTGCCCTTTGTGGAAGAACCAGGCTCATGCCAAAGGTAGTTTTGCTGCGTGGCTCATTTCTTACCACAGACACGTTTCCAGTGCTGTTATAAAGCTTATCTCCTCCTGTTATTTCCCAATATCAAATCACAGTAAGAAAACAGATTTCCCTTTGCTGAACACAGGTAGTATTACACTGGGGAGTGTTAATGGCTTAAGCAAAGATTTTTCCACCTACAGGCGAGTGACTGATAGTTTATCCATCTGCTGCATAAAACCAATGCTTAAATCCCAGCTTTAATGGGTCATATCACCTGTGGTTTCAAAATAACTCTGGATTTTCCCCTGAAGGAAGATGCAAAATAATGAAAATTAGTACTTGGAAGTGAAAGGGATTTTTTTTCAGTTCAACAAACAACCGGGAGCCCATCACTTTTTCAAGTCAAATTGTCTTGAGTGATTTTGTCGTAGGTCAGAGGAGGGTCAGACAAGTTAGGTTTGGTCTTTTTCCTGCGTTGTCATCTCTCAGCAGGAGGAGGAAGTTCACCTCAGCAGGTGTCATAAACACCAATTTCCCAAAATTTCATAATCATTTAGATCTAATTACAAGACGCACATGGTTTTTGACTTTCCCCAGGAAGACTTTCGGGAGTGTCCACTACTAAACCAAATAAGAAGGAATTTGCAGTCATTTTGCTGCAGTCAATGGGTTTGCATTTTTAATCCAGGAAATTCAGTTTAATTCCAGAAATTTATTTTAACTGGCTGTGTTGCTCCAGGTCAGTTCACTTACTGCAGCATCACAGAGACAGGGAAGGAGATGACTTTTGCACTTTTTTTTTAATGTGTCCATCAGGAAAAGACACACTAATAAACTGGGTTGTAGACAGTGTGGACACTTGTGCTCCTGCATCAATCTCTGCCTCCTACAACAGAAATTCCCCTGCAGAGTAGCAATTTGACCCAAATCTAAAAGGCTCAGAGAAACCCGAGTGGTGCCAACTTTGAGTTCTCAGTTTGTTTTAAGAAGGTAAAGGGTGTCAGGAAGCCAAGAATTCTGTTTTCTCTGGAGGTCACCAAAAGTGCCATGAGTGATGGCAACAGGTGTCTTGTGGTAGACTCCTCATGACACTGCCTGAGCTGTTTATGGCCTTCAGGGGTGATTAAGACTGGGTCACTTAAAAATCTCATTTTAGATATTGGCTGGTGGTGTTTGTCCCTCCACACTCCACCCTCCAGAGATGCAGCTCTGTGCTGGTGCTACCTGTCCCTCTGGAGGCCATGCTGTGGTGTTTGTCCTCATGGATCTCCATGGTCCCCCTCTGTTCTTCAGCCTGAGGGGACAATTCACTGCCTGCAACTGTCAGGTGGGTGCTGGTGAGTAACTAAAGAACAATTTGCCTTAATGGAGTGGTACAGGACAGGGACACCTGATTTACTTCATCTCTGGCACCATGATTTACTTCATCTCTGGCTGCCCTTTCCGAGGGAGCTAAGCCAGCACAGAGAGGGAGCACTGCTAATGTGGACACTACAGTTATCCTTATCTCAGCTTTCTGTCTTTGCTGATCATTAAATTATCCCACAGCCCATCACAGACAGGCCTGCAACATCCACAGCTCTATTAATAAACCTCCTGCAGCGGTAAATCCCCAGGCCTGACTGTGGACTGTCAGTACCTCCTCTGATTTATTCCCCATTTAGCCACCATTTGCTTTAGTGATAAAATGGAGCAGCCGCCAGTTCTGCTCTCTCTGTGACAGCAGTGACAGCCTCGGGGAGAAGGTGCTGAGGCCCCCCATGGTTTGTGAGCATTTGCCAGAAAAAAAAAAGAAATTAAAAAATACTCATGTGGGAATTGCCAAATGCAGACTCGCATCTGTAGGCCCAAAACGGTGGAAGAAATTTATTCCTGATCCTTTCTGAAGTTCACAAATCATCTTTGCCACAAACATGGCCAACAGCACCATGAATTTGAGCAAGGCTGCTGCAATTGTGGCTAGTGCTGCTGCAAACACGTCCATGAGGACTTTCAGCAGTGCCACAGGCATGACCTCCATGGGCAGAGAGAGGCCAGGACAACTCTTTACCTGGGCACCTGCAGCTGGGCCTCCGGGGAAATCCAGGGAGATTGCAGAGGAGCAGCTGAATATGAGCCCAGTGTGTGCCCAGGTGGGAAAGAAGGCCAGTGGCACCTGGCCTGGGCCAGGAATAGTGTGGCCACAGGATCAGGGCAGTGACTGTCCCCCTGTGCTGGGCACTGGTGAGGCCACCACGTGCTGTGCCCAGTTCTGGGCTCCTCAATTCAGGAAGGACATTGAGGGGCTGGAGCATGTCCAGAGAAGGGAATGGAGCTGGGGAAGGGTCTGGAGCACCAGGAGAGGCTGAGGGAGCTGGGAAGGGGCTCAGCCTGGAGAAAAGGAGGCTCAGGGGGGACCTTGTGGCTCTGCACAGTTCCTGCCACGAGGGGACAGCCAGGGGGGATCGGGCTCTGCTCCCAGGGAACAGGGACAGGACAAGGGGAAACAGATTCAAGTTGTCCTAGGGAGGTTCAGGTTGGACATGAGGAATAATTTTTTTCATGGAAAGTGTTGTTAAGCATTGGAAGGAGCTGCCCAGGGAGGTGATGGAGTCTCCATCCCTGGAGGTATCCAAGCAATGCCTGGATGTGGCACTCAGTGCTCTGGGCTGGTGATGAGGAAGGAATCGCTGATCCTGGAGGTCTTTTCCAATCCCAGTGATTCTGGGATTCTATGATTAAAGGGACTGGGAAAGCCAATGAGAATTTAAGGAGAGATGGTCCTGGCCAGGAGGTGACTCTATCCCAGAGCTCCAGATGTGCATCCTGGGCCTCTGGGGCTTCCCAGGGGAAACTGGGGAGCAGGAGGCTGCTGACCTGTGCTCTGGGGTCCTGACCATGGCAGGGCAGAATGGCCCCATTTTCTGCTGTTCACAACTGACTTGTCCCTGTGGGGGGAAGCTTAATTGCCTGTCTTGGCCTAGACAATAGTTAAACTCATTTTCTGGACTCCAGAGGGATTGTGGTTGGCCTGTAACAGCCCCAAACACACTTTGATTAATTTTATTTCCTGGACTCCTAAAGGGATCCTTTTTTTTTTTTTTTTTTGGCCTGTTTTGGCCCCAAGCCCTGTTTGATTCACTTATTTCCTAGACTCCCTAGGGAGTGTGGTTGGCCTGCTTTGGCCCTGTCTTGCTGTCACTTTTCCATGCTGGTATGCAATGCATCTGCACGCTTTAGATTCCTCTACTGCTTGTGCTTTCACTGTAGGCCAAGGCTGGATGTATTTTGCAATATTTCGGGAAATATAAACACATTTGGTCTGTCTCCGTGCAATCACCTTGCTGAGATTTTCCTGCAGCCTTTCAGTGCCTTGTCTTTCCCACTATTGTTGGGTGGCAAGAGGCACTGTGGGTTCAGCATGGCCTGCCTCTTGCTGGAGAGAGGACGTTCCCTGTGGGATTTGCAGCAGGGAGCACCCTAAGAGAGAAAGGGAAGGACCCAACGAGGAGGGAAGGTGGAGAAAAACTACAATCTGCATGGCTCCTGTCCCTGTTAAAGGTGATTTCATGGTTGTGTAGCTTTGTCACTGAGCCTGCCAGCTGCTTTCCCACCACAAGGAAACCCCAGCTGTGAGGAGATGTCCCTGGTCATGCCAATCCAGGTACCATGGGTGGCAACTCGGGGCACGCCGAGGTGTGGGACTGGCTCTGTCATCATCCCATGGGTGACCTTATTGCACAGCCATCCCTCCAGAGCCATGAACTAAGGAGCTGCCACAGCTGGTGGCCCCTGCTCAGCACACACAGAGCATAAAGCTCAGGGCATAATCCCCACCCCTGCTCTGGCACCCCTGACTGACCTGTGTTACTTGTACAGCCCCTGAATGACCAGCAGAGACCCTGCTTGGTCTCTGTTGTGATGGAGCACAGATCCTTCCTCTCCACACAATCACAACTGAGCAGAAGCTAAGATGCAGATGGCCTCCACTCCATGGAGAAAATGTGCAGAGAAAAAGTTCTTCATACTGTCTTTGAGGGGAAAAAAAAAGGTTTTTTTTTTTTTCTGATGATTTCACTTACATCTACTGAAACAAGTTGAATGGTGACTTCCCAGTCCCAAACCAGTCTGACACTGAGAACAGTGGCAGAACAAGCTGACGAGGTGATGGATATTGCTATTCCCCTCCCTCTCCTCAAATATCTCTTGGACTTGACTTCTCCAGCCACCTCTTGATCTGTGTCTGCTCACACTGAGCTCAGCCTGTACCAGTCTCCCTTGTCCTGGCAGAACATGTTGCCAGCACACAGAATGTGAGCACTGGGAGAATAAACAGCCAGAGGTCTGGCTTCCCAGTTAGAAGCCCAGCTCTGCTTTGGAGAGCCTGTGACAGTGTCCAACACTGACATCTGTAACTCTACAATAGCACTTTGCTCCTGAAATTTCAAAGGAATTTGTCAGAATATTGATAGGTTTGTTCCCCATAAAAATCCTGAAGTGTAAAGCTGCCTGGGGCAGAGTCCCAGGCCAGACCCATGCCCTCCAGAGCACATGTGAGAATAAAGTCTTCCTTTCAGTAACAATATTGTCCCAGCACTGCAACAACAGACCCATTTTATTTCTTTTATAATTTACAAATATCACCACAGTGCAAACTCATTCCATATCCCACCAGAATTGCTTTCCATATAGACTGTCTAGAGATAAATGTTTCATCACAGAATTTATTGTTTACAGAGCTTACTCATTTACTGTGCAACTCCTTTTTATCAAGATCTCATTTCAGAGCCCAAGCAAGAAAGAAATCCAATAAATCCAAGAGCCTGTTAATGCTGTGAGGAGGAAGCAGCTCTTTACTGAGCGAGCAAGTTTCATTGTCCAATTGTCCCAGGAAATTTAAAGCAGAATGTGTTTTTGACAGCTTCGTTAATGGGACTTTTTTTTTCCCCTTGCCAGAAATTCAGGCATAATTGAGACATAGTGTTGAACTTCAAATGTTTCCCTGAAACTGGAATAGAGGACTTGATGAAGCATGTAATATGGCATAACCTCCCAATTATTCACACGTTTAGATAACCATAATCACACAACGCCCATCACAGCCAGGAGGTTATTCCAGGCAGATATTGGCAGGGGCTAATGGACAGCATATTGCGAGGGCAAGGAGGCTTTGGGAGGAAACATTAATCAGAATTTGGTAGCAGAGTCATCAATCACAGCTTAACAAAGCTGTCACTCACCGCTGCAGTCCCGGGACCTCGATCAACTCAGAGTTCAACTCATCAGTGTCCAAGAGCAGAACTCAGCATGGGAGAATGGCATTGCCTCAGTGTGACTGTCCCCAGGACACCCAGCCCTTGGCAGCATGGCTTCTCCAGGGAAGAAGCAACAGAAATCATCGCCAGGATTTGTAATAATTGGGCTGTGTAGTTTTCAGTCAAACGACGTCGCTTTTGATTATCACTGTTTGATGTTTTCTTGTTTTGGGTTTGAGAAATGCAACTGCATTCTGCAATTGGAAATTATTCCAACCAGGAGCTTTTCTAACTGCTTGCTGAGACACCCATAGCAAATTGTGACATGTGAGACGTGTGCAGCAGGAGCACAGCAAGCAGATGAGAGGCTGTGACTGTTCCCATTTCCCAGGGACCATTAGGTCTTGTCTGGGATACAGTGTGCAGGTTTGTTTCCCCAGCACAGGCAAAATGCCAATAAACTGGGCTGAGTTTAGCAGATGGCCACCATCATGGGCTGGATGGTCCTACAGGGAGGTGCAGAAGGATCAGACCTTGTTCACCCTGGGAAGTGGAAGTTCATAAGGGGACTTTATACCAGTCAGGAATTTGGAGTGTGAAAAACTGGAGGTTTTCTAGATATGACTAAAAAAGCCCTGAGCAAAATGATCTGACTTCAGTTCTAACCACTTCCAAACCTGCCAAGTCCATCCCAGCATGAACAGTGTTGCATTTCTGTGGCTGAAGGAAAAATTCTCTGTTCTCCACCCTTTCAGGAGGTGGAACATGGGGCAAGTGTTCAAGTAGCAGCACAGAAGACTGAACTTTGGGATCAGGACATGCAACACCTTTGCCCAAGATCTGGCCGGGAGGTTGCACCATGTCTCATTCATGGGTTCCAGAGCATCTGGGAGGGCTGTTGCCTTTGTCCAGCTACCTTCCCCAGATCTTTAGTCAACTCCCTCATCCTAGTTTAAGGCCGGCCAGCACTAATCCTGACACTGCTCCTGCACAAAGGCAATTTTCCTGAGAGAGGATGTTTGCACTTCACCTTTTGCCGCAAACATTTTGTGCAGAGTCACAGAATCACAGAATATTCTGATTTGGTAGTGACCCACAAGGATCATTGGGTCCAACTCTCAGCCCTGCACAGGACACCCCAGGAGTCACCGTGTGAGTCCACACAGCTTCTTTCCAAACAAGGCTTTGTTATCATCTGCTCTTCTGCTTTTAGGCCCTGCCTCTTGCACTAAGCCCACTCTCTATTTTGTCACGTTTTGTACTCACCATCCTGCCAATTTCAGTTGTTTTACCTCTGTCCAGGCCCTCCCCCAGGGCACAGCTGCAAAGCAGTGCAGGAGAGGGGCTTTTCTTTCATCCTCCAAGATGCCTTCAGTCTGCAGTCTGTGCATTAAAGGGCAGGAGGTGAGAGGTCTCTGAGTGCCTAAGGAATGAGGGAGCTGCTGCAAATGAGTTCCTGAAGACTCAAACTTTCTGTGCCCTCCTTGCACTGTCCCGTGTTGGCTGAGACGCTGCTTTTTGACAGCCCTGGAGCACATGGAAACCTTGATCCACCCAACACATTATGCTGAAAAACTTCATGCTTTGGGTACATAAAGTTTTCCACATAAACAGGTGGGAGTCTGGCGTGGCCGGCATGATTTGAGGCCAGTGCATGGTGTTTTTAACACTGTGTGGAAAACTTTTGGGTGCTGGCTGTCTTGTGAGGGGTCAAGTGAGTCATTATTTTCGTTGGCTTTCCCCTGGCCAGGGTGTCCCTAAGAGGTTTGTATGAGGTTCCCCTTGCTCCTCTGGCAGAGTTGAGGAACTCCCTCTTGATGCTGCAGTGCAAAGATGTTGAGGGACATTTCCAGGGGAGGGGGGGACTCCAGCAGTGCCAGTCTCCTCTGGATGAAGGACCAGGACCAGAAAATTTGTCATCATGGTTGGTTTGGTCTGGCACCAAATTGCCAAGATATGGTGTCACATATTTCTTAGAAACTGGGACCCTCAGTGGCACTTGAGTGGCTCTAAAAGAGAAACCCAAGATGATGGTGGGTCTGTACCTGTCCTGGCTGGGCTGAAGGGTAGCTTTGAAGAAGTGAGATATTATTGCTGACAAATTATGGGAAACAAAAAAAAAAAAAAACACCCTAGGGTTTTTTCATATCCCACTTCAGCCACGTGTCTTGTGTGCTGCAGGGTGTCCTCCCCCAAAAGAAGGTAAACCCAAAATCTCCTGAGAGGAGGCTGCACATTTGCCATCTCCTTTCAGGATGGACTGTGACTTCAGGGCTTTCTCTGGCTGCTGTGGTGGTTTTGCTTGTACCTGTCAGTCTGTGGTGAGAGGAAAGCTGCCTGAGGAACCCTGGAGACAGAGAGTCTGCAGCTGCTGACATTGCCATGAGGAACTAACAATCTTTTTTGGCTGAGGTTTTGTGTTCAGGTAGAAGGGAAACTTAACATGAGATGGTTACATTTGGCTCCAGGAAAATGGAAGCACTTGAAGGCACTCCAGAGAGGAGCAATACCAATATGGGAAAAGTGGAAAAACCCTGGGTCATTTGCAAGTCCAAGTGCCTAAATCTCTCACTGGGGCTGCAATGAGTGCTTTGAATGTGGCCCAAAGCCTGCTCTGTGCTGTGGTTGGACAGGAGCTGCCGGGATTCCGGCTGGATGTGGAGCTGTCCCGGTGGCCTGGAGCCAAGAGCCACTCAGTGTGCCCAGAGAAGGATGCAGTGGAGGCTTCCCAGCCTGGGGCTTGCCAGGTTGTGTGGTCAGCAGCATCCAAGGGAGGGACCTGGTCATGATCCCATTTGGTCTCCTTGAACCTCTGGGCCAAAGGGACAGATACCACTGGCAGCCAGGTCAAGTGGGGACAGCTTTTACCAGGAGCCAAAGCTCCTCCTTACACCTTCTTGAGTGGAAATGAGACTGTTCTCCCACCACACCCATGAGGGGAAGGGAGGGGACAGGGTGGGGAATCGTTATTTTAGTCATTAGCTGATGGGGAATTTACCAAGGAAGACTGACCTCAAAATCCCACGGTTTTCTCATTGTAGAAGTAGCCAGTGTGAGGAAAATGTCACGTACTCCAGGACTGGGACAGAGAGGAGAAATCCCTCTGCTTTGGAGATTCTGCCAGGATGAGTTCCCATGTCCCATAAACAGATTGTGTTCCCACTCTCTGGACTTTTTTTTTTTATTTCTCATCACCTGCAGGCCTTGGCTGAATTCTGTTCCTATGGCTGATGGACCGAAATCATCTCCCTTGTGGAAAGAAACCAAACCTGGGCAGGAGGCTGCATCACAACCTCAGGGGTGCAAAAGGACAGTGCTTGAAAACACATTTTTTTGGGGATGACCCCCTCCATTGCCTTAGCAACAGCAAGCATTAGACCCTTTAACCTCAAATCTATGCTCGGAAATGATGTTCATATATACTTTTGCTTAGAACTTTGAGCCTGAGGAATCTTCCACCCAAAGAATTTTTATTTGGTGCTTTACAGGTGGTGGCCATGAAAGCTCTTTTGCTCATCTGGTGGCAGGCTGGGGACACGTCCCATCCAACCTGCAGCAAGAGCCACCAGTGCCCAATGCTCCTTCCGCTTGTTGATCCATCCCAGAGGAGCCACGTGAGTGGTTCCTGCTCTGTAATTGTCCCAGGGCTCACGATGGAGTGTAAGATTACATGAAAACTGGGATGTTTATTTAAACAGAGAGGGTCCCACCAGGGTCACAAAGTGACGTCTCATTTCCCACCCTCCTGACAGAGCTGTGGGAACACCAGAGGGATTTTGTTTGCGATGCTTTTATATCTCACACAGTAGGCAGAGAGGGAAAGCTGATTTCAAGGGAGTTATTTAGAAAGAACAAAGCCAATCCATTCTTCTTACATCAGGCCCATCTTGGGAGAACGACTCCTGATGGTATAGGCTGCAGATCAAGGCAATTAGATGGAGAAAGAGAGTGTGAAAAGCTATTAAAACCCTTTCCAAATCTGTCATAGAACAGTGATAAAAAGTCTTTGGCCAACATTCTAGCTGACACACTGATCTAGAGTCTTGGAGGTCACATGTACAAGCTGATTTACCCCAAAGGAAGGTCTGCTCCATCTGCTGACCGCAGCATGAAATGATGAATTTCATTTCCCAAAGCATCCTCAGAGGAAGCCTTGAGCTATGCAAGACACATTAAAAAGGGGGCCAAACATGGATCATAGATGTATTTGGCTTGGAAAAGGACCTTTAAGGTCATTGAGTTCAAAGAATTAAAGCAGCACTGCCAAGCCAGTAACTAGGTCTGGCATGGCAAGCTGTGATCCCATTGCAGGGCAGGGCTGTGTCCCAGTGACAGAGACACTCCAGCTCCTCCTTGGGTGACCCCACTACTGCATCCAACCCACGCTTGCGTCCTGCCACACTCCATGTACACGGGAGACTCCGTGGTACATGGAAGACCTCCCAGGAGATGCCACAAAAAAAGGCACAGAAAAAATTCTTGGCTGTGAGGGTGGGCAGGCCCTGGCACAGGGTGCCCAGAGAAGCTGTGGCTGCCCCTGGAAGTGTCCAAGGCCAGGCTGGATGAGGCTTTGAGGAACCTGGGGTAGTGGACATTGTCCCTGCCCATGGCAGGAGTTTAGAATTAGGTGATCTTTAAGGTCCCTTCCAAACCAAACCATTCCATGATTCTGCATGTCCAAGGGAAGGAAATGTTCATCAGCAGGTGGCCACGGGCCAGACCTTGAGCAGGATCCTATCTGAGGCTCTGCCTTGGATGTGCTTGAGCTTGGATGTGATGACTCCTGATCCCTGTGTCTCCCTCATCCCTTGCCCTGCTGTGGATGTTTTTGGAGCAGCCTTTCCCTGGCTGGCTGTTTGTACAGTGACTTGCATAACTAGAGCATGATGATTTTAGCTCGGGGCTCTCGGTCCCATGATACAGAATGGGATAATTGGATGCAGCAAGTGCTGTGACAGAAACCAAACAGGAGTGTAAAAAGGAGAGCTCCCTGTTCAAGGGAAGGGAGGAAAAGCCTCCTGGTTTTCTTGTCATGAAGTTTGTCCTGGGTTTGCATAGAGGAAAGGCAGGGAAGGGGGACCTGTCAGCAGAGGTTGTGTTGCTGGCTCATGCAGGGAGGGGAGAACTCTGTGCTTTGTGTGTGTGTCTGGGTTCAACAAGCGAATAAAGCAAAGATTTCTTTAAAGATACCAAGCCCAAGCACACCACAGCTGGGAAGCACACATGAGCAATAGCTTTCACATGCTAACAAATAAAAGAGCCTTGCAAAACAGATGCTGAGGTTTGTGGGGCTGGCACAGGCTCGCTGCTGGCAAGGAGTTAACTCACAGAAAGCTGAAAGGTTCAGCGATGGAAGAGTATCCAGAGACTGTTTGTTCATAAACACAGCTGAGGGCCAGCAACCTGCTTTATCCCCTGCCCAAGCTGCACTGCCCCAGTCATTCCTTGCAGGGTTCCTGCAGGAGAGAAGGCAGATATGCAATTCTTCTGCAGCCTACGCTCTAGAGAAATAATTAAACAGTTTTTCTTAACCTCTTGAACTTTTCATTTATTATTGCCATCCATTATGTCTACCTTCTCAAATAGCAGGATCCTGAAAGCCAGCTCCAGGGGTCAAGGGTTTATTGTTTAATGGAGATAGAACATTCTGTAAATTGCACAAAGTCACAATGTTTAGAAGAGAAGCTTCTGGTGTACTGAATCTTTTCAATTTAACAAACAGTGAGCTTTGACATTAGTTCTTCCTCCATAGCAGGAAATTTGGGATAAGTGCAGTACTGGCATGGACATGTTACCAAATCCTTCCTGTAAACCAAATGACATCAGCATTCAAATAAAAACATTCCTTGCACCAAATACCAGGAAATACTAAAAGTATCACTATTCTTCTAAGGTCATGCTAAAATGAAGTTTTTGGCTTTCAGAACACAAAGTAAGTTTGTACAGGGCCAAGACGTTTTGTTCAACACACATTTGCTGTTACAAATCCCAAGAGACATCCTTCTGGGTCAAATATGTGCATGTGTCTGTAGAATTTTGCAAGCATTTAATCTTCTTCATATGAAAAAAGAATAAATATTTTAGGAGCGTGGACTTACATTAACAAATATTGCTGTTGCCTTTGTTTTTACTAGTGCTCTGCTTTTCAAAGACAGAAAAAAGATTTGCTTAAAACAAAGCAAGCATCCTCAAAATGCACCGTGCCAAAATAATCAAGGGAATAAATACCTGGGATTTACAAAATATGAATATTCTTCATTAAATAAACTGAAGCAAGAGGCAGGCAGGGAGAGGAGGCTGCTGCAGTGATGGGGAGGGAGTGCTGAGTGTAAACACATTCATCTCATAGATGGCAAATCAAGAACATTTAAAGAAAATAAATGTATGCAGAGCAGATTCTTCCTTCTCATGTTACTTTCAGGGGATTTTACTGCTGATAGTTAACGCCACATAAAACCTTTGGAACATTATGCCAGCAGATGAAAAACTACAATGCAGAAAGAGTTTCCCATGGATAATTAGCATAAATATCTGCTTAAAGCTGAGTAATTTGTTCACTGTGCAGGATGTACCTCAGCATTTTTATGAGCAAAAAAACACAGGGAATGTTTTGAATGACTTACATTTGAAACAGAGCAGGCAGATACCAGGGACTGTTCAGAGACTACCACACCAAAAAAGTCTGCTCTGAGTGAATGAATGCCCATTCCCACCAAGCTCAGGGCCAGACATCCCTAGGAGGCTTCACCCAGACACATCCCTGCAGCTTCCCACTCAAAGGAACATTTGCGTTTAATGGGAGGACCAGAGGATCCAGACTTTGGAAGTGGAAAAGAAAAAAAAAAAAAAAAGAAAGAGAGAGAATGAGAGGAAAAAATGAAAATGGAGGGGAAAAAATAAAATAAAAATCAGCATTTTCCAATGTCCTTATTAAAAAAAAAAAAAAAAAAAAAAAGCACTGTTTCCAAATGGTGATCTTTTCCAAAAGGTCATTTGGAAAAAAGGTAATTTCTTTTACCAGATGCTTTGTTTGACAAGTGTGGCTTGAGGAAGCTGCTGGGAAGCTGGCACTGGCTCAGGGGAAGGTCCATGAGTGTCCCCAAATGTTGGTCATTCCCACCTCCAGCACTCCTTCAGGTTTCCTCAGAGCACCTCTCCCCTCTCCTCCAGGGCCAGAAGGTGGGGGTTGTATGGTCTGTGTTTCCATTGGCATCTCCAACATCCCCTGCTCCTGCCAAAGGAAGCAAAAGAGAGAGTGAAAGGAGCAAAAATACTCCATGGGAACAACCTGAAGGGGAGGTGGTGGCTGTAAACCTAATGCAGTCCAAGACCTGAAAAAGACCCTGAAAAGGATCTGATAATTAAATAGTGAGTGGAAGAAAAGTCATCCTTGCAGCCCACGGGACAGTCCAGCTGAAAAGATACAAATATTCAGATTTTAGTGGTGACCCCAACCCACTAAGAAGCTGCTCATTTCAGGAGATTCCCCACCTGGCCTTTAATTTGCCTGTGATGCTCCCAGGTTCAGCTGTGCTTTCTCTGAATGATATCCCTGCCCTGGAATATCCCAGGCAGGGCATAAGCAATTCCACAGCATCCAGAGAGAGCTGAAAGAATAAAAAATGAATATACCCTGGCCTCATACAGCATTCACTGATTGGCACTGGCCCCAGCTGCTGCTGAACTCACCAGGACCTTTATTTTCTTCTGATACCTGTGCAAGACTGGGCTGTAATCCTTGTGGCTTCCATTCTGGGCCCTATGGCAAGACCTGAGGGAACAGAACTGTATGTGTTCAAGTGGGAAAAAGCCCCCACTTCTGATCTCAAGGTTGTATTTTTCATTTATCTTTAATTAATTATTATTATTTTTAATTGTTGTTGTAACCCGAGCAGTGGGAAAGGAAACTGGAAATGCTCAATGTAGGCAGTAACACTTGTGTCTTCACTGCTGTATTTAGAGTTATCTATTAATCTTTTGGAGAAAATTCGTAAGGATGTGGGTTGGCACATTTGGGATCTGATCAAAACAGGGCCAGGTGGGGAACCCTCAAGGGAGCTCAGCAGTGGTTGCTCAGCTGGCTGCAAATCCCCTCAGTGCCCCAGTCCACCCAGACAAGGATCCCAGCTCCTGGCTGCTTTTGCTCCATTTGTTATCCCAACAAAAGTCTCCCTCCAGCTTGGATGCAGCACAAGGTGTTGCTGGAAGCCTGCGCTGGCCCCACATGGTTGCCCACGTGCTTCAGCCCCGATGGAGCAGCTCAGCTTCCCGGGAAACCCCATCCAGGATGCAATCCTGAAGCACTGCCGGAGGCAATCATCCCCCTGCTGAGCTAAACCCCAGCCCTGGGCTGCAGCTTTCCTTCCAAGTGAGAGTTGGAGCTGCTATTCAGACCTTATATTTAGAAAAATGTGGGAAAAGAACTAGATCCATTTCAGGGTTTGTATTTTTGTTGGCAGGATATCTGGTATCATTATGGAGAGCAAACCCAGGGTTTTTCTTTTCTTTTTTTTTTTTCTTTTAATATTTTTTTTTCAAAGTATGCATTTTCTTGCCAGAATCATATAGAAGAAGTGGGATCTGATGAGGGGAATTTGTGGCTGAGAAGCCTGAGGGAGCAGCAAAATCATTTCATCATCACATCTTTTGCATGCACAGATGTGTGGGTCTGGGAGCACTCCAGAAGTCTCCTCCTCCATGCTCCTGCCCTGTGGCAGAACCAGCTCAGCCTGGTGATGGAGACACCCAGGTACTCCCAGGTACTCCCAGGTACTCCCATCCTAACTTTTTTATCCTGCCTGTTAGAAAGTTCCTTGGGTTTGTGGCAAGATAACTGCAGGATGGTTTATCCTGTCAACAGTGGATGCAGGGACGGATCGTTACCTCCCTTTGCTGCCATGTGTGACCCCAGACAGCTGAAGAGCATGGTAGGGAACTCCTGGAGGGTTTGCAGAGCAAACCAGGCCAGCCTGAACACTCTGAGTGGGACAGTGAGGTGTGATTCATCCTGAGGGCTGATTTTTGCAGCAGTCTGGTGTTTTATACATTCTCAGCAGAGCAGGGGATGTCACCAACAGCACATTTAAGGACAAACCCCTGGCAGGCGCTCTGACACACGTCCTCTGGCAGACACACTTGCGTGTCACTCTCGAGGAGCCTGCAGGACATCTGCTCTGCCAGAAGTCGTGGCAGGGCTCTGGCAGATGGGTCAGCGGACGGCGGGGATGGAAAAACACGACGGTCCCGAGAAAACGACACCCGCCCTTTTCCTCTCTTAAAGAATTCACAAAATCACCACCAAAATACAGGACCACGGGCTTAAAAAGCAGACAGGGAAACTCTGGGAAAAGCCTCCAGCAACAGGGACACGTCATGTGCTGCCTGCTCAGCTGTCAAGTTAAGGACTTGTCCTGCTATCGCTCAGTCCTCAGAAGGTCAACGATTGGCTTTGCTTATCTCCCAAAAGCACTTTACTCTGGTTAATTGGCACCCCTGGTGACAGGGTGGATTGATGGGTTCCCATCAGGTTTTGCACAGCCATCCTGGCAGGACAAAGCTTCTCCTCACCCCTGCCTACTCGTGTTTTACAGTGTTTCCCAAGGAAGCACACGGGAAGGACTCATTTGTGGGAAATGGATGGGTGGAATGGCACTGATGTCAAGACCAAATGCTGTGAGAGGAGAGTGGGAGAGCACCCTCACGTTTCTCTGTTCATTTGTCCATCCCTGGATACCACTGCCGTGTCCTGGCCCTGTAACACTGTGACAGCACCAGAACAGTATTTGTTCCTTTTAGGCGGCACTTTGTCACTTGAAGGCAGCTCATGTGCCTTCATGGGTTACTTCTCTGTGGTGCACAGATGGATTGAGTGTCCTCTAGGGTGATCAAGGCTGTATCTCCAAGCCTGATGCCTTTCTCCTGCAGTGTGAAGATGTTGGGAGCAGAAGGAGGCATCAAAGCAATGTCTCCAAACCTCACTTCCCTACTTGCATCTCCTGTTGTGCTGAAGGAAAGGCTCCTCTGGACATTTTCCCTTTCCAGAGAAAGCCTCTTTCTACTGGTGATCCCTGAAAAGGTCCAGGTGTTAACTTTTAGTTCCCTATTGGCCCTAATCTCCTTCCTTCTTTGATCCCAACTTTACTTAAAAGAAACCCCATATTTATTTAGCTCCTCTTGGATGTTTCTCGGGGAAGGCTCAGCTATTTCTACTGCCCTTTTGATTTCCCAAGGCTCATGCCCAATGGCATGGGAGGAGGAAAACAAGCCTTAACCCCTCCCAGGGCTGGGGGCAGGTTCTGCAGAGGGGATTTGGTGAGTAAAATTGCTGTGCTATCCTATGACTCCTTTGGGGTGGGCAATCCCAACAGCCACAAGGGCTCTTCTTTGTCCTCTGAAAGCCAAGCTTCCAATGTCTGCCCAAAGCTTTCCCTTGTTTTCACAAACATCTTTACTTTTGCCTCAAAATCTGTTGTTTTCTGGGTAGGGCCATAACTTGTACCCACTTGGCAAGAGTTCCTCAGACTTGGGACAAATCCCACACGTATCCACCTCTTCCATGTTCATTCTGGCTTGCAGAGCCACCATTCCATGCCTGAGCCCTGATATCCCAAGCTCCCAGCTCACACGTGGTGTTGGTGACCAGGATCCACCATCTGTGCCGGCAGAGTGCTGCAAAGCCGGAGTCAAAACCTTGTTTTAAGCAAACAGAAATGTGCAGGACATACCAGACTCCTCGCTGGAAATCAGAGCCATATTCTTCAAAACTCTGACCCTTTGTTCAGACGCCCTTTGGAGACCTCCCGCAAATACCTCACTTGGACTTCCAGATGCAAGAAATTAATTTTATTTTTTTAATTCTGTGCCACAAATCCTTAATTTTGGAATGTGCACTTTTCCTGTGCGGTCCCTGGCTCCTAGAGACTACAAATACATGTGAAATTGCAACAGACATTGATAACAAAAGTTTGAGGGTAACCCAACAGCTTTTCAAAGCCTTCTCTAGATAATTTATCCTAGACTGGCGAGTAGCCACAAGCTCCATGGTGGGGAAGGAGGCTGCTTTTGATTTAGCTGATGTTTAGGTGTGAATGAGGAGGAGAGATATACGATTAATCACTGGAAGCAGGGAGATGGTATTATTTTGATTCATACTTGACAAGTTTTCTAGGAATGCTGAACTCGAGTAGAAGTGCATGATGGACCCAGCTGTTCAAACAGTGTGATTAATTAAACTGATTCCATGTGAAAAACAACACTGACTCTCGCTCTCAAATTGCAAATCATTTTCAATATATTGGGGAAGGGCCAGCCCGAGTTTTTATTAATTGCTCTGGAGGTGATGAATCAGGGTTGTCTACAGAGACCCACACAGGCGCACATTCCTGAGGACGTACGTGATGGTGGGCTGGTTTCTCGGCTGCTTGGAGCAGCAAGAGTTGCTTTCCCGGAGATGCTGCCACTTGCACACGAGGCAGGGATGAATCCCCGGGGTGCACAAGTTTGGATGAGCCTTCCCCTCCCAACACTGCTCCGAGAGAGTTGCAAAACTGCAACGGAGCCGGCGCTTGTGCTTCGAGCAGCGCTAATAATAAACCCTCCTCTCCCCTCGTTCACCTGCCAAACCACGGCTCTCTCAAAATATCAGCACGCTGAGAGCGGGCCGTGCACTGTATGATTTGCCCAAGACCACACAGGAAGCCTGTGGCCAAGCTGGAAATTGAGCCCAAAGGCTCCCAGCTCCAGGATTTGGGCTTGGCTGCCCATCCTAAGACCCTTCCCCACGCAGTGCTGGGGCAACACAGAGAGATGGGTTGGACAAAAGCACCTTGCCTGCACATATTTAAACCCAGCCTGGCGTTGGGATGCCCTTGCAGCAGGTGCTCAGTGGGATTTATGCACCCCCAGGTGAGCATGCCGGGGACTCGGCCCCATGAAAAGGTCCGGAAAAATCCTGCCCTGCAGTGGAGGCTTTTGATTTATATTTTCTCCGCCAGCTTGTCTGTTTTACTCATGCTGCTGACAAGGAGAGGGATATTTGATCCGTGCTGAGGGGCAGATGTTGAGCACCGCGGAGCAGGAGGCAGGGCTGCTCCTCAGGTGTAAAACTTCTGATGGCCATAAAACGACTTACAGGGGGTTGGGAGGGAAAGAAATAGATTAATCTGCCTGGTGCTCACAGATGTGGAAAAATACCCTTGAAACAGCTCGACTGGATGTTTGTCACCGCAGCTGCCACAGAGGGAGAGTGACAGCCCAGCAGCAAGTGCACCTTTCAACTCCACCAAATCCCGCAGGGCACCCCCGATACCAGGCAGTGACCCTGTGCTAACCGGTTTCAAATGTAACATTTGAAATACCTCGCAAATACACATCTGAGCCCAGGTTTCCACCCTGAGCCTGGTGGGGAGGCTCTGAAAGCTTATTGCAAGCACCTGTCTGGTCTTCAGAAGCATTGATCTCCTACTGAGGTCAGCAAGAGGAATTAGAGGGGCTGGTGGTTGCTGCAAAGCCCTGATCACAATCCCAAAATTCGCTGCCCAGGGAGCCCTGTTCTGACCCCTCGTGTTTGATCCCAGCAGGAGAAGTCATGTGCATTGAGATGTGTCCCAGACACCTCACGTTGGTGGAGCCCATGTGGCTCCAACCGGCCTTCCTCAGGGGCACGGCAGCTGGCTGATTCCTGGAAAATATTGCTTTGTCCACCCTCTTCAGACCTTGCAGGCTGCTGTTTCTCCAAAACAGCTGAGTGATAGTTAAAAAATGCTTGCCCTCTTTCCCCTCTCTCTGAAAGGAATGGGAGTCTCTACGGACCCATTTATATTGCTGGCTCAACTGAAGTTAATAGGAATATTCCCCTTCTTCTCCACAGGGGCCACATTTTTCCCTTGGGAGATCTGCAGGGCCATTTACTAATTTCACAGACATCTCTGCAATTCCCCCTTGTCCACCTGAGCTTCTTAGAAATGGAGAATGTGATCCCCCTCTGTCTCTGGGTGATTGTGACGCCCTTGCCTTCATGCTCGTGCTGCTCCAAACAACACATTTTCTGAGCACACTGTGTTTGTCTGAAAATACACCAGGAGGGCTGCCCAATTTGGAAATGACTTGAATTACAAAAAAAGCACAGCTGTCTTTAACAGCTCTCGAAGCTCATGCAACTAGTCTGCAATTTATTGACTAGGATTAGATGCTTATTGTCTATGACACTTTAAATACCATTACATTGAAGTTTATACAAGAAAGTCCAAGTTTTCAAACTGGAATCTTAGCAATAACAGCTGGACCATTTGTTTATATGATAGACAGAAAAGAATGACTTCTGTAATCTGTGTATTTGGCTTTAGGATTTTCTACGACATGGGGAGACAGAAACCTACCCCATCCCTAATTGAGGATTGTGAGACAGAGCTGAGCAGCACTGGGTAATTTGTCCCTGATGTTGAGACTGCAGCCAAAGCTGGGGTTGAGTCCTTCCCTCACACCTGACGGAGAAGCACTTGAAACCCTCTAGCCCACCTCTGACAGGCAGGGCTAAGTCTCCCGTCTCTCTCCCCCAAGGCTGCTCACATTCCGCATTTTGTTTCTAGCATGAAAGACTTTGTTTTAAATCATAATAGTAACCAGGCTGTAATCACATTATAGCACACATGGAGAACTCGCAAAAAGTCATGTGCTTTGGATTTGACATTCTGATTTATGGTTGTGCGCTCCAGTTACACAGCTGCAATCTCATTTTCGACAAAGATGTTTTCTATTTTTCTATTACTTTGCTTCACCCTGTCTTTATGTCGAAGAAAATGAAAGCCACCAGGTGAAGCCGGCACAAGAGGACAAATGTTTGCATGTTCTGGATCAAAACCATGATCAAATATTTTATGCTCTCCTTTCATAAACAGCTTTCTACAGGCACATGTGGAGGGGGTGTAGATTCTTCATTTTGAGCCATTTGAAGTTTAAAAAAAAAATTCAGACTTTTATTTTTTCAGAAACTAGATCAGCCTATGAAATTCACATCCCAGCTACTTGATCACAGTGACTTCACCAAAGAGGGAAGAGGTTGCAGAATTACTCCTCAGACAGTTGGGCAGCCTCTCTGCTTGCTGGGACCCAAAGCTGCTCCTTGAGTAAATTTTACTCCTGAGCAAAGCCCAGCAGAGGTGGCAAAGCCTTTCCCTGCTCAGTTAATTGTAGATTGCCGTCATCAGCCCTTCCCTCTGTCAGTAACCCATTGACTTTGCATTCCTAGGAAGAGTAGCAGCATTCCAGCTTAATTAAAAAAGTGAGCACTTTTGCAGTAAATTGCATTAACGTTGGAAAGGGGCCAGAGCTTATGTTTTACATGAACCTCTCTTGTCTAGAGCAGAGTAAAGAAAAGAAAATGTCATCAACATTCTTTTCACAATTTAAACACTGATGATCTATCTTTAGGGCCAATGCTGGCTGAGCATTACAGAGAGCACAAAACCACCACTGAGTCCCTCACTAGGGGTAAATTACGCGTTGCAAACTCATAAACCTTCAAGTGTGGCGTAAAACTTTACTCAGGCCATCATTTTCAGTACGGCTTAGGAAGGGCCTAGATGGAAAACATATTTCTAGTGGTTCTAGAGCATGTGTTAAGGAGCTGAAAACAAACACTAGTGGAGCTTCCATGGGTCAGACATTGACCACGAGCCCTTGCTGCAACAAGGCTTTGACTGTAGAGCCCCTGGGCCAAGCAGCCCCTTGGTCTCAACAATAAGTTATTTTATCTACTCTAGAAATTCTGTGGGCTCTAAATGAGGGAAGTTTCTGTCTTCAGGACAGTGCTACTCTAAGTTAACAACTAAGCACTGAGCTGGGACTCAGTGGAGTTGAGCCTTGAAATGGAGAGTCAGGCTGTTGAAAATGCCCCATGAAAAGAAAACTCCAGAAATTCTGGGTACATCAAGAAGACCAGAATTTAAATCACTTTTTTTTTCCCCAGACCAGAAGTTCCCAAATATCAGGGACTCAGTTCAACCACAGCCTTCAGCTGCTTCTGCAGGGACAGATATCAGTAAAACTGAGACACTGGTGTTGGGATGCCAAGCCACAGTCTAAAAGGGACGTTGGTGACAATATCTGCTGCTCAGCTTTCCACCAGCAATAACTCATCTCTTGGGATAATGAAGCTGTTCAGTTCTGGGCCTACGGGGTTGCAAGAAAATGAAGAATTCAAAGACCTTCGGTTTTTCAGGTGAAAACTACAGACTGGAAACTTCCCCTCTTGCTCCACAGAACTTTGATGGGGAAAAAAAATCCAAAATTTGAGAAAGGGAGAGTAATTTGTTTACCACTATTGGTTAAATCCTGATATTCTGGCTGTGCTGATAAGATTGATCTGTTGATCAAAGTACCAGATCTGTGTGAAATGGGCAGGGACACACTGGAGTGCAAGATCTGCTGCCCCTGAGCCAAGCAGAGCAGGAGAACACCAGGTTTTCTTTTTCCAGAGAGGTGGGATAATCCCAGAGGATCTCTGGGTTACTGCCAGGGTTGGTCCCTCAGCAGAGTAAAGAGCAGAGCAGGTCAGTGGGACTCTATAACTCTGTAAGAGGGTGTTCCTGGCTGTTCATGTCCCATTCCCAGCTCCATTCCTGTCCCACAGATCCTGAGATGGACGGAGTAGGACTGAGCAGAACGACTCAAGCAGAAATCCACAGCAGTTCCTTCTCCTGCGCTCACCCTGCATTTCCGTCCCTGGCTCAGCCAGTCCAAATATTTTTGACCAAGAGGTTTTCCACTGGAAAATGCTGTTCCTTCTGAAATCAAGCAGGAACTTGTTCAAATGTCAATGACACTCTTTGGTCAGGAAAAAGTCAAAACATTGCATTTTGATAGTGCAGTTTCATTTAGTGACATTTTGACTTTTCTATCATAATACAATCCTGTTCTATTAGAGCAGATTATGTAGTTCTACATGTTCAGCTACACTTAACAGTTGATACAATGTAAAAGTCAAAACAAATTACCTCCTTCAACCCAGTCTAACAAAACATCCCAGTCTCCTTTCAGTTTTTGTATCCTGGAGGCAATTGTGACTTTTAGCTTATAATTCTAAATGGGAATGATTCTCATTTTACAAAATAATGGAAGCCCTGGCAGAATAGAAACTCCTGCTCCTGGCCACTATTGAACATATGCCTGGTGGCTGGTACTCCAGAACCATCTTTTAAAACTCATTAAGTAATGGAATTAATTAAGAAGCGTTACCACAGCACTCACAGCCACCTGCCCATCTGCCCTGGAAGACACTTATCAACTTAAAAAATGTTATCTTTTAATTTTGTTGCGAATGCCATGGGTATCTTCCCCAGAGCAATTCATCCCAAAGTTTTCTTTATGGTGGGTGGGAAATAAGATCACCTTTCACATGGGATTTTCCTGGAAAAATGTGGGCATTTACTTCAGTTTGAGGTGGATGGATATTCCCATGGCCATCCATGTGCTCTAAACCCCATATTGATCAGACCCCCGTTTCCTGTAGAGGGATGTAGGGTGGGTAGCTCAGATGGAGACTTTGATTTGTTGAACTATCAGGTGAACTCTGTCCCTGGTGCTTCCAGTAGACACATATTTCATTTTCTCTCCATGATATCTCTGGTTAGTGCCATTGGGAAATCTCTCACCATGTGCTTCTCGGGACTGGCCAAAGCTGGAATGTTTTGGAGGACTCATACAGTGGCAGATTAACTAGAAAGAAAAATTTGGAAGTAATTTTAAAACAATTCCCCCTCCATGCTGGCTTTTTGTTTTTGTTTGTTTGGTTTGGTTTGGTTTTGGTGGGGTTTTTTTTGCTATTTTTTGGTGATAAACATTTCCCTTGAGAAATTCTATTTATTTGTTTTACAATAAAATTCTGAGTACTATTGAAGTTCAAAGTTGCCTGTGTCTGCTGTGGTGCACTTAAAGATTTCCTTTCACCAGAAAGAACTTGTTTCTATGACAAAATTCCTGAGAAAAAAATTTCTTACTTCACTGAGACATCTCTGAAGCTTTACCATTTTTCCACAAACTATGTAAACAAAATCATGAGCTGAAATGATGTTTGTAATTCTCCATGTCACAGACAGCTGTTCAGCCATGCACTTGCTAAAGACAAGATTCCAAGCACATGATAATTGAAAAAAAAAAAAAAAAAGTAAGAAAAACAAACCCAAAAACTTCTGTGCATTTTTGAGGGAAAAAATATTTGTGGAAAAATGGCTAAAATTAATTGCCAGGAAAACGGGCCCAACCAGCCCTTGCAAAGTGAAAACATTTGGGGTATTTTGCACAAAACCATCTTCCCACTTCCTTTGCCAGGGGTCGGTGCAGGTGCAGAGGGATTTGTCTGGGAAGAGGTGACTCATGGTTCCCTTGGGAAAATGAGGGGATCCAGGCCCTTGCCCTGCAGGAGGATGGGACATTGGGGTCAGGCCCTGTGCAGATGGTGGAACAGAATCTGTGAGGCCATGCCAGGCCACACCAGACCATACCAGGCCATACCAGGCCATACCAGGCCACACTAGGCCATACCAGATCATACCAGGCCGCACTAGGCCACACCAGGCCACACCAGGCCATACCAGGCCATACCAGACCATACCAGGCCATACCAGGCCGCACTAGGCCACACCAGGCCATACCAGGCCACACTAGACCATACCAGGCCACACCAGGCCATGCCAGGCCATGCCAGACCATACCAGGCCATGCCAGGCCATGCAAGGCCATGCCAGGCCACACTAGGCCATGCCAGGCAGCTCTGTTCACCCTTGCCAGGGAGGGATGGCTCTGGCCTCCTCAGGAAGGCTGATATCTGCCACCATCTCCTGGACAGTGCCAAGGGTCCCTTAAGCACCTTCACCTGCTCCAGAATTATTTTATTTCCCATTAACTGGTGCAAACCTATGGAGAAAAGAGGCATTGACCATGATCATAGCAGAGCAAGGCCAGGATGGGAGCCAGGGATGATATTGCACAAGCTGGATAAACATTTCTTCCCGAAATTCTGTTTATCCCGAAATTCTTCACGGAGCCTGTCTGCCATGGGCAAAGGCTTTGCAGAGCTGCTACACTCCATACCTTGCAAAAAGACCCTGGAAGAGAGATTATGTTTTCACATTGTTTCCCAAATTACTTTAAATGTCAACTTAAAAGGCTTTTAAGGTTTTTATTTCAAACGGAAGTATTAACTGGAACTGCCAGGGGCAGTTAGCTTGAGCAAAGCAATACCGTGCATCTTAAACAGGGTAGAAATTTTTATGACCCAAATTCTCCATTTATTATACACAGATGGTGGGAGAAGGCTGCTGTCCCCAGTGCCCAGCAGTGAAGCAGGTCTGACCAAGCTCTTCTACAGACAAATGGTGCCTGCTCAGAGCTCCCTGAATGTCAACTGATGCTTTTCTCCTTGTTCCTTCTATGCAGGGTGACACAAGGACTGAGCCTGATTGGTGGGGCTGGTGAAAACCATCATATTCCTGCCTTAGTTTAGGCTGAAGGTGTAGCAGAATGGGGCACAGCACTTCCCATTGCCAAGCATGAGTGTGGGCTCTGGCTGACACATCCCTGGAGGGTAGCCACACTCACTAGTAGTGGTCACATCGTGCCATTTGGTTCTGCAGGTGCTCAGAGACACCCACCTGCCCCTACACTCCCATTGGTTTTATCTGAAAGGTTTGTACAAGAACCCAGTTAAACCTGGGGTGAAAACACAGGTCCAGGGTGGCAGCCAGAGCCCTCAGCCTCAGCAGAAAAGGTGTTAACAGGAGATGAAAGAGATAGCCGTGGACAGAAAGATAAGGAGCAATTCTGTTCTTTTATTTTGACATCCTGAGAAGGAATCTTTGCCAAAATGGGTTGATCAATTGATCATTGAGCCAATGGAGCAATCAAAGGTAGCTTGTGGGAGGGAGAGTGTGTTTATTTGCCTTATTCTTCTCCTGTTCTCACTGACACCACCTCATCAAAAAGACTATTCAATACCTTAAGATTGTTAGAGCTGTGTTACACTCATAATTGCTAGAGGGAAAACAGGTGAATGAACTCCTCCTCCAGGTAATGCGGCAAGTGGAGGAAAAAATCACCCAAATTAAGTGCAAAAGTCATGCTGACCTGTGGGCAGGTGAGCAATTTCTAATCACTCACTCAATTGTATGATGTTACTTCTTCCAGCCCTGAGAAGGGCAAAAACCTCACAGCTGAGCTCTCCAGACAGGAGTTTAGAAAGCCTCAAAAACTGCAGTGTGACACAGAAAGAGAACGGGAGAGATCAAGCTTGGTTCATGCGGGAGAATAAATTATGCCAGGGGAAAATGGAAGTGGCCCATGATGCATCCTATGGGAGAAGTAGGACTCCCAACCATAATTGACTAATTACATGGGAAGAAAATTCGTGCTTCAGCACAGATCTACTAATGCTTCTATAACAGAGGCAGTGGCCAAGGCCCTTCTGAGGAGCATCTTGGTGTTGTGGTCACCAGCTCTGCTTGGTACCAGTCATTAGGCTTTAGGGAAAGACAAGAAAACAAATCCAGGAGTGAGATTGCACAAGGAGCAGGAAAGGAGCTGTGGTGAGGAAATAATGCTCATCCCCTGCAAGAGCCAGGAAGTTCCAAAGCCTGTGATTAATTTAATGTGCTGTAAATGCTCTATGACAAACATGGGCATCAGCTGTTCTTCTAATCCCACTTGGAAATTCCAGACAGTCAGACACCCAGCACATCATACCACAAGCTTTCGTTTCCAATCCCAGGATTGTGCCTACCGGCGTGACACGAGAAGCTCTGGGCTCTTCCTGCCCCGAGTTTGGTGAGGTGGCCAGACTCCCACGTCTCTCAGGATCTAATTCCTCCTGATTTTCAGCCTAAACATTTCTGTGACCAACATATCAGCTATTTTCGTGCTGGTGGTCCTTGGTTAGCCCACAAAGAAGGAGTGTATCCTTCTGTCCCATCTCCTGAATTTCCAAATCACTGCTGTCCAATCCAGGGAATGGTTCTGGCTTGCATTTGACCTTGCATTTGTGTGGCCAAATGTCAGATCACTCTGGCTGCCTCTTTGGTATCACTCAGGTTTAACAGTATCACCCCAAGTTGTGGTGCTTTTATTTCTCACTCCTTCAACAGGTTCTTCAGAAGGTTCCTTTGCCTTGTTGCTCTCTTGAAGAACCAAGGTGTTTCTAGTGTAATCCCCACTTTTTTTTTTTTTTTTTTTTTTTTTACTCAAACCCAATATTAAATTGCTTGGGGCTAGATTTGGAACACGAGTTCCCCTTGCCAAAGGAATCAGCTATCTTAATGAATATCTATGGTTATACATTGAGTCAGAGCAACACAACCTGTCCTTAACAAAAGCATGTGGGATTTGCTGCATCTCTGATGCTCCCACTGCCTCCTTGCATCAAACTCTGCTCTCAGATCCTCCAGAAAAATGAGGTCAGACAATGGACATGTGGTAGGCATGAGCATCCTGCCCTCCTTACCTCACTTGTGTGAGTTTAGGCATTAGTTTTCCTTCTCCAGTCCCAGGACAGTGCCTTCCAGTTGACAGATTCATTATCTTTCCTTGCTACTGAAGCTGCAGTTTCATGTGCTGGTGCTTTTTAGTACCCTCAGTGTTACCCGTTCACTTGAACACCAATTATTTCTGGGTTCAGCACAGGGCTAAGCAGACAAAACCCTGCAGCCTGCATTTTACAGGTCACAGTAGATGATCTAATGATCCCCTTGGCCTCAGGGACTCCAAATGTTAAAAGCATTATATGGCACATCCTTTAAAAAAGCTGGATATTTTTGGCACTGTCCCCTTTCTCACTGTGATCTTATCAGTCCTCACAAGCTGAATGCTGTTGAAATTTATTGGTTATTTCACATGAGTGGAGGGCATCAAGAAATGCTCTGGGGAGTGTTGCAGATGATTCATTTGTGGGAAACCTTTCCCAAGCTGGATTTCTGTGCAGGATGTGGGAGAGGAGCAGCTCCATGCAAAAGAGCCACGCTCCAAATAAACAAAAGGAGGCATTTCCCCCATGGTGGGGAAGGGACTGCTGAAAATCTTTGCTTATATGTGTGAAAAGCTTACCTGGGATCCCAGAGAGATGGGACAATTACTTGGAGGAGCACTCCAGCTGGGATCATTAGGAAAATGGGTCATATCAGGCTAGGGAAATCCTCCAAACTGGAGGTAGGGGGATTTTTGGGAGAAACACCACATGCACACTTCCCTTGGTGTCTTCTTCCTATTGGAGACAGAACCTGGACTGAGTGAACCAGGTTCAGAACATGTTATGCCTAAAATGCAGCCTTGAAGCTGAAAAGGGAGCCCAAGGCCATTCCTACCACATTCCCTCTAAGGTCCTACACCCCTGTGGGGAAGATGAGGGTCTGTGCATTAATCAACACATAAATATGCAGGATTTTTTCTGAAATTTGTGGACTTACCTTCCCAGGGCACCCACCAGGGCACCCACTGTGGGGTATAACTTCATTGTTAACAAGTCAGAAAATAGGAATTTTTCCCATGGAGAAAGGAAATTTAAAAAATATAGTTATATTTTTGTTTTTCTAAATTCAAATTAGAGGAGGGGCAAAAATTAATATAATTTTTATAAAAAAAATTATGAGGCAATGGAGCACCTCTGCCCTGGAGTCAGGCTGGGAGAGCTGGGAGTGTTCATCTGGAGGAGAGAAGGCTCCAGAGAGACCTTAAAGCCCCTTCCAGTGCCTAAAGGACTCCAAGAGAGCTGGAGAGGGACTTGGGACAAGGAATGGAGGGACAGAACACAGGGAATGGCTTCCACTGCCAGAGGGAAGGGATGGATGGGAGATTGGGAAGGAATTCCTGGCTGGGAGGGAGGTGAGGCCCTGGCACAGGGTGCCCAGAGCAGCTGTGGCTGCCCCTGGATCCCTGGAAGTGTCCCAGGCCAGGCTGGACAGGGCTTGGAGCAGCCTGGGATGGTGGAAGGTGTCCCTGACATGGCAGGGGGTGGCACTGGATGGTCTTTAAAGATCCCTTCCAACCCAAACCATTCCATGATTTTACAATTCTATGATGAGAGGTCTTTTCCACTGTTTGATGTTCAGGCAAGCATATTTCCATTTAAACAAATTTTGAAAATAACTTTTCATTTAGGGAAACAAAATAGCAAAAAAAAAAAAAAAAAAAAAAAGTTTTGGGGTTTTTTTTACCAGCTCTACTGATCTAATTCCAGGATGGATAATTGTATTCTGGCTGATTATTGTAGGACTGGAGCTCCAGTCGGGTAGAACATTCTTTTTATTGGAAAGCATTATGTGATGCTGGTTTCCATTAAGAAGGCAACCCCAAGTCTCTACTTTGCTTGCCCTGCTCCTGCAAGAGAAACATTTTCCATAATCCACTGAAAAACATACAGGAGAATGGTTTTTGGAATTGATAAATATTCTGAAAAAATGTTTCCTATGCTGGTCACATAGTTATTTTACCTTGCAGAAAGATTTTCCTAAGACCATAGTTTGAAATCTTCATCACTTCTGAGCTGAGCAAAAATCTTGCAAGTCTACTTAGATCAAAAGTGACTTCTTTTTCATTCTTTATTTACATAAATTTCCATTAATGGAAAAACAAAGGTTTAATTTTAAAAAAGTACTGTAAATCAATAGCTATATAAACATTAAAGCACTAACAAATCCTTAGTTAAGGATTTGTTCATAAATTGCTTTTTAAAGTCGATCTGGCAAAAAAAAAAGCATATGATGAAAAGAGTTGCAGAATTTATTTTCCACATTTTAAAAGGAAAAAGAAAGGAAATAAGCAAAACTGATTTTTTTTTCTGATAAAAACAAAATATAAATTTAAAAGTTTGCTTTGTTCCTTAAAAAGTAAGGCCACTTCAAGCCTTTAATTTGTATATTTTAAAGAACTGCGTTTCTATTAAAATATCTTCCTCATCAGAAAAATGAAACCAAATTATTTCTGCCCATAAGCAGAGCACAGGTCTGACTGTTCTGTGTTACAGATTGATCCTAATGAGCAAATGATGGCTGTGAAGGACCACATCAGGCACCTAAGTGAGTAACCAGTTGCAAAACTGCCTGTTAAATTTTTATTAACCCTTTATAAACTTCAGATATGATGTGTGACCAATGTAACTTGGCTTTTCCTTCCATAAACCTCAATGCACTTTATGGGTTGTGATCGGTGCCCTGGGGGAAGCTCAGTGATTCAGCTCTTTCTGCTGGGGTGTAAAAACCCTGCAGGTGAAAGCAGCTGAGTGGGAAATGGGGTTATCTCCATGGCAGGTCTTTCAGAGACATTCAAAGATCAGAAACTTGAAATCACTCAGATATCACTCAGATGCCACCTCTAGATGCAGGTTTTTCTGCTTTCTATTAAGCATTTTTTGCTCTGCCAACAAACAGCAGCATGATCCCACTGCAATGAATCCCCCAGGTCTCAGTGCTGAAACAAATCACAGGAACAGAGACATAGACCAGAGAATGGTTTGGGGTGGAAGGGACCAAAAACCTAATCTTGCTCCAACCCCCTGCCATGGTAGGGACACCTTGGGCCATCCCAGGCTGCTCCAAGCCTTGTCCAACCTGTCCTTGGACACTGCCAGGGATCCAGGGGCAGCCACAGCCTCTCTGGGCACCCTGTGCTAGGGCCCCCTTACCCTCCCAGCCAGGAATTCCTTCTCACTATTCCATCTATCCCTGCCCTCTGGCACTGGGAAGCCATTCTCTGTGTCCTGCCACTCCAGACCCTTGTCCAAGTCCCTCTCCAGCTCTCCTGGAGCCCTTTTGGCACTGGAAGGGGCTCTGAGCTTTCTCTGGAGCCTTCCCTTCCCCAGGTGAGCACCCCCAGCTCTCCCTGCCTGAGCAGAGGGGCTCCAGCCCTTGAAGCATCTCCATGGCCCTTGATGGAATGCATGGTTGCATATCATTAGACAGCTGGGGAATTGGAGTTATTGGCCATTCAGGACTTAAATACAGCACCCCGAAGGTACAAATTTCAAATGGTTCCTCTCCTCCTCTGGCACCCTGATTATCTCTGGTGGGGCTTTCCCCATAGATACATTCCCACAGTGGCCTTTTGTTTGATTAGCAAGAGCCAGGCTTTGCCGGAGCTGTCTCCCCAGACAGCAGACCCCAAGGACAGATGGTTTGTATAATGCTCACAATTAATGCAGCATTTGCTGTGGGGTTGTTTTTTCATTGTGATGCTTGAAGGACTCCAGAGGTGCCCCATGGCAGAGGTACAGGGAGCAGATGGGTCTAACAGCCTCCCCCATGCTCTCCAAATCCTTCCAGGTCTACTTCAAAAAACAGGTTTATTTTCCTGTGCAAGTACCACTTTTCCATATGCCAAACCCCAGCACCTGGAAAAGAGGCCAATTAACACAAAAATATAGAAGACCACATGTCTTCCAAGAGAGCCCCTGTGATAGAGGCTGTTTGCTCACCTTCCCACAGATCCCAGAGGTCTTTTACATGGGGTCCCAGCCTGGCTCCTGCCTGGCAAGAACTCAGCATCATTCCCCAAATAGCAGTGAGATTTCTTGGAAAGCTCCATGCTTTCCTGCTGCTCTCCCTCCTCCTGCCCCACAGTTCCCCTTTCCACCCGCCCTGGCTGCTGCACCTCGAGCCATTCCCCTCCCTCCATGCCCAGCCAGGGGATGCCACAATTTAACAGCACTCACACTGGCAGCAGGAGCTTTCAGAGCAGTTTCCCTGCACCAGCACACATCTGCAAAGGCAGGAGCATCCTGCATCCCCTGTCAGAACCAGGGCCCCTTGGCATGAGGCGTGGAGTGGAGGCATGTGAAGACATGGTTTCCTGCCTCGGAGAAATTCCCTCCCCAGAAATGAGAGCCTGCAGAGCAAAACACAGCTGCAAATGGCACTCAGAGCCTCAGGAGGCCAGGCTTTAAGAATAAGCAGGCACCTTGGGCTGGGAAGGTCCTAGTACATTTTTGCAGCTATGTAAACAACAGTAAACTGCTCCTTTTGGCCGAGCTGGAGGTTGATGGCATAACAGGAAATTCTGGTGGATGATTTTCTTTTTTGGAAACCACATGAAAGTTAACCAAACTTTCCCAAAACAGATGAAAGATTCTGACCAGGAGCAGTCAGAGGATGAAGCGGGAGTTTTAAGGGCATTTGTAATCCGGTCTAGCCCCAGGCACGGCCGTGCTAGCAGATTCCTGCCATGGAAAACAGGCTACTGCTCCTGGGCTGCTCCAGGAAAACCCCTCTCCACCAGCTCATGGCCACGGTGGGTGATGCAGCCAAAAGTGGGACACCAAGGAAAGGCTGCTCTGGGGGTTATCAGGGGGAAGACAGCAGGGCAGAAGTAGCTGTCCTGCCATGCCTTTATCCAAGCCTGGTGGTGTTGTTCCAAAAACAGGTCTCTGTGAACCTGAGAAGCAGAGAAATGTTTGAGTTTCAGGGACTGCACATGGCTTTTCTTTTACAAGCCAGGGCCTTTTTGTGGGGACTCAATCCAGGTCTCCAAACCAGTTGATGAGGCAAGCCAGGGTGGTTCTGTTGTTAACTCCATTAATCCTCACCCTGCACAAAGGCATCAGGATCTGCTCAGCCCTGAGCAGGCTGGTGGCTCCCAGTGTTCCTCTTGGCTGGTTAGAGGAACAACGACGGGAAAAAAATTAAAAAGAAAAAAGAAAAAAGGGGTTTTTTTTGCAAAGCCAGTAGTGCCCAGCCAAGAGGCTTCCACACACAAGTGGCTTCTGAAACACGAACCAACCACAGAGGTCTCAGCTCTTCTCACAGCGCAAGTGTGTGGGCTCGGCTGGAAACCCTGCTCCAGGGAAGGCCCTGCCTGCTGAACTCGGGCCAGCAAGCAGAGCAGCCCAGCACTAGACCCTGGGAAGGAGGCACACCGGGTCTCCCAGGCCACTTCCCAGAGCCCCGTGGCTTCATATGGGGTCAGGGTGGGCAGGGAAAGGGAACGGAGTCTCTGGGAAGGGAGCAGGCACCGCAGCTGTGAGCGAGGACATCCTCCCCAGCTGCAGAGACCCTTGGACCCAGGAAGTTTCCATGGGTCAGGACTTTGCAGGCTGTTCCTCAGTGTTTATTTGGGTTGGCTCGGGAGCTTCCCAGTGCGTGTGTTTACTGGGGTGGACACATCCCTGCAGGGCTGGAGAGGTGCCCTGGATGTCTCTGTCCCAGAGGCAGCTCGGCATTGGGAAGTGGGGGTCCCCATGATGCATTCACATTCAACTGACATTGATTGAAGTCTTAAACAAATCCAGCCACAACCCTGGAAACTTTCTTTGGAGGAGCAGATCCCGTCTCCAAAGTGCAGCATTCAGCAAGCTGAAGGGAATGGGCTAGGCTGGGTTGTAAGACATGAGCTAACTGCCAGCTTCTATTTCCATCTGGGAGAGCGATGGAGCCAAGATCAATAAATCATCATCATTGCCACCAAGAGTTTGGTTTTATTGGATGATAATATATTTCCTACTGGTGAGACCATGTACCAGCAGCTGGAAGAGGAACAAATGACTATTTACATTGCAGAGCAGGGAAGACAGAGGAAAAAAATAAGTAAACATATCACATATGTTATATGGAGATTACTGCAGGGTTAGTCTCCCTTATGACATCTACCTCGGAGGGGAGGGGCAGAGGAAGGTGACTCATAAATGTCCCAATGCTAAGTGAATTATTCCATCACTTCACTGCCCTGTATCTCCCATGTCCACGGATCCCTTCTTCTCCCCAATTCTGCAAACACAGCTCATGGGCCAAGTGTGTAATTAGCAGATCTTTGGGTGCTGCAGAGGCTTTGCTGAAGCCCAGAGCTGTTGAGACCCTCACAACAGGGGCACTAAGGGCATTATGTTGTCCCTTTGAGAAGCTCTTGCCTTCAGGAATCCTTCATTCCTACACCACAGAGATGAGGCACCCACAGAGGTGCTGCAAACAGCACAGGGGGGGCTGGTAGGAGAGGTGCCATTGGAACAGCTTCAAAGCCACTGAGTCTGCAGGGAATATCTGTGCTCAGCACATGCTCCAGGCCTCCAGATTGTTCCTTCTCATCTGCCAGGCTGAGGTTTCTCTTGCTCATCTTTGGTCTGCAGGGTCCACGCTGCCTTCTCCCCTGAGGCAGGATGTGTTGGGAGGCTGTCACCAAAGCATCTGTTACAGAAACCAAGCATTCCCTGCTGGAATTTAATCTTTGTCTATACCAAAGTCTTCCAGGGGACAGGGAATTTTTGTTTGATAAAAATTGCCATTCCAATCAGCTCTTCTTTTCCCTTTTTTTTTAATAGAAAGCCTAATATAAATACAATACAATGTGCAGCCAAGACATCTCAATGCTCAAAATGTATTAGCCACCCCTTTTAATACCAAGGCCTTCCCAGGAGGTAACCCCATCCTCCCCAAGTGCAGTTCCAAGATCCCTGTGCCACGAGGAGAACTGACACCCTTCCAGGGGAGAGAGCTGGTGCTGGCTGCTCCATCCTTGCTGCACCAGGAATCAGTCCCATTTCCATTCCTGCCTCTCCTGCTTCTGACCATTAGGTCTTGGCCTCCTAAACAGGCTTTCATCACCCAATTAGAAACAGAGCAACCTCCTGCTACTCAGTTGTATTTGGCACAGGGAGTGCTCACAGGGAAATAATCCACAGTGCTCTGCCTGGGCCGGCACGTGCCCCAGAGCAGGGTTTGGCTGCCTGGCCCTCCAGCCATGTCCCCCTTCTGCACTCGGCCATCCCCACTGGTCACTGTCACCAGCAGATCATCAGCTCCTTAAAGCAGGACCAGCACCTGCCCTGGTCATTGCAGCTCCTGCCCCTTCAGAGCCAGGGGACAGCTGATGTCACCCATGTCCTGCTGGGCTCCAGGAGACCCCAGCTTTGGAACACCCTCCTGGTAGAAGAGGGGCTGGAAAAGGGTGCATATCCCACTGTGGGAAGTGGATCTCAAAGGAAGAAAAGGAGCTTTTTTTTCCTGAACATTTGTGGTGCCCCCCCAGTTGACATCCCAAAGTTTGCTGTCCCAGCATTCTGAAATCTCAGGATTCTGCAGAGCTCCTCCAGCTCCAGCTGATGCTGCAGGACTTATGGGGTCACAGGACACCTCCTTACACCTGGATAGGGACCAAGGCACAGCCAGATCTGCCTTTCCAGCCTACACCAGGATGTGGTGGCATCTGTCACCCTTCCCCAGTGAGGAGAAATGGATGTGGAGGGTCAAGCAGAGCTGTCTGATGGGGAATTCCTACTCTGCACTGTGATGGGGCTGTGGAGCACGTCTGGATCTGTCTGTGGTGAGACCACAAGGTTTGCTTCTCCCCAGATCCCTGTGAGTTGGTGTGGCCTGGCTCAGGGATGACGATCCAGGCAAATCAGCACAGACTGAGGAAAGTTGCTGGTCTCTGTTCAGGCTCCCTCCAGTCCTTGGAAGGAGCCAGTGCTGGCCACATCCACCCCCAAAGAAGCAGAACTCGAGGTCCAGCAGCCACCTGGACCCTGGAGAGCTGCCAGCCAGCTGCATCTTGTGTGCCCCAGGGTGGAGGAGGCTGTGGCCATGAGGTGACAAGGACAGCAATGCCTCTGGCACTGTACTGCTCCACAGCACACACTCCCACAGCCATCCCATCCTGTATCCAGTGTAACCTCTCCTGATTAAATCCAAATCACAGTGGAAAGCAGGGGGGTGGGTGCAGGTTCCATCCCCACAGCAGGTGCAAGGCTGAGCACGCTGAGCTGTACTGCACTGCTCTGGTTATTGGGGGAAAAACAAAGCAGCAATTATAAAATCTTCTGGAGCAAGCGGATCACAAGGCTCCAGGGACCCTGAGGAGCTGTAAGAAGGCAGGCAGTAAAAAAGCAGACCCGAGAATAACCCTTATTGAGGTGAAGAAGGTCATGGGGAACGAACCAGCTGCAGCACCTGATGGGCACAAAGGCATCCAGCACCTTGGGAGCATCCAAGAGCTCCTCTGCAAGGGATTTTTGCAACTTGGGTACAAAATTCTGCCTAAATGTGATTTTAGGTACCTATGCCCATTTCTGGGCCTCATTTCCCCCAAACCCAGAATTTATACAGCCACTGTGCACAGGTGGATGCACACACCATCAATCTATTGCAAATATTTTCTAACCCGCTGATGATTTCGGCCCAATTTGGCAGAGGAGTAAAACTTTCAAAAAGAATTTGTCCTCTGGAAGTTTTGTGGAAATGATTGGAGGAGAGAGACATTATTTCTAGCCTGGGTGAGGGAAAGACTCATCAGAGAGTCCACTCTGCCACTGCTCAGGACATTTGGGCTCTTGTAACTACTCTCCTTTCCAGACCCACCTGACCAGACACAGCAGCGAGGGGCAGGACAGAAGGAGGGAACAGCAGCATTGCATGTTAATGAAGTTGGGTAATAATAATTGTTTTATTTATAAGCATCCCCCACCCCTGTTGAATCGCTTGGGGCTCTGCACAACAACCACAAAAACAATTGCTCATTAATTAAAACCACACCAACCTCCCCAAGATTGCAAACAGATGGATAAACACATCAGATGATATAATATCCCAGGAACTGGGAATGGGAAGGGACCACCTGTACCAGCCAGCTTGGGCAGGCAGAGGTTTGGCCAGGGCCTCCATGGAGTCCCAGCCTCAGAGCACTCATCAGGACACCAGAAAACCTCAGGATCCTACAGGCTGCAATGTGTCCCCAGAAAAAGTCAGGAGAGCACTACTCATGTCCTAAAGCCCTGCAGTATCCTAAAAATACCCAGACATCTTGGAGGAACAGTATCATTTCTTCCCATAAAGACTAAATAAAAAAACCTCTTCTTCCTACCAATCCTTCTGTCTGAGCTGGAATGGAAATGCCTCTGCTTCAGCTCTGAGAACAACACCATCCTCATCCTCAGTGCCCTCCACCAGCCTGGCACTGTCCACTCCATGCTGGAGGCTCTCTGAGGCTGCAGAGTGCTCTGGGGGCAAAACCCAGAGGAGGTCCACAGGTGAACTGTTCATTATGGAGTCTGCAGGGTCCTGTAAGTGCCTCCAGCTCGGGGCTGAGAGAAAAACAACACATGGACTTAACAAGTCCCTTCCCAGCCCTTCGGCTCCACACGTGTTTTTCATCTCAGCATCTCCAGCCACTTGCAAGCACCAGTTACCTCTGGATCACCTGCACTAAATAAGGAAAGCACCATTCAATCCATCCACCACAACAAGCTCAGGAATCACTGAGCCAGGCTTGGTTGTTTGTGATTTAATCAATGAGACAGCAGTGGAGTAAGAAAAGTGACTGAAAAAACCATGATCCCCAAAATCCTTTTCTCTCCCTGGAGAACAGAGTCCTGCGGCAGCAAGGACTGAGCCTCCCACCTGCCCTCCTTCCCCACACCTTTTCCACACTGCAAACCTCATTTGAGAGCGTGTTCCTGCAGCCGTGTGTGTCCCTGGGGGCCCACGAGGGGCTGCCAATGTTTCCAGAAAGGTGAGGACGGGCCGAGCCGGCGCTCCTGACTCACGGAGGCAGCTGGAGACTCTCCCTAGCCAGCTGGAGGGTGGGAACAGCTCGTGGGGAGGATGGGGACGCAGGGTGTGGGCTGAGCATCATCAGGGATCAGCCACATGTGGGGAGGAGCCGTGGGGCTGCAGCTCACGCACGGCTCCTCGCAGCTCTGGGAAGCGACGGGTGCCGATCTCACATCCCTGAGAAGGCACCTTTGAGAAGAGGGTGAGGAAAGGCCTCTACTTTCATATCTGCTGCAGGGTTGCATCCCAGCTGGGGCTTTAGAGGAGGACAATTTGTCAGGACTGTCCAGCCAGCTTGGCCAGCTGTGACACTTCTCACCTCAAGGTGCCCGAGGAAGTGGCAGTGGGTGATCCAAGGGAAGACCCCAGCCCCACACAAAGAGTGCTCTGGGCAGAGGCTGGGAACACTTCAGCCTTGATTTATGCTGATTTATACATTTATGCTGATTTAGTCCTTTTCCTCTCTACGGCCCATTCATCCCTCTGCATTCTTACATTAGTGTGTTTTATTTAGCAAATGAACTTAAAGAGTTGTTGAGGGAAATGCTGAGGGTGCCACCTCGGGCACTTGTGTCTGCATCTTGGAGGAAAATCCTGAAAGAGCACTGAGGATTGGTTTGCAGGGGGAAGACTTTGTCTTCCCATCCTCCTTGGATAGTTTGGCAACATATTCCTGCCCTGCACCACTGCACAGAGCCACCTGCCCCCATCCTTATCATCCAGGCTTTGTGTGTCCCATGAGCCCACAGACAGAGCTGACACCAGCAGAACATTTCCAGGATGCTCCATGCTGACCAACACCTTCCACCCTGCTGCCGGGACACCTGGCAAATTCTTCGTCTGGAAAAACTCCTGTTAATGTGATTGACCTCAGTTTCACCTGGATCCTTGTGGGAATACACCACATGCTTTGCCTGAGGCCAGGGATTTCACTTCTACCAAGCCTACGTATCCCTGCTCATGAATTCTGACCCGTTGTGCCACATTCTCACCCAATCTGAGTGGTCCCCCTTGGACTGGCACAGGACATTACATCCCTGGCTGGGTGGTCTTTATCACACCTCTCCATTCCAGGTGCCGGGAGGAAGAGTGGAGCCAGCTCTGCCCAGGAGCACACCCTTGGCCTTCAGCTTGCTCTCCAATGCTACATCCTTCTCCACATGGATCTGCCTTGGAGACGGACCAGATGTCCCCAGCTCCATTTAGAGTCCGTGGGAGACAAGGGGACCTGGGCTGTGGGAGGGCTGAGATGAGTCCCACGAGCTGCCAGGGATCTATGCCTGAATAGCAGAGGTCAGAGTCTGGCCCAGGGTTATTAATTCTCATTCCTCCGATGACATCCACGGCTCTGTGAGGCCACAGCACAGCTGGGGAGCTGCTGTCTTATCAGCTCTCACTCCTGGAAGGCTTCTCCAGCTCTTCTCCTCAAAGGCTGACTTTCTGACCCAACGCAGAGCTCCATGCAACCTCGGAGGAGCCAGTGGCCTATCTCAGGCCTGGATTTGTCCCCTCAGGAAATTACTGTGGGTCCTGACTGATCTCCAGCGGACCCATCCAAAAAAAGAATAATACAGCTTTTCTGCAGACAACTCTATCTTTGCTACATACCAATCCCATGACAAACCAGCTGGCACGAGAGCGCAAGCACGAAAGCAATTTGGCTTCCCTCCTTCTTCTGTTGACAGCTTTAAAGCCGCTCTCTTTAAACTCACCTCCCGTAGGTGGTTCGGCAGCAGAGCCAAAGGCTGTGATTACACTTCCAGAATGTTTGTTAGCTGCAGGTCCCCAGGCACCGAGTTCTGGAAAATATTTTTCAAGCAATGTCCTCAGGGTCAGAGGCAGGTTCTCTGGCTTGTTCCTGGCTGACTTCACACTGGGCTATGCATGCTGCAGCCAGTGTGTTTTTTAGGACTTTTTTTAGGGCTTTGAGGCAGGCAGACAGACAGATCTGAGAGCCTCTCTGGGTACCAGTCCCCTTAGATCCCATCCTAGAACCAGGAGGATTCTCTGGCTCCCCCGCACACAGCTGAGAACAAAGGGCCTGCGGAGGCTCCCCAGGCCCATCAGATAAGGGGGGCATGACTTTCTGAATTTCATTACTAAAAGCTCTGCTCTACCCCTGCCTGATTGGCAGGAGAGTCTCAGCATCCACAGCAAGGTGGAAAGGTCTGGGGAAGTGTAAGGTGGGAAATAGAGGAGAAATTTAATTGCAGCAAGTGGGAGACAGGGTGAAACACTCTTCAGGCAGCCCCCCGGCACCGAGCCTGTGCCACTGGCCCAGGTCACACATCTCCTCACACCAGGAAGTCTCCAGCCATGCCTCCAACTTGCAGTGCACAGGGTAGATGCAAACACCCATGGAAGCAATTAGGACCTCAGCCTCGTGCCATCTGAAGTCTAATCAGCACCACATTGATCCCAGCTTTCCCAGCAGGACATCTGTGCTCCTGTGTGAGGCATGGCTTTGAAAGGTGGGAGCCCAGCTCAGGCTCAAAATAAGGCTGGCCTGCGTTGGCTCATCCTCTCTTACAAGCCGGGTGGTTTTGTATCTTTAGGGCATTGTTACATTCCTGTCCAGCTCAATCACTGAAGTTAAAGCTGTGCTTTAGTGCTGAAACCTTGTATTCCTACAAACCACCCCCCCCCACCCCCCTAAAAAAACCCCAAACAACTAAAAAAAACCAAAACAAACAAAAAATACCTCCAAGGGATTGTTTTCCTTAGAAAGAAGGGAAAGAGGTAAGGATAAGGCTGAGTAGGAAGCAGCCAAGCAGATGCAGAGGTCCATGGCAGGGACAAGGGGTTTCTCTATGGCATTTGAAGGTGGCACCCTCAAAACCCATAAAAAGAAACACTTTTCTACCCAGCCTGTGCAACCAAGCTCTTGAATTCCCAGCCTTGAAACTAAACAGTGTCTCATTTTACATACACCACCCAACGAGCCTCAGTGCTACCTCCCAAGTCTTAAGTCATATCACTGGTGACGCTGGAGAAGGGAATGAGAAAAAGGAAACAGGCTGACATATCTGATCCTCTGAAATCACACAAATGGCTCAGCTGAGCAGCCAATTTAAAGGGGAACAGCTCTGCACGAGCCACACGAGCTTTGGCTGTGCTGCCACAACACATCTGCTCCTTCATTAAATGTGGATAAAAGAGGTCAGCCTATTCCTTGCCATGGGTATAGGGCCAGGCACCAACCAAAGGAGCATCCAAGGCATCTGAGTCATTTCAATTCCAAAATTCAAGAATTAGTGCAAGGAGTCCTATGTAAAATGTGCTGCTCAGTAGGATGAAATGATGGCCCCACACCAGTGGCTATTTGGAATCAAACCTCTTGGCTTCTCCTTTGCAGCACTGAGACCCACATATGGAAAAAACCCAGTGTCCCATTTCTCTCCTCTTCCAGTTCTTGCACAAACAAAATATAGGGGTGAGGTGTTTTGTTTGGTTTTCTTTTTGGTAGGGTTTTGGGGGTTTCTTTGTTTTTTGGTTTGGGGTTTTTTTTTTTTGGTTTGGTTTGGTTTTTGTAGTTTTGTTGTTTTTTGTTGTTGTTGTTGTTTTGTTTTGTGGGGTTTTTTTTGTTTGCTTGGTTTTTTGGGGGTTTTTTTGTAGGTTTTTTACTCTGTCAATTCTGTTCACATTGTTATGCAAAGAAGGGCAGAAACTTGTCAGCCAAACCAGAACTTCTCTTGGCATCACAAAGTCTACCTTCTGCATTATGCAGTTTGGTGTTACCAACACCCGGTCTCTGGCTGCATATGTTAAAGTTCTGGGGTTGCTTCCAGCACAGAATTATCTCTGGGCAGGACTTGTGCACTGACATGTCACCCTTGATGCTGGAGACAGTTGGAAGTGGGAAAGTTATTGAGATTATAGTTAAAATGCTCAAAGTTAAAGGCAAAGGAAACTCTGCCAGGAAAAGAAGCCTTCCTGCCCTGAAGGCACTCTGACCAAACCCCATAAGTCACACACCCCTGGTTCACCTCCCCCAGTTATCCAGTAATTGGGTGGGAGGGAGAATGGAGTGGGATCTCCCAAGAGCCTTGGGCACCTGGGGCTGCCTTGTTTACATGACTGACACATTCTCCCACCCACAAAAAAACCTGCTTATAGGCAACCTGTGGCCTTCCAAAAATGCTAAGGTGGATCAGCATGCAGTGTGCCATATCCTTTTTATTCCCTCCTCGCTTATTTTCCACCAGTGTGTTTATTGAGCAAAGAAGCTCCATAAAGAGCTTGGATTTCATCTTCTGCATCAGGGGATTTGACAATCTGGTAGCTTGTAGCAGCCAGGAGTCCTCTGACTCCATCCCTGAGTCCACCAGGGTGTGAATAACACACCCAGGCTCTCCAGGAGCCACATGAGCACTTCCTCTGTACTGTAACTCACATTCAGAAGTGGTTTTTGTGTTCACACACTTTTCCTCTGGAGTCCCTCTCTTAAATACAGATTGCTGGTGATATTCCTGACGTTTATTCATTGCATCTCTAATAACTATTAGTATTCAAGAGGTCACATTAAGAGCCTGGTGGGTTTCCAGCCACAATTATCCTGCTTTGTTTTACTTGCTTGTCACAGAGCTGGTCTAGGGGGTTATGTTTGTTCTGCTGAAAGAAAGCTTTATGGCGTGTTTCAGGCCTGACATTATGACACTGGTAGGCCAGACAATCTGTCGTTGGAAAGAATTTCTGCAAATCCCTAAAGTTTTTCTGCATTTCTATGCTGTCATCTAAAAAGCAGCATCTGCTCTGTAAGGCTGCCAAAAGAAGGTCATATTTTTATTTTTACCAATAAAAGGAAAGGACGAGCCCGCGGTTCAGGCACTGGCCGAGCCTTTGGGCAGCCTGGGGTTTGCCTCCCAGTTGAGCCAAGACTTTGGGCAGCTGGCCCAGATGGGGATGGGTACCTTTCCCTGTTTGGAAAGCCAGGAAGTGCTTTACTTCCAGACCTCAGAGAATCATAGAAGTGTTAGGATTGGAAGGGGCTTTGAAGCTAATCTTGTTCCACCCCCTGCCATGAACAGGGACACCTTCCACTATCCCAGAGTGCTCCAAGCCCCATCCAACCTGGCCTTGGACACTTCCAGGGATCCAGGGACAGTTTCTCTGGGCAACTACTGCCAACAATTTTTTCAGATGGCTCCCCCACACATCTCCATGCCCTTAATGTCATTTTCTAGTGTGGCTTTGAGCTGGAGTCACCTTGCTTGGCGCATAGACTGAGGGTTAAATGGTCCTAGATGACCACTACTGGTCCCTGCATCTCTCCCTCTCCTCATTTGGTCCTGCTCCTTCTGGTTCCTCTGCATCTACCTGTTCCCAAACTGCAGCATCTTTCTTTTTCTTTCTTTTTTTTTTTCTCCTTGCAATAGATGCCTTCCTCCTAAATTAGGTTTTTCCTCTTCGCTTGGCCTCGCCACAGCTCTGGAAACAAACAGCTCACATTAAAAGTGTTTCTAAGGGAGTGTTATTTTCATGCCATCTTTGCTAATGGCATCTCTGTTGGAAACTGTCAGTTGAATGCTGTTTGACACATCCCTGGCTGTCACACGCAGAGGAGAGCCAGAAAAAGGGAAACCTTCTTTCCAAAGGAGATGAGATTTCAGTGGAAGTGTCAGATTTTAACTTAACTCTTCTCAAATATTACATTCACAAAAAAGAATTCACCAACAGCTGCACTTCTAAGAGACCAAGGGACTGATTACATCTGTCATGTGGATAATATATTGCCCTTTGAATGATAGGTGTGTACACGAACTTGCAGAGCCTCTATGACCAATGAAGGGACTTCAAAGGTGGTGGTGGGTGGCAGTGGTGGTGGTGGGCTGGGCTGGAGGCAGGGGAGAGCCCGGGGCATTCACTACCTCAGGTGTTTTCAATAAATCTCATGTACTTCACACAAAGATGCTTTAAAGCCCCTTGACAGCCTCAGCATTTTAACACCTATTTTCGATTATGCAACAGCCACTATTTGTAAACAGGTCGAGAAAATGGTATAAGGGAGTTGCATTCGTATTTTAAACAGAAAGCACAGCACTTCAAATGCAAATAGGAGACATCCTGTCTATGAGGACTTTTAGCCAATTGCTTGATGCATGTGGTTTCAAAGATGGTTGACTTCTATCCAAAAGACACAGATGGGATGACTTAGACACAAACAGCTTTTAATTTACCACTTATGTTTCGTCTTTACTTTACCTGCTGCTCTTAGAGCAAGAAGGCTGCAAACACAGACCTAGAAAGAGCATTCCTGGTTAGAGCTCCTGGTTAGGCCCATCAGGAAACTGTCCTTGAAATAGCCCTGCTGCACTGAAATGCCACAGTTTCCACAGTCAAAAAAAACCCCACAGAAATCAAGAAAAGTACACCAGGCCTCCTGTGCAATGGGCAATCCCTTGTTTAATTTAAAATACAGTTCAAAGGTTCAATATTTTAGCACTGAGGGATGGAGCTGTAGCTGAAATACCCTGCAGGATGCAGTGGGATATCCTTCTTCTGTTCTCTTCCCTCAAAACAGTGGCACAGCTCTGTTGCAAAACCTATTAAGAAACAGGGTGAAGTTTCACACCATTTAAGTATTAAGGCAGATGGGTAATTCATACTCAAGATATCCAGATACTCTGAGGGGTGATCCAAAGTCTGCTCAGCTCCACAGAAACCTCTGTGATCTCTGGATTAAGCCCAGCAGGCATCTACCAGAAAGGGCAAAGTAAAAGCCAGTTTATTCAGGTGCACTAAAACAGACAAAATAGATAAAAATAAAACATATGAGTTACCAGTCCACGTGTCTACAAGGGGCATAAGTTTCCATCGACCTCTTTGCCTCAGGGACATGAAATAATTGTGATTCTTATGTGCCAAAAAAGCCCTGTGTAAATATTGCTCATTGCTAAACAAAACAAAAGGTTGTTTGACCAAATCAGATGTGACAAAACAAAAAGAACACCACGAGGAAGTAAACATGTGAAGTCCACATTTTCTGAGGGACTCTTGAAAAATGCTCTAAATGAATATTTTGGAGCTGGGTTTTGTGCAGGTGCTAGGAAGTTTTTCACTCAGAATGCCTGGAATATTTTCTCCACTACAGGGAAATTAATAAATACTAGTGCGCCGGAGTCTTTTGTGCCAATACTAACCATTAACTTTTGGCTTCAAGCCACAACTGTCTACTTTGCAGTGGATTCTGCCACCAAGGGAAAGGTCATTACAGGCCTGTGCTTTCTTCTCGTTAGTGTGTTCCAAAATAATTAACAGAAGTTGTTCAGCAGATGGTTCCCTTTCTGTCAGCAAGCACCTACAGTTTAATGGGTTTTGCTGGATTCCTCACCGTCAGTGGGTGAGGCTGGAAGGAAAATTAAAATGTATCATCTTTGATCCACCCACTTGTAATTAGTTCTTCGGATTTCACATAATAGCAAATATAAAGGAGGTGGGAGAGGGGAAATGAAATCATTACAAACCCAGAGATCAGCAGCAGCCATGTAAAGCTGTGATTACGTTATCCAGCAGCATCTCATTGCTGTACAGCCACGGGGTTGTAATTGTTTCAGCTGGGGATTTAGAGATTTACTAATTGTATGTTTTTCAGTGTCCTAGTCTGGAGATTCAGCAGGAAACCACAAAAAAAAAAAAAAAAAAAAAAAAAAAAGAAAAAAAAGAAAAAAAAAAAAAAGAGGAGATGCCTGTGTTTGCTGTGTTTGTAAACTGACAGTGATGATCCCTTCGTGCCCTTGCAGCAGCCAGAGGCCCAGGCAGGAGAGGAGAGGATGAGCAGGCAGCCAAACTCTGCTGCAATCTGGGGGGGAAAAGTATCCTTGCCCCAGGAGTTTACACTGTCAGCAAACAAAGACTGGTCAGGAACTGGGATCACCAACTTCATTTACAAAAGGAAAACCAAAACTCCCATCAGGGATTTTAGGGCTGCCTCTTCCAAAAGCCTGGAGCATTTTCCATTCCGTTAGAAGTGCTGGGGTGTGGGCAGCTGCAAATCCCAAGGGATCAATCTCACCTGAGCTCAGCTGTGCAGTCCAGACCCCCTCTGCTCCATCCAGAGGGTCTGAGTCACCCTCAGCAGAGGCTGGGCCTCTCCATCTCCTCCGGCTGCACAAGACATCACACTGACAGAAACACTCCAGTTTCCATGGAAAAATAATAAAAATTAGCCCATCCTAATTATTATTGTCATCACTTCTTCTATTCATAGCTCCACTGTCATAGGGCATAGGAACATTCAATGGGACAAGCCAGGACCCCACTTCTGTGCATTTTTTCCTATTGCTGTTGCAAAAGAATTTTTAAAAGAGGTCCAGGATGCACCTCTGTGCTTTGGTTACTTCCTGCAGGCACAGGAGAGAGCACAAATCCAGCAGGGATTGGGAGAATGAAGGAAAACATCAGTGACCTGTGCAAAGTTTCTTGATACTGAATGGGAAGTGGCAAGTGGCTCGGGAGCAGGAAAGAGGACAAAAAAGGGCTGGTAGGAATGGGTTTGGGAATTTTGGGAACCGCCTAGGAATGCACTGTGGTGTGACATGGTGAAAGCCTCATGGTGCCACAGAAACCTTTGCAAGAGCTTTTGAGGTGGGCAGCAGTGGTTGTAAGAGACAGAGGTGATGCTGAGATAGGAAGAGTTTGAGCAAAGATGCAGCTCCTCTGGTGGGCAGAAGAAGCCACATCTTCAAAGAGTGATGAAAAATTTATATTCACAGAATCACAGAATAATTCAGGTTGAAAGGGACATTTAAGGGCCATCTAGTCCATCCCTCTGCTATAAGCAGGGACATTTTCAGCTAGATCTGGTTACTCAGTCCTTGAACACTTTCTGGGCTGGGTCATCCATCTCCTCTCTGGGCCACCTGTGCCAGTTCCTCACCACTCTCATTGTAAAACCTTTCTTCCTCATAGCTAGTATCCGTGTATTCTTAAAAAATATGTTCTTAAAGTAGGAAAAGTCTGTTCACATTGGCTGCACTTTAAACACGCAAAGATTTCACAGCTGCCTGAATGCCTGTAATAGGACTGGGAATTGCAGGAAACCAAGGAAATCCAGAGGGACATTTGGGATCATTGCACTGAGGACCTAGTTAGCTAATGAGCATGTCTTTGACATTGTCCTCTGTGGCTACAATTTGAAGACAATTCTCTTCTTTTGTTTCTGGGAGAAAAAAAAATATCCCTTAGGGACCTATGGTATTGTTTTAAAAAATACAAAATTTAAAAAGGCTTTTTACTGAAAAAGTAAAACTAATCTAACTCTTGTGTTCAAGCATTCAGAGGGGAGGATTTTGGGGATGATTCTGAGCTTAGTGAAGCTGCAGAAGTCACCACAGGACTTCATTATGAAAGGACTTCACACAGGACTTCATTATGCACATTATGAAAGGAAGAAGCAGTAACACATAGGTATGGTTTCATGGAAAGGACAGTCCCCAAAAAATCAGCTACATAGGGCAGAAAAGACAGGCAAAACAAAGCATCTCTGGTGACAGGGCTTTAAAAACTTGAATAGAAGCCTTTTTTGGACAAAGCACTGTCTACAAGAGGCACAGCAACCAAGAGGCCGTAGTGTATTTAATCCTGAGCGAGTCCTGGGCTCTCCACACTCACAAGGAACTCCTGCCTCCATTGCTTTCCCCTCCCAATGCACATGAGCTGTTCCTTCTCCAAATAAATTCATTTTTCAGGGAAAAGGGTCTCATGAGACGACAGGTCTTGCAGCAGTGTCCCTTGTCCCGCCTGAGCCCAGCCCCTGGGCTGCTCTGGCCGCAGTCCTCTGAGGCTGGAGATGAAGGAAGGAGCCCTCAACTTCCATATGGAGTCAAAGCCACTAGAGGGAGTCGATGTGTTTGCATGGTTCACACATCCATTCATCTTCCTCACTTTTCTCTTGGAAGAGAACAGGAACAGAAAGGGAGGAAAACACACCGGGAAGCTGCTCAGGACATTGCTCAACTCCCACCGGTGAATGCTGCAGTAGCTCCACTGACTTCAGTGTTTCCAGTGAGCAGGATTGCTCTGGGTTTCCAGCCGTGTAACTCAGCAGAAAATGGTCTGTTGGAGTCCCCAGGAATATTTATGTAAGTCTCAAGATCCCACCAGGAGAAGCAAGGGAAAAATGATAGTCCAAAAAAAAAGTTGGATGGTGATGGTGCTGGAAGGACTGTGCAAACTGACAGGGAAAGGCAGCAGGAATTAAATGGGTTGGATTTAAGGAGTAGGCTGAAGTAAGGGACAGGGCACTGGACTTTTTGTGAAGAAAAGGTTGTTATAAAAGCATCAGGCTGTCCAGCACCACTTTCTCTCCACGGGCAGTGTGGGAGGAAGGGCTGGTGGCTCACACCCTCCACCTCAGGATCCAGAAGGACTCGCCCTTGTGTCACTGCAGAAAGCAGAGATCCCCCAGCCCTGCACTTCCACCAGTTACTGCTCTGTGAAACACAACCCAAAGGCAAGGAAAGTACCAAAGGTGGAGGTGTGCAGTTTTCTGGGATCACCCATGGATCCAGCCTTTCAGTGTTCCCTTTTGGAATGACCACTGTGATTAGCAAAGAGGCAAGAATGTCCCTTGGCACATGGAGTTCATTGAAAGCCACAGGGCCTGTTAGCCACCCTTTCCTCCGTGCTTCAGGACTGCCAAACTCCATCTTCTCCTGGGGGAAGCATGGACCATTGTCCAGTGCTGCTTCCCACGCTGTGGCCTTCACAGCAGGGAGGAGTTGCTCTGCCTGTTCTTTGCCACCATGGGGCTGGCACAGAATCATGGAATATCCTGAGTCGGACCCCCAGGGATGAATTTGAGCTCCTGGCCCTCCACAAACACCCAACAATCCCACCCCGTGCCTGAGAGTGTTGTCCAAAGACTCCTGGAGCTCTGGCAGCCTTGGGGCTGTGCCCATTCCCTGGAGAGCCTGGGCAGTGCCCAGCACCCTCTATGGGGAGAACCTTTTCCAGGTATCCAACCACAACTCTAAATGTGTTTTAAGCAGCAAGTTTTGCAGGCTCAAGCAAGACTTTCAGATGGAGAACTCCTCCTTAAACCCCAGTCTGGGCTCTCAGCACATCAGTGTCCTCTGCAGGTTGTCTGCAGCAGCAGATGATGAAAAGATGTTGGCTGAAAGTTGCCTCTGTGAGCACCCAAAAAAGGGTCTGGAAGCACGACTGCAACTTTCCTTACTATAAATATTAATTAATCTAATTGTTCTGCTTTTATGAAGGGAATTTAAGGCATTCAGGGAAGAGATGTCACAAATGTCCTCCTGACAAATGGGGTTTTCATCAGAATATGACAATTCCAATCTGAAGTTCCTGGAGGGTTGTACCAGTTTCAACCAAATTGTTATCCTGAGCAAAGTTGCTTGGGTCCAGCTCATTATTCCTCATGAGTTAAAGGCTGTCCTGAAAAGCCCTTCAGAAGAGCTCAAGGAAATGCTCTTTGCCTGGCATGTGGAGTCACATCCACTACTCCCCTTGTCAAGGCTCAGCTGATGTACAGCAATTCTCAGCAACCTAAAGGTGCATCTAAGCTCCTCTAAAAAACTTTTTAAAGTCTCCTGGCAAGTCACACCTTGAGCCCCTTTTTTAGGCATGCAATAATCAAGATGAGGGAAATAAAACCAGTAAAGCAGAGTTAGGAAAAAATAAGCAACTAAATTTCTTTTCATTTGAAATGAATGTTCTATCAGAACTCAGTGTCACAAACATTTCAACACCACAGTAGCCTCATCTATCTGTTCCCAGCAGTGGCCATCTGTAACCAGGCTGAGGCTGGACCAAAATATTTGATTTGAAGTGATGCAGGACCTACCACACTGAGCTCCTCACCCTTGAATGCTCGTTCCAGTTTTAACACAAATAAGTAAACCTGAAACGCTAATCCACCAGCTTCCCTCAGTGAGAGCTGTGTTTCCAGTTTGCTTAAGGAGATTTTCTTTTGAGAGACCTTTATCTTTCTATCTGAAAGCTTCCGTGTTTGCCGGGATGCTGGCACGACAGAGTGACTGCACTCGAGTTCCCCAAATAAAGTACTGACAAATTTATTGTCTGCAATAATATTTTCCTACCTCTGCGAGGTGGGTTGAACCTATTCCACTTTCCCCTTAGCAAAAAACAACACTGATGGCAGTAATTTATGTTTGGTCAAGGCCAAGAGGACTAATTAGAGCATATTAAGCTGAACTGTGCAGGCAGTTCCTGCTCTTCTCCTGGGTACAGATCCCATATGCCACAGGCATCCTCCTGTCCATGTCCATGAATGGCTGTTCGCGGGCTGGAAAGAGCATTTTGCTAACAGACATTTGTGCAGTTCCTTAGTAGGAACTTCCACTGTTTCCGGGATTCCTTAATCATTTCCCTAACAACCACGGATAACAAACGTGACCTTCCTGTGAAAAATGAGGCTAGGTCTATAAACATGTTATTAAGAATAAATGAAGCTTTTAGGAGAAGGGGTTAGTTGGGGGTCTTTACTGGGCTGTTAGCCCCTGGAAGCTTGAATGTAAATAGAAAACAATTAAAACCCCAGCCCCAAAGGATGCTGTGCTCAGCCAGGGGGGCTGTAATTAGGTTTCTGCTGCCGTTAATCGCTTCTAAAGTGAGTGATCATAAATTACAAATGTATGCAGAATCCTCCCAGAGCATGGCCTGAAAAGCTCCTCTGAGCTGGCTTGGTTAAGGGAGAGGAGAGGAGAGGAGAGGAGAGGAGAGGAGAGGAGAGGAGAGGAGAGGAGAGGAGAGGAGAGGAGAGGAGAGGAGAGGAGAGGAGAGGAGACAGGAGAGTTTTCCTTCTTTCTCTTTCTTACTCTTCCACGTGTCAGTCAGGCTTCTAAATTAATGTTGGAATGGGAGGCTTAGGCTAAACCAAACCCCAGGCTTGCTTCATTTTTTTTAAATACACAGGCACGCATGCACACATGCATGCATAGTTAGTTAAGTGAAGAAAATGTACCTCCGAACATCATATTTAATTTCATTAGCTACTGTTGCTTTCTTGCAATCCACTTATAGCACATGAAGATAAACATTCTCTGAGTGATAAGGGTGTGTTTATAAACTTTGTTTGGGATGAAAGAAGCCCTAACTGGTGTGTTTTTATAGTAGGGTTAATGGTGCTTTACTAATCCTTTGCCTGTGACCAAGAAACACAGACATCTTGACTTTCCTGGGAGATGTGGATGCATTTTCCTCCTTCCTGGGCCCTCAGCGTGCGGCTCGAAGACAATGAACCACCCCCAGCTCCGCGAGGGTGAATTGTGAAGCAGCAGCATCACATTCCTGGGACTTCACCACCAGCCGTTCAATGTTCCCAGAGTTCAGAATTAATTCAACACATTGTTATTTTACAGCTTGGCTTTGTTTTGGGGGGCCTTTTCTTTGGTTTTTTTTTTTTTTTCTTCAGAGAAAATCACCACAGCAAATGCTCTGCAGCTTCCAAACTCTTGTGTAGGTACTGCCTAAGCACCCAGCACCTGGGACCCCCAGTCTTTTGGAGGATTTCAGCCTAATGTCAGGCACATTGGGCAGGCTCCAACCTTATTTTTGTTGAATTGGCCACTTCACCTACACCCCTCTCACACAACTCATCGCCCACGGCCGCGCTGCCCTCAGCTTCCTCAGCCACATCCTTTTGGCTGCTCTGCTCCAGCTCCTCGCTGCTCAGCTGAATTGGAGGCTTCCTCCCCCTGCCAGCCCCTCCGCGTGGTGTAAAACCCAACCTTCCCAAAAGGTCAGGGCTCTGTGTTTACCCGACCTTCTGTTTTGAATTTGGGAGACAATGGCTCGCGGGGAGCCGAGCGGGGCTGATTTGCCGCAGTGCTGAGTCACGGGAGTCCAAGATGGATTTTCTGTTAATGCCGAGGCACAGCACTAATTATGGCAGTATTCAGAATTATCCCCGGCCCAGGGAATGCTACAATGCTGAGAGAAATGGAATGCTCGTGCCCTTGCACACCCACCACATCACCTACATGCTGTGGGCTAGGGAAGACTCCAGAAGGGAATAGTGGTTGTCACTGGTTCCTTGTCTCCTTCTAGCAGCTTTCCAGCTGGATAGAATCAAAGAAACAGAGAACCATAGATTCACACACTGGTTTGGGTTGGAAAGGACCTGAAAGCTCATCTTGTTACAACCCCTGTCATAGGCAGGGGCACGTTCCACTATCCCAAGCCTCATCCAACCTGGCCTAGGACACTCCCAGGGATCCAGGGGCAGCCACAGCTTCTCTGGGCACCCTGTGCCAGGGCGTCCCCACCCTCACAGGGAAGAATTTCTTCCTTATATCTCATTTATCTTTGTTCTCTGTCAACTTAAAGCCATTCCCCCTTGTTCTATCACTCCAGGCCCTTGTAATGCTTGGGTTCAGAAGTTCTCTTTTGGGAGAAAGCTCAATGAAGAGCAACAAATTCATGGGGAGGCTAGAAAGGAGAACAACAAAGATAAAAAGCAATCCAAAGACATAACTTTGGGTCATTTATGTCCATTAGTAGGAACTGGAGGTGATGGGAGGACATTTCTGTAAATTCGTCTGGTTTTGTCTCATGCAAGGTGTTCTGCTTTTCCACAGCTCATTCTTGTCTCTCCCTGCTATGAAAAATAGCACAGATTTTCCCCCTTAATATAAAATAACACTCAGTTTAACTAAAGGCTGCAGTGAAGCAACCACTGCTCTCTGCAGATGTCCTCCTCCAGCAAACTTGTCTCTTTCTCTTAGAAACAAATGTTTCTAAGATCAGCAACGGATGGATGGATGGATGGATGGATGGATGGATGGATGGATGGATGGATGGATGAGGAGGTGTGATTCTCCCTCCATGATTTATCAAAAGTGACTTCTGAAATGTCTCTAATGGGAAACCCTCCGGGAAAAAAGCCAAATAGACATGAAGTGGAATAAAGGGGAAAAACCCCCACACCTAGAATCACAGAATCATTGAGATTGGAAAAGACCCTTAAGATCTTCAAGTCCAACTGTTCCTCAGCACTGCCAAGGCCACCACTAACACATGTCCCCAAGTGCCACATCCACATGGCTTTTAAATCCCTCCAGAGATGGGACTCTACCACTGCTCTGGGCAGCCTATTCCAGTGTTGACAATCCTCTGCATGAAAGAATTTTTCCCAATATTCAATCTAAACCTCCCCTGGTGCAAATGGAGGCCATTTCCTCTTGTTCTGTGACTTGGGAGAAGACACAGAACCTCACCTGGTTACAAACTCCTTTCATGTAGCTGTAGAAAGAGAGAATGTCTTTCTTCAGACTCCTTTTCTCCCGGCTAAACTCTATAAATCCAAGGACTATGTAGAAATGAGAAGGTTTTTCAGCCACCTTACTTTATTTTAATTACATTCCTGAGAAAAGTTTGAAACAAAGCATGGGATACTGCCCATGGCATCATTTCATAACGAATTTCAGCATGGAATTTTGAATGTGGCACTTGTTGCTGTGCAGTTGGAATCTCCTTCTCTCTGGAGGCCTGATCCTGCCTGTGAAACACAATAACCTTCAACTTTTCTCACCAGCTGGAGGCAATGCATGTTCACATTGCCATAGGCCCCAGAGCATCTCAACCTTTTGCTTTGGAGCAAAGTCCTGCAGGAACACGGCCAGCCCAGAGGAGACTGTGAGAAATTCTGTCCTCTGGAGAGTCCTGTTTATTTTAAGCAAAACAGCTAGTTTACATGTTGGCCTTTTAAGCAAAATACTCTGGTTCATTCTGCCTTGGATTTAGTTATGTAACCAAATCGCTATGTTTTTTAAATAATCTGAATGGAATTTGCAATGCCGCCTCCCAAGGGAAAGGGCCTGATTCTGATTTTCCAGCTGATGCCCTCACACAGGTGAGACTTCACCTTCAGGGCACTTCTGCTTGGGGGCTGCATTGCTCCTCTCTGCCTTGCACCCAGGACACCTGAGGCCTGGAGAAATGGAAGGGGATAGGCTGAAGATATTGAGAAAATAACATCAGAGCCAGGCCCTGCTGGAATATCCCTGAGCCCTGGGCTGTCTTGTCACTGGCACTGCCTCCTGCCATGACACTGGGAATGACCCAAGGTGACTGAAATGCAGTGTGACATTCCCAGGAGGTGGTAGACTCAGTCTTTGAATGGCCCAGGCCCTGGCCCGTGGCTTCCTGCCTTCCACACCAGTGCCAGGCCCTGTCCCTGGGCTGTGTCACCTGGCAGAAGGTGTCATGTGGCTTGGAAATGTTCCACGTCTGGTTAAATCCCCAGTTATGGAAGGTCTGTGTTTGGGGCTGAGGCACCCTGGGGAGTTGGGGTTGGATGCTGGTGTCAGGAGTCCTTGGCTACTACTTAGGGGCTGATTCACACTCTGGTTGTGAGTCCTCTTCATGTACTACCTACCAAAGTCACTATTTTGATCAAAAGTCATTATTTTGGTTACTACAGGACACCAGTATCATATTTGTCAGCCTCTGTACTTTTTGCCAGCCCAGACCAAGGTCTGCTGTCACAACTGCTACTGTCTGGGTAAAACCAGAACACAGAATTTCTGGAAAACTTGCTTTTGTGAGATTTCCAACTCAAATTAATGAGTTGTGGAGAAGCACAGCCTTTGATGTATGCACAAACACCATCAAGCTGCCAGCCATCTTGAACTCAAAGAACTCCTAATCCTCAATCCCTTCCCTGCAATTAGAGCAAGGACAGTTGGTGCTCTCCATGACCAACAATGCCATGTTTTGGCTCAGAATTGTCTCTGCCAGCAAGGAGCAGCCGTGTAAGTCAGAAGTCCGTGTGTGGTTAGCTGCAGCTCTGGATTTTTGCAGTGCCTATTTATACAAATTGGATTGACTTTGAATTCTACAGCTTAATTTCTTTTCTGTCACAGTATTGTGTGAGGCAGCAAAGCCTCAGTCTTTTAACTGATCCTTACACTGTCAGTGCAAGATCCAGGGCTAAATTGCCTATGGATATGTATGAATCCTGACATGGCAGATGGCTCTATCCTGTGTTGAATTATGGAGCTTATTGTAACATACATAGTTCCTTGATAGAGCCTAATTATACCAGAGGAGGGAGCCTGTAGGATTTAGGCTGAAAAGATGCTCCAAACAAATTTCCAGGCTCCAAAAATTATCAGACACCCATTAATGCCACCACAGAAGATGATCCACTTAGGTGGTGTGCATAAATAGGAAATAAATATGAAATTCTGGGGTGGAAAACAAGGAACATGAAAGTCATGGATCAGTTCCACTTGGATGGCACCGTGGGGTTCTTCACCTCTTCCCCTGGGAGCCATGATGGGCAAGAGGAGCACTGCTGCAAACCTTCCCTTCCTCCATCTGCCCTCTTCCCTCTCATCCCTCTCTCTTCACCCTCCCTCTCTGGCAGGGACAGAAGGTCCTCGGCAGGTAAAAGTGGAATGCTCTCTCCAGCCAGCTCCAGTGGTCACTTTGTTCTTCCTCTTTCCACAGGGTGTCTGCAAGACTAGAACATTCCACAAGCAACTCAATCCGTCTGTCCTTGCTCCCACATCCGTCACTGTGGTCAAGGACTCAGGAAATTAAGGATTTGGGGTGACAGCTCCAGAGCCTGGCCTTGTGACAGACCTGGCATCTCCTGTCCTTCTCCTGGGTAAGCCCAGCACCCGGGCCCGTGCTTCCCTCGCCTTGCCTGGCCGTGTTCCTCCAGGCCAGTGTGCTTTGGCTGCTGCTCTCTGAGCTCTCGGGTTCTCAACCCGGAGTTATTTCAGGCAGCGCTGCTCGGTTTCTCTTCCAAGGGCTTATGAAACGCTCTTCTGGGACTCTTCACCTGACTCATTGTTTCCTCTGCCACCCCACGCTGGGAAGCACCGCCTTGCCGATGACTTCTTTGGGAAGCTCCTGAGGAGAAGAGAGGAGGAGGCGCCAGGCAGAATCTTTAACCCCGGGTTTATCTCCTCGGGCTCAGAAAAGTGGGGATTTTTCTGCTTTTTCTTTTCTTCTCAGCAGTTGCCCGGCTGTAGCTCCTTCTCACTTGGAGGAGGCTTGCTGTCACTGAACACACGCTTTGGCCACCTCACAGGCCAGACTGAAGCGCTACAATAGGGACCACTCCGTACTTAGCGGGACACGCCAAAATTGCTAAATGCCGTCTAACCACACCCATCATCAAAGGCCCGAACGCTCCCATTGCATCCGCTCAATTACAAACCACAGAACGACTTTGTTTCAGTCAATGGCAAACAGTCGGACATGGAAGCCACCCACCTTCAAAGCCCTTCTGTTTGTTTGTTTGTTTGTTTGTTTGCCATCATAATCGGGCCGGCTGTTCCCGCCACCTTCCCACTCTGAGTGCTGCAGCAGCCCCTTGTAAATGTGAACCCGCTTTTCATTTCACGTCTTTTCTCTGCAATTTCTGCCTTTCAGCTGGAAGCAAGGAAATGGCCGCTTGGTGTAGACAGGATTAACCCTTTTTCGTCCTCACTGGTGTTCTGAAGTTTTCTCCCTACCCACTATTTTTATTTTAAGAAGTATTCCTCCCCTGAGACTCTCAGACAAATTACTTCTCAGCTTTGAGGCCAGTGATTTCAAAGTAAGGACAAATATGGTCCCAAATCTACAAACTCTTTCCTGTCTAACATATTCTTCCTTCTCAATTGCTCCTCTTCTTATGAATCACAATACCTCTGATAAAGAGAACAACAAATTCTTCTGCAGGGAAGCAGACAAGGACCCATCTATATATTAATAAACACAGGCTTCACAAAGATGTCTTATGACCTCCATCTACATGTTTTTAGCCCAGATTCTTGCAGGAACAAGGCCCTGTTTGATCAGATTACATGTCCATCTGCCCATCACTCTTCACCAATTACTGTGGAATTCCCTGCCATTTTCTGGTTGGGTTTGATGAGATCTTCAAGATGTTAAGTTCCTACAAGGTCAGTGAAAAAATAAAAGGGTGGCCAGAGAGAAAAGTTGAAGCAGGAGATCGGCTCTTATGAAACCTCATCAAATCCACATGGGTACTCAAATTGAAATCACAAAGCCATAGGAAACTGAGGCTTATTAATCCCATTGCTGATGGAACAGCTCAGATTTTCTTTCCGTTCCTGTTTTTGTTTGTCTGCTTGTTTGTACATTTGCTAGAACAAATAACTCACTCTTGTGGAGCACTACAAACTTCGCAGATCCAACCCAAACACAGTTCTGGCTACAAACACTCAGGAATTTGGGAGTCTTCCATCCAGACCCACATCCAAACCATCCCAGCTGAGATCCATAAGAAGTAACACGGGCAAGGAAAAACTTGTCTGAGTCTGCTCTGACTTTTGGTGTCATTCCTCTGTGGGGAACCTGGCTGTACCCTGATCCTGTTTTTCTGGTAGATCCCTGTACTGGTCTGACAGTACAGCACAGATGATTCCATACCTGGGATATTGAGTGCAGTTTGGGGCATTCCCTCAGGTTTTGAAGTTCAAGGTGTTCTGAATCAACACTAACAGAAAAGCCTTCATTTGAAGGTGTAGCAGCACTGGGCCAGGTCACTCAGGAGGTGATGACAATCTTGCTCCTTGCAGGTTTTAAAGGCTCAGCAAAAGCCACTGATCAGGTCCCATTCCAAGCAGAACCTACAGACCTTCAGAAAATCCTCCCCACCAGTATTTCTGTGATTCTGGGAATACATCTAGTTTGTTTTCCTCTTTATCACACTTGGTTTGGCTGCATTGGTTCAGTAAAACCCCCTCCCCTACCTGCAAATTCTCTGTGACTGGATTTTCCAGGTTATAAAATACCTGCTCCTTGGATAAAGCAGACATCAGAGGCCAATTTCTGCCTGCCCTTCCTTAGAGGTGAAGAATATCTCTGGGATTTTTTTGTTCTTCACCTGATTTGAGTGTTTTCACAGCTTCATTTGAAAATGTGTGCTCAAAGTTCACAGCATCACAACTTGTGGCAATCAAGTGCTGAGTACATCACCCATGTGAGCTCTCAAGAATTATTATTTTGAGAGAAATGCAGTTCCTGCTACTTTCCCTGTCACAGGCTGGTCCTTAGCACTGAATTTAAAGTGGAGGGAAAGGGCCAGCACCATCTGCCAGCTCTGAGAAGCATTTTCAGCTCATTAATCTAACTTTTCACAGCCCAGCTCCTGTCCCATCTCTAAGGCACAAGACCATGTGTCACAGAAATCTTTATGCTTAATAGCAATGGAATCTTGAAAAATGAAAATAATCATAGGCAAAATATGCAGAAGTGCCCACAAAGACTGAATTTCTTTTTTAGTATGACAACAAAACTACCTGGGGTGTGGAAGCTGTGAACACCCTACTGAGCACAGCTATGTCCATCAGTGCCCACCCTTGGACAACAGCTACATTTGGGAGAAGTCTTCCCATTTCAGCAGGTCAAGGAAAACAGTAAGGCTGTTGCTGATTCAAAGAGTATCTTAGAGAGAATGGAAATTGGTAACATAACCCCAAATCTCTGCTTGCTACGTGGATACCGAGGCCTTCAGTTCTGATGAATAATCTGTATTTTTTCTCTTTTACCTACTGAAATAAGCAAATAGCCGCAGAGTCAGCTGAGTCTGCCCATAATCCTGATTTGTGAGGCAGATAGGCAATGAATTTAAAATTAGAAAGGGCTAAATAGCCTCAGATTCAGAATATAAATTTCATTTAAAGTCAGTTTGCAATTGCTAAAGACTCCGGTTCATTAACTATCTTGTCTGAATATTGTCATGAAAACCTAAGCTTTATTGAGTGCTAAAAGCCTTAAAAAAGATGGAAACATATGAAAATAAGAACATAAATTCCCTGCCACCACCACCACCACTCCAAGTGTAAGAGAGAACCAAACCATAACAATGGGCTCATTACAAATGCTCCATCATTTTGCAATAACCAAGCACTTAAAATGTTCTTGGTAGCTGCTCCGAGGATGCCATTTTTTTCATTATGAGTCCTACTTAGTGCATAATTTATAGCTGGCAGGCCAGGGATAATCCTACAGTGCGAATGTGCTGTGAGACTGCTGTAATTACACCAGAGCTGTGGTTATGGGCCTCGTGGAATTGATACTTCTTTTAAATTGTGGAGGTGATAAGATCAAATCCAACGCCGTGTATCTCAGTGGAAGGGCTGTGGGTGTAACCGTAGCTGCCAGCTGCCCTCCTGGGCATCTGCAGTCCCTCCAGGAGCCTGTGGATAAAGGGATGACTTTTCCCCCAGTCTCACATCCCCCAAACCATCAACCAGTTGGAGCCTGGCCTCACTGGAAACAGCAATACAGCACGAGCGATTTAAAGGGATGGGATAAAACCAAGGAAAACATCCAGATGTTCCTTTTCTGTCGCTTTTGGTCTGTGCTCCGTTCTCTCCAGTAAGTGACTGAAACACTTTGATGTGAGAATTTTATATTGGTGATGGTTTTGCAGCAGCCAAGCCACCAGACAATAATCCCTTGGTGTCGATGTTCATTGGCTTTGTCATCTTCTTAGGACAAAGGAAAAAAAGACCTAAAAGTGTTCTCTACCAAAAATAACTTCAGAAAATAAATATTTTGGCCCCATCTTGCAAAAAGTCAGTGTGACATTTAGAGGGAGCTAAGAAAAGGAGTCTTTCCTGCCTTAAGAAGAAACTTAGCTTAACTTGGGTCCTGTTAACTTCGTCATACTATTACTTGGGCACTGTTTGGTATTAGTCACTAGCTGCTCCCTCTCAGCTTTATCCAATTTAATTTCAAATATAGTGCAAACAGATGCCTTTATGTTTCATTTTTAAATCATTTATTGTTCTACATGTAGCAAAGAAGCTTAAAAAAGAATGTGAAAGAATTGCCAGAAAGGTTTTTTGGTTTTTTTAAAAGATATATATATATAATTGCAGTTGTGGTTGCTGTGGTTTCTTTTGGGTGGATCAGAAAAAAATCAAGTCTTCCTTCCTCGGGGATATAAGGAGAAAAAAAAAAAAAAGAAGAAAGGATGGAGAGGAAAACTTATTCCCATGTCTAGTGCTTTTTATCAGTAATGGAATGAAGCAATCAGGTTTAAGGGCTTGTCTAGACGGAGGACTCTGGCACTGGTGTAACTCCCGTGGTGTAGTAAAGTCTGTGCAAGTCCCAAACGCTGCTCGCAGCAGCACAAGAAGCCACAGGGATGCAAAGCCACCACACAGAGCGAGGGAGCTCCAGGTCCTGCCCAACCCCAGCTTAGGCAATGCAAATTCTTTTGACAGTGGACAACCAAACAATTTTTTTTTTTAAATTTATCCAAGTGCCCCAGAGCAGCATTACCACCACAAGAGTTGTTGATCAATTAAAGTATTTTAACAACTTGCTTCTTCTGGAGGGGAAGGGGTTGTAAATGAAGAAACTGCTGACCACAGTTCAATAAGTCCAGGTTTAAAAGAGGCTTATTTTAATGGAAAACATAACGTGGCTTTAAACTGACAGAAAATAGGTTTAGATTAGACATAAGGAAGAAATTTTTGGCTGTGAGGGTGGGGAGACCCTGGCACAGGTTGACCAGAGAAGCTGTGGCTGCCCCTGGATCCCTGGAAGTGTCCAAGGCCAGGTTGGACAGGGCTTGGAGCAACATGGAATAGTGGAAGGTGTCCCTGCCATGGCAGGGGTTTTTAAAGATCCCTTCCAACACAAGCTGTTCTGGGATTCTATCAACAACAGATGGGCAAAATATTCTTTGAGAAGTTTTCTAACTGAGATACATAATAATAGAGGGATACCTTGGTTTTACTCTGCTCTGTTTGTCAACAAAGCTGAGAGCACGTGGCAAAGCCACTCCGTGTCATTATCCCCATTTCACTGGCAGGGACACCCTGTGACTTCCCAAAGGCCTCGTGACAACTCATGGCAACACCAGCGAGAGCAAGAACATCTCTTGAGCTTCTTTCCACATCCACGCCCTTGGGCAGTGCATCCTGCACTTGGGAACGTGGATGAGTGGTGGCCTTGGCAGTGCTGAGGGAAGGACTGGACACGATGAACTTAGAGGGCTTTTCCAACCTTGGTGATTCCAAAATTCCATGGTTTGCACTTCCAGGAGAGGTTAAGCCTGGCTGGGTTCATTTTGCAGTCCGTTTTTAGTAGGGAAACTTTGTTCATATATCTCCAGTGTGATGTTCACTTTAGTGGCTGTGATGGGATACTGGCAAGTCCAGAAGAGCCCTGAAACCCATTCCATAAATGTGAATTATCCAGGAGATGGAAAGAGCCTAATTTGTCTGTAAACCTGACAAACCAGGTGTCAAATCCTAGTTTCAGCACACCATGACCTTCCCAAAGCCATTGTGGGGCATTGAATTAAAACAGGTAAAGTCCAGTAGCCCCTAAACACACTAAACCCCATCAAAATGTTTCAGTGTTTATCAAGCAGGACTGCTGGAAGTCAGGGGAGAAACCAAGCACAGCTCAGATCTGCCCTGAATTTCACCACCTTTAACAGGAAAACAAAGGTTCCGCTTCAAAAAAAAAAAAAAAAAAAAAAACAAACCAAAAAAAAAAAAAAAACAACACCACTGAAACCCCACATGGAGTCAGAGGGCACACAAGCAGGCACAGACAGGGAAATATAGGAGCACAGGAAACAGCCAGCCAGCCAGCACTGTCCTGGAAAGGCTAATATTTGTGTAATACTGAAAAGCTTTTTGCCTTTCGGGTCCTTCCATGAGAAAAGGCTAAAATATTTGGTGTACACATTTCTCAAAACGAGAACATACCATACATAGTTAAAGTAATGACTAGTGCTCTTAATCCCAGACACAAACTTTTCACTGAAGCCTTTTTTGGGCTGGGTCATGTGATTTATTCGGTTTTCAGCATCTATATATAAAGCTACTTTTTTTTTTCTTCCTGGTTCATCCTTCCCCGTGTTCTAAAACCTGCATGCTTCATAAGCTATTTTGGTTTACCACATGGCTTGGCACTTGGTATTTTTTCCTATGATGTGAAAACAAAATTTCAGCTTGGCTGTTGGTGGCCATGACCTGAGATGCAAATCTTCTGACTCAATTAGGGCTCTAACAAGTGGCTAATTACCCTTTCTGGTGGCCAGGTGTCCCTATTACTCAGAGACCTTAAAAAGGGGTATCCAAACCCTCAAAGTGGGAACTGTTGATCCCTAGGGACTTCCACATTCTGCATGGGCAGTCCTTTGGCTTTTTGGTGCCAAAAGCCTTGGTTTGGGGTAAAAAGCCTCTGTTTTGTGCAAAAAGCCTCAGGATCAGACAGAGCAGAGCAGGCCTGAGCCCTGTAGACTCTTGATCTGCTGTACAGAGCTGCCCATCTTCTGGCACCAAAGCTTTTATTTGCTGTGCATAAATTAATACTAAATACGTCCTCGAGCCTTACTTGTCCAGTCAGAAAACTGCTCTGCTCAGCCACACACATGACATCATCACCAAATTTAGTTGCAGGAAAATAAAACCAGGATTACCTGCATTTTTAGCACCAGGAGAGGGGAGGGGGCGAAAAGATGGGGCCTCCTTTGGGGCTTGGTTTTTAAGTTTGGCTCCTTTTTTTTTTTTTTTTATAAATTCTGATCTCACTTCAGTTTTGTTTACAATTAGAGACACTGAGGGGAGACTTTTAATGGAGAACAGAGAGACCTTTTGCATGGGGGCACATTAACTGGGGGCTCTCCAAGCTGTCTCTGAGAGATCACGTGTGGTTTTCTCCCATGGCAGACATATGTGGAGAACTTGGCAAAACCTCCCGTGCTCCAAGCCCCAGGAGCCTGCCCAGGATTGCTCTCCATGGGGCATTGCCTCCCTTTTCTCTCCCACCAGCTCAAGGACCCCTCAGAAGCATCCCCAGGGTCCCCCAGCTGCCCACAGAGGGATGAGGATGTGTTTGCTGGGACATGACTTAGTACCCTTTGCTTGGTCAGAGAAAATCACCTCAATATCTGCCTGACTTGGTTGAAGTGCAGATTTTCCAGCTCTGGAGAGGCACATGCACCCAGCCACCATCTCCCAGAGCTTGTGTGTACTTTCCTGAGCTCAGCCCCTGCTGCCAACCCCATTGTTCTGCCCCCCACCAAGTCCCTATTGTTCGTGTCCCTTGCTGGTGGCATCTGGCTCAGCCAAACTCCTCCTGAGCTGGGGCCCAGGCTGCAGGGTTTGCACTGTTGTGTTGGGTTTGGTTGTTTTTTTATTTCCAGGAAAGATTCTGAATGATCATTTTTTGGGGGCCAGCTTTAGGCACTGCAGATGGAGTTGATTTGCAAGGAGAGGTGTTGGGGTGAGTGGTCAGCAAACCAGGCATTTTGGTGGCAACAATGGAAGCCTGAGAGTCCAAATTGACATATTTGTTCTGAAAACTTGCAGACAACCCCCGATTTTTTTTTTCCTTTCGCATCTCTAACAGGTGCTGCCCCACTGATCCCAAGGTGAGGAGTATCAATAATGAGAAAGAGGAGCCAGGAATCCTGGGATGGACATGACACTGCACAGCAAATCTCTGGCGAGACCTAAACTCTCCTTAGGTTCTGGGCTGTACTGGGGGCTCTTTTAGGGAGATGCCGTTCCCAGAGCAGAGGGAAATGAGCTGTCTCTCAGGACTGTCATCCTGCTGACAGGCCCCATGGCGTGCAGCGCGTCGGAACAGCATGGGAGCACATTTGTTTCCATCGGGAACCGCGCCGGATCAGCGCTCGGCATCCTGTTTATGTTAAAACATCAGCCTTCCATTTTCATAGGGAAGCTGGGAGAACGGTGCAGCTGGGGCTTCTACTGAAGTGTCACCAATTAAGTCACTTTTCAGCAGGATGATCACTGCTCCAGAGAGGTTCCCAAGCAAAGCATCTCCAGTTCCCAAGCTGCTCTCCTGGCCAGCAGATGTTGGCCAGAGCAGATGCTGGCACCCCTTCAGCCACCCTGGGATACCTGCCTCCTGCTCCCATGCCTTTCCCATGTCCCCTGACCAAGACACAGCCTGCTCTTTCCACCTCCCCAGTGTGATTTAGGGAGCAGAGGACGAGGCCAGGCACATCCTGTTGCAATTACAGCAGCACCACTTGGACCCCATGGTAACCCTGTTTGTTTCCTGAGTGTTTGTTTCCCCGTTGCATAAATGAGAAGGGCAGGATCCCAGCCCTGCAGAGCTCCTGGGGAGCTGTGTGGCTCAAGCCATGGGATGGGAAAGGGTCATTTGGTGGGGATTCACTGTAGGTCTCAAGGGGAGATTTAGTAGCCCCACATGCAGGGTCAGATGCATGGCCTTGGCACAGCTCCTGGGATCATTCCAGCACGGACAGGCTGATCCGTGGGACCATTCCCCTTGGAGTGGGGTTCCTGCAGCTGTGCAGAGCTGATGTGGTGATCCCCAGCCCTGGCCATGAAGAAGCTCTCCAGGGCTGTGCCAGGAGCACTCTACCCACTGCAGGCTGATAAAAGCAAAGCAATTTTGCTCCTGCCCACAGCAGCATCAGTCCCAAGGGTGATTTATTGCCCTGGGACTTCCTCCTCACCTGCAAGCACTGCACAAAGAGAGAGTGTCACTGCACTCAACCCCCAAAATAAGGCTAAAAAATCACTATGAGGCAATTCTAGCTGCAGTGACAGACTGAGATCACCCTCCACCCACGGGAGCTGAAGGGGTCAGAACTAGTCCCCTAGATCTGCAGGTTGGAACCAGCAGGGTCTGGGTTTTTAAGACCACCTTTCAGAAAAGCACCTATTCTCCCGTGGCTGGTGAAATCTCTGCTAAATAACAGCCCTGCAGACACATCCTAGCAGAGAAGTTTTGCCTTTTTACTGATGTTTGCCTACAGCCACAGAGCTCCAAAACCCCAGCCAGCTCAGTAATGCTGGCTTGGCTCCTTAATCGTACATAAACCATTTAAATACACAACAAATAAATAGACATGTTCTGTGTTTCTTCAGAAGGGCTTAACACCTTTACAAAGGGATTTCTTTGATACTTAAGCAATAATAGATTGGCTTTCATTTTTCTAAGACCTTCCTTATATCAACATATCTCTTCAAGTACTACACTTCCTTTTATGAAACGCTGGAATTCTTTCATGTTGAAAATGCTTTTACAGCCAAGTCCTCAGTTGTGCTGGCATTTCTCGTGTCTTGAACTCCAAACTGGCTAACCGCAATCTCAGAATTCCCAAAGGAAATAATGAAAATTCCTAAAATCCTTGGCAAGGAAACAGTTGAAATTTTAAATTGAGTTAATCGTTTTAGCGAAAATGCTTGTAATAAAATAAATATGGGGAGCTGGGGTGAGGAGGGGGGAAAATCTGCTTCAGAAATGAGCATCAGAGGAAAAAAAAGAGAAAGGGATAGAAGATCCTCAAAAGTGAAGCCTCCTCTGCTCCCTTACAGTATTTACTGTTAGGGATATCCTGCTGAAAGCAGGGCTGTGGTGAAAATGAGGTCATTGAGAGCCCTCTTAATGCTCCAAGATAACTCTGGTCCTAGAGGTCTGGCATTAGTGATGTCAGGTGTATTCAGTGGCTGTGACAAGATTTCTGAGGACAGAAACCTGGTCTCTGGGATAGCACTTCTGTGACACCAGAATGATTAAATTAAACTTCAGCTCAACTAAGCTACATAGGTCCTTAACAGGCTTTTTTTTTTCCCTAGTTAAATCTTAAAAACTTTAATTATAGCTGTTCAAATATCCAGGAGAACAAAACACACCACGATTTCGGCTTCTTCCTTTCATTTTAGCGTATACAATAAGTGGCTAGAAGAAGACTCAATTATCAGATCTTGGCAAATGATTTCCAGATGACAGGTTGTTTGTGGGGATTCTTCATCACATTTTCTCTCTCTACCCTTTGTAGGTGATCCAGCCCAGTGACAATGTGAAGGAACAGCAGCAGCAGCAGCATCCAGGTGGTGCATTGCCAAGAGGAGGACATGGTGACCAAGAGCTGCTCCTTACCCTGAGCAGTCATTTCATACCAGCTGAAACCTTGGCAGGGCACTGCTTTATTATTTGGTCTTTTGTAGCCACCAGAAGCTTGACATGGTGTGGCAACGTGCACTTGCAGTTCTGGGTTGATCCCACAGCGTGGGCAGGAGGCAAGGGGAGGATTCTGACCCTCTGCCCCACTCTGTGGAGATCCCACCTGGAGTTCTGTATCCAGCTCTGGGGTACCAGCATGGGAAGGATGTGGAGCTGCTGGAGCAAGTGGAGATGCCATGGAGATGCCATGGAGATGCCCCAAGAGCTGGAGCTCCTCTGCTCTGGAGCCAGGCTGGGAGAGCTGGGGGTGCTTACCTGGAGAGGAGAAGGCTCCAGGGGGAGCTCAGAGCCCCTTGCAGGGCCTGAAGGGGCTCCAGGAGAACTGGAGAGGGACTGGGGACAGGACAAAGGGAATGGCTTCCCAGTGCCAGAGGGCAGGGATGGATGGGATATTGGGAAGGAATTCCTGGCTGGGAAGGTGGTGAGGCCCTGGCACAGGGTGCCCAGAGAAGTTCTGCCTGTCCCTGGATCTCTGGAAGTGTTCCAGGCCGGGCTGGTCTTGTGGAAGGTGTCCCTTCCATGGCAGGGGTGGAACTGGATGGTGTCTTATGTCCCTTCCAACGCAAGCCCTCCATGAGGGGTTGCAGTCTCTTCCCACTTGCACAGTGCAGTCCTGTCCTGCAGGAGCTGTGTCCCTGGAATGCAACATGGACAGCACTGGGTCAAACCAAAGGCTTGTCTGGACAGTGTCTGCCAGTCTGCCAGTGCTAGGGATGGGCTGTGGGAAAGAACTGCAGTAATTACACCTGGAAATAACCACAGAGCCAATGTTCTGGAGATCTGTCCTGCAATGGGTCTCAACACTTTTTCCAGAGAAGCATCCCTGTCCTTTTCCACTGCAAAACGTGTTGGCATCAACTTTTTCATCTGGGGTCTCAAACAACCAACTTCCTCCCACAAAAGGGGGGGGCTTGGTCCAGGTGCTGCAGCAGCTGTACTTGGCTTTTCCTGTAAGGTTTGTCTTGTCTTCCCTCCCAGAGAGGGAATTCACCAGTTATCCATAGGAAAGAAGTAATAGCTGGGAGAGAGCAGAGATTTTCAAAACTAAACAATGCCTCAAAAAAAAAAAAAAAAAAAGAGAAAAAAAAAAGGAAAAGAGAGAAAGAAAATAAAAGAGAGAGAACAGAAAGAAATGGCTCTAAAACATGTGATGCTAAGGGGAGGTCAGGAAAACAGAGCCAGCAGGGGTAACAACTCAGATAAGATCATACCATCAGTGAAAGCACTTGCAAAAGGAAATGGATAGTGTTCTAAACCTCAATTAATTTAATCTAGTGCTTCACTGAAAACAAATTATGATCTCAGATAAAACAAAACTCTGGCGAAACAAAGAACAAAGCTATTGCAGCCATGATTTACAGTTCAAAGATATTCTGTTTGTTTCCTCTTCATCAGAGATCTTGGTTTCCACTTGAGAGCATATGAATAATTAAAGGTGGTCTCTTATGATGTGTTTGCTGCTGCTCAGCATTTCCAACCCAAGGGCTGATAGGGGAACAATGGTGAGTTATGAGACCTGCTGGTTGTATTTGCCTTCTGTAAATAAACCACAAGGCTCGGTGGCTTCCCTGCAGTCACAGCAATCATACTGCTTTGTTTAAGTCAGGAATCTGAATAACAGGCACATGAAGACTTGTGTGGTTTGGAAAATTGAGGAGTTGAGTCGGAGGAGCAGGCGAGGAGGGCCAAGCTGTCAAAGCAGCTTTTGGGTTCTGCAGAAACACCTGCAAGGTTGGAGAGGAGAAATCTCCCCCTAACCAGAAAGGTCCAGCCAAGCTCTGTGGGCAAAACTTGCACAAGGGCAATAAGGCAGAGCTGTTCCGCCCCAAAACAGAGTGTAACTCATCACTTGCACATGACACTAAACCTAAATGAAGCACAGAGACCACACAAGGCCAGCCCCCTCCTCCACACCCCCCAGGCTGGGATCGTGTGTGAGTAGTGGGAAGAGAGGGAGCAGGCCTGAGAACAACTCTTCAAGCATTCAGGATGGAATGGGTTGGATTTCCAAGGTGCCAATCTCTCCTTTCTAGCTCTAAAAGACAAATCATTACCTTAGACTTCATTTGTGCCTTGTGGCCTTTGGTGAAGGGAGATGTGTCTGGCTGAGATCAGGTAAACCTGGCATTGTGGGCAGAAGGCACAGTCAAGCCACATTTACAATTTTGACCTTCCTTTGACCTAAAAACTATAAAGTCAGGAGACTCTTGCTCAAAAAAATCCCTCCTGGAGATGACCTTGTCTGTGTGACCTGAGGAAGGAAAGCTGTGTACCAACATAAACTCAGTTTTTGACATGTGAGGACAGAGGGAATAAGAGAAATCCCCAACTGGAAGTCATCCCCCTGCACAAACCCGTCTGTCCTTGTGAGCAGTTTAACCCAGAGAATGAAGGAAAGTGAGGAGATTGCCTCTTTATCTGTGCATGGAAAAAAAAATTCAGTATCCCAGGAGGCAAACTGGGTTGCAGAGGAGCTCTGGCTGGTGCTGGAAGCTGGCAGGATCTCCCTCTCAGGCTGGCTGCAGGCAGGGATTGCAGCGAGCACACAGCAGAGAGGATCCAGCAGCAGAACCCCCAGGGACCAGGGAAGGAAAGTGTCTCCATTGTACCATTCCTGAGACACGCTGGGCACCTCACAAAACATGTGGTCAACATCCTGGATGGAGCAGATCCCAGCACTGGTGGGGTCCAGCTGAGAAGCACGTGGGCTGCTGCTGACAGGAGAGGACAGCGTTGCTGGAGGCCAGAGGAGGACAATGGCAGGACACGGAGCATCCCAGGGGCTGCCAGGCCGCAGGGGGAGGCCCTGCCTGCAGGTTATTCCTTTGCAGAGTGCCTGCTGTAAGAGGCTTTGGGCCCTGCTCCTGGAATGGGGTCCCCAAGGAGCCACCACAATTGAAGGGAGAATAATGAAAGCTCTGCTCTCAATGAGAGTCACCCACTCTCCCAACAAGGCTGTGTTCCAGGACCTCTGGTTTAACCCAAATTGACACCAACTTGGCGAAAGCCCTCAGCTGCACATTCCTTCCATACAGCTTTACAAGCTGCAAATGCAAAACCACAAACCGAACTGGGAAGGGGAAAAAAAAGGGAGCCTGAACTGTGCAGGGTCCCCCCATCTTCCCTCCTTCCCTGATCACCACACCCCTGCTGCTTACCCCTTTTCCTCAGTAGCTTCTTACCTTTTAAAAGGCCTCCCAGGAGCATTTTAGCTCTTTGCTGAGTGCCAGCATGCCCTGTCTCTTCACTAAGAGCAGAAATCAGCTTCCAAACTCCAGATCATTCCTTGTCAGGTTAGACCATCTTCCTAGGAACAGGCTCCTGGTGAGGAACTGGAATGCCTTTAGCCCCTGGCAAGAGTCATAACTACTTGAAAAAAACCCCTCAACTACTAATAAATCCCAGCAACAAATGCCAAATACTTACTGGACATGGGAAACACTTGCCAGTTGGTCAGGGCTGCTGAAACTTCATCTGTGGAACTATGGGTTCATGGAAAACCTCCTCACTGAAGGCTCTGTCTGTCAGTGAAGTGTCTCACCCAGTTTTTGCAGCAGAAAGGACAGGCATGAACGGCCTTCCCAGGTCAAGCTAAGCTCTAAAGCACCATCCAGATGTTAAGGTTGGTTCACACCCTGGAGGTTCCTAAACTGATGATGTGACGACAAATGCCAGCTCCTCCACACCTGTGTGGCCTCTCTGCTCCAATCCTGTCACCTTTGCCAGTGGGAGCAGTAGAGGTGGCATTTGGGGACATGTTTTAGTGGTGGACTTGGCAGTGTCAGGTTAATGGCTGGACTGGATGATCTTAAAGGTCATTTCCAACCTATTCCATGGGCACTTTCCAAGAGCAGAGCCACATGTGCATTTCTCCAGGAGCAGGAGCTCCTGTGTCGCCTAATTGAACCACACATTGGAAATGGGATCTTGGGTTTCACACAGTTCCCTCTGCACTGCCCCGAGGGAGCAACAAACTTGATCAATCCTCTTCTCTCCCACTTTCCCACCCAGACCTGATCTCCATGGGAAGACCTCTGCTTCCAACAGCTCTGCTCCTTGCTGGGAGCTGGCTGGAGAGCTGCCCATGCTTACTGGTGTCCCTGAGGTCTGTGTTACACAACCAGGGCTGTCACAACGAAGTGAATCATGCAAAGGTGCACATATGTGGTTTCTGGACAGATCTGAGCAGCTCCATCACATCCCCACCCAACAGTGCTCTGCTGACTGCAAATTTAGCCCCAGGGATGAAGGTGACTCCTCCTCTTCCTTTCTAGGTGGAAGTCACAAGAACAACCAAGAAATCACAGGAAACAAGGAGTCAGCACTGGTGTCAAGGGCCTGGAGCAGGTTGTTTTGCTGTGTTTTTATTTTCCTTCTTCTCATTCGGCTTCCCATGTGGTGCTTTTAAATTTTTTTTTCCATTATTTTGGTGTTTTCTTCTGCCAACTTTATTTGGATACTGCCCCATCATACACCAAACTCTGTAAGTGTCTGAGGGTGCTCTGGTATATTCAGCAGTAGCTAAAAGAGAGCAGAAAGTTAATGCTGTGGGAGAGCTGGGCTAACCCTGGCCCAGGAACATGCTCTGGTTTATTCATACCAGAGAATTCACAACAAAAGGTGCAGAGCACCTACTGGGTCTTCTCATGCTACTTTTGGAAGGATTAAAGCCCCTAGGACAGCAGCTGCTCTCTGAAGATGTGTTTGCATGCCAGCACCACTAATGCATAGAATAAACTGGATTTTTCCAATTGCTAATGATTTTAATCTCTTCCTTCTGTTTCTGAAGGGGCCGACACAAAGCAGAGTTGGTTCGTGGTGTTTCCTTCCCTTTTCCAGTGCACTTTATGTAACGTTGATCACGCACAAACACTTGGAATTCACCTTCTGCCTGAGGATGGCCCACGGGGTCGCTGCACTTCCATGGATGCTCCATTGCACAGCTGTGTCCCATTGCAACACCGAAGGAAAGATGTCCTCAGCACCTTGCTCTGCAGCTTTCCTGCACACATCACACCATCCCTTGGCATTTGGTTCCTTCACCAGCTTTGGCCTGGAAGCCATTCCTAGAATCTGTCAGCTGTAGCATGGAGCAAGCCTTGCTCTCTAAACCAGCTGCTCCACAAAGGCCGAGCCATGGATCTGCCTGTTCTCTGGTGGACCCAACCCTGAAAGCCACAGTGCAGCCATGCACTGGACATCCTTCCATTTATTTATTTCCTCTTTAAATTACCTGTTTTCAGCAGCTGGGGTTCAACTCCTCCTATGATAGGAATTGCTGCCATTACAAGCACCTCCTGCCAGGCTGGCTGGATGTCTCTAACTGATCTGAACAGTCCTGGAACAAGCATCCTTCTACTTCCCAAGGCATGCTATTTCATTCTCATTTTTTCAAGTAGGATACAGGATTTTCTCTGTCTTCACCACACAAGTAACAGACCAGGTCACCTCCACACCATGGCAGTGAAGGAGCAGAAGGCAGGAATTCTGTACAGGAACCGTACAGGATGGATCCAGCTCAACCAGTCACCCAGGGCAATGGGGGCACAGGCAGATCCTTCTGAGTGATGAGCACCACTTTCCCCATCTCAGCTCCTGGGTACACAATTATAATTACATGGTCCAGGATGGATTCATGGGAATAACAGAACAAAAGATGTGCAGGACCCTCTTCTGTTATCTTTGCTCACTGCTGCAGGTAGATATCAATTGTTCTCCACACCTTTGATAAGACAAGGGGGAATGGCTTTAAACTAAAGGATTGGGTTGGTTTAGATTGGATATTGGGAAGAAGTTCTCCCCTGTGAGGGTAGTGAGGCCCTGGCACAAGTTGCCCACAGAATCTGTGCCTCCCCATCCCTGGAAGTGTCCAAAGCCAGGCTGAATGGGGCTTGGAGCAACCTGGGACAGTGGAAGGTGTCCCTCCCCGCAGCAGAGGGGCTGGAAATTGATGGTTTTTAATGTCCAGCCTAAAGCACCTCATGATTCCATGATCCTGGACACATCTGGGCCTGGCTGCAGCCCCAGCAACACGTGTACACTGAGTTCACATGTGCTCAACAGCAGTGACTCAAATCAAAAGGCTACAGATCAACCCACCCTTTTCCCTCCTCTTTCCTGCTCCCACCCCCATCCTGGGTCAGTACACAGAGCACAAACCTTCAATTTTTTAATTTTTTTTTTCTTTTTCCCCTTCGAAGTGAAACATTCTGTATCTTATTTATTTTGAAAACAATTTATAAGGGCGATAATAACATCCTTTGGCTCCTTGCCTCTGTAGCCTTGGGCTCTATACATGCCTCATTATGGGAGCAGCACACACCCTGCCACGTACAGGCAACTCACTGTACGCTCATTAAAATTCTGTAGGTATTGGCTGATATAAACAAAGAGGAAAGTGCACCAGTGCTAGAAAGCCGAGCGCAGAAAATGACTGGCTGCAGGATAGGTCGTGTGGTTCAGCGACAGGGCTGGGAATCCTGGAAATCTGAAAAACCTTTTGTGGTTCCGGCATCCCACGCAACCGCGTGCCGTTCCTGGACGGAGCGGCGCGGCTACGCCAGGAGGCAGTCGTTTGACACGGATCCACGCTAGGGCCGGCGCAAAAAAAAAAAAGTTTAAAGAATTGTGTTTGCCTTTTGTAGGAGGAGATAAATAACGCAAAAATCAAAGTGGCTGTGGCAGAAAGCTTTGGAGGAAAATCCAAGCCTTGGAAAGCCCGGGCTCTTGTTGAAAGAGTAACGCACCTCAAAATGGCGAAGAAGAGGAAGAAAAATGTGCAGAATGTCCTTGCATTGTGTAAAGAGTAATTGCACTGGAAAGGAGTTATAAAGTAAGTAAACATAACTTCCAATTTGATCCATATTAAGATTTATTGACCCTGAAAGTCAATATTCTCTGCACCAGGGCCAAGGTTAACATTGAGTTTGAGGCCAATGGGAAAGTTGTAATGAAGTGCTGCTTAAGAGGCCCTTACAGAAGTATCTGGTTTTGCAGAGGGTTGGAAGTCTTTCCACATGGTCAGCCCCATCTTCCTCTACATTTCAAAGGCATCTAAATCTGCCAGTTTTTCTGTGAAATCCCAGCCCATTAGCACTGTGCCAAACTGATAAACCCTTTGGATAGCTTTTCCAGCAGAAGTCTAAAGCATCTCTATGCTACAATCACCCTGAGGCTTTGATCATGGTCAGGACCCACTCGTCCCAATCCAGTGTAAACACAGATGGAAGGAAAACTTGACCTCAGCTGATGACAAGCTAAGAACACGTTTGATGATGCTGTAGGAAAAAGCAATAATAGTGAATTTCTGCCCTTTGGCAGTTCCTGCTTTAGGGAAGAGCAGGCGTACACCATCACAGCAGAGATTTGAGAAGTTGTGCACCCAGAAAGTATTCGTTTGGAGTCAATAAAGACATGGCAGTTCTCCTACAAGGAAAGAACTCATCCTGTGCTCTCACACCCTGGCCTTGCCATTGCAAATTTACCATTTTCTTAGAAATTCACTGTGAGATGTTAGATGGGCAGAGAGCACACAATCTCTGTATATTAGAAGTAAAGCTGTTGCCCAAAGTCTGCTCTGAGGCATAACTCATGTACTTATAGAATATCTGTGCCTACAAAAACCTGGATTTCTAAGGCTGGTTTGGGCATTTGCCTAAAACCTTACTGCACCTGCAGAAAGATTTGTGTCCCAGACATGTTCTCTTTTCCTCAGTTTTACCAATTAAGCCAATAAATGGTACCACTTCTCCCAGTGAACCTTTGCTTCCCTAAAAATGCTCTGCCAAATCTTCCTCAGCAAGAGGTGGGGAACAGGGCTGGAAAGAAGACCATGGTTTTTATGAACCTGGTGACAGCACAATCCAGCGGAGCTCACCATGGATTGTACAAATATTATTGGAGACTGTACAAGACCACAGACCTGAGAGGGAACACAGATTTCTTTGGAGCACAGAGGGAAAGCATCACAGCACTTATTTCAGTCCGGTTCCAGAGGAGCAACTTACTTTTGAAAGTACTTTGAATAAAGTTGCAATGATTTCCCTAGGACTTTGCTGGGTTTGTACATTTTAATGTCCTTCTCCAGCTGCTCGCTTTCTCCTTGTGTTCATTAAGACATTTGGTTTTGTTACAGGGTCTGGGCAAGAGAAAAATAGCTGTATGTATATTTAAACAGACTATTAAAATAGAGAGCATCATGTACTGGCACAGAAGAATTCATGGTGTTATTCATATGTTTCAGGGCTCAGTGAGGCTGTTGTTGTGCACAGCAAACAGCACCTCACCAGTGCTCTCATCACAGCCTTTTTATCTGTGCTTCCTTTTTCCTTCTCCAAAAAGCACCAGATTTGGGTCACAACCTGCAAAACCAAACTGTCTTTTCTAGGAGGGACAATTTGAGGAAATGGGTTCCTGGTGACCACTTTTGGCTCTCCATCCTCTTAAACATCTCCTGCTGACCCTCTACAGTTGTGTCTTGCTCTGTGGCAGGATCCTCTTTAATGAGCTAAAATAGGAAGCACCTCAGGAGGGTCTAAGGGATGTATCCAGGATGCTTCATCATGTGGGAATTAAGCATAAAAATGGAGAGAAATATGGATAGATGGGAAGTATGTCATGAAATGGGAGCCTAACCCCTGCACCAGTAAGACAAGGCTCAAGCCACGCTCCCAGACCATTGGGCAAGCCAGGTCTCAGGAAAAGGAGCTTTACTGGGAAAGGAGACTTAGTGCCTGAAATCCAGTGACAGCTACAAGCACATCCCCAAACCCCCATTACATCCCTTCCTCAAAACACAATCAGGGAGAAGCCAGCTCTCAACCTAAACCTTTATTTAGCTGTGTTTCACAACAATTACTGCATAACTTGGCATCGTGGGCATGGCCCTACATGGACTAGGAGAGCGCTCAGTGAGCAGTGAGGCGAGCTGGAAATGCCATTTTCCCACACTTCCTTACAGAATCAATTTACTTCTCCCAAATGACAAACAGAAAACAGAAGAAGAAGGAAGAAACTGTTGCCATTCACTGGGTGCAGGAGTGTATTAAACGTGACATGGTCAGAGCAACTTTGGCAATACAAGATACAGACTTTTGCATTTCAGCACAAAAACGTATTTTGTCCCTAAAAGAAATTATTAATTTTGTGCAAATATTAACACATTCCCACCCAAATCCTTTCATCAGCACATGAGTATTTTAGACAATTCAACCTTGCAAAGAAAGTTTTGCGGTCCATAATCAATGAACATCACCCCCTTGGGAACAGGGAAAGGCACAAGCAGCAGCTGTGAGGTTTGGAGGTGAAGCTCTAGCTTTCAGCTCAGAGACTTTATACCTTTAAGAGGCACAAAACAAAAAAGAAACCTAGTACTTGAGATGAATCACTCCAAAGAGTGCCCGTTTTTCTCCTCGCAGGCCTGAGCAGCCCCACACAAAGCCCCGGGGCACAGGCTCCTCATTTGGCAGGGCTCAGCGCAGCAGCGGGGCCGGGGAATACTTTTACGCTGGAGAATTTGGCTTGTAACGAGGCTTTTCAGGAACGTGGCAATTGCCCACGTGAACGCATGGCTTCCTGCATTAATATGCTAAAGAGACAAGACAAGCATCTTTAGCTACAGCTGAGGACTAATTAAGACTGCTCTTTTACAAATATTGCATGGTTCATTCCATTCTTCCCCGATTAAGAACAAAAGAAGAAAGAAGTCATTTATTGTCATGAGTCACTTCAGATACAATGGAAGGAATTCCAACAGATGACTGAGACAAAACAAAAGCTGACATTATGAAAGCCATGTCTAAACACTAATTTAAACTGTCAACTTGCTAGTGAGGAAGGTTCATGACAGAGGGAGTATTAAAACTTAAAAGAGCACATAAATCATTGAAGAGATTAGCAGCGTGTGATGGGGCCAAAGTAGCCGCGCTGGAAACTCGCTGACTGGTGGCGAGCTCCTCGTAATTTGGGGGTAAATGCCGTGTTTTGCCAACAGTCCTGGACCAAAATGAGTAGTTTGGGCTGCGTTCCCAGAAGTGGGACTCTGTGTGAGTCAGTGGCGTTACTCCTGTTTCCAGCAGGTGAGGATCAGACCCTTTGTGGCCCACATCAGATAAAATCTGGCCTGAGCTTTCCTCCACCTCATCAGAAATGCTTAATTTTGGAAAGGAGCCAAAAAATGGCTTTGGGTCACATCCGGAGCTGCTGTAAATGATCATGACTGACTTCCACAAGCTGCTTACACCACTCAAGAACCTTCCTTTTCAATAGCACCATGGTATCTCCTCTCTTCTGATTTACAGGGGATTTATCTTGAGGTAGTGCCCTGTAATTCTCTGCAGACCTGCTTCCCACCAGCAGGAAACTCGCTCATCTCCACTTAATTAAGAAACATGGCAGATGAAGATGCCCTGTGGGCTGCAAGGTTTCACTTGTGAATTTTTTTCCTACACATTAGAACAATTTCTCACGAAAGAAGCCAGCACATACTGTTCAGCCCATTTGGTTTTTCAGACAGGTACATGGCCTCCAGCTCTCACACATCAGCTCTGCTTGTTTTGTGTAAGTCTTGGAGGGGCCATGAACAACAGTTCTGTAAAATGAAAGAACACTCTATTTAGATCATCTAAAATCTCTGTCTTTATCTGCTTGCTCCCATAGTTGCTAATACTCCCAAAAAAGAGAAACCATTATGGATTACCAAGGTGGAATGATTAATATTGATGGATTTAAGATTTAGCATCTATCTCAACTATTTTAAAATCCAGGTGACCCTAAAATCCACACAAGCAAAAGCTCCATCTTTTCTTCAACTCAACATGAAGTCTTCTTCCCTGCTTCCCTCACAGACCAGAAAACAACCAGTGACTCTGTTCCACCAAAATTTTGTCTAGAAAAAAATAAAAGGCCAAGAAAGTATTTGATAAGTTGCTGAATAAGAAGAGCCGAGAAAATGCAGTTATTTACCCAACTGAGGGCATTGCTGTGGGGACTGGTGGGCAGCACTGTGTCTCCTGGACACCAGCAATGAAGAAGATCCCCATCCCACTGTACCACTTTCCCAAGGTACAGTGGGATCCCCATGTCATTGTACCACTTTCCCAAGAATGGGGATATTATTCTGGACAGATCACAGGCTCCTTTTAACTGTCTGAGCATCACTCCAATGTCAATGGGGAGACTCTGCACTGGGAAGGTCCAGGCCTTTGCATCCTGCTGGAATTAAGTCACTCTCAGCTTTGACTCCAATTCAGGCAGAAGTTCAAAAAGTCCATTATAAAATAAATAAAAAGAGGGAAAGTAAATGAGATGCAGAGCCTTTTAACTTAGAGGGATGAAATTGCTGTGGAAGTTCAAGAGGGATTTGCTGTGAGTTTAGGCATAAGCAGGATCCTTTCCTGCATCCTCACGTTTCACTGAGTTTGAAGCAAAGGAACAGATATTTTTCTTCACATCTTTGCCATGAGAACCACTACAGATTTCCTATATTACCATTGGCAACTTGTGTTCTGATGGTCTTTGGGTCTGTTGTGCTGGGCACTGCAGAGAGGCTGATCAAGAGGACTGACCTTGTTCAATGAAAGAGGTGACAGGTAAACAACAGGATGAAACTGGTCACATCCACAAAAGGAGAGGTTTAAAAATAAGAAGACAATAACGTTTTTAAGCGATGAAGACCAGATGAAAGGGTATTGCAGAAACCAGGAGGAAAAATGAGATCCTGGATGAAAACTTTAGCTGTGGAAATAGAGGAATCCCACTGTGTTGGGGACATTCTGCAGAAAATCTACAAGAATTGATTGTGGATGAGGGCACTGAGATGACCAGGAGAAGATGATGCACAATATGGACAAGGGTGGAGGCCTGGTCACGTTGGCATCCTGGCATGCCATCCTTGGCATGCAACAGAGAAACAAGCAGAGAAACATGGAAAGAAAAAAGGATGTTGGCCAGTTGAGGAGTGAGGTCTGTGAGCCATTTGTGGCTGGGAAGTCAGCAGCAGAGAGAGCCCAGCTGGATTTTTCTGGAGCAGCAGAACTGGAAAAGGAGGAGGTCCCATGTGAAAGTTAGAGCTGGAGAAAGTGAAAGCAAACTTGCAGGATTAAGAGAAGAGGCAGAAGCAGAGAGAAACACAAAAGAGGATATTTCATGATGAGGATCATCACTTTCTCTCCAACAAGTGCCAGTCTGGTCAAGGTAAAGGAGAATGGGAGCATGGGGCATGCTCCAAAAATGCCCCTTTCATCCAGACCCAAGGGTCATCTGCAGGACCACCAAGCTCTGGTCTGGCTAGTTGGGGGCAGTGACCTTCAGACAAACAGGGCACAAAATAAACCACCCAACAAGGGATGTGCTCTGTGCACTTTGGTTACAGTTCCTCAGAGCCTCCAGTGGGGAAGATGAACTCAATGTGAGGCCACTGGCATTGGTGGAGTCATGCACCAGGCTGATATCTCATTCTACTACATCACTTTAACACCACTGTAGCTTTCCCAGAAGCCTCAGCTTAAAATTGCTGCAGTGCAGGGGTGAATCAGGCCTTTCCTTTCCACACTGACATCAATAAAGCTACACCCAGGGTAAAATTAGCCCCAGGACAGTTATTCTGACACTTTCACAATAGAAACTTTTGGGGTTTTAGATTTGTTTTGCATTCCTTTCTCCCCTCTACCCCCATCCCTTTATTTTAATGATTCTCCACTAAACCCACTTCCACAGTATGGAAAGGGAAGGAGATGTCCCTGGGCTCTTTGTGTGAGAGGATCATGAGGCAAGAGTCAATGTAGCCGTGCTGACAAACAGATCAGGCTTTGGAGATCTGAGCCTGAACGTTACCTTATGTTTTAGCAGCTTCACTGGCTCCAGCACCTCAGACTGCTTGAATTTCCCACCAGCTCAGCGCAGTTCTTTTCCACATATTTTAGGTGTTGAATTAGTCTGGAGCTCAAAGGAGCAACATTTCCAGGCTCTTGATGAAGAGCGTGTCTATCAGTAGAGATCAAGAAGAGCTGCCAAGCTTTTCCAAGGTTGTTTGCCTGCATCTGAAGTGTGGATGAGCTGCTCAGCCCTGCGGGGTTATTTAAGGACCCTCTGGTATCTGCCGTGATACGAAGACAACGTAAATATCCTTATGTGTGTTTGTGTTGATGGAATAGAGGTCCATAAATCCACGAGCAGTTGGCTGCATTTTTTGCTCAGCTCCCATCCGTGTTTGTAAACACTGGAGAAAGAGCCCCAAATCTGTGTCCAACACGGAGCAGTTACGGAACATGCTGTAATCCTGTAATGCGAACCAGAGCGGGCCCGCTAACCGTGCAGCTCTGGAGAGAATTCCTGACATGATCCTTTTACGTATTTTATGTTAATCACTTCCATCTCAGGAACACACACAAACAATACCCCATTAGACGTTCCCTTTGGCACTCGGACAGCAGCACAAGCTGCCGCGTGTGCCAGAGCGGCGGCCGGAGCAGCCGCAGTAGGGACGGGAGGCCATCACTGGATGCTGCTCACAGGAAGCAACTGAGGAACAGCGTGCAAAGAGTAGAGCTGAGACTAACTCCTAGTTCGGGTTTCTTCACTGGTTTTCCTGTGGGCTTTTCCAGGAGAAAACTCTCCAGCTGCTTGCCTGAGAGGGCTCATGGATGTTGGAGCATTGCCATGATCCCAGAGACCCTAAAGCTCTTCGTGGGAGATGGAAAATCGTTTCTCCACATTTTTGTGCCTTGAGCAGGTGTAGCACAGAAAGGACAGAGTTTGGGATAAACTGGTACCTGTCTGGTCAAGTTTCCTGATCTTTTTTCAGTTCTAGGGATACACAGAGATTTAACTCTTTAAACAGCATTGCCGTGATCCCAGAGACCCTAAAGCTCTTCTTCATGGGAGATGGAAATTCATTTCTCCACATTGCTGTGCCTTGAGCAGGTGTAGCACAGAAAGGACACAGCTTGGGATAAACTGGTACCTGTCTGGTCAGGTTTCTTGGTCCTTTTTTCAGTTCTAGGGACACACAGAGATTTAACTCTTTAAATAAGCCTTGGGACTACCTGGCAAATATTTCTCTGGTGGAAAGAAAGGGGCTGGATCCCCAAAAGCAGAGATGTGCACAGAGGGCTTTGCTGCAGGCTGGGACACAAATGTCACTTACAGAGGGGAAGGGGGACAACTCTGAATCCAATCTTACCCCAGTCCTGCTGAAGCACTGAGCTGCTTCCCTTTGCACACACCAGCCCTGGGTTTCTTGCACTGTTGTGGAGAGCTCAAGGGGACTGGGAAGCAGGGAGAGGGAAAGGGGGGAGAGGAGGCCACGTTTGCAGAAGCAACTGCTGGAAGAGGACACGTGAAACAAATCCTCTGTCACAACAAGGGAGATTCCTCATCTTTAATAAAATGCCCACCCTGTGGTGAGGGCAGAAGGCTTTGTCAGCTCACGACAGGAGCAATTCCATCAGGCATTGTGCCCCACTGCCAGCAGGGTGGGATCCACAGGGACCCTCCATGCCCAGAGGCACCTGGCACGCTCCAGCAGATGGGAATCACCAGCACCATCCCACACTAGGTGAGTAGGCAACCCCCAGGAAAAGCAAAAGGAGAAGGTGTCTTCAAATACCCAGCAGTTTCATACAATTTTGAAATGCTCTAAGCCCTCAGAGACTGTATTTTCCTTCTCCACCAGATATTTCATTACTAAAATAAGGATTTCAAGGGCTTGCACGACGCAGGCCTTTGGTTGCAGCAAAGCAAGACACACAGGCACTGGTGCCACTGAGAAGCAGTGCCTGGGCAGGGACATTTCTGCTCAGGATTTACTTTTAAAGCAATGTAAATGCAGCTCTGACTTTGAATAGTAATGCTGAAGCAGAATTCGCTCCAACATTCACTAGCCCAAATGTCTTCGCTGAAATCATGCTGTTCCCCTATTGTTATTTAACAATAAATCCTGCCCCTGGGGAAATGCTTATAAATATGAATTTAAGAGTTCCCAGATACAAAGTATCTCCACTTTTTTTTACCCTCCCGGGAGATAAATAGCTTAGAAATCTTCCTACAAAGATGTGCTTTTCTTGATGCTTTTCCCCTTAACATTCTAAAATTATTCTGTATGAGGGGAGAACATCCAGACACTGCAGCATGATGAAGAAAAGCATCTTAATAAATAAAATAGTTCCTTTATTTCAGTGCTGAGGCATTAAATACCATGTTGTGCATGCAGATGTGCTGCTCTGGAGCCCAGCTGGACTGTTCTGTGGGAAGGGTTTTGTGGATTGCTGTGTTCACTGTTCCCTCTCTCAAAGTTCTGGAGTGCAAGAGGCAGTTTTGGAGCTGCCCAGGGGTTCCCACTGCCTTCTCCATCTCAGGGATGTGCTATGCAGAGGTGCTTTTGCTAGAAGCTTCATTTTACAGCTGAGGGGAAGGGAATGCTGAACCTTCAAACCTGGATTCCTTGATCTTTGTGATCCCATGGGTGCCAAAGTGGTGGCAACCTGTGATCTGCAGGTCAGGGGGATAAATGGACCAGAACAGTGACTTGAAAAACAACTGAATTAGGTCTCAGCTCTGCATCAGAACCTAGCCCCCATTAAGTGCAGAGGTATACATGGACAGCAGTCTTTTGTGGTCCAAAAAGTCTTTTGTTGGTGAATAGCTTCACAACCCTCCACTGAGCATGTATCAGCCAGATTTTGAAATCCAGTCTGTTTGGGTTTGTGAGTTGAGAGTCTAGACTAGAGTGGACAAATGGAAGAGAGAGAAGAGAAAAGGAGAAGAGGAGAGGAGAGGAGAGGAGAGGAGAGGAGAGGAGAGGAGAGGAGAGGAGAGGAGAGGAGAGGAGAGGAGAGGAGAGGAGAGGAGAGGAGAGGAGAGGAGAGGAGAGGAGAGGAGAGGAGAGGAGAGGAGAGGAGAGGAGAGGAGAGGAGAGGAGAGGAGAGGAGAGGAGAGGAGAGGAGAGGAGAGGAGAGGAGAAGAGAAGAGAAGAGAAGAGAAGAGAAGAGAGAGAGAAGAGAAGAGAAGAGAAGAAGAGAAGAGAAGAGAAGAGAAGAGAAGAGAAGAGAAGAGAAGAGAAGAGAAGAGAAGAGAAGAGAAGAGAAGAGAAGAGAAGAGAAGAGAAGAGAAGAGAAGAGAAGAGAAGAGAAGAGAAGAGAAGAGAAGAGAAGAGAGAAAAGTTGCTCAGGCATTTGTGATATCCACAATCAGATATATCTAGAAATGCAGACAATTCTGCAAATTCTCCAAGCATGTTAGAGTGCAGAATTTGCTTCCATTTTTTCTTCTTTTTTTAACACTTCACCCCTAATAACGTTGTTCTCTAAAAGAAACCCCAAAGGTGATTCATCCAGAGTGGGGAAAGGCACATGTGCACCTTGGCAAGGCATGAGGTGTGTGGTGCAATGGATGCTGAGCACAGGCAGAGCATCCGACCTCCCCGAGTGCTGGTGGAAAGACACCACACATTTTCCATGAAGGCTGGACACAGTCCCTGGGAGTAACTTGGTAAAGCCCCAGGCACTCGGAGAAATGTTGAAAGTAATCCAGCTAAAGCTCCACCTGGAAAGCAGTGGGTGGGAAAAAGACCTCAGTGGTTGGGATGCCAAAAAAGCAGAGGTGACATAGCAGTGGAGAGGGATCCAGCAAGAGTCAGTGCCACACTCAGCTGCTGCAGAGGAGAAGATTTGGGGTTCACCATCTCATTTCTATGTGTTTGTCCCTCCCAAGTGTTAATTAATCCTCTGTGATAACAACCTAACAAAGAATTTCTACCCTGCATAGCAGCCACAGTTCCTAGTTACTGCTGACTCCCTCTATCAACATTTCTTTCACTCTAGTTTTGCCCTGGGTTTTTCCATCAGTGCATTGAACTTTTAAAAGAGAACAGCTCATCTTCCATGATCTTTTCCAAGGCACTGGTGGTACCAAGGGAGAATTAACCATCTTTATGATTTTTGCTGTGAAACATTCCCTCTGCTCCCCTCCCTTTCCCATAAAAAGCCAGAAATGCCACTTAAATCACTATTGTTCCCTATGATTTAATTTCATACCACTGCTCAGCAGCTACAGCTATTTACAGCAATCCCCAGTGAAGTGATCATGGATATTTAGGAATTTTTAATGCAACGAGCTCATCCCCAAATTCAGCATCTCTCCTGGCAGCTGGGGTGTAGATAGGACATGTTTACTTAATGTGCTGGAAGCCCAAATATTTAGTTTGTGGTTTCAGTGACTGTACAATCTGTGCTCGAGGGCTACATGTGCAACTCAGAGACCAGGGAGGGAGAACAGGTCTGGGGCTGAAGGTGGAAACGTGTTTGTCAATACCCCAGAGCCCCCCACAGCCACACCTCACCTCCCCTAACACGAGGCTGGGGAGGGCATGGATTAATACAAACAGCCTGCTGATGTCCCTTTGACAGAAAATGTGGGAAACGGAGTTTGCCTTGGATTTATGAACTGGGAAGGCCGTTCCTCATCCTGATTAATGGCGAGTCGCGGAGCAAAGCCGAGGCCGCTCGCGAGCCCGTGTGCTCCACGTCAGGTGTCGTGGGAGTGAGAACAGTGGGAGAGCACAGAAAGGTCTCATGGCAGTCTGTTAACTAATTTTCATGTGCCAAGTGAAGACGTGTCCTGGAATTTCGCAAAAAACTATATTTAGCAGTGCCGAGCGCCTCCAAAGAGAGCTTTGTAAGATGCTGGAACGGGGAGGAAAAGACACACAGGTATAAAAAGCACTCCAAGAAAGCAATAACTTACACAACTTTAGAGGGATATCTGACAACACATTTACTGCCAGCTGGGGACTGAGATGAATATCCAGGAGGCTGATGAACAGCAGGCTGCCCAGTCCTGCACTTCTGCTGGAACAGAAGTGCAAAACCAGTTCGTGCATGGTCTTTTCCTCCTTGGATTTCCAGAGTTTTTACCCTGGGGAGCTGGTGTTTCTCTGGGGCATTTCCACTTGGCAGATCTCCTACCAGCACAGCCTCATCCTCATGTTGAGATACCTCAGCAGAATCCCAGAGATACGATTTTTTTACGTTTCTCTACATCATTTTTGGCATGTTGTGGTGGTGTAACATGGAGGTGAGGAAGAAGGAAAATCTTCAAAGCCTCAGCTGTGTGCGGAGGAGAGCAAGGAAAGGCACCAGTCTGCTGCATGATGGAGCAGTGAGGTGACACAAGACTTGCTGGAGATGGGGAATGGGGTGGAGAGTCAGTCCTATGAGGAGCAGCTGAGGAAGCTGGAAAGGGGCTCAGCCTGGAGAAAAGGAGGCTCAGGGGGGACCTTGTGTCTCTGCACAACTCCTGACAGGAGGGGACAGCCGGAGGGGTTGGGCTCTGCTGCCAAGGAACAGGGACAGGATGAGAGAAAATGGCCTCAGGCTGGGCCAGGGGAGGGTCAGGTGGACATCAGGAAGAATTTCACCACTCAAAGGGCTGTCAGGTGTTTGAAAGGGCTGCCCAAAGAAGTGGTGAACTCACCATCTCTGGAGGTGTTCAAGAAATGACTGGAGGTGGCACTCGGTGGTTTAGTTGATGTGGTGGTGATCAGTCAAAGGCTGGACTCAGAGATCTTGGAGGTCTCTTCTGACCTAAATGATTCTGTGATTCTGTTTCGTCCTGTGGTCATCCATGGCTTGGTCCTACAGCTGAAGAGCATGGCAAGGATATCCTACATCTTCATGTTGTGTTTCACCATCCCATGCTTGTTCATTGGGACAGCAGAAAAGGAAGGGGGATTTCATCCCAAACTACCCTTCAAAATACTCTGGTTGAACCCACCATCACCAGGCAGCATTATTATCAAATATCTGCGGGAAAACAACCAGCGATTAACCTGCTGCAACACACACACACACACACATTTCTTTCATAGAGGAGGAAAAAAATGGAGAAAGAGAGGAAAAGGGAAAATAAAGAATAATGCCACAGGATCTCCCCAGTAGCACACAGGGCACAATCCAGTACTGTACAAGAGCCATGCAGCAGAGGCCCAGAGGACACGCTGTCCCAGCACAAGCGCTGCCAGCATCCTGACAGAATTAGGAAGTCCTCTCTCACAGTTGCCCTGTAGACATGAAATTACACAAAGAAAGACTTCATTAGGATCCCGAACTAAATATAGTCAAGTGAGGAGAGTGGAACATTCAACTTTCGCTCTTGGCAAGCAGCACGGCTTTGCAACCTTTAGGATATTGTTTTAACTAAGCTGGAATTCTGCATGGCTGTGATTCTGACAGCTCAGCACCTACCAGGGGGAAAGAATTAGGAAAATAAAACCTTTACCTGAGAAAACCCTGGAAAATGTATGTGCCCTCATGGCAGAGTTCTTGCCCAGACAAAACTGCTGCTGTCACTGGGAATGACGGGCTGGAAAATTATTGGCCTCAATGAGAGTTTTGTATGAGCTCAGATCGTGGGGTACGAGCCAAACTGTTTGCAGCTCCAAAAGTCTTAGAAAATTGTGGATAAAACAGAAAATAACCAATGCTTAGCCTGTGACAAGTCTTTCTGAACAGTCCAGGTCCACCAGCATCTTCAGGGCTTTAGGTAGCTCCACATCTTGCAGTGCTTCAGCATCACTGATCCATCTGCACCTCTGCTGTGGGAATGACCTCCCTGCCGAGGCCTCAAAATACAATTCCACAAGCTTCAGGAGCAAAAACACAGACATGTGAGGAACAGGATCACTTTTGCCAAACCGTGTGGGCATTGAAAATCTCCTGAGGGAGGCAGGACCACCAGTGTCCAAGCTGGCATCACCTGGGGCCTGGGTCCTGCTTTGTCTTCATGGGGAAAGGTCCTGCTATCAGATGACACACAGTTTGATGAGGACACCTATTTGTCTTAGGCAATCCCAGACCCTTCCCCCTGAAGGAATTGGCTCACCAAGGTCCCCAAGGTCACCAAGTTCTGCCATCCAGCCCTGAGTGTATTTTTGGGATGTCAGAAACAAGAGCCAGATCCTGATTCTGGCTTCCTTCATTGTTCAGGTGGTTTACTCTTGCCCAGATCCAGAGCTTCCAAAGCCAGGGACATCTTTTTAGGGCTGTAATACTCTGTTTCTGCCTGCTCTGCACAGGGAACAAGCATAAATACCCAGGTGACAGCAGAGGATCAGCCTTCCCTGCAGGAAAACCAAAGGCACAAGGGTGCTCACTTCAAGCACATAAACTCCCAACATCTCAGGAGTCAGGCACATAGAGGCTTTTATTAATCTGGCCTTTGGAATAGTCCCTTTGTTTGTTCCAAATCACTAATAATATCACCAGTCCCTAATAAAAGGTCAGAAATCCCACACTCATCTGTCATCCTAACAGCATCCATTAAAGAGAATAAAGCACTCGTGAATCCAGCTCATGAAGCTGTAAGAGGGGGCAGGAAACCCCCTGAACAAAAGGACCCATTAAGAGGTGGAGTGGGACACAAAAGGAAAAACATCCAGCCTGAAAATGATCTCTCCTATTTCCCCACAGCTACATCAGTGGGATGAGGCCTTTGGTGGAAATTACTCCCCTGTGGGGACACCATGAGATGCAAAACCTTCCCAGGGACATCCCTCCTTATGTGCTGTACATCACTGCTGTCATGGAACAACCTGGAATAGCTTTTTGAAGACATCTCCCATTAAATGAGCTGCCTCCAAGGGAGGGGGGGAATGACCAAGCACAGCTGAAATGGGGGAGTTTCCAACCCAGTGGGAATATCCACAGATAGGAGAGGAAAAGGTGTATGACCCCAGGACAGTGTTTGCAGAGTGTCAGTTAAGTAAACCAGGTGGAATAAAATCAGTTTATTCTGATTAACTTTTAGCCTCAGGCATGAATTTGTGCTGCCACAAACCTAGAGACTCCCCTGCCAAAACCTGGAGCCTAAGCATGGCACAGAGCTGCTCTCCCCCTCTCCCAGCTCAGGCTGTGTTGCTGGACCTCAGCTCCAGGGTTGGAGGCTCCCAGGACAGAGCAGTTGGCAGCCAAGACCAGCCAGGGCTGCAGCTTTCGAGACACGTTCCACAAACATCACTGTTTTAGGAAAAACATCAGCAAAGAGCGGTCACGTGTTTCACTCCAGGAGCTGAAGGCGTGAGAAGGGCTCTAAGAAAAAAAAAAAAGTCTATTCATTGAAGAAAAGCGATCCAGAAAAGGAACCAAAAAAGGAAGCAGACCCAATGCAGACCCTCCCAGAGAGCTGTGGGGCATCCTGAACAGAAGAGTGGCTTTGGAGCATCACCCTGGCCCACACAGGCACCAGTGCCCACCTCTGGGATGGGTACAAGGGGCTGACGGGTCTCTTGAGACCAGGGGTTCCCAGGATGGCATTCCTGCACCTATTCCCAGCCCTGTGCTAGAGCTGTGCCCTCTGCAGCAGGCACAGGGAGCCCTGCTGAGGAACCCCAGCCTTCCACTGGTACCAGTGCAATTATTTGCTAAAATGCCACAGGTTTTCCTGCTGCCAGAACAGAGCGAACCTGCAGCACGTCCAAACCCCTTCTGTAACTCTGCCTAAAGCAGCCCCTTGTCATCTCTGGACTTCTGCATTTTTCTGCATTAAAACTGACCCTCTGCAAGAGGCAGACTCCCCAGCATGATGGCAGGTGAGGCAGTTGTGCTGGAAAAAGACATTTCACAGCATGGATTCGTGCTCAGAACAAATCCAGGGACATGGAAAAGGTGGTGAGTGGAAGCAGGGATGGCCAGCCCCAGAGTGGAAGCATCATTCACACGTCCCCAGCCAGCCCTGCTGCTTGCCCCAGGGTAGCACTGGCTGGGGAAGAGCAGGGAGCTCCCAGGCCCCCTCCATTCCCAACTCCTGCTGCTCTGTGTCCCTTGGGTGGCAGCAGGATGTTCCAGTGGCACTCAGCTGCAAACACAGCACCAGAAGGGACAAAGTGATGCCTGCCTTCTGCATCTTCCATCTGTGCCAGCTCTCCAGCATTCGTCACCCCCTTTAAAAGCACAGCTTCCCCTCTGCCCCAGACCCTTTTCATGAGATCTTCACCAGGAAAGTCCTCTGGAACTGAGAAAAGAGGTGGAGGGGTCCAAAAGAAACACCAGATGTACCAAGCAGTGAAAACAAGCCCTGCCACTGTGCAAGAAGGCACAGGCTTGTATAATATGATATATACTGTACATACTGAGAGAAAGAATATACTTCTCACTGTAAAGTGTTTTACATGCTAACCATCAGGCATACACCAACTCAATGGATGCTGGCACTTTACATAAATATATGATGATGCAGTGCTATATGTAATAAAAATCTGGAGCCCAAAATATGGAAGCAATTCAAGAAAACAGATCTCACATTTTTGCCTTTGTTACAGTTTGATTCTGACATGTTCTGATTAAAATTCAACATCTGCATGCATTTAAAATTAAAATATATAGGTATTCATGTTCTCCTCCTTCCACAATGTTTTACTGCTGCCTTTTTCTTCTTAAATATTAAAAACATTACATTATTTTATTTCAGATGTCTCAATATATTACACATCACCCTTTCACCTCCGAGCTTTGGTTTAAATCCAGCTCTTCACTGGGGAAATAGAAAACATCTGAAAATATTTAGTAGTCTCATCTCAGTGTCTAATCACAGTCTGCTCTGACATGACAAAACACAACAAACAAACTTGCTTGCCACAGATGAAAAATGTTTACACAAAAATACTCAGGAGTGTAAGAATGAGTAAAGACATCTCTAACTGCATTAAAGACCGTGTTCTTAAGTAATAAAAAATAGTTTTCAGATAATCCGAGCTGCACCTGCCCCTCTGTAAAGAAAAAAACAAAAAGGGGCAGGTGATTAAAGTCCTGACAGCCTAGCAGGTCCCAGCTGCATGTTTTTTTGTTATTCTAAAGCAGGAAGATGTGTCAGGCTACAGTGCAAATATTGTCCATGGGCATCACGGTCTGGAGAGCCTGAGTACCTCGTGATTTAGGAATCTCAGAAGAGAACTTTACTGCAGGCAAATCCTCCTGGACTAAAATATATCTACTTTAAGAGGAGTGAGAATAAATAAGTCTTTGTCTTTGCAGGGGAGTTCAGCTGTTTGGTGGGTGGTGGGGAGGGAGAGCAGCTGTCCCAGTAGGCTCCATGTGGGGCACTGCAGTGGGGCACAGCACGGCTGCTCTGCGGGGCAGGGAAGGGTCCAACAGGCAGGAGAAAGCACAGGAGGAAATCACCACGGGAAGGTGCAGGATCTTCCCTTTCTACTTCCTTCAAAAAGGATTTGAACTGAATCCTCAAACCCTGGATTCTGGGCCCCTTACAACAAGACATGGAGGGCTGCAGTGTGTCCAGGGAAGGGGACGGAGCTGGGGAAGGGTCTGGAGCCCCAGGAGAGGCTGAGGGAGCTGGAAAGGGGCTCAGCCTGGAGAAGAGAAGGCTCAGAGGGGACCTTGTGGCTCTGCACAGCTCCTGACAGGAGGGGACAGCCAGGTCGGGCTCTGCTCCCAGGGAACAGGGACAGGACAAGGGGAAATGGCCACATATTACTCTTAATAATAAGAGCTATCAGAACTCACATAAGTAAAAGGAATGATCATAAAGATGAAGTAACACCTCCTCTTTATTTCTGTCCTCCACCAACAGACAGTTCTCACCCACCCTGCCTACAACATTCATTCCTAGACATGACTACACATTGGCTGGTGTCAGGTTCTACCCTACAGAACTTTGGGGGAAGCAGTTCCAGAAACTATTGCTAAACCAAAGTTTTTCAACCTGCAGGAGCTGACAGGGACCTACATGGGAAAAAAAAGATTAAAATTCCTTGCCCTGCCCAGGACTATTCTACAATATTTTTTTTTCTTCAGGAAGATACTGTAGTATTTCCCTCTGCAACAGCCAAATTAAATATGAATAAATGAACATGCTACGGTTTCACCATATCCCCTTTAATGCAAAATAACATGTAACCCTTAATTCAATAAATTAGAAAGCATATTTTTTCAAGGGGAAAAAATACCAGTGTAGCTAAGTCTTTGCAGATCTTGGCATGTCTCCAACACACAAAGGACAGGCCAAGGAGAGACATCCAATGGCCATGCTGCCTCCAGAAGTCAGGGCTCAGCTGAGGAACCTCTCTGGGAGGAAGATTTGCTCCCCTGGGCACAGCTGAGCCAGGGGAGGTCCTGGACAATCCTGAATCCAATCTTACTCCAGTCCTGCTGCAGCACTGAGCTGCTTCCCTTTGCACACACCAGCCCTGGGTTTCTTGCCTGGATAATAATTTCCTTTCCATGTGACTTAGACAATACCCAGAGCATTTTCCATTTGGGCTTTCTCCACAGCACCCCTTGGTCTGGGGTTACATTTTTTTGTCTCTGCTTCATTTTCCAGCACTTTCCTTCTGCTGTTTTGTTTTCCTTTTGCCCCTTGATGAAATCTCTCTCTTTGCTCACCGTATTTAAATTCAGCAATGACACACAGGCTTGTTCACACAACCTCACACCTCTCTGCCCCTGTTACAAACCCACCCCAAATTATTTCCCATTCCAAGATGTGAACACTGTTCCCATCAGCCATGTGTCCCTGCGTTAGTAAATTATTTCTCCGGGCTTTTGATTGACATTTTTAAAAAGACACTTTTCATGCGTGTCAGTCTTTGTGGGTGAAAATGCTTTTAGCATGCTCCCAGGATTTACATGGGCTTCCCTGGGCTGCTGCTGCCAAGTTCAGATGCAGTTGGAGCATGTGACATTCTTTGTCCTACTCTTATTACATTTTCCTTTTTATCCTGCCCTGCTACATATTTCATATTTTTCATATTTCTGCCCTGTGATGTAAAGAACAGCCATTTGCTAAATGTCCACTCCAGCAGGAGCCTCTCAGATCCTGCTGCAACCGGACTCTATTCTTCCTTTCTTTTTTTTCCTTTTTTTCAAAATTTTGTTTTCTTTTCATTATTCACCTCCTCTTTTAATATTTTAGGACTCAGCCCTTCGAAGAACTGAGCAGATGCCACGTGTCTGCTGAGCCAGGGTAGGAGACCACACGTGCACTGATGGGGAGGGACAAACCCCAAGCACCACATGTTTGCTTCTCTCCTGGTGAGCAGAGATCAGGTCTCATTTCTGGCTCTGCATGCAACAGTCCAGCCCCAGAGCCAGAGCTGGGATATTTCCAGGATGTTTTCCCTCCTTTGCAGACACAGCCCTTGCTGCTCAAGCTCTTCCAGAGCCGCACACCACCCAAGATATTGCTGTACCAGTGACATCTCTGCAACCTCATTAAAGAAGCTGCAGCAGCATAATTGAGGACTGGAAGCCTCAGACCCAGGCATGGGCAGGGGGAGCAGAGAGGGAAAACATCATTTCACTTATAAAAGAGTGCATTTAGAGCAGAAAATACTGGGAAAAAAGTTCATGCTTCTCAGAAAAGCTATTGCATGCCTAAATGTTCGTTTTACAAGCCCAAACTCCACTTGAAAACAGCAAACTCAGGACTGGTTTCCTAAGAGTCATGTCCAGGAATGGCATTTTATGGATTAAATGAATCACTCAGCATTTTCTAGCTGGTTGTCCACTTTGCTTAAGAAGTTACTTCCTAAATAAAATGTAATCCCTTCACTCTGGATGAGGATCTGTCTTCAAACCACAGCACTCCTGCTTCATTCCAGAGACAGTCTTAACATCCAGCCCCTCAACATCCACACTCAGCACCTTCCCCAGTGACTGCTCTGCCATGCTCTCATCCCTTTCCCCAGAGCACACTAGGAGGCTGCATATATTAGTGCAGACAGAGATCATTGTTGAACACTAATTATTAACATTGATTATTAAACATAATCAGCAAATCATGGACCAGGAAGGAAAAATCGTAATAACAGAAGTATTAAGACACACACATTTGAATTGAAATTGATCGTCATCATCACCAGCCAGTGTCCAAAAATAATAAATAAAAAATCACCTGTTTCCTTGGCAGGCAGCAAATGGAGAGCTTTCCTAAATTTGCAGCAGTGGAGTCCACACTCAAATTGTTCTGCTGACGGAAATCCAGCAAACTTCTCCGTCACTACTGCGGGTAGAGGACAGGCCACCGATGGGAATAGTTTCATAATTCTTTTATTGGAAGCATCTGTAGAAACCATAAAACAACAACTACAACAACAGCAACACAAAGCCATGTTTTCTCACTTCTTTCCGAACAAGGAGGGTGCCAGAGCGATTCCCCACCCTACCCCTGCACTGCATGGTGGTTTCCTTTGTTCATATTTCACTGCCTGGATCCAGCAGCAAGATTTATGGGCTGGTGCTGAGCTCGGGATGTGCACAGGACTGGTCTCTGGGGACATGGGCTTGGCCCTGCAGAATGGGGGTGCAGAAAGGCTCCTGCAGCTCCAGGGAGGGAGAAATTGGAGGGAGGTTATTCCGGGCCAGATTCCAGCGCCTTCCACTGAGTAACAGCTCACCAAAAGCCCAGCCCTGGTAGCTAATGAGACTCTTCACGGAGAAATGTTGTCACTCGGTGTCTGCGGGGTGTCGCACCCAAGGACACAATGCCTGGATCCGGCCCGATGTCCCCTGCGCTCCCTTCCGGTCTTGGTCACCATCCCAGCACGGAGGAGCCCATTTATTCCAACGTCAGATGACTTCCCTGCAACAAAAGTGTTCCAGCAGCACTTGCCAGCCTGGCCAACAGCAGCATTTTAGTGCCTCGAGCTCTGCTGGGACCTGAAGTGGGACTGAGCTGAGTGGATCCCAGTGGGGAAAGGGCTCAGAATGTTGAGAAGATGATTTGGAAGAGCAGGACATGAGATCTCAGGTGAACATCTTGGCTTAGACACTTTCCCAGTGTGGTTTTTGATAGGTTACAACATCAGTTCTGAGCTGCCTTACCCCGGGCAAAGGGGGGATGTTGTATTTCCTGACGCTTCACACTGTCATAAGGAAAAAAGTCTCCTATTTGAGAAAGGTTGGAGGAAGAGGCCAGGAAAGCAAAGCAGGGAACAAGACAACAAACCAGCCAGCAGTAGAGCCACTCAGCTCAGCAAAAGCAATGACCATGTGAAGACACAGGGTTGAGCATAAAAATATCCAGGGTCTGTCCAAATCCTGTAGGAGCAGAGCTCCAACATCTCTGAACAATGGCAAACCCGGGTCCTGTGTATGCAAAACGGGAGATTTATTTCTGCAGTCCTGTGCATGTGTGTGTTTTTGTGGTGCATGTGCTCACGATAAGCCAATAAAAGAAACCTGAGTGAAATACACACTGGGAAAAACATAACCTATGAAAGCCACACAGAATCTTTCCCCCCCCCCTCGAATCTTGCTCTTTTTCAGTTTGTCTAAATATACCTCAGGGCTTTTTCTCTTGGTTTCAGTGTGCTCTTTCAAGGATAGTTTTCAATGTATGTTGAAGTCGCTGGCTGCTGGCAGCTCAGATTTTTGCACTGTGCGTCTCGGCTTTCTCTTCCATTAAGACAAAGTGCTGGCACTGCTCTTTGACCAAGCACATTGTTCATGGTACTGAGCAGCAATTTTCCATCTCTGACTGTCTTTGGGCTCACCCCAGGAGGAAGGGTGAGCCTGGCTTATTAAGCTCTTGTTTCTCAGAGAGCAGCAACATCTGGAGTGCGGGGTGGGCTGCTGGCATGCCTCAGCGGAAAGGAATTTGGCGTGGGGTGAGGTCTGCCCAGCTCCAGAGGTGTCACTGCAGTCGGGTCTGGGGACAGAGAAATAATGAAACCCCACATACAGCAGTGCATTTGGACCTGTGCTGGGCTGCTCGGAGGTTTTGTTTCTTCTGACAGGAGTCAGGAGGCCCAGGAACCATGTCGGTCTTGGGTTTTATCATCCAAGGCTACATTTTGCTCTCCTGATATGCAAGATTTTTGAAAACTTGTGTTGCCCTTGATGTCTAACTCCGTGCACTACCAAAAACCAAGGCAGGTATAGAGGAGGAACTTTGCTACTTGATTTCATTGAAGTTCCCTCTGAGGCACTCCTGACAACCCATCCCAAATGGAGCTGTCCCCTTCAGGGCATGGTACAGAAACACCTTTGGCTGATGACAGGTAGCATTTGCTGTGCCCAGCAATGTGGGCATCCCCCTTGCCTCTGCTGGGTGTCACTTTGGTCCAGGTGAGATGACATGTCCTGGAACCAGCTGATCTTCGGGACACAGGCCTCCAAGCTCTACACACAAGACTCCCATATGTCACTCCTCCACAGCTTTTCACCAACATCCTCCTTCTCCTCGTGCTTTTACACACCCTGGCTCTCAACTTTTCCTCCAGCTTTTCCCTCTCAATATTACTGGAGAGTCACATGGAAAAGAAACCTGGCTGGATGGGGCTTTCCAGTGCAGAGCTGAGGAACTTTAACTGAACCTCCTCCTGAAATGTTTATGCCTTTGGTCCCCACGTGTGTTTGCAATTGTACTTGCTGGAAAGAGCCCACCACCACTGTGAAGATAAAAGCCATCCAGCATGCGACTCCTAGAAGTTTATTTTGGCTGCCAAGCCAAATGTGGAGATAGTCTCTAATTAGAAGTGTTGCCTCTGCAGCAGTGCAGAGCAGTAACAGGAGTGGAATTTGTCTGAAGCGTGCGCTGCACTCGCATGGCCATGGTGAATTAAGCAAAAATGTCAAACTCGGTCTGCAAGCAGCAGACACCCTGCATCACATTCCATGTTTGCACCACACAGCAGCCCGGCTACGGGGCACGTTTCTTGATGAGCCTTGATGATGTTCATGCTAATTTGGGTTTAAAGCCAGAAGAGCTCGGGATGTTCCCCTCTCCACCTTCTCAGACTACTGTGATGGTGATTAAGGAAGGAGCGTTTCTAGTTAGAGCCTGTCATCGCTCAGCTTTGGGAGGATGTGGAACACATTTCATCCAGTGAACCCCAACAGCTGGACTACACCCATTCAGGGTATTCCTCCTCTGCTGCAACATTTATTTATTTAGAGCTGACTTCTCCAGAGATGTTTATCCTTGCAGAAATATTTGCAAACATCGGGAAATCAGTGTAAAAGCTTTCTGCCAAAATAATACCTCTGCCTGATTTTATTTTAAAGGCTTTAGACCTTCCTGTAATGTACACAGAAATGGTATTTACCTACAGATGCCCAGGAATTACAAAGAATACAGAGTTGAATGAACAGTAGCATTTTATACCATCACAAATACACTGCATTTCTCACAGGAAGAACCATATTTTAAGGATTGATGATGGTCTTACTGGGTCTATTATGACACATGGACATAATCCTCAGGTGAAAAGTCCTCTTTTCCACTTTTGGGTTTTTTTCTGCAGCATTTTTCCCTACCATACCCCAACATCAAAAGACAAAAAATAAATAACCTAAGGAGAACCTTCCAGGAATTCTTCAAACCCCAACTTTTTCTTATATGATGACAACGTGACTCTAAGGCAAAATGTTCTCAAGAGCTACAGAACTTAGAAATAGCTCCTCCATCAAATGCAGATCTCTGGTTTGAAGCCTGGGGAACCAGACCTGCTCTCAAGAAGTGTGAAGCTATTGATTTCCTCCTCTGTGCCAAACACTGTCAGTGCCCCCAGCCCCTTGCCAGAGAACATCGCTGCACTCCAAGCAGGAAAGAAAACCAGGAGTGAAAACAAACCTGTCAACCCCTCTGGGCCCTTGGCTAGAGCTTCACAGGTCAAGAGAGGCCAAGACACAACTGTAAGATTAATTTCTCCCCACCTGCAAGAATTAGTCTGTTTATTTAAATCAGATTTTTTTTAAAAACCCACAAAAACCAAAAAAACACCCCTGCAAAACCTCTCAATGGTCACATATTGCAACATGCTCAAACCTTTTTAAAAACTAGGGCAAGCCTGGTGCTCATAGGTGGACTCATCCAGTTACAAACCCAGTTTATCTCAGCTTGGTCACACCTCAGGCAGTGTTGAAGCGTGGTGTCTTCACCAGGAACTCCCCCTGGGGTGGTTTGCTCCCAGTTAACTCCAGTTAAAAGCTGTGCCTGAAGCACCTGACTGTGAACAATCGTTCCCAGCAAAATCTTGTGCAAGCAGAACAAAGAATTTTCTTCCTAATAAAAGCAAGACCTTCAAGATTGATGGAGCCAACAAGTTAATCAAGTTTCCTACTAAACAGGAAGTTGTGGGACTGTGGCAGGAGGAGAAAATCTGTGTTTTGGCTGGAGAAAGAGTGGAGAGGAATAATACAAATTAACCACTGGGGTTTGTTGTTTATTTGACAGGAAAATACCCTTCAAATGTACCAGTTTGGACAATATCCAGTCTGATAAGACTGGCAATAAAATGAAAGCTGAACTTCAGAAATGGGAAGAGTGAAGCCACCACAGGAATGAGGACCATTGTAACTAAACCAGTCCTGCTATTAATATTTTTTAGGACTGTTCCCACAATAGTTGTTATTACCACTTATTACAACTGCAGCAATACTTGCACTGCAGAAGTGTTTGGCTTTTCTGCTCTGGAGCAGGATCTCAGTGTGTTGCTCAAATGTGGAACAAAATTAATAGCCCCAAGCCCCAGAAGAAGGTTTCTAATAGAGCACGTTCTTTTGCAGGAGCTTAAAAAGGAGAATAAACTTACTGCTGGTTCCTTTCTTGTCCATATAAACCAGCTTCCACTTTCAAGGACTTGCACGTTTCCCTGTCATCTGATGGGCAATTAGTCCAGTGCATCTCACAATGGTGGCGACAGACCAAATCAAGAAGAGCAAAAAAGTACAGACAAAAATGCAATCATGTCATTACAGCAGAACATATGACCACATTTTGCTTCTAGCTACCAAGCAGTACTATGGGATGTGTGTATTCATGTGAAAATAAACCCCACCAGTCATTGAGATATATACAAAATGGATGATTCATGGTACTTGTGACACTGGAATTGCTCGACAAAGAGAGGGAAGAAAGCTGTTGATTGCCAGGCACCTCAAGAAAGACCACAGATACAGATAAATTTAATGTTATAGACACTGTGGACGTGCAAATTTCTGTCTGAAGACTAACAGACAGGCCTGTGAAAAGAAATGAAGAAAAACATGCTCTTTAGATTCAAAATAACTGGGGAAAGTTGCACATCCACCAATTCAAAAAGGATGGGAGCCACTGAGTCAATATGCAGCACTCAAAGGTCCTAACGAGCAATACACCCTTTCTAGCCTTAATCCTTTGAAACAGCAAATGGCAGAGAAGACCACAAAGAAAACACATAGATCACAGCCCAGCTATGGTCCTTCAGCTCTTTGGGATTTATCTTTCTCAAAATAAGCAGCATTATTGAACCCTCAGTACACTGGGCGACTTGAAAGTGTAAGTATTTGTTGGATCAAAGTATGCATTACTTCAAAAGCATGAAATGCTTAGATATTGAAGGCCATAAATCTTCCTCTGTAAAATACATGCATCTATAATTTATATGATAAGCTTAATACCGAGATTTTTAGCTTGGCTTCCAACAGACACGAGATGCAGGCAATTATGTTCCCCTAAGAGTGAGTCCGTCTGTCCCCTCTCAGTCCCAAAGAAAATAACTTTGGAGCCCGTTAGCCAATTTCAACCAATTTTGGCAGAGGAATCAAGGTCTTGAGGGTATGAAGTTCCCATATGCTTTGTCCTCCTAGGTGGCCAGGTAGGAGTGGCAGACTCATTGGCAAGTGCTCTGAAGGAATGGCATCAGTATGGACACCACCCTTTTGGGGACATCAGAGCACTCGGAGAGACCTCATGAATCTTCAAATAGGGATGTGTGAAAAAATTCACATCTCATTAGGCAAGTCAAAGCACAGGACCTGAGGATCTCCTGCTGTTGAAAGCACCCATTTCTCCTTCTCCTTTGGTCCCAACAGCAGCTTTGGTGCCTTCAGAGCACCTTCACATCCCAATTCCCCACTCACTGCAGTTGTGTCTTTCCATTTAATGGGAGCCCCGTTGCATTTTTATGCCTCAGCTCTCTGCTCATAACTGGGGCTATCTCCTAACATATGGAAACAATTCATTTTCTTTGTCATCGTTTGGATCTGAAACTCGGGCACTCTGAAATGTAACTATACATGAATTTCCCTGAACTAATTACATAATATTTATCCTATTTTCTTTAAAGTAATACTCGCTAGCTAAGAAATGAAGAACTGCATTGCTTATAATAAACTCTGCATGCTACATTGTAATCTAAACTGTACAGTTATATATGGTGAAGAACTAAAAGGTTTGAGTTATTCCCCTTGGCAAACATTTTTTTAAGGATTGCTTAAATAAGCAGTACAGAAACCAGATGTCATTTGGTAAGAGTATCTGAATGACCAAAAATTTGCTGTCTGGGTACTTTTTTTTTAACTTTATAAAAACATGAGAAATTCTTTGGATTTATATCATATTTAGCAGCTGTGAAACAGTGCAAACATCTGTTTGTACCTATAGGGAGCTGACCTACGGGGTCCTCATCTCTTAATCACCAAGCAACAAGCCAGTCTCATATACATAGTTTATTGTTTTCTTTTCAGCTGCCTCCTGCACTTCAAAGTTTTTATACTCTCATGTTCCATTATCACGGTGAGAGGGACTGTCCATTCATTACAAGCCCAGATCTGTGCAATATCTGATCAAAAATGGCCATAAAGCACCATGGACACAGAAGTGCCCTCAAACACAGCCATAAGCAACTCTGAGTGTGTCATAAAAATTGTTGCTTCCCTTTTTCCCCCTCTATTATTCATTGTTGGTCTGCTGCTGTGTTTTTGGGGTTTTTTTAACATAAAGGCTGAAAGAAAAGAAGATGGAAAGCAACAGAAGTCTCTTTTTATAGCCAATCCTACTGTGGGAAGAGGGGTTGACAAGACAGCTCCATGAGGTCTCATCTACCCTCTTTCTCTAGGTTTCCACAATTGTCAGTTATTGTAAGAAAAGACTGCTATCTTCTACAGCTATGGAGCACCCCAATGACTCCAAAAGAAGGAAAATAAAGTAACTTTAGTGTGTAACCCCTTCCAAAGAGGTTCTAGTGCTGTGCAAATTCCCAGCACACAGCCTAAGGAAGATCCCATCCTCTGTCAGGAGTTCTAATATAATGCAGGGCATGGAGGGAAAATGAAATTTACTGGAGAAGATTTTTTGCCCTGTTCATTACCACAACACACATTCACACCCCATCCTTTAGTGATTCAGCCAGGAGCAAAATTTTTCAGCCTCCAAGATAATCTTTTCCCCCTAATGTAATATTGACCCTGGGACCTCGATTTTTATACAGTGAGAGAAGAGTGCAAACAGTGTGGAAGAAAAGATTTGTGGTCCTTGGACATAAGAGTGGAATCAGCACTCCCAGATATACTATGAGAGCTTAAGCTACACTCTGAACTAAGGCTGAAAACAAATGGGAAACACTGTATGATTCCATCCCATTACAGTACAAATAAATCATTTCTGGAAATCTAAAACAAATGGCCCAAGCTCAGCTCTATGGATGATCCAAATGCAAAAAAGCTGCTAATTCTAAAAGGCAGATGCAAGTAACCAATTAAGAATGCAGGAAAAAAATAAGGAGTGTAATTTGTTTAGCAGGAAGATGTTAAGGCCACAGAAGTGGGTCTTCCAATCACCTTTTTTGGTATTCCTGAGCAAACATTCTTTTTTGCTTACGTTAATATGGAATGTATTATGACAATGTTCTTATGGATATCCATGCCTTTTGTCTATCAGTACTTGCAGATACATTCAAAACAGCTGCAAATATTTTTTAAATTATGTAAAAGTCCCAAACACTTTGAAAAGAATATTAATATCCCTTTAAAACAGCAGTGCATTATATTAAATTAAGGACAGGAATTTAGAGAACAAAAAAAAATGTTGTTAGCATTAACATTTTCACTGCTTTCAAATGCAGTTGCCTCAGATAAGACTTAGAACTATTTTGATAAAATTTAGAAGCGTTATGATGTTTGCACATTTAGATGACAAAGCACATAATCACACATACAGGTTACAAGGAAAGGTTTGTCTTCTCAAACCTCAGCTGTTTTTTAACAACTATTTGAAAAAATACAGAATTTTTTCTACATATCACCTCTCCCTAACTTTGCTTTGCTTCAGTCTGGAGATCATCATAGCTACAGTCCCATTCCCAGTGCCCATGGAGATGATATTTCTCTTAGTGCTGCTTCCTCAGTCTTTGTCTCTGCAGCCATTATAAAATAAAATAAAATAAAATAAAATAAAATAAAATAAAATAAAATAAAATAAAATAAAAATAAAAATAAAAAAGAATACCTTGGAGGGGTTTTCAGGAGGGATCTGGAAAGGGGAGGTATCATTTTTTGCAATGATCCTCTCAACTATCTTCCTGGAATGGCTTTTCCACATCCATGACAAGGCTGGCAGCAGGCAGGGAAGTTATGGGACATGAGCAGCTGTATTTGTCACCTCTACCAAAGTCCTGGAAGGAAAAATGCAAATTTGTGCTTTCCAGTGCTTTCCTCTGGCTGTGGAAGCAAAGCCATGGCAACAGGGGCATTGACACCCTCAAAGATCACTGCAGAAGTACCACAGAAAGTGCAGAATGGGAAAGGTCTGCACTCATCACACCCTTCCACACAGCATTTTTGGGGAACATCTGCTCTGCAAAGGCAGGAGGGTTTGTGTCTTGACTCAGAATTCAGCACAAAAACGAGAAGACAGTGCAAGAGCACCCGGTGGGGCTGAAACACCACACTCTGAAATGGCTGCACCAAAGCAAGCACATGCAGAGGTGGCTGCCACGTGGAAATGCATTTCCTGGCTTGGGTTAAGCACTACTTTTAATTTTAATTTTAAGGGACGCCCATGACATAACCTGGACACAGTATAGGCTGCTTGAGCAAGGGCTTTCCACCATTTCTTCTGGCTGTTTCTTTTCTCATGGACTGCAGTTTCATGTCCTTTGGTCAGGTGTGTGCAGCTCCCCTTTCTCCCTCCCAGGATGGACTAATGATATATCAAATAGCAGGGAGGATGAGCAAAGGAGAGAAGAATAAAAGAGGAATAAAGCTGATTCCATGTGCTAACTCCATTGCCAGGTACTTGTAGGCTGTGGTTACTTTCTCTGGTACTGGTTTTTTGGTTTTGATTTTGGTTTTTTGGTAGGGTTAAACAGCTAATAAATTCAGATTTCATGTCCCATAAATAACATTTAATCTGTCAGCTCACTCGAAGAATAATCAATAGTTAGTGCATGAGATTTTGCAACACAACAAAATAAGCTCTGCATTTACTTTTCTCAGAGATACCTTGGAATCCTCCACCTCATTTTGCTCTTACCTAAAATACCAGTTATGTCTCCCAAAAACCAACCAGAGACTTGGTTGCACACAGATGAGTGCCTTCAAAACTTCTGGAAACGTGACCCAGACCTAAATAATTCCTACATCTATGGAGGCTCCCTTAATATGTGGTCAATCAGGATACAAATTCTGGTCAGAAATTGCAGTTCTTGGCTCTTCCCAAATGTTGATTCCTTGCTCAGGCTTCATCTTGCTGGAGCAGGGTCTTAGGTTGAAAGATGTGGCTGGGGGTGTGCATTCTATTTCCCATCTGTCAGAGCTGGGGCAGTTCTCCTCTGTCCATGGGGCAGGTTTCTTTATCTCTCCCACAGCCAACCCTCCCTCCAGGAGATCTCTGCTGTCCATGGCCACTGAGTGTCCCTGCAGGGCTGATCCAATTCCATCATCCCATGGGAGATGCTCTGCCCAGGGCAGGAGCCAAGCATTCCTACCTGGATCCAATCTGAGCCTGGAGCAGCACAGCAGCCTCTGCCCCCTGCATTCCCAGAGGAGCAGCTTTCTCCTGCCCTGCATTCCCAGAGGAATTCCAGGCCCATCTCCAGCAGCCCTGGAGCTGCAGAGGAAAACTCCAGCCTTGTGCAGGATCCCTGCTCCAGCAGAACCACAGCTGGCACTGCAGGAGGGCTGAGCCACCATGGAATGGCACTGCTGCCACCAGCCTGAGCCACAGGCTGTCAGCTCCTGTTCTGACTCTGGCAGTGGTTTGTTTTCTTTTTTGTACTATTGCATTTGTATTTTTAATTTTCCTAGTAATGAACTGTTATTTCTATTCCCATATCTTTGCCTGAGAGCCCCTTAATTTCAAAATTATAATAATTCAGAGGGAGGGGGTTTGCATTTCCCATTTCAAGGAAGGCTCCTGCCTTTTCAAACCAAGACAAGCAGGTTTGGATATAACTGACTTGGTGCTATCAGCCCTCCCCTCTGTCAGCCCTCACTGAGTCAGCTGCTGTTATCCTTGCTAAAAACACAGGAGATTTCTGGTGTGCCCATGTTGCAATATCAGCCTCTGAAATTAACCACCAATAAATCTGAGGTTTAAAAAATCGCAGAATTGAAAGAGCACTTGAAGATCATCTTGTTCCAACTCCCCTGCCATGGAGTTTCCCTATCCCAGGTTGCTCTAAGCCTCATCCAGCCTGGCCTTGGACATTTCCATGGATGGGGCATCCAGAACTTTTTGGGGCCTTTTCCAGTGCCTCACTGTTAACCCAGACAAAATTAGCAATGTCAAACTATCAGATGATTTTTCGCAGTGATCAAATATCAAATCAATAGAAAATCTCAATTTTTGCCTGTAACTTTTTAACTGTTTAAAAAACTTTCTTGGCTCCTTCTTCTCTGCTTCTTTGGACAGAGGCAAAGCAACACATCCAGTGCATTATTATTTTTGCTTTTCACCTTTACCTTCCACTCATGGGTGGCACTTATCAAATCTGCTTTTGCACCTGTGCCTAATTTAAAGGTTATAGTTCATCCATTAACCCTGCTAACACCACCCAAGAGGCTGAGCAGCAATATTAATTTAGTGGTATCTGGAACTCTGCTCCAAAACCCCAATTAAATAATTTAAAAGGTTTCTAAGCAATGTTTATAAATACTATTATATCTATATAATTATATGTATAATATAATACCTATTATATTTTATATATTATCTACTATATAGATTATAATATGTTTTATACAACAGATAAATATCTTGGCATAGAGGCACCATTTTTGATGCACAAACTCTTGTCCTGGGTTTCCCTTGAGCCAACCCCCTTCATGTGTATAAAAACATTATTAGCATGCTTTTTGTATGGCATCCTTCAAAGCTCCTTGAGTCACCACCCTCACAGAAGTGGCTGAAATTTGCTGTGTCTGCATGTGGAAACAGCTCTGCTATCTCTGCCTGTGGTTACCTGGACATTCCAATGGATAATTTTTGGATTATAATTCCACTACCCACTCAGCTACCAAATCTTGCAACCTGTCCCTGCCAAGAAAACTCCAGGAGAAATAAAATCCCCTGAAAAACTTGCTCACAATGCTCCAGCTCAGAGCTTGGCAGCTGCCTTCCAAAATTAAATGATTAAAGTAATGCTAATGAGACATTCATCCCCTGCACCTTTTTCCTTAAAATAATATGCAGGGCTCTGCATTACAGGTGCATGCAAAATTGCTTAAATAGACATCTTGGAAGCACAGGAAATAAAAACAAAGGACACTCTGGCAGAAAGTTCCCAAAATACTTCAAAATGTAACTGAATAAATAACTCTTGGTTTTGGACTGAAATCTGCAGACCTTAGCAGATGTGTCCAAGCTAAACCAAATATCCAGGGAACTGGATCTCCTTTCTGATGAGAAATAATGAAGAGCATTGCACTGGCAAGGAGACAGGCTGGAAGAACCTACTGGTCTTTTCCAGCTCCAGCTTCCGTGATAGCTGGGAGTTATCCTTAGGCATTGGCTTGATCCATCAATGAAGTTCCTTATTGTGAGCCCAGGCCCCAGGGCTGCCAAACCTACATCCATATTGCACTGGAAGCATTCAAGCATTCATGGAGTGAATAGGGTTATTGGATACTCACAGGCCAGCACGTGCCCCTGTCTTTGTAGGAGTGGAAGCCCTGGAAAGATCATGGAATATAAGCAGAGGGTAAAAGTCCACTCAAGAAGAGGAAAAATATGGGAGCCACTTTTTTTTTTTTTTTTAAATATTTAAGAAATCCCACCATGGAGGTGTCAACTTAAATTATTAGGGAAAATACTAAGGCAAATAAAGAAATAGCATTCCACAGACCTGCATGGAGGTGTAAAGGGGATATTTTCAGTGAGGCTCTTTTTCAGGCCCTGCTCTAACAGTACCTGCCATTGTATTTGCAGGGCAGGGTGTCAAATCTGCTTACAGGATTTTTAGCTGCTCTACTTCGCAATCCTTTCTGCTGCAGGGCCCTGCTCCTCCAAAGGTGAAGCCCACAGCAAAAACCCTTCACCCCAACAGCAATGGCAGCAGGAGCAGGCCCCAAGTTTGTAAATATTAACTTCTTTCGAATGACAGATTATTTACTCTCTGCTCTTCGAACCACCCAGGCCAAATGGACGGGGGCCAAGTTTGTTAACAATAGCTCTTGGCTGGGACACGCCGTAGCAAAGGTTAAATCCTGTTTGCCTTATTCCAGTGTGGAGTCCCACTGCAGGCTTTGGGAGGGCAGCAGGCTTGGACACCGGGACCTGCCCCCGGTTTTGCAGGATGCAGAGAGCCCTGAGCGACCCATGGGCAGCGAGCTGGAGCCTCCAAGCACAGCAGCAAGACCCACCACGATGAGGGGCTGCCAGAGGGGGTTTGTAACACTGAGGAGAGCCTTTGCTGCCACACCACTCAGGCACATCCATCTGAGCCTTCTCCACACAGTGGTAGCAGCCCTGGTGGGGATCTCAGTGAGAAAGGAGGTTACAAAATCACAGAATGGTTTGGGTTGGAAGGGACCTGAAAGACCATCTTATTCCACCCCTGCCATGGGCAGAGACACCTTCCACTATCCCAGGCTGCTCCAAGCCGTGTCCAGCCTGGCCTGGAACATTTCCAGGGATGGGGCAGCCACAGGTTCTCTGGGCACCCTGTGGCAAGGTCTCTCCACCCTCACAGCCACCAAGCCATTCCTGCCTGTCCTGTGTGGCTTCATGAGACAGCCCTGTTTGTAAGGTCAGGTCTTGCCTCCTTATTGATCAATCATGGAACATCAAGCAGAGGAAAGCAGCTGCAATTCAGCCACAGATCTCCAAATCCACACCAAGAAACCACCACTGTCTGGCATGGTGGACCCCCCAAAACACCCTCAGCACGGACGCAGGAGTTGCCTTTCCCAGAAGAATCCCGTTCCCATGCACCAAGGTAGGAACAGCAGTGGCTGACCCACTTTGCATCCTTCCTCTTTGCATCCTCTGTGTATCACCCTCCTCTTCCTGCCAGCCTCCCTCCTCCCAGCTGGTGCCAGGGGTGCAAAACGTGCTGATCCATGAGGGCACAGGGTGTGCTTTGCCCGACATGACCCACACAGATGGCTCGCAAAGGAAGCGCTTGCACAGCAGAGCCAAGTGGCCACAGGCTCATCCAGAGACATTCCTCCCCTGATTAGGAAGGCTGGGAGGGAGCCAGGGGTGGATCTCCTTCCTGTGGCTGCAGCCATTCCTGCCACGACTTGGATCACACCTCTCGGAGACACTCTCGGGTCGGGCACGGGAAGTTCACGGCGGCAAACGCGCTGGCGGGGAAGGGGGAAGAGCACGGGGATGGAGGGGAAGTTCACTGGGGTTCAGCCAAAGCTGGGTCTGGAAGAACAGAGGTCTGATAAAAAGGAGAGAGGAATTGCAATGGACATGACCCCCAGGGACTCCTCATCCCTTCTCCAGTCAGTGCAAGGTGCTGGACACATCAAGAATGAAGAGCACAGCTCCAAGAAACCCACAGCTTAGAGTGGTTTGAAGAAATGCAGGTACAGACCTACCACCACGCCTCACCTGGGTGAAAATCAGAATCTTCAGGTCGGAGGATGATATTTCTCACCTCTTCTGGCATCCCCAACGCAAACTGTCTTGCTGAACTTGGACAGGTTTGCTGTGCTGCACACACTGTGTGCTCCACAACACAGGAAAGACTAAACAAATCTCTCCAGGCAGCCAGGGTCAAGCCATACCATTTTTATCCCCGAAGCCAAGGAGGAGAAGATTGCACTTCCTAGCAGGGAAAATAACGACACAGCAAAACGAAAAAAACAAGGGAAGCATTACTCAAATTATCTCCACAGCGAGTGGAGGGATGGGAGTCCAGAGAACAAAGAGATCAGATGACCAGATGGGACAGATCAAGCTGACCACAAAGCCTCTGTCCAACATTTTTTGACAACTGCTAGAGCCATATGTTCATGAGGATTGTGGAATAACTGGGAAGGGTGTGTGGACTCGGAGCAAGCCCGACCGCACTCAGAGCTGCGTGGCTGTAGGGTGTGAACCAAGGGAACCTTTGGTGTGTGACCCAGATCCCAGCCCTGCACCCTGTGAAGGGGAAGGGGCTGGTAGATCATTTAGCTCACCTCATGACGGGCTCTGACCAGCCCTTCTCGTGTGTTTCCTGGTGTTTGGTCCATCTCTAATGAGCCATGCTCTGGGGGGAATTCTTAGGTCATTTATTTTGCATCACGTCTGCGAGGAGAGGTAGTAGGACTATGGCTAATTAGGAAAGCAGACAGATAGCACCAAACAAAGCCGAGGACAGAGGGATCGTGTCTGGGTGCACGAGGGCTGGGAGTGACCCTTTCTGCCAGCTGCCCCATGGACCTGAACATCAACACTCCTGAAGGGCAAAAGCTGCACATCCCAAACGGCCTGTCCTGCCCTTTGGGTGACGTCCCCATAAAGAACACACTTCCCTCATTTATTTTGTCAGCTGCTCCTTTTGATTACTTAGCACATTCCAAGGAGTGCGAGGAAATTCAATGGATGACGTCCTGCGAAGTAAAGGTGACAGTTTTCAGGAGTGAGAAGTAATGGCAGATACCCCTCCTAGGGATGTGCAGGGACATTCAGCCCTGCCATGAGGCAGTTTGTCACCCACTAATGTGTGGGTCTACTACACACAGCAAATTCAGGGCCAGGACCAAACAGCCACCATGGCAGGCAATAGTTTTTCCCTCTAAAATTGAAGTGAAGAGAATTTAACCACATAATATGACTTAATTTTCACCCTGAGATGAGTGACCAAGGGACCATTTCCCATTGTAATATTCCAAACTGTCTCTGCTTTTTGACAGAGCTTTGGAGTCCTTCTAGAACCAGAATAACATTAATAACTTCCAGCAAAAAAAGTAAAACAAGTGTCAAAAAGCAAACATGGGCAGAGGTGTGCTCCTGCAAAACACCTGCTGGACCCCCTCAAGCTGCACCAGAGCAGCCCCAAGACTCTTGCACCCCGTTCCCCACCATCCCAAAGCCCACATAATCCCATAGCATTCCCTGGATCCCCACATGATGCACAATTTTCTTTCATCTCCAAGAGACCATATTGCCCCTCCATCAGCAGATCCAGCCTGTACTCTCTGCTTTGTGGTAACTCCCCAAAACTCCTGACCAGAGAAGAAAACACTGCAGCTTATTTCTCATCCTAAGGGCCTGCAGGTGCTTTGGGATAGTGCTGCTGGAATTCATATCCCAAAGGCTGCTCTGAGGCAGTGGTGGTGGTGTCCTGGGGTGATGAGGACACTGAGACAGAAGGCCAAAAGCTCAGCAGATGTCCATGGACCAAGGCCCTGGTGCCACAATCACCTGACTCTCCTGCACACTGTGAAGAAGTGAGTTCAGAGGACTCAAATCCCAAAGATGATCAGAGGGTGGAACACCTCTCCTACAAGGAAAAGCTGAGGGAATTGAGATTGTTCAGCCTGGACAAAAGGAAGTTCCAGGGTGAACTTTTTGTGGCCCTTCAGTACCTGAAGGGCCTACAAGAGACATTGAGAGGGAGTTTGGGCAAGGGGCTGTAGTGACAGGCCAAGGAGGAATGGCTTCCCGCTGACAGAGGGCAGGGTTAGATGGGACATTGGGGAGAAATTCTTCCTTGTGAGGGTGGTGAAGCCCTGGTAAAGGGTGCCCAGAGAAGCTGTGGCTGCCCCTGGATCCCTGGAAGTGTTCAGGGAGAAGTTGGATGAGGCTTGGAACAATCTAGTCTGTAGAAGGTGTTTCTGCCCATGGCAGGTGAGATGATCTTTAAGGTCCCTTACCTTAACTATCCTGGGATTTTAGGATTCTGTGAAGAAGAAAAAGGGAAAACTCTGAGCACTCACAGAGAAAACCCCGTGAACAGAAGCATTCATATTGTGTCTCCACCACTCCGGAGTCAGGGACAGCAGAACAGCCAAGAACTCCACGGGGAGGGAGCTCCCCATCACTCTGATGGGAGCATTTCCCTTTGCCAGGACAGCACATCTGCTCTGCAGAGTGGCCACCCTCCACAGGGTTTGGCCCCCGAGGGGATCCCATCCTTCCTCTATGCCCAGCAGCACTAGGAAGGGGCTGGCTGCCCTTCCCCATCCTCAATATCCCCACCCCCTATCCAGGGATATTTCCTGGGCAGATGGAAGCAAGGACCAGGTTAGGAAATGCTGCACCAGCGCGTTTGCTGCCGGATAATGTAAACAGGGCTGTCGGACACGGCAAGTGCTGCCAGGCTTTGATCAGAGCCAGCTGCACAGCCAGACTCTCCCCACAGCCATGGTCCTGCTCCCCTGCCCCGTCCCTGCAGGGGCCTTGTCCTTCTGCTGGCAGAGAAAAGAAGCTCTCCTGGCTTTGCATCTCACACGGGCAATTTTGGGATGCAGAAGGAATAATTCAGGTTATTCCCTACCAGCAGCTGGAGGAAAATTACTCCCTGCTTTTGGACCTGAGAGAGTTTCCCAAGGGGAAAATGGTGCCTTGGGTTTAGGGAATTTTGTGGGCATTTGAGCTCAAATGTAGCTCACTTTTGGCTTTTGTCCACCAGCAGAGCCAGGGAGCTGGAGTAAGATCTTCCCATCATCCAAGCTGCTCATGGCTGAGCCTTTTCCCCCTAAATCACTTCACCCCACCTGGTGAAATGATCCAGGTTACAAAAAAATAGGAATTTGGGGAGTGCAGCACTTTCTACAGGTCTGGATCACCCCAGGGAGGTGTTTCATGGCCCAGCCTGCAGATGGTTTCTCACACAGCAAGGGGCAGTAGGGACATCACATCTCACCTCACATCCCACCCAGCTGCTTCTCACTCTGTCAGGAATGGTGCTGCTCCATTGTCCCTCTGGATCTGCAGGAGTCTGATCCTGGCCAACATCCCGCTCCTGGGATTTGAGCACTGAGGGAGGGAAGGGGTTGTAGTTGCAGCTGCAGGGACATCCCCTGCCTATGTGCCAACAAGAAATCTTACTAGTCATTTTTCACATCAATTTTTCCAGAATGCTCATATTTTCCTCCCTGCTACCTTAAGATCAGTTTTACCTCACTGTTTTTTCTATTTATTACTCAAAGTTTATGTCTTTCACCTGTTATGAGGCAACCACAGCCTTAGGAGAGACAGAGTGAATAAATTGGCTTTTTTTTGGTACAGATTTTGTCCACAACTGTGCAATCCCTGTGTTATGGTTGGGAGAAAAGTGTCCAAGGCTGGGAAACACCAACATTTTCTGCAGCAGCCTTTTTGAAAGTAGTAACAGCTCAATGAAGTGGTTAGGAGTTTACAAGGGCTTGGAAAAAATTACCTCCTTTTAGAAAGTGTTAATTATATGACTAATTAAATAGAGAGGAGGTTGAAACACTCTCCTAGTCATAACCTGTGTGCTCCTTGCCCGCTCCTTGCGTGACAGAGAAAACAGGGAATGGATCCTGTTTGGCCTTCATGGCAGGAAGTGGCTACTAAACCAGCTCTAACTTCTAATTTATTTACCTGGGAAGCCGTAGGGAACTGTTTTAAAATTGACCAACGTTTCTGCTACTTAAAAAAAAAACCCCAAACCCACCAGCCATTCAGTAAAAATACATTTGGAACAGCCTGAGTTTTAAGTAAGAGATATAAAAGGCCACTTTGTTTATGTTTTTCAGCAATGGTATGCTGGCTTCTTTTTTTCCTAAATGACGGCGAAGAAAAAAAACATTATGTTAAATCTCTTATCTCCACACAAAGTGGTTGCAGCTATCATAAAACACACACATTGTGTCATTTCAAAACACAAATGGGCTCATGGTCAAACATTCTTCAGATTACCTCCTCTTTTCTTTTTCCTTTACAATTTTGTGGGCATTAATAAAGTTCAGCATATTCAAGTGGGGTGCTTTGTTCCTCCAGTGAGGAATTAATCACATCCTTCTGGAGAAGCACAAAGAAACCACAGGGTCAGGACTGAGCTGCCATTGCTGTAAAGCCCTCCATGATGCCCAGTGCTGTGGCACCAACCTGCCCCTGATCCCACGGGCTTTTATAGTGACAAAAAGTGATGGGAATGGGGCTGTGATACAGGAATCTGGGGCCAGCAGCAAGATCCCTGGTCCAGAGCTCTCTTTGACTACAGGCAGCTCATTTTACCTCCCTGTGCCCAGCAGAATAAGTTAAAAAGTCTCTTTCTATGGGGGATTTAGTTTCCATCCAGTGGGACTATATCTCAAACACTTCAGACCTGGAACCCGAGGACAAAACTGCTTTTCTGATGGTCCCAGGATGATCTGAACTCACCAGGCTGCCACAGGGGAGCTGGCAGGAAGGACAGGCTCTTCCACCCACTGCCTTCTCCCTGCCCACTGCCAAAACCCAGGCTGGCACATCTGGCCAGCTGCCACCCACCTGGGCAGGTCCCACTGTCTGAGGGCAGGGCTTAAAACCCTGAGCCAACTCCAAGGAGAGAGCCCCAACACGGGGGCAGCTCAGCCAAAAAACAGGCTCTAAATATAACAAGCACACGGGAGGTGGAAAGCAAACAGTGCCTGCTGAGGTGTGCTGTGCCTCGGAAGGGTATGTGGGAGAGGTGGTGGCACAGCTGGAGACTGCCCTGACCCACTGAATGTGCTGCTAGTCAAGAAGAAAACTCTGCCAGCACAGCCAAAATTATATTTTTGGCATAAAAAAAAAAAAAAGGACATTTTGGCAAAGCTCAGCGCTTCTGATGCTGCTGGAGCTATTGGGGACCTGCTGGCCACCTGAGCAAAGGGAGAGGTGCCCCATTTTCCTGGAGCATCCAGAGCCCCTCCGGGACATTTCCATTGGAGAGGTTATGCACCCCCTCCCAGTGCTGCTGGAGACCTGTTTGACTCAGAGGTTCCCGTGGTGCCTGCTGGTTTTACTTCCCACATCCTGCCCCATTTCAAGGTGACTCAGGCAGTGATGTTTGAGTCATGTTTGAAGATGCTGAACCCAAGGCATCACGCTGAGATGGCCCAAAATTACAGGTGGGTTTTCCAGCCCTCAGTCATGATTTCCACCTCCTCCCAGTTCTCTCCTTTTTGTTACTTTTAAAGGCTTGTGGCTGCAGACACCTGAGAAGAGGATGTCGTGCAGGGACATGACAGTGGGTATTCCTGGGAGAAGTGGCAGTGCCACCAGGCTGGAACTCCTCCCTGAGCAGATGCAGGTCACTGATATTTGGCTGGGTGAAGCAGCCATGAGGTATTCCAGCCCGTGAGGAGGCAAGGGAGAACGTTCCACTTCCACACACCTGGAGCTTTTTTACTCCACAGTGACCCTTCAGCCTCCACCATTTACAAATGGCATCTTTAAAGATGCTTCCAAATAAGCAACTAATCAAGGAACAAGCAGGAGGACTGAAAAAAATTGGATGTGAAAGAGGTACTGGATTTTTGAAAATGAGGAACCAGAGGAACAGAGATGATCAGAGTTTGTCCTGACCAGTGGCACCTGGCCAGAACACCTGACCAGCCACCAGCAGCGTGGCCAGGCAGCTGGGACCACTCAAGTCTGTGCTGTCACAACACCCCAGTGTCACCAGAGGAGAAGCAGCCTGGGGCTGTGGAGATCTTGAGACTTGTGGACCCAAATCCAGCAGAAACCAAGATTTGCAGGTGGTTTGAACCCCAGCATTGACCTGCATCCTCAGAGTTGTGCTTTGCTTTGATAGTTTGGTGACCTTGAAGGTCTGGTACTACCACAGGGACACCTGAGGGTCAGAGATGACCAAACCACACTTGGCCTGGGGAGAAGTTTCCTCCTCCTGCAGCAATGGGAACTCAGAAGAATCACAGGATCTCAGGATGAGCTGAGCTGGAAGGGACCCACAAGGATCATCGAATCCAACTCCTGGTCCTGCACAGGACCATCCCCAAGAGTCACACCCTGTGCCTGGGAGCATTGTTCAAACACTCCTGGAGCTCTGTCAGGCTGGGACTGTGGCCACTTCTCTGGGGAGCCTGTTCAGTGCCCCGTCACACTCTGGGCGAAGAAGCTGTCCCTAGTTCCCAACCTAGACCTCCCCTGACACTCCAGGCCATTCCCCATGTCCTGTAACAAGTCACCAGAGAGAAGAGATCAATGCCTGTTCCTCCTCTTCTCTCCATGAGGAAGCTGTAGACTGCAATGATGTGTCCCCTCGGTTTCCTCTTTCTTTTCTCAAGGCTGGACAGACCAAACGTCCCCAGCCGAGGTGAACCCCACAGGTCTCTGCACACCAGCAGCCAGCTTGATGCTGCCAGACCCCATCAGCAGGAACCAGGACCAAAATCTGGAGAGAGAGTGTCCTCTCCAGGTGATTTCACACACTCCTGCCCCAAATCCATGCTGGGGAGGATGCAGGACATGACACACACTGAAGCCACTGACACTTTGCACATCCATCCTTCCATCCATACTGCCCAACCAAACTCTGGGCTGATCCCCCAGAGCCAACTACCCCAGAGAGAGTTGGGACTGAAGTATATTCGAAATACAAAAGGTTAAAAGCAGCACAGACTGTGAAAACAAAGGCTTGGGCTTCAAAACAACCTCAACACATTTCAGGGAAATTTCTGAAAGTGTTTGTTACCGCTAGTGCCACGAAAGCGATGGATTTAAGGAACTTGGACGTGCTGGAAAAGGCTCTGCCGTGAGTCACCCGCTCCGAGCGGGCACGGCCAGCAAACAAACCCCCGGAGCACCACACAAACACTGATAACACTTGCACCAGGCAACAGCCACAGGACCTTTCAGCAGCTGAACTAATCTATTCCCACTGTTACGCCGCGTTACTTCAGGCACAAAGTGGGGAATTATTTTTTTTTTTCCCCTTTCCCTGCTAATTAACATTTGTTCGCGCACAAAATGCGGAGGCCGGTGCCAAGCGGACATACCTAGATAGAGCCTAATATTAGATTTCACAAAAGCATTCATCCTGTCTAAACAAACATCCTCCATAGAGTGTTAACCTCAAAATCTTTGCCCAAACAGATGTTCCCACCACGGGCACGGCTCGGCATCGTTTCCCGGGATGGAGAGAAGCCTCCACATCCATGACCATCCCCAATTAACCCAGGCATCGACAGGAAAACACTCTGTTATTTTAGGAAGCTTTGCAGAAAGCTTCCTTTCGGATTTAAAACCGGATCAGTCATTATTTGTCTCTAGCAGAGGCTTCTCTTCAAGTTACTCACTTTTTGTTACAGCCAGAGACAACGTCCTGCTTGTAAGAGCTGAGGAAATTCTCTGGCAAATGATACAGGGTGTTGATTAACCAATATATGGTTCAGGTCTGGTCTAACAGGCAGGAGGCTGAAATGGGAAAGCAAGTTTTTTAACAATTTGTTATACACAGTAGCAAGAAAAACAGGAAGTAGGTGTTTATTAGCAGTTTCCAAATATACCAGCCAAAATAAAACTCCCCATGCAGTCTGAGGTATTCAAAATACAGCGACGACCAGAATTCCTCAGATTATAAGAGGGTAATTAATCACAAACAGTGTTCACAGACCAGTGATTTGGAAACTTCCTTTTTATTGAAGATCTGGATCAAGAGCAAACTTCAAAGCAAAACTAATTGATCTGAGATTCATTGTGTCTGGGCGATAAAGCAAAAAAATAAAATATCATTCTGACGCAGCCAGGTCCGTGGTTTACATTCATCCTGCCCTGACAGCCTGTAAAGCACATTAAAAAGTCATTTTTCACTGGATGCTATAGCTCTGACCTATTGCAACATAAAAGCTATTCATACACGGGAGACTGTTGCTTCCTCACAATCAGTGTATTGCACCCAAAGCCAGCCGTGTTATTCCAGGCTTGTTCCTCAGGAATGTGAGCATATCTTGGAGACTGATTCATAAAAGGAAGAGAGCAGCCCACTTCTGGGCCAGGCTCACATGCTTTATTCAGAAGTGAAATTTTCTGAATTTTGTTTGGCTCCAGCAACTCTTAACTCTGCTGGAGCCAGGAGAGCAACTTGAAATGAACAGCCCTGTCCTCATTTCTCTAAAAAGTGACAGAAAATAGCGGGGTTCACCAATTTTTCTCCATCAAGGTTGTATGCAGGTCCCAGCCAGGGACTGCCATTCACCAGCAGCCAGAATTGATTGAAATATTTGTGATTTAACCTATGTAATCTGTCACCTAAGTCATCTGGCTTTTTCTCCTTGTCCTCCACTGGAGGATTCAACAGGTCCCAGTGATACCTCCATGAACACACAGCCCCCCTCTAAATCCATATACCATAAAACAAGTAAAAATATAAGATCAGTAAGCCTTCAAAGGTATTTTCTCCACACCTGCTCTCCTGGCATGTGCCATAGATGCTCCTGATTCCTCACAGCATCCTGTCATCTGAGTTCACAGGTGGCTGAGTCAGAGCCACGGGGCAAGGGAAGAAGCTGGATGTTGCAGGGTTAATTTTCACGTCAGGCTGAAATGGCATGGTTGGATACAGAGTTTAAAAGAATGGGAAAATTGGTTTCTTTTTTGACTGCAATAAATTCCCAGGCTGAAAGAACTCACCCCAAGCAGAGCTTTTCAATCAGAGAACGGTTTAGGTTGGAAGAAACCTCAGAGAGCAGTTCCACCCTCTGCCATGGGCAGGGACACCTTCCACTATCCCAGGCTGCTCCAAGCCCTGTCCAATCTGGCCTTGGACTCTGCCAGGGATCCAGGGGCAGCCACAGCTGCTCTGGGCACCCCGTGCCAGAATCTCACCACCCTCACAGCCAAGAATTTCTTCCCAATATGCCATCTTTATAATAGCCCTGCCCCTGGCAGTGGAAGCCATTCCCTGTGTCCTGTCACTCCATCCCTTGTTCCCAGTCCCTCTCCATCTCCAGCTCTCCTGGAGCCCCTTTAGGCTCTGAGCTCTCCCTGGAGCCTTCTCTTCTCCAGGTGAACACTCCTACTCTCCCAGCCTGGCTCCAGCCCTTGGAGCATCTCCATGGCCACCTCTGGACTTGCTCCAGCAGCTCCACCTCCTTCTGGATGTTGGGATCCCCAGAGCTGGACACAACGCTCCAGAAACTTCTCCCTTGTTTTTCTCGATAGTCTGAGGCCTCACTGGCAAATAAATACTGAGGTGATTCCCCCTTCAGCCCCAGACCCTGCTGGGCAGTTCTGCATCCTGAGGTGTGTAAAGGACCAACTGCTTGGAGAAGAAACTCCAGTGGCCTCTGAGCAGGAGATGAGTGCTGGCTCTTCCCTCCAAGGAAAGTTCTCAGGGGGTGAAGTCTGGGGAAAGGTCTTGATCCTGCTAGGAAGACAGAAGTCCCAGCCAGACCGTGGGATGGGGTGTGCTTGGATCACGCAGCAAACCCTTCCAAAGCCAAGACTTCCCACTTCAAACTCTGTCAAAACACAGACGATGCGGACGCATCCAATTTATTCTCAATAGGTTTTGCAGACTTTCGCTTTGCTGGGCTGCTTTCCTGGAATCAAAGGCAGAAATCTCTGAGCTGCCAAATTGCCAAAACCTCTGATAAAGATTTAATCCTAAACACAGGCTGTGATTATTTGATTTTTATTCTTCTTTTTTTTTTGTCTATTGTCTGCTGATAACTTCACCTGTGTCATCTGCTCTCAGCCAGGCAGCCCAGTGCTGTGAACAGGAAAGATCACCAGGAACAAAACCTTTTACAAGGGATTAAATTTCATCTAAAAGCATGTAATTCTCCATAGCCAGGAGCAGTTTCTAATCTTCATATATAGAAACTTACAAGGCAAGGAATTCAAAGCCACCGGATTAAATGAAAAATGTGAATGAAAAGCTACATGCTGATACTCAGCTGACCTAGGCAAGTTACTGTACATTTTTCAAAGTTTTAAATTACCACTAATGGAAAACGTGGGGAGTAAGGCTGAAGTGTCTCTCTACATCATTCCTTAAAAAAAAAAAAAAAAAAAAAAAAAGTCCAAAACAATGAATGAATATTTTCAGCTTAGCCCCTGATGCTTTCCAACACAGTTGGCCTCACTTTGCTCTTACTGTATAGATCAGCAGGTATCATTGGATTAGATTAAGACCAGCTGTTGGTTTCTAGTAAAGGAATTTCCCAAAAAGGTAAAATATAATTCAAGCTTAGCAGCCTAGATATTTTGGAAGAATAAAAACCTCTGCTCATGACTGTAAAAAGCAGAGAAAAAGACATTATAAAGCATTTAAGAGCTTTGGTTTCAATTATTTTATATTAAAGGATAGGTAAGCTTAAATTGCTCAGACTCTTTATAAAAATAAAAGGGATTGTAAATAAAATTGGAAACAGATATACAACAACCAAGTTCCCACAGGTGCATTTTCTTTACTGGGGAAATACCCGTGTGAATTTCCAGTTTCCCATCATGTAAGGGGAGACAATGAATTCTGAAGTTACCCCGTTTGCCTTCGGACTTTGCCACAGAAGAAGAAACCTCTTGTCTCTTCAGACCCCCATGTCCCCCTGTGTGTGTCACAGCAAAGCAAAGGTTTGTGCTGCCCGCCGGGGCTCAGCCGAGATCAAAGCTCTGGGCCACTCACAACAAAACAAGAGGGTAAAGCCCAAAGAATCAAAGAGACAAAGGAAAGGTTTAAGAGATAAGGATCAGCCCCAGATATGATATTTCATCCAGATCAGATCCGGTGCAGAAGTTCAATTCAAAGTTCATAAGACAAAAATACAAAAGAGATCAGCTCCGAGGTTTTGTTGTTCTCTATCTCAGTGACATTCCCATCTTCCAGGCAACAAAGGTTTCACCTGTATTATGCAAAACCATGGAGCTTATCTCATCTCCTGCTCCTGGCTATGCATCTACTCAAATATGTATTTCAGGCATTTCTAATATCCTCGCCCAGCCCCAAACCAAATGCCTCCAGCTGCATCTCACAAACAAGGTGTGAAGTCCTGGGGTAACCAGACAAACCAGAAACTCATTCCTTTCCTCAGAGAAAGGCACCTCTCCTCTCACTGAAGCTCCACCAAAACATCATGGTGAAACATCTGAAGTTTGTTTTTTTTTTTTTTTAAAGACCAGGGGAAAAAAAAGAAAAAATCCACCTCTGGATTTCTCAGAGGTGCCAAACCTGGTGCATATTATATTTACATCTATAATTGTCTTGGCTTGCAGGGAAGTGCTTGGGAATTACTTGGTTGAAAGAGTCCATTCATCAAGAATTGAGGAATGAGAGAATGATGGCTGGGGAGGTCTGTAGGTGTTTGAAGGCAGAGGAGGCAACTGGGAACTGAGATGTCATTGCCCTCAGGCAAGGCTTGGCAGTGCCTCCCCTGGGAACAGCTCCTCTGAGCGAGGTGAAAATATCATCACTGACTCTCAGTTGCTGCAAGCAGGATCAGAGACTGCAGAGGGCTGTGCTCCAAAAAATCCTACAGCTCTTTAAAGCTTTTATAAAAACACAACCAACATCTTCCTCTCAGTGTTACAGACCCTCAGCTTTTTTTCATAGAATATCCTGAGCTGGAAGGGACCCACAGGGATCATCCAGTGCAGATCCTGCCCTGCACAGACCCCCCAACAATCCTACCCTGGGCATCCCTGGGAGTGGTGTCCAAACACTCCTGGAGCTCTGGCAGCCTTGGGAATGTTCCCTGAGGAGCCTGGGCAGTGTCCAGCACCCTCTGGGGGAAGAAAATTTCCTGATCTCCAACCTAAACCTCCCCTGGCACAGCTCCAGCTGTTCCCTCTCACTGTCCTGTCAGTGTCACAGTGGATTCTGCTCCTACAGTCCAGTCTCCAGGGCATCCCCAGCTGCTCCAGACCGACACAAACCGTGCAGCTCTTCAGGGTGGGCAGGTCACAACACACCTGGCACAGACTGGGCACTGCCCATCCACGACCTCCACGCAGAAGAGCCACGAGCATCGCAGGGATGCTTTGCAGCAGCACACAGGGAGTCCCTAGGGATGCAGAGCCTGGGGAAAGGGCTCAGGACTATTTACCCTGGGGTTTTGAAACAGCTGTTGCCTAAACACAAATGTGATTCTATCACTTGTCAGTCTCTGTGGTCTGCAGACACACAGGTTATTTCAGGCAGGGCTGAGCAGGGCACTGAGTTCCCTCACAGCAGGTGAGGTTTCTGCCTGAACCCACATCTAGCAGAGCCTGCTCTGGCATCCTCACACCCTTCTGCTGGCTTTCCTCACCCCACTGCTCAAACAGAGTCACCCTGTTCCACAAATATTTACTGGAATACCTATTTCACTGCGTTGCAAAAGAGAACTCTGTGACCTTGTCGAGCACCACATCGAAGGCAGCAGTTGGATGCAGAAGACGACACAGGAGCAGCAAGGAAAAGTTTGGCAGGAATGGTGAGCACCTTCCTGTGCACAGTGTGAGGCAGCTGTCGTTGCCTCCCTCTTAGGCAGAGCTGCACAAAACTATGTGGGAAAAAAGCAGAGAAAAAGGGATTTAGGAAAGTGCAAAAGAAAAAAAATATCTAGGAGACTCAATTCTTAAATTTGGTGAGTGCTGCAGGCTTGTGGTCAGGTTAGGCTGGTTAAGAGCTGCAAATATCCAGCAAATGGGTCAGGGTTCAACACAGCATCCATTCTCTTCACAGGGATGGTTTTGGCATTAAAATATTGAAGGACATCACCAGGCCTTGGCTGGGTGAATGCCCCCAGTGACAACGGGATTGCATCTGAGCCATGGGATCCATGGCAGTGAGGTGACCCTGCTGGCACCAGGGCAAAGAGGCATTTTCTGACCCAGCTGGATCCCATGGTGCTTTCCCAGGCACCAGTGTGGCTCTGGGTTATCCCACTGCCATTCCACCCTGAAGGAATCTGGACCCCAGGCACCAGCAGCTCCCAAAGGAGCAAGGTTGGGCTTGTGGCGAGAACTTGTGGCATGGAGGGAACCACGTGGTTGTTCCACTATTTCCTGCTTTGAAAGAGGTTTGTGGATGACCCATTCCCAATCCTCTGACACGTGAAGACCCCTGAGAATCAGAGGCAGCCTGGACCATGAAGTCTGTCCCCACCATTCTTTATCTGATGCAGCACAAGAGTGTCACTCCAGAGATTTTATTTTGGCCAGGGGGGACAATTGGCTCCCTGCCAACACCACAGACAAACCCACCTCCTGTGGGATGTGGGGTTTTCCATTTTGCCCCCAGGGATCACCCACACCTTCTGGAGTTGCCTCACATGTGGTCTCCCAAGGTGCTTTCACAACCTCCACACCACGGATCCACCAGCCAGCAGGAGCTGAGCAGAATTCCAGACCCATAAATCTTCCAGCAATTACGAGGCCACATTCAACCTCCCCGTGAGATAAAACAACCTCTGCATCATGGGATGGGATTTTTTATTTTTTCCCTTTTTTTCCCTCTCTTTCCAACACATCGAGCTGGTGAAATGACAAGATGGAAAGAGGTGGGATTGTCCAGGATGATCCTGCACTGCAGTGATTGGGAAACCTGCACCACTGCTGGGACCCATGGCTGGGTATTAGGTAAAAAAATCAGGTAAAAAATGCCACAATATAAAAATAAATATATAATGTAAACAAATACATACATAAATTTTTATATATATATATATACACTGTATCTATATAAATAATTATAAATAAATAGCAATATAAATAAAGATAATAAATTTTAACATATAAATATGTTCCCAGAATAAAACAGTTTAGACAAGACTATGCCAGAAGTAAAAACAATGGGTTCTTTAGTGCTGCAGTAGTGGGCGATATTATTAGGATTATTAATTAATAATACTAATTAACTTGTTGTTGTTGCTATTATTATTTTTTGCTGTATGTAATTACTTCAGTTCTTAAAAGGTAGAACCTATGGCAAGACACAGAAAAATAAAAAAAAGAAGATGAAAAAGATCCCATATTTAAATTTGCTTTTGTATTAAGCAGTCTTAATACAAAAGCAGTCCTGATCAAAAGAAAATGTCAGAAAGAGTAATTGATCTGTCTGTTCTTACCTGGAGTCCTGTCACAGCAGTTTTGCACTTGCTGAGTATTTTAAAAAGGCTCAATCAGGTGGGGTTGAATAAAATTCAGAATTTCAGTTTATTGGTCATCTCTAATATCATGCCACCTGTTTAGATATTTCGTTAGAATTTCAAAAAAAATTAAATTATTACAAAACATGCAAAATTAAAAGTTTGGGGTAATTTCTGTATCACAATCAACACTTTAATGAAACAAAAATGAAACTGAATTAATAAAATTAAAGGAAAAATAATAAAATAAGGTTAAAATAAATTTCAGAAGGCTTATTTCAGAAAATGCAATTTTTAAATTTTGCACTGAAATAAATCAGGCTTCCTGGAATTTCAGGAGACAAAGAAATGAGGATTTTACCCCTTTTCTTTGACCAAATCCCATCTTTAATGGAAAAAAAAATACAGTTAACAAAACTGTAAGTGAATCTGTTAAACTGTGATTTTTGGGCCCCACATGAGCACAGGTGAAACAATATCCTTGTCCACAATCCCATGAGCTCACAGCGATTAGGTGAAGCTGGAACAGTAATACGCAGCATTTGTAGCTACATATTTTCAGATCCTAAAAGATTTCACCCTTCCCAGCCCCAGGACGCTGAACCAGCCCACCTACTCCTTATTTCCTCAGGCAAACAACAGACTCAGGGGATGGTTTGGGGTGGAAGGGACCTTTAAAGGCCACCTTTTTCCACCCCCTGCCATGGGCAGGGACACCTTCCACTATCCCAGGCTGCTCCAAGCCCTGTCCAGCCTGGCCCTGGACACTTCCAGGGATCCAGGGGCAGCCACAGCTTCTCTGGGCACCCTGTGTCAGAGCCTCACTGCCCTCATCCTAAATAATTTCTTCCTTGTATCTAGTCTGAATCTGTCTATTTTCAGTTTAAAACCATTACCCCTTGTCCTGCCAAGCATCACCAGTTGTGATCCACCAGGGAGAGACAGAGGAATCCCAACACTGCTGAGGAAGGGAAGAGCTCCCAGACATTCTGAGCCCAGCTCTGGGCTGCTGAGAAAGACACTGCTGAGGAAGGGAAGCATTCCAAGATATTCAGAGCCCAGCCCTGTTGGCATCACTGGGTGCCAGCCAAGTGCAGGCTCTGCAAAGACTTCCTGCAAGTCCTTCTTGACTTGCCACAGCTTCCCACTGCTGCTTGTCCAGTAGCTGGGAAATGTGGGAAAGAGCTGAATTACTGGATTTTGCTTCTCTTGCCAAGCTCCGTAGGGGTGAAGCCATGGATGGTACCATGCCCAGGGCACTCAGACTTTCCTGAACCCCCATCAGCAATGGAAAGTTGTTTGGGTTTGATGGGCAAACAGCTTCCCCTGGAAAGCTCTTCCCTCTCCAAACACATGACTGCGCTGCTGGACACCGTTCAACTCAGCAAAGTCATCAAGTTAAGTCATCTGAGCACATTTTTGCAGCGAGAGGAGGCTGTGTGGTGGGCTGGTTTGGGAGAACAGTTGGATGCAAATGTCCCTGGGGGGAACAGATGCGGATGACACGCTGGAATCGAGCTGGGTTTTGCACAGCACCGTCCACTCCAGCTCCCCAGCTTTACTACAGCCACTCCATGCTGGCCAAACACAGACCAAGGGTGGTACAAAGCCATTTCTACATCTGCCTTCTGCCACAGATCATCCCAGAGCCAACTGCAGGGGCCTCTCTGCTACCTGGCCCGGAGCACAGCAGCTTTGGGGCTGCTCTGTGTTGTTTTTGTTGTTGGTCCTGCTCAGCACAGCTGAGGCATCTTCCTTCCAGATGTTTGCAGGGTGTGTTTGTGCTCACTTCGCTGATGCATGAGAACAGTCACAAGACAAGATGCTCAGCACCAGCCAAAATGCCCCAGCCTAAATAGCAGCCTTTATTTCCACCTCACCTGTCCTCAGAACAATGGGGTTTGTGATTTCCTAAGTGTGTAATACAGCAGTGAGCACCGAATAAATAAACAGGAAACCCTTAGGTCTGGTGATGTTGCTCAAGAAAGGCACAAGAGCAAAAATTCCACTTATCTGAGCATCCCTCCCAAATCTGCTTCCCACACAACCTTTTGGGACATCACGTTTGCATCAGTTTCCTCAATTACTGATTCTTCAAGTGGCCTCCCAAGGGTGCCCCAGAGATGAGCCGGGGCTGGGAGGAAAGGGGGTGTAGTAACTCAGCTCTTGTTTTCCTGAGTGCGCCTGAGGCCACAAGCCACGAGCTTTCAGCTTGTGATTTAACCAGGTTTCCTGGAAAGGCAATTCCTTGGATTTTCATCCTACACCTTCCTCCTGGCGGAGCTCACACTGGTCACACCAACCCGCTGCGTGGCCAACCTGTGTGTGTGGGGCTGAGCTGGGGCTTGTGGCAGTGCTGGAGGGACCTGAGACAGGCAGCGACAGAGCCTGGGGAGGCCGAGGCTGAGCAGGGACCTGGAGCAGGGAAAGGTGTAAGAATCCATGTCTAAAGGGATCTGCACTCCTGCACGGGGACCGAGGGATCCGGAATTCCCGAGCGCGCCGTGCAGCCGAAGGAAATCAGAGCACGGGATTGAAAGACCACTTGGAAAACATTAACAGCTCATTACTGATGGTCTGTTTAAAAAACCCCATTAATGTATATACACATGTCCCTGGACAGCACGTTTACCCCCAGCTAATGGCACTGAGTGGAAGCTGGAATGATCTGTGCGTAACGACTGAGCAAACTCCCAGCCCTCCCTCATTTGCACTTTTCCCGCACAGGCTCCTCCTGACCTCTTCAAATCCCATCCCAATTACAGCCTCCCACTTACCCTTCAATGTAAATAAATCCTGCGTGGTGGGGATGGCTGCTACCAGCACAGATAAAAACAGAGCAGGGAAAGCACGACCTGCAGCAGCTCTGGAGAAGGGCAGGGAAACAAAGCACAGGAGGGAGGGACTGAGCCATGGGATGGGAGGTGACACCCTCGGGAGTCTCTGAGCACAGCTCAGTCCTCTGGGAAGAACTCAGAATCATTTCGGCTGGAGAAGACCCCCAAGATCATGTCCAACCAAAGCCACTGCACAGCCATGTCCCCAAGTGCAAGTGGTACTTGGGGACATGGCTTTTAAATCCCTTCAGGGAAGGGGACTCCTGGGCAGCTGTGCCAGGGTTGGACAACCTTTTCCATGAAGAAATTTTCCCTAATATCCAATCTAAACCTCCTCTGGCCCAGCCTGAGGCTGTTCCCTCTCGTCCTGTCCCTGTCCCCTCCTGTCAGGAGTTGTGCAGAGCCACAAGGTCCCTCCTGAGCCTCCTTTTCTCCAGAATGAGCCAGTTTCTCAGAATGAGCCCCTTTCCAGCTCCCTCCTGGTGCTCCAGGCTCTTCCCCAGCTCTATTCCCTTATCTGGGCACACTCCAGCCCTTCCATGTTGTCATGAGGTGCCCAAAACTGAACCCAGATCTTGCAAGGAGATCCAAAGCAGGAGAAAGATACCCACACCAAAAAGATGGATATCCAGCAAGTCCCGACAGGTTATCCATGCACCTGAGTCTTCTCCTTGCTTGGATGCATAGGAAACTGCCTCAGGAAACTCAGAATCTTCCCCAGGGAAAAAATGTCATCTCCCCAGATATATTCAAGAGGGCTCTGAGGGAAAAAAGTGGATCTCTGTTGGCTTCCTGGGGCATCCTTAGGCTGCTGCTGCACTAACAATATTTTCTCTGGATTTGTGGAAGCTGAAGAGCAATTTTGGGCACTGGGGCAGGGTGAATGCCATATGGACACTCCTCACAGCAGAAGGTGAATGGAGAGAATGAGACAGCTGAAGCCACCCAGGCTGTTCACTCCTCAATCTCATCTCCAAAGGCATCTTCCTCAGCTTGCACCCAGCCTCATCCCTGAGCTGGGATGCTGGGATCTCACACTGCAGTTTCCCCAGCAGCCAGCTCTTCCTTTGCAATTCCAAGCCAACAGGTGTGACAGATCTTGGGTTCCAAGTTGCTGGGAGTATCTTTTAGGTTTTTTTTTTTTTTTTTTTCCTTATTTGTGGGCTTAATGTGGGATTCTTCTCCTGACCATTAAACAATTACCCTGTGGCTTGAAATTGTTTTCAAAGGACTAAATGATGTTATAATGCTCTGGAACTGTCAACTTAATATATGGGGCTGTATTCAGCATAAATTATAGCAGTTTCCATGCCACAAAAGCCGCACAAGTTCATGGATCCAGCCAAAATATTCAGCAGAGAGTTATGCCAGGCCGCAGGGCCCGTTTTGCCAAGACATGCAGGTGTTCACCATGGAGAGCAGCCCCACCACTGATCCAGGAGATTCCACATCTCCTCCCAGGCAGCCACAATCTCCTTGGGACACCTGAGCCAAAGTGTGCTGTGATCCCAGAAGCAGCAGAGGGGATTTTTGAAGCTGTTGCAGCCCTGAGGTGACACAGCCTTTCACCTGCAGGTGCAGGAGCTCTGGATGGAGACCTTGCCAGGAATTTTGGAGTTCAGCTCCAGGCTGCAAACAGGGCTTGGAGCATCCCTGGGGCTTTGTGGCACTGAGGTGACACAAGGCCATCCACTTTCTTCTTGCTCAGGAGGCAAGTTCTTTCCTGTCAGGAGAGCAGAGAGTTTGGAGGTTGGAATATTGAGGGACAGATTTCAGACACACAGTCCCCTGGAGACAGGGCCAGCTCTGTGGGACATCCTCTCCTTGGCCCCTCTCTTCTGTGCCTGCCAGAGATGGTGAACTCCAAAGCAGGGCAGAAGCCCCAGAACCTGGAGATGCTCCTCACCCTGAGGTCCCAGCAGATGGGAAATGGGTCCTGTCATCCACAAGCCTCTGGGAACATTGGAATGATGGAGTCCCACCAGCTTTTCACGGCAAATTTGTCCACCAAGCGCTGGCTCCTCCAAGGCAGGGATGGAAGCAAATTCAGCAGCACTTTCGTGGCAGATTCTTGCACATTCTTGCTTGGCCTGGCTGTGCCTCTTCCAGGGAGCAAAGGGAAGAGCCCCGTGTCCTCACACAAGAACAAGGTCAGGAAGTGCTTAGTCCATCCCTGCTCCTGGTTTTGCTGAGTCTGAAGTGAGCTGTCCAGAACAAGATAAACGGAGAGCAGCGGATGTGTGCAGGATGCCATGGGCTCTGCGCAAAACATCCTGTTGTCCTCTGCTTTGCAAAGTGGCAGGGACAAACGCGGCTCATCAGGGTGGATGCAGGGCAAACTGTCCCGTCTCTGCATCAGGCACCTCCTTTGGGATGGAAAAATTCTATCCTGCAATCTCATTTGGGTGGCTTTAGTTGCTGGCTGGGCTGAGCTTGGTGCCAAGGATCCTTCAGGAAAAATTAACTGCAGCAGAGACAAACCCCCTGCTGTGGTGTCAGAGCAGGGCTGAGAGAAGGGAGGGGAGGACCTGGCCCCCAAAGCATGGTGGCTCTCCTAGATGTCCCATTTTGCTCCACAAATGACACATTCCAAGAGAAAACACTTTCAATCATCACTTGTGTGGCCTCTGGATCCGACCCACCCAAACCAATCACGTCTGCCCCCCAAAACAGAAAAGTTTTGTTTCCACTTGTGTTTCACCTGCTTTTCTGGGGGCATTAACGCCTTCCAGCCACATAAACCCTTCACCTTCAAGAGGAAAGGGGAGAGACAGAAAGAAAAGCCACAGGAAGCACCAACTCAGCCCCAGTTACAAACTGAACAACACAGTCCAAGAGGAGCTGACCTGCTACAGAAGGGTTTCCCCACACGGGGCTTTGGATCAAGCAGGGATCTGGGGATGCCACGTGGCAAAACGATGGGATGAGGGAGCAGTGTCAGGATGGCTGTCCCCTGGTTGTCCCCAGGACGCTGGGATGCTGCCACCACCCCGTTCCCAGGCGCCACGTCCAGCCTGCAGCTGCAGACAGCCGTCATCGGCCCTGGGGTCTGTCCGTGGTGGTTTGGGACTTTTTTCCGCAGAAGATGCTCCTAACCAAAACCAGATTTGATTCCCAAATATCCCCAATCTCCCTTAAAGCTTACAAATCTTCCACACCTGTGTTTGCTCATTGCTGCTGCTGGGCCCTGCCCTGGGAAGGACAATGTTTATCCCACTCCTCCACAGCTATTTACAATGGGGTTTTCGGATGGAGATGGAGCACATATTTGTCTAATGGCAACAGGGCAGTGAATTTAATTCTCCTCATTAACAGTCATCAGCTTAACGGGAAGCAATAAAAGATTTTATTTTTTTTCAAGAGCAGCTGCTTGTGAGATAATATTTATGGCCGGGACTGTCAGCAGGATGAGTGCATTGCTGGCTTGTGAGGGGGGAAACTGAGGCACGAGGCCATTCACTGACCCACCCTGGACCACACAGATGGAGGTGGGAAGAAAACCCAGCCTCCCTCTCTCCCATCCTGAGGCTGTGCTGCCCCTGGCCCCAGAAGCCATGTTGCTATAATGAGCCAGCTATTCATCCCACAGGAAGGGGAATTTCTGAGCAGTGCCACATTTCCAGCACCCCAGGGAGTCACAGCAGGGCACCCCACCCTCTTTTTCCCCCCATAAGCCACTTTCACATCTCTGACTGGCTGGGGACAGCAAATGCCCCTTCTCCTGTCCTCCCCACCGCCCATCAAACCAGGAAAGGGCATTTTGACCCCGTTCTGATGATGACAGATAGTTTTGCCTGTTGTTGCTTCTCTTCTGACCGTGGCTGGTGAGATCCACAGTGAAACCTGGGATTGCAGGTGGTCTCTGAGTGACTTTGGGCCAAGGTGCTCCCCTGACATCCTGTGCCCAAAGCTGCAGAGACCCCCAGCAGGGCAGGGCTGCTCTCTGCTCTCCTGAGAACAGCATTTTGCTTTCCCAGTGGTAAAGAGGAGCCACCTCCAAACAAGGGCAGTTTTTTGACCCTGTTGAATTGGCCCATCTGGGATCTCATTTCTGATAACTGGATTTTTCTTTCCAGTTCCCCAAATGTTCCTGCTCAGAGATGAGCAGTCCTTCCCTCTCATTGTTATTTACCCCAAGACACATACAAAATTCCCCTCCAGCCTCCCATTTTCCTGGCAGAACCTGACCAGGCTGCTCCCTAATGTTGTTTGATCCTTATACCAGTCCAGTAAGGTCTGAAACACCTCCCTATGAATGCAGGGATCAGAAAACTAGCCAGCATTTAGCCCTGCCCTTGGCAGCTCTAGGGGAAAATCCTTACTTCATCCGTCCCAAGCATGATTTGGGCTCTCTTGAGTTGTTTTTTGACCAGCAAAGCCCCCAGGTCTTTTTCTGCCATACCCAAGAGAGCTGCTCAGCTCTCTGTGGGACCCTTTTCACTACAGTTCATTGCTTGTACCACCAAATTTTGCTCCCAGATTCCATCCTGCTACTGAGGCACATGTGAGTCCTGCTCAGTGCTGCCATTGGTTAATCAAATTAAAAATATTATCTTTGCAAATGATCCTTGGGGACTGCCTCTTACTGGGAAACTCTCCAACTCTACAAACTGTCTTTCAAGGAACACTGCCGTGATTATTTTTAATCGCTTTAAACACCAAAACAAACAGCGACTCCTCAAGCCGTATGTATTAAATCTCTTCAAGTGACACCTAGAAATACCTGTTTCTGGTGCCCTGAGCCCAGGAGTGGGAAGGATCAGGATGTTCCACAGCATGTCTTGCTTGGTGCCTCTGCCAGGGACATTCATGACGTGAAGGCCCTTGGATGAGGGTTCCTGTGGTGAGGAGCAAGAGGTGCCATGTGGGGTTGGAGCCCTTCTCCTCAGACATCCAAGCAGGAGACAGTGATGGAATAAGGCCCTGGTTTTCCTCTTTGGTGTGGAACAATGTGGGGTCTCGTGCCCCGGATTGGGGTGACCCCAAAAGATGGAAAAGTCTCTCCTCCAACCCGTGCCTTCAAAGAAAGACTCAGTAGTCCTCTGTTGTCCGGTCTCAGGTTGTTTATTGTTGGTTATCTAAAAGATTCTTCTCCTGAGCTGCTGTGGCCCGTTCAGCAGGTCAGACAAAGGCACACTGCCCTCCCAGGGGCTGCTGCCATCTTTTATATCATATATTACATACTACATGTTTATACTTTTTCCCCAATGCCTACTGTCTATATTGAATGGTGACTTTCTACTCTAAACCAATCTGTGAGTGCCAACATCACCAAAGACATGGAGGCTGGGAAGGAGAAAGAAAGAGGACAGGGCACACCCAAATCCCTCCATCTTAGAACCCCTGACCCCCATGGACAAAACTTGGACCCCTGTGTACAAGGCTTAAAACCCCCCTGTACAGCACTCAAAAATCCTTCCTTTCACTCCGTGACTACTTCTACTACAACACCTAAACTTGTGTGTGTGGCTTGTAATTCTTCATACAGAGTTGGTGATTTGCTCCACGGGCTAAGATCCAAACCCCACGTGTGTCTTTGGCTGCATGCCAGGGTCTCAGAGCCCCCTGCCAGCGGCTCTGGCCATCCAGGGCACCCAGAGGGATGTCCTGGGTTCCCACAGAACAACAGTAGGAAACTCCCCCAGGGCCAGCCCAGCAGCGTGGGGTGCCCTCAGAGCAGATCCAGAGCTCAGCCAGTGCAGCAATGGTGGGGCTGTGCTGCTGCCACCAGCCCCAACCCACAACTTCATCCCTTTACTCCCTGCTCCACAAAGAGCTTCTATCAGCCCAGAGGAGCATTTTCAGAGAATCACAGACTGGTTTGGGTTGGAAAGGACCTTAAAGCTCATCTCGTTCTACCCTTTGCCATGAGCAGGGACACCTTCCACTAGACCAGGTTGCTCCAAAAATCAGGGAAAAAAGGACATGGGTGGCTCTTCACTGAGCTCCCCAGTCCTCCTCCTTTGGAGATAACTGCTTAGTGTGGCATTCAAGCAGAGTGTTTGCTTCTATTTATTTAATTCCCTGTTAAACATCCTTCAACCTGCACATCCTGTCCAGGGCTCCCCTGCTGAGGTGTAAAATCAATTTGGCATTTTGAGCTAATCTTGGCATGAAGGATTTCATTGATTCCAGTACTAAATAGCAGGTGTGCATTACAGCCCAGACAAAGCCCACAAAGCCGAGAACAGCAACGCAGATTTGTCACCATCTTCCCTCAAATCTGATACATAGAACAGTACAGTCTGCATCAGGAGATCATTTTGTAACATATAATCTCATATTACTGAAGGAACAGGTGAGGGACAGGTGGATTACTTGGCAAACCACTTGCTCTTGGCCTGTGGGACTCCACTGTGTCCAAAAATGTAAGAACTGTGGGGCATGAAGGTGAACTTCTAGGTGATGGTTTCAAAACCAATAAAAGGCAACAGTTCAAAAGGAATGGACAAACGAAGTGTGGGAATCTCTGGCACAGGATTACACTGAGAAAAAAATTATAAAACTTCTAAAGTAATTCTATAAATGACTGGAAATAAAGTTCATAGTAGCCTATTAAATACAGTGACCCTGATTTTGGATCTGGAAGCTCTGACCTGTAAATAGCTGGAGACAGATGGGTGCAGAAAAAAGTTGTTATAGGCCTGCTGTGCTCCTGCCTTCTCCCACAGCACTAGGTGGACTTTTGGAGAGAATTAGCACAGACTTTTTTCCTTTTTTTTTCATGGTGAATATAGAGTGACTTCAACATTTTCCATCCATAGTCTGCTAGAACTGGAAGCCAACGTCTCCTCTGGGAGCTGTGCGGTCTCCCTGGATCTGCACATCTGTGATCCCCAGGAAAAGGGAGAATCAGACCAAAAGTGGAAAGGAAAATCTGCATCTATAAATACATTCTGTGCCAACACCTGAATGAAGACTGGAAGAAATGCTGATGGTGTAAAGCAGCTCAAGGTGCAGCCACGCCTGGAGCACACAGACAGGTCCAAAGCAGAGGGCTGGGTTTGGATAAGGATTTCCTTGGCACCCTGATGTCATGTAAAGGCAGCTCATCACAGGTCCTTCCTAGGATGAAATCCTACTGGTGATGAGCGAAAGGTCCAGGCAGCCCTCATGGTCTGTAACACAACTCTGGGGCTGGGAGTGATTCCCCATCCCTGGAAGTGCCCAAGGCCAGGTTGGACAGGGCTTGGAGCAGCCTGGGATAGTGGAAGGTGTCCCTGCCATGGCAGGGGGTGGAATGGGATGAGCTTTAAGGTCCCTTCCAACCCAAACCATTCTCAGATTTTATGTCCCTGCTCATTGCAGGGGGGTTGGACAACAAGCCCTTTAAAGGTCCCTTCCATTCCAAACAATTCTGTGATACTACGATGCCTCTCCTGGACATGGATCCATGAACTCCACTGCCATTGCTCAGAAAATGGGCTCAGAGCAGCTCTCCACGAGGCCAAACCAGAGCTCTGGGAGAACTCAAGGGATCAGTGGGATCCTGCTGTTCTTGCATAAAGCATGGAATCAAGGCATGAGCAGGTGGCAGTGGATGAAAAATGCTGACTGTGTGGAAAACAGCACAGGGCTCCAGGCTGGGGCAAGTTCTGGATGCACCACTCAGAACCAAAGTCCCTGCACATTTTTTTCATCTGCTGGGTGGAATAAATTACTCACAGTTCCCCACGGAACCCCCAGACCTCCTTGAGCTCTGCTAAGGTGGAAGTGATGGAATTTTTCCTTCACTGATTGTGTCTTAATGGATACTCTACAGTCAACTAAGGAGCAAGCTTGAGGTACTTCCTTAGGAAGCCAGGTGAAAATAAGGTATTGAAAGTCCTTTTTTACACTTTCAGACTTGAATGCAGGATCCATGAAGTGGATGAGCATTGTGTGGGCCATCTCTAATGCTCCCTGTCATTATCACTCCTGCCTAGAAAACAACATGAACTTTGCAGCTTCCTCTCCATTATATCACACAGGAATCCACCTCTGGTTTGAGGTGAAGTGATGGATCTGCAGGAGGCCAGACTCTAGACCAGAAAAGAGTTCTATGCCATACCACAGGACACTGAGGTGTCAGATACCTCTTCTGGTTCTGCCTGCTCTTCACACATGACTCTGCCCAAGTCTCTTCATCTCTGTGTGCCCAAAACCTTTATCTACAGGGGATCAGTGATATCTCCTCTTACCTGTTTTAGTCCTGGGATTTCAGATACAGACTCCACAGCAGAGGATCTTAAGACCTGCTTTCATGCCATAAAGAGAACAAAGCCTCTGTTGATGCCAAGATTTCCAAGTCATCCCAGCCTGACTGTGCTCATCATTTTGTGATGGGTGAGAAGTTTTCCAGAGGTGTCCAAGCACTGCAGCAGGGAAGGGCCCAGTCTTCCTTTGCTGGCTCTGCAGCAAAGCCTCTGTGCTCCTCCCTCAATAGCATCGTGCAAACCTCGGTGCTTCTCTTCCAAACCCATCTGCATTTTTAGAAAATAATTTGCAAAGCCTCTGCCCCTGTGGCTACAAGCAAAGCCTGGCTGGCTGGGCAGCCTCCTCAGCCACGGCATCTCTGGGGCAGCAGCTTTGCTCAGTGTGATGCTGCAAACTTGGACTGGGGGTGGATTTACAGCTGGGACAAGAAAGTCCTGCCTGAAGACTCTTAGGATCCTAGAGCCAACAGGGAAAGGCTTGGAGATGGGATCAGTGTAACCACAGGTCTCCGGGGGGAGCTCCTGACACATGGTAGAGCTCGGGACCCCGTTTTCCAGCACACCTGACCCCACACTCTCACCTGTATAAAAACATCATTCCAGAGCATCCAGTGTCTCTCACCATCACCACCACAGTGCCCATTGGAGCACAGGGAGCTGGCAAACCCCACTGAGATCTTCTCCTCATTTCCTATATCCATAAGCCACACAGACAGGTCTTTTTGGGTATCCAGAGCCCCAGCCTTCCTGGGGAAGGCACAGAGAGGTCTCATCATGGTGAGCTGCAGATCATCTCCCAGCCAGCTCACCCTTCTGGGAATGCTGGTCCATGGGCACAGCCACCAGAAGGACACCAGATGGTGGGAAGTGGCTGCACAGCCACCTTCAACCTGCTCCCCTTCCGTTCACAGCTTGGCCTGAGTAAGGGGGGGATTAAACTGATATGCCTTATCTCAGACCTCCCAGGGATCCCTGCACCGGCCAACACAAACACAGCTCTCGCTCTGAAATAAGTCACATTTGCAAAGAGCAAGTTCCACAGTCAGAGGGATGATGGCATGATACATTTGTCATATTTTTAAGCAAAGATAAACATTTGTTGCCTGAGACCAAGCCTCACTCCAGGTCTGCCCTGTTCAAACCAAACCAGCGCTTCTATGGCACAGAACACTTGTCAAACAGGCAGGATTGGTCACCACATTAATTCCAGCATGGGCTTAAACCCCATAACTGCTGCAAGAAATGCACAAAACAATGGCCGGAAACACTGTGAGGAATTCCAGGGTCTCCCCACACCGGTGCTTCACTCCCAGCTTCCCAAAAGCAACCCTGCTCCTCCTTGCCAGGATGGTGAAGAGAGCTCAGGTCAACACCATTGAAACACAGCACAGACTGAAGTGGGGAGAAAAAACACCACTGGCTGGAAGATGGAAACTAGAAAGGGACTAATTCTGGCTCCACTTCAGTTTTGGTGTGTTTTCCTATTTTTACATGATTTAGCAGTTTGAGCATTTCGGTAAGTGCCTCTCCAACCACACAAGGTTGTGCAGCAGTTTGCCACCCATGTGTGACAAGGACACACACGAGGAGGGGAACCCTCAGCCCGTGTGTTCTGTGTAAAATGAAGTTCAGCAGTGATTAATAGATTCCTTAATGCATCCACGAGTATTTTGTCCCCGAGATCACATTTACTGTCAGCAGGTTTATAACCACACTTTAGATTCCCATAAATTTTACATGATTAAAATATTTTTTTAAAACAGTTGACTTTTTTCCTACACTTTCTGAGCAGAACACCCCATATTGGATCTCAGTAGCCCAGGCAAAGGAAAAATCTTCCAAAGGCCTCAGGGCAAGAGCACCTACAGAAAAGCAAGTGCCTGTGCCTCCACAGGGTCAAAGCTTTGATTTCATCATTGAAACGCAATGCAAAAAGAAGCACCAAAATAAACAGCTCCATAAAGCAGCAGGAACGCAGCAAAGCAGGAGGCTCCTCCAGCAGGAATGACCTAAATCCAAGAGGCATTTGTGCAGATGCTCAGCTCCACAACACCCTCGCAGCCTCCGGGACAGCCCGGGATGCACTGACCAACGGGGGAGCGAACCTGGGAGAAGCCTCTTTCTTTTTAGTAAAGTCACAGTGATTTTCTTTAATTTTTTTTTTTTCCAACGTACCCTCCCACAGCGGCTGCCCCACATCCAGGGCTGCCTGGGGGCCCGGAGACCCCTTTTCCCAGGCGACTCCGCAGCAGCCGGGGTTATCGAGGGAGATGTGTGTAATTGCCCTGTCAGGCAGCTGAAAGGCGCTCGCCTTTAGCTGATGCCACTTCAAAATGAAATTCTTTCTTTGGCATGGCTATGTCTGATATGCAGGCATCAAAGGGGAGGCAGCAGGTCGCCGATGCCCCAGGCCACACATTTCCCTTCTAAAGGCAGGAATGAGAGTGTCAGCTCGGGGCCGAGGGGGCCCCCGGAGACCCAACACCCATCGCTCCTCCATGGGGTGCTGGGAGCCTGGGAGGACCCCCCAGCACCCGGAGACACCCGAGGGCTCCCCGGCAGCAGACGGGACCCTGTGGCCTGAACAGCGCTGGGATGGAGGGCTGGGAAAGCCTCGGTGGCACGGAGGAGGTCGAGGGCCGGGGATTTTTCTTTCCAAGAGAACCACAGGGCCACGCTCTCCTCCCCCCCGCAGCTCCCATCTCCTCTCTCCACCTGCACTCTTCAGGGAGCCAAAGCTTTTGGCAAGCTTTCCGCTCCAGTTTTTATTGGTTTCAGCTAAGCTGCCCCTTTCGGAGGGTTGGAAAGCTTCAATCATTAAAGGAAAAGAATAAAAGAAAAAAAAGGAAGGAAAAGAAAGCATCATGCACCCTTCACCCTGCCGTCCCTTCCCCACTCCCACCACGGCCCCACACCACCCATCCCAGGCACAGCTCCCTGTTTTCCAAGCCAAGCACAGCCCCTCCAATGCATTTGAGGCAGGGTTTTCAAGGCCCTGGACACCTCCAACTGTACCTGCCCGGCTCCAAACACCTTCCTGCTCGGAAGCAATTTAGAAAGGACACAGCACAGGTAGCTATTAGCTAACACATATTTAACTGCTCCAGATATCTTTTTTTCTTCTTTTTTTTGGCATTGTAATGGAGTGATTTGATCTTCAAAGGACCTGTGGAAACCTTTGAAGCTTCCCAATCTCCAGTGGGGAGAGGAGGAGGGGGGGGAAAATGTTAATAGTTTTAAAACCTGGGGAATCCTGAAGTCAGAGAAAGGGTATAAAACCCAGCGGGTTTAGCATAAAGCCCTCAGGTAAATCTTCACCTTCTTTTCAAATGCATTTTTGGTGGGTTGCTTTGGAAAGGCTTGAGCCAGGTTAGCAAGGTCGGCTCTATTCCCAGCGGCTCTTAAATCTCCAGGGAGCCTCATCTCCCACGTGGCACAGCCCCAGCACCAGGAGATCCGCGGTACCTCGGCGAGAAATAGAAAGACTAAAAATCTGCAAAGCCTTCAAGTGAAAAGAGGGTGGGGGGGGAAAGGAGTGGAGAAGGAGGGATGGGGGTAAGAAGATAAGGAGACAAAATAAACTCCCGGCTGCACTCCCAGCCAGCACGGCCTCAGCAGCACCCTGAGAGGCGAGACACAAAATGCATTTACCTTTAAAATAATGACTCATTTTATTTTTTTCTTTTAATATGTAGTTATAAATATATTTTGTCAAAATATATGATCATTATTGTCAAAAACATTTGCACATAAAGTCATAAATAAGGTCAAGGTGAACGTTTAGTTTAGAGAAGAGTCCAGCTATAGCAAGCAGTTCTGGGGTGGGACGGGAGGGAGAGAGAAGGGGAGGAGAGGGCGGCGGGGAAGGGGGTCAGCGGCACCCGCACCCCTCCACCACCATCTCCTGGTAGTTTTTCAGGACCACCTTGTCATACTCATCCAGGTAGAGCATGGAGATGGCGCTGAGCTCCGTGGGCACGCAGCAGGCCTTGGGAATGCTGGAGTTCACGGAGTTCACCAGCGTCTGCACGATGGCGTGGTTCGTGGAGTTGAGGTGGTCGGCCAGAGGGAAGGGGCAGTCCCCGTGGCAGTAAAACGCCTGGTAGCCCGGGGGTGCCACGATCCAGTCGTTCCAGCCCACGTCGCTGAAATCCACATAGAGGGCATGGCGGCGGCAGTTTTTTTTGTTCTTGCGGGAACGCTGGTGCTTGGGGCTGCGGCGGGCTCTGCGGGTCAGAGCGTGGCCTCGCCCGTCGTGCCCAAAAGTGACCAGGAGCGGCCTGAGCTGCGCCCAGTCCCCACGCCCTTGAGGTAAAGATCGGCTAATCCTGACGTGTTTGCCCTGATGAGTCTGTGCGTGGTGGAGGTGGGTGACCTCGATCACCAGCCCGTGGTTCGGCTGCTTGTCCTTGGTCCACCGGATCACGGCCGGGCTCACATCAAAGGTCTCCCAGCGCGTCACGTTGTGGTGCACCAGCCGCGTGTCCAGCAGGCGCGTAATGGCCTGGGCGCGCTCCGACAGCGGCTTCATCACTTCGTAAATGTTTATCCGGTGGAAGCCCCTCTCCCACGCCGAGCTCGGCTCCTCCACCTGCTCCCGGTACAGCCGCAGCTCCGCCGAGGAGATCACCTCGTTTTCCGGCACGCTGCTGAGGTTGAAGACGAAGCGGATCCGGGGCGCCTCGCTGGGACCCGGGACGGTCTCCAGGTGCTCTGGAGGAGAGCAGGGAGTGGGGGGAAGAGGTAAGACAAGCAAACGAGAGCACGTCAGCCTCGGGGCACACGGCCCCGGCACAGCCACAGCTCACACCCACGCTTCACCTGCCCGGCAGCCACCGGCTCCTCGCCGCTCCCCCACGCATCCCTCCCGGCCGCACCGGGAGCGGCTCCTGCCCCGGCACCGCTGGCTCACCCGCGCCTCGAGCACTCCACCCCTTCCCCTCTCGCCTCCCCCGTTCAGGGAGGCTTTTTCCCTTTAGCTTTTCCTCCCCCAGCCTCTCCAAAATCATCTCCCCGGCGAGATGCGGCGCCACGGAGCACAGAGGTGCCTTGTTACGGGGGGCAGGGGGAGAAAGAGAAGCAAATTCCAACGCAGTAATGATGCGGCTGGATTAATAATTCAGATTTACTTTGGAAAAGAAACATCCGCTAGGAAACATTTGGATCAGATTACAAGGGTCTATTGAATAAACCTTATAAACACACAGCTGTAAGTATTAAATTCGAGTCGGGGTTTGGGGGGATTTTTTTTTCCTTTTTTCTTAAGAGTAAAAGCAGGCAGCAATTGCTTTGATAGTTCAAAAGAAACACTCCAGGGGCGAGATCCCGCCCTCGCTTTACTCCCGCATCCGATCCAGAGCCATTAAATCCACGCGAGCCCAGGCAGTGACCCCGAGGCAGAGGCACCGAAGGAAACTCGCTGTTGTCAACAGAAGCAAAAGCACTTCAAAATATGGTCAAGCTCGGGTTAAGCACAGGATGCTGGAAAAAACAGCGAGCAGCACAGCACGCCTGTCACCCACACACGGCAGGCTGGGGTGGTTTTCCTCCCATAAATTTAGGGCCGGGCACGTCCTGCTTCTAAAGGCATTTGTGAGCTTCCAAACGCAAGGAAATCCCGATCGCTACCGGGGCTGGGAATTTACCGCCTCCCATCACTGACCTTCATGGTGGAAACTCCTCACGGTGTTTGCCCGGCTGGTCGATCGCTCAGGGTACTGCAGGCTAATTTCCTGGAGGCTTTCCTCCTCTTCTCCGGACTGGAGTCGATAGAGATCCAGCATGTAACTAGGAATGACGGCTGACTTGCTGGGCTGAGGCCGCCTTCGGAGCCCAAACATCTGCAGCAGAGTTGTTTCGAAACCCCGCAAGAGTTCATGGCTTTGGGCAGAGCGGCGTCCGGATCCGGCTTGTCCCTGAAGCTCTGCCACTTTCTTCCTGCCGGTCTCAGGGATTAGGCTAGCATGGTTAGTACCTCCTAGAAGGACTTGGCATAGTAGGATGACCATCAGCATTCGGTTACCAGGAATCATGGTGTCTCTGGGGTGTAAAAAATACGACAACAAACAAGAAGGAAAGTCAGGATGAGAAGCGAAACCCCCCTCCTCTTCCGAATAAACTTAAAAATAATAATAATAGTAGTAATAATAGTAATAATAAATGGCAAAAGGACACGGGGTGCAGCCCCCATTCCAGCGGCAGCCGGCGCGCCCCGGCGGGCAGGGTCCGGCCGCCGTGCCCGGGCTGTCCGCAGCCCCGCAGCCCCCTCGGGCAGGCGGGTTCCCGGCGCATCCCGGCCCCGCTGCCCCGCCGGGACGGGACGGGAGCGGGAGCAGCGGCGGCGGAGCCCGGCGGGGAAGGAAGGGGAGCGCGGCTCTGCCCGCTCTGCAGGCGCCGGTTCGAATCCACCGCTGGACCCCGGGAGGGGACACCGCGATAGGAACAACAAAAAGTTTTTCTTTAAAAAAAAAAACTTTAAAAATTAAAAAAAAAAAAAAATTAAAGCCCTGCGACGAAAACGAAAAGCGAAGAGCGAGGCGGAGGAAGAAGAGGGCTGTACTCACTGACAGCAAGCAAGGCATATCAGCACAGTCCATGATTCTGGAGAGCCAGCCCGGACCCAGCGCGCCGAAAGCCCCGGGGCAGCGGCTGCCGAGCGCCTCCCGCGATCGCCGCCCGGCGCAGTGCGGCCGCCGCCGCCGCCGGCCCCGGTTTTCTGCCGGCCCCGCAGTCACGTGGAGCCGCGCTCGCCGCCAGCCCGGCCCGGCCCGGCCCGGCCCGCCGCCCCCGGCCCGCCCCCGGCCCGGCCCGGCCCCGCGGGGGACGGCCCTGCCCGCTCCGCCGCCCGCGCCGGCCCCGGGCAGCGGGGGGAGCGCGGGGACCCCCGGCGGAGCGGCCGCGCTCGGAGCCTCGGGGCGCGGGACGGGGTCGGCGCGGTGCCCCCGGATCCCCCGCGCCGCTCAGGTGCATCCCCGGGGGACCCTCCCGCCCCGCCCTGTCCCCGCACGGCCGGGGCGGGGTCCCCGCGGAGGTCGGGGCACCGCGGGGAGCGGGCTCGGCGGGGCGACCCGAGGGACCGGGCTGGGAAGGGAGGCTCGAGACGGGAAACTCGGGAGACTCTGGTCGGCTGTCCCCCGACGAGAAGGAAGGGAGAGCTTGGGAAGCAGAAGCAGCTGCGCGGGGAAAGGCACGGCGGCGGAGCGCGGGTTTCTCCTGTGCTCCCACCACCCGCCAGCGCCGAGGGTCCCCTCGCGGGGATCGGGAGCCCGTTGCCAGCACCGGGGGTTATCCCCAGTGCCTGCCCTGGATTCCCTCTCGTCCTCCGGATTTTCTCATCCTTCTCGCTGGCTGCCTGAATAGCCCTCTCCCCCTTCCCTCCAGGCCGGGTTCCCGGACCCCACCGAGGTGCGCGGCAGGCGCCTTCCCAGGCCCGCACGGGCTGTGTACGGCCACAGCTGGCGGCCCCAGAGAGGTACGGACAGGGGTCTCGGGGAGGAAGGATGCTCCCTGCCCCGCAGTTCAACCCCAGAATTGCTTTGGGCCATCTTTAGGCTGGGAATAAGAACCAGACTTCCCAAGGCTTGAGGCTGCTCCCAGGAGGGGGGTTTGGGACAAACTGGTTTACCATTAGCACACATTAACTGGACACAACAACATTCAGGCACAGGGCGGGATTCTTGGGGCTGTCCTGTGCAGGGCCAGGATTTGGACTCGGTGATCCTTGTGGATCCCTTCCAGCTCAGGATATTCTGTGGTTCTCTGACCTACTGGGGGTGATGTATGAACACAGTGTGGAGAAGGCAACTCTGGGGAAGGACCCTCTGGAGGAAGTGTGACAGATGCACCATCCTTTGGAGACACAGAGTAGACTGAGTGACCCCATGGTAAATAAAGCCAGCTCCACCAGGGCATTAAAATCTGTCCCTTTGCCCTGCTGGGGTATCCCTTTGTGTTGGGCAAACTGTCACCCACAGTGAGAACACAGTTAATTTATGAGACCAAAGATGTGGTCATGGAGTGGCCATGGGAACTCCTAAGCTCATCAATTAACCACAACCAAAAACCAGCTCAGAAACGATGACTGTGGCCACAAACCACGGGGCTGCTGTGCCTGAGTGCAGCAAACCCAAACCAGCGCCTTGGTGTCCTCCCAGCCCTGCCCCAGAGCTCACACACCATCACAGACGCCTTCTTTTCATATTTCACTTTTCTTTTTTTTTTAGCTCAGACCTGACCCATGCATTAGAAAAGCCCAGGGATGTCACCGAAAGGACACGCACAGATAAAAGGCAGTGCTGACACTGTAATATCTCTGAGTTATTCCTATACCACTCCGAGTTTAAAAGAAACATCTGTTAGCAAGGTATTTGGACTATGAATCCATCAAAATTTGTGAAATATTGCTATCACCATTTCAAATGTATCACACTGTGTGTTATTCTTAACAAGGAAAAACAATTTTGGGAGTAGCTGCTGTGCAACTTTTTTTAAGTTAAATAACATTTTCATTGAAAATACTCCAGTCTATAAACAAAGTTTACATGAGGGCCTGTATAGTGCTGTTCCTAAAACAGACCTCTGGACTGGGAAAAGCAACCAGCTCCCTCCTTGTGGGCTACGCTCCTCTCTTTGTCCGAAGACCTCGCTCAGGTTTTGTAAGGATCAGAGAGTGGCCGTACTGGAAATGTTTGTCCTGGAGGAATTCAGTCACACGGCATCCAGTGCCTGCTCTCCTAAGCCATCCTGCTGAGCTGAGATCCCAGAAATTGCTTATGTAACACTGGTTAACCGTGCCCCTGTGCGAGGAGGTGGCCAGAGAGCCAGGGCAGAGCAGTGTGGTTTGGGGTCTCGTAGGAGGCAAGAGCGTATTTGAGTAGCTCCCGGTTACTAAGAAGTGTTAGTCATGGGGAAAGCTGTAGTATTTATTCCGTAAAATGTAAATACATAACCCAAACCACAAAGGAATAACCATGGATGGAAATAGTGTAGCGTTTACTGAAGGAGCTGGGCTGCCTTTCTACAGAAGCTGTATTTCCTTGGCCCCATAGAGCGTAATTCACCTTGAACGGAGCTTCTGCTCCAGCCCGTGGAGTTACACATCCCCTGAACTCGGTCCAGGCACACTAAACAACCCAGTGTGTTATATATTCCAACCAAAAAAGTGATGCCAAAACGGAGCTAAAAATACAAATGTGGAAGGTTTGAAAAGCAAACACTGCTTAATTCAGCGGTGGATACAACATTAAAGATCCAGCACATCAAAACCAGAGAATATTGTGTCTGCACTCAAGGCAAGGCTCAGCTCCCCTGATCGCACCTCACATGGGTGATGGGCCATCGGTGGTGGTCTCGCCTGTCACCCAGTCTAAGGGATCTGCTGCCCGGTTTTTTTCCTCCCTGTATTCTGTGAAAAACCTTCTGGGAATCTCTGCACCTGGGTGGCAAAACCATTGGTCTCCTCTGGAAGCAAAGCACCGGGGCGCTGGGGACGTCACCCTGCAGAGGCTGGCCAGGCCAAGGGCTGATCCATCACGTGCAGACCTTGGCGGTGACAGCAGACTGCTGGTGGCAGTGAGCAGCCCAGGAGCTGGCAGGTGTCCTGGAGCCCCAGAGCCCAGCTCTGCTCGCAGGGGTCAGGAGCTGAGGGGCAATTATTTGCTCAGTTTTGTTTCAACCCGATAATTGTGGGTTTGCCCAGACACGTTTGTGATAAAATCCCAGCCACTCACATCTGACCCATTTCCAGGTTTTGTGTGCTCAGGACCTACCAGCAAGCACTGCAGGTCGATGTTCAGCACCTCTAGAAATTAGGCCAGCTCTGTTTACAAGGGAAACTTCTCCTCTAATGGCAGCATTTCAGGAGATGCCTCTGGTCTCAGACCTTCCCAAACCAGTTCTTGGATCCTGTGTTATTTTTAGAGCAGCTGCACCTTTTTGGGCTCTAAAGTCTGCAAACAACCTGCCTTGGGAAAAACAAAAAAGAAAGAAAGAAAAAAAAAAGCAACAACAACAACAACAAAAATAACTTGCCTCACCAGATTTGTGCTTGAGCAGAAACAAGCCTAAAACCATAAACAAATAAATGAATAAAGAAATGCCTATGTAAGAGACATTTTAATGACATGAGTTACAGGAGGAGATGCCCATAAGTGTGCTAAGATCAATTCCCTCCTACCCTTTCCTTTCAACTGCCTAAGCTTGTCAATTAAAACAAAGGGAACTGAGCAAACAACTCCAAGGGATTACGTTTTCCAAAGTAGCTCTTCACTAAAGAGCTGACCGGTAAAAACAAGTGCAGCTGCTTGAACGGCAAAAGGAACATTTTTTACAACCACTCTGAGATTTTCATGATTTCTCTGAGTGCTTCAGAGCTGGCCTGCTCTTCCAGAATATTCTACCTCCTCCTGAATAAATAAATTCATACATCTCCTAAAACACAGAACTGGGCCCAGCTTGGACTTTATTTCTGCTTTACATTAAAGTGTCTCTGCCGAGGTGTCAGGACCACGTCTAGAACCACTCCTGAGCTAAGAGCAGAATCAGATTCAGCACTGTTCTTTTATTTCAAACAGGTTTTTGGGTTGTTTTTTTTTACAAATCCCTACAAAAACATTGTGTGGGAACATTAAAATAATGCAGTTCTAAAAAGGCAGTCTTTGGTAATCAGACACAAGGCAGTCGAAACAGTAGGATTGTCTGCTCTTTTCTATTTTTAAGTCTTGAAGGATGATTTTTATTGTTTTGAGAATGCTATTAAAAGGTTGGCTGTCCCACGCAGGGTGAATCTTAAGTTGCTGTTACTTGACTCATTCCCTTTGTCACTTTTCAGAGATGCCCAAAAGTGAGCAAGGTTAGAAAAGTTACCCCTTGCTGTTCATACTCTCTGCCTTCAGCTGTGAGAGTCTGAGGTCTCTGCTGCTAAATATTATTCATTTAGAGATGCTGGGCCACAAAACTCGGAGGTCTGGGTCGTTCCGGCTGGACATCAGGAAGAATTTCTTCACAGAAAGTGTGGGTAGGCATTGGAATGGGCTGCCCAGGGAGGGAATGAAATCAGCATCCCTGGAGGTGTTCAAAAAACAGCTCAGTGTTTTGGTCTGCTTGGGAAGGTGGTGAATGGCCAAAGGTTGGACCCAACGACCTTGGAGGTTTTTTCCAACCTTAACGTTTCTATGACTCCATGACTAGGGAAGTGCTTCAACAACACAACTCATAAAATAAAGGGAGAGCCATTTTAATGGCCTGTTGTTAAAATTCCCCTGAGCTGTGTTAGAAACACATCTGTTGTAAAATCATCTTCACATCAATGGGTTTCCTCAAGGCATGTGACAAGAAGAACACGCACTGATCTCATCCAGCTTTTGGAGAGAATCGCTGCCTTTAACCACGTTTGCTTCCGCGCTCTGTTGCTCCCCACTCCCTCAAAGCCTCATCCCTGAGAAGCAAGGAGGACCTCCAGAAGATGAAGAGCTCATTCCTCCTGCTCTGCAGTTGTGGCTGGTACTAACAAAGACCATCATTCTCCTAACGAGCACTGTCCAGCCATGTGGCTACCGGAGATAAGCAGATTCCTTTTGGATCTGATGAAGGCTTTTGGAGAACAGCTCAGGGCTGGCAGCTCCCTGACCTTACAAACCACTCCGTGTGCCTCCAGCCCTGAGATGTGGCTTTGTCTGACTTCTGCTGTTACTGATATTTTGCTCTCCCTTGCTGCCAAAATCTGCAATTCCACACAACCACGTAGCACCTCCGGGGTGCCAACATTTGTCTTTGTCCTTTAATTGCAGCTTGAGATCTGCTGCCAGCAGAAGCTTTCATGATCTCGATCACTACTACAAGGTGTAAATAAGCAGAGCAGGACAACTGCTGCAGAAATAATTCCCATGGGCTCTACTGGATTTTTAGCAATAGCAAAGGACTTTACTGGTAGGTGCTATAGCAAGTTCTGGGAAATGTCAGCACATGGATGAATTTTGAGTTCATTAATGTGAACATCCTCACCTGAAAGCAGAGAGGGAGGATCCTGCCCAGGAGTCCCTCCTGGGAAACACGGCTATGTCCTGTGGCCTCCATCTCCAACAATAACAAACTGCTGGGGCTCGTTTGTACCAGTTGCCTGGTGACAAGGTTCATACTCATAATTAATCATCATTCTTAGAAAGTGCTCACTGAATAAACTTACACAGGGTGTGTGTGAGTAGAGCACGAGATCCCACAGACACGTGACACTGAAAAGATGGTTTCTGGTGGAAAGGTTCCTGCTCATTCTGTCATAGAATATCCTGAGTTGGAAGGGACCCATCAGGATCAGAGTCCAACTCCTGGCCTTGCACAGACACCCCAACAATCCCACCCCGTGCCTGAGAGCAGTGTCCAAACACTCCTGGAGCTCTGGCAGCTTTGGGGCTGTGCCCATTCCCTGGGGAGCCTGGGCAGTGCCCAGCACCCTCTGGGGGAAGAACCTTTCTTGATATCCAACCTAAACCTGACACAGCTGCAGTTCTTCCTAACAAACCTTTCAGCAGGACCTACTCCAGCCTAGCATGGCAAGGCTCTCAGTTCTATTATTGATCAAGCAAGCTAACGAGTGAGGTGTTCGCTGGGTTTAGTTTCAATTAGAGACATTCTTACTTACTGTTACGTGCTCTGCTTCTTGGTGGGACACCAAAAAAAAAACCACTTGTAAGCAGAATCAAAGCCCACCTTCTCTCCCAAACAGCTGTGACCAAAAAATACTTTAGTGGAGGCACAGTTTGTGTCAACAGCCGTGAAACCTGATTTAATTTTTGGCTCTTGTCTGCATAAGCAAGTATCTATTTTCCTCTTCCCTGCTTCCATCATGTACAGACACTGACTCAGCAGCCCAAAGGCTGCCTTTAGCAACCTGGGAATTTCAAAGGCCATAGATTTGGTGCAGAGCTGCAAGTACTGGGATGCCTAAAGGAAGGTTGTCCTAGTGATGAAGGACCTGATTTGGACTTCAGAAGGTCTAGGTTCAGCTTTGTGCTTCTGTGGCAGTGACTGAATCGTCAGGAATCTACTTTATCCAAGTGGTTAAGAGTATATTAAACAGTGAAGAGTAATTTAAAAACATGGGGAAAGGTGGCAATTAGAATTAAAAGCAGGTCAGAGCCTCCTTCCTGGAAGAACAAGAGCATTTTGCACCATTGTCAGAAATAAATAAAAAAATAAGCATTACTTCTGAACAGGTCCTCAAATTCCAACTCAACAAACAAAAGTCTTCCAAACCCTTTGAGTGGGACTCCAAGCCCTGGGAAAATACTGGAGGAATAACAGGATATGGAAACTCTGTATGATCTCTGATTTACAGCCATGGAACATGATTTACATGGAACAAAATGGTGCTGCCCTGTCCATCACTGGAGAGACACCTGGTGATTCACCTGTCACCCATGGCAGAAGAAGAGGAGGAAGAAAAAGGAGAAGAAGGATGAGGAGAAAAACAAGAAGGAGGAGAAGAACAGGAGGAAGAAGGGAAGAAGAAGCAAAACTGACTATGCCTGGAAATGAGAGATTAAACACATTGTAGTCAGAGGTGGGTTTCCAGCTTTTTCCAGAAATACTCATCAGGGCTTTACATTACTGGCTGGCAGCCACGAGGGCTGTGAACTGAAGGGAGGCCAATTTCTTGACCTGCAGGTTTCAATGCAAAGACAGTCTGTCCTCTCTGATACCTTATCCAAACGATGTGGGCAAACCAGCGCCGTACGTGCGTTCCGTGCGCGTCCCATCCCACAGGCAAACCAGCCTTTCTATTTCCTAAAATACCAGCCACCAAATAGCTGACAGAGGGATAAAACCGAGGAACTGGCTCAAAAAAAAAAAAAAAAAAAAAAAAAAGGAGAAAGAACAGAGACTTTTAGAAAAGGAATACCTAAAAGTCAGTTTGAAGAAGAAAAAAGTGAAATGGCAAAAAAAAAGGATGAGTTTGGAGACATCTGGTAGCTCTTTCTTGCATATGAAGGGGCCTTGGAAGTAAGGGGGTGCTCACTTCCACAGAGGCCCACCTGGACAGAGGGTTTACAGAGCCAGAGCCCACAGGATCAGCAGGAAGACAGAACAGGAGAGAAAACTGATATGGGAAAGAAGTGAAAACCAAGAAGGCAAATTCAGTCTGGGCAAAGGGCCAAGGCAAGGCCAAGTGCAATTCTAGAAAACAGGACTGGAGCCAGAGGCACCAAGGTGTTATGACAGGCCTGCACGGGTCTACAGTGACAACCCAGAATGATGCACCTGCCAGGAGCACAGCATCACCCAGATATGAAGAGAAATAAGCTTAAAAGTAGATTTTTGAATGTAAGTCTCAGGATGGAGGGTCTGGACCAGCAGTTTCTACTTGTGCAGGATCTGGAGTTAGCATAAGGCTGGTATCTCCCTGTACCTGCCCTCTGGGCACACTGGAGTTACTCTTTGAGTCAGGGAAAGCAGAACTAAGTTAGAACAGTTTCCCTGAGGACCTGTTTGTTCCCCTGGTTTCACCCTGCATTCCTGCTTGTCCCACCTCTGTCCTGCTGGCTCTGCTGCCTTTTCCCACCCTCTGTACACATACCTGATAGAGCAGCAAGCCTCAGAACCAGGTATTGTGTGCAGCACCACACCCCAGTTCGAAGAAATATTGCAAAAAGCAAATGTGAAACGTCATTTGTAAAACTGGCATCAGCTCACGAATGTTCCTCACAAAGACCCAACACTGAGGTTACTCCAGGACTGCCAAAAAGTCACCTGTCCTGTCTTCAGAGGCCTCAGCAAGTCACTTTATCTCCCATCACTGTTTCCCTACATAGCTGCTAGGTGCAAAGTGGGGCAGGAATGCTGATGCCTGTCCCCCCCAGCCCAGGCTGAGGAGAAGCTGAGGCTTCAGGCATTGCAGGATGAAAATGAAGTGGATTAAGACAGCTGTTTGAAGAGCAGAGGATAAAATTAGAAGGTCAAAGAGGCCTTAGAGTCCATGAGTATTGACTTGAGTCTGGAATAGCAGAGACAAGCCATGGACCCAAAGCACAAAATAGCAAGGTAGGATTGACAAAATCTCTCTCAGAGTGGTGCCACAAGGAGAGCTTGGACTTGTAAATCTGTTGTATGATTTGTTTCCCTCTCTTGGGACCACTGGCTGCCCCCAGAACAGCCACCATTCCTTTTTCACAGGTTCTCCAGCTGATAAGCCACCAGGAGCCCAGGAGGAGCCCACCACAGGAGGTGCCTTGACATGGATGGCACAACTGGATCACTCCCATCGTGTTTTCTGATGGAGGAGAGGGACTGGAAGCAGATTCCTGAATGAATCTATGGGATTGAGAATGGCTACGACCTGGGGGCTGAGCAAGAGTCACCAGAACTTTGGAGACCAAGCACTGTACCTGTGCTTGCAGGAGGTGCACAGCTCCAGTGTCTCACAGTAACTCCCAATCCACTCTCAACCCTTTCCAGAACACAGAGAATTTACCTCACACAGCATCATCCCTTCCCTTTCCACACAGGATCACCCTTGCCCTGCTGGGCAAAAACTCCTTTCACCCAAACCAGCAAAACTCAGAGTCCAATCTTAAAAAAACCAAAATTCTCAAACCCAAAATGAAACCCAAAAACACAGCAGAGTACGAAAGGTATTTTTAAAACACAAACTAACTAAAGGCTGGGCTCTGTTCTGTTGCTTGAGGCATGTAAATGCTCTGTTCATACATTTCAAATTCTTCCCAGCAACAGAGCTCCCAAAGCACTTTGTGTCTGTGGGGTGAGCAGCTCCATGTCTCCCATGGCAGAGGGCACACACAGTGATCTGGCTCGCGTTACTGAGCAGGATCAGATGATAGATGAAGATCCATGATGCTGAGCAGCAGCTCACAGGTCAAAGTCTTTCCCTTCTGTCTGAAAATCCTCCTGCACCTTTCTTTTCCAAAGTAGAAGCCCTTCGTTCTCCAAATGTTTTTGTTGCTACCAAGCTTTATGTACTTACACATCTCTGTCAGAGAAAGATTTCAGCTCAAGAGAATTGGCACAGTATGTTACAGCTCACTTTTCTTTTTTTTTTTTTTTTTTTTGTTATAATAAAATCTTTTGTAAAGCTGTTCATTCTACTGCCCCATGAGAGATGAATTGTAAATCCAGCCAAAAAAAAAAAACCCTGCCCCACATCCCTGGATCTTAGGAAATGTAGATTTGTCACCTTTCAATCTCTTTGTATGCTGTTAAGATTTTCTCCCTGTAATTTTATGCTGCTCAGGCACCTAATGACCTAAGTGGTCCCAGGAGAGAGGAATTGGCATCCTCTAAATAAAAGAAATAAAAATGAAAATTAAAAAAAAAAAAAACAGGTGAAAAAAAAGGTGTTTATTTGCAATTTACCTTACCTGAATTGTTTAAAGTGTTATCAGAATGCAAGCACCTACTTTCTTCTCTTCATTTTCACAAGATACCCAAGATTGGCTTGAATTGAGAATGTCTAAAGCCTCAGGCATGATCCTGGGTGTTCTCAAGACTTAAATGTCACTGCTTAAAGAGTTAAAGATCTAGATGGCTGCACTAAGAGGATGATAAACTAATCACTCACTCACTGCTGGTGAGCCTGGTGTCATTTACTGAAACATGGAATGCATTTAACAATGTAAGAGAAACTCCATGCAGTCCAAAAGCCAAAGATTATTGTTAGATTGTCAGGGTTTACTTTGGAGAAAGTCCTCAGTCTAATTACCTAGTATTTTTTGCCCTTGTTGAAGAGGTTCACAGTTTCCTTTCAAGCCAATGGGTGGTTTGGGTTTTTTTAATGCTACTAAGGATTGCAGATTCTGTTCAGGGGGCTACAAAAATTGAAGACAGGGACTAGGTAGAAGAAATAATTCTTCCAGGGAGCAAACAAAAAAATGTTTTCTATCATTATAACTACGAGAAAAGTAGAAATAATAATTAGACTACTAGTATTAAACATTCACCTATTGATTTGTGTCTTCCAGTTCTGTGAAACGGCTGGAAAGAAAAGGACAGCTCTCAGCACTCAACAAAAATGCATATTTAAAAGCCACACTTTTTTAGTGCTACTGGAAAAAAAAATGCTTGAAACCTTTTCACTGCAATTTCTGAGCCTTGGAGGAGGAGAAAGAGCATGTCCAACATTTTGGTGTTGCATTTTTGCACCAGAATTTGGTGAATATTGGCAGTTTTCTTAAAACAAAATCTCAGTTAAAGATCAAGATAGCAGACATGAATAAATCATCAAAGGGATTTTGTGGGGCTCACCCAGTGGGCATCCAAACTGCAAATATCAGTTTTTTCTCTTTTACTCTATTAAACTGTGAAAAGTACAACTCCCTTGTGTGAGCAGTTGGTACAAGATCCTTCCCCAGCACACCAAATCCCAGAGCTACTCCCACTGGATGCCACCAGAAGTTTTTTGTTGATGGGACAGCAAGGCCTGGAGTGACAGAGCCAAATGAAGGTGGGACCATAACTCATCGTGGTGGCTCAGTGTCACTTTGACCCAGCAAAGACAGGCAAAAACAGGCAGTGCAGTGACATCAGCACGTCCTGGCAGCCAAACCACCCTCCTGAGAGTCTGGCTGGGTGCTCTGATGTGGCCATGGCACAGCTCTGCACACCAGTGTCAGTCTGACCTGGCCAACACAGGTAATAAAAGCAGAGGAAGCAACAGCAGCTCAGCAAGGGTTAACTGCTTACCTGCTCTGCAGAGACTCGAGGTGGGCACGCTGCTCCCCAGCTTGGACAAAGCTTGTCCCATGGCTCTGCTGCTGTGACCCAAATGACTCCGAGGAGGAGAAGGAGGAGGCAGAAACACCTTCTAATGACACCTGCCTTCATAACAAGCCTGGCAAGGCAGCACATGATCATTTTCCCTGCTGGGTGATGGCTGGTGGCTCAGGCAGTTCTGCTGACCTTGGTTAGGGCAGTCTCTGAAGAAGGAAGCAAAGCTCCAGCCTCAACCTAAGGACAAAAATCCAGCTGTGTGGGTGGAAATTCAACCGATCAAGCAGAGACATCTTCAGCATCATCCTGAAATGAATGTCAAAAATAGATCAGATTGTTCTCAAGCAGTGGCTATTTCCCTGCACGCCTAAAAGGAGAATCCAAATGAGTAAGTCAGGTGTTGCTGTGCTCACTGCAGAGATCTAAAGGCAGCAAAGAGAAATGCTATTCAAAGGAACCTGCTCTTCCTGTTGTGTAAACCTCTCCCTCTACAAAGATGCAACATTTTCCCTAGGAACTGTGTGACAACACTTGCCTCACTGCACTGCATGAAAGACAGAGCAAACACTTTGAGATCAGTGGGACCAAGACATGTTTTTTTTTTACAATGGCATAGAGTGACAGGACAAGGGGAATGGCTTTAAACTGACAGAAGGCAGGGTCAGATTAGAGATTAGTGAGAAATTGTTCCCTGTGAGGGTGGGGAGGACCAGAGAAGCTGTGGCTGCCCCGTCCCTGGAAGTGTTCCAGGCCAGGTTGGACAGAGCTTGGAGCAACCTGGGATAGTGGAAAATGTCCCTGTCCCTGGCAGAGGGTAGAACAAGATGGTCTTTAATGTCCTTTCCAACCCAAACCATTCTAGGATTCTATAATAAGAACTGGAGAACTTTTGAAATACACTCACAGCTCCACAGACCACAATTGCTACTGCAGCACAAACTGTTTCTATTTCATCTATATGTGCATGATTTTAGGACTTGAAAAACTGCTGCCCTTGTACTTCTCAGCAGCTAATAAAAACCCTTGTTAGCAACATCTGGATACAAGATAAGGGAACCTTGCAAGGAAACATGAGGCATTCAACAGGTTTCTGCAGTGGGTTCTTCATCGATCCTCTGAGGACTGTGCTCCAGAGTCCACTGAGGTGTTGAGGTGTTTTTCCATTGACTTCACTGGGCTCCAAACCAAGACCTAAAGCCTCCCTGCTGTGTCTTGGACATTTATTTGTGTTTGATCTGTAATAAGAGCTTTCATTTCTCTTATTCCTGTAAAAACAAATAAAGCCAGAGCACAAGAAAGCAACTAAACACATGCTTAGCTTTAAGCATATCCCTAAACCCACTCACTTAAAGTCCTTAATTCTATGGACTCCTGGGAAAGAAAAGTACATGCTTAAAGTTAAACATGTGCTTGGGGTCTTTGCTAATTAGTGATGGCCTTGTGTCTTATAGGGCCCTAAACACTTCTTAGAGCATCTGGGGTTTTAGGGCCCATATGGGAGAAATCACATGGAGACCATCTCAAAAGTGCAACTTTTACTATTGTATCTGATGCTGGAAGTCTGTCTTTAGTGGCTTTCAGACTGATTCTGTTACAACACCATTTACAGCTAGTTGAGGGAAGAGTTTCTTAGATATTTGTAAAAATAAGAATACCTAAAACCAGAACGTTTCCTTGGCTAATACTACAATACCACCCCATCAGGACGATCAGTCTGATCAAACTAAAACTCCTTTTTGGAATGGATGTGCTTACTGGCATCTCAAGACCAAATCTGTCTTACTTCAGCCAAAGTTTTGTCCCTGACATCCTTCACTCGGCTCAGAGGATGAGTCTGGCTCTGGAAGACAAGCCAGCCTTTACCTTTGGGTCAGGCAGCAAATGGAAGAACATTCCCAATAAACCACACAGAGCAAAAAGCATTTTTCCTCACTGCACCATGTTTATTTTGGACCTCTGCTGAAGTGTTAGAACTCTCAGCTATCTTGATCAGATAAGGCCTGAACTGTAACGTGTCTGACAGGTCAAATCAGTGTTGTTCCCAGTGAGAGAACATTGGGGAAGTTTCTTCACAAAACATATGCTAGCTAGCAGGAAACCTCTCACCTTGTCAGCATCTTCTCCACAAGGACTGAAACTTGTCTTTCTGTGGCTCTTGCACTCTGTCTCTTATATCTTCCTGAAGTCTTTTTCAAGGTGCATCAGTGCACTCAGCTTCAGATGCTCTTGGACTTTCAGCTCTCTCTAAAATTTTATGATGTCCCCTGTTTATAGATTCATTGTTCTGCAAGCTGAACAATGAGGCCGTGTCCATTAGTGAGGAATCCAGATCAGATGTGAGCACACAACATTTCTCTCAACTGCCAAAGCACGCGGCCTGGTGCTCCTGCTGGCTTTCCTATTTATACAGCCTGTGGGAAGACAGGTGATATCTGAACCCAGCAGAAAGCCTTCAGAAGAACATTTTTTTTAAAGAAAAGTGATTGTTTGAATGCTTCACATCACATGGCTGCAGTGACTTTGATCTGAAACTAGATTTACCACAGCTTCACACTTACCTCTGAGGAACAGGGAAGTTGTGAGTCAATGCATCAACCATCAGAACCACCTCAGGCAAAAAGCTGCTGCAGGCTGTGCTTGCCTAGAAGCACCAGCAGCACAGTCCTCCCCAATCTCAGGGCTAGTTAAACACCTAAAATAACCTCAGCTTAGCCCTTGATGTTTTAAGGATGGAAAGGAGGATAAACACAGGGAGCTTCTCCTGGATCTTTCTGCAGCCCCAGTTTTTAAAGTCAGTGATCTCCTAAACTCCCTGGTTCTTCAGTGCTCAAGATCCAGCTTTTAGTGACTGCAGAAAATAGATTAAACTTTTGTAGAAGGCATCAGATCCACCTCCTCTCAACCTCAAAACAGTAGATGCAAAGCAAAAAGGCCCAGGATGCCCATCTAATGGTAATGCCTTGGATGGTTTTTGCAGCTGAAACACTTGACCTGGTATTCCAATGTTCTCTGAGCAGCCCATGTAATAGAGGAGAATTTACAACCAAAAACTCATCAGCATCTTCTGTGCTGAGTCTCTGATTGCATTAAATGTCGTGGAGTTATGATCCACTTTTAAACTACTTTTTGGGGATGACCTGTATCACCTGTTGGAGAACGAGGGTTGATATCACAGCAGGCAAGCTGATTTTAGAAAGTCTGCATGAAGAACATGCCATACCATTTCAAATTACTCTCTGGTACCCTGCTCTGTGCTTTTCCAGAGACCACTGTCCTTACAGCCTGTGGAAATAAAATACTGTCTTCCTTCTGGTAGCAAGTAGGTGAAAGTGTTTCCCAAGAAAGTTGGGGAAAGAAAATTGTGTTCAATACACTTCCTAAATCCAAAGAAGAATGGAAGGCTGTACTCTCTGCAGACCTCTGAAAATTCACTTCTTTCACCACCAGATTCCTGTTCCCAATACTAACTCTAACCTCTCTGTTTCCCTTCCTTTCCACACAAGATTGATTCACAGAACTTGATTTAAAGGATGTTTATTTCCATAACAAAAATGATCAGGGGTCTAGAAAACATGACCTATGAGGAAAGATTGAAAGAATTGGGTTTGTTTAGTCTAGAGAAGAAAAGACTGAGGGGGAGACATGATAACAGCCTTCAACTATGTAAAAGGTTGTTGCAGATAGGAAGGTAATAAATTGTTCTCCATGTCCACTGGGTATAAGAGAAGAAATAATGGGTTTAAATTGCAGCCAGGAGGATATAGGTCAAGCATTAGACACGTTTCCTAAGAGGAAGGACAGGTGAGAACTGGAATAAATTAGTCAAGTAGCTACAGACTCTACTGTCACCAGGAATGGCTCAGACCTGGCAAATCTTGCCTTGGGGAAGAGGGGTAGATCATCTCTCAAGGTCCTCTCTGCCCCTTTTTCTACTGGTCTATATTTATACCAGTCAAAATGATCAAAAGTACGTTAGTTCCAAAGAAAGGAAAGAAAAAAATCTTTCTTCAGTCCTCCCTAAGATTTTTCCTGCTGGTTTTATCTGCAGTTGCAGTGCATTTGAAGGCATCCACATTCATTTATATTTAGATAATTAAGGAAAGGACCATTTTTACAGCCCTATGGCCCTGCACATGTTTTCTGTTGTGGTTCATGCTATAAAATGATGTGTCTGCACTCTGTTCAAAACCTTTTCTCCAGGTAAGACAACAACCCCACAGCCCCACAGCACGGGTTGGGTTTGGATTTTGAATCTCAGCTCTGCTCACATCAGTTGTGTCAACCCCTCCAGTTCACCTCCAGTTGCAAAGGACAATGGAGTAAAAAACCAACCTCCCTGGCTAGTGAAGAAGAGATGATATGGACAGCAAGGAAACTTCTTCTTTTGGCATTTCATGGAAGCAAAATGGTTCTGGATCCACTTATGACTTATTTGTGTTTCATCTGCAAAGCAAAATTAGTCAATGTGAGGAAAAATATCTTCTGCCATTGATACTTAATAAAGTTCTTATGATGCAGTGGCTTCATTATTTTAATTTATTTTCAAATGGCAATAAATTACCTTACCTGTGGAGGTCTGGGTTGCCCATCATACTTGAGGACAACCATTTTAATTCAATCTGATTAAAAAGTTTTAAATAGCTATTTCAATCACCAGAAAACAGTTGCACTTTAGAGTGGTCAAGCCTAAAGGTTTATTGTGTCAAGCCCAGCTGCAATTTACCTTCGATAAAAGGAAAAAAAAAATCAGAAAAAGGCAAGGATATTTGTATGAACCTTTTTTAAAAACTCTGATTGTTCATCCAAAATGAATTTTTGAAACTGTTTGCATAATTGCATTTCTAAAGTGGTTTGTGCATACACACATTCCCATGTATATGTAACCCACCAAAAATTAATGGAACATTTTATTTTAGGCCAAAAAAGCATTTAGTACCAAGAGATTTTTTTTTTTAGAGAACTCCTTTTCTCATTAAGTTCATGTTATTAAATATGTGCAGACAACAATAGCACTCAACATTTCATAGAAGGTGTTCTTCCTTCAGGTTTCTACCTCAGCTTCCTGGAGCAAAGCTGCAAATCCTACAGGTCCTGCTCAACTGGGCTGGTTTGATAACAGGGTTTGTCTCCATCTGCTGGTGTTTCAGCTTTTAGAGTCTCAAATGCCTGAAAAAATAGTAATATTTTTCAAAAGATTCGAGAAATTCAGGAGATAGTCATCAATAAGTTCTCTAACTCCTAATTATTACTACTGAGACCAAGTATTGTCTGTAGGGCTGGATGCCATTAAGGAAATATTGATCCTGATGTGGAATTTATTTTCCCTACACACACTGATTTAAAATTCTTTTCTTTTTCTGATATTGGGTAACCTCCTGCTTGAACCAACCCACCAGGGAGGGTGGCAGATTTACACCCAGGGTAAAACCCTACATCATCACCACCCAAGTCACCAACCATGAAGCACAGGTGTCCACCTGTGAGACTTGATCCTTTGACTTTGGAATGACAAGATCAACAGGAATAATCCCATTAGACAGGGCTGCTTCCCTCCGTTGATGCCAAAATGTGAGAAGTGCCCCAGGATCCCTGGAAATGTTCCAGGCCAGGTCGGATGAGGCTTGGAGCAACCTGGGATAGTGGAAGGTGTCCCTGCCCATGGCAGGGGCTGGAATGGGATCTGTAAGGTCCCATCCAACCCAAACCAGTCTGGGATTCCAAGTGCAGGAACAGATACCTCTCATTCTGCCATCTAAAGCCATGAAAGGCACATCTCATCCTACACTGCAGGTGTTAACTGCACCCCAAGGGCTTGTTCCCTCAGATTAACATGAAATTCTTGTCTTCCAGCTGGATTTAGATAGTGAAGAAGACCTATCCCAGGTCTCTCCCAGCAAGGCACAAACATTTACAGTGATCTGGCAGCACATCTAGGAGTGGGGGAGCTGATACACAATACCTTGTGCACTTCTCATGGCAGGATTCATCTTACCTAACTCTATCCACCTGAGAGGCAGCCTCAGGTCTGAGCCAGTCATTTTAGCTCCCTGAACACCCAGCAGAGAGATGCATTTCCAGAGGGCAACTTATTCCATGACTTCAAGACACCTGTCTTTGGCAAGATAAATACAATCCTAAGAAAACATTGTCACCTACATTTTTTTTTTTTCACTTCAAAATAAAAGATCACTGTCAGCCTTCCAGCCTGGCAAACAGCAGATCAGAGCTGGACTCAACATTCATCTGATGGGCAAGTGAGGCTCTGGAGAAGGCAATGGAAATGCCCTGAATTACTTCAGCTGAAAAATGCAGGTTTTTGCCTGTGTCACAACAACTACCCTGGCCTGATCCTACAAAATTTAAATACCTTTGCCAAGGACAGTGCTCACCAGGACATTCAGTTCCTGGGAGGAGGAAATAGGTTTTCATGAAGTGTATTCTCAATTAAAATAAGTCTCCTTGTAACTTGTTTCACCAGTGATTCTAAAGATGATGATCATTAAAGTCCTGTGTCAGATTCTACATAGGCTGCATTTCCTTTTACATTTAAATGCTCACATGCACATAAATGCAGCCATCACAGCACCACTACATCAAGAATATACGATTACATCAAGATTTATTTAACTGAATCCCCCCTAATTAGGTCATAAGGTATGATTAAGCAGTTGTTAACTGTGTTATAAGGAAGTCTACAAAGGGAATGAAATATTTAAAACAGTAATAACATACCTATCCTGCTTTGCTATTTATGCACAGTTAAACACATAAAAACAAAGGAGCAACTCTTAATTACAAGGACAATTTATTTTGCTGACCTTCTTTTCAGGACACAAGCCAAACCCACTGGGGGCTGGTTTGGTGGTTGCTCCGGTTGACTTTGCAGGGAAAATGTCCCGGCCCGTTGTTGGAGAGGCTGCAGTTCCTGCCTGGAGAGAGCAGAGCCTTTCACAGGGCTAATTTACAGCCTTCCCCAGTGGTCAAGGGCAGCCATGAAGTACACAAATTACAGTTAAAAATAGAGATGGCTTTATGGAATCTCATTCCGGTGGCTTCCAAAGGTGCGGGGCCAGGAACATACATCTCATTCCACGCTGCCTCTAAGCTCTAAGCTCATTTTCATCTTTTTTTTTTTTCCTTTTTTTTTTTTTTTTTCACTTTTCCCCTTGGATCCTGAGCTCCACTTCAGTTTTGAACTTCCATAGGAAGGCAGGAGGTTAAACCAAACTGCTAACTGTGTCTCTTCAAAACTGACATTTAATACAGGGTATAAATCACTGTGGGAGCCTGTTATTCCTTCAGGAATGCAATTACATAGGGTCAAATAAAACATGAAAGAACCCAACAAGTTTTAAAATGTAGTATGTTCTCAAAAGCAGGCAAGAAGGAATGCAAAGCAGTCCAAATATGCTAACATCCACATGTTGTCCTGTATGAGGGGGATTAGAAGGGAAGGTTTCTGCTCTTTAATGATTGTGTTGTTAAGGGTAGGTTTGTTGCAGGTTCTTGCTGAATACCAGCCCACTCAGGGAGCTTTGGGCAGATTACTGTATTTATTTCAAGCAGGTGTCTTTTATATATCTCATTATTCGAACTGCCACCATAGTTGTGGTTAAGATACCATTTAGCACACAATGGGATGTGCAAAGTGGGCATTCACCTTTTCCTTGCGACTCAGAGGTGCAGCCCCCACTCTTGTGGTGATGGAGAGATATCAGAGACACATCAGGGGAGAGAGAAACACAGCACTGCAAAATCAGCTCTTTGATAAACAAATCCTCCTGGTTTAGGCCACCTCCATCTCAGTCTCATCGGTTTGCTTTTGAAACAACAGGCAAAAACATTAAATAAAACCTCAGGCAATCTGTTAAAATCTGAACCAAAGGTGATTAAGCAGGTTCAGCACCTCCTACAACATCACTCCCTGTCACCATTCACATTTCACTCACATTTCTGGGAGAAAAACCCTTCCTCTTTTGCATTTTAAATATATTTAAATAGCCTGGAAGGAAAAGTCCAGAGGTTCTAGCAAATTTTTGAGGTCAAATTTGCCACCCTCAATTTCACTACTCTGTATTTTAAACTGTGAATAGTTAAACTTAGCAAACTTTGAAGTTATTTAATTGAAAATCCGGGGTTTATCGAAGGCAGGTTTTATCTGAAAGTAATTTTTTTTTCAGCTAAAAGGGATTTTTAAATTCAAAATGAAAGACTTTTTGAAAAAAAAAAAAAAACAACCATTTTTTAACCATCTAAGTATAACAATTCCTAGAAATTGTTCTTTTTCTCTTTTTAAAGAAGGGACTTCTCCCCAAGAGTGAATGATGTTTAAAAACTACATATATGAGAGAGTACTTTGCTTTTTAAAAGCCTTATATTTTTTAAATTGCTTCAATCTTGCTTTTAAAAGTTTTGCTTTCCACATTTAAATGCAAACCTTTCACTTTTTAACCCTCTCCCTAAGAAAGTAACACAAGTTACACTCTGTATTACAAATGTTTTCCAGGGAAAAAACATTTAAAAGAAATATGTGAAATAACTAATTTTTCTCTTTTCAAGCGAAGCAGGGAAAACCTTAATAAATTGGGCAAAAGTAAGGGTTTCCTCCAGATCTTTTAAAAATTACATTTTTACAGCATATTTCCTAATGGGAAAATTACAAGTGGGGATTTTTTTCCCGACAAAATCCCCATAGCTCCCGCTCTCAGACTCCCTGATTTCACCTCCACTAAGGCTGCCAGAATAAAACTTTGGATTTCTCTCCCCTGTTTTATAGCAACCCACTGCATTACAGCTCCATGGGTCACTGGTCCTGCCAACACTTACATATATTCTCAGAACAAAGCCTGGGGAAAAGTTTTTGCAGAAGAAACCCTTTGTTAAAGGTAGAACTAACACTACTGTCCATTACAAAGATAATTAAATACTTCCTATTGCAAGGATATGGTTTTATTTGCTTAAAATATTGCCTCACTCCAGCTACAAGGGTGAAATACCTCATGGTAATCGTGGGCCTTAGGGTTGGTTTGTGTGTGGGGAGGATTTTTTAATATATTTTTAATATCAAGCAGAATGACTCACCTGTTTCAGAGGGGAACAAACACTGCTCCAGGGGTTTCTCAAACAATCCCTGAGCCCCGTGCTTTGAAATGTTCTGGTGTCCTAATTCTTTGTAGGTAGGGCTTAAAAATTCCTAGCAAGGGAATCTCTGGATAAAGAACAGATTTTTCACTGGTATGTGAAACTGTCCCCTAATGCAACCAAATTCTGAATGTCTGTAAATTACTGTCTGTACTCAGGCATAAACTGAACGGAGAAAGAAATTTGAATTTCACTTCCAGTTTGAAGCTGTCTTCCATGCTTAGAGAATTCCCCTTTTTTAGTATTGTTTGAAATTATCATGAGGAAAATCCCTTCCTCACAGAAGGCACCCCCAAAATCTGAGGACACACTGGGCTTGTTGGCAGAGGTGCAGGGTGTGTGTGGTGCCTGAAGCATCTTTAAGACTCCAATCCTGATGCCTCTGACATGCTCTGAGCCTGACACTGCCATGTGAAATTAGCTTGGAAAAGGCTAATAACCTGGCAAAAGTTTAAAAGGATGTTTTTCATCCTTTCTAGAAAGTCCTCCCTCCTCCAGCTGGGAAGGTTACCTCCTTCAAATACAGCTCCTTGAGCTTTCCTCTGCTGGGAAGAACTAAACCAATACCAGGTAAAATTCAGGTTAGATATATGGAAGAAATTAATGGCTGTGAGGGTGTGGAGGCCCTGGCACAGGGTGCCCAGAGAAGCTGTGGCTGCTCCTGGATCCCTGGAAGTGCCCAAGGCCAGGCTGGACGGGGCTTGGAGCAGCCTGGGATAGTGGAAGGTGTTAAAGATGGTCTTTAAGGTCCCTTCCAACTCAAACCATTCCAGAATTCTAAGTCCATTTTGTGTACAGCTGAGCCTGTGTTAGGAAAAACTCCCCACACCAGTTCAGTGACAGCAGATGTGCTCCAGAGATGCTCCTGACTGCAGAAATCGAAGGCAGGTCTGTATGGTCAATGTAGAAGCTGAATACAGAGTAGGTAAAAAGTTAAAGTTTTATCTTTTTAGATGCATTTAGTACAGAGAGTGACAGAATCATTAAGGTTGGAGAAGCCCTCTGAGGTCATTCCCCCAGCACTGCCAAGGCCACCACTGTCCCATGTTCCCAAGTGCCACATCCACATGGCTTTTAAATCCCTCCAGGGATGGTGACCCACCACTGCCCTGGACAGTTGTGCCAGGGCTGGACAATCCTTTCCATGGAGAAATTTTTCCCAGTATCCAATCTAAACCTCCCCTGGTGCAACTTGTTTCCTCTTGTCCTGTCCCTTGTTCCCTATACAAAGAGACCAACACCCAGAACACGGAGTTTGCAGTGGTCCCTCAAGGAGAAATATTCATTTCACCAACCCAAGTAACACTGAAATAGTGAATTTCCCTGCTTGAGCAGGGAAAGAGAAATGTCAGTCCAGCTCTGAATGCTGAAAGAGGTAGCCCATGGAACCGCAAACCTGCTGATAAGATTTATTACACTGAAACTGATACCTTAGAGAAAAACAAAATGTAGTGGCTTTATTTAATGAGAAAAAACCAGCTTGAGCCCTCATAGGCTCCTAACAGCATTACCAATATTATACAAAGGTTCTGAAGAAACACTGGGTAAAGTATAGACAGCTGTGGCAAAGTGTGACACAGCTGACAGTGACACAGAAGGACAAACTCCAGTCTGGATAGAAGTGTCAGGCTCTTGTACCAGAATGCTCTATCCAAATATTAGGTAAACCCTTGATATGTTGCCACACAACTTTTCTGGTGAAACTGGAGAACAGAGGGATGACACAAGTGTTGTAAGGAGGATAATAAATTGTCTAAAATGGAGATGAGAGCATGTTGTACTGATGGAACAAGTGAAGTGAAGGGAGGTTACTGGAGGAATTCTCAATATCAGCTGTGGGATGACTGCAGTTAACACTGCCTCTACCATGCTGCTGCTAAATGTGGAATCATTTCTGTCCAAATTGCCTGAGGCACAGAGTTAAAGACATCATCAGTACCAGGAAGATCAGAATATCATACCTGAGGAAATGACCTACAAACCACAAGATGACTCAGGGACCAATACAAACATCTACTACAGTCATTGACACTGCGTAGGGCACTCGTGGTTCTTTCTGATGAATTCTTTGCTCACTTGTGCTTGAAACAGATTAGTTCAAGGTGGGATTAACATGGAAAACAGGTGCAAAGGCTGGTCAAGATCCAGAAGACATCATGACAGTAGAGGGATGGATGAAATGGAAAGTCAACACTGGCAAGCGTGGCTAGGAATAAGGGAAAGGTTTCTAAGGATCATGTCAGTGGGGTTCATAAATAGGATCCCAAGAGGAGTCACAAAAGTCTGAAGCTGCAGCCTCATTAGGTTAAAAACAGACATAAAATGAGGCTGCTTGCTCTCACTCATGGGAAGCTCAGCTCTCAAAGGGGAGAGAGACTTAATCTCAAAAACCTGATAAAAACAACACTAAATATGGATTATTCAGCAGGAGGAGGAAAGTGCTGAAAGACAGGATGGACTTAGCAAGCACTTAGAGCTGAGTAGTGTGTTCTCTGCTGATAAAGTCGTGGCTCAAGCTCTATTCCCATTTCCTGAACACCCTGAGTAGCACACATTTCAGAGGAACCATCAGAGGCAAAGGCACTGCTTGTTAGACAGGATTCCCATCCCCTAGAAAGAAGCCAGCACTGCACTAGAAGTGCCTCAGAGACCAGCAAATGCCTGGATTACTAGGCATTATTATCTTTAGATTTAAAACAATGTTCTGATTCGGAAAATCCAGGTCAGATTGAGGGTTGCAGGGTAAATCATAAACCAGGTGTGTGAGCAGTTACTGTGCCTGCCATAAACACAACGGCTGAGCCCTAGGGGCAGACCCTGAGGATCATATTCAACCTATTCACCCTAGTTGGTGCTTGATCTCTCTTATCCCACTGGTGAAACTGGATTTTTACTAAGTATTGTGCTGGAGATCCTCCTTCCACTCCACACAGGCACAGAGACACACACACACACATGCATTGAGGCAGGCAGTCTCATAAACTTTAACTGCATACAGAAATTCCCATACTGCCTCTTGGATCTGCTCCAGCTCCTGAAGGGGCACTGTGGATGATCAGTACCTGCCAGGTACAAAGCCTTCTCTTTTCTCCCCAGGTCATGGGCTGTCATGAGCTGCCCTAATGCCTTTGCAATAAAACTCATCAAATTCCCCCAGTATAAAGTAACAAGCTGTAGCCTTTCTACCAACCTACATCTGCTACTTTACAGCGGGCCAAGAAAACAACCGGCAATGTCAACTCTTCATTCTGTTCCTCAGATCATCAACTCTCTGAAAATAACAAAATCCGAAAGGCATATGGACCTTCTCATAAAAAACAACAAACACACAAACAAAACCTCAGATGAGTTTCCCAAGTCAGCAGGATCTGCCTGCTAATTATTACAGTACAGAGGGACTAACCATCCTGTAGCCAGAAATTACCCAAGAAGAGGCCTGAGTTCTTCCCCCAGGCTGGACTGTTTGGACACACTGAACTCCCTCATTTCTGGAGATAATATGTGGGATTTGGCTGCCCGAAGCAACACAGCCACAAGACCTAAAAGGCTACATTTAGATTAGATATTGGGAAGAAATTCTTCCCTGTGAGGGTGGGATGCCCTGGCACCGGGTGCCCAGAGAAGCTGTGGCTGCTCCTGGATCCCTGGAAGTGCCCAAGGCCAGGTTGGACAGGGCTTGGAGCAGCCTGGGACAGTGGAAGGTGTCCCTGCCCATGCCAGGGGGTGGGAAATTGATGAGCTTTAAGGTCCCTTCCAATCCAAACCATTCTGGGATTCTGTGATAGCAGGGCACTTGTGATGGATGTTGAGGGCTGCCTTTACCATCACCTTTGTGCTCCTGCCTCTCACATGTGGACAGTGTGAGCTCTGCAGAGACAGGGAACTCCTCTCTGCCTCAGGAGTCCTTGAGGAGATATTTTGACCCACACAGAGTGAAATACAGATTGATGAATGGTATTGGGCCTGGAGAAAGCAGGCTGGAAAAAAAAAAGGAAAGAGAAGTATCTGTAGCCATAGATGGTTTTGACCCTGGAGTGCTCTCTCCCCCACCAATCCCCTCTGCTTACCTCAGAGCCTCCAAGGAAATGTGTCCATGGGGCATAAGAGAATGGGGATGGGAAGAACACAGCATCCTACACAAACATGACCTTCCCTGCAGACCCAGGGCCTGCTGTCTCCTCATCACAAAGGGCAGGGAGGAACGATGTGAAGCACCAGGACAATTACCTTCAGCAGATGGGCCCCCCGTGCAGCCCCCACCGTGTCTGTGCTCAGAGCTGCTGCCAGCCCTCTCTTCCAGGGACAGGATAGAGCTCACCTCCCCATCCAGAAAAAAAAAAAAAAAAAAAGTAGCATCTGTGGGAGAAAGACATATGTCTGGCCTCCACCGTGAACCCTGCGCCTGGCAGGAGAACGCGATGCCGATTCCAGCCCCAGCTTTTCATTCCTGTTGTAACAGTCATAAACGCCTGCTGAAACCTAAGAAGAACAAGACTGTAATCCTAATAAAACAACATTCTGGAACCCTGAAAACTAGATGGAGGCTTCTCAGGCCAACTTTAAAATTATATTCGCTTTTCCAAGAGCTGCACTTTGTGTGTGCCGGCGGGATGGACGCTGGCAGGCTGACCCCGATGGGATGGGGGATTTCAGAAGGGAAAGGACCGGAGGCAGTTCTGCAGCACAGCAGCCATCCTGTCCCAAAATATAGAGGGAATCCCCCAAGCCCAGGCTCTCGAGGTCCCTTCCTAAAAGCAAGCCTTGATATTTTTTCTCCAAATCCAGCCTTCTTTTCCAGATGCCCTGAAAGCCTGACTCCATAGAGCAGGAACAGGCTGTGCTTGTTTGAAGGCAAAAGCTCGTGCAAAGGCACAGCTTTCCATGCTGAAATCTTTCCCTCCCTTTTTGGAGAGTGGTGTTGAACAGAAGCCATGAAACTTGTGCACCAGCCACCCCCAAAGTGAAGAGCAGGAGGAAAGGGGGTTCAGCTTTCCCTACTTTCCATCGTGCAGCTCTCCAGGGATGCTGTTCTCCCTTGCTGGCATTGTCTTCAGCAAGGCACCACATCAACGGCTGCTGCTCTGTGGCCTTAAAACACTGACCAGCACCGAGCCCAAGGGTGGCTGGTCCTCAGTAACCATCAATTTGCATCCTTCCCCTGGCATCTGCAGAGCTGGAGCTGCACCAGCCAAGAAGCTGCGCTCTGGAACACCAAGCTGTGCCGGCCCTTTCAGAGAAAAAAACCCTCTGTTGCCAACTCTTGTGATTTTACTGCAAATCTTCCCTGATGTTACGTGAAACCCGAGCTCCTGATGTGCCACTCCATCCAGCACTTCCACTTTAAGGAATAAAAATCTGTGGTCTTTCTGGTCTTAAAGAAAACACTTTCCAGGAGGTGGCCTGAACACACGCTAAAGGCTAAAAGTAGCATTCACAGAATAAAACCATGTCATGATTTTTAAAAGGTTTTTGCAGTTCTGGGGGCCAGACCTGTGATCTGGGGAGCCACAGGTTACAGAGAACCCAACAACTGATTGGGCAAGTGTACTGTCTGGTAACAGGTATTGGTTGGTGGTGGTGGAAGGCATGTGACAGCTCTCTAATAGCTCTGTGGGGATGACATGAGTCAGTCCTTGCAGGGAATAGCACACTGGAACTGCAAATACCCACAGGGCACTAGTAATATTTACCTGGCAAACAGCATTTTCTATCATCACATTGTCTTAGAAGCATCAATTAATTAACTTCAACTCACCAGCGAAGTAGGAAATGTTTTCCCAGGCTGGGGAAGCTGTGAAGGTGCAGAGAGGTTCCAAATCCCAACCCCAGCCCAGGGAGGCTATCGGGGTCAGGGCTGGCTTTTTAATAGCTCAGCACTTCAGCAGTGGATGAGCTTCCCCAGCAACCCCATTCCCACTGACACACCACAAAAAGCAGCCAGCATTTCCGAAGAGCTCAGCGTGCCCATGTGCACCACAATCTCATCACCACTGTCCTGGTGGAAAATGAGGGGCTGAAAATCTTCTCCCAGGCCACAAAAGGCTGCTCTTCGTGCTGACACTGAGGGCCTCTTTGGACTTGGGTGAATCACTTCACACCCACATAAACACACACAGCTACACAGCTCCTCCCCACGCCACAAGACGCGTCCTACTCGTGACATTCACATCACTCTTGACTTCCCAACTTGGCCCTGACTGTGGGTGGTGAATTCTTAGAAATCTGGCCCTGAGCTATTTTGGATTGGCCCTGCAGAGCACAGAGACTGACACACCTCAGCTCTCATGTGCATTTAGTGCTGCACAAGAAGGGGCAGATCCCAACCGATCCACAGGAGCCTTAAGCATGGAAGAAAAGAGGAAAGATCTGCCCACATTCATGCACAGTTCCTCATTTGGTTTGAGTTTTTCCTGAGTGCAGCCTTTAATCTCTGCAGAGTGGAATTTTTGTGGATTGGAACTTTTGGAAGGAAATCAATGGACAATATCACAGATCAAAATCATAGCAGGTATTTTAGCTGGCCATAAAAGAGAGAGCATTTCTGAGTGTAATGTTCAGATGGAGGAGGTTCAGCTCTCAGTGCCTTTCACACACTACAGTTTTCACACTTTAGCCAATAAAGGCATCTCCCCTGTGCTTCTTCCTCAGGATCTCTTCTGCAATGGGATATATAAGCTGTAGAAGTCACATTTCACTTTCAAATCAGTGAAATAGAACATTGTGTGATATTTCAGTCCACAGAGAAGGAGGAGAGAGTGAAGAGAGCAAACACTTTGCATTTAAATAACTAAAAGCTTCTAGCGTGACACAAAGGCAAACTTCACTAACCTTTAATTTTCCCCACTTCTTAACAGCACACAGATCCAATGAAATCAAATGAGATAATCCCAGCCTGGTGCAGCCTGGAAGCAGAGGTGAAAACCTCCCAGAGCTCATGCAATCAGAATAGAGCTCGGACATTGTCGACTTCCCCCCCTCAACTATTTCCAAATAAAACACTTTGTTGCTTGGCTGCTCCTGCCAAATGAGTAAACAATAAAAGAAGGAACTTGCAAAGCTTCTATCCACAAGAAAAAAAAAAAGTGAAAAAAAAAAAAGGAGGAAAAAGAAGTTAAGGAACTTTAGGAAAAAAAAAAAAACAAAAGGGAAAAAACTCCAAGAAACTATAGGGCAGATGCTCTGACTGGAGTAAATCAGCACAGACCCAGCTCTGTTGCTTTACCCCAGGCAAATTGTGGGCCTGGTGCTATTCTGCATTTCTCAGGGGCAGGGGGTGGTCTCCACTGGAAGATTGCAACACTGCAGGATACTTTTCCATATTAAAAAGGCGCTTTTTAGCGTTTTGTCTATTGCCAGGTTTTGGGTTTATTGAGGACTCATTTGGCAGAGCCATCCTGGAAGAACAATACAGATGTTTTATGGAGAAATAAACTGGGACTTGGGCTGGATTCTTTCAGTGCTGGATTCCACCTAATTTGGAGGGAGAAATGGCTCTTTTAATGAAGGGTGCAATCAAAACCTGTATGAAAAGCCAATATGCCCTGGGCAAACGGAGCAGGAGATACACTGCCCCTCTCTGCTGCCTAGTAAATCCTGGTCTCTTTAGCACAGCAAAAGCCTCCCAGAAAGGCTAGAAAACACCCTTCTTCAGGCAGGGAATCATAGCACCACAGCTTTCCTTTTGCTGGATCTCTTGGAGGGAAGTGGTGACGTTTCAACAACAGAGGGGGTCTTTGCAGACTAAATCTGCCACATATTAGTAAGGAGCAGGTCCTGTGGAGTCACCTGGTCTTTGTGAGCTCTCCCTCAGTAGGGACCCACAGTCATCTCCTTAATTAGCACCATTTTTAAAATAGCAGCTCCTGGTGCACCTAGAGATGATGTGGGTGCATCTTCACTCGTGCAAGATTGCAAGGGAAGGGTTGAAAAAGTATTGCTCTCCACTCACAGGCACGTTGGGTTCACTTCCTTGCAAGGAAGGTGATGCCAGATGACTGGGAAATCCAGGTTTGTTGTTGAATGTCAGCTACACGGTGTAGAGTGCCTCTTAAATCATGGCAATTGTCATTGACAGAAGAAAGTGCTTGCCACCCTCCAGCCATGCTAAATAGTCATTGTCCTTTAGGAAAGCTGCAGGCTAAAAAAGCCCTTTTTAATCTTTTCTTTGGCTTCTTCCTTACTTCCCATTACGAAAATTTTGCCTTTTACATCAACCATCCCTTCAGCTCCTTTTTTTTTTTTTTTTTTTAGCGCTGAACACTTCGGTTAGCAAAGCAAAGGAAGAGAGACTTGAGTGTTAAACTGACATGCCCTCCCAAGGGTTATTAAAAGTGGCCAGATGTGCTGGGCTATGCTAAAGAAATCTTCACAGGGGAAGACTCCAAAAGTGAAATATTGGAACAGAATTTACACAAATTCCCAATCACAGCGTTGCAGGTACCAGAAAATAATATACAGCCTAAGCAGCTCCGGGGAGTGTTTGCAAATCAAGGGGTTGGCTGATGGGAAGAAAAGAGTTTTTTTGGGAATTGCTTTGGGCCAGCATCTAGCAAGGCAGATTAGGCTGGCTCTGATCCAGCAATGCCCTTAAGCACATGCTTAACTTTGAAACATCGGCACCCTCGTGTCCCACAGGCATTCAAGACAGGTTTGTGTGGTCACAGCAGAGAAATGAGCCCCCCCTTGCCAGGCAGAGGTTTCTGTCTCCAGCACCTGCTCAGGCTGCGTGGGGTCAGTGCATCAGGCTACCTGCAGGGACAGAAATCTCCTATTCCAAAGCCATTTCTAACTTCTCATTTATTTTCCTCTCTTTTGAAGTCAACAGCCAACTCTTCAAAACCACCTGTGAAATTCTGTAGGAGTGGTTGGAGACATTCCTGCTGGCTCCTCCAGAGCCTGGATTTCACTGACCGCTGATCTCCCTCTCCGCTTCTCTTTCAGTTTGTTTTTGGAACAGCACATGGGGTTTTTTGACCTGTCTTGAGAAACTCCTATTTGAGGATAGATGGGTTTGTTTAGGTGGAGTTTCTCAGCTCTGGACTAGAAATGGCTACATGTAAAGCAAGGATGGAAGGTCCCTCTGAGCCCTGTGGAGAGTTTGTTCTGGGGGTACAACAAGGGATACAACAAAGGTAAGAAATTGGTTTTGCCTAGCAGCTGAGAATAAAAGTGCTGTTATTTATCCATCAGTGCTACTCCAGACCTAAAACTTAATTTTTAACCACCAATGGCAAGGATAACAACAGGGGGTTAATATATTCCATTTCCTGTATATCAGATGAACTGATAGCCAGTCATATGCTGTTCAATATCCAGGTTTTGGCCTGGCCTCCCTTTGTGGCCTCTGTTTGCATTTGCATTAACCTGGGAGTATTAATCAGGTCATGTAGACACCCAGGAACATAAACCAACTCAAACACCCAAAAGATACACACCACACTCAGAATCAACACACAGAAACCACAGGATGGAGTGCAGTGTCCATTAACTGAACCAGATTAATCACATACACACTAAGGGAGGCCAAACATAAAACATCTGATTCCCACCAACCTCTAACTATACAAACCCGAGTAAATACTAAAGTACCCAGAGGCATGACTGCCCCTACCACATATGCTGTTAAGCCCCCCTTGAAAACAAGGTCCAGGTAAGGAAATCATTAGCCACAAAAAGACTTCTGATAGGACCACTCCCCAGGAAACCACCTCCAAAGTCCATATTCACAAAGCCCAAGTGTTATAATCCTTTGCACAAACATGTCAAGCTTGTTCTTATAAGTTTCCCTTAAGTCACAAACCTTCCTGTGATTTGAACCCAGTGTATTCAGAACAATGTAATCATAAAATCATGGAATAGAATCAGCTGGGTTGGAAAAGCCTTCCAAGATCATCAAGCCCAACCATTCCCCCAGCACTGCAAAGGCCAATGCTAACCCGTCCCCCAAGTGCCACATTCACATGGCTGTCAAATCCCTCCAGGGATGGGGACTCCACCACTGCCCTGGGCAGCTGTGCCAGTGTCTGATCACACTTTCTGTGAAGAAAATTTTCCTGACATCCAGTCTAAAATTTGTACCCGTTTAGCCTCATGTTCTTTACCTCACATGCCTTATTTTCCTCTCTGATGTTTACCAACCTGATGTTTAGATGTACAACCATCACCCTTCTTCTCAGTTTTCATTTTCTAGGTTAACATTTTCTCTCTTTCATTCCTTTCCCAAACGACAAGCTCTTCCCTTCCAACATCTCCACCAGCTTTTTCTGTAAGCAGCCCAGGTCAAACTCACACCTCAGGAACATGGGGACCAGAATGATCCATAGGATGCCACAGTTCCTGGCATATTTACCTTCTCCTGAAAGAAACTCCTCCTGGGATACATGAAGGTGTGCATACCTTTTTCAGCCCGTCCCATGAATTATGCACACGTTTTTCTCCTTTGTCATCTACAGATGGCGAGTCTCTACAGTGGAAATTCTTATTACTCCCTAAACTCGTGACTTAGCATTTTTCAGTACTGGATTTCATCTCTTTGCTATTATTCTAGTCTTCAAGGTCATCCAGCTCTCTCTCTGCATAGCACATCTCCCAAGTCTGTGTCATCAGCAGACTTCAGCAGCGTGCTATGTTTTGTGCCAAGGTCATTCATGAAAATACTAAATAAGATCCATCCCCAAGAAAAATCCTTATAAAGCTCCACTCATATCCAGCCAGACACTTTCCCATGCTACTTGCTGTCACTCAGTCAGTTCATCTGAGCAATACTTGTTCAATCTCCAGTTTATGTGTTAATCATGTAAACAGCACAACACCAAACTATTAGGAAAAGGTTGTTCATCCAAATAAAGCCTCGCCCTTGCGGAGAACGATTGTTGGATCTTTCCCAACTCTCCCAAGTAAAATAGCTCAAATGGGCCCTGAGCAACCTGGTCTAGTGGAAGGTGAAAGACAAACCATTCTAGGATTCTGTAGTGAGCAAGTTGTCATATGACAAGCAAGATACAATGAGGATGGCTCTGCTTTCTGGTAGGTGAGATCTTACACCTGCCCAACTTGCTGAGCAGTGTCAGGTTCCTAAAAGCTGTTAGGCCATTGTGCATTAAAATTAACACTGTTAAATCAATGTTGTTAAAGCATGAGGCAAGTACTGAGTTACTGTAATCTTCCCTAATGGAATAACACTGCTCCAAAGAGGCTGGGGGACATGGTTTAGTGGTGAACGTGGTGGTGGTGCTGGGTTGAGTTGGGATTGGTGATCTCAGAGGGCTTTTCAAACCCTAATGATTCTATGATTCCTATGCACATAGATGGCTTTATGTATAAGTAGTCTATTATTGATAAAATAATAGACTACTAATAGTAGTCCACAAACTTGTGCCTATTCCTGTTTCATATTAGGCAGGGAAAATAAAACTACATCAATCCAAAGGGAATAAAGGTTATGTTGCCTTCCTTTGATAACACTGGGAAATAAGCAGCTCGCCATTCAGGATTCGTTGGTATTCGGTGTAATAAACACACTTCCTGCTGGATGGCTGTGATTATAACGAGCACTGTACAGCAATGACACTGCAATTTAGGAATAAGGCAAACACGAGTGATGGAGTTCAAAGCCCCGCCGCACTCGCTGGGCTCGTGTTTGGTTTGCTGTTTTGTTTTGAGCCGACTCTCCACGCCCGCCAAAGCTGGGATGGCCTCGAGGGTCGCCTCAGCTGAAAAGCATCTGCAGTGATCCCCGCTGACCTTTCTCTCTGATAGCACCCTGCCTGCCTTTTAACGGGGGCCTGAACCGAGTCAGAGGTGAAACAGATAAATGACTGAAGATCCAAATGTTTTCTCAACAGGCAAGTTCCCACATGCTCAATTTTCTTTTCCTTCATGAAGAACAAGAGGGGGGAAAAATTGCAAGTGATTAGCTAATGAACATCTGGTTTGCTTTATTTGGGCTTCCTTGCAGCCAGGGGTTGAATTTACTAATTTTTATTTCCTACTAAAAACAAAAAAGGAGCTTTTTTTTTTTTTTTGCTTTTTTTTTTTCCAAAGCCTGTAGAGGAGAGGCTCCTCACAAGTGTGGCCGTTCTTTCCACCACTATGATTACCTGGCCCACATGCCACGTCCTGTGTGGTTACCTTCTGTCCTGGACTTTTCATGTGGTTTGACATGTCTTTAATTTAGACAATCAGACCACGTCTAACCTGAAACAAAAACACTCTTTGGAGATCCTGAACCCTTTTTGAATCCTACAGATGTCAACCCAGCGGGATGCAATGGCAAACTGTTAATTATATGTGCAAAAAGGGTCGATGTAATTACATAGTAAACACAAATATTATCTGATGTAAATATAGACTGATTGTGCTCTTGCACTGCTGACTGCTAAAAATAGCTGATTTAAGGCCCAGCTCTGCACTGACTTTAGATTTGAGCAGCACCACAGACTTGCCTGTGCTCACTTCAGCTCCTGAATTCATCTCCACTTGTTTATTTTCCAGGGGTTTCACAGAACTGAACACGTGACCTGCATGGAAATAATCAGAGATGGGATTTATGAACAAGCAAACAATCATTTGGAGATATGTTCTTCCTCCACCTTATAGAAATCCAGTTTTCCAAAAAGGCTTAAGCACACACCTCAACTTCCCCAACCATTTCAGAGCATTTCAAGCAGGTCCCGAAAATCTGCTGCTGCCTTGGGGAGTTACAGCCTTTCTTTGCATGGTCAATTCATTTCAGAGGCAGCTATGAGACTAAATTTCACTGTTTACTGTTGCCCAGCTCTGAAGAAGGGGTTAAGGAAATAAATTGCCAGCCATAAACCCTTTAAAAACACGGTTTAGTTTCTTCCTCCCACTCCCACAGATTTACCTTACACTGACTTTGCCAATGAGTTGCTCACTCCAGTCTGTCTTCACTGCAGTCACAAAAGCCCTCAAGCCTCGATGGCACATTTTTATTCAACAGACATAACTCCAAAATTGTTGAATTTATGGCAAATCTTGGAGCCCAATCCGGAGCAAAGCTGCAGCAGTGTAAATCTGGAGGGACACTCACGTGACATTTGTAACTGATATCATACCCTGCCCCAGTTTATCGCCCCCATCTTTATCGTTCAACCAACTTGTTCTCTAGAGAAGGATCATAAACCCACAGGTAATTGCAGGATGGCCACACAGACAGTAAAAAGAAAAAGCCTGCAGATGGGTAGTTCAAAGACAGATTTCTCAAAAAACACCAAACCACTGAAAGGAGCCAAGCTGGGTCTCATTTGTGGATGCACTGAGCATCTATAAGTTTATTTAAAATCAGCCATAGCTGCAATATGCAACGCCTATCAAAATCAGACATTTACCCACAACTGTGGCTTTTGAAAGACGTGATTTACTTCAGAAGTGAAGAAGAAATAACAGGGCTTTTAGACAGACTAATAAATGTATGGTCCAGAGACTTTTCCAGTAGCATATTTATTGTCCAAGCCCTCCAGTCAGCAGCACACTTAATTTTAAGCACATGCTTAAGTGCTTTTCTGAACAAAGCTGAAATGTGGACCCACCAGGCAGCTCAAGAAAAGCACTTTCCCATCAGTCATCCTGCATGAGCAGTGATAGCAGCTCAGCTTTTTACCCTGATGGGCACAATCCAAGCTCAGAAGCAGCTCTTCCCTTTGCAGCTGGAATCTAATTGGGAACAAAGCAACCCTGGGGAGCAAGAAGAGTTTTCCTAACTTCTTAGGATGTCCCATATTACCACTGGGTGATCCAGCATGGAGTCCTGGAAAGGCTTCACCCAGTGTGGAGCTTTTGGAGCAGCTGGTGGTAGTGACATACAGGAACGAAAAGGATGCAGGATTAGGCAAAGCTACAACAACCACACTGTTACACCAAATAATTTTATATACCTGAGAGTGCTAATACACATCTGACAAGGTTAGAGGGCCACCAAAGTATGCAAATTGTCTGTTCCATGTACCCCCGCTCCATAGTTGAGGAGACAAGGAAAAGATCCAGGGTGACCACAGCCAATCCTTCTTGCCTTGTTGAAGGCACTGTGTCGTGGTTTGAGAGGAAATGAGTTTTTGGGAGGTGGTAATGGTCAAACCAATAAGTGCCCAGATGTGGATATTGGCACCTGGTTTGACCATTGAGGATATGGATCCGCCTCTGAGAACACAGGGGGTTAAAAGCGAGAGCTCCCAACGGGAACGTTCTCTTGGTTCCGGTGGATGGAAGAGTTCAGACCTCCCCTGCCCAGCTTCGGGCTGGGTGGGGGAGGGGAGGGCCACGCGGCCGGGGGAGGTAGGCCGGAGCCATGGGCCGAAGACGGGAGGCGATGGCTTGGATAAGAGTGAGTTCCCCACAGAGACGGAGGGGTGGAGGAACTCAGAGAAGCAGTGGGCAGCCCCCCCCCCCCCCCCCCCCCTCCTCGGGAGAGAGAGAGAGTGAGAGAGAGGTGCCAGTGCTATCTTGGACGTGATAGCACCGGCCGGGCCGAGGCAATGGGAACCGTGCCCAGTGAAGAGTGCGGAACTGGTGTGGGAGTTCGTAATGAGCAGAGACTGTGATTTTAACCCTTCTGCGGAAGGTGGAAACCTTGTAAATGTTGATCCTCCGGGAGCTGAGAGAGAGGAGAGAGACGGATAAGAAGGAATGCGCAAGTGTGATGCAGAGGGGTGCAAGTGAAGAAAGACTGGGAGAAGCTGAGAGAATCCTAGGTGGAGGAGATGATAGAGTGGCTTTTGGCTGGACTTTTCTTGTATTAGCCATGGATAGAACCTCTCCTGTAATACAGAGACTGCATTTTAGGGGGAGGCTGCGCCAAAGGAGTGATGTGTGCGGAGACGACAGGTGATGAAGTGATGGTGAGACCCCTCGGCCCCAGGGGGTGAAATATTGGGGGGGACTGGTGTCCCAAAATGAGGTGAGAGAGACTGTCGTTCTCTTCTGGAACTGGGCAAGGCGTCCTTGAAAGGGGAAACCCTAAGAGCAGCTCTGGTCCATGTGCAGTGGTGAGAGCACTGAACATGGAAGGAAGAAGTCACGACGTGTAGTTGCTGAGTGACGGGGATTTACCTGTGGTGGCACAAGGAGGGCTCCTTCTCTCCTTAATGAAATGAGAAGTGATTATCTGAAGGGTGGAGATGGACTGAGTTGATTATCTGAAGGGTGATGGACTGGATTAAGATCTAAGGTTCTGTAATATTCTGTAAGAATTGAGTGGGGGGAGGAGAAATGTTTTAAAAGGTTTTCCATTCTGCTCTGTGTGTTAATTTTATTGTAATTGTGTAATAATAAAGTTTTTTTCTTTTGTTGCAAGTGGAGGCCTGCTTTGCTCTGTCTCTGATCACATCTCACAGTAGACACCAGGGAAGATGGGTTTTCATGGGGGCACTGGCATTGGGCCAGGGTCAAACCATGACATTTTTGGTTCCCTGACCGGGAAATCGAATTTTGGGTCAGAGATGAGATGAGACTGTGAGATGGGATCAAAGAGAGATAAGAGCAAAGCATGTAGTAGGTTAAAGTAGATTGGTAACAGAATTCTAAGAATAGAGATGTAGTGTAAGTTATGGTTTTGGTAGGAGTGTGTTTAATGTTGTTTTAATAGAATTTTAATGTGTTCTCAGAGGCGAAGGGTGGAATGTCGTGGTTTGAGAGGAAATGAGTTTTTGGGAGGTGGTAATGGTCAAACCAATAAGTGCCCAGATGTGGATATTGGCACCTGGTTTGACCATTGAGGATATGGATCCGCCTCTGAGAACACAGGGGGTTAAAAGCGAGAGCTCCCAACGGGAACGTTCTCTTGGTTCCGGTGGATGGAAGAGTTCAGACCTCCCCTGCCCAGCTTCGGGCTGGGTGGGGGAGGGGAGGGCCACGCGGCCGGGGGAGGTAGGCCGGAGCCATGGGCCGAAGACGGGAGGCGATGGCTTGGATAAGAGTGAGTTCCCCACAGAGACGGAGGGGTGGAGGAACTCAGAGAAGCAGTGGGCAGCCCCCCCCCCCCCCCCCCCCCTCCTCGGGAGAGAGAGAGAGTGAGAGAGAGGTGCCAGTGCTATCTTGGACGTGATAGCACCGGCCGGGCCGAGGCAATGGGAACCGTGCCCAGTGAAGAGTGCGGAACTGGTGTGGGAGTTCGTAATGAGCAGAGACTGTGATTTTAACCCTTCTGCGGAAGGTGGAAACCTTGTAAATGTTGATCCTCCGGGAGCTGAGAGAGAGGAGAGAGACGGATAAGAAGGAATGCGCAAGTGTGATGCAGAGGGGTGCAAGTGAAGAAAGACTGGGAGAAGCTGAGAGAATCCTAGGTGGAGGAGATGATAGAGTGGCTTTTGGCTGGACTTTTCTTGTATTAGCCATGGATAGAACCTCTCCTGTAATACAGAGACTGCATTTTAGGGGGAGGCTGCGCCAAAGGAGTGATGTGTGCGGAGACGACAGGTGATGAAGTGATGGTGAGACCCCTCGGCCCCAGGGGGTGAAATATTGGGGGGGACTGGTGTCCCAAAATGAGGTGAGAGAGACTGTCGTTCTCTTCTGGAACTGGGCAAGGCGTCCTTGAAAGGGGAAACCCTAAGAGCAGCTCTGGTCCATGTGCAGTGGTGAGAGCACTGAACATGGAAGGAAGAAGTCACGACGTGTAGTTGCTGAGTGACGGGGATTTACCTGTGGTGGCACAAGGAGGGCTCCTTCTCTCCTTAATGAAATGAGAAGTGATTATCTGAAGGGTGGAGATGGACTGAGTTGATTATCTGAAGGGTGATGGACTGGATTAAGATCTAAGGTTCTGTAATATTCTGTAAGAATTGAGTGGGGGGAGGAGAAATGTTTTAAAAGGTTTTCCATTCTGCTCTGTGTGTTAATTTTATTGTAATTGTGTAATAATAAAGTTTTTTTCTTTTGTTGCAAGTGGAGGCCTGCTTTGCTCTGTCTCTGATCACATCTCACAGTAGACACCAGGGAAGATGGGTTTTCATGGGGGCACTGGCATTGGGCCAGGGTCAAACCATGACACACTGGGTTAATTTCCTACTCCTAGGTTTCTGTCTGGCAAAGGGACTGTTGACACCTCTGCTATCTTTAAAAGAGAAAGGAAAAGTAAAAATTGTATTTGTTATTTTATAAGGAGTGTGGTATCAAAGTGTGCCAGTCAGAAGAGGGCAGGGATTATTTTGATAAATTATCACCCACAGTGGTGAACACTAGAGAAGCCACATAAAATTATCTCTAATTGAAGGGTGGATTCTCTGGTATCCACTTAGATTACAGCATTTTCTAAGCTTTTCCTGCTTTCCTGCTCTCTGCCATCTTCTAGTCTAGTTAAAGTTGAGTTTAGGTTTCCCTTTGCTGGGAGGAGGAATTAGAACCCTCTAAAGCCTGGCCATCTATTTGCATAAAAATTGTTAAAACTGAATATTTCTGAGATTCTCTCAGATGTGACTGAAACTGGGCTATGGATAGAGAGTGACAGGGGCAGAAATCAGGGACAGGGATCCACATACCCAAGCAGCCACATCGAGCATGGCTGCATTAATCCTTCTCTCCCTTTAGGAAATAAGACTAAAAACAACAACCTCACATTGTCACAGTGCAGCTTCTTGCTCATTTAATACAAGACTCTGTGACATATCAGACACGTGGTTGTGCTTGGAGGACTTGGTCATGCCAAAGTTCATGCCAGGCTCCATTCACCTGCACCAAAACCCAACTCTTTATGTCCACAAATAGGTTCAGAGCCTGCACTGCAAGAGCAGCTCTTTTCTTCTGAGTGAGCCAGTATGCCAGACCTGCAGAAATCCTGTGAACATTCCAGCACCAGTCTGGACCCCTGTGGAGCCCATCTCAGCCTTCTGACCATTTTCCCTGTTAACTTTTAGAGACCCCTCAGGAGCAGTCTGCAAGTCCCCAAAAGAGGCACCAGCTATAAAGCACGGCTCTCTGTGCTCCAGAGCCCATTTACAGCTGCCTTGGGTCTGGCCTGGCTTTGAAAGCCCTGCAGGACATGGAGGCTGCTCAGTGTACCCCACACTCTGCCTGAGCTTTGAGCCTTCCTCCCACAGCTGAGCACCAACCACAGGAGATAAATTCCCCAGCGCCAGTGATGTGTGTAACTCTGGGAGGGGATGTCAGCCCTTTCCTGGGAGCTCCAAAGTGAGAGTTTTGTGTGCTGTCCTGGTCCTCCCTTACCTAGTGGAAAGACAAAGAGTTTACATTGCTCTGCAGCTGTAGGAGTCAAGGAGAAAGCTGGGCAGTAAAATGTCACCCACCAACACCTGCATCCATAGAAGGAGCAAAGTTGGAACCTCGAGTCCAATAATTCCCCAGCACTCCCAAAGCCACCACCACCCTACGTCCCCAAGTGCCACATCCACACAGCTTTTAAATTCCTGCAGGGATGGGGCTCCACCACTGCCCTGGGCAGCCTGTTCCACTGCCAGATCACCCTTTTAGTGATGAAATTTTTCCTAATAGCCACATGGCTGCATCCTCCTGTCAGGAGTTGTGCAGAGCCACAAGGTCCCCCCTGAGCCTCCTTTTCTCCAGGCTGAGCCCCTTCCCAGCTCCCTCAGCCTCTCCTGGGCTCCAGACCCTTCCCCAGCTCCATTCCCTTCTCTACACATCCAATTTAAATCCTCAAGGAGAGTATAAAGCTACATGCATGGCTTTAAAAAGATTAAATTAGATAAATACAGGAGAAGAGCAATTTTATTATGAAAGGCAGTAAGAGACCTGGATTTTCATCATTGTATAGCTGGAGCTCCTCTCCCCTCTCTCCAATACTTGTAGACCAGAACTCCACTGCAGTGATACTGAAAACACAGGAGTGTTGTTTCCCTCAAATACTCACAGCCTGAGTAGTTTTTCTGCAGCAAGGAGCATTTCAGTCCATAGGAGCCTCTATTTTCCTCAGCTGTACTGAGGCAATCCTGACCCTGCCTGATTTTCCAGGTCACTTTCTGCATTGCCCACATGTCCCTGAAGCACATGGAGAGTCCCTGAGCTTTTCAGACATCACTTCCCAGCACAGAGGCAAAGTAAGGAAGAATCACCCTGCTGATTCTGATGGCTTCTGGATCAGAGCTTTATGTCCCTGCTCTGCACCTCAGCTCCCAGGGCCAAGGAGCCGTCCCAGAACTCCCAGCCCCCATTAATGCTGCAGAACTTAAAGATTTGCAGAGTTTACTTGCAAAGCCTTTTAGAAGCAGGGATGAGTAAACAAGAGTGAAAAGTTAAACAAAGGAAATACATTTATGCTTGTACTGTTTTCAAGTTTATGCAAACAATCCATTTCTAAAGCTGTCACTGACAGTCCTGGCACGTTCTCATTCCCCAGCTCAGAGTCATGTTGGAAACTGAAATCACAAGCATTTCTGAGATGCTTTGGGCAAAATACCTCCCTCAGCTCCACCAGCTGAAAGTCAGTGAGGTTGGCTGTGGCTACAGAGTCATGGCAACATCCTTGTGCCATGATTCTGGAAGAAGAGGGAGAAGAGTCTGAACTTCTCCAGCCACAGCGGCTGTGGAAGAAACTGGAATAGAGTTATCCAAATGACTTATGAAGAGATCAGTTGAGGAAATAACAGCAGGAAACCATCAGGCAGAGAAAGAATTAGAAAATACTATTTTCTAGGTGGTCAGGCAGTAAGTGGAGCTGCCATAAATGTAACCTTTTGCTCATAGCTTGACTGAGGCAAGGCGACATGGAGAGCTCCATGTAGGAAGGGAGGACTCCCTGCTAGACCCAAGCAAAGGGTCAGCAAAGCCACAGCTTCCCAAACCATGGCTCAAGAAGTGGCACACAGGTTTGTTTCAGAGGGAAAAGCTCTGCTGCAGCTGGAAGACAGCACAGTTGCCATTCTGACGCCTCCTCAGCCTCTTTCCTCCCCTCCATTCAGCAGCACGGGACAGCACGTTTAACAGCTGAGCAAAGCCTACAAAGTTAATTTCTAGCTTTGAGATGGTTACTGGTAATTGTAGGTAATTTCAAATATAATTGCAATCGAGTTGAAAAAGATCTGTTTGCAGTGTTTATGCTCATCACTCTAATTTAAGACCTAGAAAGCTGGATATGCTGCTCTTCAAATACACACCCATTTTTCATCTTCCTGATTTTACCACGAGCGATCATAAAAACAGCCCCAGCAAACCACAGTCTGCAATGCAAGGCAAATGTTTGAGAAGCTGCATATAAAGTTTCAAGCAAAGCTGCTTGAAGGTTAACAACAGAACATGTTAATGATTATCAAATAGACAAGGAAAGCCACAAAGCGCTTCCAACACAGAAATGCAAGAGCCCCTCAAAATAAATGGTGGCTAACCTTGTTTGGAATAATACTTCTCTTCAAAGCCATGGAACTGTTGCATGTCACAAATATGTCCACATGTAGTTTTAATACAGGAATAATTACCCATGGCATGTTTGTTAGTGGAAAAAGCAAAGGTCTCCTGTTACTTACACATAATAAAACCTGCATTGTTTACCATGAATGAGTTATATGAGAGTGGTAATAAATAAGTGTTGTAACAAACTTTTGCTGCCCAGGCCTGCAAACTGTTCTTAATATCTGCAGTTTGGTAGCACCTAGAGGCCCTGCTGAAATCTGTGATGCTGAGCCTGCTGCAGAGCAAGAAACTGCCCCTGTCTGAAACACAGAAAATATGCTACAGGAAGAAAAAAACCATTCAAGCCCCTGGGCAGGGTGACTCAAAGCATGCAAGTATTTGCAGAAAATTCAGCTGGGAGGGACACACTGCAGGTGGCCCTTCTGCTCCCTCTGGGATGTGCCCCATGTGTGCAGCCATGTGAGTGGAGGGCAGGAGCCAAACAACCTTTGATTCTGCTTTAAGTGGGTGCTACCAAAGAGCCCTCAGCAGGCAAAGCTACTCCTATGTGCAACTGCTTCAGGCTGGGGACTGAAACATGACCATTTTAAACACTAGGATACACCCTTGAAGTTAAAATCAACAGCTGTGTGCTGGCTTATGGACACTTAAAATATCTGGGTTTTAAAAAATACATCTGGCTTTCTATAGTTGACAAAACTCCTTGGGAGTTTTAAGCTCTTTGGTAAAGTCATAAGGAATCACAGAATGGTTTGGGTTGGGAGGAACCTTAAAGACCACCTAGTTCCAACTCTCCTGCTTTTATCTGCCAAATCTGTGCATGGATTACAGAATTTCTGGTCATCTCCATCCAGTGTTAATCTCTGTCAATATGGGGCTGCTTGAAAAAAACCCAACCAAACCAAAATCCTTTGCTTGCTGTATTCTTGACTCAACAAACAAGACACTTTTAAAGCTGGAACTACTCAGGAAATTGTTTCCCATGAAAAATGCAGAGGAAAATTAAAAAGCAAAAATTCTTAACCTTAACATTTTCCTACTTTTTGTTTTAAAATAAAAAAAAAAAAAAAAACCCAAAAACAAAAAACAAAAAAAAAAAACAACCTTTCCTTCAATTGGTTTTGTTGGGTTTTGGCAGCCATTGGACCATTTGAGAATAGTTTCAGGAGCAAATTATCCACCCAGCTCTTCACAGAGCAGCACCTCTGTGATGATTGGAGTACTTGCTTATTTTAATGCACCCACCAAGCCAACCTTCTCTGCAGAATTCAGTCAGAAATGTTATAACTTAAAAACTAGATGTAACTTACGTGAAGAAAGCTTCAAAACCTTGCTGTAGTAATGAAATGGACTTTTTTTTTAACTTCTCAGGAAGTTGTTTCATATGGCAAAAGAAGCAGCTGTGGGATTACTGCTGACACTGCACAGGATCTGTAGCTCTCCACCGCTTGAACTGAGCCAGACATTGCCCCCAGCAGTGTTTGCTCCTCCTTCATTCACCCCCCAAATAATGCAGGGCCATTCTCCTATTTATTTCCATTTCTTCATTTAGGAAAAAGGAGTTTAGGACAATTTAAGACCATCACCTCAGGACCAAGCATAGTCCCAGTTACTCCTTGTTGGATAAAAGGGTTTACTAAAGATGAGGAGCTTTATGGAAAAACTAATAAACAAACTGAAAGAGAAAAATTCAAGCAAATTAATTTCATGGCAGCCTTGCAAGACAGCAAGGCTCCTCCAGACTTCTGCAGAAGGAAGTCCAAATGATTGCTCCAAAATTGCTCCCTGATCTCACAGGTATCAAACAAACCCAGGTGAGCTATGCCCTTCTCCAGCCACTTGGCTGGATGTGTTAGACCCACAAGCCTACCCAGCCATCTGGTAAATGTGCAAAAAGGAAGACCTGGATTATTTACACTCAGGAGCAATGGTGGTGGTGGGGACCAGGACTTCAGATTTATCAGCAGAACCTCAGCACTTCATTGCCACTGAACTCCTGACCATACCACAGGAACAAAACCTCCAGCTCCCAACAATTATTTCTACTCTGTTTTTCCAGACTTTAAAGTTTTGCTGTACTATCAGTGACTATAGCATCCTTTAAGGCTTTACTGAGGAGGCAAAATAATAGGGGGGCCTCAGAAACCTGGTAATCAAAGGCAGCTGCATGCAAGACATTACACTCAAGCTTTAAGAATAACCATTAATTGCTTGTGTGGGTCAAAAAAATCAGCTCCCATGAAAAATTAATATCTAAATGAAGACTAATGAGAGGCTGGCTAAATGTAGCAGAGAAATAACAGTAAGGGAGAAAAATTTAGGACCCTGATTCTAAGTGCCTGGAGTAACCAAAAGTGATGGTGAAGCTGAGACTTGAAGTCTGATCCTTCAGACAGGGCTGGGCATGTTTATTAGTTCAGCCCATGGGTTCACCTTTTTGTTATTTAGGGGTGCCCAGAAAAGCCTCTGTTGTTATTCAAGTTGAAAGGGCAGCAGAACCACTGAGATAAGTAAGAGTCTTTCCCTGTGAGGACTCTGGAATAAGTTAGCAAGAAAAAGTATGGAAAAGGGATTTTTCCTGCCAATGCTGTGCATACTGAATGCCTCAGAGATACTCCTCCAGGAACACAGAGAGCAGCGCTTTGAACAGGCTGCCTGCAGCTCATCAGTTTGTTTTCCCCCTTTATAGCACATGCTGTCTTCCCATCCAGGCTGGAGGCACTTCTGCATAACCTGTGACCCAAGGAATAACCTCAGTCCATCCACAGGAGTCTAAGCAGAGCAGAGAAAAACAGCCAGAGCTCACCCACCCCCCAGGTTCACATCTTTGTCCAGGCTGGCATCAGGTTTAGCTCACAGTGATAAAATTGGTTGGAAGTAAAATTGATAAACTCAGTTGTCAAGACAAATTTGAAGCTCCCAGCCTGCCAAGCCCTCAAAAGAAAGGCAGAAGAGATCTGAAACTAGTGTAAGGGGTAGATACAACTCCTCCCCTTCTAAGTTACAGTGAAATGCAGGGCAAAAATATTCCATCCCAGAAACTGCTGTTACTCCTGCCAAATAGCAGCAAATATAACCCTGCACTTCTTGATCTCTGGGTATCAATGAGACCTGAAAGATGGTCTCATGTTACGCCCTTCAGCATCCCAGCATGGCTGAGGCAGCAGCAGCAGCTCAGGAGCCTTGCTCAGCAGTGTCTTGCTTTGTGCTTTGGGGACTGACAGCACCACGACCCCACGAGATGGGAAACAGCTCCCTGGCCATGTGGGGAAGGGAGGGTCTGTCAGCCAGATGCCTGGGACAGGAATGGCAGGAGATAATCTGGTACCATGAACATCTCAGGGAGGTCTTACTCTTCCACAGAGAAGTATGGAACCAGCCAGGGAAGCAGGAACGAGGGAACTTGTTCTTCTCAGGAAACCTTCTCATTTCAGTCTTGCCATTTGGGCTGTGAAACAGGGAATGGGGAATGGGTGGGTAATCCCCAAGGAGCACCAGCCAAGTTCCCAGACTTATTTCTCAAATGCTTTGCATTTCAATGTACAAATTGGAATACAAGCAAAGACCTTTCTTGGTAGCTGTTCTTCTATTCCTGGAACTTGGCAAAGGGACACTCAGTGATGCTGGAGATGCTCTGGTGTTCCACAGGCAATGTGAAATACTTGGAAAAAATGCAGCAAATGCAAGGCCAAGATGAAATATTTTTGGCCATGAAGATCAACCCCAACCTTTGTAAAATGCCTGTCAACAACAGCATTGTTTATTACAGCTATAGTCCAGCTGGTACTTTTGAGCTGAGAACTGGTTCTGATTCATATTTCATCTGTTCTGCATCACAAACCCCCATCCTTCTGCCTATGCTCCAGTGAGGAAACTTAACTCCAGTATTTCACTTTCAACCCAGAGTATGTGGGATTCTCTACTCATCTTGAATCAACCTTAATACCTTGCACTCAGATTTTGGTGTTTAATGACATTTCATCGAGTATTGTACATTCTATATGGATTTGATTTGAGCTGGTTCCTGTGTCTGCCAAATATTTGTATTTACTTTTACTTTACTGTTGTGAACTCTGAGACACCTGATATGGTTGCTGGTTTTGATTCAGTGACTGAAGCTATATGAACAGAAGACTCATTCCAAAACTACAGTTTGATTCCTTCTCTGAAGTCACATTAGGATATGTGTTTTAAGCACTTCATTTTTGGGCACTGTCTTCTAAAACTGATGCTAGTGGTCCCTTCCAACTCAGGACATTTCATGATTCTATGAATTCATTCACTTAAAACACTGACAAGCGAAAAGAAATTTGATTCCTGGCTAATCAATTTAAAAACCTTTCTTCAAACATAAGCTTTCTATCCTGAGGAACCATATTTAAAATGAAATTTTCAAAAAATCTGCATTTAGGCTTCAAAATCAAGCCCTGCCAACTAAGGAAAGCAGGTAACTCACTACAGCTGTCTTCTGCTTATATTTCATGATGGGGTCTTCATTTACAGCATCATTTCAGACCATTTTTACATACCTTAATTCACAGAGTGAACAGCCCTGAGTCAATGAGCAGCTACTCAGTATTTTGCTCCACACTCATTACACACTATGTGTCCACAACTTCTTTTGCAACCCCAACCCTGATCTGAAGGCAGGATTAATAATTTCTCCATAGGTTTTCCTAAAGAGCATTTCAATGGAATATATGAGAGCTTGCCCAATAGCAATCAATTCCCATTCACCCTGCAAAATGGGGAAGTGGTACATTTCCCATTTTATAAGCAAGGAGCTGAGGCACAGAAAGGAGGTCAAAAGTGCTCATTAATTTCCAGAGGCCAATTTGCTATGCCTTGGACATGATTATTCATGGTACTTAGAATTAAATACTACTTTATGCATCCAACGTCCTGGTCTTGTTGAGTAGCATGGCTGCTGGTGGTCCCGTGCAATTCACATCAAATTTGTAGGATTTTAAGTCAGAAGGTGAGCAGCAGAAGGTGACCCCTAGGAAATATCCAGTTAAGGGATGGATGGTCCCACCTAGGGACACACAAGCCCTATTTTCCCAGGCCAGCATAACCACATCTTGATTTTGGGACCATCCAGTTGCTCATTCATCACACAATTTCCAGTTGCTGCACCAGCAGAGAAAGGAATCTTGCAGACAATAACCAGAGTAGTAGAAGAAGGAAAATTGTTCATCCAGACATTTCTCCCATTTACAAAAAAGACAGTGGTCTGAGGGAAAAATAGTTTATGGAGATAAATGAAAGGTCTCTATCCCAGGGGAGCTGCATCAAGGGCAGCTTTATGCTGATATTTCCTTCACAGTCTGGAGAGCTGGTGCAATGAAAGTTTTGGGTTGGCCCTTCAGATCTGCAGTAAAACATGTTCGGTTTTCCAAGGGGATGAATTTGTGTGTAGTTTGAGACTGTTAAGACAGACACAGTCCTGAGACTGCTGAGCAACTCTGTACCTGGGCTTCTTCCAGTGCCCATTGAGGAAAAGCCATGTGTGAGATGATCCAATTCTAGCTGAGTCTTAAAAACTTCCAGGGATAAAGATTTCCCTTCTTTCCTCCTCCACTAGCAGCTTGTTTTAGTGTTGCCCTTGCCAGGAAGGAAGGTTTCCCTGATGTCCAACATGAAGCTCCCACACTGCAATCCCTGGCCTTTGCCCCCTTACGGTGTCGCCTGCCACTATCGAGAAGAGTTTGATCCCATCATCTTTGTAGCTGAACTTCAAACAGTGGTATTAAATTTCCTCTTTACTTGGCCTCAGTCCTGAAAGAAGCCAGGATTTCTGTTCTTTCTCTGGGGCCCAGATACACTCTTGGCCCAGAACAGGGGCCCTGCTTCTTCCAGGGTTAAGGCCAAGCACCTGTACAACCACCCCAGGGCTCCATCTGAGCCACAGGCTGAAGTTTCTCTTCCATGTAGACAGCTGGGGAGGGTTATTGACCTCTTTGATATGGACTGGGGACACAGCCAGAGTCGGCGTGAACAGAGGAAAATTCACATCAGAGGTTTTTTAGAAAGCAGAACAGGCAAAAATAGTCTGTGATGTGTAACTTCAGGCCTCTAGCACGCAGGCAGAACTAAGGGGGCACCCCAAGTTCTGGGTCCCCAAAACCACAGGCAGGCAGAGCCACCATCCTCACCAGACAGTTTAACCACTGAGAAACCAGAAATGATCAAAAAAATCTTCTTTCCCCAGGTGCCATTACATTCTGGGAAGCCTAACCAGAGGCATGCAGGCAGGGAGGGAGTTTAGACCAGGTCCAAGAAGAGGAGAGGCTGAGCTGGCTGGGGCAGTTAACCTCTGACAGACAGTCTGTAATATACCTGACACAGAAAACAAACCAGGTGGTGCCACTGCTTGGAAAATACAGACACAGCGGGGGCCTGGGCATGGAGGAGGGGGAGAGAGGGAAAACATGAGCAGGGGAAAACCGAGAGGGCAGGAGTCGTTAACCCCTGATAGCAAGTATAAAGTATTTTACTCCCCATCTCATTCATTAGACCATGTCAGCTCCAGGAGTACCTTGTCCATTCCCTCACATAAATCCAGCAAGTTTCTCTTTTATAAAGGCCAGACACTGTCTCTGCCATGGCAATCCAGCTGTCTGGCTGCCTGCCTGCCCTGCATGCAGGACAACAAGAGCTCAGCTTTGGCAGGTGAGGGCAGCCCTCTCTCAGGGGCTTCTGCACCCTCTGCCTGGCACTGCCACTTGCCCTCTGCTTCTTCCCTGCAGCCCAGGGAATTGGGATGTCCCCAGGGGCCACTGTGTCCTGTCCCTGTCAATGCCAGCCCATGGGCAGGAGCAGCTCAGCAGAGATCTCAGGGAGGCAGAGCTGCTCACCACCAGCTCTGTAGCAAAAGCTGATGTGGAACAGGCTGCTCAGGGAAGTGATAGAGTCACAATCCCTGGAAATGTTCAAAAGATGTGTGGATGTGGCACTTTGGGACATGGGTTAGTGGTGGGCTTGGCAGTGCTGGGTTAGCAGTTGGACTCAATGATCTTAAAGGGGTTTTCCAGCCTTAATAATTCTGCAGTTCTATAAACTTCTGGATGACTGATTTCATCCATGGTCCAGCATGGTCCTCTCAGGCATCTGATGATAGGAGCTGTGACACAGGAAAAAATGGGACTCTCACCCTCTCTGCAGAGCCACATCCTTCAAAACCCTAAGGAACAAATCTTTTATAACCCATGCTTAAATAAGGGTACAATGTTGACAGAAAGGAATTACACAGAATAACTTGCATCTGGTACTGGTTTGGAGCTTATCTCTGCTCTTCCAGCTTAAGGGGACAGTGTCCCCCCATCCTGCCCCATTTTTATAAGTTGCTCAAACCAGCAACCATCCCAGCAAAGCTCTGGGAAATGCAGGAAGTAGTTCTGTCCTTGAAACCTGACCCGATTTTTTACTAAAAAGATAGCAATTCCAATAAAAGAACAGGGGCACAAAATCAAACTATTTTTAACACATCTGTCTACAGTTAAACAACATTGTTTTTCTTTGTGAGAACTTAGTAACATCAGAAAAGTTGGAGAGCCTTCCTGGGGCTGAGGTATTACAGGGCATCTTGTATACCTTGGCATTGTGTGGCTTTCCAGGACATCATTTTAACACTTCACAAATCAGGCTTTATGGACATTCTTCTCTCATAAATCCACTGCAAAGCAAACACAGAAATTACATGTTACACATACCCAGGTAAACTGCACGGAAGATCACCAGCGAGCAGAGCGTTTTTTAAAATGTATGAAAACCATAAAGCATTTTTGGTGTTTTATGATGGCAACATTTCTTTTAGGGCTTGATCCAGCCTTCTTTGAAGTCAAATGGAGTCTTTCCATTGACATCAGAGGGTGTGGGATTTGTCTCACAGCAACTTATACCAATGAGAACAATATTTTGCTCTGAAGTCATTACTTTCTGCTGTGGATGTTTGGAAAACAGCTTGTCACCTGACAATACACCCTGAAGGTACTGACAGTCCATGTGTTTTCATTATTTAAAAATGAGACTTGGTAACGGGCTCAGCTGTTTAGGGAAGGTAATATTTTTCTTAAGTACGCCTACCATAAAGTAAATTAGCAAAATCTTCTTCGAGCTGTAACTAAAACATAAGGGCACAGCTGCCCTGGAGGAGTAAAAGGGCTCTCAATGTAAACTCCACTGATATCATCACCATCAGAAGGTCATAAAATTGATTGATTATAAATACAGTCCTCATTTGTTTACAGCTTGCATTTTTGGGTCCTGGGTAATTAGCACATTAACCATCCCTCAAAGTGAGCGCTTACAGGTGCCGCTCCCAGATAGCCAAAGTGGAAAACTGCTCAAGAGCAGCCTGGTTTTCCTTCCACAATTCCAGGATGGAGGGGAGAAATGTCAGTTATGTGTTTAGCTACTTGATCACACCTACCCAGGAGCCCAGGGCGTAAGGAGGCATTAAAATGACCTCTTAATTTCCTTCAGCGCTAAGGTAGCACCCAAAAAATGAGAGACATGTCAGCAATGTGAGGGAGATCTCCTCTTTGGGAAGCCTGCGGCTGCCAGAAGTCTTTTAAGATTCTTTTTCCCTCGGCACAAGCCAACAAAGGAAGATAAAGATCACCCTATTTGTGGTAACTGGTACTTAGTTCCTTTTAGTTACACTTAAAATAAACTCTCTTTGAGCTCTCCAAAGGTTTCAGCCTTCAGACACACCACTACCGAGCTGTAAGCCAGCCACCTTCCTCTCAGCCCCTCTTGGCTCCAAGTTCACGACTATTCTGTGAAGTAGAGACTACTCTACTCTCAGGACATTAAACTTTAAAGTCACGTTTTATTTGTACAGCTGGATGCATCAGGTTTATGCTTATTGTCTAATTAGCCAACTAAACCACTTCTGAAAGGGTTTTAATGCTTTACCCCCAGTGAGATCTCTGTAGTGAGTGTGTGTTGAAATGCTAATGGAGACAAAGAATTCCTTTTTGTAGGAATTTGCAGTATTTTGGATACATCTCGTGGGCCAAATCTTCAACTGCTGTGGCTGGGTTGGAGAGAGGCAGGTTATTCCCAATTATAGACATTGAAGGACTTCTGAATTTTCACAGCATGCCAGAGAAGCTATTCACTAATATTCTGTTTTTTAGATGGCTTAAAACTCTACAGCTAGTTTCCAGTTTTTTCCTGATTTCCACAGAAGTTTATTAGAAATGCCTCCTGCATGTGGGTCAAGATAACAGCTACAGGATTCACCAAGGCACTAAAGATTAAAGTAGGCATCATGTGCCCTGGCATTTACATGATTTTACAGATTAATTCTTTCAAATCATTTCCACTGGCATCATCCGCTGCACAAATAATTTAAAAATCTCATGCTTACATTTTTTAATCCATGAAATGAGAGAGCAAGTGAGCAAAAAGTTAAGTCCCTGGTATAGCTGACATCATCTGTGCATTAAAAAGGAGACCTTGCTTTACTTTGGGGGGTATTTCTGTTAATGCTACCAGCTCCTAAATGGAACTGCCTCTTCTGATGTATTTGTACAAGCTAGAGCAAAAAGGAGCCTGAGAAGAGCCTCTAAACACTACAACACTGGTAGTAAATAATGCTAATAACCCTTAATTATGGGCCTTATTTAATTCCTGTTTCCAAGTGCCATGAATGTAGCTAAATGAATGTGCTAAATGATAGCAAATTAGCTTTAAAAATGTTAATGGAAAGTTGCTTAGTGCTGAAGGCTGTTTTTTGCCCTTCTGGCAGGAGGGGAACTCCTCCATTAAGATTCTTCTCCAGCCCAATTGAATCCACAGCTGACCCATTCCGTTTTTAGACCTTCACACCTCTACACAACCAGAGACCTATTTCCACTTTAAATCCAGAAAATTTTAGTTGTTTTACTCCTAAGATTGTTTTATTTATGGTTGGACTGGATGATCTTAAAGGTCTTTTCCAACCTAAATGATTCTGTGATTCTAGGTTTTGGATGACTGAATCCTCCTTTCACAGTTGTTTGATTTTGCACTAACTCGACACCCGTCAATACATGCAGCCGACCCCAGCTTTGCTCATTTCAGATCTGTTTTGAGTTCCAGGTGGCAAAATTTTCCCATACAGTTTATCCAAAGAGAAGCATGACAAACATTACAGATGCAGTACTACACAGTTCTCCCTTGATCTGATAAAACTTAGCATTTCAGTGTCCTGCATCCTGGGCATGATGCCTCCTTGTAAAACTGTCTCATGACCAAACCACAGAAGAGAAGATCAAGCAAATGATTCAATTTCTAACTTTTGAAATCTCTGGGGTTTTTATACTGGAGCCAGTTGCCCAGCTGAGCCCATAAACTCAACTGGAAAATATGATGTGCTTGTTCAGACAGTGTTCCTGTAACAGTGATGACCCAGCAACATGAGCACAGCAATTTTTCTAGCTGCAAGTGCTGATCTTTACTGAACCAACTGGTACAAAGCAGAGCAAAAATTATTCACAGAATACCCTGAGCTGGAAGGGACACACAAGGATCATCCAGCCCAACCCCTGGCCCTGCACAAGACCATCCCCTGTGGGGATGAATCCTACTCTGTGTCTGAGGTATTGTCCAAATGCTCCTGGAGCTCTGGCAGGTTTGGTGCTGTGACCATTCCCTGGGGAGCCTGTTCAGGACCCCACTACCCTCTGGGAGAAGAGCCTTCTCAAGAGGAAGAGCTTCTGCCCCAAAGGTTGTCCATCCCCCCACCTGCACACCTGCACCACTTGTGCTAATACTATTCCTCCTTACAAATTTGGCTTCAGATTTGATCTTTGCAAGCACTAAGAGAAACAGGTGATGACAGACAACACCACCCCCCTACACCACCCCCCAAACCTTATCTTTGCAAAAAAATAGCCAGACCAAACTTGCAATTTATCCCAGAAATGTCTCTGGCTATTCTGAAATGTTTTGCTGCCATTCCCCATCATTTGTTTTTTTCACACTGCTGTCCTGCTGCACTTTGAGGCTGGATGATCACTTAATGTAAATTGTCACGGGCACCCAAGTCATTGACTTAAGCTGGTTTGTAGCAGTTAAGGATCTAGTTCCTGACAGCTCAGCTCTGGCAAAGAAAGGGCTGAACTGTGTTTTGCAAACAAGCAATGCAGTGAATTTCATCCTGTTTCTCTGTTCATGAACCAACATTGGTTTGGTAAGAGATATTTGTTATTCAAGTACTTGTTGGACAGCTTGGATCAACAATGGCTCATTCCAGAAACAGTTCATTTCAATTTCTTGCTGCTCATGGGGTGAGAACTGTCACCTAAATCAGATGGTACCGATGCTAATCTTTGAGGGGATGAGTAAGCCTTTTAAAAATAGGAGAACAAAGGCTGATGAAGAACAAATATACTTGTTCACATGTAAATGCAAGTACAGATACGAAGAACAACCAATTCCCAAACTAGCATGCAAATAAAAATCTGTCCAGGCATAAACAGAGAGTTATCAAGGACACTGACAGCCTCAGTCTGGCAAGCCCAGGTAGAGTAAAAAGTATCAGCATGGAAGGGATGGTTATAGCAACTCTAATTAAACTTCTGTCCCAATGGCAACAGGATTTCAACCTCTAATTCCTGCACTGACCCCGCTAAACTGTGGCTGAATTACAGTGTCCTCCCTGCACAGCTATTTAGGCTTTCAGTGGTGAAGCATTCAAAGCATCCCTTAGTAAAATGCAGCAATGCTTAATTACTCACTGTTGCTATTTGCTTACATTTTCCTGTTCAGAAGCAATCCTAGTCATGTTCACGCCGATCAGTTCATATTTCTTCCTCTGCTAGATTACAAACCAGCACTGGTACCTTTTTGTGAAGCATCCCTTGCAGCCAAGTAGACTCTTCACCTCCTCTTTCAACACTCACAGTGACCATCTCACAGTACTCAACCAGCACCTTTCTCTAAGCATTGGAGAGCTGAGGTGAACTTCAGGAAAAATATCAAATAAAGGTTGAACTTCCTATGAATTTCTATGGGACATCAGGAAGAAGACATCAGCATGTCCCTGCACTGTATAGTGGTGTGTGCAGGGTTTTCTCAATCCTTTCTCATGTAGGCACAGGCAGAAAAACAAGGGATTTTTCAAAGCTCTGTCACTTTAACTGCCTTATTAAAATGTCTCTGAAGATCCTGCAACTTCACTTACTACTCTGCATTGCTTCTCCGCTGACACCACGCTCAGGACAGTCTCCTTGGCTTGAGCATCTGCACGGCCAGCCAAGCCAAACTGACTTCAGAACATTTTATGAAAATGTTAATATTGCTTTGTTACCTTACCAGGCAGATGTGAAGCTGTTCCCAGTTGGATTTCAACATCCCAGTGCTGGTGGGTCAGTGCCTGTGGCTGCACAGAGCCTCATGGAGCTCCTCATCACAGCACTGTTAGAGTGGTGTTATTGCAAAGAGGAGTTTCTACATGCCATCGCTGCAGCTCTCACCTCATCACCAGCCAAACGAAGGAACAAGGAAAAATACTAAAAGAAGGAACTAAAAGTGAGCTGGAATTAATTTCACTGAAACAAATATTTTTGTAAAATCAGCTGTACAAGCTAAGCTGTTACTGCATCACCCAGGAATGAAGGCTCTCTTCTCCAAGATGCAGAACTTTTCTGTGGGTTGTTCTGAACCCATCATGATTCCTCATCCTCACCCTATTTCCTCTTTGGAAGTAGCATAAAGAACTTACTCTACAGCTTGGGCCATATATAAAAGCTCCTGAGCACTAGCTTAGCTCAAAAGTGGAAATCAAAGTTTCATAAAAGGCTTATCAGATACAAAGATTAATTTTCTCTCCAGATAACCACAAGATGCTCACAGTCCCCTTTGAATTCTGTGGCAGATACCTCACTTAGACTACCAGAATTACTAGAAAATTACTAAATCATAGAACGGCCATAGACTGGTTTGGGTTGGAAGGAACATTAAAGATCATCTAGTTCCAAACCCCTGCCATGGGCAGGGATGCCACTCACTTGATCATCATTGCTCAGGATCCCATCCAAATCACCTTTTCATTAACATTTGAAACCAGGGCCTGCTTCTAAAGAGGAGCTTTCAGCTGGCATAAATCAGATTATCTGTACAGATACCAAAGAGCCACAGAAATTGCAGTACTGGAGAATCTGTCCTGCCTGGTTTCAGGGAGCTCCTGCAGAGCTTTCAGACAGACCAGCAGCGGTGTATAATATCCAGATTTCAGGAAACCATCTGGGAATTCCCCACTGTGCCCCTCAACCACAAAGGTTAGCCTGTCTTGGTTTAATTTAGCTGGTTGTGGTCTGCCCCGTGCAGGGAGAGCACATCCTTCTAAAGACATTAGTGACTCACAGTTAGAACCAACCATTGTTGAGAGAATTTGTTGTTTGTCAGGGGAAACTGAAAAAAAGTTTTGCCAAGTATTTCCTTTAGTAACATCCTATACATTTTAATGTCACAGCTGCTGCCCAGGCAAGGGAGGTGATGTCCCCATAATGAGCTACAGCTCAATAAGTGCATCCGAATTACAAGAGTGCCCTTGAGCTGCCCCAAGGAGCTGCTGTCCTTCCCTCAGGCATCCCAGTCCCCTGCACGTGTCCCCACAACTGATCCATATGAATCCAGTGTTTGATAAACACATTCCAGCAAGTGGCAGGACCAGGCTCTTCTCAGGGGAAAACAAAAAACTGAGAGGCTCTGGCAGCAGTAATTCTCAGGAATGTGCTTCCTACACTTTTGGTTTTTAATTGCGACTGAAGCAATTAATGGCTTCGAGACAAAACGGAAAGAAATTCGATTTTCTTGGACATATAGAATCACAGCCTTGTGGGATAATTAAATGAACAAAATCTGCTGTAGAAGGGAGAGCACCCAGTCCTGCCTGTGGGAGAGGAAAAGTGACTGAGCTCTGCTCCCTTAGCACTGCTGGTTTGCACTTCACTATCTGAACCATCTCAAAGTGAGTCACCTGTGTAAGGTCCACAGCATCACTTTGTTTCCCAAATTGCTCCCTAGATCTGCATCAGCATCCTGACTCTGTGTCAGGGCCCTGAGGGCACTCCTGGCCCCCACTGGGTTTCCTTCCACTGCCCTGCCCAGGAGCTCAGCCCAAGGCCATCAGTCCTACCTGAGCTAAGCCTGCAGGTTCAAGGCATCCTGACCAGAACACAGCCTGTGCTGCTGCTCATGCCTGAGCATCAGAGCAAGTGTGACCCCTGGAGCAGGCAGCTGGAGGAAGGTGATGAGAAGATGGTGCCCAGGTGGTGACCCAGCTCAGTCCCCTCCATGGAGCACCAGAGCTCAGGGAGGAGAAAGGCACATATGGAGCTTTTAGACTGTGGCGTTTTCCACACAGGTAGAAAAAGAGATCTAGAAAACTTATTCTGTGTTAAAACACCCAACTTCAAACACAGGCTAAATCTGGGGGCTATATCTCCCAGGAATGAATTCCATCAGTACTCCAGCTTTTCCCAAAAAACTTCATAGAAAATAATCCATGAGAAACAGCTTCTTACACCAATCTCACGTCAGTAACTTCACAAAAGCAGTAAGAATTATAGAAAAACCAGCACAGACAGCATTCCCCAGACTTGCACATGCACATTCACAGTTTGCTTTGACATCAGGCTCCAGTTTCCCTGAAGTAATCATTGATGTTTCAGGTTTCAATTTTTCATTGCCCACTTTGGGGCCTGACTTTCAAAGAACAAAGAACTTCCTGAAAATCAGTTCCTGACATTATGGGCCAGTTGTTAATTAGAGATGCAGGTGCCTACATGAGGCATTTCATTTGAGCATTTTTGCTTACACACTCTGAGCCATCGACTTCCTCCTCGTCCATCAGCTGTGCAACACACAGAGCTTGTGCATCACCAGGGAGCTGAAAGGAGCTTCCAAAATTAAAATAAAACTTTGGAAATTATTTTCTGGCAAGTGCACTGAAGGCCTGCCTGCTACTGATGTGGACAACATTTGTTTTACTTTTTTGGTGGACAAGATGAGTTCTGAAAGAGCAACTCTGATGAAAATTGCCCTGGCATTTAAGTGACATTTTGGCAAAACACCATGGAAACATTTGGTCACATCCTCTCAACGCTTAATTTCTTCCTTAAATGTGCTTTTTAATATGTCACAGTTGTTAAATTCGTAACAAAAACTCCCTTGAGACTAAACAACAGTGCTTGGTATGTGAAAAATGAACAATACATTTACATCACTAAAACGAGAGGAAATCTTAAATAAATGTATCATTGAGTATCAATAGATGTTACCTTTATGAAATTTGACCATTGTGTGGTCTGATTTTAGCAGCAGGATGTCCTAAATAAACTCAACTACACAAATATATTGTCATATCCATTCAGTTGTGACATAACCACCCAGATTTGCTTCCTCTGATGGGTTTATTGCTGTCAGTCAAACATCACTGTCTGGGAAAGCAACTAAGCACTTAAATTCATTTTTAAACTTTCATTGTTTTTAAATGACCAGCATAATCCTAGAATCAAATCTTGAAATGTATGGACGCTTCCAGCTATTTTTGATGGGAGGGAAGAGGAGCTGAGATTTCTATGCAAAAAGACTCAGATTAATTCCTGCTAAACCTGGTGTGAAATTTGACTGCTGGTGTGCTCCGTGGTGTTGCTGCCTTCATGGGCTCTGCAATAAAAGCTTCTGCCAGGTCTAGTGGAAGGTGTCCCTGCCCATGGCAGGGGATTGGAAAGAGATGGACTTTAAGGTCCCTTCTAACCCAAAAACTCTGTGATTCCATGGTTCTGTTCTTGCTGCCCTAACTTTCCTTGTGTAGGACTAACACTTCATTGCATAAATCCTCAGAACAGGTAAGTAACAAGTTAATTTATTTGTTGTGCAAAGTGTTGAGGACATTTCTGGGTGTTGTGGACATGCTGAAACCTGTGTATTTCCCAGCCAATATAAAGAGATTTCAGTGCATTTGCATCTCCCACCAGGACTGAGAGCTGTAGTCCCATTTCAGTGGGATTTCTCTTCTCATACACAGCACTCACTGTGTGCTGGTGTGGCAGCAGGACCTTTCACAATAGAACTGATCCATTTGCTTTGTCCTTTAAAAAGTAAAATCAGCCCATTTTGGATTCTGGTTTCTAGGGCAGAAATCCCATTGTGCTTTTAGCCTTGAGCTTTTACTCAGACATCCTTTTGGCTTTGGTAAGAACACAAACAGCAGCACAGTTTAACAGACACACCAGTGCACTGGGATTCAGAAGTTCAGGAATCAGCTCTGCTGCTAACTGTGGCCACCTGCTTTACCTCTCAGTGCTCCTGCTCCTCTCCCACTCTGTCTGCCTCCTCTATTTGAACTGTAGGCTCCTTAATGCAAATACCATCTTCCTCTAACAGTGCTGAGTGCCCAGCCCTGGAGCACTGACCTCTTTTGGGATTATCAAACATCTGTACTATAGAAAATAAGAGCACAGAGACAGCCCTTGACTCTTGGCTTTACTAATGTGGGTATTTCAGCCACGGCCTATCAGCCCTGTGCTCTCCAGCTTTGTTATCTCTAATTACTTATCTGCTAAAGTTGTTCCCTTCTGCACAGCATAACCCTTCCCTGTCTCCTTAACCCACTGCTCTGTGTTGTTCCCTGAGTCAGCATTCAGAGGATGTTAGTGCAGTTGTAAATTCAATCATTCCACACTATCAGAAAATGCACAGGTCAAGCTGCCCCTGCCTTGAGCCCCCAGAGCACAGCCCATGATGAACACACTTTCTTCCTATGCTCAGCCCATATTTTTCCTCCACTGGTGTTAGACATGTTCTTTACGGACAGCAGAGGTGGAGAGGAACTCAGATACAGTGGGATGGTGTGCTTCTGACTCCAGGTCTCATTCCAGCCTGGGGACAAATGACCATGGATCTGCCCAGGGTTGTCCCAGAGTTGACTCCATTCAATCTTGTTTGAGAACCACCTGTAGCTTTCATGCCAGTGCTGGTCTCCTCTGAGAGTCAACTCACTCCAGTTCCCATTTTCACACCCACACTTCTCTTTATAACTCTGTCTCCTTTTGCCTGGCCAGAGAGTCCCCACTCCTTGTCCTATAAATGGCCCTCTCCACACAGAGTGTTTCACTGTCCCTGCTTCCTCCCCTTCTCTACCACCACAGGTGATTGTTTCTGGCCCATACGTTCCTGATTTTATTAACCCCACCCAATTTTCTGTCTCAAGCTCTGCCTGTCCTTTCCCAGACAGCTGGCTCTATCCCATTTCTTGTACCTACTCTCAGTTTCCCTTGACTCAGTATTCTCAATCCCTCTGTAAGTCCTGTGCAGTTTTCTCACACTGTTTCTTCAGGCATAACCTTGGAAAACTTGCTCCCGTTTCCCTTTCCCCAATCTTTGTGCTAGTCCTGGTCTCCTCTGAATTTAACTCATCAATTCCTCCTCTACATTTTCTGGCATTTGATGACCCAGGAAAGAAGAGCTTAAAAGGACCAAGTTCTAAAGCCAAACTCCATCTGAAAGGAGGCCTCATGGTGTGTGCAGCTTCCTCACAAGGGACAGTGGAGGAGGACCAGGATTTCTGCGCTCTGTGACAGTGACAGGACCTGAGGGAACAGCTGGAGCTGTGCCAGGGCAGGTTTAGGGTGGATTTCAGGAAAGGTTCTTTCCCCAGAGGGTGCTGGGCACTGCCCAGGCTCCCCAGGGAATGGGCACGGCCCCAAGGCTGCCAGAGCTCCAGGAGTGGACAACACTCTCAGGCACAGGGTGGGATTGTTGGGGTGTCTGAGCAGGGCCAGGAGTTGGACTGGATGATCCCTCTGGGTCCCCTCCCAGCTCAGGATATTCCATGATTCTGTGCATCCCCCTCCCAGGACTCTGGACTGCAGGCAAACCCTGTCAGGATTTCAGCTGAATCCCCACTGAGCACACACAGACTGAGATCTTCCAGTCTCATGATTTGCCAAGGTAAGGCAGATTTGTATTGGTATAGCAAAAATACAACATCCTTGGAAGCAGCAGGACAAAAACACTGTGAAGAAATTATGTAAGAAAAGCTATTTACTGTTCTTCTGAATGGAATTCCTGTCCTCAGTCACCAAAAGAGTACCTGCTGCTTCTGGGCAGATATTTTAAGGCACTTGATTCATTAATTGCACTTCACCTGATAAGTTTCTGGGCCAGTACCAAAAATAACTGTATTCTCTGCTCAGACATATTTTGAATGGTGCCATGTGATGATGGGGGGAAGGGAGAACATGCAATTCTGTAACCTTCAAAGCTCACAGTTCTCATTAACCAGCACTAAATGTCAGAGCCTTTCTAGCTGAACCTGGCAAAGTTATCAAGAGATTTTCAAACTGGGACTCCAACAGGAACAAATCCACTTAATATTTGCCCACATCACCCCTGCTGGCCATGGGTATCGTGAACATGTCTTTGATCTATTTCTGTGAACGCGATAAAAGTTATCATGTCCCCAAGCAAAGCAGCACCTTTCTCCACTGGATGGACTTCCAGTAGTCCAGAAACTACTACAGAAACTATTTACAAGAGCATGGAGTGACAGGACAAGGGGAAATGGCTTCAAACTGTCAAATAGTAGGTTTAGATTAGATGTTAGGAAGAAATTCTTGGCTGTGAGGCTGCTGAGGCCCTGGCACAGGGGGCTCAGAGCAGCTGTGGCTTCCCCTTAATCCCTGGCAGTGTCCAAGGTCAGGCTGGACAGGGCTTGGAGCAGCCTGGGATAGTGGAAGTTGTCCCTGACATGGCAGGTGGTGGAACTGGATGCTCTTTAAGGTTCATTTCAACCCAAACCAGTCTGGGATTCTATATTTCTATGAAATACATGGCAGCCAGTGGCCTAATCATGCTGCACTGATCTTCCCAGGACAGAGAGACACCAGCACCTTTCCTCTCTACCTGTTCTCAAGACACTGTCTCAAGACATCACATCTCTAGAAAACAAAGATCAGAAGAAATCCAGCTGTGACAGCCCAGCCCAGCCCTGTGCAGGTGGCAAATTCCCCCAGGAGTCAGTCAGACAATGCTACTGCTCATTAGGGGTGGGTGGGACAGGAGAAATGGGAATAGACATTTCCCTTAATTCATCAAACTGGAACAAGATTGAGAGCTCTGAAAAAAAACCCCAAGCACTTGTCAGAGTCAGAGACTGGGGACAAATCAGGAGAGACTTTGATCATTAAAAGAGCAAAGAATGAAGGTTAAAAAGCAATTGTTACAGAAAGGGGATTCTTTAGTTACAGGAATGTTTGATCCAATTCACAGCTAAGGATGTGTACTCATTTTAAATGGAAAATCCTTTAGCTTTGGTATGAATTTATCTATCCTGCCAGACAAATTGCTCATATCAAACTGTCATTTGGATGTTCAGCCATTGAAAACACAGTTAAAGCATGTCCCTTAATTAGAAATCCCGTGGAAACGAAAACAATCCTCTCTGGCATCTACTTACCCTGGATGGTAAGTTGGACTTATCATCTGGCAGGGCCTCCTTCCTGTTTGCGTGGGTGGATCGAGGCAGACAAGGAATCCTGCTCCCCTTCCAAGAGCCCTCAGAGACAAGCAACCTCCCATGCCAAGGTTTCATCTCCCACAAGTGTCTCTCTGCAAATAGGTCTGGGAGACATGATGAGCTCCTCAGATTAGAGGTGGATGGGACAGGCGTCTTCTGCTCAGTAGGGACCAAGGGAAGCTTAGCTCAATGTTTTAATGGATAAATCTGTTTTAAATCTGTTTCATTTCACTAGATAGGAGTCTCTTTGATGGGGCTGAATTTATTTTCCATGCTAGTAAAAACAATATAACTCACTTATTACCTTCTGCTACTGGAAAGATGTGGTAACCCGGCCATATCCATCCTTCCAACCATTTTACTGCTGTCCTTTTTTTCATTAAACATGTTGTTCAAAGTCTCATGTCCCAACAACTTGTTATTATATAAAAGTTTCAAGCTCATTAAAAATTAAAAGCGGTCTCTAATCCTTACAGTCATGAAGAAAATCTTAAAAGATTAATCCCAAAGTTTAAAAAGCAAAAAGTAGATTTTACCTTTCAGTACCTGCCTACAGTCAACCAATGCACCTTTGGGATATGTTAAGATCTTTCTAATTTGAAGTCTTTAATTCAGGATGGAATAACATCTTGAATGAAATGTTGTAGGCAGTAGGTGGTCTGGTGCATGGGCTTTTGAGCTCAACTCAGGAATCACACAGTGAAATTCTTCTATTTCTCAGATCACAATTGAGAACCACTCCTGGGAACCTCAGACTATTCACTGATGGGAAAAGAACCCAAAATGCTCTGGTTTTGTGTTTGTGGTGACAAATTCATGAGCTTTCAATGTTGTGCAGTGTTGATGCACTGCATCCAATTTCTTTGAAAGCTTGCTTTGTTTATGGCCCCTTTTTACAGGACATTTCTCACTCTATAGGAAACAGATCCTGAGCTCTCAGCCAGCATGGTCAGTTCACTTGAGATGATCTACGTCAGGATTTTACCTAAAGTAGATCTAACAACTTCTCCTCTCCTTCAGGAGGAGATCCTGAAGGGGTTACCAGATCAAAGAGCATATGCAAGAAAACCTCATCTCTCAGATTTCCCAGGTTTTACAAAAGTTACAGACCAGCATCACAAAGCCTTGGTAAGAATTTCCTCTTATCCCACAAAAGGACCTGAGGAGACTGAAGAAGTGACATAGTTCTGTTCTACAAGGGCTCCACACAAGCAGGTTCAGAGGTGCAAAGAAAAATCACACAGAAGGGAACCTGCCTGTGCCAGTCTTTCTCTGGGAAAACTGCTTCTGCTGTGGGACTAGTTCAACAAGTCTGGAGTGGTTCTGTTCCTTTTCCATCACTTTCCCCACCAAGAAGTTCCCCATTTCTTGGCTAAGCTACCCAGGACAGAGGCCGAGGAGAGGAGATTGACTGCTAGAAGCAATAAAAACAAGAGTAGGGTATTAAATAAGGCACTGCTGTAGAGTAATAGGGAGGGTGGAAAGGAATGGGCTCATGCATATTACAATCCTATAAAAGAAAGAATTCTTAAATGAGTATTAAAGAGGACTGAGTTACAGCATGAGAAAACTAGTTTAATCACCTATTGTGCAGCTGTAGTTAATTTTGTACAGATTTTACAGACATCCCAGCTATCATGCAATGCTCCATGCAATCACTGCGGGTGACACTCCACTTTTATCACAAGTCCTGTTAATGATGTCATTACTTGGGCAAGTCTTCCATCAACCTCAGTTAGATGTTTCCTTAAGTAGGACCCGAGGTCAGATAACACCTGATGAATATACATGGCAGGAGGACAAATCTGCTTCCTGACTGCACAGAAGAGAAACATATGGTATGTGGGGATACAGAAATCCACACACATGCTTTCCACCCTCCACCTCAGCAGGATTAGCTCCAACCATCTTGGTAACAAACCTTTAAAGCCCCTCTGGTGAGGGGTGTCTCCATGGGAAAGCCATGTAATAGTCTAAAATTCACTGGATTCTAGTCCTTGCTTGGGAATGTAAATTACTTTCTACAGATTGGGCTTGAAAATTCATTAACAGCTGATTGATCTCATGACATCTCAGTCATGACTGAATGATCAGAAGACTGTTTCTGATGACCACCTGAAAATCTAACAAACAGGGAGCTTGATGGCTAAACAAGCAATTAGCAGTGCCAAACTAGATGTTTAGTTATCAATCAGCTCAGCTGCTGATGTTCATCAGACGCTTTAAAGAGTAGCAGCAAGCTAACTGGAAAATTATCCTTAATCACTTATCAGTTTGCTAAATCATGGAGAGCTAAATGAGCTCAACAAGTTGTTCATTAAATCCTAAGCAAGCCCGATCTCTTTTCACAGTGCTTTTAAATCTCCAGGCATCACGTGAAGTGTGTCTTATCCTGACAGGGACATCCCCCACACATCCAGGAAAGAAAAAGAAAAAGAAGATAAGAGTCATATTTAGTATAACTCAGTGAAAAGCCAATTTTTCACTTGCCAGACAGCTCATGCCCTTAGAAATAAAACTGCAGACAGCCCACGTGCCCAGACCACCTGTAGCAGGTTCACCAGCATAGGGAGTTACACAGAGCATGGCAAACACATGCAGATCTTGGAACAACATGGATTCTTTCCACCTCCTGCCTCAAGGGAGAGAAGGAAGAGGGTTAGACCTCCTGGAGCTGCAGAGCCCAAGATCTGGGAAAGGGTTAATCTGGCAGCCCCAGAACCTGAAAAGAAAGAAGGAACAGTAAGAAGTGGGAGATGAGATAATTTGCACCCAACTAGTGAATCCACAGGAATGACTTGCAAGCTGCTCACTTAAAAATACCTCAGTTCCTGCTTAGCTTGGGTTTGAACACCAAGGTTCCTTCCACTACAATGGCTATTGCAACAGAGTCACTGCTTTCTGTCGCTGCTAGACTACAACATTGTCACTGAGCTTCATGAAATTAAGAGTAAGCAGACCCTGGAACAGGCTGTGCATTGAGGTAACTCCTGTACTTCCCCTGGCTTAAAAACCTGGTGAAAGCACTTGCACTTGGTGTGTCACTGCACCTGCTGTCCCCAGATTTCAGCACACACAGACAAAGGAAGGCCAGCCCTGTCCCCACGGTACTGATGGGAAATTGCTAAAGGAATCACTGATGTCACCATTTCTGATGTGAGAATGTACTGTAAACACACTCCCTCACAAAAAGAAAATTTCTCCAGAAGAAGAAAGGAAATTCTGCTCCTTGGAAAAAAAAGCCAGATGACTTGGGTTACAATAGTTAACTTTCCTCATGGCCATAGAAAAAAAACAGTTCCTGGCTTGATTGGAATTGTCCATATGTGCTGGTATTAATGTGATAATGTTAAATCACTGCTTGGTTGAGCCTCTCCTGGTGACCTGGAGTAACAGTGGAAGCCATTTCATTCCTTCCTTTGAGTTTCATTGCTGTTCTTCAGGAATTGCTTCAAACATAGAGCCAGGCTTTTGCTAACCTTTGGACACATGGTTGCAGCTGCTTCTTTTCACTGGTCTCTCAGTATTAGGGAGAAACCAGCCAAGATTTAGAAGCACTTGTAGTTGCAATACTTTTGTGTACTCCAGACCCAGGGCTCCTGGTCCTTTATGCCTTTTGGTTTTGTGACTTTTAATCTGCTGAGTAAGTGCTTGTCACAGGAGTGGCATTTCTGCCCCTGTGTGTTTGAAGTGCCACAGTCCTGACAGTTGTGCAGCAGATGGGTTCAGTGACACAGCAAATGCTGCAGCCACTGAGGGATGTCTGTGTTCCTGGGTGGAAAGCTCTCCTTGCCAGGCACGTGAATGTCAGGTTTTATGTTCTTCTTCCACCTATCCAAGCAGATCCCCTTCAGCCCTTGTGGTGAGGTTCCCAAGTAGGTATGAATGACAAACAATCACAAGTCTGGAACACATATTTCTAATCTGATAAGAATTTTTGAAAATGCCAATCTGTGTAGCTAATTTTTATTCACTCTTCCAGTTGCTGCTTCCTCCCTTGTTCTCTTCCTATGAATATTCAGGATATGAATATTCAGCCTCTGAGGTGAGTACATACAAGTGCTGCTCTTTCAGTCAGCAGCCTGCCCAGTGACAGAGTAGAAAAGCAATGAGATAAGGTTGGCTTTGCTTTAGCAATCTTCTGGTCTTTGGGGGTTATCTGGATGTTCCCAATACAGCCTGTTACAGAGCTGCAAACACGGAGAGGAAGCAGTTGTACAATTTCATAATAAATACAGTTTGAAGCAAAAATATCTGGAGACAACAGTGAAGGCAAGAGCCACAAGATCAGCTTATTCCCCTGTGTCTTTGGGAAGCAGGGAGGCATAAACTTAAATTTTATCCTTGCCATTGTACTGAGGCATTCACATCAACACATATAAGAAGATTAAAGTAAATCATAACAATTGTGGGTTATCTTCTTAATGGTTAGGCAATTTCCTTAAAAGGAAATGCATTTTATTATCTTAACAAGAGTCGGAAATTTTTAAAGAAAGTTAATTTTCATTCATCTCAATGACAACCTGGCAGCGGGGGATGGAAGAAGCCTCGAGTTTGATTAATAAAAGATTGCAATCACAACTGGTCATTTTGAGGCCAGAACCCAAAAGCCAGGAAAGGTAGTGAGAAGCAAAACCCCACCTGTTACTGCAGCTGCCCTGGCCAGCAGGACCCTGCCCACCTGCTTCACCTGCAGGGTCAGGCTGTAGGTAGCTGAGAAGCCCATCACATGTGAGTAGTCAGGCTTGGGAATGTAACTTTGCACTAAAACTCTAAAAATCCCATTGAACAGAACTTTTCCAAGCATGATGTCAGTGGGTGGGGGCACTACCAGGCTCATGATAAGCCGAGTGTAACCACAGCTGAAATAAAACATTTGCATATAAATTTTCCCTCCTAAAATTTATTAGCAGCAGAGAGATAATGGTGTAATGAGTTGATGAAGAGTTGCCATGAGATCATATTTGACTTAATGTGGGGCTTGTAGGCATTGTTGCACAGAGGAAAGGCTCATTGTGTGTAGTACAGTAAAAACTGTGGTTTAAAACAAAGGGATAAAATAGTTGCCTTAACACAGCAGCAGCATTGTCATTGTAAATCTGCCATGCCACATGTTTTATTACATTTTCATAGCAGAAGAGGGAATTTACGATGTGATACTACAAGCTCCGCCAGCCTTCTTCTGTCAGTGGGGTACCTCTCTTAACTCATATCTAAAATATTTGCTGATACTGAAACGTGACTGTGAGATACAAAAACAGTCTTTTACAACTCCAGAGGACATTATATTCATCTAGCTTAGAGCAAAAAGAAGAAAAACAAATCGCTTGAGCATCAATTTCTTCAGAGAGTGGGCACTTTCTGGGGGAACAAAGAGAGGGAAGCACTGCTGAGCTGAGGCTGCTTTTGTGGGTGAAGCAGTAACACCATGATATCATTATTTTTATTGTTATTATTGCTATTATTATTATTACTATTATTATTATTACTACTACCATGGACAAAATTAGTGCCAAAGGTGTATGTGAGAGCTTCAACTTCATCATTACATTTTGGGATAATATTCACCCAATGTGGACATTTTGGGCTTGAATCTCCTGTAGCCAAATTTCAACAGCAATGGGTAAGGGATTTGCATTCATTCCTCCTGGCTTGAGCTAAGTCACAATATGCTCCCCACAATCAAGGATGATCATTTGCTTTCTTTCTGGGGGCCAGTTACAGGATATTCTGAATATGCTGGCCTAAATACAATTGTTACTTAACCATGACAGGATCATGTCCATTCCAAACACAAGCAAAGACTTTTGATACTAAAGGTTCAGTATTGAGAACCCTAAAATTAGAAGAGGTTCAAGGGACAGTGCACATTTCATTTGATCTAGTATTAAGCAGGTTTCTGTTCACCAGAGTAGACAAAAAACTTGGTGTCAAGTAAATCCTTAGGCAAAAAGAACAAAGAAAAAAAGCCACAGCTTAAGAGTAAGACAACAGTAACAAAAATTTAGTAGGTTGGTTTTAAATCAAGAGGGAAATAATAAGAAAAAGAACTTCAAAAGCATTTGCAGGGAGGAACATTCCACCAAGACAAAGTCATCTGTCCTTGCTTTCCCAAAAGCAGCATGATCAAAGCTGATTATGGGATTTCAAGTCCTGAATGTTTCTTTGTATTGCCCAAGCAGAGAGGGAAAATGCTGGATGATACCAAAAGGACAAAAGGAAGATCCTGAGATATTACAAAGCAGGGAGCAGGATTTAATGTCTTTAAAAACCATCAGTGCCTCCCTCCCACCCGTGTGATGACGTGAGACACAGTCCACCAGGGTTATGATTGGCTGTGCAGTTTGAGGTAATGCACTGATATAACACTAAACAACAACATATGCACAGCATTTGTAATGAGATTGGACTTTTAACCTTCTGAAACAGTGGGAAATAACAGGGCTTTTAAAAATACCAGCTCTGAGGTAAGGAGAGGGTCAGCCCAATACAATTTATAAATATAAAACCAGTTGCATAGCTGAGTTTCACTTTAAAACATAAATTATTTGAAAGACTAAGAGGAAGCCAAAGGTGGAGTGAGAAAAAGAAAGCTGGCAAAGAGGAAAGAACCAGAGACAACAGAAGAGATGGGACAGGAGGAGGGTAGAGCCTCACACAAACTACCCCAGTACCACCTCTGGAGCTCCACCTCACATACCAGTCACTGACTGTCCATTGGTCTGAGCAGCAAACTCTGAACACCAAAGTCTGAGGGTGACTCGTCCTCACTGACTGAAATGAAACCAAATGTTTGTTCCTCTGTAAGGCCCTAGCTGCAAACACCACGTGCTGACAGCTCCATCAGGATTGATGGACCAGATGAGGCTGTACCAGACACTCTGAAGCTTTAACTGCAACTAGAGTGGATCCAACAGATTGACATGAACCTAATAAATTGGGTGAACTTGAAGACTATCATAGAATCACAGAATATGCTGAGCTGGAAGGGACCCACAAGGATCATGGAGCCCAACTCCTGGTCCTGCACAGGACAGCCAAAGATTCCCACCATGTGCCTGAGAGCATGAGAGGTTCAAACAGTGCCAAAGCCAAGAAGGCCTAAAGCAAGGGACTAGTGCTGGGCACAAATATGCAAGATTGTCAAATTCTGGCAGCATTTTTGGTAGAAATATTGGACTAGACAGAACCACACTGAACTCACATCCCTGCAATCTCAGTCAATGACACAGAAACTTCTATTCCAGGACAACATCTCCTTCATACATTATCCAACATTACAGGCCACTCAGTATCATTGCTCAGCTCCCTACTGAAGGAACTTCACCGTAGCTACAAGTTTGACCTGCCTCAAGATCAGCAGAAGAGATCAGTGGCTTACCAAAGCAGTCATGGGAATTTTATACATCAAGGAACCTAAGAAATAGATAATCTGCCTTGAAAACAAGAAACCCCAAGTCTCTTCTCTCAGAAATGGAAGGGAACTTAGGGGAGGCCAATTTCCCCACTCCTGTGGTAACAACCTGGAACCCACCACGTGTCCTAGATGTCAGTCTTGCCACGTCAAACATGTTTTATCCTGGAGCCATCTCATCTGGTGGTGATTTTACTCAGGAAAACTCCAGTTCTCCAACACCTATGCACTCATGTTAGGATATATATCCTGAAAACTCTTCCATTAGGATGTGTTCAGGAGTCTACTCCACTTAGGCCCTCCAATTCTCTTTCTCAGGTCTGATTTTTAAGGGCACCTTTTTGCTTTCAAATCACAGCATCTGCACCAGCCCTGTGAAAGGCCTTCAGCTCTCCACCAAGAAATTACCTCCAGGACTGCCACGGCACTGGGGAAGTGGCACCTCCTGTTCACCAGGCTGCTCACAGCACTGGAATTAGCCTAGGACTGCAGTCCTTCATCAAGCAAAATGACTCAAGGAGGACTTGGCAGGAGAAAGAACAGCAAAATCAGACCTGAGTCAAATGCAGCTCTCCAAGAAATTCCTTTTCACTTGCGAGCAAAACGTGCAGACTGGAGTTGCCTTCCTGTGACTTACCCCCACCCTCCTGCAAGGCAGCATTAGAAAGGAGCCTGTCACCCAGGGATGTTTTTCAACAATACTTCATGTCCTCTTTTACTGTCTTCTTTTTAAGCCACTTCCAAACTCAGTTCCCTTTGCTCCATACTCAGATCAGACTAATAAGAACACCACCTCAGGGAAAAGACTTGTACACAGACAGACTTCCTCTTCAGAGGATCAAACAGACCAGACTGTTCCTTTTCAAGTTTTATTAATCCTGGTTCATAATTTCCACCACATCATTAGTCATTTCCTATTATTGAATAGCTGGTAGCAGCATCATCGCTCAGTAAATAGCAAGATAACCATGCCACCTGCAATTTCTTGGCTGATACCTACCCACAACCACATCTGGGTGAAAGACGGTGAGGTAAAATTAAAAGCCAAACCCCGTAGATTTTTTTTTGATCTGTGGCTCCTTTCTTTTATTCACATCATCTGCTCAGCTGGCTACATAAGCTGCTGCAGACCTTGTTTAAAAACAGCTCCAGAAGATTAACACTGAAACCACCAGTTTGGAAATGCAGTGATTTTCACTGGAATTCCCCTTGCTGAGGCATGCAGGGTCTTTGGCGAGCTTGGTGATTATCAGGGTTTATTATTTGTTTGGTTTTCTAAGCTTTTCTTAGTTTGTCAATATACTTTGAGTGATTTTCATAGCAAAATGGGCAGAGAATTCAAGTGCCTTGAAGCAATCTGTTTTCTATTCAGGTTTCCTTGCCCCTTCCCTAATAAAGCTTATTTTTCTTAATAATATCCTTCTTTCTGCCATCTGGCTTAAGCAACTAATTGGGAAAGAGTAACCTGGTATTTTCAGTGTAGTAGCTATACACTTAAATTTCTGGAATGTCCTCTTGGACATTCTTCCTTTTTCCCACGCTGAAAGGTTCTCCACACGCAAGTTCTGTGTTGGGTGGATCACTTTGTTCTGTATCAGGAGTGTGTGGCTGTGGTGGCCCAGAGGCAGCTGTTAGATGATCAGAAAGGGTTCTTCTCCACCCAGGCAGCAGCACTTCTCCCCTCTCCTTCTTCCCATTACCTCAGGATATTTTCCAGCCTGCACTTTCCCCACGTGCTCCGCGGGAGAGCCTCGCGGCGGCTCCGAGCCAAGTTCACAGAAGACAATGAGTCTTTCCACCATCTCCAGAGGCAGGGAATGGAGCTCCCAGTTCCCAGGCCTGTGAAAGGATTTCCTCCCTTTCACTGGTCCCCGTGAATGCAGCCTGGTACTCTGAGCACAGCCACTGCAGAGTGATTCCAGGAGCCAGGAATGACTTTGGGTTTATAGCTGGGGGTTCTGCCACAGCCTTCCTGCATGGCCTTAGCCAAGGAGTCGCTTGTTCTTAGACTTTCTCGGGGCCTGTTGCAATTCATCCCTGCTGTTTTGAGCACAAATATTGGTCATGAGAGGTCAGCTGAGTCCAGGTGAAAAGAGATACTTAAATACCTAATGACTAATGCATTTAACAGCCTTTTGGGGAGCACACAGATGCTTTTATCAGGGTGTGACCTGTCAGGACAGCAGTGTCAGGCCTGCAGACCCCTTGTCCCATCACTCCGGCACTTTCAGGTGGAATTTGATAAATCCAGGAGCAGGATTATGTAGTTTGGCTACAAAAGGCTGTGGTAACACTTCCACAGGAGACACCCTCACTGAGTGAGTCTCTCCTGGCACTCCTTGGCAGTTTGTAGGTCCCTGACTGTGACCTGCTGTCACTTGGTGCTTCAGTCTCGCCTACAAGAGGTAGCAGGAGCTGGCAATGCCTGTTTGCACTCACTGTGTCTGCCTGCAGCATGAGAGAACTAGATTTCATAGTCCCAGGGGCCCAGCTCACCAGGTATGTGTTACTTTATACATATATATGCTTTTATCTCTTCTATTTTCCAAAATAAAAACATATGCTGTTAATATAGACATATTTGCACAGAATCCCAGAATGGTTTGGGTTGGAAAGGACCTCAAAAGAGCATCCAGTTCCACCACCTGCCATGGCAGGGACACGTTCCACTATCCCAGAGTGCTCCAAGCCCCATCCAGCCTGGCCTTGGACACTTCCAGGGATCCAGGGGCAGCCACAGCTTCTCTGGGCACCCTGTGCCAGGGTCTCAGCAGCCTCACAGGGAAGAATTTCTTCCTGACATCTGATCTAAACCCCTGTCTTTGAGTTTAAAACAACTGCCTCTTGTCCTGTCACTATTATATATTGGACGTTGCCAGTATAAAAATCCCTCTCCCTCATTTTTGGTTTTGTTTTTTTAATGTAACATACGTATTATATAAGACACACTTATATTGTAAAAAAAGCCCCTAAAAACTAACTTCCAACCAGTGTATTTCAAATCCCCAGTCTGTTTGTATGAACAGTTCCTAACCACCTGCTCTATTTTATAGTGACAAAGCATGGGAATTGCTTAGGTTGTGTATTTGCTTATATGCCCATACGACAATCATCTCTTAAACTCTTCTAATCTCCTTTCTCCCTGACCCTTTACCCTAATTTCACATTAATTCTTGTGGCTCTGTCTCCTCTGTGGTATAACACGGAATTATTCCCCACTTGAGCAGGGAAAGGAGAGGAGGACATCACTACAAGTCAAAAATATTGCATGTCCAGAGCCTGATATTGCAAAGAACTTTGTATTTCACATAATTTTTCATGTACACACATTGGAATATTAAGCTCATCTGCAATCAGATGAAGCTCAGTACCCAGAAAAAGAAAAACATAAGGACAATAAAAGCATCTCACTTCATACAAGACCATTGTGGCAGCATGAAAGGCACAGGTCAGTGTGTAAATCCCAGGATCACCTTTTTTTTTTCCTGCTCCTCCACATCTCACTCAAACTCCCACACCTTCCCTCAGTTTGGATAGTACATTCCTTCCCCCAGGTTACTCCCCCTCTCAGCTCTCCTGGCTCCTCACAGCAGGGGAAGCAGAATTAGGGTGAGGTGGCCTCAGTTCACCTTCACCTCATCTAACTCCTCAGATGTCATCACAGACTCCTCACTGTCACACAGGCAAGAGACTCAACTCCCTACTCCGTTCCCAATGAACATGAGCTGATCCTCCTTCCTTCCAGGGCTGAAAAGCCCTAATTAGTGTTCCTAAAGACCTCAGACTATAACAGCCTAAATGGCTTGTCTTCTTAATAATAGTAATGAAATCCTGGAACCACTAACTTGATAATAATTGCTGTATGGGTATAATAAATGGCTTTTGCCACCTCAAAATGAATTTTCATTAATTGGAGCTTTTGTTCTCACAGTTACCAAGTTATTTGTTTGCCCTCCTGGTTAAATTCCTGCAGTAATGATGAGGGAAGCATGTAATGGGGAATGATGGGCATCTTTATAAACAAAAGTGGTTGCATGAGACATAAATCAGAGAAATGGGATCTGGTACAGTAACATCTCAAAAGCTCAGTTAAGACAGGCAAAAGCCTGTTGATCTTGATATTCTGTAGAGATGACAGAGTCTTTATCTTCAGATCCTATAATCCTAAGACTTGTCCGAAAGGAGAAATCATTTCCAGTCACATGTAACAAATAAGAAATGAGAGCAGTGAGAGACTGATCAAAACCAAGGACTCTGAAGGAGGACTGGAAACTGAGCCAGGTTTCCTGAGACCCAGATCAGGGCTTGAACTACAAGACCCCTCCTATTTTTTTTCCAGTCCCCAAGGCAACCTCTGCCTTTGTGAGGATCCCAGTCACAAAGCTGCTGTGTAACTCCTCTGTTACACTGAGCACTGCTGAACTCCCATGCACAGCACCAGGATCTAAGGTTGGGCTCCTACCATGGTCATTTTGCCTTTTGCAGGATCCCCATCCCCACAGCTCAGCATTTCATGTTCCCTTGCAGATATTAACAACATGTCTGAACTCCAGGAGAGATCAGGCTCTGTAAAACGAACAGGGGGAAGGGAAAGGTTTATAATGGAGCATAATTATTTAGCAGTGCATTGAAGAGCTGCCTGGCATGGCCTGTCCTCACAGACAGCACTTCCTCCACTAATAGCTGTCCTGATAGCTGGAGCTGTCTTGGCTTTTATCAGCCAGGCAGCCTCGCACTCTGCTCAGACCCAAATGATCAAGTGGCCTTCACAGCTGCCACCACTTCCTATTAAAAGACTACAAGGGGCCTGTGAGATTAAGGAAGGATAAAAACAAGTACTTATCATTTGGGAAGCAACATCGCTGGTTATCTAAAGCAACGTAATTATATCGAAGCTTTATCTATGAGTGGCTTTTTCCTTCCAGGAGGTAGGGAATAGAAAAACTTTTCACTTCATAATGAATCCTATTGAAACTCCATTTTGCCCTTGGCAAAAGGCCATTATCCAGCAGAAACATGTAATCATCCTAAAAATGCATAATGGCATGGAAAACGGACAAGTAGTTTCTTGAAATATTGTTTGTAAAAGGCCTAATTTATAATGGGGATTGTTTGTGTTAGGGCCTTTTGGCATGTATGGTTAACAAGAACTTGCTGTTCTGCTGCCAGTTCGTTTAATCAAGAGGGCCTTGTGTCAGCCCCCTCGATATGGCCGAGGAAACAATGGGAGCTTTTTCCCTGAAACTGCCCCATCGTGACAGAGAGAGCGCCCTGCTACTTAATCTGGAGTTGTTGTTCCCCTTGATAGACACCACTGCTGTCAATGCACCCCATCCAAACATTCACACAGTCAGATCCATTGCACTGCTGTGTCCATTGAAAAAAAAAATATTAGGAATGATCTGGCAGCACCACTAATTGAGGGCAATCATGGAACTGTGGCTCCTTTGTACCGATGCAATTGTAGGAACAGCGCCTTCCCTGCAGAAATGTTGCAGCTCACACTCAACCAGGAATGGGACCTCCTGGTCTTGTGGGTGCTCAAAGCTGGGTCATATGTGGGATTGTGTGTGTTTCCCCAAAAGGAAATGAGAGAGGCTGTGGTCAATACTCTTTACCCCTTTGGGGTGCTGGAGTAGGCTTTGATCACATTTTATGTCTACAAAAAGGGGGTAGAAAAGTCCCCATTTCATCTGGCTATGTTTTTGTCACGCATATTAACAAATTATGTAGATGCTATCAGGCATCCTGGTCCATGGTGCACAGAAAGGTCTCTCTGATGTGTGACCTTTGCAGATGCACAAGACATGTTTGGAACTCGCCCAAGCATCTCCCTTCTGTTAGGAGATGCTTGTGCTCGAGTTCTGCAGACTGTTTATGGCAGATCCAGCACTTGGCACAGACACTGGGACATGGGAGCCTTATTCCAGTGCGGAACTAAAGCTATACACAGCAGGCTGAAATGTTCCTGCCTCAAGCCTCATGTGTAGTCGTTCACACTAAAAGCAAACTCCACGAGTTAGAGGAATCTCAACATCTGTTGTGTACCAGTTGTGTCCAGTGCCCAAAGGGGCTCCAAGAGAGCTGGAGAGAGACTTTGGACAATGGCCTGGAGTGACAGGAAAAGAGGGAATAGTTTCACACTGACAGAGGGGGGGGGTTAGATGGGATATTGGGAAGAAATTATTCCCTGTGAGCATGGTGAGGCCCTGGCACAGGATGCCCAGAGAAACTGTGGCTGCCCCATTCCTGGAAGTATCCAGGGCCAGCTTGGAGCACCCTGGGATAGTGAAAGGTGTCCCTGCCCATGGCAAGGGGGGTTGTAATGAGATGGGCTTTAAGGTCCTTTCCAACCAAACCATTCTGGGATTCCACATTAAATTATCCACGTGGTGGGGGTGGATGGCTGCTCCTGGCATGACGTGGTGCTCCTGGGCCTCAGAGCAGGGTGCGTCCCAGCACTGGGTGACACAAGGCCACCCACCCAGTGCAGAAATGCTGAAGATCCAGGCTGCTGCTGTCAGGAATTCCCTTGAAGGCAGAATAGCACCACAGCCTTGTTTCTGTCTGCTGCTCAGCGCTTCTGGTCAGAGCAACACACAGATCCAGGGGCTGCCTGGATGTGGGAATCAGGGTACAGATCCAGGGGCTGCCTGGATGAGGGAATCAGGGTGCAGATCCAGGGGCTGCCTGGATGTGGCAATCAGGGTGCAGATCCAGGGGCTGCCTGGATGTGGCAATCAGGGTGCAGATCCAGGGGCTGCCTGGATGTGGGAATCAGGGTGCAGATCCAGGGGCTGCCTGGATGTGGGAATCAGGGTGCAGATCCAGGGGCTGCCTGGATGTGGCAATCAGGGTGCAGATCCAGGGGGCATCACCACAGTGAGGGAAAGATGTGCTGGGAATGAAGTGACAAGGTTGTTTGACAGCAGAGTGGATTCAGATGCAGCCTACACAGGAGTGCCAAGCAGCACAATGTGGAGAAAAAATGAGGAATCCTGGATTTCAAGATTCATAGTGCCAAGGTCTAGACCTGAAAAGTTGCATCTTGTCACACAAACCAGGAGCTTGCTGTATATATGGCAGTTGTGCCCCAAAGTCTTGGGCACAGATGAGATCTATTGTGCCTGGCACTGCACATAGATTTATTTTAAGACAGTCCTTGCTGCTGAGAGCTTAGAATAGACACAGAATGGTATTTTTAACAAAAGCACAATAATTGCCACAACTAAAATGAAAACAAAGCTATAATTTGGGCAGCTTGACAGTGTGAAGGCCTTGTGTAAAGAAATGTAACTCAAAGGATTTTTCACTTTTGAGGCAATCTGCTGAATCCATGGGTATCTCCCTAACATATAGAAAAAAAAGAACCTTTCTTTATTTGCTCCAAAGCTGTGTTTGTACAGCAAATGCTGAAGAAAGACCTTCTTCCTTCCATAACCAAATAAAATGATCCCTTTGGTTATTTATAGTCCTCACAGCCCAAAGACATCACTTGGCTCCCTACCACAAGCCCAGCCATGTGTTACTATATTAAAAAATGTGAAAATGTAATTATGGGGTACTCAAGCCAGTGTCTGCAGACAAAACCTGCCAGGAGGAAGAGACAGGAAACGTGTGCCCTTCGGAGCTGCGCTCAGCTTTTCCGCCTCAGGACTCCACCAGGGCTCACAGAGGAGGGATGGGGGCTGGCTCTGCAGCACAGCAAAGCCCCATCTGCCTCTGAGCAGGCAGAAACCAGCTTGCTGTAAACTGCAAGTGCAATCCTGACCAAAAAAAAAAACCCAACAAAAAATCAAATTCCCTCCCTGCCAATTCCAAGAGCCGCATCATTTACGCTTGGTCACACTGCGAGCCACCCTGTCTGCCCACAGAGGGGAAGAGGGAGTGGGGTAGGATGCAGCAGGACTTACCTCCCCTGCACAAGCCTCTTGCATCTGTCTGGAGCTTGGCCCTCTGTGGTGAAGCCATTTCTTACGCGTTCAAATGAAGAGCAGAGCATAGAGACCAAGGTATTACCCTCTCACACTCTCTTCCAGGTGAAGGGCTGGTGCTCCTGGGACAAAACACTGATCTTGATGTCTTTGCTCAGCTCTTGTGCATCTTCCCAATTCACAAGTCTCTTCTGTCCAGCTGCTCATTACTGTCCCTTTGCACGGCAGAAGGAAAACCTGTCACCCTTCATGATTTAATCCAGCTGGTCCCCACAGGGCTGCAAGCTCCGTGGCTCTGCTCCTGTCCTGAGCCAGGCACTGTACCCAGGCACAAATCCTGACATGGGTGACTTCACAAGGGTTCACAGCTTTAGGACCTGGAGATCCTCATTCTCCTGTCACCTGTTTAAGCATCTCCGCATGACTGTGGAGGGGGAGCAGCTGGGAGATGCTCTGGAGAAGGTAAAGCTCCCACCTGATGTGGCCAGTAAGCCTTTCCACGAGTGGACACCTTTGATTTTAATAAGTGACTCCCGGTTCACACTGGTCTGGATGGAATCAGAGTGGAGATAAGCTGAGACAAATCCAAGCACAGCACCACTTTCTCCGAGACCCCGGGACACCCACACAAGTAGCTAGTGAGGAGTGAAGGAATGAAGAAAGAAAAAGCACTTTTCCTCAGGGCACATGAGCTGTGACAGGAAACTTTAGAGAAACTTTGGGGGAGGGAAAAGTCATTTGGATGATGAATCGCCCACTGGCCTTCCACAGTAATTTCCAATCAAATTGTCTTTAGGAGGCTTCCCTGGGAGCAGGGCATAAAATCCTCTTCTAATACACACGGTCTCAGGGTGAAGAAGCCATGTGTATAACCTCAGAGTATGTATGTGTGTGTATATCTATCTATCTATCTATCTATCTATCTATTTATATATATACATATCTCCTGTGTTAACAAAGAGCTCACAGCCAGCTGTTCACCTGCTCCTTCCTTCCAATATCAGTCTTTTGTTTTTAGTCAAACCACAGCCGATCAGTTTCTCCCTCATTCCTGAACATTCACTGACAAAAAGGTGATTACTCACCGTCAGAGAGAAACGCAAGAGATACAAAATGCAAGAAATACGAGCAGTTCTCCCCACCCAGCACTGCCAAGGCAGACAGAGAGGGGCTGGGAAGGCAAAGTTTGCCCATTTTCAGCAGAAAACAACCCAGCTTTCCATACTGCCCAGCCAAAGCCAAGCACTCGTCTGCAATGCTCGCTTTTAAACCTCCTGCCAGGCTCATTCGCTTTGGGGGTTTGCAATAATCTGCAAGTTTCCACAATTTTGCACAGTCTGATGCTGTGATTAATAAGATTACAAGCTTGCCGGTGGAAGATGAAGCCCCAGGATGTTCCCGTAGTCTCACACCACTCGCATCCAAACTGCGCATCGCTTTAGGCTCTCTCAGACCCTGCTGCCCTTCCACGGATCCCGCTTGACGGTGCCTCTTTTCTGCAGCATTTCCCCCAAACTCCCTGCTCTGGCCAGAGCCGATGGGACCTCTCCAACGCAGTATCGGCAGTGCCACCTTCTGGCCTGCGACACGAATCCCAGCCACCAGCCAGGTCCTGCTGTGCTGCAGACAGGCTGGACAACACCCCCCCCCGGCCCCTCTTGGGGTACAGCTCCCATGGCCACTGGAATCCAAAATCCCACTGGATTTACTGGATCCAAATCCCACTGGAAGGTGATCCCCAAGGAACACCGACTGTACTGATCCAGTTCGCTGGATGGAAGAGCTGGGAGCACTCGGGTCCTTTCAGGGGGACATCAGTAACTGGTCCCTGCACCATCACCAAGTGGCACTCTTCCCTCCAGCTCCTTGTGGACCACCTTGGGAATCCTCACACTGTTTTCCCCCGCAGGAAGGTGAATAAGTAAAGGAGCAGCTGCTGATTCCCTGCACTATTATCATAGAATTCCAGAGAGGTTTGGGTTGGAAGGGACCTTAAAGAACATCCAGTTCCAACATCTCTGTGGGCAGGGACATCTTCCACTATCCCAGGTTGTTCCAGGCCCTGTCCAACCTGGCCTCGGACACTTCCAGGGATGGGGCAGCCTCAGCTGCTCTGGACAACCTGTGCCAGGGGCTCACCACCCTCACAGAGAAGAAATTTTTTCCTAATACCTGATCTAAATCTCCCCTTTATTAGTTTAAAGCAATTCCCTCTTGTTCTATCACAACATGTCCATGTTAAAATCACTCTCTATCTTCTTTACATTTTTTGGCCTGGTCTCCCAGGATCTCAAAATCGTCTGCTTCTCTTACTCCAAGTCTCTGTGTGCAAACAATGCTCCAGTATCAGTTCCCCGGGTACTGAAAGGAGCAGCCACTCTGCAAACAGCAGCAGCTCTACATTCCTTTTCAATGCTTATGGCTCTCACCTGGCTGGCAGATGCTCCACAGCTACTCTGCACCTTCTGCCCACTGGCAGGTGCATTTCCATCCAGGAGAACCTCAGATCCATCCCTGAGGTGCAGCACCATCAGCCACAGGAGGGTGAAAACCTATTTTCAGGAGCATGTCTGTAAAGCTGTTCTCTGGACTTCAGTATTTATTCCCTACATTATTTACAGCCATACTAAAAAATGAAGTGCTTCATGGAGCTTCTCTGTGGGTTTTGGCCACATGGAACAAATGGGATTTCCTGATGCTTGTATCACACTGGCAGCATTTCAGCAATTCCAGTGCAGCTCTCTAAAGGAGCACTTAATGCTCATTTATTACAGGCCCCATTACACCACTGGCAATGGCTAAAGGGGCCTTGATTTTTGCAGAAATGTCATTTATGCCCAGCTTATGTCCTTTTTACAGCATCCTGGTGTGGTATAAAAGAGGGACAGTGTATTGCACAGCTCCAGCTTGCATCCTGGAAGCCAGAAGTTTTCCACTCACCCTGGCTTTGGTGAGATGGGAAGACAATTCCAAGGAAGAGCCAAGCCTCCTTGAATATTTATTCTTCCCCTTCTTGCTACTCTCAAGCCCTTTATAAGGTTATAGTAGAAAAACAGGGGAAAACAATAGAGCAAAAGCAGGACTTGTGCTGGAAAGGAGGGAGTCCACTCTCTGTGTGGGGGATATGTAGCTACAGCACCTGGAAGAGGCCTGGGGGATTGGTGCTGGGAATCCCTGCCTGGAAAAGGCCTGTTTGAAGATGATGCACTTCTCTTTGTTCTGGAGTCTGCAAAACTCCTGTTTGTGACTCAGACCCAAGGGGTACTCCTGAAGGAATAACATTCTTTCTGGTGCTGTTGCAAAGAGGCCATGGAACCACCATGTGACCTTGGGAATTTTATCCCTGCCCTCTAAACCAGACAGGAATCCTTCTTTCCTCTCCTTTCGCTTCTTTAGCCCAGAAGTTCTCCAAGGCAAAGGCAGCCTCCTACACACATGGACCATGCTTGGCACAGTGGAGTCTGATCTTCACAGAATCACTGAATCCCAGAATTCCCTGAGCTGGAAGGGACCCACTGAGTCCAGCTCCTGGCCCTGCAGAGACCCCCCAACAGTCCCACCCTGGGCATCCCTGGCAGTGCTGTCCCAACACTCCCGGAGCTCTGGCAGCTTCGGGGCTGTGCCTATTCCTGGGGCAGCCAGGGCAGTGCCCAGTACCCTCTGGAGGAAGAACCTTTTCCTAATATCTAATATTTTTAATATTTTGGCTGGCTACTGCTGTAGCACATTTGGATGAGGAGAGTTTACACATGTGGGAAGTCCCTTCTAGAAGAAGTCTCCCAACTTAGCCTGGGAACTGCAACTGAGAGATGTTATCATAACAAAACACAGCCTTTATCTCCCAGTGGGAAACCTACCAAATTCCATTTTTTGTCTTAAACCTTATCAACCCCTTTGTAAAATACATCTATTAAAAAAATTAAGAATTTCCCAACTGAACTCACATTTTTAAATTTGATTTTAAAATTCATGTACAGTTTTGGTGACAAATGGGCAGAATTCCAATCAAGCTATCACCACTGCAATTAAAGTGATTTTTCTATCTGAATATATCTCTGACATGGAAAGAAATTACACTATCACTGTATAAAGCTGTTTTGATAGATCAGTTCCCTCACTGAGCATATTTTATACTCATCAAAACTATTTATACATCCTCACATAACAGAGCTATTCTAGGAATTTCAAATCTGAATAATAATATTAGTCATTCTTGAAAGAACAAACACATGCAGTATCCTCAATAATGCAACATACAAATCCCAGGGAAGAACCTGATTCCTTTCTTTGTTATGCCTGCTCTTGTGCACATTCCCGGATGCCTGTATGGATCAAGCATCCAAAGATTCCACAAAACCCAACTGAAGAGCAAAAGGAAGCACTCTGAGGCTATTTTTAAACATGCACAACATGCACCAAGTCCAAACTCCTTAACATACGCTCCTGAGAGCTTTTGTAAAATCCAGCTTAAGGGAATTAGGCACTTGGATCTAATTGAATTTTGGTGCGATATGGACACCTAAGTCCTTGAAGCTCATTTGGAAACTCATCTTATCCAATACAGGGTTCATTTTCCAGCTGAGAAATACCTTAGTAATGGTACACTTAACACTCAACAGCCATTTGACCTATTTTACTAATGTGTTTGGGAAGGAGGTTAATTAACAGTGGATAGCCATATCCTTAAGCTTAATTTTTCCAACAACCCTGCTCATAAAAGGAAAAACTGAGTACATATTAAAGGAAGCAAGCAATTAAGTTGCACAAATAGTGAGCTCATTGAACTGCAGCTGACTTCTATCATGTCAAAGAACAACTAAACACAGAAGCAATGAAAAGATTGTTGCCACGACCGCCACTGAGAAGTGCCTGGCAATAAAGATGAATAACTTCCTACTTGAAGATTACTGATTAAAGCTCTTAGGAACCAAAAGGTTAGACATAGGCATATCTGGAGCAAAATATTTTAATGCATGTTTGGCAGATTCTGTAACATATTTACAGTGGATTTAAAGCAAAGATTTATACAACTCCAGTAAACTCAGCATTAAGCAGCCTTTAAAATCACAGCAGTTCCAAACATCACAAGCACAGGCGTAACTGGTTCATTTTGATGCCTCAGAGAAGGAGCTACCCCTGCTGTTTCCCAAGGACAGAGGTGGAGAAATGGAGCAGTCACAGGCCTGAGCACTCTGTGGGAGGGAACTGGGCCTAGTGGGATGAATCACAGAATCCAGAATGGATAAGGTGGGAAGGGACCTCTGAAGGTCACTGAGTCCAACCTCTCTGCTCAAGCAGCGTCCCCTCGTGCGTGTCTCTCAGGATTGTGTCCAGGTGGGTTTGGAATGTCTCCCATGGAGAAAACTCCACTGCATCTCTGGGCCTGTTCCAGCACTCAGTCACCTCAATGGTGCGTAGAAAACATCAGGCCAGAGCTGGATGGACCATTTCCACCAAGCTCCATGGCAGAACTTACTGTCATCCCTAAAATGTAGCTCTTAACTGAGCAAAATCCTGTTCCACAATAGATACAAATACATATAAATACAGTTAACCTCATTTCTCACTTATTTATACCAGCAAGATCAGCAAGTTGGGAGCAAAATTCCCCAGAGCACTGTTTCAAAAGACTTTTTTCCTCCCTGTTTCTTGCTATGCTTTTCTGGAGTGTTTCCCCAGAAAAAAATTGCTAGTTGCTTGAAAAGGAATTTTGGTTTTCATGGTTTTAATGCAGATATACCCTGATGGAAATGCTTAGCTGGGTATTTCTGTCTCACCTGAACCACCAAGGCTATAACAGCCAAAATCCAGCGCCCACCACATCCACTGGGATAGATGCTCCATTAGTACAGCAGCAAACCTCCCATCTTGGTAATTTCTAAATGAAAAAATGCAGATCAGCCAGTTTAGGAGAGAGTACTATTTAGGAAGAGAGAGTGTGTGTGTCCCAGAGGAGCTCTTCTAGGACCATGAGGCAGGAGCCATGCAGCATGGACTTGTTCCTCCTCCTCCACAACACAACTTACAGCAATGCTTTCTTGGATTTCCAGTCACATGGAAGTGCAGGCCATCTACTAGTAAATCTGAACTTTATAACTTTATGACAATAACTGTGCTTTTCCTGGTGACATCCCATGGAATTCTATAGAGGCAAACTGTGGCAACCTCCTTTTCCTGCATCCTGAGACTCTGCACCACAGAGAAGGCCACTGGCCCAGACAGATGTGCACAGACAAGAGAGAGACATCAAACAAAACTGTCGGGCTCCAGTGGTGGAATGAGGGCAATGAACTATGCAGAAATGCAGGGAAAAGAACTGGAAAGGCAGTTTGGCTGGGAGCTGACAGTGAGAACATTCAGGCAGAAGACTCAGGAAAATTTATTCAGATAAGTTCTGATTATTTGCTGTCTGTGACTAAATATGAGGCACCTGCAAATGCAATAGAGCAAAAATCTACAAAGCAGAAAAGCTGCTTCATCCAGAGCCCAGGGACGAGTGGCTTTGTCTAGCAAAGACATTTTATTTTAGATAGAGAATGTATGTGCAGTTCCCTGACAAATGACCCTAAATATGATCATTACACTCTTAGTTCTCACTGTAAAATAGTTCTGTGCACTAATGACATGAATTTAGAGATCACAGTTTTGAACATTGGATCCAAAACCCAGACAGAAATCTGTGGGCTCAAACAACAATTAGCCCATTGGCTTTTGTGTGCTTGACCTTTATTTGTCTCACACACATCCTCCTCGAAGTCAACTGGCATCTTCTCCTGACTTAGGGAGATTTTGGTTCAAATACCTTCTTGTTCCCAACCACTGAATGCTGATGGAAGCAAGACTTGCTATTACAGCTCTTTTTAATCTGACTTGGAAATAAGTAACTTGGAAAAAGACCTCCTTTTCCGCCTACTTTCTCCTCTGACTTGTGTCTTTTGGCCCTTGAAATTTTTCTGAATCCACTTCCCCTGCAGTGAATCACATGAGGAAGTAAAAATCTTAATTGTAACACGAAAGTTAAACAGCAAGACATGACTTCATTGGAGTGAACATAAAAGGGCAAGGGATTGCTGGATGAGGTGAAAATCTTCATCTTAATTCGGGACTTCTTGGGATTGATACAATACAAGCATATAAGAGCAGAGGGAAGTGGAGTTTTTAAAATGTTTTTATTTTAGTGCCTTTCTCTATCCCCCTCAACTGCAACCCTGAGCTTTGGGAACACACTCACAGCAAGTCACTAACACAAAGCACAGGAATTAAACATCACGTTGACCCAGAACAGGCAAGACTTGCAAACCCAAAGTGCTCACTTACCTGCAGGAAGGTAACAACAAGCATTTAACTGGCCAGGGAGTGTCTCATTAGCATGAAGGTGATAGTGAGCCTTGGAACATGAAAGAGAGGCAAGATAAAAGGACAGTAGTGGGAAATACAGGAACTCTAATTACAGCAGCAGCAGGAAAAAGAAACCCAAGTGGTTTGCAGTGACTGTGTAACTCACAGATGAGCACGTGTTCCGTGTTCCATCTCTGTCCAATGCCAACAGTGGATCAGAGTCCTGGACTGCCTGCCCTGGCTCAAACTATAGGTTCCCCTGTCTCTAATTTCAGAAATACCCAATATTGGCCAACACCTTAGAAACAGCACAGCCCCTGATTGTCCTTTCTAGTCCTATGATCCATGAATTCTCTCTACATTTATGGGGACAAAGCAGTTTTCAACACTTAAGTATTTTTCTGATAAGCCTTATTTGCAGTCTCCCCTCACCAAATGCATTAAATTGTTTATTTAAACAGTTCCTTTAAAAAATTTACATTCACATTCATTGGCCAGTGAGAATTTGGTGTAAAATGAATACTGGCACAAGGCATTTCCTACCTATGGATGTATAAAAAGATAAATAGCAGTGTCATTTGGAACAGCATTTGTATTTTCTCTCTCATAAACTGTTTGGCCTAAAAATTTCAAATACTCCTTATATTTGTGGGGTTTTTTTCAGTATATTTAAGCCAATTTTAAATTCGATTCCTATTTGTCAATACATTAAAGAGCATTTGCTATGCAACATTTGGCTTTGTTCTTGCCAGACAACAGGAGCAAACTCATTCCCTGGAATATACCCACGGTGACAAGAAGATCTGGGAGGAAACAAAAGGCATTCCTGCACATCACATGCACAGGGATATGCCCAGTCCTTCTGAGAAAAATAAGGACATCTCAAACCGATGGATATTTTTCATTTTTTGTGTCATAAGTGCACGAATCACCACTTTTGTGCAGACTTTTTAAAAGTCAGACTGACAGAGAAGGCAGGAAAGCCAATAAGAGTAAATGAAACATACTTTTAAAGGAGCTTTTCATGCTCCTTAAATCAGGGCTTTCAAATCTTCTTCCATAGGCTCAGCTTTTCATATCTTACCAGTTTGGCAGAGTTGTAAAATCTCCTCAGAACAGATAAAAACTCAAGAGAGAACCATAAAAATTGACACTAAGAGAAATTGTAGGAAATCCACCACGTACTACCTTGACCAATTATGTTGACATGACCAGCATGCAGGAGATCCTGCCTGAGGATGGAAGCTCTGCAAAGTCAGACAAGGACAGATCTCAGCCACTTTTCCTTTAGCAACAGGTTACTGATTGTGCTGAACTTGCAGCTAAAGCTTCCAGCCAAGGATTAGGGGTTTAGGGCTAAGGTGAAAAGCATTTTATCCATCACAACACAACAGCAATTCGCTGAAAGGAAGAAAGGTGAAGAGAGGTCCCTTAGGTGTTCAGTGTGGAGCTGATGACAAAGCCTGTCCAAAGGTCATAGCAGTGGCCCTGCTACTCTTGTGGTTGTTCCTTAGGAGGTTTTAATCAATGGCATCTGCAGAAGTAACACAAGTAAGTGAAAATTATTTTATCAATGAAAATACTAATTCCATGCTGGGATAACATGGCATGACTGGGGTCCCAGCAGAAAAGGCTTCTACAAGAATAGGAAGGAATTTTGCAGAGCCAGAAGATCTTCTGCTGCCATTTTGCCTAAAAGAAAACTTCACTTTAAAGATTTGGATTTCTGCTGGAGATCTAAATGTGTTGTTGTTTTTCATGTATCGATGCTCCTACATGGAAAAGAAAAGAGTGAACTAATGCAGCTTAGCCTGTGGGAAGAAAATCACACCCTCCTGAAAGCTGGGTCTGACTCTTGTACTGAAAATCTTGGTGGAAAAGTTCTGCTTATGAAGCAAGCCCATCATCCAGCTAAATCAGGTAGAATCTGTAACAGCAGATGCAATTTTTAAAAAAATTGAATATAAACTATTTTAAAGTTTATATTCCACCATCCACCATCTCAGCATTCCTGGCAAACAAAGGCCATCAATACCACCTTCCTCACCAACTTGCTCTTGGAGAAGGATGAGCGAAGAGACTTCATGGGCTGGTGCTTCTCACCTCCAGGAAAACAGCATGGAAAGAATCTGCTTGTCACACTAGGAATTGAGGAGGGGGGGGTAAGAGCCAAATTCATGTCATTGCTGAAAAAAACCCCTCTTTTTGGTATAGGCATTACTCCTGGGCTCATTACGAGGAGCTATGAACTCGGTTTGACCACGGTGTTGGTGGGAGTTTCTGCAGGAGTGGGGGGAATTGAAGGGGGAAAAGGATATTAAATATACAGGATTATGATAATAAACAAAAAGGTTATTTTAGTGCTACTCAAGCATGCTTTTTCAAGCAATTTTAAAATTCATATGAAAAATACATGCACATGAGGAATTCAGGGTTAGATTTCTTCCTTCCCCACCCCCCGCCTGCAGCTACTCCGTTTCTCCTGGCTTGCCCTGTTTGCTGAGCCACGTAAGTTGTGAGCAGTTTATCTTCAGAGCTGTTTTGCTGGTTTGTTTGTGTTTAGCTGGAGTTCTGATCCTTTCTGGTTAGCATCTTTCACTGGTAATTACAGGCAGTGTACCGTGAAAAGGTTAGTTTGGTCAGTGGAGCAGAGGGCTGGGCGGGAGGGGGAGGGTTAGGAGAGTTTATCAAATGATCAGAGATGCCTTGTTGGCGCTCATCCTTTGTAAACAATAAGAAATGTCAGCGTGGCTGGTTGCTGTCACTGCTGACAGTATAAAGAGCAGAGAGTGTAGCATTCTTTTGGAAAGCTGGTTTACTGGGAGAGGAAACAAGGCAATGGGATGAAGGCACTTGGTGGATATCCGAGTACCTTGGGAAAAGAGAGGAGTTTGGGCTTCTCACTCAGCAACCTAATGAAAACTAGACAAATAGTCCTGCATTTAATATATAGTTTCCACCAATTCATGCTTCTTTTGTTAGGAACAATTCCAGTCTGTATTGGAAAGAGACAGTTAAATATAAAGAAATCATTTCACATTGACAAGCAAGTTTCAGATTAAGAAGCCAGAGGAAGTTTATGAAAGAAAAGAGATCTGCATTCGGATAGGTAAATTTCCATTCCCCGACCTCACATTCCTTCAACTTTGCAACAAAAAGGGGGGAAAAAAATCTGATGCCTGAACAAATAGTCAAATGGTAATCGGGAAGCCTAAATAAGCATCTGTGTTATGAAATGCTGGGATACAAACAGCCACAAGTAAAGCAGAAACTTTGAAAAGTCTGTGAAAGAACTGCAGCAGAAGTAGGAGCAACATGGAACAATTTACAAACACAAAGCTATACCTGCAGGCAAACATTTATCTAAAGGAACAGAATGTTCTGCTATTCAGAATCTCAGAGGAGAATGTGTCCTGTAAAAACACAGATACTTTTCCAAGATTTAACTGGATCAGTAAACCCAGCCTACCACATTATGCAGCATTTCTAATATGTGGCCAATCTTCCTAAACTAAAATAAAACCCAGTGTAAAATAAAGGCAGATTTTCTCCAAGAAAACAAATCACACGTGTTGAATTGTAATAAACAACATACTGTCAAAACAGTGTTATTTAAAACAACTGACAGCACTCCATATTCACTGCTGCCTTGACACACAAAGTACTGAATGGATTTTGAGAGTTATCAGTCTATCAGTCACCCTGGGAGATTTATTGCACTCGAGTCAAATAAAACTCACAGAGCTGTTTAACTCTTGATCTTCTAGACTCCACAGAAGGAAAAGGAGAGTGAAATTAGTCTGGGAAAACAGGCAGGCTCTCTGAAGCAGAACTTCAGGTGGTGTTAACTGACACAACTCCCTTGCACTCCACTCCTAAACCCACAGAGAGAGTCCACATCCATCCCTAGTCCATAGAGATGGCACTGCCACATGCACATGCCTATAAAACCACTTGGTAAATAAATTCACACACCCAAAATACAGACATTTAGAGGCACAGAGGTGGCAACATTCTTAAAATTCAGTGTTTTTTCACTCCAGACTTGGGATACCTGGTGCCAGAGACCTTCCCTTGGCAATCACAGCCCTGGCAGGTGCCCTAAATCAGTCATCAACATTGCTGTGTTGCATGTTTCCCATGTTCCACTGTGAAAATGTGTTTCATCTTTTCCACATGTTGAAAATCATGTTTGGTAGCTGTAAGGGACTCTGGAACAGAGCCCCAGTAACCTGGAATTTTCCTTTATTCTGTGTCACAATAGTAAGAGTGGATTTAAACCCAGACACAGATGAGGCCTCAGAGCTTCCACCATCAGTGGTTTAGACTGCTGGAGTCAGCGAGGATGTCATGAGCTTCACTGGGCACAAGATCAGGCCATACCTCTCATACCTAAAACTGCTTTATTTCCTGGGAAATCCTACTGCCAGTGAAATCAGCAGGAGTTTCACCTCAAAACTTAATAACTCATTCTAGAGCTTTTATTCCTCAATGATAATCTCAAAACAAAGCGGGCATTATCAGTGACCTAGTCTTGCACAGGGGTAAGTGGACCTCTAAAATATTTATTTTCCTTTTTTTTTCCCTCCTTCTTTTTTAATTGCAAAGTAACAAAAGGGAGTCGTGCTGTTTGGATCACTTTTCATGAAGTAAATCTACAGACCCAGTTCTTCAAGAAACGATTGTTCTCGAACTGCTTTCTGAACTAGCAAATAGTAAAAATAAAATAAAATAAAAAAGATTTGCCTGTCATGGGAGTTGGTCAATAAAATGCAACAGTGTTTATTACAACATTTAAAGTCTGTGATTAAGAACACCAAAAGGCCTAAACTAGAAAGGGTTTTAGCCTGTAATTTCCCTACAGTCCTGGCCTGTACTTCCTTATGAGTTAGCTCAGCAGGGCTTTTCTTCCATGTCCATCATCAGCTTGTAATTATTGCCATTCTCAAAGCTATGCCAGATGGGCTCTTTAGAAGCCGGCATGCAGCTTGTTTATGAGAGAGCGAGCTGTAATATTACTCTACACAGAGACCTATCTGGTCCTAGTCAAAGAGCCATCGTGTTCCCCCCTCCCAGCCCTCCTCACTCTCCCTGCTTCCCTGGGCAAGGCTCTGCCTTTCAGCTCGCTTCCCCCTCGGAATGGGCACGGCATGGTGATACTGGAACCCAGAATGTGGAGAATGAGCCCGGTCTCTCACTATTCACCCTCCCCAAAAGGTGTGTCGAAACCCAGGCAAGACACTGATGTTTCCCTCTTTCTGCCACTTGGGATGTTTCCCACTTTCTGGGATGTTTCCCTCTTTCTGCCACTTCCTTCCTCCTCTCTGAACTTGTTTCTTCCTTAGAGCGAGGACTGAGGTTTAGGGACGGGATCTCCCATGCTAGGAGAGGATAAACATTTGTGGAGAGGCTGAGGTTAAGCAGCGGTGCAGGGAACGGAGAGGGAATAACCCGGAGTTCATCTCGTTAGAGGCGGGCAGCGTTAGATATCTGGGAAGGCCAAGACAGTGCTTCTATCAGTAGTTAATGAGGCAGGACTTGCAACAGATAGCCACTTTTAACTTACAAAAGCTTTTAGATGTCTCTGTTTACTTTGATCCATTTCAGTTCATTTGAGCCTTTTTTCTTTCCCTTTTTTTTTTAACCTTCCCCCTCCCCACAGCCACCACAGATAAACTGCTTTCCCCCTTCTCCCCCCATCTTAACTCAAACAATAGTATCATTTACCAACTTTTATACTTAACAAGTTTGAAGATCTTTAGTCAAGTTCTGCTACAATGGCATAAAGAAAAAACATGGCTCTTGAGAACACCATCATAAAGAGAGAGGGAGGGGAATCTGGCTGCAGAGACGTAATTAAAAAATCCGACTGCCGAAAGATAAATGAAAGGAAGGGGGGTGGGAATAACAGGAAAGGCTGCATTTTCAGGAGAGATTTAAAGTTATTTGTTCCTGATTGGGGGAACTGCTCATTCTTTTATCCCTTGTTATTTTATCCATGTGATGCCAAAAGAACTTTCTTTGTTAAAATGTTCTCAGAACGGATAAAACTAATTTGCTGGAATGTGAAATAATCCAGAAAGTAAGAGGACTGTGCCTAATGTTCACAGACTGAGAATGGCAAATTAACCGGCCACAGTTTCCAGTCCCTGGGGCACAGGACTGGAATTTAAAGCTTCCGAAGAGAGCCCTGGTGCTAATGGATTTGCATGAAACTTGGCATGCTAATGGAGATTGTCTCTTGTAATGAGCTTTTAATTAGGTCTGCTTGGTGCTTGACCTTCTTGTAATATGGGGCCACTCCTCAGATGACAGCATTTCTAACCCACAGGTGTGGATAAACAGAGCCTGTAAACAGACACGACTTCCCCCACAGCATTCCCGAGATCTTCTCCCCCAGCATTCCCCGAATCTTGCCACTTCCTTCCCTCAGATTGCTCACCTCTTCATCAGTCACTATTTCTTCTCTCCTGAGCACATCCTTGTTTCCTTGATTATTATTTTGAAAGAGATTTTAAGTCAGTTGTTTTCGTTTTCTTGTCTGTTTAAAGATAATATTCCCACCCAACTGGAAAACAAAACAAAACCAGCCGCAGGAGGCTGCTGTTGTAAGTACACATGGGCAGCCACAGCATGGCACAAGGATGGCTCATGGATTCTAAGAGTTCTCTGGATTCCCAATGTCTTTCCAGAAAATAAATGTGGGGGAAAGCTTTTCTTTGCTAAACAGGCAGCCAGAACAGCCATTTCTAGACAGACACATGAGCCCAATTACAGAGGCTGTACCACCCTTGAATAGCCCTGAACACAAGGATATGTATTTTTGTGTTTTCATATTCCACCAGAAAGGGTTTCTTACCCCTCACTGTGTCTCTCTGAGTCACCATTCCTGCCTTTCATGCTCGCAGGGTGCCCTTCAAATGCTGCCAAGATGTGGTAACGTGCTGGAAGGCAGTGCCTTTTGGGAACTGTGTGAATCACTTCTCACAGCACCAAGTTCTCACTGGGGAGGCTACCAGCAACCAGGCTTTCCCAAATGCTCCAGATCCTCTCACTGAGCAATTTTTTTCTTAAAACTCTGGGTGTGAGTCTGTACATGTGAATATGTAGCTAAAGAACAACGGATGCCAGTAAATAAATCTAAATCTTTCTTTCACAGCAGCCTCTGCCTGTTCCCCTGGTTAGGAATACAACCAGCAGGCAACCTCAGAGGATACATATTCATGGATTCATAGAGTGTGAGGCCAGAAGAAACCATTAGATCATCCAGTGTGATTTCCTATATATCACAAGCCATTAACTTTCACTGGGTTCCCCCTGTGCTGAACCCAATAATTTGTGTTTGACCAAGTGTGGCTCGTAGCTGACACGAACCTTTCATGAGGGTGGCTGGTCTTGATACGATGACATCAAAAGATGGAGAACCTATTGAGCCTTTTGCTACAATCCTTGGGTTCTTTAATTATTAAATACCCCTTTCATGAGAAAAGGTCTCATTTTCAGTTCAAATATATGTAGCTTCTGGTTAGCAGGTTTCTCCAGTAAATTTCTCCAATGGCATTTCTCCAATAAATTAAAAAACACTGTAAGTATTTTATATCTGTGAAGGTATTTATACTCTGAGATAATTTACTATCAATCTTTTTTTTGACAAGATAATCTAATTGAAATTAGGAAGCCCTTGCTTAATTTATACTTGCTGGGAAAGACTCAGAACTACTTGTCAGCAATGAAAGTGAAAAGGCTCTGAGGAACAAAATCTGCCAAATTCCATAATGGAGAAAGATTATTAAAGATACCTGCATTGGAGATATCTATCCCTGGGCTTTTCAGGAAAACAAATGAAATAGATAATTTAGAGAGCATATAGCCTGAGTTGGTTTAGGCCGCTCTGTCTGGAAGACTGATACACCTTCATTCTCTTCAGGCAGTATTTTGGGAGTTAGACAAGTAGCTGAGGTGGAGACAACTTGTGTTAACATCTTTATGTGGCCCCTTGTCACTATTAACATCCCAGTAAAAATTGTGTCAATTCATATCAATCTAATTCATGCCAACCTGAAACTGAATAACAGCTTTTTTTTCTACTTTAACTTGTACAAAAGGTAGAAAAGCCTGAAGTGCATTCCTAAATACTCTGGCTCTACCCAAAATAACTCTTAAAACCTTATTACTGCCACAATATCAACCTTCCCTTCTCGTCCTTCTGTCTGGAGCAAAGGCTTCAGATGGAAAATCTGAAACTGAATATTATAATTTAATCAAAATGCAGACACTCCTCTTGGCACATGCTTCAGATGAAGATAAAGGACAAGCACAAGACAAGTTTGTCCTTGTGGGATGAGTCATGGGAAGATCAGCTGTCAAGGCCTACAACTCATTTGGTTCTTCTTACAGATGTTTTTACAATTAAGAAAAGTGACTTGAGTGTCAAGTGGGAAAAAGAGTATTCCCCCAGGATTCATCCATTAACTCTGTCAGCAGTACCCCAAGCCTCCACATCAGAGCATGTTCCTTGCCTGTTGACAATACAATAAAGAATGACTATTTACCATATGGTAATTATAGTTCAAGATGTGTTGTCCACATGGATTCTGCTTTTGCTTCTCATGTATCCATACAGGCAGTCGAGGTCTTCAGGAATAGCAGTGCCTATGGAAACATCTTTATGGCTGGATTTGTGTCTTCAGAAGAGCTACCATGACCACAAAATCCTTGCTGAATGCCTCAGGGCTGTGAAAAGGTCAAAGAGAAAAATCCATACTTGAATCCTAGTGAGGTATCCTCAAGGATTACTCCAGGTACTTTCTGTAAAGTGAATGAACGAGCAGATGAAAGACAGTATCTTGCCACCAGCTCTGTAATGAGGTATTAGGGAGGAGTGTTGAAAAGCCGTGGAAAGTTGTTGAGATATTCAAAACCCAAGAGGGAATGGTAATTTTTTTTTTTTTTTTTTTGGGGGGGGGAGGAGGAAATATAGCAGGAATTAAAAAAATGTCTCCTGATTGTAAATTCTCTCTCCTCTGGTTTTAAGTTACAGTAGAACCTACAGTGGTGAGATCTGGGAGCAAGCTAAGGAGAGATTGTGTCTAGCACATTTCTAAGAGTTTCTGTCCGAGCCAGGAGCTTCCTCTGCACATCACAAGGGTTACAATGGATGTAAAATGTTCTTCTCAAGTCAGTTGCAGCTTGGATGCTTCGACAATGATATGACACATATGAATGTATTAAAATTGACAACTGGAATTTTCTCCCAGAGTTTTTCTCCCCAGATGTCCTAAGCCCTCCTGGTGAAACAAGAAGCAATTCTCCTTGGAAGACTGGCAGGTAACATCAACCCTAGAGATATATGGAAGCCAAAATCAATACTCTCAGTACTGAAAAAGTTTGATCTCCTATTTTCCAATCGGCCACAGGAACAGGATCTAAACTGCATAATCCAATTATTAATTAAAGTAATAGTGTCTTCTTTATCTCTTATACTGTCTATCTATCCAGATATAGTTTATTAAACTTGCTCCTGTTCCTGATGTTTCAGCATTCCACCAAAAATAACTGATGTAGTTACTACCTGAATCCTTAAGGTGAAAACCTCTTAATCTGTTGGACAGGAATTCTTAAAAAAGGTCTTCCTTGGGAAAAGAAAAGAACATGAAATAGATCTACCATTAGTGGTTTTCCCTCTGCTCTTCTTTGCTATTGCTTAAAAGAAATCAGAATTACTGGACAATTGAAAAAAGGACAATGGAAGGGTGATAAGTACCAAAAAAAAGTCTCCTGAGCATAGTCAAAATTCAAGAAAAGCTTGGAAAAGAACAATTCCTTTGCAGGTAACTAAGTCCTCGTGAAGCCTTTTATTGACCTTTTTAACAAGGGTGTGAAAACACTGAGCATTCCTCAATTCTCCAAAGGCTCCTTACCATTTCAGCAGGCAATCTCAAACTATTTGAATCTGCCTTTTAGACAGAATCACCACAAGACAACAGGCCTGGGTAGAAAATTTCATTTCTTTATCTTCAAGGTACACTGCTCTAAACTTTCCAGCTAAGGAGGAGGTTTTATGCCTTCAAGAGCAGGTTTGCTTTGCCCCAACAAAATTAGCAACTTCCTGGATAAATTGTGGAATGCCAACAGTGCAAATGGGGATACAAAGTGATATCACAGCCTCTGTGAAAAGAACCAGCATTAAATAGATCATCACTTTTTTCAGGTCAGAAAACCAATACTGTTTTGGCTAACAAAGACTCTCCAAATCTTCTTAGCCTGTTCTTATGCCAGCTTCCTGAATTAGGAGGAATTGTAGGGAATGTGGATAGCATTTCCAGTCTTCACAGGGAGACGTTTCCAGCCTCCCTTGTTAAAAGAGGCCAGAATACATTCAGCTTCAAGTTTAGTCCTGAAACAAAGGTAAAACTTTCTGTTACCTCTAACTGTAAATACAGGTGCATCTAGAAACCTTTTTTTCAAGATTATTCACCATATTGTGTAGTTTCTCAGGGAACCACATGCTTTGAAATTCTTTATGGGGTGATCATTATTAGATGATCATCTGCCCTAGAAAGCTGGAAAACTTAAATTCTAATTAGAATTCAAATTCAAACCAGCACAATCTTTTAAGGTCTAATTGAATTTAAGCTGCCTCCTCACCCCAGAGATTAGACCTTGCTCTCCTCCAATACAAAACTGTGTGTGAATTTGAAAATCCAGTGGATGTTTGCCTGTACAGCACATTTAAGTGAGAACAGGAGAATTGCCACACTGGGGCAGAGCAAGCATCAATATCTTTTTCTCAGTAATGATCCTAAGGAGACATCCAGGAAAGAGCAAGAACAGGACCATAATTTCTGATACTTGTCTGAGTACTGTTCAGCTCCAGCTGTGCTCAGCCTGCTGGATTTCATGGTTCTTCTGTTTAGAAACTCTTCACAGATCTGTCTTAAAACTGCTTGTACAGATTCCCTTGAAACTATTTTTGCATCCATCTGCACATCCTCTGATGAGGAGCTCCAGGGATGAACCACCCATCTCCTCTGTCTGGTTTGAACAGGTCTCCCATTAACTGAATTAGCTCTCATTGCCCTCCAGTTCTTGTGCTGATGTATGAACAGCAGATCCCTATGGATACTCTCTGCATCAATCAATCTTGACAGCTTTTCCAGGCTGACAAATCCCAACCACCACCCCAGACATTTAGCAGCCCTGTTGTTCTCTGAAGGTTCGGCTGGAGCTGTGCCAGGGGAGGTTTAGGTTGGGTATCAGGGAAAGGTTCTTTCCCCAGAGGGTGCTGGCACTGCCCAGTGTCCCCAGGGAACGGGCACAGCCCCGAGGCTGCCAGAGCTCCAGGAGTGCTTGGATAGCACTGCCAGGAATGCCCAGGGTGGGATTGTTGGGGGGTCTCTGCAGGGCCAGGGGTTGGACCCAATGATCCTTGCGAGTCCGTTCCAACTCAGGCTGTTCCATGATTCTGGGATTTTAAGATGAGGGTCCAGAACTCTACACCACACTGAATGAGTAGGCAATAAATTGATTTATAGAACAATTTAATGAGCTTCTCTTTTCATCTCCACTCCCTCATGATTCCTAATATATGATTTGGACTTTTTGACCGCTGTTAAGCATTGAATTGACATTTCCACAGAAATATAAAGAATCCTGTTGATCATTGCATCTTTTATCCTGAGTAGTAGTGGCCAGTTTAAAGTGGCAGTGGTCAGCTTAAAGCTCCTCACTTTAGAGTGAAACCCAGATCCTGTCTCCCAGTGTGCATCCATTTACAGGTAGGGCTGCTGAATTTCACCCTCTATTTTGTTTATCAATCCCTCATTCCTGACAAGCTTCTTCACATTCTTTCACTATCCATCAACAACTTTATTCCCTTGACTAAATCCTGCCTCATCACCAGATGTTCTCACTGTTTCCTCTCCTCCCCTGACCACTTATAAGTGCATTTAACAGCACAAGCTCCAGCTCAGGGCTCCACTGGTGAACTTCCCTCACTGCAAGAACTGATTTATTTGGTTACTTATCCATGCAAGGAGCTTCTCTCCTATCCCATGACTGCTGAGTTATATTAAAACATTTTGTGGAGAATTTTATGTGCAGTCTTTTGGAATTCTCAAGTGGATTATATCTACCAGATCAGTCGATTCACTTGTTCATTGATCCTTCCAAAGAGCTCCAAGACATTTTTAAGGAAGGACTTCCCTTCACAGGTGCAATGTTGACTCTTCCCTGCCATGCTGACTCTTCCCAAGTGAGCCATATTTACGCATGTGTCCATTACATTTTACTCATTTGTCCATACAAACACCTGCATTGCACTTCTGGAGTTCACTGAATCCTGGCTAAAGTCTTTTGAAAAACTGGTGTTATATTTGACCCTCCCAGTGTTGGGAAAGACTGGGAAAGCTGGAAGCTATAAGGCTCACGCAAGTGACCCATGGAGCTGCTGTTCAGATAATATCTTGTCTTTTCAGCACATAGAAATGGTCAGAGCTCAGCCCAACTGCTCAGTTCAGGCACAAGAGATCTTAATTGCCATGATTGCCTTTGCTCTCTACGTGAAAATTCGAAAGCAAACATGCAAAACCTTAACCTCACTGCTCTACCCAGACACTGCCAGTTTACACTCCAAATTATTTAGTTTTGTAAAAGCAGACAATGAGGGCTTTGTTCAAGAAAAATGCAAGGAAGCCAACAAATAAACAAGACAAAGATAGACCCTGGAGATAAACATTTCAGCTTGGGACATTGGCAGTGTGGTCTCAGTTATCAAACCCAAGTGATCCTGGTGAAGAGGGCAGGGAATCTTCCTGCAGCCACCTCAGAGTGCACAGAGAGGGCAGGCACTGATCCCCAACATCCTCCTGTCCTTCGTTTCCTACCCCAGGTGCTCAAAACAATGCTCTTGAATGATATAGTTTCTTCTCAAAAATAAGGGCTTCTTCTAGGGTTTTTCAAACCTCCTGCTCTCCCATTCATTCCCCTCCTGGTGACTCCAGTTCCAACATCCACATGTTCCTTCCACATCTGCCAAAAGTTTCCAGCCACCACATCTCCCTGCCTCACCTTGTCCATACCTTTACCCCTTTCACCTCAAACCTCAACTACCTCATCCATTTACTTTAGTCCTTCCTAATTAGTTCATCTCCTCAGGGTAGAGACTTCCTTCCCTTGGGCTCCCAACATTTTAATGGCTGACTCTCAACATTAATTCACTTTCTTTTATGTGCAATAGTGATGAAGGGTCAGACTATACCCACTATTTTACACATGACACTTAATCAGGGAGAATCTAAGTTATTGAGGCTCACAGAGACAATCTTTCACAGCAGAAAACTGAACCCACGTCTCCCAGGTCCACAGGAAATGCTGTAATGATGGACCAGCCCTCCTCTCTCAGGTGGTGATCCCACTGTGGAAGTGGTGGTGGCACGCAACAAAAAGAAATTAATTGTTCTAAATACGCATGGCCCTGGTCCATATTCAGACCTCTGTAGTGTTCACATCACAGACCTGTTTAAGCAGGTGAAGCAGAAAAAATGGAGTGGTTGCAGCCCCATCCTGAGATAAAGCACTATCAGTACTCTGCAGCTCAGCTAAAGGAAGGCATCCAAAAAAAATTCCATTTGCCAGCAGAGCAGGGCAGTGATTTTGTGTAAAAGGAGCCTCAGCAGTGGGTAAGCCCAGCAGCTCTGGCAGCACCAGCCTGTTTGTGCTAACGATGACAGCTGCACACAACTGGGAAGGTTTGTAACTTTGCATGTTTCCAACCCATTTAGTTACCCTTTTCAGGAGCGCTGTCCAAGGGGAATGGCCCAAGGCCTTGTCTCACCCCTCCCTGGAAATAGAAAGGCAGCTGGTATATCCCACACTGTACCCACCGCCTGTAAAAATTTATGGCATCCAGCAGGCCAGGGACAGGAGGAGTTTCAAGAGCTAAAGCCACACTCAGGGACTGGTGCATTTGCCAAGAGCCTACAGAATGAAGGGAAGATGGGTCTGAGCCTCAGGACTGCACTCCTGCTCACGGGTCCCATGCCTGCGGACCCCTTGTCGTGCAAGCATTCCCAGACAGATCAGGGAACAAAGTGTCAGACTTCCTTAGATTACTCACATGAACCAAACAAGTGGGATTTGGCCTGAATACAGGAATCAGTCAGTTATCCACTGCTAAAATGTAGAGGATAATTGAAGATGAAAGGCAGCTGTAAACAAACAGCAGACCAGAATATTACACTATTCAATAGCACAAGGACTGAGCGGCGCTCGGAAAAGTACATTCCTGTCCATCTGAAATGGCAGGATAAACTTTGATAAACAGGACATCATTATCAAATTATGGGTCAGATAAAGTGTCCTCTGCCACACAGACGAGAGGGAATGTTGTCACCCACAGGGGGAGGAGGTGATGCCAGGACCTGGCCCTTCTTGCCTGCACACAGTGGGGGAACTGAAAGTCAGGGAGGAAGGGAAAGGTGAAGAGCTGTGAAGAGAAAAGTTGCTGCTCCTGCTGCTGGGGAGAAGGAGAGGACAGCAAGGCAGCTGCTGTTGCTGCCGGGAAAGGCCATCTCCTCCAAGCACCCCAACTTCTCCATCAAAGTGGTAGTGGAAGAGATGGCTCTCCCAAGGTCTGGCATGCACTGAGCAGGCATCAGGGCCAGGAGTCTGCCAGCTCCAAAACTGCTTAGAACTACACCCCTGGTCCAATTCAATATTCAGACCAGATGTACGAGTCTGCCGAGGAACACATCCTGCCCTTGGTGCTTCTTCTCACTAGCAGAACCAGAGGCAGCACCAGATGGTGGGAATCCCCATCTCTCCATGCGCCCACTCCCACACAGGGTGTCTGAAATTCCCCTTGATATCCCATGATGACATCCCTGTGCTGTCCCATGGCACAGAGCATCTGCTAAAATCCACCATCCTGCCACGTGTGCACCATGTCCCTTCCGGGCAGCTCCAAAGACCAACCCTGTCAGGTCCTGCCCAGGCCTGGCTGCAGCCCAGCTGACCCGCACAGGCAAAGAGAAGGGTCAGTCTCATTTACAGCAAATGACACAGCCACAGGGTGAGACTGAGATTTGGCTCAAAGCCTTCAGTGTGATCATTGCTGCACCACCCCCAAGGAACTGGGAGAATCAAGCATAACCCCTTCCCTGCTCACCACATGTTGCAGAGTGGGGGGAACTATGGCAATCCTGTGGCCAGAACATTTTGCTTTTCCCTCATTCCAGCTCAACTCCACTGACTGGCACACTGTGAGAGAAATAAAATACCTAGAGTTTCTCCCTGGCCTTTTTCACCACTTCGCTGCTCATCTCTGCACCATCACTCCTGCCTCTCATCTCTGGGGGAAGGGGGGAACCAGAGGCTCCCATGCTGGGTGGGAACCTTGCACGTCCTCGTGCAGCTGTGCTATGGCTGGTCCAGTTCAGCACATACTGTGGGGATGATTCAGTCGCAGTAAACTCACCACAATCTGTGTCTTTTCCTTTTTTAAACACGATCATTCCGTTTCCAAGAACAGACCAATAGCTTTTATAAGCCCTACAAATATTCACCTTTAAAAATACGCTCCCTCTTTCTGGAGAAATTACTTTTATGTCTATTTTTAAAGTACAAAGGAGTTGTGGTTCTCCATGCGGTTTTACAGTTTATGGTCCCACACATTTTGCAAACTGTAAAATAAGGATGTTTCCCTAGTGGAAAAATTTCACTATAAAAAATTCATAGAGTTTCCTGTTTTCACATGGGGCTTCAGTATTTTCTCTTTAAAAAAATATCACCCCTATGGAAGAATCTGGTAGAGCTTAATGGCAAAGGAGCAGCATGCTACAGATGTGGGAAATGTCCAACAAAATGCAATGGGAAATGATAACCTCTGTTACGAAAGTCATAGAGTAATTCAGAAGTCCCTTTTACAGTTTTCATTTACTGATTTGTGCCTTTCTTCAGGAGGTTATTTTTCATTACAGATTGACTGGGTTCAGCCTTGCTACATCCCATGTTCCACTGAGGTAGAACAGGATAAGAGCACAGAACAGAGCTTGCAGCCCAGGAGTGCTTTGGGACACACACCACAGGGACAGAGGGATCTGCAGCATCCTGGTGTGTGCAGCAGGTGTGACAGTGACTCCACAGAGTGGGGCTGACAAGAGGGACCAGGAGAGCCCCTGGAAAAGGATCAGCAGGACACTAAGCATATGGAGGGCGTTGCACTCACAGCACAGGTTGCACAGGCTTATAGCAGAGGGACTGAAACATCACAGAACCACAGATTCACAGGACAGTTTGGGTTGGGAGGGACATTAAAGCTCATCTTATTCCAACCCCCTGCCATGGGCAGGGACACCTTCCACTATCCCAGGGTGCTCCAAGCCCCGTCCAACCTGGCCTTCAGGGATGGAGCAGCCACAGCTTCTCTGGGCACCCTGGGCCAGGGTCTCACCACCCTGACAGGGCGGAATTTCTCCCCAATGTCCCAGTATACCACCTAACCTAGCCCTCCATCAGATTGAAGCCATTCCCCCTTATCTGCCACTGTCTTATCCCTTCCTCAGGAAACCTCCTCTCGTGAGGATCTGCTGGAGGAGCCTGTGAGGGGAAAAGGAAGAAAAATGTGCCATAGGAGAGTAATCAAGGAGGTCTTAAGGTCTCCTGGGATGTCTGGGTGGCTGATGCAACTTTGATACCACTCATTATTCAGGGCTTAAAGTGCTTAAAGGCAAACCCTCTCTCTCCTCCACTTCTCTTTTCTATCCTTCACACCTCACTTGTGTACAAGAGTGACAACGTGACTTGTGGCAGCAGCAGGATGTCACTGCATGGCCACCCTGTAAGGGAGCATTTGTACAAGATGAGGACTGATCCAACAGCCCAGGGAAAGGAACTCTGCTGCAGCCTGGGGTGAGAACTGGCTTCCTCCTTCCCTCCTGGAAAGCAAGATCCTAGATTACAGCAATGACAGCAGCAAGAATAATACCTTGCCTGTGTGTTCAAAGCCCTGCCTGGATTTTTTTGTGGCTGTACAAATGGGCCTGTTGACAAATATTAGTGCTCAACACAGCTTTTGCTTCCTGTGTATCAGTAAATCACCAGGGCTGCAGCAGAGCTATGAGTATTTGTCTCACAATACTTTATGTACAGTCATGATCTGAGCTCTCACAGCTGCCTTTTTCACTCTATTTATTGTGATTTCAGCAATGCAGGGATACCTGGACAAACTTACAGCTTTGTTTTATCACATACTCACCACATAATGTTGTCACATAATGCTTATCACGTAAGACTATTGGTATTTTCAGTGTAGCTCAGAGGGGAAGCCCCCCAGCTGGGCAACAAATCTTTTCTAGAACTTTTTGCACCTGGAATAATGTCTTGAAACCTCTACAAAACCTTGTGAAAAGAGTTATTTTGTCACAGAAGGAACAATGTGTTTGGCTTCTCTTCACTTATCCCAGATGAATTAGCCAAATCAGAAAATCCAGTACTGTCAATGGAGATTGTGTGAGTTCAGTTCAAGACTGTCAATCTAGAATCTGTTGTTCAAATCTGCAGATAACATGAGGCTGCCTGGAGTGCCTTAAGACAACTAGGAGTCACACTGAAATATCCTAAATATCTTTCACTGCACAGAAGACCTGGAAACTTAGGTAAGGGGACACAGACATCAAGAAATGTACTACAGTCACACAGCCAGGCAGTGTAGAGCCAGTAATTAAAAATTTCTTTTTTATGTTTAAAATTTCTTTAAGTATTCTTTGCATTCCCTCTGCAATTTTCTGCTTTTCCACACTGGTCCAAGGGCTGAGCACAGCTGGGGACAGGGATTTCTCTGCAGGTTCTTCTGTATATAAACTGGCTGAGCAGGACTGTGGTGCATGAACTGGTCACAGATTTCTCCACACCTAAAGCCTCTATGAGCTTTTCTCTTTGGGCTGGGAAACAGCACAGATTCACATCCCAGAATTCAAACTCAATTCACTTCCTATTCCCCCTCTATATTCCTTTTTTTTTTTTTCCTCTCTCTCTCTTTTTTTTTTTTTTTTTTTAGCTGAATGGCCATAAACTTCACCAGCAGATTCCATACGGGTTATGTTACACCACCACCTGACTCCAAATCAATTACAGTCCAAAGGGATAGAGTTGCAGAGAGTCTGTGAAGCCCAGCCCTGGGGTTTCCATGAGGGACAGAGAAACTACAGTGCTAAGAACAGAGCCTGGAGATCCAGCTGAAAGAACTGAGTGATTTCACGATGAAAGCATGGACTGGGAGGCAGGAGAGCCAGGTCTGTGTGCCCTGCTGCTGGCTGCCTGCATGAGATCAATCTCTTTACTTCATACCTTAGTATATAGCTCCTTGCACACCAGAGTCCCCCATTTCTGGGGTTTCTCTGTGCTATCGTAACCCAAATATTTCATTATAAAGATGCAGAATGTTTTCTGGAGGACAAAGGCACTGTGAGGGTCTGAGATTCTGTTTCAACACAACACCAGAGATTTCCACTGCAATTCTAAGAAATATGAGCACACTGATCAGCAAGAACTAGCAGAATAACCCATATTCTTCTCTGACATCCATCATCAGAGGGAAATCATAGAAAGATGAGGATGGAAGGGACTTAATTCACCATGTTCTGCTTCCTGCTGTTACAAACAACCGTGTCATATAATCCTTTCCATAAGTCACACCTGACAAACAAACAGGTGTATTTTACAAGGCAGCAAGAAGTGCTTGTGAAGGGTACAACCACAGACATGAGATTAGGCAGGGTTTGGATGCCACCCTCCGCCATCAGCACCAGTTGTGCTCCACACCAAAAACAACACAGAGCACAGAGGGCACCTGGCTTTGTGCTTATACACAGAAAAGGCTGAGCACAAGGATTGCTCATCTCTCCTTCTTCATGCCTTCCCAAGAGAAACTGGAAAAGGGATAGAATATACAATATTTCTTACAACCCTGGGACACACAATGCTCAGCACAGCATTGTGCAGCACCATGTTGAAATAGGAAAGATCATTTGTTTTCTGCCAGTCTCAGAAGCAGCTGTAACATTCCTAAGGTTCAGCTCCCTTACCTTAAGGTTGAATTCACCAAATCCAGAAAAATCTCTGAGACTCACAGCTCTTTATTCTTCATTTATCTCACTGAATGGAGAAAAACAGCAATTACCAGGCACTGTGGCAAGAAAGAAATGGATACAGGGCCTGGTGCAATGTGCTGCATCCCTAAATGTTCCAGTGAGGCACAGCCTGAAGTCTTGGCTCAGTTTTTAATCCAGCACAGCTTGGAAGAGTATTAAAGAAGGGAAAATGAAAGAAAAGTGAAGATTTCTGGATAAACCAACAGAAGATGCTGTTGCTAAGCACCTGTTCGATAAGTTACATAAAGAAACATGACACATCACCCAAAAGCCCAAAGCCAAATTTCTCTCTGGCGTAACTCTACTAAATCAATCAAATTACACAAGGAATGACCTTGGTTCAACACACCTCTGCCTAGCAGCCACTCAGGGTTTGCCCTTCCCAGTTTTAGCACTGTTTCTCCAAAAGAATTGCGATGGAGACCAGGGAGTTCACCGGAAAGTCAGCCTTTGTAGATTTGGAGCTATGGGGAGGGGAAAGGAGGGGGGTTACAGCTCCTCTCCTGCCAAACCTGCCCTGAACTTCCCTGCTGCAGGAGCTCCGAGCTCAGCACATCCGTTAGCGCCTTTCAGGGCATTCAAACCAACATAAGCACAGAAAGGGAAAAAAATCTTCCCTCGCCAGCTTTTGATACAACCTGGAAAACAAACAGCTTGGAAGAGTTCCTTTTTCCTCAGCAGTGAAAATCGTGGTAAAGCACCATCTTGATAGTTCCCAAAGAGATTCATTTACAAAGATCAGTATAGGGGAGGCTTGTTTGGTCTCCCGAGATGTATCTCATCCTCTGACAATTCACTGAGACCTTTGCTGTATCTCGCTATATGTGTATAATTATCTGCTCTGATACCTGAGCTCCTATGCAATAGTCTTACTCCAAGTAATCCAAACTATCCCCAAGGCATGGCACACACAGAATGGTCAGGGGAGAGAGGGGAGGAGGGGCAGCGGACTTCCCTCGTTTGCCTCTGGAAATCGGCATTTTAGGGCCTTGTAGTCATTTCCTTGCTAGTGTGAGGAAACTTTTTGTACATTTATATAAAATAGGAGGCCAGAAGTGCACACCCCCATCTTACTTCCTAATATATTATGTTCTCCCCTGCCGAGTCCTGGGACTTAGTCTGGATTTGGTAACTGAAGTAATATAAATGTTAGCTAAGAAGTATTCCAGCAATATGGTTCCAATTTAAGCTTGTTTTGAAGTCTAAAGAACTAATATGTCTCAGAGATTCTTCACTGGATGTTTAGCTCTAATGTAATTTGTGCAGGAGTGCACACTGTTCTCTAGAAGCCCTTCTGCAATGCTCCAGAAAACAGGTTCCTTCCCAAGCAGGATGGAATCGTAGAATCCCAGAATGGTTTGGCTTGGAGGAGGCCTTAAGGATGATTGAGTTCCAACCTCTCTGCCATGGGCAGGACAACTTTCACTGGACCAAATTGCTCAGAGCCCTGAGTCCTTGAGGTTGCAGAGCAACCAGGAGCCCCAGCCTTGGCTGATACTCGCTGGCCTCTTGTGAATTTTGAGGCTTTGCTTAGGGAATAGTGTCCTGTTTGCCAGGCCTTGTGGATAAATGAAGGCTGCGCGTTGCCACTGGTTTCACTCCCCTTTTCCTCTTGTTTTTCAGAGGTGAAACAAGCCACCTCTGAAGGAAGCCATGCTCTGCAAGCTGTTTGCACTTTACTTCAATAACATGCTTCTTGCAACGCTGCCTTTATTTGTGTAGACATGCATTCTCAAGGTTTGCCTGCCCCCTTTTCCTCCCTCACACCCCTACGGAGCCCCTGCCTGAATCCAAGTAATGAGCTAACCCATGGAACTCATTGCCCTTTATCTTGCTGGGGAACGTGCACCTTTTGAACTGCCATCTGCAGATTGTGTTGATGCACTGACTTGTTAACTGTGCCATACTGTGAAGGAAATGGCATGATTTAGATCAAGTGCTCTGGACGGCTGTTCATAAGAAACACTTGAGCCAAGCTGTTACTGCTCAGGATGTGCCCTGGGGAGAGGGGTTTCGTTTCGGGTCATGCTCTTGCCTTGTATGAGGGCAGGCGCAAAGTACTGAAATCACAGTCCTTCCCTGAAGCTGAAGGGAGGGGGGAGGAGAAACATTATGAAACCATAGAAGCGAAGCTGCCAAATTAACTTCTCACCCTTTCAATCACACTCCAGAGGATAAAAGCCTAACATTTCTGCCTCAGAAACAGGCTCAGTTTACACCAAACAAGTTATTTCTCTAATTTATCAGACTTGCCAGCTATCATTCTAATTATTGGAAACCTCAGACTTTTTATGAAGTCAGATGTACAGTGTTATTTGCATGGTTGTAACGTATCACCAGATAAATAGGTCTTGGGGAAAGCAAGGCATTTTAGAAAGGGATCTGCAGGTTTCCTTACAGAGTTAGGGATTTAAGAACACTATCACTGTGACAAAAATGTGGTTCTGGATTTAATTTTCTTTTAAAAAAAAATGCTACTTCCAACATAATGTAACATAGCTCAACATGAGAGGGAGGAGACTATGATGGAAAGCTCATCAAAAGACTCCCGTTGACTTTCACTGGCTTTGGAACAACCCTTAATTCTTTATCTTCCTTCCTAGTAGCACAATCATGGAAACAAGCTAACACCCAGCAGCCAGGCCAGGCGGAGGAGGAGGAGGCAGCAAGAGCCATCGGGACCAGCTGCTTGCCCAGCCATTCCCAACACAAACACTGATTTGTCCTCTCTATGTAAATGGATGATTAGAGTCATTCTCTAAGACAAATTTACTTTTCTGCACACTCTAAATCTGTTTAGTCACTTTAAAGGTGTCAATTATTGGAGCATGCTAAGACTATGAATTTCTTAGTAATAGCTTTAATAACATTTTGAAATGAAAAGCAGATACCTTGAAGTTGGCTTACTTTGAAAAGACATATGAGTAGATCTGGTTTTAATTTATGTCCTATTCTACATCTGGAATCCCTTATAATTAAAACTAAAAGCTGGACTACTACTTCCACCTGTCAAATGATGAAAAGATGAATGCACTAATAGCTTACTAAATAGCCCAACACGATCGAGTTTACTTTCCCGTTCTATACAGTAAAAAAGGATTTTGGACAGGAGGCTAAAGGTCTTTGGTCATTACTAATAACACACTTTCAGTATTAACCTACGTAGCCCACTACCAGCGCCACCACCGGGGCCTTTTAGCACCAAGATCTCTAAACTGCACTTTGCATTTTGATCACTTGTGTGTACTCAGCTCTGCTGCTGCAGCCTCTCAAACTTTCCCAATCCACAGGTGGATTTTCTTCCCTATAACTATTTTCAGCCACTCCACATTTTTCTTCTTCTCATCTTATTCTCTCGTTAACTACTTTAATCCATCAAGTTTTCCATCTGTATTTCTGAAGCTCTCTTATCCCAAAATTACAGCTTTCTCACTGATGTGAGCAGTTCAGGGCATGTGGCAACTTGGACTCTATTTTTGCATCTTCTGGCCCTGTTCCTTTATGATCCCATCACCTCCTGTTCCTGTTGATCCACCTGCCTCATCTTACTACACTGGCTGATTCATGACAATTTCCCTGAATGGATTTTCACAGAACCAAACAAGTCTGGACCCTCAAAAGGTAAGTAGGGTAAGTAGGGCCTTGAAGTACAGACACTATAAATAAAGTGACAGCTGTTGGATTAATGGTTAAAACACAATAAAAATACTCTCCTACAGAAATTCTGACCACTTTCTCCCCAATGTGTTGACAAATCACCCATGGGTCTTTATAGAGTCACAGCTGGATTATGAATCTTGTAGGGGAATCCAGGAGATTCCAGCTCTTCAGTGAGAGCACACAACCTCTGGAGACCCTCTGCTCTGGAGCCAGGCTGGAAGAGCTGGGGGTGTTCACCTGGAGGAGGCTCCAGGGAGAGCTCAGAGACCCTTCTAGGGCCTAAAAGACCTCCAGGACACCTGGAGAGGGACTTTGTACAACAGATGTGACAGGACACAGGGAATGGTTTTCCACTGCCAGAGGAATGGATGGATGGGATATTGGGAAGGAATTCCCAGCTGGGAGGGTGGGGAGGCCCTGGCACAAGTTGCCAGAGAAGCTGTGGCTGCCCCTGTGGAACCCTGGAAGTATCCAAGGCCAGTTTGGATAGGGCTTGGAGCAACCTGGGATAGTGGAAAGTGTCCCTGCTATGGTGGGGGGGTTTGGAATGAGATGAACTTTAATATCCCTTCCAAACCCTTCTGTGTTTTCATGGCATAGCATTGCAAAGAGATTCGCCCCTCTGGTGTGTTTTGGATGTGGGGTTTCTTTTTTCAACATCTCTAAAGATAATTGGGCAAACACGTGCTGGAAAGAATGGCTCTGAAGGGCCAGAAGAATCCCAGAATGGTTAGGGCTGGAAGGGGTTTATGGATCATCTGGTTCCAACTTTCCACTAGACCAGGGTGCTCCAAGGCCCATCCAACCTGGCCTGGAACACTTTCAGGGATCCAGGAGCAGCCACAGCTTCTCTGGGCACCCTGTGCCAGAGCCTCTCCTCTCTCACAGGGAACAATTCCTTCCCAATATCCCATCTAGCCCTTCCCTTTGCAGTGGAAGCCATTCCCTCTTGCCCTGTCCTTCCATCCCTTGTCCCAAGTCCCTCTCCAGCTCTCTTGTACATACACATTCTTTTAAAAACAAAAGAGTAGCAAAGGAGTTCACTTCAAAAGGAAAACTTTCATTCTGTCCTTGCAGAATCCTTGCAGCAGCCAGCCAGCTGTGTGGGCTGTCTCTGAAGATTAATTGTCTCATCGCCTGCTCTGGTTTCCTCTGTTCATAGAAATATGAAAATATCCGATCTGGAAAACAGGATTTTATTCTGCTTGCTAAACAGCTTGGAATATTCTAAAATGTGAGGGTGTCTGGCCTAGATAAAGCAGTCTAATTAACACTGTTGTTGGTATCCTCCCAGCTATTGCTATTTCCAGTGAGCAAACCCCCTCCAGTAGTCCTTACAGTTCTGAATATTGAGGAATAATTATTTTTATATTACTGCATTCCTCAAATGAAAATAAAAGTCTTGTCTCCTGAGTTGCTAGAGAGCTGCCCAGAAGCCTCCTTGGCATAAAAATGCCAAGAGACATGAATATTCCAGCAAAATGCTCGAGTTCAGGCAGGGAGCTATGGAAAAAGCTGTCCCAAATATTACAAATGCACAGCACTCGGCCTCTTACGTCAATGCAAAGAGTAATGTTTCGACTGCCCCAGCAAGTAGGAAATGATGCAGGTATTAAACATTATTACGAGAACAGAGACACATTAGTTTCTGCTTATGCAGTAGGACTGTGAATGGAGCTTTTTGTTGGGGAGGATTTTCATGGGGAAAGTTAATACACTTTGTCCAGACCATGAGATGGTACAAATCAGTGTAGTTCCATCTAAATCAGTGGATCAGTGTTGATTTACAGCAGCTGAGGATCAACCCCCTGTTTTTTTGGCCTGCTGAGGATTGTATAACATATACTGCCCAGAAACACTGATGACAAATTTGAAACTGTGTAGGGATACGCTGAACCAAAAACCTGATTCAAACCCAAACTGGCTACTCTCCTTTTAAATCACTGAGAGCTGCTGTCTTAAACATTACTGTCAAAGGAGCATTTTCAAACATGGATCAAAATCTGGTGGCTGCACCCTCCAGTCGGTGCCACGCATGCTGCATTCCATCCAAACTCCAACCCGCTAGTGCCGATTCATAAATGATGTGTTGGTTTAATCTATTTTTCACAGGGGGTGTTTCAGAGCTGGAAAATTAGAAACAGGTAGAAGGGACTATTATTACTGTCTCATAGTGTGCTCTTGTACATGAGGATTGGATTAAGATAACATCTGGTCTATATTTCTTGAACTATTTCCCTTTTATCACAAGAAAATCGGCAACCCATCTCACAACTGCTCCTAATTTAGATCTAAATATCACTGATGAAACATTGTACAACATGCTGTTATCTATTAAAATGATTTCCCTGAAGGAACAGTGGATACTTTTATATTTTCCAGTGAAGCCAACCATATTCCCCCTTAGCACTAACTAGTTACCTTATAATCATATACACAAATAGTAAAAGCAAAATCACTCTGGAAAAAGCAAATGAATGCCCACCAAACCTGCAGCTGGTGTAAGTTACAGCACATTCAGTGATTTCAGGTCAATTGACACCATTTTCCTTGTGATAATGGTTTTGGTTCATGGTCTGAAGAACTTTGAGGGGCTGAACATCTTCTACACTCATAGCTTTTAAAAATAACTGGTTAAATTATACAAGCATAGAATCATGGAATTGTTTGGGCTGGACAGGACCTTAAAAATCTTCCAGTTCCAACCCCCTACCATGGGTAGGGATGCCACTCACTAGGTCAGGTTGCCCCATCCAACCTGGCCTTGAACACTTCCAGGGATGGGGCACCCACAACCAAAGCTAAATCCAGGATCAAATACTTAATTCAGCAAAGTTCTTAAGGATGTGCCTTTACACACAATGAACAGTCTGAGGTTTTCCTTGGGAAGCAGAAAGGCAGAGCACAGCACCCTGTCATCCCTCCCATTTGGTTCAAACAGAGAAATTGTCCGTGGAATGCAGTAATCTTTTTTTCAGCACTTTGCAGAGTTCAACTCCCCAGAAAGCTGCCTATTGAGTTCAGCAAATAAAAACTTCTGTTTTCTTCACGAGTCTATAATTCTTTTTCATGGACAGTAAATCAGAAAAGGGGAGGAAAAAAGCATTTTACAATCTCAAGCTATTTTGCATACCTGAAGTGCACATCAGTTTTTCCCATTTCCATCATATTGTTACCACTTAAAACGGGGGAATTAGATAAGCATACGTTCCCTGTATTAACTGCTTTAATTTAAAAGTAATTTCTACCATCTGGAATTGCTATTTACTGTTGTTTGGAGGAGGGGGAAAAAAAAAGAATCTGAAACTGTAGAAAAGATCATCACAATTTCTTTCAAAGAATGACCCATCTGAAGGAGGCAGATGCATACAAGGAATGCAATTGATTATCCACTGGTCAAGTTGGATATTTTGGAGGGAATTCTGAGAATAAAAAGTCTCTACGAGTTATCAGCGGTCAGACTGGAGCCATTCAGTTTTCACCTGCTTGTGTTTGTTGTCTGGCAACCAGTCAAGGGTGCTATTAGCAGAATTAAGCTCCAGAAGAAAAGATTACCCTGTAGGAGGTAAGATAAAGACTGGAAAGTGTGGCTTGTTATCAGTATCACAATAAGGACCAGGTCAGAAAGGATTCAGTGTGGGTTTCCTTTCAAACAGGTAATCTCTGCTGAAATAATAGAGTAATTGTTGCTTTGAAACCTTTCTGTGCTGCAGCACACTGCAGCTCATTTGATACAGATTCTGGATTTAATGGAGAACTCCAGCAAACCTGAAACACACACAGGGAAAGCAAGAAAAGAACAGGGCACCAGTGGAAAATGTCTTTATCCTGTAATTCCAGGTCAATATAGCAAAACATAAAATATTATTCAGGGCAGTTTTATACCTTGATTTATGTCTCCCTCCTTCTCAGGCTGCTTTCTATCTGTCTGTAAAGTTTTGGTCTATAAATGTGCAGTAACATAATACAAAATATTGCAAGAGTAATAACATATGCAATTACAGTTCATCTCACAAATCCTGAACACAAGCAATGAATCAAAGCTTTCCAGGGCTATTCCTTGAAATACAACTTTTTCTAGGTTCTATTCAAAGGCCTGAAAGCAGTCACTGGGACAAGCTGCAAGAGCAAGATGCACATTGCAGATGAGGGGCAGCATTTTATGTTTTTCTGGCAAATTGCCTAAATGTTTGTCTTGAAAAGTAATTGTTGAGTGGGCTTCTCCTTTTTTTTTCTTTTTAAAGATAATGCACCTTTCTCTCAGCCATCTCCTCTGGAAATGTGCATTAACTGGGGATGAAGCTGCAGTTTGGTTTCTTACTGTCTGCAGAAAGTGTTAACCTTTGAAGGTTGAACTTTGAAGTCTCAAAATGCAAAGATGAGCTGGTAAACAATGTCAAAGGAGAAGCAAATATAGGAAATAATTCTCTCATTACCTATCTATCTATCTATCTATCTATCTATCTATCTATCTATCTATCTCTTACCTTATGGCAATTTTTGATTTCCAAGACTTGCAAAGGAAGCTCCCTTTTGGTGTAGATGTCACCAGTCTCACACACAGTCCTTTCCAAGCCGTGGCACAAGGAGGGAAGCCTGGTAGAAGCTGGTCAAGGCTACAACATCTTTAGCTGGAGCCATTTTGGGTCCTGGATGTGAAGCAGAAAGCAGCAGATTACACAGGCTTGTTCCATACAAAGGCAGTTCCTGATCCTCACCTCAGCTTCCTGATGCTTCAGTTACCACAGGGTTACCTGGATTCAGATATGAGATACTTTACCCTTAAGGGCTTGAAGAGCTGCTCAAGGAACTCTGTACAGTTTTTATTTAAGAACTGTTGCAAAAGCAAGGAATGTGCAGAAATTAATTTATGTACCAATGTTTCTATAAAACTTGGGGATTGTGGGTAACTACAGAAGGATCAACATGGCATCAGTCCCAGGTAAGATTATTGTAAGGTTGTGAGGAGATGCACTCAGTTCTAAAGCCAAAGGTTCATAACCTAGATAATATCAATCCACTTGATGAAATGGAATACGAGTCTTAAATTCTTAAAATTATTTCATGATTTCATAACCAGAGAAGCTGTGGCTGCCCCATCCCTAGAAGTGTTCCAGGCTGGGTTGGACAGGTCTCAGAGCAACCTGGTCTAGTGAAAGGTGTCCCTGCCCATGGCAGGGGGTTAGAATGAGATGAGTTTTAAGGTTCATTTCAGTCCAAACCCTTCAGGATTTCTATGTTTTTAAAGTTGGTTTTTTTGGTTAAAAGTAGTGGAGCTGACAGAATAAATCAAAAAAATCTGCAAGGCACACTTCACACAATGTCAGTTTTCAAATAATACTTTGTAAAACTTGATTCAACACCCAATTAATGGCATGAACATAGTCAAGAAAAAACACTCCATTTGGAAAATCAAATCCAAAGGTGTGAAGAATAGAGTCTGGGAACTCCCAGGGGTGCACAGGTAAGAGCACAGGGATCTCACTGTGGACAGTGCCATTCAATCCCACTCACAGAGGAAGAGGCAGCATTGCTGCTGCTGAAGATTGCAGATGACACAAAGCTGAGTGAAGGAAAGAATAACGTAAGGATTTGTCAGTCCATGAATTTGTTGTGGATTATTTGGTGGTTGAAGCTCTTTTGTCTATTTACACACCTTTTAATACAGTCAGATGCAAGGCCATGGCTTGGCAAGGGCAGTGCAGGACTGGCTGGAACTGGGAGCTCTTTGGTTCCTGTGTGGGATCTTTCAGCTACAACTTTGCCTTCTGGGTGCTTGCCTTCAAATCACTCCAAACCTTTCCCAGTAGAAATGTTTGCACTGGCCTAACCCTGCCTGTGCTGCCTACAGAAAGCACTAATGGTTATCCAGGGAGGGAAAGGAACCAGCCTTGAAGGAAACTCAGTGTCCCAGTCCTTTAAAGTTGATTACCAAAACAATTCCTTGCTGTATCTTGTATTTTGCTAACCTACTCCTATTACCCTTCTGCTCCTGTGATACCTTGAAGGCAAAGAAATCGCCACAAAGGCATAAAAGGAAAAAAAAAGAAGATGGAAAGCTCCTCATTTGTAATAAAACTTAGAGTCGGATTCCAAAACGAGCAGCACAGAAGCAGCCTCCAGGCTCTCCTGACTCCACTGGAGTCACTGGGGAGCACATGGCCTTGCCTACAGAAGGATCATGGCAGATTTGAGCGTATGAGCTGAGGGGGCTGATCCTGCTAACACTTCATACCAGGCAGAGAGCCAGGTGCACAGAGATAATCAAACCAAATCCTAATTAAGTGTCTGAATTCCCAGGGAAATCCATGCATAGTGAGATGCCTAAATATGATTGTGGATGTCAATCCAGCTGCTAATCGCTGTAAATACACCACTGATTTCCAGAGCAGATGATGGCAATTGTCATTTCATTCTAATTCATCTGTTTTTCTTGAATGTGAGAGAAGCAAACTCTGAGGATGACTGCACTATTATTAGTTGCATTTTTCTAAAGGAAAAGAATAACTTTTACACCTAAAGATGAACCTGAGCTTGGGCAACACAGGGAGAAAATTAGCACATCACTAGAAAATTTTAGAGACTACATACCATTGAGCTTTGTAAGAGAGCTGTAAGATCTTGAAGAGTTTTATATCGTTTGAAACATAATGGTTTCTATGCTTTTTCCCACATTACCATTGAAGTTAGCTGATAAAAATATTTGGTGAATAAACCAAAATAAAAACATTCTGATCTCACCCAAAAGGCACGCTCAGCTTGCCACAGGAAATAAGAATCCTGCACCTATTAGATCATATCTTTGCTACCCACTCAGAGCAAATGATAGATATAACAGACATGTTGAATCAAGATGTTAGACCATTCTTTTCCTTCTCTACACATTCACTTGCAGCCAACAGATTTTTTTTCCCCCAGAATAACTGTGATTCCTTAGATTCTTTGAGGCTATTCCCTTAATAATTGGAGGAGCTGGCTGAGCAAAAACCTGCAGCACAGTGCTGGGTCAGAGGGATCCTGTCTGTGCTGCTGCAATCAAACCAGCCCTGCCTGAGAACTATAAACAGTGGAGGGGGCAGAAGAGCCAAAAGTGGGGCCAGGAGGGAAAACAGGCATGTCCCTGGTATTTCTTTAACAGATTAGGGCCCGATCCAGGTCCCACTGAAGGCAGTGACACAATTCCTATCAGGTTCAACAGAAGTGATCTTGAAGAGAGTCTTTTCTTGCAACTATCTGAGTAATAGGCTGTGTTCTACAGGTGTCCAGGGCAAAGAAAGCAATCCTTCTCCACCTGCACAGCTCTTCAGAGAAGCAGAACTCCTTGAAAAAAGCAGCACCTGAACAAGGTGGGATCCTGTTGGCAGGATCCATGGGTTCCTCCTGCTCCCTGTCACCTTCCTCCTCTTTGCATATCAGGATTACAGCTGGGATTTTCAGTTGTGGGGCACACCTTTAAAGAAAGCAGCTGTTCTGTTCTCTATTTCTATGAGCTTTTGCTCTTCATGCCTGGAGATCCGTTAGAATAATGCAGAACAACTAGAAAGTTACTTATCTCTGCATTTTGGGTTGTAACTCAGAGCATGTGTCATCTTGGTAACACAGCTGCTAATTGGACATTTTACACTAAGAAACATGTCAAAAGTCAGAGGGAAAACTTTATTATGTTATTAAATTACTTAGGATACAGTAATGGAGTTTGACGTCTTCCAAAATACTGAGTTGTTTCCTGGTTTTTGTGTTCCTTTGTATCTTAAGGGAATAAATGAGATTTTATTGAGTAGAAGTGTAATGGGAATGACACGTTTGAGGAAAGAAGTACCCACATCATTAGCACCAGGAAATGTGGTACATTAAGAACGTAGGAAGAAATTTCTTAATAGTGTAAAAGAGAGGGTTTATTAGTTTGGATTATCCCAAGGGGTGTTTGTTTCTCACAAGACTGCAGCAAATTCTTTTCCTCTTTCAACTCCCACAGCAGCATACCTTTGGGAAACACCTACTTCTCCTCCAGTAACTTTCTCCTGCCTCTAATACATTCTTACCCTCAGTCCAAGGAGCTTGCTCTTCCTCTAAAGGACAGAACACTGTAGGGATTTTTTCAGAATAAATCCTGTATCTTTTAGGACAAAGTATGGATGAAAAAGAGGGAAATAATAGGAGAGCAGAAACAAAGGCAATGCAGTTTCCTATGAATGTATACTGGCTGCATATTCAAGATTTATTATCAATAATATTTATTCCTGACACATTCCTGCCCTCCTGTTGCACCTTAACTCAAAAGGTGTTACACAAATGGCACTCACCTGTATTTATGCATGAATTTATTATTCAAGCTGGATTGGTGTGGATGAAGAGATGGATGGATACATGAATTGTGGGCAAAGCTGTGAGACTTCACTGTTATTTGGAAAACTGAATAGTAAAGAATTTTTTTTTTAAGATAGGAAAACATTTGATTCACAGATGATACACAGAGTCAGGCTCTAACTAAAAATACTTTGCTCTGAAGATGCTACTTGTTTTCTTCCACTGTCAGTGGGAAAACCCCAGATCTACAGACTCTGGGCAGGTCTTATAACCAAACCATTCTGAGAAAATAAATCCTGAAAACAATAGATGAAATACAGCTGCTTAGCAGTTCCCCAGGGCTTACTGGTGCTCACTGCCAGCTCTCAGCTCTTTTGGCTTTGAGCAGGGAGGGCCAAATTCTTTAAATTACCCTACAGAGTATGTAGGTCTCTCTGCCTTCCATGCTGTCACCCTGGTGGCTCTGACAAGTCTCCTGCTGCCACATTCTTGTTCTCAGGAAGATCCGTTAACATTTTTGGCTCCTTTTGATCTCTGGACCCTTCTCCTGACACTTTTCACAGCCTCCTGAAAATGGGATTCTTGCAGTCAATAATTTGCTTATTGTCTCTCTAGTGTAAACTTAAATGTTTTTCATCTTGGAAACTATTTCCTCGTGTGTGGGGTTTGGGTTTTGTTGTTGGTGGTGGTGGTTTTTTTGGGTTTTTTTTTCTTGTTTTTCACAATTCCTATTGGAGTCAAGTGATCTGGGATTTAATAATCATTCTACCACCTGAAATGAGCACTGGCACCTGCCCAGTGCTCAGGAGCTATCACTCTTCTGGGGTTTATGTCTGGTAACTCATTTTCTTTATTCTGTTTGATCAGTTTAAGTATATGGAAGTGCTACAGCTGAATGTGGATTTTACATGTGAAGCCACACTTCAGGATGTGATAGAGAACAGGGAGTCCCACTGGGCCTGGAAGGGTTCCTTCCTTCAGACCCTGGTGCAGGACAGAAGCCTAAACAAACCATCAAGCACAGTAAGAAAATACTTCTCAGCCTATTATATTCCCCCCAGCACCATCACCCCTCCAATCAGTTAAAATAGCACAGTTTTCTGTACCACAAAAGACTGTAATTTGTAAGGAATTCTAAGCACTTGGAAAGCACAAGGGGACACTGGGAGTGGGGAGGTCCTACTCCATAGACACTCCATCCCTTTCAAACCATGGGAATACAGCTGCCTCTCTCCACATGAAATGCGGCCTTACAAGATGAATTCTGTGCTCAGCCTGAATAAAAATTAAAAGAAAAAAGAAGTTTCCAAAAGTGCACAGCTCTCCCTTAGCCCAGAATCCTTCTTTTAAAACAATAAAGCCTTGTATGGATTGCACACAAAGGAGGAACGTGGAAGGTAAGTTTGCTCTTGCTCCACAAGGAAATCTGATTATGTACCAATGTTCAGCCCTTTGGGACAGGAAATGTCTCAGCCCTGGGGACATTAGACACCTAGTGGCACCTACTGTCACCTCCACCTCTACATGGCACTGAACGAAGACTAAAGAAATAAATTGAGCTGAATCTCCAGTTTAAGAGCACGTGGAGCTCTGAACTGGAGCACGTTCCTCCAGTTTCTGATGGTTTCCACTCGTTTCATGATTAGAAAAGCAAAAATACCAAAAGAATTGATGATGTCTGCTATTACTCATTGGAAAGAAAAATGGTCTGGTTACCTCAGACACAGGTGAAATCAGTGCATCACTGGACATTTGAGATGTCATGAGCTGTGCAGGTCAGGTGGGACCAGCTCAGTGTCTCAGGCAGCAGCCTCTGAAGAGGACATGACCCAAAATGGGGTTAAGGGCAGTAGCTGACAGAGATGATATCTTACACATGATAAATAGAATTCAGGTACTTAACACTTTGGGTCATTAACAGCAGAAGGTACATTTCAGGGGGGAAAGAATATTTTTAGTGTTTTAGCCAAATTCCAACACATTCAGGCTGTGCTGTCCCGGGAGCAGGGGGGCAGCTGGGACTTGCACCACTCACCTTCTGTTGTTTTGGGGCTCATGGAAAAACACTGCCGCCAGAAGTAAGCCCAAAGAAGCTGTACCTCCAAATAAGCTGTATTTCCACTTCTGAATCCAAACCCAGGGATAACATGAGGTGAAGCCTGTGGGCTGTGATCACAGAATCACAGGATCACAGAATGGTTGGGGTTGGAAGGGACCTTATGGACAATCTAGTTCTAATCCCACTGCCGCAAGCAGAGGCACCTTCCTCTAGACCAGATTACTTGATGCTTGGCCTTCTGGATAGCAGAAGTCAGATTTTTGGGTTTACTTTATCCTTGGCTTTTTGGAAAACCAGAGAGAATTTTCTGAGGCCAGTTCTGCTGGAAGGAAAGAATCCATCACATTGCAGTATTCCTTATGTGTTCCCTGGCACTCCCCTGACCTCGGATGAGATTCCCTCAGCCTGCAGGAATGTTTTTGCTACACCTGACCAAAGAAAAAAAGATTATTTTCTTACAGATTTGTGAGTTGATTCAGCTTTTACTATGCAGTCAGGCAAGTAGGGGAGCAGCTGCAACAGAGGAAATTGATCCACATCATTGAGAAGAAGGGCAAGGAAGAGGAGTGAAAATGCCCCTGTCCCCTGAAATGAGGTGTTGGACTGTTTCAGTTTTATCAGGCAAGTTCCCTGAGGTTTCTCTAAAATGAGACAGTGTGACCCATTGCATTGATGGCCTGAAGAAGCATCTAGAAGAATCCTTTTCCCTGAGAGGAGACAGCAAGCCTGGTACAGCAATATTCCTGACTTAAGATTGTCCTTAAAGGCTTTGCCAAATAAGGAGAGAATTAAAGCATCTGCATTAGCTGAGGTGAATACAGCCCATGGTCTCTGTGCCTTGATTCACTCTTGCCAAAAGGTCACTTTAGCTGGACCCAGAGGGAGGGCTGCTTTATACATCTCTCTCCAAACAAAAATCCTGCTTTTTCCCTTGAATACTTGCTTTTTTGCTCTTCTGACCAGGCACACCTGTTTTCTCTACTAACTCAAATCCTTGCAGCCACGTGTGCCCAGGGGATGGGGGGGGCCCAGGGGGGAGTGTAATAAATAGCAGAAGCAAATAATTTACCCAGTAAAGAGCATTCCATGCTTTCTGTATGCAAATTCTGCATAAAAATTCTACATATATGGTGCAAAACTGCTCTGAACTGAACTCTAAAAATGTTTAATGCAAACACAGCTGTTATCAAGTGTTGTTCTTTCCAAGAGTCCATTCAGTTTGATGGTTATCACTATGCCAACAGCATTCCCAGTACAAATCTCTCTTCCTGAGACTTCAACAACTGCTTTGCAGACAAGAAAATTCATTTCATCCTGAACTTGATTCTCTGGATCCCTCCTAAATGTGTTTCTCCCTTTTAATGGTACTGAGCCTAGCAGATACTGACATTTAACTAATTCAGGTTCTTAAGAATAATGTTAATGTAATGACATATTTTATTACATCCCTGTTCAGCAAAATATTGTAGTGCTTTGAGTAAATAGTCAAATCTCACTGGTGTCAGAGGAGATAAGGTATATTGTTTAAACCACATCATCTGGCAAAAATTTGCTGAATTGTTTTGAATTGTAGTAACACCTTTTTCTAATATCGGGTTTTGAGAGATGAAGTGAATTAGAGAATTCTGAAAAATGTAAATCTACTACTTTAGTTGGCTGGTTAGTTTGCTATTTAGATTACCTTCCAGGAGGAAAGGGGTATTTTTCATCCGGCTACAAAGGAACTTTTTTAAGGATGAAAAGTCTTTTAAATTTATAATTGTACAAAACTAAAGGGGACAGCACTTCCTTCAGGGGCTGATCATCAGATCTAGCTGTGCATTGTGTTCTTGAAAAAACACCTAAAATAACTCAGCAGCTGGCAGTTTCAAATGCCACAGGAATGGGAAGGTCAGCTCCCCAGCCGAGGACTATTTAACTCAAATCAGGACCTGGACTGTTGATTATAGAATATGGTTTAATATTAAATGCACGTGCATGATTTAAAAAATCAGAGCAGGAACATTCTCATTCGTTTCACAAGGGAAATGGGAGCTGTTTGCTCCTTTGCATCCGTGTTCCTGTGCCCTCATGGAATCCCGTGGGGGAAGCAGGGACGGCAGCTTTGTCCGGGCTGCCGCTCTTCATCCCTTTCAGATGGGTGGATCTTTCAGGATCATCCTTCCCAGCACACCAACCAGCACTGCAGAGCTAATGAGGTGGAGCAGGTCATCTGCACACAAACAAGGAATGGGGACAGACCTCCTTCCACTCAGAGCAAAGACAAGCATGTGCTGCAAAGTTTATTGAAGCATTAGCAGCGTCTTTAATATCATGTCACGAGAGCATATCAGTATTGTTGTTGCAAACCCCAATCTTATAGCCCCAACTCCATTTTAGAGTGAAATTAAACACTCCCTACACCGCTTCAAACCACTCAGGATAGTCTCTTGCTCCAGCTCCTCCTCTCCCCCTCATTAGCTCACTAAGCAGCAGCATTAAGGCAAGTGGGGGGTCACTGATGTGTTGTAATTAGTGATAGTCTGTCACTGGGAAAAGCAGAGTCTCTAATTAATGTAGGGCAGCTCCTTTCCTCCCTCACTGCTTCCTTTGCTCAAGGAAAAGGTGGAGTTACAGATGGGAAAATCCAATAAAAAGCCCAATGGACATTTGCATCTCTATGACCGGCAGTAATTTTAACAGGTCTGGGCACAGACAGAGCTTTGAGAAAAGCAGGAAACAAAGGAACATTGGCTTGAAACAAAGTTATCAACCCCTGACTCCTCATGGTGAACAGTGAGTGATGCAACCAGACAGCCACAGCTGAGGGGTCCTGCTGTGACTTGGCAGTTCCGTGATGCCCCCGCAGCAGGATCACCTTTGGAGACTGTGCAAAGCTCACCCTCAGGGTCTTTTGGGGTTTGTGTGATTGCTTTTAGGATTCCTGAGTAGCTGGCATCAGGTACAAGGATGTGCTGTAGGTTCAGTCTGTGATTTCCTGAGCTTATTGGCAACCCTTTGCCAGGGGATGGCACTGAGAGAGTACAGAGTGTAAAAGGCCATGGAATTCCTGAGATTCCCAGAATATTCCCAGAGCTGAGCTCGAGTCTTTGCATTGCAGAGTTTCCCATCAGTAACACAGATGGACAGAGGGTCATCAACTTATGCTACTACACTGGATGTCCAAATTTTGATTTCTCCTTCAAAAGAGACATGGGTTTGCCTTTATGAAGTACAAAGTAATAGCTTGGGTGGAGGAGAAAATTTATGGCTGAGAGAAGCATCTTTCCACAACTGATAGGCCCAAATCACTGCACAGGGCCTCCTGCACTCCCTCCCAGAGGAATCACATAAAAAGCATGGACAAGGAAACAAAAGATGACTGAAAACATGTCAGAGCAAGGAGGAAGCCCAAAATCTTTATCCTTGGGTGTATTTAATTGTACCTGACACTGTGGACATGTGAAGAGATTGTCTTGCAAGAATGAGCTGGAGGAGCTGCTTGAGAATTGCCCCTGGCTCAAACCAGACAGACTTCAGGGGTCAGAGACATAACCCTAAATTTCTCAGTCCTGCCTGAGAACCCCATAAAGGAGACTGATTAGGATGATCTGCAAGAGACAGAAGACAACAAAAAAGAAAATCAGTAGTTTTCCAGGAATTAAGGCAACGTATTATTACAATGAAGATGGAAGATTCCAAGTTCAGGAAGGACTATAGCTTTCCAAAATCTTTAAGTTGGGAAGACAACTCTAACATCATCAAGTCCACCTGTACTTTGAGTAGAATCCACACTGATATCCATGATATTACACCAGGCACCATCCCAGAGCTCCTGACAGACTGCAGGAAAGGGTTTATGAAGGAACTCTCAGAAAACTTCCTAAGTAAGGCCAAGAACAGTAAGTGAAATTTTTGCTCATTAAGGAAGCAGTGAAGGAGGGAAAAACTGGTTTTGTGGCACAGTACAACAACTTTTACAGAGAACAGGGTTTTTAGTCTCACACAAAGGGTTAACAACCTCCTGGAAGATGGGCTGGGAATCTCTTACCAACCTGAGTAAGTGGAGGTTGAGAATGGGATAATCATGATACTGTGGAGTGAGAAGTGGGGAGGAGCAGAACTGCCTCTTTCAACAGCAGGGCAAGATGTTAGGTCAGCTCAACTGCATCATGTAACTTTACCCTTGGCTTTCCTAAAAGGAGAGGAAGAAAATCAGAATTTAGGTGGTCTGGATTACTCTCTAGAGATTTCTCCCTGCATTATAAAAGAAACCAAATGTGGTTGTAGCTTAACCCTAACAAAAAGGGAGTAATTATTAATGGGTTTGCCTTCTCCGAGCTGCCTCACTGCACAGTCTGATGGCAACCAAAGTCTGTGGGAAGACAGGAGAAGGAGAAGCAGAGGTGAGTGTGTTGCTGAGGGTGTTCTGCTTCAGAGAAACTAAAATTAAAACTGTTTGGACACACAGTCTGATTTAATCTGGCTCAATTCTGGCAAGCTGGGAAGAAGGAACCTTTATGTGCCAATGGTAAAGAATAGCTGAGGTAATCATATCTTCAACTGGCACAGCAAGGCCTAAAAGACAATGTCCAAAGGCATTTTAAGGTGTCGTGGTTTGAGAGAGACTAAGTTTAAAAACCTCCGTGTTGTAATAGCAAAAGTAGTAAAAAGGAGGTGTTAAAAACCTCCTTTTCCTTCCTTCACTCCCTGAAGAAGAAAGGAGTATACAGCTGAAGTTTGGGGATAAGTCACTTAACCAGTGGTTACAATCTCCTTCAGCAAGGAAAGGAGGAGCCAGAGAGTATTTGGGCTTTTTGCAGACACTCACCTGTTAGGTTGTCAGAGATTGTACAGAAACACACAAGCCTGAATGCTTCTAAAGGTCTAAGGGAGCAGTAATGTGCATCCAGTGGACATCAGGGTGTGAGAGAAGCTGCTTCCAGCCTCTGCCTGCAGTGTATAGAAAGAAAAACTGTATTACCATGGATGGGTGACTTGGCCATGTATTTTAATATAGATTGAAATACAACATGCAGGTTTTGCCAGCAGATGCGAGAGAGGCTTGGAAAGCAGTAAGGCTTCAAGGGGAAATGGGCAGACACAAATGTCTGAGATGCTGCGGCAAAAAACAATAGTTCATTTGATCATAAGAGATCTGTGAAATAAAAACAAACGCAACACTGCCTCTGTACACATCTATCAGACACCTCTTAAAGCAGCTGCTTTGTTCTGGTGCTCATGCTTTGAAGGAGGTTGGAATATTCCTCAAGTATTCAAAGAAGGGCTCCAAAAAATATTCAGATTTTGGAAAGGAAAGCTCACAGTAAGAGCCTTAAGGAGTTCAGCCTGTTGAGCTTAATGCAGGGAGAAGTGGCCTGAGAGCCAGGGACTTCTTGATCTAATGGAAGTGTAACAAAATCCAGTGGCTGCATGGAGACAGGTGAATTCAACTCTAAAACAAAAAGTAATTTCTTTGTAATAACCATTATTAAATATTGGAATACACTAGTACAAAATTTGGCTGACTTTGTTCTTCTTAGCCTTTAAGAAAGACCAGATACTGTTGTAATTCAACACTTCAATCCAGCTTCCAAGAAACATTCCATGGCCTACAGAAACAGGGCTTGGAAACAGATGATCAGTGGGGTGGTCCCTCCTGCCCAGAGAGCACATGTACAGGTAGCAGGTACTTCTTTAAGAAAATAAACAAAGACCTGCTTTAAAAGACAGAGTGTAAACTGATCTGACTGATGTGGTCTGATGCAACAGACTTAGCTTTATTGGATTAACTGGCAAACTTTATCAGCTTCCCAAGAGTCCCAGGAAAACATTCGAGTGCCCACCTTTCAAAACTGCTGCTTAAAAAGGACTGGATATAAGCAACTGCAAAAAAGGTGGATCCAGAGAGCAGAGTGGTTAACCTGGGTGCATAATAGTTAAAATGCCTGGTTTATGTATTTATATTCACAGCTATGAAGTCAATATGAATCAGTTTGTAAAACCCTGCTGCTCCTGTGTAAAGGAATAGCCACACAATCATATAATCCCAGAACGGTTTGGATTGGAAGGGACTTTAAAATCCATCTAGTTCCAATCCCCTGCCTTGGGCAGGGACACCTCCCAACACTTTGAGTTAAGCAGCAAAGAGCAAAAGTAAAATGTAAATAAAACTTGCCTGTGCTACAATAACCAATCGTTTACATCACTTACAACCTGTGATTAACAGAATTTTAAGGAGTCAGCAGCACAACTATAAAAGGCCCTATTTGCCATGGTCTTAAGCTCACTGTGCAGGAGCCTACACTTCTTTTGGGAGACTTGTCAGAGGCTGTGAGCTGAAATGTTTGGAGACCTCTAGCTTCAATTTTCAGAAACCAAAAATGCATTTGAATGCCTTAATTTTTAACATCATTATTGTGATTTTTTTTTTTTTAGGAGACAGTAGAAATCTTCAAAGTTTTACTGAAAACTAAAGTCCTCTGAAGAAACTTAAAATCAGAAACTTTAAAATGGCAAAAAAAAAGCAGTTACTTTTTTCTTCTTTTGCTTCCCCAAGACTTGTGAATAAATCAGAAACGTTTCATATTGTATTTGAGAAGCAAATTCTTTAAGAATGATCCAAAAAGCAAGGTGCAAAGTCTCTAACAAGTATCTCTCCTTAGGGCTGGTTCATCTGCACTCTGAGCTGGTCTCCAAAGAGGCAGGTTTGAAGACTCCTGCATACACAACACCCCATGTGGGCTCCCAGCCCACAGTACAGCTCCTGAAAGTAGATTTTGATGGGTCAAAGCCATTTGATTGAATTAGCCCTTTATTGTTTACATTAAATCCAAGTGAGCTCAGAAATACTGATTTATCCTTCTGAAAGGCTGGATTATACCGCGTGGCTCGGATGCAAAAAAAGATTAGGGTTTTTATACTAATTACTTCCAGCATCAGGAGTGCATGGACAAGAAGAGCTCTGACTTTGGAGACACTCTGCTGGGCAGTTCAGAAATATTTGTCAGATTTTTTCTTGGATTTGTCACATTATTTGCCCCGAGTTAAAAGACTGTTGCTCCACAATGTAATTGGGAGTGCCACACTGTCATTAAACCTTGCATAGGGGAATTGCCATGTGTGGGACAGAGGGAAGGAACAGCCCTTTTCCTCTTGTTCCTTGTTGTTTTATCCACTCACCCACCATCACTGGTGCTGTGAAGTGCAGGTGGCATCACTTTCTTCCACTCTACAATGCTCTTGGAGAAAGAAAGAGTCTAGAAAAATATTATCTCATTATTACTAAGTGAGTTTTCATTCATTTATAATCAGTCAGATAAGTAACCCTGCAGGAAGCAAAGTTTCCCAGACTAAAAAACCCGAGGTGTTCTCAGCAGCTTGGAAAATCCAAGTGGGATGCAGATGTGAATATTTTGGAAACTTGACATGTCAGATCAGTGTCATGGCTGTAAATCACCAGTGCTGCAGTCAGACAAGAGCAGACACACAGTGTGTAAGACACTCTCACATGTGTGTCCTTCCCTAAACAAACCCTCATATTCCTCATGATCAAACAGGCACCTGCCTGTGCAGAACAAACTCAGCTCTGGGCAGCTTTCATGGCCATAATGGAAATTCTCCACAGGGAAATCAGAACTATCAGAGAGTTCCACAATTTGTATGGGCAAAGCAGATGGCTCAGAGGTGCCCACAGCTTTCACTGAATGCTTTGCACGCAGTGACATCAGATCTTCTCACTACACAAATTACTCCTTGGGGCCTGGGGTCTGTTGGCATTTGTTTGAGCGATGATACTCTGTGTAGTTTGTGAAACAGAACAAACAGGAGGCTTAAAATGAGCCTAAAGATTTGTGAGCGCTGATCCTACAGATGGGACACCCTGTATTGCTTTTGCATCCAATACAACAAATACATTTTTCTGGTTGTTCTTAGATACTGAGCAAAATGTTTGTACCCAAACTCTAAAGTTACAGAAAGGAAACGAACAGACCTTTCCACTCACACAGCAGTGATGGGGAAGGTAAAGCTCACAAAAGGGTCTTGTTTTAAATCTTGCATTCAATAAACTGCTAGAAGAACAAAATGAAAACAAGCTATTGTGTTAATCTCCAGATTAGCCCTCATAGTCTGTCAATTTAATACTGATTAGTAAACAATGTCCATAATTAAGCTGTTGTTGGAGACACAAATGCCCCACGAGCCCGAACTAATGCGTAGTATTCAATCCTTTTACAAAGGATGGCAGATACAATTCCAGGAATGTTAATGCTGTCAAGTATCCATGATGTACATAACAAAAGAGAAGGCAGAGAGTTGAGGTAATTAAGCTCACACTAGACCTTCTCTCCAACCTGTACGTGTTTATTGACTAAATGTTATTAGGTGCAGTAAATAAAATACCACTGAGTCGTGGGACCAAAAATGGGATGAAGTTTATGGGGCCGTCAAACCCTGGATTCCCCTGGCATCAAAGCACACACACCCCCCTTGCTAAGGCCAGTGACATTAATGTGCATGACAGGGGTCCATGGGGCCGTGGTCCCCTAATTGTTTGGGAGACCTTTTAGTCTGGTTGCAGACTGCATGTCTTGGTATTTGTGGAGCTAATTGCACTAAAATCCGCCAGCACAGTGTTTGCAGTGATGGGTTAACTCATTTATCCTCAGGATAATACTCAGCTCTTTGTCAGCCTGGTCTCCCGCATTCACTCCTGACTGTCAGCCCAGATGCAGGAGGAGGAAGCAGACTTCCAGCAGTGCTGCCCATGGAAACACCCTGGCTGCACATGTGCAGAGCAGAAACATTTAAACAGGAAGCAAAACCATTTTTCTGAGTGTTTCCATTATTGGTAACCTGTTCTACCTTTCTCATGAGGGTCACAGAGCCCAGACTTGAGTTTAGACTCTGATAAACTCCAACAGTTGGGACCAGCAGAGGTGCTTGGCTGAGCTCCCCTTACTTTATTCTTCTCTACTGGATCTTGAGGACCTTGGGTTAGAAGAAGATGATCTTTAATGTCCCTTCCAATCCAAATCATTCCATGAATCTGTGATTCAGTTTCGAATTAGCCCCGTGCAGCACAGCCCAGACAGGGTAATGCTCTGGGTCCCCTGTAACATTCTTTTTTTGCCTCAGAAGAAAAGAACCAAGGTGAAAATAATTATAAGCCATTTTTAATTTTGATCTCAATATTTTTACATGGGGACAAGATGTCACTCTGTTTTTCCAGCAGTTTTAGTGACAACAGAATGCAGAAAAATAATTTTTTTAATATGGACTCTAATATTTACAAACTCCAGAGTGAAAAAATGTCCAAAAATATTTTTCCTTTGGACATTTTTCCTTGATTTATGGTATTTTCTCAGACTTCTTGCCCCATGTTTACAAACATGCAATAACAAACAAAATCATAATTACAGCAATACAGAAGCACTTTCTGTCCAGGGGTCTCAGATATCTTGGCTCTCAGAGTGCCACTGAGCAAGTTTCCTATGGGATGAAATGTATTGATAGCCCCATTGTACAGTTTGGACACCTGCAAATTAAATTGTTTTGCCAAAGGTCAGAAAGAGCATAAATTAGTGGGAGAACTAGGAAAAATACTCCACAGCATCTTCCCCACTCTCCATCCCAGGCTGCCCATGGAACTGCAGAACAGCACTGAGTGGCTTCCTGTTTGGACATGTGGATTTGATTAAGGCAGGCCACAAGTTCCCAGAATTTTTGGCCAGGTGGTGACTTAGCTTTTGGGTGTTACAGAAACACAGCGCCTCTGCCCTGCCCTCCTGCCACCCTGCAAACCCCCCTGCATGTAGGGAGCAGCCCTGCCCCATGCACAGCTGCAGGCACAGAACAGAGAGGGAAGGAGATGGGAGTGGGAATGTGGAAGTCGAGGTTAGGGGCAGCACTAGACCACAGCACACTAATTTATTTTGGCTTAAACTGCTATGGAATCACAGGTTCAGTGGAAAATGCTCCTTCTAGAAATAGAGCCAGTGTTCCCATCCCTTGAATAGACTCACAACTGAGACACAGTTTTATCCCCTGTTTTAAACTTCTGTCTGATACCCAAAAAGCCTATTTTCCTTATAAAGGAGTAAGATTTGCTCTGTCTTCACAAAAGCTACAGGGAAAAAAAAAAGCTACAGTTTTCTGCAGCAGCTGTTTTGGGGTGGTTTTGTGGATCGAGGAGAGATGGCAGAAAGTGTTGCTGTCACAGCAAGCCTGTTGGGCAGCCAACCAGGATCACTGGAGCACTCTCAGAGAACCTAAGGAGTGCTTGGAAGTCACTCAGACACTGGGGATATGTGGCTTTGCCAAGGAGTTACCAGAGGTTTCCCAAATCTGAGCCTTTCCAGAAGGCTGCTGCTCTGCCTTGCTCTCCGGTTCCAAGCTGTCGGAACTGGAGCAGGTGAGACAACAGAGCACAAAATGCAGCTCAAATCAACCCAGGTTTCATGATGGTGCTTCAAAGGGAACAAAGGTGGCAGCTGACAGCAAAGGAAATTTGGGCTTGGGACTGAAGTACAGAAGTGAGGACTAGAAAGTGTAAAAATTTTTCCCATTTGACACAGGAAAGTCTCACAAGAAGTTGCCAGAGCTTTTACTGAGCCACATGGGAGATTAATAGAGGAATAACCTCCGTTTCCACTTACTATCCTGCTTAGATTGGGAAAGGCTGTTTAGAGGAAGACTCCAGTTCTGCTGAAGAAAGCACATTTTCTAAGTAAACCCCATTTTGAGCACATTAGCAGAAAAACAAGAGTATGGATAAACAGTAGTCCCACTTCACATTTCAAGTGCATCCGAATAAAACAGGAATTTCCCATTGCTTAGCAGGAAAGGAAGATGTGTTTCTCTCTGGATTCCTAAAAGAAATAGAAGCTGATCTGATATTTCTCCTTATTCTTTGAATTGTTTCATCATACAGCTGGTTTGATTACAATTTGCAGAGACCTTGGAGATACTTGGATGAGAGAAGTAACAGCAACATTCACACGGTGTATTTTAGAAAAGTATTATCCCCTTTCTATATAAGAACATGGACAGGCACATGAAAATTGCTGTCTCTTTTTCCTACAGGCCACAGCCAAGAGCTAATGATTCATATGTAAAAGCAAAAATGCCATAATGCACTTAACCAGATGTGCAAAGCTGAAAATGGAGGTGTCAGTGGATAGCTGTCCTTAGCTCCTCAGTGTTGCAGTCATCTCTTTCCTTAAGACCTGGAGTGGAAGAGTTTGAAACTCCTCCATGCCAAACAAAGACAGCCCCTCTCACTAAGAGAGTCAGTTCTTTTAAAAATAAATTGTTAGCTGGAATATTCTCTAAACCAGCTGTAAGCTCTTTGAAAATCCACTCTTTCACATTCACACGGGGCTTTGGTACCACCAAATGCACCAAGAGGCAAATAATTACCTGAAGCAAACCTCACCCAAACACACCCTTGAGCTCCTCAGGCCAAATCTCAGCACAAGAGCAAATTCTGCCAACAGCAGCTTTTTCTCGACTTCTCAACCGCAGAGAGCTGAAGGGAGGCTCAGGCAGAATGGAAATGTGCAAAGTTACAGACTCTGCAAACATCCTCTCCTGGATCCAGCAATACCTGTGGAAAATGGGACAGCCTTCAGTCCTGTCAGCTTCCTAGGAAAATTGCTCATGGAAGCACTGGATAGCAGGCAGAATTAGCAAAGGTCTGCTACTTAGACTCTTTAAAATAGGCCTGCTCCCTTAGCCTGGCATGGGACACCCACAAGGACCTTGTTGGGACAGCTGGGGTGGCTGTGACAGGGCAGAAGGGCAGGAGAGCAGCTGCAGCAGGTTGGCTCCAACATCCTTCCCACCCCACCTGCTGTGCAGGGCAGTATCTGTCTCCAGCAAGAAAAGGGTGTCCAGGTGCAGGGAAGTCAGGCCTCACACTCTGATACACAATTTCAGTGTGATCTTGTGGATTCAGGTTCTTCAGGGGACTACTTTTACAGAGCCTTAAGTTACTGCTCAGATATACACACTTAAATAGCTTTGTCATCTCAGTTAAAATTTCTCTGTTCCAGTGGTTCCAGTGAAAAATAAGACATCAACCCTTCCTTGCTTCTGTGGAATGCAACAGGAATAAAGAAAAGTCTCTGAGATGGCAGGGCAAGTATCAGCAGAGACATTTAATGAAGTTAACAGAGCCTGTATTAAAATGTCATTTTAAAAAAGAGGGTTGAACTCAGCTTTCTGATCATACAGAGTCTGTCCTCTCCACAAACATCCTCACTTGCACATTTCAGTCATTAGTGCCTGGACTGAGAGGAAGAGGTTTCAGAGAAAATAATGACACTGAATGTTTTCAAAGAAGGTGCCTCTTCTACGAGAGCTTGGCAGTGTCCCACCACTGAGAGAAACCTGTGGGACAAGCTCAGCCCTCACCAGGCACCAGGAATCCACAGGGCAAAGAGGCTTTAGCTTTGCCCCAAACACAGAAAAACTTCATTCAGAAAATCCAATGGCACACACCAACACAGGGACCATGATTGATTGTTCCACTCTTTACCAAACTTCTTGCTTAAAAATCCTTTTCACTGCTTCAGGCATTATCACTTTGCCTGGTGCCCACCTTTCTTTTGTGAGCACTTTGAGGAAATGGTTTAGTGGTGAACACGGTGGTGGTGCTGAGTTGAAGGTTGGACTTGACAACCTTAAAGGTATTTTCCAACCTTAACAATTCCATGATTCTATGATTCATTTACCTTTTCTTCTGCATTTCATACAGGGTTACCAGACTGCATAGCTAAATCTCCCCTTTTTCTTGATTTATCAGCTCAGCAGCAACCATGAGGACAAACCATTACCTACAGTCCCACACTCCCTGGGTAGTTCCACCCATCTCTGAAATTCCTTCGTGCTCTCCCAGCCCAGCACAGAGGTTCTTATCCTGTAGTCTGTAATTTGTGAGGAGTCCTTACAGTCCTTCCTGGTGGGCTGGAGAGGACACTTGGTTCTGCAATGTTCCCGAAGCTTCTCTCTCCAGCTGGATCAGAACAATCCTACTGAGTTGTTATTTTAAAAAATTAAAGTGCATTTGGCACCTTCTAGTATTGCTTGGTTTGATCAGCCTAGGACACAGGTGCTACAGTTCCTATTTCAATAATCTGTTGCAAAACAGAGAGGAAATGGTTTCTGTGGCTGTCCAGTGGACAGGATATGGACTGCGTGGCTCTGAATGGAAATCTTTGTACACACAATTTTCCAAACCCCAAAACAGCATCACAGACATCAATTAGGATTGAGGCCAAAGCAGCTCAAGGAAGAGCACAGAAACTGCCCACTATGTCAGCTCCAAAATCTACTGAGTTCACCCTTGTCCCTGGGAGGGAGGAGGGGAGAGAGTAGCAGACATTGAAGGAAGAATGCGCTCAAGGAGGTTGTGGACTGCCCATCCCTGAAGTGTTCAAGATCAGGCTGGATGGGGCTCTGAATTGCTTGGTCTAGTGGAAGGTGTCCCTGTCCACAGCAGGGGCTGGAGGATTCTGTGAATGCAGGACACAGGCCAAGTATAGCACAGCTCAGTCTGAACCTCACCAGCTTCTAGAAATCAAAGGGGTGTGGAGCTTCTGAGCCAGGGTTGCAACAAACACTTGCAAAAGTCACCAAGAACTTTATGGTTCTCACTTTTTACCTTCTCTAAGTCGTTGGAAGGTCAACTGTGATAAAATATTCCAGAGCAATTCACAATTCTGTTATTTGCTGAAGTTCCTTAGAAAAAGGTAAAATGGCCTGTTTCACATCATCCAGTAGATTCCAAACAGAATGTTAGCTAAATAGTGTTCAGCTGCCTTGAATCACTGGGTTTCACAGTTAAGCGAAACCCATTTGAATAATTTTTGAATAATTTTCATCTCCCTTTACAAATTAAGATACTGCTTAATCCAACTCCCATTCCAGGAACCAACTATTGAAATTTGCTGTAGGTCTGATCCCCTGATAAATCCCAGTTATCCCTTTCTCCTGCCTCTGCAGAAGCAGAATTCCTAGTCTGCTCAGAAGAGTTGGCCAGATTGTCTACTCATCCTTCAAATCTGTTTGTTCCTCATTTCCCAAATGCAGGGACACGGGAGGTTCTGAAGCAGAAAAGAAGAAACACAAAACCCCTAACTTTGGGCAGCTTAGTTAGAATTAAAAAATTGGAAGATGTTTTTCTGTAAGCAGAGGCTCAGGCAAAGTTTCCTCTATGTCAGTGAGAGTTTGTTCTACAGATTTGAGGGACTCTGGATCATTTCACAAATGAAATGAGCTGAAGTTTTTGTGTCAGTTCTCATTCACCATGCAGCAATCATGACAGAGGCAGCAGTTACACCCTGGAAGAGTGGAGGATTGGGGTTACTGAGCAGAGGATTCACAGCAACTGTCACCCATCATCTCTGCTGGTGGTTCCAACCAAGAATGCCATGGAAAATCCTACTGCATTTTCCCCTGAAGGCATTCCCTAAGGCAGAAGGAAAGTAGGTTATAATTTGCTGCAGGAAAACTGGGCAGTACTCCATCAAGGCAGAAAAAAAAAAAAGGAAAAACAAAAAGAAAAGAAAAAAAAGAAGTGATATTTTAAAAGAAGGTTATGAATTCAGATGCCATCTTGTGGCCAAACCTCATGGAATTGCTATGGGAGATACAAAATAGCCACAAAACACACAATAAATACACAGACAAAAAAGAAATAAGGAATTAAAAGACTGGTGACACACTGTGGAGACTTTTAGTCTCGAGGTCTGTAGTCCTCTGTTAAATGTTTTTCTGTTTGCAGGTGCAGAACCAATTCCTCCATGCTTCTGACAATTAAACTCCAGGAAAAGATTTAATTAATGACATGGTCTTTATAGCCCCTTCCAAACAAAACCGTATTGTGTTTCTATGCACAGAAAAGCTCCTTATGGCCTTTTAGATGATTTCAGATCACCTCTCATGTCCCCTATGACTGGCTGTGGGTTCTTTGCAGAATATGAAACCACCACACAATCAGGTGAAGCCTTTACTGTCACCCATTTTAAATTACTCTCATTCCTGTTACAGGGTTTTGTTAATGAGAAATAACAGGATCACAGATTGGTTTGGGTAGGAAGCGACCTTAAAGATCATCCAGTTCCACTTCCTGCCATGGCAGGGACACCTTGCACTAGCCCAGGTTGCTCCAAGCTCCATCCAGCCTGGCCTGGAATATTCCAGGGATCCAGGGACAGCCAAAGCTCCTCTGGGCACCCTGTGCCAGAGCCTCACCACCCTCACAGCCAGGAACTCCTTCCCAGTCTCCCATCTAATCCTGCCTTCTGTCACTAGGAAGCCTTTGCCCTCTTGTCCTGTCACTCCAGGCCCTTGTCCAAAGTCCCTCACCATTAAATCATGTGGCCATCCCCCTGCATTGTTGGAGGACCCCAATTCCTGGCTGTGAACATCAGAGATATAAAAATAAGTTTCTGACATAAACACAGGCACCCAGCGCCACTGAACACACCTTCAGCCTCAGGGACATCTGCACAGGGCTGGGGGAGACACCAGAGGAGCCCCAGGCCTTCTCCAGAGTGACAGCTGGAGCCCAGGTGGGATTCCTTATGTGGAAATGGTGTGAGATGCCTGTGTTTAGGGAAATGACCTGCTCCCTCCCAATGGAAACATACAGGACTATACATCTGAACAGAAAAAGAAATACATCTGAGCTGGTAGCAGCAGCAGCTGTGAGTAAGGGGTTAACTAGCAGCCATTACTATGGTGAGGAAATTACCCCAACAGAAGGATAATCCACATGGTAGAAGACAAGTGTTATTCACAAGTTATTAATAAAAGAGACCAAAAAGAAGGCAATGCTATACTGTTCTGTTAATCTCATAAGCCCAGATGTTCGTGAAATGAAAAACAGTCCAAGTACATGACCTTTCATACTGATGTAAAGGAATGTTTAAGATATGATGGGATGTTATATATCACAGGATGTTAAAAACATCACAGAGAAAATTCAATATGGATAGCAAAAATGTAAAGAATTGAATACTTACAAAAAGATTTATCTGATAAGATAAAAATAAAGAAAAAAAAAAAGCAGATTCTAAATTTCCATAACCATTATTTAACACATTTTTATAGACACCACTGGTTTTACAGTGCCAAAGTACAGTAATGGCAGGAATCACTATGGCATGGAATTGCTACAATTATTGCACACTTACTCTTAGTATGAAAGGAAGTGTTCATTGTGAAGACATGAGATGGTTTCATGCACAGTAAAATGTTATGCAGGAAGCACCCTACATGCAAGAGAAATTAAAAATGTACAGACTCTATTGCAGCCTGCTCTTGGAGCCAGTTCTTGAGGTAATCAATTAATTTGGGTAATTAGAAAAACTGGAGATTCTAAAATAAAATGTCTCTGGATGCTGGCCACCCTTTTCTGTTCCAGCCATGGTGAATGAACACAAGTGAAGAGTCACAGGCACTGTGGAGAGAACAGAAGGAAAATCTGTGTGTGCAGACAGCAAAGAATTCAGACATAATCTTTTGGTCTTTCCTCTTGTTTCTTTTCTTTTCAGATGCTTCGGTGTAAAACATGTGGTTTACACTCATCTTTGTGTAAACTTCTCCGGGGTGATTTCAGACACAGGGCAGGCCCTCTGTAAACAAGGTGGACAAAGCTGGGCCTCAGAGTGTGGAACACGTGTCTATTGTAGCTCTTTATCCCTAACACCACCTGGCTGACGGGGATTCTGGATGCTGAAGCCACAGACCAGCACAGACCTCTTGGAAGTGATGGAGTAAAGGCAAAGAAACCCAGGAAGATCTAAACTGGGGTCCCCGCTCTCCTCTTGCAGCATCCCCATCCTGGCTGACACTGGGACAATGTGGCCTCGGCAAGGGGAGCAGGGGCAGGTTTGGGAGGTCAGTTTACACCCGGCTCAGCTCAGACGTGCTGTATACAGTATCGGGGTCTGTTTTCTATTTGCTTGTCAAATACCAACACCATAAAGAAAGGAATAGTACTAAATCCACCATTTTAACCTTACACATACCCACAATTACAGCTGAAATAACTCAGCAATTTTTGAGTTATATGAGTGCAAAGAAGGCATCTGCAACCAATCACCTATTTTTTGTTGGTGGGTTTTTGGTTTGTTTTTTTTTTTTCTGGCAATTCTATATCTTAAAAATTGTGAATGCAGTTCTATTTTTTTTTTTTAAATTGTTAAAAAAAAACAACACATGTGCTCTCAGGCTGAAAACACACATGCCAAATTCGGCCTGGAGAGAATTTTTACGGCTGAGTTATAAAATCCTGAAAATAGGGATTTATAATGGAAATGCTGACAGACCATTAACTACAATAATAACATAAACGGAGCAATAGAATTTCCAAGTTATCTCCTTTTTGTTTGTGTCAGCATTCCTGCACCAAGAACCTGTGTAACACACACACAGCATTAGCAGCACATCTCTAAGGCCTGTCTCCTATGGTGTTCACAGGATGCAGAGGAAGACACAGCAGAGGAAGCAGAAAAGGAGAATATATGTGATCTGTGTCTTGGGATGCACCACATCTAACTCGATGTAGAACCTAATTAACTCCTGCTGGATATAGGTTTTGTGAGGAATCCTGCCACCAGCAAAGGCAAGTAGCAGATAGCAGTTCACCTGTTTTGCCCGTGCTGTATCCACAGGAGAGCAAAGGCACTGCATGCTGGTCCCACACACTTCCAGTGCCCAGCGTGAGGATTGCTCTGAGCTTTCTTTGTGACCCACAAAAGAAAGAGGGAGGTGATAACTGGACATGAAAACAGAGCACAGGAGGACTGTAAAAGAGTACAACTACACTTTGCATGCTCTTGTTTTAAAAGAGCTCCAGCTCTGTCTTCTCTGGGAAGATGAATATACTAAAAAATATGCAAAGTGTTGTGCTGCTCAAGATAATTTGTTCCCTGTTACAGACAGGGATGAATTGTTTAAAATAAATGGCAGCTAAAGCTCTAAAATCTGTGTATTCTCCACCTTTCCAAGAAAAAAACCTCTTACTAGTGAAGCTGTGTTTAGCCCATCACTGGAAGTTTACAACAAAGTACATATTCCCTATGAAAACAGAATTTCAGATTCATAGAATCACAGGATGATTTGCATTGGACAGAACTTTGAAGCTCATTACATTCCAACCTCCAGCCATGGGCAGGGTCACCTTTCACTAGACCAGGTTGCATCCAACATGGCCTTGAACACCTCCAGGGATGGGGCAGCCACAGTTTCTCTGGGCAACCTGTGCAAGGGCCTCACCTCCCTCACAGCCCAGAACTTCAAATGATTCCGCACAGGGCTGACACTGGGTGCAAAGGAAAATGACAGATCCATGTGCAGTTAGGATTCGTCAGATTCAGGCTTTGAAAGATCCTCCAATACAATCAGCATCTGGCTTGTTCCCTGGCTCGTTTGTCCTAAGACACCTGACATAACAGAGCCAGTATCACTCCCATTTTACAGATGGTTAAAGAAAGGCACAGCAGTGAAATAAATTCCTCAATATTACATATCAGATTTCTTTCAAAACCCAGGAAAAGAACCAAGTTTTCTCCTTGTTTTAGTAACCTCTGCTGTACAAAACCCAGATTTTAATCTTTTTCATTTTAAGGGTAAAAAGGCTCAATATGACCCAGGAGTTGAAATAACTCATCTGCTTCACAAAAGCCCTGGTTAAGTCCAGAAGTGGAGAGCAAACTCTGAGATCACAGAAATTATTCTCTTCACAAAAATCCTGAGTTTTACACAAAGAGAGGAAGTTTGAACAAAAGAACAATCTCTTTCTGCTAACATCATCAATGACTCTGACCATCCCTCCCTGCTATCACCCTTTCCTGACATCCCCCAGCTCCCCCAATGGGGAACCATTCTCCTAAAAGCATTATTCTCTATTCTCTGCATCAAAAGAAGAAAAACCAGTGGCTGTAACTACTCAAGCTGCTTTACTGATCCTCCTGCCACTATTGCTCTGCTTTTGTCCAACACACGTGTCTGAGCCTCATCTGCACTCGGGATATTTGGCAGGCCGAGCACCCTTTGTCCCCCTCGCATGCCGAGCGCTCCACAAAACTGCTCCCAACAGTGCACAGTGCTCACGCCACTGTTTGGATTAGAGAGCCTGCAGAGGACACGTGGCTCTGCCTATTGTTTACAGCCCAGGATAACACAACAGACACTCAGTTGTCCCGGTGTCTCGCCAAGATTAGCACGTGGAAGAGCAGGAGCTGGCCAGGGCTAAGGCTCAGCAGGACAGAGGTTAGGCTTGTGGGTAGAGGGAAGGGCTTCAAGGAGCATTGCAGTTCCTTCAGAGCGAGGACACGTGCTCATGGATTATCAGGAGAATCTGTGTTCTGGAAGGTTTCTTTCTCCTTATTGATACTGAGCTCTCTCACAGCACACCCGTGAGCAGCACTTTCTCCCATCTCTGATAAGCCAAAAGGCTGTGTTACATCCACGTGATGACCCAGGCTCAGAGATAAACGCTCTCCTCACTTCCCAGCTGCCTGTGGCATTGTAGCCCATTTGGACCTGGAGCCTTGGCAACAAAGAACCTCCAGATGGTACCAAGGGCTGTAGCACAACTTCTTTCCCACAGCCAGAGTGGGCAGGTTGATTCCTTGCTATCACACTGGCTATCCACAAAATACTGTCTTAAATTCACGGAATCATAGTCTGGTCTGGGTTGGAAGGGACCTTAAATACCATCTTGTTCTGAATTTCTGCCATGGCAGGGACACCTTGCACTAGCCCAGGTTGCTCTAAGCCACATCCAACCTGGCTTTGGACACTTCCAGGGATCCAAGGGCAGCTACAGCTTCCCTGTGCAACCTGTGCCAGGGCCTCACCACCCTCACAGCCAATAATTCCTTCCCAGTATCTCATCTAACCCTGCCTTCTGTCAATAGGAAGCCATTACCCCCTTGTTCTGTCACTCCAGGCCCTTGTCCAAAGTCCCTCTCCAGCTCTTTCATAGGTCTTCTTTATGTTCTGGAAGGGTGTAAAGGGAGTTCTGGACAGGAAAGAAGTTCTCATCCTTATTTTCAAAGGACCAAACGGCCTAAAGAAAACTGGTCCAGAAGCCTACTGCCACCTCCATAGATCCTGTCTCAAGGATACTGCCACAGCTGATATTAAAAAGAGGATTATTGCCCTGAAATAGAGCTGCCAGGCAGTAGAACATTTTCTGCTGTACCTAAGCCAACCACAAGCACTTTCACCTTCCTATTCAGGCTCGTATTAAAACTTCCTTTCCATAGGAAAAATGCACTGCTCAACCCATCCAATAAACAGCAAACTAAAGGCAGTCCTCCCTCCTCTTCCTTCCCACAGTTACACAATCCATGCACTGCCATGCTTTGAAACTGGAAAGAAGTGTAGGGTTTTTGCAAATAATCACCAGAAGTGAAGCACTGAAGCAGCCAACAGAGTGTTAACCTGGCAGCTGACTGCACTAGGGAATGGCAATAGGATGACTATTCCCAGAAGGAAAATTTAGCTCAGTAATCTCCAGCCTTGCTGGCACTGCCTGAAGAAGGTTGGCATCTCAGAGCTTGATAATATGGTATTAATCATGTTCTTGTCCTGTACAGTCATCATCAAAATCAAACAGCAAAACCAAGAGGAACAGGAAATGCTGAATTAAGGTAACACTTCCCCCACATAAACCACCACTCCGACCTAATCCTGTTCCTCAGCCATGCCAATCCCAGCAAATTAGACTTCTCAAGCTGTTTGAAGTCCTGAGCAGCCAGCTCCAAAGTGAGGAGTAAGTACATGGCTTCCAGCCACATTTGCAATGCCTCCCTGCCAATTTCATCCTCCACAGATGCAGGTTCATGAGCCATGACAAAATTTGGGGGCAAAGTGGAACAGATGCAGGGAATTGTTTCTCCTGGTTTGAGGTTTCAACAGGAATGCTCCAGACAGCTTTGGTGAGGGTTGAAGGGAACAGGCAGAGCTCAGCACCTGTCCTCACCCCACTCCACTCTGTGGTTTCACTGTGTCATGGTGAGAAGGACAAACTTTCACTATGTGCAGCCTTGGCTTTTAAAGTCACAGAACTCCTTCTAATTTGATTTATAATAATATTAAGTGGTTTGAATTAGTGAAAAATAGAGGGACTAGATTTTTTTTAAAGTGCTTCAGTTGGTTTGGTTATTTGTTTCATTATAGGACATCAAAAACAATCTTGGTGTTCACAATGAGCAGTAAAGGCCATTCAAATATGTTGGAATAAGTTTAAAAGCAGGTGGTTACCTTATTAAGTGTTAAATATTCAGAGATGAAATATGAGTCTGTTTCCACCTAGGGCATACAGTAAATGGCTTCCACATATGCATAACAGCCCATTAGCACAATAAAAAAAAATTAGTTATCCAGCTGAAATTAGACCAAGTATGTACTAAATGCAAGAATTTCAAAGGATCCATTTTATTTTAAGAGTCCTTGTTCAGCTGGATAACCCTGGGTCCCCTAATCTAAACAAATACAGCACAATAGAATTTATTATTTGGAATTCTTTTACCCACAAAGTATTTGTGGGAGGGGAGGTGGGTGGACAGAGTGGTTTGAACCCATCAGGTACGTGACAAAAAACCTTCAGATTTTCATTTCCTGAAAGGATTGGGAATTCCATGGGCAGGAAAGCAGCTTTCCAGGACAAGACACTTCCTTGAGTCTGCAACATCAATAAAATTCACTGCTGAAACTCAGCTTAGTGAAGCAAATTATGATTGTTCTCAACATTTTGATGGCATTTTAGCAGGTCTCATCTCTGCATGGCTTACCCACTACAAAATTAACTTGTTGAACTTTAACTGACTCTTTTGGAGCAAAATATTCACTGGCAGGTGGGCTCCAAAGGGACAAGTATCCAAGCTTAATAAACATGCAGTCTATCAGCTTGTGTTTTAATAACCATAACAATTTTGTAGGTATTCAAAAAAACCCAAATTTTTTTTTTTTTTTTCAACAACCTGTAGCAAGTCAGATCGGGAATCGTGCAGACTAAAGCCTAAGTAAATGCCCATAAACTTTTAGCCATATATGCAAAAAATAAAATTCCATAATAAAAGCTGTTTAGCAGTCCCCATGCCCACGTTTCAGCTGAAGGGAACTGTTTCAGTCACATGTGCTTTTTCTCTGGAGAGTTATGTTTGGTATTTTACACTCAACTCTGGCACTATTTTTCACTTGTTAATTGGAAACCACAATCACTTCTGCAGTGTTTTGCTCTGCTTTCTGTACTTGCGATCTGTGCTCAACTGTCAAATATTTAAAGTCCAAAGCTGTCCCGACAAGGGAACAACATCTGTCCCAGCTCTCCTTGGAGCTGACCTTCCACAAAGTGAGTCCTGGCTTCCATCTGTAGCAAATGGGTTGTTACTGGAAAGACAAAAGCCAATTCTACAACCTGCATGAGAACGAGACTCCAGCACTGTGTTTGTTCCCACCAGGGTGGAGCTCAGCAGTCAGATTCATCAAAATGTGTGCCTTTTGTACTGAAAGGGAGAAATTTTAGGAACAGATGCAAATCTTCTTCAACATTAGCTTGCCAGTTAATTGGGGGCTATTGTAGTCATGTCACACGATGTAAAATCTGCTGTATGATACAAATATTGTTGAGGTTATTGTCATGGACATTGTCAAAACAAACATCAGCCCCAATGATGGCAGGGTGTGTGTATCTAGCTCTCACATATATACACATACACACACGTGCCTGTATATACATGTATGTGCATTGTAGTTATTCTCATGTCTTGGCAATGAAACTCCAATTTTAAATAGTACCTTTCAGGCTACAGTAAAAATATTTTGTATTTTTTAATCACTGGGGAGGAGATTGAGTCACCAAGGCTGTGCCAAGCCAAGCTTGATTGCTTCAACCATTCCAGTAAGTAGCTCCTCAAAAGTTTTCATGAACAAATCTAATTTTCATCCTGTATCTCCAGTAAAAATACATTCCAGCACTACCTCTCCTACCATTTAAGTGCACACCAAGATCAAAAAATACCCCTAAACAGGACAGCTCCCTACATGGCACCTGGGGACACGGGTTGGTGGTGACCTTGGACACGCTGGGTTAATAGCTGGACTCGATGATTTTAGAGGGCTTTTCCAGCCTAAACGATCCATGAATCCATCCCTCTGCCCAGCCTTGGTTTGAGCGTCACCTGTTTCGTTGCCTAGGTACCTCACCCCTGGTTCCTCCCAGCAGGCAGGGACATCTAGCGACTAAAAAAGGATATTGCAAATAAACAATTACGTCTGTTTCCCACAATGTTTTGTTAAAAACAAATCTATTTTGTTGCTGTGGCTGATGAGATATTTTCAACACATTAAATTAGCCAATACCATGTCCACTCACCCACAATCTTTACTTGGTTTAACTCTTACCAGGGAAAATCAGAGGGTAAATAATTTATTTTTTAATTCCACTCTAGAAAAATATATTTCCTTGAAGTAATATCTCAACAGGAAAAGCGGCCTAACAAAAATAATTTTCTTCTTTGCACACATCACTAGAATTCTCAACTTCTTAAGGGGACATTCACAAGATTTGTTTCATTACATGTATCTTATGCTTCAAATAAGACATAAAGAAACATTCTACATCACTATCATCTTTCTTTTTCCTCCACATCTCTAAATGCTCTCATGGAAAAGGCCCTGGTAAGTAAACGCATATTTCTGACCTGCTGCATGTCTAACATTTCTTCTTTAATAACTCCATGAGCATGGCAGGCTCTTCCTATTAACTACATTACATCATCATTATCAAAGACGAAAGGAAATTAATTTTGTTTTCCAAAGACTTGGCAATAAGTTGGGTCTTTACTTCATCAGACATCTGCTGTTTTTCTACGTATGTCATTTGTGAAGCAGAGTTTTCCTTATGACTTTATTCTCCTCACAGTTTATCATGCCACACTGTTTACCAGGGAAATAAAGCCAAGCAGGATTTCTCATTTGCCCTCCAAAAGTGTAAAGCTAACTTAAAGCCAATATTATAATCTTTATTTCAATTTCACATGCTTTTTCTGGTTTAAAATAAAGCTCAGCAAAGACTGTCATGCAAATATAACCTCTCATGGTCTTTGCCTGAAATTTATTACTTGTGCTGCAGGACTTTGTTTTAACAGATGGGACTTTATCAGCAAATTATATGGGCAGGCCACCAACTTCCCTCAGGAATGGAGGAGTGCTAGTATTTACTTGGGCTCTTATCTATGCACTTAAAGCCATATTCTAACCACAAACTTCTATTTTCATTGATTGATAGAAAAGACAAAACACAGAGAATCTTCTGTTCTAAAACACTGCATCTCCAACCCTTGTGTTCCCCATGTATGTGTATGGGATCAGTGGCTGCTGTCAGATATTTCACAGGAGAAAAACTTCTTCTTTTAAAACTTCTCTTCCTTTTTAAAGTTGAAGAGACTTGACACTCTGTTTTCACCTTCCCCACGTAACTCCATTAATGCCTCACGAAAAGGAACAATTAAGATCACTTTTCCAAATATTTATTTTGCTAAATAATTTGCTGTGGTTTGCTTGGAGTTTTTCTCCACTTAACTACCCTGTAATTTACCCTGCAAATAATATTCTATAAGAGAATTTTGCTCATGGAAAGTCCTTCTAAAGTCCAGCCACCAGTGCCTCAGGAACTGGAAGGTTTAGTGAGTGTATCCAGAGAGGAGTGACCCCAATTTCATCTCTTTACTACCTCAGCAGCACAGAATGGCTCAAAAAAGTAATTCTGTTCTGAGCAGGCAGGAGAGGGTGCAGGAGCACCACGGGGAGAGGGAGGGAATCTGAGCCCCCAGGGCAGCCTGGCTCCCACCTGCTCTTGGTATAACCTGTGTGGGACATTGTGGGCTGAGTAAGAGGCAGGTGAGGGAGAAAAACTAAATAAATAATAACTCCAGGGAGAGAAAGAAATAGTGAGAAGCACTGAGTGTCATGCTAGCTGCCAGCTGCTATGTCCCATTACAGAACCTGATATTTATGCTTACTGCTAATCAAGATCTAAAGATGAAATTTATAATTTATCTCTGAATTGCACACATCATCCTCAAACAAACACTTTTTGAAGGAATTCTGAAAATGTGCATTCTGCATCTAATGACTCCACTCATCAATACATCTAATGACTCCAATCCCTCAATCATGCTCTGAAAGACATGGAGTTCTGAAAAATACAGCTTATTTTAAGATTTTCCTACTGAAACACAGTTTCAAAGCAGTTTGAATTTATAAGAAGGATGCCAGACAAATTCTTTCAAATGGGAAAGAAATTTTTATACAAAACAATGTAAAAATTTGCAAAAAACTACTGAAAGGTTTTAAGTGTTGGTTCCAAATAATTGAAAATAGCATTAAAAGAAAACTATGGTTTCGTGTTCAATGTAGTTCTTTCAATATAGTTTCATTTGTATGTGTGTTATAGGATCCATTCTACAGGACCCAGTCCTGTAACAACCCCCCAGGATTCCTCTCATGAAACCCATCTAGGAATATTTGAGCAATGCATTTAAGACTCGACATTTTGCCAGATGAGACTTTTTGTTAGTAGAAAGATTCCAAGTAAATTGTCAACTATAAAGTTCAGAATCCAGCACAGAAACCACCTACATCATTGTGAGACACAGTTAAATGAACTGTTTAACTATGGTTAAATGCCATTTGTCTTAATTTTTACTCTTGATGACTTGATTATCCTGTTCTTCAACCACATATAAAGTCCTGCTAAGCAATGAGATACCTTCATTTTACTCCACGGGTCTTGGATGATACCTTGATGGCCAAAGTTGTCCTGTTTTATTACCAGAATGAACAGTTCCCAGTCCAAAACTGTGGTGTTACTCCAAGAAAATGTATCAGAAACCAGACCTGAGAGTAAAACATAGTAATACAGAGAAAGTTTGAAAATACATTACAAAAGTAAGAGGATTTGTAAAGCAACTCTGTGAAAATCTGGCCATGGTTCTGGCCCGACAATCCATATCTGGATTTCAAACATTTCAACCTTTACAGATAAGATATAAACCAAATGGTGTAGCACAAACCACCACAAAGATAAGAGTTATTTTCTAAATAATCACCAAAATCATGCTTAGAGGCAATAAACAATTGCCAGAGCTGTAACTCATGTGAGAGCAGTTAAGCAAAGGCAAATTCCAAGGTATTTTAGCTGAATATGGTGTTCAAATTCTGACATACAAGGATAGGAACTCATGTGAAATGTGGACCTGGATTTAAATTTTAAACTCCTTGCCATTAAAGTTCAGGGTATGTTTGGGTCACACGGCTCAATATGGGTTTAGATCTCTACAGGATATCAGGGTTTTTAAAGATACTTTTCATTTTCAGATGTGACAGTTAAAAAATCCTGGGTACAATAAACCATTTGACTCGGGGAAAAAAAATTGAGCTATAAACTGAAACCAAAGTAGCTCAACTTGGGAGTGTCCCAGCTGCAGAAAACTCTTAATTTTAAAACATTTTGATTGATCCCCAATCTCTTAGAATTACACTGCAGTAAGGGCTGTGCACCCTTCTGAAATCGGGCTATGCCTCAATTACTTCATCTGCGGATAAATTTCATTGTTATTTGAAACATGTGCAAAAGGCAGATACCAGTATACCCTACAATTGATTAAATATCTACCTCATTAAAATACAAACCCTACAGTATAAGAGGCCCTGCTAGGAGGGTTCACTTTGCATTAAGAATGCTAAACCTTGCCAGGGAAATACCATTCTGGATCTGGATCAATCCAGTTTAGTTGGACAACATCTGGATTTTAGCAGCTGGACACTTACAGCACCAACAGCCTCGTTAGGGCTTTCACAGAGTTTCTACTGACAGTAAGCACAAACTGACTCACCTGGTTGTCTCCAGCAATCCAAAGGAGAAAGGTAAACAGGAATCCTGCTCAGATAAAACCTGGAGTGAAAAGCTTCATCCCACATGAAGCTGACATTTTTGAGCACCAAATTTGGATCAGAGTATTTCAGAATGTTTTATGAATTCAAAAGTGACTCAAGGAAATGTGAAACCTGACAGGCTATTAGTCCATTCTGGGGGACTATTACCTTCCAGACAATTATTTTCAACATAAAATTCTGAGGTTTGGAAAACCCTTGTGCCACTTCCCGTGAGGATTCACAGTCTGCTGGCCAAATGTGTCTCTGCCTTGTGATACAGCACACACAGTAACACTGTGCTTGCTGCCCTTGGATTAACAGACAGGAGGAAAATTTCATACCTTTGTTCTGAGACACTATTAAAAAGGACAATAATTATATTAAAATTATACAAAAAAACTTACATAAATACAAAACTGGCAGGGAAAAGTAGTAAAGCCAGTCCCATCATGGCAAGGAAGCAAACTAGGTGAATAGTATTCAGACTTTCTGGCTGGATGGATCATTTATCCTGACCTTCCCCTGTAAGATTTGGGGTGTACAAATAGCAGGAAGGACAATTCCTGGAGTCTCTCAGAATTCCATGCATGCAGAAAAGCCTCTAAGAATCACAGCATTCTCTTGGGGGGGAAAAAAAAAAAAAAAAGGAAGTCACAAATATGTGGTGGATCTGTTTGATGGGGTTGTCCCTAGTTATTGCCTTGTTTTCAGAGGGAGAGTTGGGAAGATGCAGACTTCAAGCCAGAGGAGCTGCCCCAGAGATGGTACCTACACCTTGCTGATATTCTTCCCTGGAGCTCACCTCTGGCAGCGTGCACCTCATGGAATGCAAGTCCAGGAACCCCAGAAGGAAAACAGGAGTCATGATCTTGGGTTTTCACTATCCAAACAACTCTGGCAGCCAACACTGCACACTTTCTGTGCTCCTGAGTTGCTGCCTGAAGAGAAGGAGCAGGTTGCAAACTGCTTTAATCCTCTGGGTGAGCACTACTGCAACCTGTGCATCACAGCTGGGCACCCTTGTGATCAAGAACGTCTGCAGGTGTTTTTCAGCCAGATTTTGCTACTAGAGCTCTGGGAGAAGCAGCTCAGTTCCACATTGCTGCTGCTCAAAGCCATGTCCACAAGGTGTACACCCGCCCCGTAGTTAAGCACGGAATTTGAAGGGGTGCTTGGTGAACAGGATGAGTTACAGAGTTGTATCAGGTTTAAATCAATCCCTTTTCAGCAGAGCACTTATGTATGTGATTACCTTTAAGGCTGTATGTTCCTCATTAAGTCGGTGGGGTTAAGTATGCCCTTAATGATATAACAACGATCAGAATATGCTTAACTCTTTTACAGATGGCAGCCCTGAGCCAGGACCCTCATTAGTGCTCCCTCTACACTGACAAAGGGACCGGGCCCTTTTACTACAAGGGAAATGGGATGTGGTCTTTCATAAGATTTCAAGCATTAAATCCAAATGCAGTTTCCAGAAGAAAGCCACTCAAATCCACATGGACATACCAGCTATGTTACTGTACATCTCACCTCCTGAGTTCTGCACGGAAATGTCTTCTGAGTGTGGAAGTGACTGTCCCAAGCTCTTGGAGGATCGTTTGTAAACTTGGCACGAGATTTGTTTTTTAAAATGCTGCTGTGAACAATTTGTCACTGACTGGATGTCTGACAAACAAGCCCCTCTAGGCTAATTCAGACAGTGATTAGGAATGCTTCTCTGCAGCTAAGGATGGAATACAGGCTTTGAAGGCATTGCTTTTACTTATGCCTTAAAATAAAAATAACAAGACAATGCAATGCCAAGAATCCAAAAGCTAGGAAATGCCACAAACTTCATTCAGCCTTTTTTTGAGTCAGGTGTCCATTGCATGATCAGGCACAATTCTTTTCCACCAACCCAGCACTTCACTCATTGTGAGGAGAGAATTAGGGCCATCCAGGAGAGAGCTGTCTGTAGAGATGCTCACTGATTTCAGAACCAAGCAGTTATTCAACTTCTTTCTATTCTTCCATTCTACATGCAGCTCCAGGCTTTATCCTGTTCATGGCCTTAAACTCCACATTCAATATGGAGTTATCTGTTTCCTCACAGGAATTCCTAGGGTTCTTTTGACAAAACATCCAAGTACATCATGCTGGATAAAAAGTTTGTCTTCACAGCAGGTATGGAAGAACAGAATTAACAGCTTCCACTCAGGTAATTTGTTGTTTACTAGTACCTATACTTCCTACTTCCCTCCCATTTTCTCCACTGGAATTCCCATCAAGTGCTTCTTCCTACTAATTATCCTGAGTATTAGAAGCAAAGAAAAAGAATTATGAAGTGAAAACTTCAGAGAATTTGGCTGCCAAACCCTAAAAACCTCTACTAAACATCTGTGAACTAAAATCTTTTGAGAGGCATACAGCTTGGTCAGATTTGGGAGAAATTTTATAGGGATGTCAAAAGATCTCCATTCGATATCAGAACAACTTTCATGCCAGATTTCAGGTGTTTGACCGAAGCCTGCTTGGACTCACAACGAGAATGGACAAACCTTTGGTTTGGTTGTGGGCTGTTTGTTTGTTTGATTTACAGTGTCTTTTTCATTAAAGCATTTCTAGTAGGTCGAGAGGAGTGTTGCTGATCAAAAACAGTTAAAACGTTGTCACAGAGATCAGTGCAATATGCACTTAAAGCATCACAGTTCTTCTGGGGATGCCAACAGAGATTAAAAAAAAAAAAAAAAGGAATAAGTTTCCTTGATTTTAAGGATAAGTAATACAGATTAGTAGGCAAAGGTATGTTAGACCTTGCAGTGACTCCTGGTGGCCAGTTGTCCTGGAAAAGGAAGGGAATATCAGTGTAAAACCCTGGCACAAGGGTGCTGTCCACAGGCTGGCAGGATCCTGCGAGCTGCAGGCACTGCCCAGAAAGGCTCTTCCCTCCGGGCACCTTCCAGGACTGCAGTTTCTCTGGAGCACCAATGACACTCCTGGCAGCTGGGATTCCATTCCAGTCAGCAAGGGAAGCTTCCCAAAGGAAATCTCAAAAGTGCTTCAAAAGTGCTTTTTTGTGTTCTCTCCCAGCTATTTGAGTACTTAGCTCTTCCCTCATCCCCCAGATTTTGGGTCACAATGAAAATATAAAAGCCAAAAGGTACTGAATAGCAGGAAAATATTAGAAGTTTATTAAAGATGACAAAACAGTGCTTTCCCCCTTGCTGAAAATGTCAAGGAAAGGTAGATATTTCTGATGAATTTCCAATAAAAAATAATGAATTTCAACCAATAAAATCCTAAGAAAATTTTTTTAAAAATTCAGAATAAATCATCTTTTGTGATTTAGTCAAAAATTTCCACAAATGTAGATATTTTCAATATAAAACCCAAAAATCTACATGTTTTATCAGAAAAGAGTCAGCAGCAAATTATGATCACGAATACACTGATGGATTTTAAGTTTCCTTATTGTTGTTTTTCTGAGTAAATCCTTGTGGGCCACAAAGAACAGCACCTTTGTGACATCTTTCACAGAAACACAGAATGACCCCAGAGGGCAGCCAGTGGGATCTAGGAATGATGCTGTAATTCCTCCAGGCTCTGTGGCTATATTTGTGGGGATTTCTTTTCACTGGCCTCCAAAGGCTCTTCTCAAGTATGACTCCTCCACCCAGGATGTGAAAGCTTAATGCTTTAGGACAGATATGTGCAAAGGAAAAAAAGAAATCTGTTTTAAATGCAAGGGAAGACAAAGCAGATAAAGGAATGAATTTAAGTTGAGCTAATGAGAAGAATTAATTTATTTTAAAATTAATATATGTATTTCTTATAAATAAAATAGAAATGAGCTTTTCAGAAATGAGCATTTTTGTGGAGGATGATGGCTGAGACACACACAGACAGTGAAGGCAGATGCTGCTACCTAAACATGTAAACCACTAAGTTGTATGAAGTGCCTCCCCACTTTTAAATTGACTGAAATGAAATCAGATTAATTTGGTTTTAATTTAAAAGCCAGCTCAAGTAAGCACAAGGTTCCTCCTTTTCTTCATGTTCACTACTCTAGGCAGGAATAAAGTCACCCCTGGCTGCATGTGGGGCAGGATTTACATGGAAGGCCCCAGCAGTGATCTGTGGAAGAGGCTTTGAGCAGCAGGAAGAGCATCCAGGCTCTTGGCTCGCTCCTCACACAGCTGCGCTGACAGGTCTGGAGCTGCCCTTCACACTGTCACAGGCTGCTCATGCCCCCTTGTCCCCTCCACGTCACTTTATTTCTTTGACTCATATTTAACAAAGCTCCACACCTCCCTCCCTGTGGACTGAGGGCCCCCATTCCTTCTCTGCATTCCCAGCAAGCTCAAACCTCCACGCTGAGGCAGCTTCCCAGGCACCCCCGTGCGGGATTTCCTTCAGAGGGCTCTGGGGCTCATCCAAAACCCAACCCAACGGAGCAATGGGCTTTCCCCCACACCATCCTATCAGAGGACTCAGCTCCAGCCCAGTGTCACTGCCACCTCATCAAGCTGACATGGAGGTGCCAAGAAAGTGCTGTCCTACCCTAGAACTCCAACTTGTCACCACCTCAATGTGAGCCAGTGACATTTCCTATTATTTCCACAGATCTCCAGGGTGTGAATCTGGGATATGGGCTGTAAACATAATTCACAAAGCAAGCTGAGGCTGCGCTGATAAATTGTATTTCTTACCCCTTTAAACACTCAACACACCAAATACATAAAATATCTTGTTTATTAACTTCTTCCTGTGTGGACAGACCCACTCCAGAGAATCAGCCCATTTTTTTTATGTCACATGAATGAAAATCAACATTGGATGACAATCTACTGTGGACCTATTTATGGTGATTTATTGAAGCTTAAGACACTGCTTTCTAAACATATTTTGTGCAACCCACCTGAGAGTCTGACCATCTGCTTAAATAAGATTTTCTAACGGATTTCAAAATGTTGCTGCACTTGGCCTGAATATACTAATGTTAAAAGCCTCAGTAGTAAGGAAAGAAGTCAAATTACACAAAGGCACAAAGAATTCCTGATCAAAACTCCGCAGCAAATCCTCAACTGCTGCAAATTGGCATAAAGCAACTTCCAGGGGGCAGGAATCTGATGAGTTATTTAGGTATGAATGGCTGTAATTCCACAGGATCTGAAATTTTTATTCTGGAAGAACTCAGGCAATCAGGGTTCTCCAGATTGAAATGAGTATCTTACAGGCATGATGCTGTGAGATAAAAAGCATGCTGGCTGTTTTCCAGCAAAGAACTTGAGCATGTCCTTCTCTTTAAGCTTATGAGCAGTCACACGGAAGTCTCATGCTTTGGGCCTGAAATTAAACATTAACTCAAGGATTTGGGCCAGCGCCAATGAAATTTTAAAAGTGACAATTCCAAAAGCCAGCATTGTTTTGGGAACAGTTACTCAGGTGTATCTGGTCTGAGCTCAGCTGACAGTCTCAGGGAGGGATGAAAGTGCTGTTACCTTTCTGCTTTCCAGTTATTTCAGGTCTGACAGTCTCCCATTTAACCATGGGGAATGTTTCCAAGTTAGTAAATAGCTATTGAGATAATTGAGAGAATTTAAAATAAACTTATATAATTCCTTGCAAAACGTATCTCACATATACCTCCTTCTCAGTCATCCAAAATACAAATAAAGGAAAATTAAAAATCTGTCACAAACTTTTGAATTAACTGTTTTATCAATAGCTAAATATTTTGCTGCATTAACCTGCAACTTCAGCTATTAAAGTAAGTCAAGGAGACAGGAAGTGAAGATGGAAATCAGAAAGAATAAAAGCTGCAAAATGAAGCTGTTCTCTTTCACATGTGAAATTCCATATAAAATACTTCCCTATAAATAGTTGTCAATAAACACAACTGCTGCAAATGTATTTGGTAAATGTTGAGGTCAAAGGCCTCAACTGTTTATTGCCTTGTAAACTCAAAGGCAAGTAAATTTATTGCCTGAATGAGTTTCAGAGTATTGGCCATCATAAAAACTCTGTATCCAAGGTACAAACCAGCCCATGGGCTGCTGCATCACAACTATTCCACACACAACCCAGGACCACCACATGTAGCATAATTCCAAGTATCAGAAATGCATCAGAAATATATTGCTGCCATGCTGGATGTACAATGCACTACACAGTTGGAGGAATGGATCTCACCATTTATGTAATCTAGGCCTCACAGAGAGAAGATTATTACTTTATAGTGCCTCTTTTCCCTAATTTTAAAAAGGCTGAATTGGTTCTAAAGCTTTGTATAAACTGGTTAGAAGCACGGTTAGTGTTTAGTGACATATCCTCTCCTTAGATCCATTATTCATGACTATACTTCCAGCATTAATGTTTTGAGAACCTTGTTATCTTCCAGCTCCAAAACATAAAAGGGCCACTTACAGAAACAAAGCACATATATGTGTGTGAGTGTGTGTATATATGTACACACGTATATAATGTGGGTACATATGTGTTTTCTTGATCAGGGTTCTATTTAAGGAACATTGTGTTTCTGTCCTCTGAGGTTACAGCTCTAGAACTGAATGTGCTCGGTGCCCTTCTTCACGTGATCCCCTCTCAAGTATTGTATGATTATTAATTATTGTAAATTAGGAGAGTGTCACCCTGATTTTTTAAGACTTTGCTAAGCCTTCTGATGTTTGCATTCTTGTAACAAACTTTCTCACACACAGTTCTGTGAACAACTTATGTTTTGCATTCTTTCATGGAGGAGGAGAGAATTGATGGACTCTTGGTCTGTCCAGTGTCATTGGAGAGGTGGCACTGTCACCCTCCAATCCACTGTCACTTTTGGAAAACTCTAAATGTTGGAGTCAGAAAATAAAGGTCCCTCTTTTTTGTTCACCTAGAGAGCAGCAGTGTCCGTGTTGTCTTTTCGTGTCGTATTACGACAGGAGAGAACAATCTGCCCACATTGGATCAAGGGAAAGTTCTAGGCTCAAGCTAATATGGCATTTGGTATAAAATACTACACTTCGTAATCTAGCCTGTAAACTCCTCAAGGATTTTCCTTCTAATGTTTTTCTCCGTACCATGGAATATGCAGCCAGTGCTAGGAACTTTGGGGTAATTCCAATTTTTAATCCCCTTCAGTTGTATGGTCAAAAGGAGCTGTCTGGCTGCCCAAACTGTGCTTTCCAATTTAACTGGAACCGCATCCTGCCTCCACTGTGTGAGTCCATCTGTGAGTAGTGATGATATCTGCAGATAAAGCTTTGCAGGGTGTTATTTGAGAGTGAAGCTGCTGCCAGGGGATGGAGCAACTGAGTGCATCTGCCAGTCAGCAGCCCCAGCATCCCCACTCCAGCTGAGCACATGAGCACACACACGTGTAGACAGGCACATACAGTGCATGCACACAGACAGTGCCCCAGGAGGACAGGAAACCATCCAACAGCAAACCTGCAGCAGCAGATTTTAAAATCTATTTCCACAGATCTGCAAGCTCAAATAAGTCAGAGATCTAAACACAAAACACCCAGGAACACGCATAGGTACGCCTCATTTCCTAGACAACTATGGTGCAGGTACACAATGTAGATTTTTTTGTTTTATTCCAGACACATCTAACTGTTTTCTAATATTGTTCCCATCAAAGAAAACTCAGCTTTCCTCCAGCCCTTTCTTGGAAATGTTAAATGGTAAACAGTGCTCCATCTGAGAAACTGCCCCAGTGGATTCCATGCGCAGACACCTCGTCAATGTCAACAAACCAACATTTAAACTGAAAGGTACTGTCATGCTGACTCGCCTTCTTCCATTTGCACCTTTTAAAAAACCACAATTAATCCAAACCACACATAGCATGCGACAAGCAGAATACCAAAATACTGTTATGTATGAGTGGGCAAATCAGAAAATTTAACACTTTTTCCTGTGTTTCCAGAACAACTTTATCCTGGGCTGATAATATACAAATGCAGAACACTTGTGACTGAAGACTTCATTGGAGCAATGGACAATATTTGCATCCAGGAAATTCAGCTCCTGCTTCTTTCCACACCAGAACCACTTAACACACCCACTGATGAGGATTTATCACTTACAGGCACTGACTTCTTGGGGGAAAGGCTAAGAAAGCAGTACCTCCATCCCTAGCCAGTGTTACCTAACAGAGCATCACTCATGGTAGTAGTTCCACTGGGCTTAATGGGACTAATCAGTAGAATGGTTAAGGTGAAGGAGAAACACACTCCAAATTAACACAGGAAGAAAATAAGCCAAATAATAATAATGCACAATATTAACCATCAAACTCTTCCAGGTACTTCAGTCCTATAAGTCTGTGAGGAACAATTAATGGAATGACAAGTAAGTGTTATAACACTACCCACCCATTACACTGTCACTCGACAAACAACACAGCCGGGAACTTTTCTTGGCATACCGTGGGATATAAACGGGGTACTGTTGCTTAATCATTCTCCATGATGTTTATAAGAGGGAAATAAGAGCTCAGTATAACCAGAGGCCACAGGAGGGACACTTTAAAGGCTGCACTGCCATGTGTGTCAATACCAAGAGCTCAGCACATCTGGCTTAATTCATTTTTTAGCTGTTTGCTAACTGGAGACCAGGTGTTATTTCCTCTTTGAGATGGGAAATGCCTCTAATTGCTGCCAGTGTATCTCCCTCGTGCCAAATGGGCACTCAGCAGACCCCGCGAAAACCAGCGGAGCTGTGGGAGAAGCTGGGGCTGGGATTTGCCCATGGTGCCTCTGCAGACCCCAGGCCCATGGAACAGAAGCTGTGTCTGACTGTGCTCTTAGTCTGACAGAGCCTGAGCCCCTGCAGGGCTTCTCAGTGTTTTTGAAACAGAAATGTAGAAGAAGATGGCTAATTCCAAAATCCCTACCCTCCTCCAAACAAAGGAAGTGTATCTCTTTAGCACTATGTCTTCCAAGATTTCTTCTAGAACAAGTTACAGCCTTTAAGGGACTCTACCCAGCAATCCTTTTTAGAAAGGCAGTTTTTAAAAGCAATCACCTGTTGCTACAGTCTTTTGAGGAGACCTTTTGACCAGTTGGACTCAGTTTGTCTTTCAAAACTCAGTTAAATATTAGCAAAGCTGCTGATGAATAATTTTTCACAAGAAACTTTTTTTTCACATCCATGTTTGGCAGCAAGCAGAAACAATTTGAGGCTGTTAGAGAAAAATCAAACTTGCCTCAGATGATCTGTATCCCCAAACAAGTTTAGAGCACAGCTGCAGATAGGTTTTGGAGATATGAGCTTTGTGCACTCACACAAACATCAAACCACATTACTGGCCACAGGAACATGCCAGAGAAGTTCATTTGAAAATCATTATGCATTCATTTCTACAAGTAACACCTTGTGGTCCCTGCTGTGAGCGTGGTTGTGCTGCAGCTATTTCCTTTTATGTCAGAAATGTTTTTTGGAAGTTTGGCAAGTGAAACACACTAATACTTTTGTTAAGAAAAATTTCAGGTTCCGCAGCAGGTCCTAGAGAACAGCAGCATAATGGAAGTATTCAGATTTTTATCATTTGTAACTCAATTTCAGCTTTGCCTTACATCACAATAAAATTCCTTCAAAGCTAATTTCAGTCCTGTCTCAAGAGAGCATTTGTCCATATCATGAAAACAGGGATTTTATTTAACACGATTACATGCACATGCTGGTGCAGTCAGATGCCTGACTGGAACGGCAGAGTTAAGACAGGTCAGGATGAAGGTGCACTGGTGGAGCTTGGCAGGGAACCTGCTTTAGTGTTTCTGGCTCTAGCTGAGAACATCAGTTTCTCGTTGGTGAGTTCTGAAAACAAAATTCTTTCCCAAGAAAAAAGAAAAGAAATAAATCCCTTCACAAATTCTACTTTGGGCAATTGTGTATTGGTGTCATAACTTAAAATCAACAAACCATACAAAGGAGGAGAATCAAAGTTAAACACATCTGTGGACATGACATTCTTTGATTCTGTTTCTTACAGCCACTTTTGAAAGCAGGCTTCTGGTGCATCAGGCTCAGCTGGCAGAGGCATTTTATTCAAGTTCTCCCAGCCAGTGCTCCTCCACAGGTATTAAATCCCTCTGGGGAATGCAGGCACAGAGGTAATAAACATATTCGTTTCATTACAACATCTTAAAAAATGTAAAAATTCTAAAAAACCAACTGTAAGCTGACCTGCAGCCAAAGTACACATTAATTATACAGCTTAAGTCAGGCGGATGCTCAAGGAAAAGAGATATAATGTTACACCCAGCTGGATACTTTGTAGTTAGCACAAATGTAATATAAAGCGTACCAGAGTTTGTCAAGTGTCTGTCTGGATTTTCAGTTTTCATTAGTACTATAATTAAAGCCACATTTTCAGCCATATTACCTATAACAAGAAAGGAATGAGAAATGAGGTTGTCAAGGTCAGTCTCTCTCTGCTCTTTATCCTGAGTATCTGCAGGCCACAAGCTGTTGAGTTTGGTGTAAACCAGAGTAATAGGATGGAATGTCACGTTACAACCAAACCTTTGTGGTTGCAAAGACAAACTGATGAGGTCACTTCCTTTTAATCACCAACGGAGGGTATTTATCAACAGCCACATAAGTCAGGGGGACAGGGAGGCAGATGACAGACAGACTGACAGATATATGGAAATACAAACACCCCAAACACAGATACCACAGAGCTGATGCACAGAACGTTCCTCTGCAGAGAGCTGCACTTGGTCTTGTGCTGTCACAGTCCTTCCCATCTATAAAAGGCACATAAATGCTTTTTATGCCCCTTCCATGGCTTGTCACGGAGGGCACAGCAAAGATTTGGAAAACAGGGACAATGGATGACTTGCACAAGAACAAGCTCAGAAGATTTAGACCCAGATTCATATTTTTAAAACTTTCAGAGAATTCACAATTTTGCTTAAAGCCTCTTAGGCAAAGTGAGCAGGTAGCAGAGGGCAGAATTCCCAGGAGAGGGACACGGTGTTACAATCACTGTAGTGGATGCCTTAATTAAAGAAGGGCGGTGAAAAGCAGCACAGCTTCATTAAACTCAGCAGAGCTCTACATTTACCAGAGATGGAACTCATAAATTCCAGCACCAAAAATGCAAATTTTTTCATATTCAAGTGCAGGTAAGTACTTGAGGCAACCAAGGCAATGGAATTCCCTACTTGTGGTCTAGAAGGTAAATACGGTTTTAGCTTTCATGAAACTCAGGGACAAAAAAAAAAAAAAAAAAAAAAAAAAAAAAGAATGAAAAAGCAAAGCAGCTGATCAGTCATGTTAAATATAAATGACAGTTTACTTGTGATACTAAAAGGGGATTTTAACTTCATTAAAAACAAAAGCTAACTACTATGAAGAGGATGAGTGAACTATTACAACACTGAAAGACTTAAAAACGATACCCCAGGAGATAACATTCTGAGAATAAAGTGAAAGAGCTCATATAAAATACAAAAGGTGTGTTGTAAAGAAGGATCAGAAGGGCAGACTTTGAGCTTCATCCAGTCATAAATCAAAAGCTTGTTCTCCATCATTCTTGTCTATGAGGTTAGCTTTGATTCCCGAGCCACAATTCCCAAAGGATGGAGGTATTTCTATTGGCAAGTATGTGTCTTTCTTCCCCCGGGCTGGCTCTGCCAGCCCTGCTGTCACCATGGACTGTCATTATCTCAATCTCTTTACTGCCCAGGATTGTTCCATCCTGGAGCCATGGGGAACTATCACAGGGCTGCGAGAGGAAACCCCATTCAGAAGACTGAGGGCATTTGCAACAGATTAATTGACAAAGAAGTTTATCAAGCCAGGCCATCTGCAGTAGTTCAGTGATTCTCCTTCACGGGGACCAAATGCTTTAGCACTGCAGGTGACATGTCAGGGATACAAGCTGTTACACAAAATAAAAAACAGTTCAAAAACTCTACGGCCAAAGAATATAGTATCCCTTCTCTACCCAGTCACCTGCTTCATATCTTTTGCATTCGAGTAACTGAAGCAATAATCTTTGAGCTTTAGCCCAGGCAGACTGTCCACACTCACAAGAACAGACTGTGTACATAGGGCTCCCCACCTGAGCACTGGAGACTGGTTCAGCACCTCCGTTTGCAGCCAGGCATCTCCACTGCACTGATGAAGGGCAGACATTTCCCAGACTGAAATAAACACAGAATATATTTAACGTGTTGCTTCCTCGACCTTCACATAACACACTAAACCAGGTAAGTGTTTTCTTAAATTGAAAAAAAAATTCATTTCAAAAGACTTTTTGAATATTAGTCAACGCACCAGATTTCTTCAGTGTTCTTGCACAGTGAGTGCTATTATTCGGTCCATTAGTATCGTAAAGGTTTGACTTCAGTAATTCTCACTTGCTATAGAGCAACGTTGCTGTCTGGTGTAAAACCTGATAGTTACTGCGAGTATCTCTAACAGAGATAACATTTACACAGAATAATACAGACATCTGATCCCGTATGTTTCTAGAGATAAAAACCTTCATTCTTGTGACAACAATTCGTAAGGGAAAGGCTTCGATGGGGGTAAAACCTGAATTTTTAATACAAGATTGCCCTCTACTGTTTAGGAGAGAGGAAAACGAGTGAGGATCACAGAGCCCGGTTTGGGCTGGAAGGGTCCTCAAAGCCCATCTCATTCCAGGACGCCTTCCACAGCCCAGGTTGCTCCAAGCCCTGTCCAGCCTGGCCTGGGACACTTCCAGGGATCTGCTCCACCTATTATTTTTTACCCTCCATAAACAACAACCTGGAAAATGAAATGATTCCTTGTGGGATGTTGTGGTGATGTGACTGGTGGAGGGCTCCCAAAGAGACCTGGAACACCACATGAATTAATTAGGCTTACTAAAACTTGCAGAAACTGAGAGGTGAATGAGAAGTGACATGTCTTTGCCATCACAGATGATTGTCTGGAGTTATCAATTATCAGTGTTCTTCAAATTATTTTGATGATTTGGACATTTCAGATCCGATTTTATGTCTCCTTGCAAGGAAAGATCACACCTATAGAGCTTGTTTATTCAAAGTTTATCTTTACCTAAGAGGATGCACCTTCAGTCTCCTCCCCTCCTTGTTTCACACCATTTCCCTGGCTTTCTCTGCCACACAATCACTTTCATTCCAAGCTTTCACCTGATGGAAATCAATTATTTATTTTGTCCACGAAACCCGAGTGCTGAATGCCAGATAGAAGATGTCACATGCGTGCAGCACTCCACTGTCCCCAGAGATGAGAGCTCTTCCCGTGACCCAGGGACAGCAAAACCAGGTGAGGCTCAGCTGCACTTGTCAGGGATTTCAACACTTTACTGCTGTGAAAAGCGGTGAACTTGGGATATACAGCTCTTCACTTTGCTCGGTGCAGGCAGACACAAGAGCCAGGCGCACCCAGAGCAACATCTGACTGCAGTTCCTGGCCCAGCCAATGATCTAAAAGCCCAGTTAAAATTCTGATTAAATCACACCTTTCACCAACTAAATGGTCCAGATTAGAAATGACCTATGACCTATGTCTGAGATTATTTTATGAATTTCACAGGCCCTCAGTCCATGAACTGATAAAGACTTACAGAATGTAAAGCCTTGATGGTGATGCTCTCCTTTTTATATGTCATAAGGACACTTGTTGACAGAAAATAATCTTTCCTATAAAATGCACCACAAACAAGTTTTAGCACATCCCAGTTTGATGTGCTGGGCAACAGCTCGATTGAAGAAATAAGCAGACCACCCTTAGACAATAAACACAATATTTGTCATTTAATTCTGAAAGATGCCAAGGGTAATAAGGAAACTCACAGGACTTCCCAAAGGATGGATTTGGGGTGCTTTTTCCCAACCTTTTTCCTAGATCTAGTTCAAATTTCACACTTACTACCCCTATTTATTTCTGCCACAGCCATTATCACCATTTTCTGTGCAATACCATTTTGATTTCCACTACTTGAAGGCACCCAAACTCCTGAGAATTCTTTTGATCTTTCAAAGAACAACCAGGAGCATTACCATTGTTGCTCTTTTTATATTTATTTATCAGCCTCACGCTCCTGTTGCCATAAAGCCGCAATCCCCAGAGTTCAAGTCCGCAATAACTTTCTCCTGAATAAGAAAAAAATAACGACAGGGAGAAAAAAACAGCAAATTTCAAATTTTGATTGGAGTACAAGTGTTGCACATAATATCTAATGGGACCACAGCTAAAAACAAAAGCAAACAACACACCTGCTCCTTTGTGCCTTTCCTGAGTTATTAAAATCACGTTTGCAGCTACAGTGATTGGCTGTCCTCACGTTGCCTCAGTCCCTAGGATGTATTTCTTCCCACAATTCATCATAGTCTGCAACATCTGGATTGTTTTAATTCCCCATTATGCTCAGTAATGTCATTTTCGTATCTCTGCTATCATATTCTGAGTTTTAATAAACTCATCTTCTCCTTGATCCTCTCATCCTCTGTTTCTTCATTCCCTGAACCCATCCTAAATCCAATTGCCATTTGAAGCAATTTGCTCCTACAATCCTTCTCAGGCAGAGAGATTCAATAAAACTTCCAGCTGTGGAACCAAAGTTACTAATGTAGGAAAAAAATGTAAAATCTCCACACCTGAGATCTTGCACTGGTCCTACTGGGAATCCTACCAGGTTCAAGCCACTTGTGCCCAGCCATTCCTTTGACCTGGAACATCTTTGGAAGCCTCCATGGCATTACACTCCAAACTGATGCCAAAACTCATTGTTGGTGCCTGGATCCTTCACAGCATAGATCTATGTGTGTCTAAACACAGGCTGTAGAAATGCCTTAATACAATTTTAAAAATAAAATCTCACACTGTTAGTTTCTGTGTTTCTTCTTCTTGATTAATTAGAGTTACTCACAGAATAAATCAGAAATTCTGCAAAAAAAAAAAAAAAAATCTACTGGAATGCCCTAAGCACAGCTCTTAAAAAGAGGGAGCCAAAAGTATTTTTTCCTCCCTGGAGTGATCCTTCATGCTAGTTATGTTCAAATAAAAACTCCATGCAAGAGCCTCAAAAAACTATTTTTACAGCTCGATTGAAAGCAGTACCATGACAAGAATATTTGACTTCAAGCTCATGGCTTAAAAGAGCAGAAAGAGCTCATTTTCTACTTCTAGAAAGTTCTGTGGTCTCTGCACATGGAATTGACCACCCAAAACTCCCACAAGGCACCTGCTCGAGATCATCCCTGCTCTTGCATATTCTGTGAGCAAAGGCTCACATCCATCTCCATGTTTTATCATGGAATCACAGAATGTTTCGGGTTGCAAGCGAACTTAAAGCCCATCTAGTTCCACCCTCTGCCATCAGCAGGCACCTTCCACTGGACCAGGCTGCTCCAAGCCGATCTTAGAACATTGCCAGGGATGGGGCAGCCACAGATTCTCTGGGGAACCGGTGCCAGGGCCTCACCACCCTCACAACGAAGAGTTTTCTTGCCCATACCCCATCTAACGCTGCCATATATCTTTGTGAATTCATTCCCCCTTCCAGCTAATAAACAGGACATCAGAACCACGTGGAGAAAGAGCGCTTCTCGTCCTTTACTTCGTCCATGTAGGATCCGTGCGGGCATTAAATTCCAAGCTAGCCGGGGGGATTTACAGCCCGAAACCCACGGGTTCCTTCACCCTATCACTCTTAAGAAACACGGGGACAACCAGGAATAGAATAGTTATGAACACACCGCCAAGAAGGATTTTAAATGGAATTAGGGGAGGGGGATCCGCCCATGCCCCTCATGGAGCCCTCACGGAGCCCCGCCCCCCAGCGCTCGAGACCGCCCCTTCCCGCCTCGCCGCTTCACCCAATCAGCGCAGAGATCACCGTTACTATTTGCATATCAACCCCGCCCCTCCTCGCTGCTCACCAATCAGAGCGCTCCTCTCAAGAAGCCGGGGGCAGGGTCTGCTCAGCTTTCCACGCGCCCTCTGAGCCGCGGCTTCCCATTGGGCGGTGGGCCGGTGGGCGGGGCCAATTTGAACGGGCGGCGGCGGGGAGCGGCGCCATGGTGAAACCGCTGAGGGACCGGGACCGGGATCGGGATCTCGCTACTGCCGAGGGTCCCGGCCCCACGATGAGCCCCCCGCTCTCCCCGCAGCCCGCGGCGGCGCCAGCCGACGGCTTCGCCTCCTCAGACGATGAGGGCGCCGAGGAGGACCCGAGCCCGCTCCACATCTCCTGGTGAGGCGAAAACCGCGGCATCTTTGAGGAAATTGCATTAAATCGCTGTCCTGGGAAACAACAGAGGTTTCTCTCCGCAAGGAAAACCCGAGGCGGGCTCTGGTGACCTGCCAGGCTGGGGGTGGCCCGGTGGTGCTGGGGAAGTGTCAGTGGCTGGGGTTGGATTTGGAAGGGGCCTCTGGAGACGCGCTGGTCCCAGCGCCCTGCCCAGGCCGGCTCACCCACAGCAGGAGCCAGGGATCACACCCAGGTGGGTTTTAAATGTTTCCAGGGAAGGAGACTCCACAACTTCCCTGGGCACCCGTTCCAGGCCTCTGTTCTTTACTCACAGGGTGGGCAGGCCCTGGCACAGGGTGCCCAGAGAAGCTGTGGCTGCCCCTGGATCCCTGGAAATGTTCCCGGCCAGTTTGGACAGGGCTTGGAGCAACCTGGGCTGGTGAAAATTGCCCCTGCCCATAGCAGGAGATTGGAACAAGATGATCTTTAAGGTCCCCTCCGACCCAAACCTTTTGTCACCCTCAAAGTAACATTTTTCCCCATATTCACTTCCCACGTTTCATTTTGTGCCTGTTGGTCCTCATTGTCCCACCAGACCCTAGTGAAAATGTCTGGCCCCACCCTCTTGACACCCCCTCTAAACTTGTTTCTATATTTATATAATTGAAATCTTCCCTTCTGGTATTTTATTTTACTTTTTATTTTCTAATAGGTTGTCTTTGTCTCCTCTCCACTCTTCAGAGTTCCTGGGATTATGTTCCCTGCCAGGTAAGAAGCATTCGCTGAAATTTGCAGGCATATTGGAGAGCTGAAGAGGGGTAACACCTTGTATCCCAAATGTCTGTGCTGTGGGTGACTTATTTTGTAATCTACCCCTGGAATAAGTGTTTTGGAACAACCAAAGCTAATCTAGAGAATATCTTAATGCAAGATCATGTTTTTTAAAGTTAAAAAAGTAAACACAAACTCTGTCTGCATTTTTAACTACCAGAATTGCAGCCATGGTGAATCTCCACTCAACTCTTAAGTGATCTTTATTCAGCCCTTTTACTTGTTGGATGGGTTTTTTTGTGTTTTGTGGGGGGATTTTATGCTGTATCCTGATTCAAAACATCCAAAACTTTTCATCTGGAGAGCACAAAGCACCTTAAAACCTTGGGCAGATTTCCTTTGTTAATCCTATTACATTACAGCATTAAGCAGATAATGGTGTTTAAACTGCCTCCTGCACCAGGGATCTGCTTGCAGAAACAAGAACTGTGTTTTGTTCAGGGTGTGGCTTTGTTCCTTGCTTTGCTTTTGGGGGGAGGCTGCCCGTGCTCTGTTCTGCTGCAGCAGCCATCCCATAAATGTCGCTTACCTGCGGCGGTAATTGTTGTTCATAACTTGTTTCAGGTTGCAGGTTCAAGGATATCAGAAGAAATCTTCAGAAGGATATAGGTGAGTGTTCCTTGTGTCAAGGGCGAGTCCATGAATATTCCAGGACCATGGAATAAACAGGATATTTCCAGGCAGGAGCTGCACAGCACCCATGAGGCATCTTCAGAGCAGCTGGGATCAAGGGGAATTACAAACTTGTAGTCTTCCTTTTTCCCAGAGAAAAGTGAAATTGGGGTAGAAAAGATGGAATGAGGTAAAGATTTGTGCTGAGTATTCAGCTGTAAACACTGAAGAGCAGAGACTAAGAGCAAATCCCCAGTGCTTGGGTAAGTCAAGCTTAGCAAGGAACTCCTGGCTGTGAGGGTGGGGAGACCCTGGCACAGAGCAGCTGGGGCTGCCCCTGGATCCCTGAAGTGCCCAAGGCCAGGCTGGACAGGGCTTGGAGCAGCCTGGGATGGTGGAAGAGATGGAATGAGATGGGCTTTAAGGTCCTTTCCAACCCAAACCATCCTGGGATTCTGTGATTTTAACTGGAGATGGAACAGAAGCATACTTCAGTGGCTAGCAGGCTGTCCTGAGTGCTGCTGTGCTCTCCAGTGATGCTGCTCTCAGGATTTGTTGTGTTCTCAATGTAAAAGTGTTGTTATCTTATTGCAAGAGTCCCATATCTGCTCGGTGATGTCTCATGGGTGGTTCTTCTCAACACTGCTCCTTCTTCTTCAAAGCCCAGACAGCAACTGACTCTGGGTCCCAGTTCTCCCTGTCTTAAAGGATTGTTCTTCCTTATTGGTTACAGCTGTGAGTCAAGCCTGTTTCTGACCTTGGATAATTGGCCTGGCTGCAACTCTTTGGGGGTAAAGCTGCTTTTTACACATTTCTTATACTCTATTCCCACCACAAGGATTCCCTCGGAACTGAGAAAATTCCTCTCCTGGATTACTTGAAGGGAAACGTGGGGGAGACTCAGTGGAAGAAAGAGTGCTCACCCCAAAATTGCTCACTCCTCTTGTCTTAGCCCCAAAGATTAAACAAGAGACTCGGGACCCAGGTGCTTATCTGTTTATCCTTAAGCTTGATAGGCTTTTGTTTATTTGCACGTGTCTTAATCCATTGGCAGGAGAGCTAAAGAGCTGTGGGATCCAGGATGTCTTCGTGCTCTGTACCAGAGGAGAGCTCTCAAAATACCGAGTGCCAAACCTGATCGACGCCTACCAACAGCACGGGATGTGTGTGCACCACCACCCCATTCCTGACGGGAATGCTCCCGACATTGCCACGTGCTGCAAGATCCTGGAGGAGCTCAGAACCTGCCTGGAAAATAAGCAGAAGACAATGATACAGTAGGTTCTGGCTGCCTGCCCATCAGCCCACCTTCCTGTAAAGGATGCCAGCTTCTCTCCAGGTGTATGAGCAGGGGAAATAGGACGGTGTGAAAAGGCAGTTGCACTCTTTAGGGTTAGTTCATGCTGTGAAGTCTGCTTGTTCCTCCTCCTGCAGCTATTTGGAGAGAATTCGTCCTTTCAGAAGATCAGAATGTCCCGTTTCAAGATCAGAATGTCCCATTTCCCCTTGCTCTGTCCAGCAAGAGTTTTAAAGTGTGTTTTGAGTGGCACCACAGGGCTCCTTGCTCCCAGCCTACCTGGATATCAGGTGTACAGAATGAGCTGGGAGCTAAAACACTTCTTTGTCAGAGGTTGTGACTGCCCCATGCCTGGAAGTGTTCCAGGCCAGGGATTGGAACAACCTGATCCAGTAGAACCTGATCCATGGCAGGGGCTGGAATGAAGTGACTCTGAGGTCCCTTCCAACCCAAACCACTCCATGAGTCTGTAACACTTCCCTGGACTATTTATTAGGGACTCAGTGCAAAATTCACTCCTAATTTCCATGAACGGGTTTAAAGGAGTTTGTTTAGCGGAGCTCAGAAGAGAGGGGAAGAGCTTTCCAAATTCCATGTTCCCTGAATGATCCCACTGACAGCTTCCTGTACAGAAATCCACGGAGTCCTTGGTCTTCCTGCTGTTCTCAAAACTGTCCTCAAACCCTTAATCTGGAGTAGGATTTAAAGAAATTTGAAATTTTCCATCCTCCTACTGTTTCCTGTCCTCCTGTGCCTTTGGGACTGTTAGCAGGAATGAAGGGGAACGTTAAAATTGAAGCTTCCATGGAAAGATACGGAAGCTCTGCAGAATAAATAGGATATATCCCTGTAGGTATAGAAATAGAAGATAGAAAATACATAGAAATTCTTGCTCTGATTTTTTTTTTTGTGCCACTGCTCCTCTTGATTATATTAAGGCAAGACCTGTGTCCATCTGTTTGTGTGCTGGGGGTCCCTGGGTGCTGCAGTTTGCTACAGCTCGTTCCAACCAGATGTTTTCTTTTCTCCCAGCTGTTATGGTGGCCTGGGACGCTCGTGTCTCGGTAAGTCTTTGTCTCCATGCCTGACTAACCCATCCCACAAACCCACAGAGCCAAATTCTGCTGGAATGGATGCGATCCAAAGTGCTGCTTTCAGGAGCAGCCTGGTTAACAGAAAGGACATGAACCGATTCCTCTGCATCTGATTTATCCCAGCGTTGCCCCTTAAAGCTTTCGGGAGCGTTAGTTCTGGTGTGTTCCCAGAAGGAAGGGGTGGGATGTGGCCAGAAGACACAAAGGGGAATTAACTGGGTGTACTGGCACTCATCCCTGACAAGCCTAGGAACTGCATCCAGATGCTGCTGGGAAGGCAGGGGGGAAATAGTGGGAGGGTTTTCACCTATTTCCAAAGCCCATAGGCTTAGGGAGCAGCAGCAGGCAGATGGGCCAGTGCATTCTGCAAGAAATCCAAGAGCTCAGGGACCTGGATAGGTTGGCCAGGGTGGTTTTCATGGGACAGATCAGTGGCTGTGTGCAGTCAGAGGTGCTCAGCAGCATTCAGGTGTAAACACATTCCCTTGCAGTGGCTGCCTGTCTCCTGCTCCAGCTTTCGGACACCCTGGCACCTCAGCAGGTGATAGAGAGCCTCAGGAATCTGAGAGGATCGGGGGCCATCCAGACCATCAAGGTAAAGGGGCTGCAGCAGGTAATACACAGGTCCAAACACCACTGAGAGCTCATCCAGTCCCCTCCTTCACTTCCCAGAGATACCTCTGCCTTTCCAACAGCTGCTCTCCAGGGTTTGAGCTGTTTCCTGCTTTGAGGAAACAGCTTCTCCCAGGAAACTGGTGACTGGACAAGAGGAAAAGGCCTCAAGTTGTGCCAGAAAAGGTTTAAGTTGGATAACGGAGAAAATTTCTTCACTGAAAGGGTTGTCCAGCCCTGGCACAGGGGTGGAGTTCCCATCCCTGGAGGGATTTAAAAGCCGTGTGGATGTACTTAGGGATGTGGGGTAGTGGTGGCCTTAGAGTGCTGGGGGAATGGTTGGACTCAAAGACCTTAGAGAGATTTTCCAACCTGAATGATTCCGTGATTCAAAACAAAGCAGCTTTGACAACTCCCCCCTCTGAGGACCATGTTTTGCATTACCTTGGGGTAATGCATCACCTGTGGCCATTATGGGGAACCACAGGATCCAAGTCAACATCCACGGAATCTGACAGTGAAAAATCCCAGAGTAAGCACACGAAGAACAAACGGACCAGAGGGTGCAGTTTTCATCCAGGGGTACCAAACAGCTTTTTAACACAGGTGGTGCCTCTTCCTAAAGCACAGGCACTCACTGCAGCCCTGGTTGTGCATTTCCAGCAGTACAATTTCCTCCATGACTTCCGGGAGAACCTGGCTGCACACCTGGCCACAAAGGAGCCGCTGCTGAGGTCGGCATCGCGGTAGCTGATCCCGCCATGGGTGCCTGTGTGGAAAACTCCTGGACAAGACACTTCTCTCCTGACCTTTCCCCAGTGCTACTGCCTGTGTGACACAGCTGCTGCCTTCCAAATCCATGTGTAAAGTATTGGGATGGGGAAGGAAATCCTAGAGAACTTGTGGCATCTTCCCCTCTTTGGTGATTTTAATACTCACTGCCTGAAAAATTCATGTACAAGTGTGTTTGTGTCCATTGCTGTTCTGCTGGGAGAATGGAGCTGGATGAAATTCCATCTCTGGAGCTGTTTCAAACACCCTCACACCGTCAGCTCTGCTGTAAAGCAAAGTCAAGCCAAGCTGGAGCTCTCACCCCTGACGAGCTCGTAACACCTCGTTCTAAAATGTCACGGTTCTGCTCGAGGTGTTGAGGGGTATTTGGGAAGGAGTCTCCTCGTTCCAAAAGCAGGAGGTGTCGCACCACAAATCTGTGACAAAGCCAGCAGGGGGGTTGAAGGTGACTGTGGCAGAAGACACTGCTGCAGGCGCGTGGGTGAGCTGGCACAGCCCTTCTGCCTGCTGCCGCCACTGAGAGTAAACAAACAATCAGCTGTGGGCTGGGAGGATCTCACAGGAACAGTCCTCTGACAGTCCCCAGCTCTCCTGTTTCACTATATCCATTCATGAAAGCAAGATGAAACAGCTCCTGGCTTTTGATAAAGTTCAGGATTTTGGTAAAGTTCAGGACCATCTCAAGTCAAGACTCCACACAGCACCAGGGGGCTGGAGTTGAACAAGTCCCTGCTTTGTGAAATTCTGAATTTATCTTTTAACATTTGAACTTTGAGCACAAAGGTGATTTCTGCAGATTAATTAGTGTTTACTGCCATTCCCTTCCCCACTCTTATGGCAAACAACAGGAACTTTTGCAGCTTCCACAGCATAGAATAATTTACAACCCCAAATGTGCTTCAGTACTTAATCCTTGCAACTAAGGGTTTTCGGGTATTAAATATTTATCACATGACTCAGCAGGAAGCTTGCTGAGGGTGGGAGAAACGTTTCTTTATCTTCTCCACAATCTTTTGCCTCCTGGAACTCCAAACCCAATGACCAGGTCTGCATTTTGAATGCCAAAGGCCTGGTACTCCAGCAAGGCATCACACAAGGGCTCCTCCAACGCTCCTGGGCCACGAGGCTGACGTTGCTGGCCAGGGATGGTGCTATCCACAGCCCTGGGCAGCTGGGAATGCTCATCTGCACCCCACGGCCACTTAAAGCTGCTGAGCAGCAGGACAGTGGTAAATATTACATTCTGGTAAATATTGCTGGGCCCTTGCAGCTGAGGGGCTGCAGGAGCAGCTCAAACCAGAATTGGAATTTGGCTCAAACCAGCCCAAATGCCAAGGGAACAAGAGATTTGTTTAGAAGGTTGAGGAGAGCCAGGGGCTACAAGCAGCCAGCCTTGTTTCCATAATGGATTAATAAATATACAAACGTAAGAAAGGTTTAATGAGCTTTGCTTCCACAGGCTGAAGTCATCTCTTACATCTTTGGAAGAGCCAAGCAGCAGAAAAATAAAAACAATCCAAAAGGAACAATACTCATGAGTTTCCAAAAATTCTTCAGTGAAAAGCTAAAAATTATGGTTGCACGAGGAAAAAAACAATCATGGAATGCTGAAGGCTTGAGCAGTAGGGGCATAGGAAATGCTCAATAAATGCAAGGAAATGTGAGAAAAAAACTATTTTATGTACAAAGCAATAAACTGTCAGGACTATTCTTACTTAGGAAAGAGAATTTGAAGTTATCACAGCCTAAATTCTCTTACCCCCAGTATATTTCTAAAAACTAGAAACTACCCCTCTCCCTCCCCTGGGAACCCAAACGCTGTGTGATGATAGCCTAGAAAAGAGGAAGGCTGTGGAGGAGAAAGGACAGTCCCAAACCTGTGCAAGGACTGCCAACCAGAGAGCAAACAGACTCAGCCCCTGTGACAGGTGCCATGAGGAAAGTGTTCATTCACACCCAGCACAAATAAGGTGGACAGGGGGACGTTTTCACCACATCCTAAAAAAGAACTGTAGGGTCACTAAGTGAAGCCTGGCGGAACTGTGAAAGGCCTGTTCTTTACACACAGCCCTTCCACTGCAGAGCTCACTGTCAGGACTGCCCAGAGCAGCTGTGGCTGCTCCATCCCTGGAGTGTCCAGGGCCAGGCTGGACCGGGCTTGGAGCACCTGGGATAGAGGAAGGTGTCCCTGCCATGGCAGGGCTGGAATGAGATGGGATTCAATTTAATGTCCCTTCCAACACTAACTGCTCTGGGAGTCTGTGATCTTCCAGACCAGGCTACAAAAGTGCTCTAAAAGCAGCTGAACTGATGGCACAAAAGCCACTCAGAGCTTTTTAAAATGCCAAAGCCCACTCAGGACATCTGTAGCACACAGGTTAACAAATTTCTCACTCTTCAGGCAGAAACTCAACACCTGCCCTGGTCCATATTCCTTTCCCCAGCCATTACCACTGCCCCACACACCAGTGCTGCAACATCTGGATTTCTGGTGGAACCCAGTGCAGCCATTCATATAATTTTTACTGCCCCTAATACCCAAGAGACCCAAAGTGAACAAATACACAGTTTATGCAAAAAAAAAAAGTTTTACTAGAACGGGGAAACTCTGCATTGTTCTCCAGCACAGGTAAATGAAAAAGATCCCTAATTATTACTTGTAAATTAAGCAGCTGTTCACAGTCACAATTTACAATGCAATATTTATCTGAAACATCTTCCCCTGCCCCATCTGCTGTTTCACTTCAGGAAAAAAAGCAAGAAATCAGAGCTCCCAGAAGTAATTCAATTCTGTGTTCTATTTTTAAAGGGAATGCAATAATCCACTGTAAAACAACTGATGAACACAGTGAGGATCTGCTGAATTTATAAACAACACAAAAGGCACCACATAAAAAGAAATGTTGCTGAATTTGAGATTTGTTTTTTATTATCATTTATTGCACTAAGGAACAGCGGGACAGTTTCACAATCTCACCTTCTGCTTTGAAAAAGTCTGGAGTATTTACTACTCTTAAACTCAAGAATGTTTTCATCATTGGACTTGATAAACATTGGAGGTTTGTCCATTTGTTAATCAGCACAGACATGAAAAAAACCCACATTTAAATTCATTCCTTCATGGACAATTCAGCTTCTCCTACCACAATGGCAAAGGCTCGAGATTAAAGCAGGGTTAATGTTTGGAGAAGATACAGAAGGCTCTGGACCTATACAGGGGAAGATTAACCAGATAATAAAAAAATAAACCAGAATAGAACTATTTTTGCTTTTGTGTCCATGAATTAATATCCTAAGACCAAGGTCACCTATGGGCAAAACATACAGCATTCCAGTTGTTCCCAAGCACTTGGAGCTAGGGCTGGTTTAGAGTAAAGAGTGGGATACACAAGTCCAAGTGAGCCACTACAAAGCCCATCCTACAGCAAATCCCTAGAGTGCTAAGGCTAGTAACCAACACCTAACTGAAGGTTATGGCTGTTCCTTGTGGAGTGCAAAGTCAAAACTTTTCAAACCCCAGTCATCTTTATATTAATTTACACATAATTCATTAATTTCAGCGTCCCAGTAAAATATAAGAAAACAGTCTTTCCACAAGTATAAAATGTGGAAATGTTTTAAAAATAGGGGAGTCATTGTTTTCTAACTCAATTGTGAACATCAGGTTCCGGATTTAATCTTGGTCAGAGGTTCTTGTTGTAAAGAATCCATGTTTTTTGTGGCTGTTGCATGCACTTAACTGGAACAAAGCTTGCTGAATGTCTTCTTAAGAGCTCACCAGAACATAAATCATGCTGCAGAAGAAAAAAAAATATTAAGATGCATCATTTTGATTAGTGTTACACATTTAATTATAACAGGGTCTATTATAGGGAACAAGTCCATGTGAGATACATGGATGGTGACTGAGGATTTGACAAAATGACTCTTCCACTTCTGACTTCAACAAAATCACATTTACCTCAAACACTTTCTCTGAAATCAATGTTTTAGCTTCTTAATTAAAATACTCTCGGATTTACTGTATTACGCTTAACAGAAGAAAAGTTTGGAGCTTTTCAGTCTACAGTCATTGAACAGAGATTCAAAATAGTAATTCTGACCAAATTAGGATTTGTGTTTTAAAGCAGAATCAGGGGTAAACGTGGATTCTTTTGCAGGAAAGCTGGCACTGTAGATGATCATGCAGATTCCCAGCATGTTTTGAGTTGGAAGGACTTTATGGATCATCTCACTCCAACCCCTGCAATAGGCTGGGAGACCTTTGGCTAGGCCAGGGTGCTCCAAGTCCCCTCCAGCCTGGCCTGGAACACTTCCAGGGATCCAGGGGCAGCCACAGCTGCTCTGGGCACCCTGTGCCAGGGCCTGCCCACCCTCCCAGGGAACAATTCCTTCCCAATCTCCCATCTAACCCTGCCCTCTGGCAGTGGGAAGCCATTCCCACATGTCCTATCATGACACACCCTCGTCCAAAGTCCCTGTGCAGCTCCCACAGGCTCCCTTCAGCACGAGAAGGATCATATTCCTATGGACAGTATTTCTCTCTGCACAGAGCCAAAGCTTCAGACTGAAGAGGAAAACTTACCCATATAGGTAGTAAAAAAAAGATAGAAGGTAGAATGCTAATTTGCACCATCCTTCTTTCTGGCAATAGGCTAAAATATCTGCATTCATGATGGTCGTGGGATCGTAGAGCCCCGGGCCGCTCATCACGGGTCTGCTCATGTACCTGGAAGGAGGCACAGGCAGGTGTGGGGTGACAGCCACAGGGAACCCGAGTCCTGCCCCACCCACCAGGGAATGCCACAACTGAGACAACTTTACAGAGAAGCAATTCAATTCCCGTGTGTCGGAATCCAGAACATCCCTCTGGGTGCCCTGGATGGCCAGAGCTGCTGGCAGGGGACTCTGAGACCCTGGCAGCAGCCAAAGACACACGTGGGGTTTGGATCTTAGCCCGTGGAGCAAATTACCAGCTCTGTATGAAGAATTACAAGCCACACAAGTTTAGGTGTTGTAGTAGAAGTAGTCACAAAGTGAAAGGAAGGATTTTTGAGTGCTGTACAGGGGGGTTTTAAGCCTTGTACGCAGGGGTCCAAGTTTTGTACATGGGGGTAAGGAGATCTAAGATGGAGGGATTTGGGTGTGCCCTGTGCTCCTTCTTTCTCCTTCCCAGCCTCCATGTCTTTGGTGATGTTGGCACTCACAGATTGGTTTAGAGTAGAAAGTCACCATTCAATATAGACAGTAGGCATTGGGGAAAAAGTATAAACATGTAACACGTAATATATGATATAAAAGATGGCAGCAGCCCCTGGGAGGGCAGTGTGCCTTTGTCTGACCTGCTGAACGGGCCACAGCAGCTCAGGAGAAGAATCTTTTAGATAACCAACAATAAACTGCCTTGAGAACAGACAACAGAGGACTACTGAGTCTTTCTTCGAAGGCACGGGTTGGAAGAGGGACTTTTCCATCTTTTGGGGTCACTCCAATCCGGGGGTGAAACCCCACACCCATGTCTTAAGGAATGGCAGAGGAGATTGGAATTGCCACTTGGACCGGCATTCCACGCTGGGCATTGTCTCGGTGCACCTCTGGCACGTCAGCGACTTTAGCACACACAACTCAATTCTCACCCAGCACAGGAGAATAAAAATCACCCCCGAAAGCCAGGTGATGGCCCTTATTGTACTGCCATGACCTGAACCTTCCTAGAAAGCATCTGGGTTTTCCCAAGACACACAACACTGGACAGAAGACAGCAATAGGAGAATGAGTAACAATTCACTGAGCATAAGAGACTCGCTGAAATTACCTCCAAATATGATAAGCCAGCAAGGGCATATTGAGACCCAGTGTGAGCCACTCTGCTGCACAGAGAAACATGACACAGAAGAATGCATGGATGAGGTACTCTGGAAGTACAAGCTGGAAAAGAAAAAGGTGAGTTAGAAGTTTTGATTGCACAGAGCAAAACGTGGCATTTCAGCTACTCTGGAGGCACACGATTGCTTAAAAATATTATTTAAAACCAACACTAACAAGAATAAGACTGTGGAACGTGAAAGCAGCAGCCAGCACTATGTGCCTTGCTGTTTTCACATGCTATTCATGAACCAAGGAGAAAAATTTGTAAGATTTAATGGTCAGATCGATATTTTTTATTGCTTCTATTAAATTAACAGATTCCACGCTTTATGTGTGACACTCAGAAGAGGTCACTGAGATATTTCTGCTCATGCAACAGAGAAATATCAGTAGGAAACATGCTCTGCACAACGGTTTATAGGCAAAAAGATGTTTGTGCTTTCCTGTTTTACAGCTTTGTTTTGGTCTTCGCAGATCCAGAACTTTTCAAAAGTTGAATTATTCCCAAAATGTAAGACCCCAGGCAGAGCTTCACCCAACCAAACCAGCGGTGACGCGGTGGCACACACGGGTCTGCGCAGAGGAGCTGCTCTGCACAGACAGTTCTCCCTCACGGGTCCCCACTGTGCATGCTTTACAGCATCATGCTTCCAGCAGAAGCCCACAGAGCTCAGTCCCGGGAACTATGGAGTCACAGGAAGCATGGAATGCTGCATAGATTAGTGTTGTTAATAGGAACAACATGGAGAGGTACGGAGAGTAACAACATGCAAAGAGCTGCGAAATCTCACGCCCAACACACGAGTTAAGTTTGTACAAGTCACCCCAAAGTGTTGCTGCTTACTGCTTTATTACCAGGTTCAGAAGGAATCACACAGATCAGACTGGTTTGGGTTGGGAGGGACCTGATAGCCCATCCACTTCCACACCTTCCACTATCCCAGGTCACTCCAAGCCCTGTCCAGCCTGGCCTGGAACACTTCCAGGGATCCGGGGGCAGCCACAGCTTCTCTGGGCACCCTGTGCCAGGGCCTCAGCACTCTCACTATGAAGAATTCCTTCCCAGTCTCCCATCCATCCCTGCCCTCTGGCAGTGGGAGCCATTCCCTGTGTCCTGTCCCTCCTTCCCTTGTCCCCAGTCCCTCTCCAGCTCTCCTGGAGCCCCTTCAGGCCCTGCCAGGGGCTCTGAGCTCTGCCTGGAGCCTTCTCCTCTCCAGGTGAGCACCCCCAGCTCTGCCAGCCTGGCTCCAGAGCAGCAGCAGAAGATCTGTAAAGCTTCTGCCTTCTCAACTCAGGCCCTGTAAAACTCCTCACAGAAAACACCCCATTTTTACCCAAAGGTTGAAACTGCCTAGGTGTGTGTGCATGTACACACAACACACTCTGCCCTCTTTTGGTGCAGTATGAGTAACATTGCATGGGATGATTACATCAAAGTTTCAGTGGTTTCCAGTTTTTTTCTGCTTCTTTTAAAACTCCAGAATATTTTCCCAGAAACCTAAAAGCTACCAACAAACACACTCACCACCTACTCTGCTGACATTCTAGTTCTCTAAATGAAGAATATGAAACAGAGCAAACTTGCATCAGCGCCACCAAAATTCAGCTGTTGTACACAAAATATTTCCAGTAAATATTTTCATCCAGATCCTTCTTTGCATACTTACCATTTACACATGGCAATTATTTATAGCAGAACAACCACCCTGTCCAACACACGATGCATTTGGCAGCCTGCTCAGACAGATTCACCAGGCCTGAAGAATCTGTGTTTATTTACCTACACATCTCAAAACGCGTTTTTCTTTTCTCTTGTTTATGGTACCCTACTCCCACACCAGGATCCCTGCCTCTTTCCAATCTCCCCCACTTGATCCTCCCTGCCTGTCCTAAAGAAAAATGAATTACATCAGATCCTACCATATTTATCACAGAAGTGAGGGAGGATGGATCTGGTTGCTGAGAAAAGACACGACTATAACAGGAGCAGGGAAGAGAAGGAATCAGCAGCACTAAGGAGTTACTATTTTAGGCTAATCTTTCCACTGAGGTGCCTCAATTCCTACCAAGATCTTTGGTTTTTTTGTACAGGAAAACAACACACCCCATGTGTTTGTCCAGCACCATGTACCAGACCCCCTGAAAAGCCTGAACTTCACTTTTGGGGACCAGCCTGCTTCCACAGGAACAGCAAATATGAGGTTATTTCAGACTCTCAGTAGCAAAGCTGCCACGTAAAGGACACTCCATGCACGTGGGGCAGCAGAAGGTTAATACTCAGTTAAACATGCACATTTTACACTACAAAGGTTGCAGTAAGGTCATAATGCATCGATGTAATGAGGGTTGGCCTCTCCCACACTGCAGCGGAGATGACTGGAACAGACCAAGCGAGGGAAACTGTTAGATGCACAGCTCTCCTAGCAGCAAACCTCCTCTCCTCCTCCCCTCCTCACACTGCAATACTCACTTTCATTTGTGTGCTGTACATGTAACACACTCTCCTCCTCCCTCCACCTCCAATTACAGCAAATTTAGTTTTTGGTGTGTATTTTACCTAAAACACACTAAAGCTACAGTTCAGGCCACGCTGCTGTGCTGCCCCTGCATCCTCCCTCAGCCTGGGCACACGCAAAGGAAAAGCCACAAGAAAGGCACAAAATGCTGCAGGATCAGCCTCTGTGTTCTTTAACAAGCCTCCCTGATGCTGCTGGCCTGGCAGAGATGCGGGCAAATAGTTTGCCTCAAATTCTTTTCCTAAGCCAAGGAGTGTCTGAGTTGCATCCAAGAGGACACTGGGACACACCCCTGGTCCTGGAACACAGAATAGAGAAGTGAGGATAGCACCTACCACCTTCCACTCACCCAAATCCTCAAAAAAAGATCAGAACTGACTTGGTCAATGCTGAAAAAAACCCCAAGTATTCTCCTCTGATCTGAATTTGGTAAATCTGACTTGAAAAACACAATTTCTTTCTGCCTGAAGTTATTTTCTGACACCTAAGAGGCATGTAACAGTTTTCCCCAAGTTGCTGGGTAAGCAAGCAGAATTGGTTTGGCACAAAATATGGAAATCCATGAGGTTGCTATAAACCCCAACGAACAAATAGCGAGCAGATGAACAGGCAGACTAAACGAAACAGCTAAATAGTATTACAAATGTTCCTAACAAAATGAAAGGGAAGTTCAAAAACATGAAACTGAAAAGCAGTACACACCTTTAATGCAATTTTGACTCTTTTAATCTTTTTGACCTTTTCAACTGTCTTTGTGCCGAAAATGTGGAAAGCAGATTGAAAGAATGTTAGTATGACAGCTGACAAGATCACCATCAGATTAATAACAGTCAGAATATTCAACTTGAAACTAAAGAATCAGACAAAGAATTTCCCTACAACTTCTACCAACAGCGAGGGCTTCTCAACCCAGATGCAATTCTATTGCCCAGGCTGATTGCATCAAGATACCACCAAAAATAAGCATTTTACATGTATTTATTTAGCAAAACAAAATGTTTGGTGTGCTACTTACAGGATTGAGTGTATTACACTGGTCTATGGGGTTCTTGTAATCAGTCTTCAGTTCATCAAATGCTATAATCTAAAGGAAAAAAAAATGAAAGAGTTTTGATTCCCCAGGAACTATTTTGTATTTTATCCATTAAAAGTAGCATTTTGGCACAGAGCTACCTTTGTTCTCAGTAACGTTTCACCTGAGTTCTGCCTACATCAACTCACAGGTAAGACAGATGTGGAACAGGTTTTACAAATATGAAAGCAGGAGTTTCATCAGACATTCAAAAGCCTCTGGCTACTCTCCAACTTTTTATCTTCCCATCTGCAATGAATTTCCTACATCCCCTTCATCAGTTTTCAACCCCACTCGCTGTGCAGACCCCAGCCTCACCCAGGACTCTTTTGGTGGCCAGCAGGAATCTGGCATGGGGTTCATTAATCCAGAAAAAGCAACAGATAGCTTAAAAGCCAACAGATATTTTTCCTCATTGTAAATGCTGAGCCCACATTCATCCCCGAATCACAGAACTCTTAGGACTGGAAGGGGACCTCTGGAGACCATCCAGTCCAACTTCCCTGCCAGAGCAGGATCACAAAGAGCAGGTTATACCTCCAAAAGGTGCATCCGTTTAAAAAAAAACCCAACAAAATATGTACACCGGTCTTTTTCTTGACATAAAAAAAGACAAAAGATGCAGCATGAAGTACAAAAGGCACTTGTACACCACAGATGTCCTGCCAAGCATCACATCCTCCCTCAGAGCAGCTCATCCCGGGCAGGGTCCTGTTGGCTGCTGTCCCAGAGCCAGCCTCGAGGAGCGAATCGCAGAATCATGGAATGGCTTCGGTATGAAAGGACCGACCTTAAAGATTATCCAATTTCAAACCCTGCCATGGCAGGGACACCTTCCCCTATCCCAGGCTGCTCCAAGCCCCATCCAGCCTGGCCTCGGACACGTCCAGGGATTCAGGGGCAGCCACAGCTTCTGTGGGAAACCTGTGCCAGGGCTTCGCCACCCTCACAGAGAATTCCTTCCCGATATCCCATCCTTCCCTGCCTTCTGCCAGCGGGAAGCCACTGCCCCTTGTCCTGCCACTCCACGCCCGTACAAAAACCCATTTTATCCGCAGAGAGGCCGATTCCCGCTCCTAGGGCGGTTCCGGATGCGGTTTCCCCGCTCCCTCGGCGGCCGTCCGGGGACGCCCTGGGGGCTCTCCGGAGCCGTTCCCCGGGCGATCCCCCCCCTGCACGGTGCCCGTACTCACATGCCAGATGGCGAAGAAGATGAGGGCGGCCGTGAGCAGCAGCGCCAGCATGTAGCAGAAGGCGGCGAACGTGAAGGCCATGGCGGCGGGGCCGCGCGGGGGCTGCCGGGCGCCTCAGCAGCGGCCGCGCAGCCGCCATGGCCGCGCCCGCAGCGCCCCCTGCCGGCCCCGCCCGCCGCCGCCATTTCGTGAGGGGGGTGTGAGGGGATGGAACCCAAAACCGGAGTTTTCACCTTAAAGCGTGGGAGGAGGGAGTGCGATCGCGCTTTGCGGAGCGCGGTGTGAGAAGAGAGGGTTGGCGTAGAATCATGGAATCACAGAATCTGGTTTAGAAAAGACCTACAAGATCATCGACTCCAATGACTCCTGTGACTGTCAACGCACCAGAGCACTGAGTGTCATTTCCAGTCATTCCTTGAGCACCTCAAGGGATGGGGACTCCAGACCTCCTTGGGCAGCCTTTTCCCAGTGAATGACCACGGTTTCCATGGACAATTTTTCTACAATAACCAATCCAAACCTTCCCTGGCCCAGCCTGAGGCCGTTCCTTCTGCTCCTGTCCCTGTTCCCTGGAGCAGAGCCCGATCCCCCCGGCTGTCCCCTCCTGTCAGGAGCTGTGCAGAGCCACAAGGGCCCCCCTGAGCCTCCTTTGCTCCAGGCTGAGCCCCTTCCCAGCTCCCTCAGCCTCTCCTGGTGCTCCAGCCCCTTCCCCAGCTCCATTCCCTTCTCTGGACACGCTCCAGCCCCTCAATGTCCCTCCTGAACTGAGGAGCCCAGAACTGGGCACAGCACGTGGTGGCCTCACCAGTACCCAGCACAGGGGGACAGTCACTACCCTGGTCCTATGGCCACACTATTGCTGCCACAAGCCGAGGGCCACTGACCTCTTGCCCACCTGGGCAAACCTGGGCTCGTGTCCAGCCACTGTCAAACAGCCCCCCCAGGTCCTTCCCTACTTTCCAGACCCTCTGCCCCAGCCTGGAACGCTCCATGGGGCTGTTGTGACCCAAGTGCAGGACCTGACACTTGCTCTTCCTCAGCCTTGGATTGTTGGTCTCAGTCCATTGATCCAGCCTGGCCAGGTCCTTCTCCAGGGCCTTCCTGCCCTCCAGCAGATCCATACTCCCACACAATTTGGCATTGTCTGCAAATTTGCTAATGGTAGACTCAATCCCCTCAGCCAGATCATCAGTAAAGACATTAAACAAGACTGGGCCCTACACTGATCCCTGGGGGACACCACCAGTGTGCAGCATCATTCCCCACGGCTGTTTTGGCACAGCCATCCAAACAGTTCTTAACCTAACCTAGGGTAAACCTGTGCAAGCCATGGACTTCAGTTTCATGGAACTTCAGTTTCATGGACTGCTTTTCCAGGAGTTTGGGTTAAAAGGGAACTTAAAACCCACCCATTTTCAACCCAGTGCCATGGGCAGGTAGACCTCCCACTAGACCAGTCCAACCTGGCCTTGAACACTTACAGGGACGGGGCAGCCACAGCTTTTCTGTGCAAGTCATGCCAGGGCCTCACCACCCTCAAAGGGAAGAATTTCTTCCTAATACCTCATCTAAATCTTTGTTCTTTTAGTTTACATCCACTCCCTCGTGTCCTATCCCTACCTGATCATGTAAAATTCCCTGCTCAGCACAAGCTACATCTGGAGAAAAGAGAGATGGCAAATTTAGGAAGAAATGCTGGAGAGGGGTGTGCTGTGTGAGCCCTGGGGAAGGGAGGGCCGCTCATACAATCCCGAATCAATACAATTTGGAGCCTGTCCAACTGAAACAGCAAAATGAGAAAACAGTTTGAGGAGAAGATCACCCCACTCTCCTTTCAAAAGGTCATGTAAAAGTTGTTTCAGTTTAAGCAGTGACACCTTGCAGTAAAGGCAAGCTGGGGTGACATTGCTGCAATCATTTCCTCTGGAGCAGAGTGAGGGATGATTTCCATAAAACCAACAGCTGCCAAACTAAATAATATTTTCCGGTGTTATCTGCTGGAAAGCTTTATACACAATTAATGGAGTGTCACGATGAGAGATGAGCAGAAACTTTATTTCCTTCACCAAAATACAGGAAAAGCTGTAGCAAATGAGCCGTCTTTAGGAAATCAGCTGTTGCAAAGATAAAGTTGATGTTTCAGTATAAAATCACTCATCCACAAACTACTCCAAATAAAAGTGCTGTGGCATCATTATGACACATGAAACTTTGATGTGAAACCCAGAAAACGGATTTTAAAATAAATTTTAGTGAAGATGAGCCTTGAAAACCTGTTCTAGGGGAAGGTGTCCCTACCTGTGGCAGGGGGTTGGAATGAGATGGGGTTTGAGCACTCTCCACCCAAACCAGTCTATGATTCTGTGACGCTGAGATTAATAAGAAGGTGAGACAACACAAGGCCAGGAGAGTGTGGGGTGGGTACTGCAGCCCAGGCAGCTGCTCTGAGCCATTCCCAGCTCTGTCCCAGGAGCCTTCCCATCGCCCTGCAAGAAGGATAGACAAGAAGACCACTGGGCAGTGAGAACATCAGGAAGGGCTGAGCCTGTTGTGGTTTCCTTCCAGTTCAGGGTGACAGGATGGGTTAGGAAGAGAGGCCCTGGCAGTGCATCACAGCCACCTTCCAACTGTTCCTCATCCCTCACTCCTGAGGAGTCAGCAACAACAATTTCTGCAGTCCCTCTGCAATAACAGCTTTCTTCATATCACTTGATGCTTCTTTAGCCTTATTTATTTGCAAATTGTTTATTTCTTATTTGGAGTACCCTTGAGCTGCACAGGCACACTTACTCCCACAGACATAGGACTGGACTGTGCTGGGAAACTCCCTGGTGCAGGTTTTTCCAAAGCCATCCAAAGCCAGTTTGCCTCACAAGAGCTGTGGGAGGTAGAGAAACAGGATGTGTGCAGGGATCCTGTTATACCTTGGGGCTGGGGAATGCAGGTTTTCCACTGCAGTTTGATCCATTCAAGGTGGAGACTTCTGTATTTGATGATTTCTTGTACATGAAAATGTTGTGCAACAGGGATGTGCAGTCTCAGAAGTAAAAAGGTGTGTCAGCCACATACTTGCATGTGCAATTAATCCTGGTTCTGCCTCGAGGAATGTAGTGTTTTATTCCCTCGGGTGCTGGCATACCATTCAACTGCAATTATCCTGTCAGGAAAAGCGGAAGGCAGCTGTAATCTTGCACAACAAAGATTTCTGCACTGAAGGATTTCTTTATCATAGATTTAATTTTTTTTTTAAAGATAACACAAAAGGAAATGAAAAGTAAACTCTGTAGAAAATGGTCTAATCAATTCTCATTTCACATCCATTTGGTATCTCAAATCAAACAATGACTGAGTATCTTCTCCGATTAAACTTTGAAAACAATGCCAGGAAGCCACAGAGGAGCTCTGGAGATGGCCCACAGCTCTTATGTTAGTCTGGACACACTGAGTTTAATCCTGATTGGAATCCCCAGGGAAAATGTCAGTGTCTGTTCCCTTCATCTTAAATCCCTCTCAAGTACTTGTCCTTGTTGGAAAACAGCCGTATAATCAGTCATAATTCAGTGTGTTACAGGCTGTTCATGAGGAAGATTTTGGCAGAGAACTGTGAGGAAAGATTATGGAGCAATTTCTCTGAATTATGCACAGGTCAACCACATCCTTCAACATAAAAAATTGTCATTTCAGTTATAGATATCAAGGAGAAATCTAATACTATTGAACTTGGTAATAAAAATCCCACTGAGTTTAATAGACTTGACTTACTGGGTTTTCAGGGGAGGAAAAACTGAATATATATCTACAATTTAAAGGGCTCACAAAAAGCAGGGGGAGGGACTTTTTATACAGGCATGGAGTGACAGGACAAGGAGGAACAGCTTCAAATTGATAGAGGGCAGGGTTGGATGGGATATTGGGAAGGAATTCTTCCCTGTGAGGTTGGGGAGGCCCTGGCACAGGGTGCCCAGAGAAGCTGTGGCTGCCCCTGGATCCCTGGAAGTGTTCCAGGCCAGACTGGACAGGGCTTGGAGCAGCCTGGGATAGTGGAAGGTGTCCCTGCCCGTGGCAGGAGGTGGAATGGGATGGGCTTTAAGGTCCCTCCCAACCCAAAACATTTTGTGATTCTGTGAGTTTAGCAGAGACTCTCTGAGTATCTCTAACAGAGTCCAGTCAAGGTCACCTTCCTGCACCCCTGTAAATACACATCAGGAGCAGCCAGAGCACAGAACTCCTCACCCACTTATCCCCTTTATCCACTGACAGACATCGGTTCAGTCTTTGATCAGCAGGATAAACAGATCCCTGCACTTGCAAGTGCCCCAGCTCCCCTTCCTCACTAGCAAATACCCTTTCCTATTGCACTAATTCACTCACCTCCAGAATCCCTGCTTAGGCTCTCCCATTTAGTAGTGATCACATAAACAAATTAACATTATAAATTCCACTGCGCATGAAAGCCAATCTCAAGAGAAACAATCACATTTAAAACCCAATTTCAGAACACGGGTGCTGCCAGGCATCTCACCAGGACTCATTACAGAATCCACCCGTGGCCTCAATCCCTCCAACATTCATGGTCAGATGGCAACAGTTTTCATTTAATAGGCTAAATACTGAATACTCAGCCTGTCCTCATAACAGGGTTTGTTTTTCTCATGCTGGGTAGAGCTCCTGTTAATGGCTTTCCACACAATTCTGAGCATGATAACAGTGTGTGGACAGGAAAAGGGACCAAGAGTTGTATTTTTTTAAAAATTTATAATGCATTTCAGGATTTGGCTGCTCATCAACACCAAGAGGGATTTTCCAAAACATTCTGCATTAGCCATTCTGTAGCAGTGGTGCTCCAAAAATGTCACCCTTAGTCCTTACCTCTTAGAATCTCAGAATGGCTTGGGTTGGGAGGAACCACAAAATCATCCAGTTCCACCCCCTGCCATGGCAGGGACACCCTCCACTAGACCAGGCTGCTCCGAGTCCCATCCAGCCTGGCCTGCAACACTTCCAGGGATTAACATCCTGATTGTTTCTGCCCAAAAGGAGGCAAGATACACACAACTTCAGCTTTGTATCAGAAAAAATAAGCTGTGGAGGGCTCTGACTTTGGTTTTCCTGTTCTCCCACAGACATCCCTTGTGGCCCTGAGTATGGCACCTTCAGGCCCAATGTGTATTTATACACTTAAATCACACTAAATAGGATTTCAAAAGCCTCTATCCACATCTAAATTCCTTCACAAATCTTGCTTTTGATCTCTCCAGCTACATCCGTATTATCAAATCAGCTCAAAGCTGTACCAGTGCTAGAAATCCACCCCACTGGTTGTTCTTGATATTTAAAGTCCAGCTCTGCTCTGGCTGTGGCTCCCAGCAGTAACCTCAGGCACGGGGAGCTGGGTGGAGTGGCTGACTCACACTCCACATCCACAGCCCGTGTGCATGAGGGCACAGAGCCAGTACCTCCAAGGTTTTAGGACTAAACCACCCTATGGAATGAGGCAGCAGCAGTAAAGATGCAGAAGTTCTCTGTAGATGAGAACAGCTTTGTTCACCTCCCAGACAGGGAATTGGCTTGTATTAAACTGTACTTACAGACCTTGGAATGGGGCCATCCAAGGAAAGAAGGGCTCTTGAGTGGACGCTTCTATTTTTCTATTCTCCCAGTAATACAGCTATACAATTTGTTTTGTACTCCTGAACCAAACAATTGCACATTCACAGTTGGAGGTAGGGTATAAATATTGTCTCTGGCTGATCCCTTGATCCTGTCGTCCTGGCTGAATTAATCACACTCGCAGATCAATCCAGGATTTGTTGCTGGCAGAGCAGATGGCCAGGCAGACTACAGTTGTGAGCAAGGCAGGCACGTTCTCCTTCCAATTATACAGCAGCATTTTCCAACAGTGGATATTTAAAATTAGACATTATTTTGAACAAATGTTAGATCTTTCTTGTTCCTTCTTCAGCTCCATAGGGACAATGACCCCTGATTTTTGGCTCTGCTTCCATGCTCTAAGGCTCAGCGAAAGTACAGGATGGCTGGTGCCCCTTTCCCTTTCAACTGAATGTTTTCTGCCCCATTTTCTTCTGCTGTCTTCCCATTTTCCACAGAAATGAGGTGACAACACCAGCTGCTGTTTGGCACAGGGATTTCAAGGGTGCATTATATTAATTGCTGAGCCAAGGGCTCCCGGAGAGGGAAGAGAAGCTGCATTCATGGGGCTCATGGCATGGAACAGCAGGAATGGGGGTGACAGTGTGTGCCTTTCAAACAGCCTGGATAGGACTTCCCTGTCACAGGAGTAAATTTGCCGTGAAAGACAGACTTGCTGTTCTCCCAGTGTCTGTTGTGCATTCAGAGTCCCTCTGGGTGATAATTGCTCCTGTCTCCCCTCTGTCCCCTGCTGAGGAGCTGTGAGAGCTGTCAGGGGAGTTTCAGCCCAGCTCCATCAGTTCTGTAGGAGACACCTCACGTTGCTCCAGAGGTGAACGGGGTTAACCCAGAGCATGTTCGCAGTCCCTGAAGGAATGAAACACGACAGGACAGTCCAGAGGAGACGATCCCCCCATGCTGGGACACAACGGGCATGATTAACCACATCCATGCAAAGGCATCGAAATCATCCCCTTGGCTCCATGGCTAGAGAAAAGACAGGGAGGTTACACAGAGCACGGCGAGGCTGCACGGGATGCTGCACACACACACTGCATCAGCCAGCCTCTTACCCACACAGGATCACAGCATCCAACAGCACCCAGAGGAACAGCAGACATGGAAAAAAGCCTGCGAGACCTGGGAGGGGAACGGTGCCCAAGTTTACACTGATATGAACTTAGAATTATGGAATCTCAGAATAGTTTGGGTTGGAAGGGACCTTAAAGATCATCTGGTTCCAATCTCCCTGCCCTAGGAAACGACACCTTCCACTATCCCAGGTTGCTCCAAGCCCCATCCCACCTGGCCTTAAACACTTCCAGGGATGGGACATTCACAGCTGCTCTGGATAATCTGTGCCAGTGTCTCATCACCCTCAGTCAAAAAGTTTTTCAGATATTCAATCTAAACCTACTCTTTCAGTTTGAAGCCATTCCCTCTTGCCCTGGTACTCCAGGCTGTTGTAAATATTCTCTCTCCATCTTTCTTGTAGGCTCCTTTCAGGTGCTGGAAGCCTTCTCTTCACCAGGCTGAACAATCCCAATTCTCTCAGTCTTTCCTCACAGCAGAGATGCTCTCTTCCTCTGATCAGCTTGGTGGCTTCCCGAGGACTCGCTCCAACAGGGTGATGACATGCCAGCAGTGTCCTAACCACCTCCAGAGAATATTCACTCTTTAGTATTTCACCCTTTGCTGCTTCCCACAAAATGAAAGTAGAAAACTTGAGGTATGCAATTGCTCAGCCTTATGTTCAACCTTTCAATATAGAAAGCAGATACAAATGTGTGTATTAATTTGAAAAGTTAAAAGCTAAAGCCAGGGGTCCTTGTACTTCAGAACTGAATTTATTAAAACAATGCTGGAATTGACATTTCCAATGCCTCGAACACAGCACAAACCAAGCCAGTGCACTCCCTCATCTGCAGCCCAGAGAGAGGATGCCAATCCCACAAGAGGTTGATCCCAGATACATATTTTGAGAACTACAACCCCTTTTCCCTGCTGTACTGTAGGAGCCTACATTCCTCCATGTCTGGCAGTTCAAGGCTGCTCTTCAAGAACACCAGGGCTGCCTCTCAGATCCCAGAAAAACTCTCTCTTCCCCAGCAGTTATCATTTAAACTGTGTTCCCAGCCTCAAGGCCAGCTTAGCACACAGGACTAATTCCCTGGGCTCAGTTCCCTTCTGGAGGAGGTGGGAACAAATGACACCATCTCCACAGCTCTGCCTTTGCTGGCAGAGAGCAGCAGTTACCTTCCCTAAGGGAAGCCCTGCAGAGGATGTAACCAAACTGGAGCTACACATGTAGAAGCCAAATCCAACATCTCCAGCATTTATGAACCCCTCTGTGCAGGCTTTCCCAAAGGAAGCTGAGCTTAATTTCTTTAGACCTTGTTGTACACCCCCAAAACTGCAGCTGACACAACTGTGCCAAATGACAAGTGCAGGGGATGGACCCACCTGCCACATCCTCAGTTTTGTTCCAAGGGGTGAGGCCTACCTTAAAGCCTCAGCCCTGCCACACAGGAGTGCAGCTGAACGAATTCCAGCCACTCTTACACCCACAGAGTACCTCGTGTCCTTCCCACAGCCCTAGCAGCCCTCCCTCTCAAGGCTGCTCCGTGTCAGTTCTGCCTCTCAATGGCACTGGGTCAGAATCTCGCTGCCTGTGCCTGGCTTCCCACCCTCACCTGCACCTACACAGGAAATTGCAGGAACTTCACCTGTGAGGAGCCTGGGGGAGCCAGCGTGTATTCCAGTCAATTCCCCAACCCATGAACAGCAGGCACAGGCATACTCACACAGTCACACACTGACAGCGACTGCCCCAGCTTCCATCCCTGGAAGTGCCCAAGGCCAGGCTGGACAGGGCGTGGAGCAGCCTGGGACAGTGGAAGGGGTGGAACTGGGTGGGATTTAAGGTCCCTTCCAACCCAAACCATCCTGTGATTCTTCTTCCAGCTCCTCCAAACCAAACCCCATTTCTCCTCCTCTCTGTATTATTCCCAGACACCCTGCCAAGCCAGATCTCCTCAGCAAACTCCCAGCCCTGGGCAAGCTTCCACACACCTGGAAGGGAAAGCACCCCTGTGCGATGCTCAGGCTGCAGGGACAGTGCAGGCTTGTCCTGCTCTGCAGAGGTTTCCCATTTTGATTCCTACTCCCCCTTTGCTTTGACTTTAATCACCACTCAACTGACCTTTTCATCATAACCATGAGAAGCCACTGACCTCTGCTGAATGGAAGCAGCTGCCCTTCACTTCATATCCTGATCTCCTGGCCATTCTCTCTCCTCTCTGTTGTTTTTATGGTGATGTAGCAGTACCAATGAACTATTGCCCATTTCCTAGTGAAGCACACTCAGTGATGAGCAGGGAATGCCACAGGACTCCACAGGTGACCTTCTTCTCCCACAGGAGAGCTATTTATTCCTTTTTTTCCCCCTCCTTTTCTAGAAAACCATTCTTCTCCCTTAGCAGCTTTTTCTTCCCCAAGCTTTTGGCAACAGATTTTGCCTTTCAGTGACTGAGATGCCATTCAGGAGCCAGATGTGCATTGAGCAGCTGTGCATTTTCTCCTTCACAGAGTTCTCTCACCTGGGAGTAAAGGGGTTTATTTCTGTCATGTCTGATCAGTAGCCTATTAATGCTGTTCTTTGGTGTTCACAGAAACAATCTGTGTCAGGTACTGAAGCTGAATTCCTTGGATTATATTTGGCAGTTTTTTCAGCAATAGAGGAATCAAAGTCCCCAAAGATCATGACACGATGAATGCAGAAAAGAAGGGTTTAAATCAAATTAATGCAGTGGTCTCTTGGGCAGGAAAGAGATGAGCCAGTGACTGTGGGAGGTAAAAAAACCTAAGTTCCTCTGTCTCCTTCAAGCTCTGGGGTGTCTTTGACAGCTCCTCTGACTCTGCTCAGGGGGCACCTGCACTCTGTATTGTATTCCACAGCTCCAGGGTCTGCCAGGCACATGTGGGAGAGGTGAACGGGGAAGTTTATGTGACATTCCAGGCTGACACTGAGCCGCACGCTGCCTTGCACCTCAGCTGGAGACAGTGGGAGGCCTGTGACACAAAGGTGCAAAGCAGCAGCACAGCAGTTCCCTGCAGTATTCCAACAGGTCCTCTCCTCCCCATCACAGCAGATGGAAACAGGAATTATTTTAAGTACAACAGCAAATGAGGGAGCAGTCGAGACTGAAGACACCTTACAAGGCCAGCACAAACTCCAGGAAGCTGAGAAAAGGAGGAAGTCATACCAAGCATCACCAGATTTTCCCTGTCACACAGGGACCACTTTGCAATTAAAACAGGCCAACACAACCTCTTAATGAAACATTTTATTTAAACCAATACAAGCACCATGCTTAGCAAAAAAAGATTTGGTTTAAAGTAAACATGCAATGTGAAGTAGCAGAAACTAAACAGCATATGGAATTTGTACTGGTTACTGGTATTTTCATGGAACTGCCAAATTCTCAAATCTGGCTGTGAACCTCTCACACCTTTTAAGACAAGTCTGGACCACAGGACAAACACAAGAGTTTCACTGAGCCTCTTCTCATGTCCCACCATGGCTCCACTTCACAGTCACTACATGTATGTATAAAAATGTTCATGATGGTTATTTTTGGAATGCACTGAAGTAAGGAATTGAATCCTCTTGCTTCTGCCTGTTTGAGTCAGACCCGTCATCGGTTTAGCATCGTTTCTGGACCAGCTATTTTACAGTTAAAGATACAAAAATGGAATCCTGGTACAAATGCAAAGATGCTCCTTTGGAGAAGTGAAAAAGGTGTCAACACCTGCATTATTGCCTCCTTTAATAGATCAGAACAGTATTCATGATACTAGAAATACACTTAAACCATCAAATACCAGCATTTACATTTTTTTGTTAAAAATAGTCAAAACACTACAAGTCTATTTCATGGGCTGACATGCAAACTCATGCTTTAATTCAGCTTACCATCAGTGAATAGGATTACAAGAGCTGTATCCCAGCCATCTAGTCAATATTTAAAGCAAACCTGATTAATTGTGGCAGAAGTCTCCCTTGGAGAGACCTTTAACTCCAGACCAAGGATTTTATGGCCAACTTACTAACTCCTGAAAAATAGGAGCTCCCAATGGAAAATGCTGACTCTCAGACCTTTAGCTACAAAGGCTCCCCTAGGCTAATTAATGCTGTCCTTTAGATGTCTCTTCAGAGGTCTGAAAATTCAAGAGAAATGTGTGATTACAGATGGGCAACTCACCAGCAAAGCCCAGCAGGAACATACTGGCCTGAACACGGACTCATCTGCCTCCCACTGAGCCGAGGGGGCAGCAGCACAGAACACACAGTGCTACAGATAAGGTGGGGAAAGGCTGTTATGAAAACAAGGATTATTTGTGCAGGAGAGACCTGGACATAACGATGTCTTTGTTTAATCAAGTGTTAGCACTACCTGCATCTCAAGAGCCCAGGACAATTAGCAGCAGCCAGTTGTGTCAAAACACTGCATTAAGACCAAAGAGAACACAAACAAGGCTGGAACAGCAAACACCTCTGCACGCTCATCTTCCCAGAACCTGCAGCTGCTTCCACAGCTCAGCCAGGGGAGGGAGGAAGGAACAGCTGCCAGGCAGGGCTGGCTGAAGGGTAATACTGGTGGGCTGAGCAGCATCAACAGCACCTTTCAGGAGAAACTGGGCTTTAACACTCTCACGAGGATCTGCTTGCTCCCTGCAAGGCTGGAGGGGCAGCACCCAAGGCAGAAAGCGCTTAAGTGAGGCACGAGAACATGTGAAGTGGAAGAACTCGGCTGAACATTCAGCTGTAAGGAATAATGTTTTCTTGGCAGAAGGGGGAGCAATCCAGAGATGAAAGGTCAAATTTCATCATTTCATGCAGCAGCTCCTCCCTTCCCTCCTGATACAGGCCTCTTGTACAGTTATTTTTGTGCAGACCTGTGCAGGCAGCAGTTGGCTGCTGGCAGCCCACCAGTGTACAAAGTACAACAGACATGATTAATCCAGTTTTTCCCCACTGCAAATCAAGCTGAACATTCCAAGCAGCAGCTTCCCTCTCGCCCACACTGTACTTTGACATGCCTCACCTTTAGTACAATCCCAAAAAAACCTCAAAAGAGATTCTTGCTGTTTCCAGACTGATGCTTGGAACGACACTACCCTATAAGCCAAAGTCTTATTTATACAATGTTTGTCACAAAAGACATGGTTTTTATTGATCTGCAGTACAGAATGATCAAGCAACAGTTTCATAATCAACACTTTTTCGTCCAGGGAAATGAAATTGTTTTTCCAGTTCAGTACATTAACACAGAAATTTAATTAAAAGCACTTCTTTCCCACACCAAAAGATCGATTTAATTGGATCATTCCAACATGTATTTTGAAAAGCTCCTCTCAAGTCAGATTTATATACAAATAAATGAGTAATAACATCAAACTAGGAAGAGATTTACCAACACCGAAGACCTTTGCAAATGAATTCCTTGTGATCTTGCAGGAGTTAGCGTTTTAACACTAACACCACCTATGCTGACAAATGAAAAAGAACCCCACTTTCAGCAAAGGTTTCACAGCATGAAATACTGGCCTCCAAATTGAACACTGCATTCCTTCCCAGCGAGCAGATTGGTTGGGGCAGCTGTATTTTAAGGTATGTTATCAACAGGAAGCTGCTCTTACGCAGACACTTGTTCAGAAGCACAACACTCACTCACGAGATAGGGAGAGACTGTCCCATGAGTGCTCCTCCTGCCACAGCACGTGCTGGACGTGTCCCACACCAGACAACTACTCTATTCAATAGAAAACAGACCTGTAAAAAGACTGGTCATTTATAAAAGTTAAATACTATTTTCACATTAGATTTGCTGTTTCAAAGAGATGAACCGTTAAGTAGATGAAAATCAAATGATCATTTATGCAAAAACTTCATCTGGAATGTAATTTTGACCAAAAAGCCATTAAGAAAGTTAGAGGTTGTAATTAAAGTACTCAAAAGCTACGTGTGGCCAACTTTTACAACAAAAGAGATATAAATCATTCATTATCATGAAAAGCTTTAACCTCCTGACTCCTACAAATGGAGCAGATGATTGGAATTTCAATGAAAACGAGGTTGGCTTTTTGTTTTAACAGATGTCAACTGCAGCACGAGGCACTAGGAACAAATATTACTTGGATTCTTTTACAAAGTTTTTACCAAATTTGTAAGAAGTGGCAGTGTAAAATTCTCAAGTCCTTTTAAAGCTAACAAATGAAAGGCACACAGTATCACCAGGTGTTCAGATAACAGGAAATGAGCAGAGGTAAACTTCTCAACAGTGTCAGAACAGAGATGCAAGAAGAAATCTGGTACAAGAGGAACCAGAGTTGTAGTTCAGCCCTTTGTTATCAGCTAGTTCCTGTGAGACTGTATTAGCATGAGAACTGGACAGTCAAAGCTTTGCCCTGAAATTTAGGAAGATTGACTCAGGCAACTGAGGAATTACTGGAATGACAAAAATTAGTTCCGTGAATTTGAGACAGTTCACATGGACTCGATGGAAAGATAAATGGATGGATTTGCAGTATAAGGATTTTGACTTTTTAATACTAAACAAATGCTTCCAGGGAGCTTCCAACAAATGCTTCAAAATTGAGAAGACATTAAGTCAAAAAATCTGGTAAGTGACAGTACATAAATCCTGCATATAAATGGCTAATGTGTGTCATAAGGATGCATTTGTAGCTCAGAAAGAGTTAGCGTCAGCTTCCAAATGATGTTTGTACACAGTTATAAATCCAGAACTGAACTATTTTAGTTACAGAAATATTAGTCACAGGAGTGCAAAAGGAGTCCCTGCAGAGGAGTATTCCCTTTGAGCAGGTACAAATAAGGAAACACCTGCAAAGATTGGTTACTTCAAGGAGACAGACCTGCTATTCTTTGCACAAACTCTGCACAAGAGAGATACTGCAGGAGACAGCTGTGAATACAGTGCATTGCTTGGATGTAAGTATTCATGTCTGGTTCCAGTATCACCAGGACGGTACATAAATACTTAGAGGTTTCCCTTAGTGGAAAAAGCCCAGTTTCTCACGCAGCCACTCTTCAGTTAGGTCTTCTGTATTTCTGATTTCGAATACCTAAACAAAATGGCATTGCATCAGTTCCTGAGGGATGGGGCTGGAAAGGGACAAGCACAAAATGCAAGCAGCACCTTTGCACACACATTGTCTGAGCTGCAATTAACCCCTTGCCAACCTACAGTCTGCAGGTGCTTTCTTGAAAGCGTCAGATCAAAGGAAAACACACAAGACTAAGTGGCAAAAAACATCACTAACGTGAACAAGAACCTTGTAATTTCTATTTCTAGGCTTTACTCTTATCCTGTAAGAATATGAGAAAAGCACATGTGCTACATTTTAAAATATCCCTGAAGTGGCCCCATCTCACATGCATTATCTCAGCAAGATGGTATTTTGAAGAATACAAATAATTTAATATCTGGGTTGATTTAAGCCCAAAGTTCAGCAATTATTACTCACTCCAACACAGAGTTATTTTTTCTTTCAACTGAAAAAAATTCATAGTATCCAGCAGCATACTGTTTTACCTCTAAAATATCTCAAAATAAAAAACTCAGGAAAAAAACCCCAACAAAATCCTAAAAGCATAGAATGGTTTGGGTTGCAAGGGACCTTGAAGACCATCTAGCTCCAACCCCCTGCCATGGCAGGGACACCTTCCACTAGCCCAGGCTGCTCCAAGCCCCATCCAGCCTGGCCTTAGGCACTTCCAGGGATGGAGCAGCCACAGCATCTCTGGGCAAAACCCCCAAAACAATCTAAAAACTACTAAACCAAGGCTTTGTGAAATCTTTAATGAAGCCTTGAAGCAGAAAACGAGGTCCAAACACCAATATAATCTTTACATTCCACGTGGGCAAGTAACTGGTTAGGGTGTGAGTTTTGTTTTAAATAGTCTGAAGAGAAACAATGTTAATTATGCCCTGATGACTGGAGTCCATGACATCCCCAAAGACAAAAGTCAGGTAATTTTACAAACTCACAGGCCTTCAAAATGGAGGAACCCCAAAAATCAGTGCTACAAGAACAGAACAGCTTAACAGGAACCAAGCTAATATGCAAGTCACTGGAGACTGAGGAGAGAACTCAGCTGAGTCACGAGCAAAAATCACACCAGGAGGAAGTCACAGCAGGAGTTAAAATGAAACACAGCTCAGCAAGTGGCAAGAATAAAGTACATTTGAAGAGCAAGCAGGCAATCCCAACTGGAGACAGCCTGTGTTCTCTGCCTTCAGGAAAGATGAATGATCACAAACCTCTATACCCAGTCCTAGACTTGCATTCAAAAGCCGTTCAGGCTGAATTTCTCCCATTTCAGAAGTGATAGGAACTCCAACTGAGCTACTTCCCAGGCTTTCACCTTCTTCTCACCAGCCCTGTCTTCCTCCTTTCTATCACAGTTATCAGGCCTCCAAGATACAGTCTCAACAGATCTAAAAAAAGATTTCTTGGGGCTGTGCTGATTGTTTCCACCATCTTCTGCTGCCTTCCTATTGACTTCTGTCAACCTGAGGTCAAATTTAAAACAGAGGTGTCTTCTCTTACAAGGCACAGCTGAACAGGCAAAAGCTGGACAGAGCTTGGAGCAACCTGGTCTAGTGGGAGGTGTTTGAGCAAATGAACATTAAGGTCCCTTCCAACTCAAGCCATTCTAGGATTCACAGCTCCCTTACTGGCCCAACAGACTTTGCTGCTGGGATGTTAAAGGACTCAGCAGGATAAGGAAGACCTAAAGGGAACAGTGCTGTGGGAAGTGCTGAAGTCATTTTACATGGTATGAAAAACCTGAAGCAGCTACTGACTCTATTAAGCTTTACTGCTTGAGGCATAAAGGAGTCTAGGTGTCAATTAGGCAAAGATTTCAGAGATCTCCAAAATGAAAAACAGGTGACATTTTTTTTCTAAAACATACACACAGCCAGACCTAGTGAATGCAGCGATTTCTTCTGGTGTCAGTACTGGAAGAACCCAACACAGGAAGAAACTGTTCATCCCTTGGCACACGTTCCTTACTCTGCAGGCTGTTCTGCAAGCACCCAGCCCCAGGAACCAGCTAATCTATCTGTTCCACACCACACTGAGGCTTCAGTCTATTCTTCCCATCAGAAAATTCCTCCCCCACAGCAAAGATGTCCATCCTACTGAGGGATATTTTTGTTTTCCAGAACACTGTTTCTCCTGGTGTTTTAGGGTACAGAAATCTCCACACATACTCCTCCTTCAGCTTTCCTAAACCAGGCTCTGTTCACTGTAATCACAAACTCTCACAAAACCCTTCTTGCCATTGCTTCAAGCAAGACACAAAACAACAACCTGCAGTGAAGGGGGAGAGAGTTATTTCAAAAGCCAGTTATACCTTAGTGAGTTCAGCTGTCTGTACAAGCTTATTCTTGCTTCCAGCATACATCATCTGCTGCTCAGGCTTACATCCTGAAGTTATGGGGGGAAAAAAAAAAAAAAAGAGATTTTGTTTCATTATTTTGACTGCAACAATTCAAAAATAAGTTTGGGGTTTTTTTTAAGAATTCAAACTGAAAGCTAAAGACATTCACAGGAAGAGTCTCAGGTAACTACAGAAGAATATGCTCAGTAGTTGCAAAATTCTTTTATATACCTAGTTACTCTAGCTCTGAGAAATAAAGGGCAGAACAATGCAATCAGTTTATCTTCTTCCAGGGGATAACAAGGATAATCCAGTAATACCAGCAAGATACACTGCTACAACTCAGAACACAGATGGAAGCCCAGGAGCAATTCCCTCTTTAAAGCCAAACCAAGACCCAGGTTATTTGGCTTCTATTACAGTGCCCTGTGCAGGTAAGTTAATGTTGAGGGTTGCTGTGACACAAGCAGAGGATGCTCTGTACCGCTCTCTACAAACCTGGGATGATCCAGGATTAGAGTCTGTTTCTCCTGGAACAGTCTGTTCCCCCAGCACTTTCACATGCTCAGATCTGGGTTAGGGAGCCCTCTCTTTCTCCTGTTCCCCCACAGCTGTGACAGCACCTTAGACTGTCCCCTCACAGCATCCTCTACTGCTGCCCATTGCACCCAGGCCCCTGAAAACCCCTCTCAAATCCCATCCTAACACCCTAAAGCCCTGTTCCTTTCATGAGAATGAAAGGAACAGGAGTCCAAGATCCTCAGAAAGAAATGGGTTCCCAGGTCCTTCTGAGATGAGAGGAATTTTTCCCCTCCCAGGCACTTGTGTGTGAATAGCAAGAGGCAGCTGAGCAGAATCACTCAGGAACACGGGCAGCGTCTTCCAGCCCTCTCTCCCCTCACTCCCTGAGCCTTACAGGGTCATGTTTCGAGGATTCCCCAAGATCTGAGGAGTAAACAGGTTAAACTAGGTTAAACCTCCATGAGTAGATGCAGAGGGCTCCAGGCCCTGCCCTTCAAAGGAGGGCTGCTGAGCACACCGAGAACAGGCACATTAGGCAGACACACCTTTCGGCCAGCTAAGCAGGAAACAACACTCCAGTTCAGCCTTCAGAAGTGACAAAGAGAGAACCTCTTCTATCAGACATCTGAAGTGCCCTAAATGCGAACCTCAGAGGCAGGAAAACCTCCCTGAGAGCACGAAGTACTCAGTTTTATCTTCCCTAGAAGAGAATATTCCCAAATTTACAACACACAGTAGCTACAGAGTTCACTCACCAACTGGACTGGAGAAGATAAAGCACAATGGATAGGAAACTCTTCCATCTTCATGCTGGTACTTGTAACTATACACAATAAATGTTTTTTCTGAGGTTAAAGAAACTAAAAAATCAATTATTTTAGTAGGATATAACCCTGTTATCAGAGCTTGAAGGAGGCAGAAGCCAGTGTTGCATTTTAGATGATGTTTTACTTTGGCAATAACAACCTCACTGTTTTGTTTTCACTTCCACATCTGACTTTCAGTACTGGCCCTGCCTCAGTGTGAGGGCTGTCTCTGTAGTAATCTTTCACATCAGAGCTAAAAATCACCCTCTCATCACAAATATTCCTCTTCCAACTTTGTAAAAAGACTTCCCACACCCACCACTGTGGTTTTGGCTTAATGAAAGCCAAATTCTTTCTTTGCTGACCAAGAACTTCGTTGTTTCAGGTGTTCTGCTCAATTTGAACTGCAGTTTCAGCCAGGACTTCTGTTTTACAGCCTCCCACTGCACTGCAGGCATGAAAGGCAAGATTCAGAACAGCACAGGGAATGGTGCCAGCCAGCTCTTGAGGCTAACAGGGCAGGTATTTTCTTCACATGTAACTTAAGTACCCCTTTTATTTCACTAGTCAGAGTCATTTACTTGACCCTCTTTTGTTCCTTTTTTTTCAAAACAAGGATTCCTCCCTGGATCACATGCCCACAGCAATCCCAGAATCAGTAACTGCAGCAAAACAACAACAGCCACATCCTGAGAAAGGACCAAAACAAATCCAGAGTTACACAGGCAGAGTCCTATAATTAGAAGTAGCCACTGACTGGTACATTTTACTCCCTTCTTTACATTACCAGCAGCATGGCTTTGCTTTAGTTCCCCAAACATTATATAGTGTAAAAGGAAATAAAATATCAGGAAAGGCTCAAATGAGTCATTGTTTCAGCAAGCGGTACAACAGTTCAGCGCAGCCTGAGAACTGATCCCTGGGTTATTTCACAAATAAAGGATCTGCAAGATCACACTACAGCAATTATTGGCCTAAAAAGGTGAAGTCCAACATTCTGAACAGCTTCCAGGAGTGAGTAAGTCCAAATGGCAGCAGCACAGGAAGGATATCGAGGTTGTCTCTCGGGCAGCTCATCCTTTAGCTCATCAGGAGAAATACCCTGGTGGCATTAAACACAAGCAATATTTGAGCAAGTACCTCCCACTGGAGGGTTAAAGCAGGGTAATGGACACTGAAACACCTGTAGGGCAGATGTTGATCTACAGGTGACCTGATAAGGACTTCCCAAATTACTACAGCAGTTTAGGAAGATTTGTGTGCCAACAGACTCCTATGACTGAACACAGAATTAATGTTAGCATGAATAATCACCCCTATTTTAGGCATAATAAGTTGAGCAAACATTTTTGGCTTTAGTTGGCTATGCTGGCAGTTACCATGCTTTGCCAACCCTAGTGCTAAACTCAAACAAGTAAGCACACACTATAAAGTAAGTTAAAATCAGCTACATAAATCAAAAGTTGGAAAAATTCAGTCCTTCCTCCTTCAGCAAACAAAAAAGATTCCCCATTACATCTGAGTGTGACATTAACATCTACATTCTAGGGAACAAGAGCTCTGGTTAATGCTCAAATCCCTGGGAAGGATTTAATTTTGCCCTATGGACCGTTAAGAAACACCACACACTGGGCTGACCTTATTATGCCACCCATCAAATTTAGAGTCTGCAGGGGATTAGCAATCCTGCTTCTAATTGATGGCAGACCAGTTCAGAGACAAATGTGCACATCTACGTGGAAACACAGCAGAAATCTCTTCAAAAAGCCAGCAGGTGCCAAAGATGCTTTTTACATCATTAAAACAGCTTTAAAATAACTTGCTTTTTTTTTGGTGCAATTAATTAGTCAACTCAATTGCTTGTGCATAGCTTCACTATTAATGGTGCTGTGCTTTACATGCAGAGTGACCATGCATTTAAATAAGCTCATGACCCAAATTAGATTAAGAGTTTGATAACAATTTGAAACTAAGGCAGTACCTTAGAGACAACAATACATTGCAGGCTGAAGATACTCTTATTTACAATTCATTTAACAAACCTCATGCTCCTCATCCAGCACCACCAACTGCTTATCCTTGTCGATTTTCACTATAAATCAAAATAAAACACAGATCAATGTTTTTTTCCAATCGATTTACACAATGGATGCATGAAGCTTTTTAGCACTCAGCAATTATAGTCCTTGTGATTCTGTTTTTCTTCTTCAGTGTATCCCATGACTTCCCAAAATCATTTTACAAACAGCGGTAGACTCTGAGCCATAATTAAATATAAATACTCTGCTAAGAGCAGATGGAGACCCGAATCCTAAGAACAGCGCTGTTTTATTGTTAAAATTACAGGCAGAATTGAAAGTGCTGCAGCTCAGAGAACAAACACCCCCCGGCTCGTGTTTACCTGATACAGCAGCAATCTCACACAGGAAGAAAAGAGCAGAGAGGATTTTCTGACAATTTTTGGAACTCACTTATAATGGCAGCATTGTTGGTCTCTTTGCGAAATCGGAATTTTCTCAGTTTCTCCACCAGATCTTCGGCAACATCACAAACCACCAGAGATTCACTCTGCAAAGAGGAAATGGCAGAGGGGAGGGAGATAAATCCTTCCACAAAGTGAAACAGACAAAAAAATCCCTGTGTCACCCACATCTGTGCATAAATACTGAAGAGGGCCTGCATACAGCTTGTCCAAAGCTCCAGAGCATCACATAAACCAGAAAAAACGTGGGTGAAATGAAATTTTTTTTTTTTTTAAATAACACATTCACAGAACATTTATCCGTTTTAACTTCCCTCTCCAAAGCCACACAGTTAACTAGGAGTATTTATTAACTACTCCTGAAGGGGGATTATTCTTAGAGCTCTTAGAAGTCAACTTGACACTTCAGAAGTAGATTTTACACTTCTACACTTGCAAAGTAAATTTTACAGTTCATTTTCCAAGCCCTAAAATAAGGGAGTCCCTTAGAGCGACAGCAAATGGGATCAAGTAATTTAAGCATTTAACACAGTAAGAGCTACTATTGGTGTTTAGGAACATTGTCCTTGCTTATTTTTACCCACAAAAATATTGAATTGACACACACAGAAAGAGTTTCAGACATTTTAACCCAGAAACATGCAGCCGTTTCCCCCCGCGCACACCAAGCTCTCAGAGATGCTCAAGTAACATATTAGTCATCCCCCTGAAGATGAGGAAGGAAATTATTGTTTCACAAGCAGCAATGCAGGTTATCTTCCCTTACACAAGCACGTTCTGAACTGCACCAAGCCAACCACTGCTATTTCCTGAGCAACATTCTATACACACAACCTCCATCACCAAGGGGTTCATGCCAGCTTGATAAAGAAGTTACTTAAAATCTGCAGCTTGAACTGTATTTGTGAACTCCCAAGACATCAAGAACGTTGTACCAAAGCAACTGCATTTCAAGGTTTCCTCAAAAAAATTCCTCACATAAAGTTGTGCAAGATTACCAATCAAAAGCTCTAATAAAGAGCTCTTGCATTGAGACAAATCACTGCTTTTAAACCAGAATGTCACTATTTAAGCTCCCAGTTCTGTCTCCTTGTGTTTAACATTGTGAGATTTCCCCCAAAAAGCAGACAAGCGGCTCTGCTTCCCCACTTCCAATACCCCACACGTTTGTTGTTGCTCCTAAAAAGATTTCCACCTTGATCAAATTCTGGCACAAAGTTTCGTCCCTGTGCTTCCCCTGGACAGCTGGAGAGGAGACCAGGCTCTGCCGTGACAGCAGAGCTCAGGCACTGCCTGTACCGTGTCCCTGATTTTGCTTGTTCCCCCAAACGTCAAAAGATCGCCCCTGGCTCCCTCTGATCAGCGAGTGGCTCCCTCTGACCCAAACAGGCTGAACTCGGTGATTTCAGAGGTCTTTTCCAACCTAACTCATTCTGGATTCTGTGAAATACCCCTACTATCCACTCTCACTCATTCAGGGAAAAAAAAAACCTAAAAAATACTTTAAAACACACCAGAATTCAGGGCTGCATTCCATAGCTGAACTTGTATTTCATATAAAATGTCACTTATACGCACTCGCACGAGCCCAGGAGGTCTCAATTAAAAAAACCAACAGGACTCAGGGTTTCATTTCAAAGCTGAGGTTATATTTGATATAAAATGCTCTTTTGTCGAGGAAGCTTTTCTCCCAATCCTCTGGGCTCACAGCTTCTCCCAGAAGACAAGCCATGCTCCTGCTCACACCTGTGCAGCCACACGAGCACAAATCCCTGAGGGCATCTGAAGGAAAACACTTGGTAATATCAGATTCAGACTGTTTATCGGGGCTAAGCCGGCTCACCAACGCTTGGCTTAACAAAAACTGAAGAAAGGCAAGGCAGGATTGCTGCACAGACACGGACACACCTGCCAGCACCACCGAGGGGCGGCTGCTGCTCCCTGGACCCTCCTGTGCCCCCTCGGGACACCCACTCCCCTCACCCCCAGACTGACAAATGAACATGAATATCCCAAAGTGCCTCAAGCACGACTCTCACCAGAGAGGCACACAGCAACACAGCGCAAGATTTGATGAAATTTGCTTTGCCGCTGCCCCTTCCACAGGAGGGTTCAGCTCCCCAAACCTTTACTAAAAGCAGCATGCATGACTCTTCCTTTCTCCACAAGCATTACTTTACCCATTAACCAATATTAATGCAAAGCACCCCACAGCATTCATCCACCAGCCCTTGTTTCTCTTGGTCTGTTCCAACCAGCAATCACAGCTCAAGTTCAAATTCACCACTCGGGTGAATGAGTTCAACGAGCAACGATCAGACGTTCCTCAGTGAATTAGCTCGAAACATTACTAGACAACCAACAACCAGGTGCGATCAAGCCACCAGTCGTTTCACAGACACATAATCAGTTCCTCAGAGGTCAGATCACGCGTTTTCCTGTTGATTATTCTATCATTTCCCTATCGAATCTTTCCGAATCAGCTAACTATGCACCATCTCAGCGGGGTGAGCCCCTTCCCGGCCGGATCCCCCCCTCACGGTCCCCCCGGGTCCCCCCTGAGGGAGCGGCGCGCGCTCCCCCCTCACCATCTTGGCGCGCGCACCAACCGCAGCCGCTCGCGCGCCGCCGCCGCCGCCTCCTCCTCACTGGGTCGCGGCCCCCCCTTACCGCGCCTGCGCTTCGTAAGCCCCGCCCCTCTTTCGCCCTCCGACCAATCAACAGCGCTCGCCCGGGGTGGGCGGGGCGGTGTCACGCGCCTACGGGCGGCGGGGAGGTTCAAGGCCGCCGAGGGCGGGAAAACGCGGGATCACGTGATCCCTTAGCACCACGCCCCTCCCTGTTGCTGTGAGGTCCAGCCCCCGCCCCCTCCGTTGCCATGGCAACTCGCGGGCTCGCCCTCAGGCGCCATTTCGCTCTGAGGGGATCTGGGGGTAGCGGGACGGGACGGGGTGGGTTCGGCTGTATAGCTCTGGATGTGCCTTAAAAAGGGCAAGGACTGAAGGTTTAAACCCTGCAGTTGAAGCATGACATGAATCAGAAGTTGTTGTGCTTGCTGTGCTTGTGTGCAGAAGTGGAGTTTAATTGTGGAAGTCATGCGGGATCTCCAGCACACAAGGCGCAAATAGGAGCAGCCAGAGCTGCGCACACGCTGCTTGTCCATAATGGGGCCTTGGTGTGAAGCTCTCCTGATGCTAGAGTGAATATTTAGCCTTTCCCTTGTGAGCAGCCTTGTGCAGCTCACAATTTTAGATGCTGTTAGAGCAGAGAAACATTTAGGAATATAATTGCTTTCCTCAGAATGAAAGGACAGATGCAGCCTTTACATCTCAGACACAACTTCTAATGAATTATACTAATGATTGAAACACCAAACTTAAAAGATAAAACTGCAAATTTTCACCAAGGGCTTTGGCAAGCACCACAGAAATGTGAGATTGCTGAGCAGTTATTGAAGCCTCACACAAAATCACAGAATATCCTGAGGTGGAAGGGACCCACAGGGATCACCGAGCCCAACTCCTGGCCATGCACAGGAAAACCCCCAAAATCCCACAATGAGAGCAGTGACCAAACACTCATGGAGATCTGCCAGCCTTGGGGCCATGACCGTTCCCTCAGGAGCCTGTTCTGTGCCTGACCATCCTCTGGGGGAAGAACCTTTTCCTGATATCCCACCTCCTCACAGAATCACAGTCTGGTTTGGGTTGGAATGCACCCCAAAGATTATCCAGTTCTTACCCCACTGCTCTGGGCTGGAACACCTTCCACTAGGCCAAGATGCTCCAAATCCCACCTAACGTGGCCTTGAACACTTGCAGGGGATGGGGCAGCCACAGCTTTTCAGGGCAGCCTGTGCCAGGGCCTGACAGCCCTCACAGCCAGCAATTCCTTGCCAATAGCCCATCTAACCTCCATTCCAGCGCAAGGAGGGAGCAAAGCACAGCCATGTGCTGCCCAGGACGCGGCTTTGGGTCACCTCACAGCCACTGCCACGGCAGCTGCAGTCACTGCCGGGGACAAAGCTGAGGCACACTGAGCTCTCCAGCCTCTGGCAGGGTGGCAAAGCTGAATCCTGCCCCGAGTGCCACCACTGTGGCTCCAAGAGCTCTCTGTGCAAGCACTCAACAGCAACAGCCCTCCTGGTGCTCTACAGACTTGAAAAAGCACCTGGAACCCGAGCGCACTGCCAGGAGCCAGCGCCTCTGACAAGAGCCCAGGAGTGGCAAGGGCAAATTTCCTCCAGAGGTGTAATGGCTCTGCCCAGGGAGCAGGGCTGTGGGCTAGCAGTGCTGAGGGGACAGGGGACTGGAATCACAGCCTGGCTTCCCTGGGACAGGCCTGACAGACAGACAGACAGACACAATGCAGGGCAGGCAGGAGTCCCCATCCTCTCTGTGCTCACCTGAACACAGGGAGTTAAGGCACAGGGGGAGTCGTGGCAGAGCAGGCCCCTCTGCTCTGGGTTTCACAGAGTTCTTGGAAGGGTTAGGATGCAGAAGAGGCAGTCTGGGAGTGGAGAATGCAGAGGAAGTAGAGACAATAATCCTTCTCTTGCTTTCTAAAGCCTTATCCAGTCCCTGCAGCTGGTGGAGTGTAGTTGGTGTGGATGTCACATTTCAGTGCATGGAGCAGCGCTTTGATTACCTGGAGCAGAGGTGACTCAGCTGGTGCAGCACAGCCTGGGGCAGAGTGCCAGGGCTTGGAGAGCCCTGCTCTGGGCTGACTTACAAGTCAGTGGCACTTGTGGGCTGCTGCTGAAGCGCTGCTCCTGCTCTTGGGGTTGTAGTGTAGCCACAGCAGAAGCAGCTGTGAGGCACAGAGCAGAAACCAGGTGGAGATCTCTAAAAGCAACTTGGAGGAGGAGGAGGAGACTGTTGTGATGCACCTCCTGAACACCCCTGCCACGGTGGCTCAGGAGGGATTTCCTGTTGCATATCTTGGAGCACCTGCAACACTGCCTGGAGAAGACAGACCTTGACCACTTTGTGGTAGGCAACAAGAGGCTTCCTGTGGAGATTGGCTTGCAGCCAGATTTGGAGTGGTTGAACCACCAAGGCTTTTCCGGCACCTGGTGCATGATCCAGGTGCCCACGCTGAGGCCATCCGTGATTCCACTGGGCTGTGACATGGGTTCAAACAACTCCTGCTCTGCAGCCCTTGAAAGAGATGCTGAGGCACAGGGCTGTCTGACAGCAGCTAAGCTGCCTGACGATAGTGTACATATGAACTGTATATAAATTACCTGTATCTATCTTTAACCAGCTTCATTATACATGTAAAGTTTTTATATGTACATATAAAATATGTATATAGGTAAATCTTTGTGTAATATATATATAGTTTTGCAATATTAAGCAAAAATCATATCTAAAGATTGGATGAGGTTATGTGGCAGCAGCATGTGGAGGACCTGGAGCAGGACACCCATGAGCCAATTGACCCTGGCTGGGGAGCTCAGCTCGCAGCTGCCTTAGGCAGCCCCTTCTGGGCTGCTGCTGAACTGCTGCTCCTGCCTTTGGGGCTGTGGTTCAGGCGCAGAAGAGCAGCCGTGAGGCAGAGAGCAGCGGACCAAAGAGCTTGAAAAGAGGTTTTGGGGTGCAGGATGGAAATCAAGCAGAGAAGGCTTCGCTTAAAGAAGGGTTTCAAGTAGATGAAGGAAATGTGGAGGACAGCGAAAGTAGTGCAGAAGCAAATGGCCAATGAAGTTTAAATCATCAAATATAACGTTTCAGTTTCTGACACATACTGAGCTCAAAGTGTCCTGAGACAACGCTGTGGCAGAGACTGAGTTCTTCAGGCACATGGAAGGGCAGGCCCAGCAGCACAGCTGGCACTGCCAATGCAGGAGCTCCTCATCTGCATCCTGATGTGTGTAGCCTTTTCCACATAGACCTTAAAGATGGTTGTGATGCACCTCCTGAACACCCCTGCCACGGTGGCTCAGGGGGGATTTCCTGAGGCACAGATCTGTCTGATGACAGTATATGTCAGTATGTATGAACTGTATATAAATTAACTGCATCTATATTTAACTGTATATAGGTAGCTACATATATTAACTCTGCATTTAGGAGATTTATACTTCAGTAACACTCTACTGTTCCAAAATCTGGATCGTGCCAGTTCTTCTTGCGCCCAACACACCAGAGGCAGCAGTGGCCAGGAGGAGAGCTCCAGCTGCAGCTTGGAGGAGGAGGAGGAGAAGGAGGAGGAGGAGGATGAAATGAGGCAATGTTGTTGCAAAGGAAGGAGTGAAAGGTGACAGTGCAAATGTGGAGGAAAACAACATTGTTGGAAATTAAGAAGGCCGTAGCAATATTGATGCAAACAAAGAAGACAATGATTTTGGAAATGAAGGAAAAGAAGGCAATGAGAATGCAAGTGAAGAAGTAAAGTATGATGTGAATGTGGAGGAATACAACAGCAATGTTGGAGATGAAGAAGAAAGTGGCAGAGTTGTTTCAAATGAAGAAGATGATGTTGGAAATTAAGGAAAGGAAGGCAGTGATGATGCAAATGAAGAAGACAAAGAAGACACTGGTGTTGAAAGTAAGCTCAGAAGACTTTTAGAGAAGCACATGCTTCTCTAAAAGAGTGGCCTGTTCTGCAGTTGAACAGAGGATGGGCCATGGTAATTGCCCTGATGGACAACTTGTCACTTGTATTTGGACTTAGCTTGTCAAACAGTTCTGTGTTCTGCCAAACAAACTGTTGAGGTGGGCAGTGCCTTCCAAGGTTGGAGTCCATGTGGGGAGGATGTTGAGTACCGCGTGCTCCTCCCCCTGAATCATCTGCCAGGGCACACCTTCCTCCTGGAAGCTGGACACTGCAGGGCAGATGCCTGGGAGGAAGTTCTGCATCTGTGTGGAAAGAGCTCATGTGGAGGGAACAGCTCAGGGGAGAATGTGCTGTGCTCCCTCCACCACTCTAATCTCCACTCATCTTACAGGCAAAGGGAGAACACGAACTGAATGGTTGAATGCCTGGCTACTCAGGGGATACTCAAGGTTTTGGATTCCATGTCTGTGCATCTACCAAGGAGCAGCTGGATTGGGAGCAGATGGCATCCCCCTGACCTCAGACCACAGGCAAAAAGATGGGCAGAAGTGGGACTCAGCAAGGCAAGGGACATCCCTGCACAGCAGCACTCTGACAAGAGCAGCAGTGGCCTCCTCTCAGAAGCGTCCCTGGTGCAGCAGCCGCTGAGGACCATGGTGGTGACACAGACGCTTTTTGCTCTGCAATCCCTTTGTACCCAAAGGCCATGCTGGGCATTTCCCCTGGACTGGAAGGTCTGGCTGGGCAGGGAACAGGCAAGAGGCACTGCTGTTGGGACCTCCATGTGTTCACTGGGGATGCAGTGAAGAGTCTCTTCATCCCAGACACTGCCCAGGGTCTTGTCACTGTGAACCTGAACTTCTTGGACATGCAGGAGACTCCATGTTGGCAGAGGGAGTTGCCCACCGGGAAATTGCCACCTGCAAGTGTCTGATAATGGGAAGATTTGCGAGAGGTCTTAGAGGGGCTGGATCTGGGAAGAGTCGAGCAGGAAAAACAGAGCCACCCTCACCCACTCCAGCTGTAGAAAAACCAGTGCCATCCCAAAAGAATCTCTGGTGCTTTCATAGTTCATATTAGCACCATATTCAGCATTATTGGTTATATTCTCTTCTCTTTGACAAGAGCTTGGGGGGCTTCTGCCTGCTTTGTGAAGGGAGCCCCTGGGGCCCATTCCCTCCCAGAGGGGCTGCACTTGCTGGGTGCCGGGGCTTTCATTGCTGGGGCCCCTCAGAGCCCCTGAGCTGGGCTGGGCACCAAGGGCGGGGCTGGCGCGGCTGTGACGCCTCTGGCACGTGTGACATCAGGGGGAGCGTGTCACAATGGGGGCAGCTAGAAAAGGCCCCCGCAGGTCACGCTGGCCCAGCACAGCCTGGGCAAGCGGTGAGTGCACACGTGGCGGGGCTGGGCTGGGCCAGGGCCGGGGCACAAGCGCCGCACCCGGGCCTGCATTGTCCCCCTGCATCCAGGGCCAGCCCCTGGGGCCAGCGCCTTGGCCAGGGCACGGGGCTGCTGCTGGCCCACTGGGACAGGCCCTGCTGCCTGCCAGCTGCCTGGGGCCCTCTGCTTGCTGCCCTCACATCCCTGCGCCTCCCGGCCTCAATTTAGCCCCCACAAGCTCCCTAGGTAGCCCCAGTGAAACCCTCGTCTCTCTGCTCCAGCAGACCATGGCGAACAGATCAGTCCTGGCTGTGATTGTGCTGCTCATCCTCCCATTCCCACATTCCGTCGTGAATCGGTTTCATGAGGATGTGCAGCACCATGTGGAGGAGCTGAAACAGGCCCCCCCAGAGCCACCCAAGCCTGGCTGGGGACCCTGGCTCCTGGCTGCTTTGAAACAGCTGCAGTCCTTCTGGGGAATTGCTCAGCTGCTCTTCCTGCCTTTGGGCTGGTGGCTCAGGCGCAGAAGAGCAGCCATGAGGCAGAGGGCAGCGGCCCAGCGAGCTGCAGAACAGGCCAGAAGGAGGAAGATCAAAATTGAGCGGAGAAGGCGGCTCCTTATGAAGAGAGTCAAAGACATGGAGCAAATGCGCCGGGCCATGAAAGAGATGGAAAAGCAAATGGCCAGGCTGATTCGAGTGAATAGGGACATGAACAGGATACTGAAGGTAGGCTGGGCAGGCTTTTGGAGGAGCACAGGCAGTGGCCTGTGTGAAGAAAAGCTTCCTGCTGGAGATGCTCTCTGGGCTGGCCAAGGCGAGCCGCACATCTTTGTGAGCAGCCAGCGCACAGAGCCAGACCCTGCCCCGCTTCCCTCTATCTCTTCACTGTGTCTATAGTAACTGTATCTATATTCATGTCTCTATTTCCGTTTTTCCATGCAGAAGCTTTACATTTGCTCGAGGACAGAGCCATTTGAACGAGGATCCAGCTGAATGCCTCGAGATTGATTCAAATTGTTAAACAGTTCAGAAATATTTAAAATTTAAAATATTCTTAAAATATTTTTCAAAGTTTTAATAACTTTAATGTAGAATAATTCTAGATTAATATTGTAATAATAAATAATAAGTAATAGCATTTATTCTTTATATAATTATCATTCATTAAAATTAGTATGAATTATATTAATTAAACAAAATTTAAGTATGCTATATTTTTATCTTAAGTAGTGAATTTTGCATAATCTTAATTATTAAAATACTTAATTATTTTAATAATAATAATATATAACAGTATATAAAATATTTGCTTAGGTAAGATAGTTGCTTAGTTAAGATTGGCTTTAATCACCATTTGCTAATTTTAATGACACTGACTACCCTCCTGTCTTGAGACAGTGACTTCCCTCTGGAAGCTGCAGTCAGTGCAAAGATCCAATAAAGCCAATGCTTGAACAAACGCTGTGTCTGTGCGTGTCCACGTGGGACCCAGGTGTCAGCTGGGGGCAATTCCTGACAGAGGGGCACCGCAGCACCCCTTGGCCATGCAGAGGCTCCTTTGCTCCTGTGATCCAGCCTCTGCTCTGTGGGATGCCAAATGCAAGAAAAGAAGGAGTGCCACCACTCAGACTGTCACTCAGGTCCCTGCAGAGCTCAGGAGCCACCATGGCTGTGCAGGGTGTGGAACGCTGCAGTAGGCCATGACAGCAGGGACAGGGGGACACAGGACAGGAATTACAGGCCGGCTGCCCTGGGACAGGCAGACAGGAGGCAGGGCAGGCAGGAATCCCCATCCTCTCTGTGCCCACCTGAACACAGGGACATAAGGGACAGGGGGAATGGGGACACAGCAGGCCCCTCTCCTCTGGGAATATCCCAGGGCCCCTGACACAACACAGGGGCTGAGGCTCTGCAAGGGGAGCCCAAGAAGGAGGAGGACGATGCCGAGTAATATCGGCCCACTCTCTGCATGCAAACTGCTCCATGGAGGAGAAAACCAGAGGGGCCTTGCCACAGCAGATCCCTTATGAGGGAAGTTTTCCGTGTTCCTGCACTCAGGTGTCCCATGCAACATGGAGCACATGAATGCACTGTGGCACCAGATTCATTCCCCTGCTCGAGCATTCTGGCACAACAGGAGCGGGCATTCCCTAATAACACACAGGTGCAACTCTTGTGCAAAGGAACACAGATTGTCTGCCAGAACCGCCCCTCTTCTGCTGCTTGATCTGAAGGAGGCAGAAGGTGGTTTGGCTAAAGTTCCTTCTCTCTTTTGTCTGATAATGGGAAAGTTTTGCAGAGGTCTTAGAGGGGCTGGATCCAGGAATAGTCAAGCAAGAAAAAACTGAGGAAGCCCCACTAAATCTCACTCAGAGAAGCACCATGAGAAAAGTACCTCTGGTGCTTTCATAGTTCATACATATTATGCACCATATTCAGCATTATTGGTTATATTCTCTTCTCTTTGACAAGAGCTTGGGGGGCTTCTGCCTGCTTTGTGAAGGGAGCCCCTGGGGCCCATTCCCTCCCAGAGGGGCTGCACTTGCTGGGTGCCGGGGCTTTCATTGCTGGGCCCCCTCAGAGCCCCTGAGCTGGGCTGGGCACCAAGGGCGGGGCTGGCGCGGCTGTGACGCCTCTGGCACGTGTGACATCAGGGGGAGCGTGTCACAATGGGGGCAGCTAGAAAAGGCCCCCACAGGTCACGCTGGCCCAGCACAGCCTGGGCAAGCGGTGAGTGCACACATGGCGGGGCTGGGCTGGGCCAGGGCCGGGGCACAAGCGCCGCACGCGGGCCTGCATTGTCCCCCTGCATCCAGGGCCAGCCCCTGGGGCCAGCGCCTTGGCCAGGGCACGGGGCTGCTGCTGGCCCACTGGGACAGGCCCTGCTGCCTGCCAGCTGCCTGGGGCCCTCTGCTTGCTGCCCTGACATCCCTGTGCCTCCGGGCCTCATTTCAGCCCCCACAAGCTCCCTTGGTAGCCCCAGTGAAACCCTCGTCTCTCTCCTCCTGCAGACCATGGTGTCCAAATCAGTCCTTGCCCTGGTGGTGCTGCTCCTCTTCCACTCCCCACGGCCCGTGGTGATCGATTCGCATGAGGATGCAGAGCTGAGCCAAGAGGACCTGGACCAGGCTACCCCAGAGCCACCCGAGCCTGGCTGGGGACCCCTGCTCTCGGCAGCCGTGCAGCAGGGGCCCCACTGGGCTGCTGCTGAGCTGCTCTTCCTGCCTTTGTGCCTCTGGTTCAGGCGCAGAAGGGCGGCCATGAAGCAGAGAGCAGCGGCCCGGAGAGCTGAAGAAGAGGCCAGAAGGCGCAGGATAGACATCGAGCAGAGAAGGCTTCGGTTCAAGAGGACATGCAAAGACTTAAAGGCAATGTGGAGGACCATGAAAATGATAAAGAAGAAAATGGCCAGAATGTTTTGAATGAATGGCAAGGGGAGCGGGAGATGCTCTTTGGGCTGGCCAAGGTGAGCCGCACATCTTTGTGAGCAGGCAGCGCACAGAGCTGCGCTTGCTGCCCAGCACAGCCCTGCAAAGCCGGGGCAGAGGCTCAGGGCTCCTGCCAGGCCCTGCCCCTCTTCCCTCCATCTCTTTATTGTATCTATAGTAACTGTATCTGTTAATGCTTTTCCCTGCCATAACATTGCACTTGCCTCCTGGATGGAGGCATTGGAAGGAGGATTGGGCCAGATTGATGTGCCTGGATTTCAATAGGGGAAAAGTTTAGAAATAATGATATATATATTTTATATCCAGATAACTTTTTTTTGTTGAATAATACAGCTGTACAATATTAACTGGTATTCTTTGTAATAATATTCAATTATAATATGTAAAAGCTAGAAAAAATGTAGTACTAGAGTTTTGCTGGAGGGGAATATAAATTTATTAGACAGGAATGACACTTTTTTCATTTGTATTGCAAAAACATATTACATAGCAGCGTATTATATGAAATATATGTATTTTATATATCTATAATATAAAATATGTATATGTACATGATATATAATATGGTATAATTTACCAATAATATATAAAAGTATATTTTAATTTGTATTTTACAAATTGTATGTGGCATATTTCACGTAATAGATGTCACAGAATAGATAATGGCTATAAATATAGGAATTGATGGAAACGATCGATATTGTTATAAGTCTATGGATACAAATGATACTTTGATTTCTGTCATTAATTTCAATAAAGTTGTCATCGACATATTATTTCATTTGTGACGTTTCATGTGTCAGTGCCAACCCTGGAACCGTGTGGACACCAGGGTCCTGCTCCATCCCTGGCAGGCTGAGGGCAGCGCCTTCACTCGGAGCCGCCATGGCTCCATCCCGTCCCTGGCAGGCTGAGGGCAGCGCCTTCACTCGGTGCCGCCATGGCTCCACCCCGTCCCTGGCAGGCTGAGGGCAGCGCCTTCACTCGGAGCCGCCATGGCTCCATCCCGTCCCTGGCAGGCTGAGGGCAGAGCCTTCACTCGGTGCCGCCATGGCTCCAACCGGTTCCTAGCACGCTGAGGGCAGCGCCTTCACTCGGTGCCGCCATGGCTCCACCCCGTCCCTGGCAGGCTGAGGGCAGCGCCTTCACTCGGTGCCGCCATGGCTCCACCCCGTCCCTGGCAGGCTGAGGGCAGCGCCTTCACTCGGTGCCGCCATGGCTCCATCCCGTCCCTGGCACACTGAGGCCAGCGCCTTCACTCGATATTGCCATGGCTCCACCCCGTCCCTGGCACACTGAGGCCAGCGGCTTCAGTCGATATTGCCATGGCTCCACCCCGTCCCTGGCACACTGAGGCCAGCGGCTTCAGTCGATATTGCCATGGCTCCACCCGGTTCCTGGCAGGCTGAGGGCAGCGGCTTCAGTCAATGCCGTCATGGCTCCACCCTGTTCCTGGCAGGCTGAGGGCAGCGCCTTCACTCGGAGCCGCCATGGCTCCACCCCATCCCTGGCACGCTGAGGGCAGCGGCTTCAGTCGCAGGCTGAGGGCGGCGCGGCCAGCCCGATGGCCGCCGTGTTCCTGGTTACGCTGTACGAGTATTCGCCGCTGTTTTACATCGCCCTGGTGTCCGTCTGCTTCCTCGTCACCAGCGCGCTCGTCCTCGGCTGGTCAGTGCTCGGGGGCCGGTGGGGCTCGGCCGAGGGGGCCTGGGCTGTGCTGAGGGGGGCAAGGCCAGGCCCACGGTAGCGGCTTGGAACGGTCCCTTCCAACCCAAACGTTCCTAGGCTTCTAAACGAGCAATAAAAAAAAAAAAAAAAATTAAAATAAATTTTATGTATTTCTGTTAAGCTCGTTTCTCTTTGAGTAATACCGAAGTGTTTTCTTAATGGTTTTCGTAATATCATTCATAATGTTGGCAAACAATGCGTTTGTATGTACTGAGCTATGTGTGTGTGTGTATCGAGGCAAGGGAGCAGAGCTGGGGAAGGGTCTGGAGCGCCAGGAGCAGCTGAGGGAGCTGAGGGGGCTCAGCCTGGAGAAAAGGAGGCTCGGGGGGACATTCTGGCTCTCCACAACTCCCTGGGTGCAGCCAGGGTCTTTTCCAACCCGCATGATTCTGTGAATCTGTGTACTGATCGGAAGTGTTTCGAGGGGTGGTGAGTGAAAGGGCTTCTTCTTGTGTTTGAGAGGATGATGCAAAAATGCCGCTGTTGCCATTTTTCAGAAACAGCTCCTTGAATGTCCCTAACCCTCAGGAGTGGCTGTAAATGTAAATACTGGTACTTGCCAAGAGCGGAGCATTGATTGGCAATCAAAATCTTTCTTGTAGAAATTGTGGCTACAGCAGACTTGTGTAGCTTGTGGTGAAAATAAAACTGGAGTTGTTGAATTTCCTCTCATTGGTTCACATTAATATCTGCAAAGTGCTGGTGATAAAGGTATCTTTAAAAAAATGATCATACTGAACCATGATTTAGATGAATCTTCATCAGGTCTATCCCTAACCATTGATCCTTTTGCAAATTTAATCATTATTTATCTACTTGTAGTAAATTCTGGCAGTCCCCTGCTTGAAAAGGTCTGAAATAGATGTGTGCTACAAGATCCTAACATGCATGCACTGGTGTCTTTTGGGTACAGGGTGTACAGAGGACTGTCCAAAGGCTTTTTTTTTTTCAGGATCAGAGATTCCAGTTGCACCTGGACTAGGTGTTACTGCAGTTTATGGAAATACATGCATTTTTTTTTCTTCAAACTGGAGTATTAAGGGCCTGTTAATCAAGGAGGAGCTGTAGCCAGGAGCTCAGCACATACAAGCAGGTGAATGTGTGGGCAGCTGCTCACAGGTATTTGCTGCTCCCTTGGAATTCTCTTGTGCCATGGCCATGACCAGGAGCCTCCAAGGGATTTTCCTGTGCCTGCAGCTGCAGTTACAGTTCAAATGCTCCTGAACTTGCTCAGGAAAACAACTCAAATCCTTAATTTGCCACACAGAGCACTGTAAATGCAAATGTTGTCACTGGAGCAGAGAATGCCTGATCTATTGCTGCAGTGGCATTTGGGCTCCCCCATCATTTTCAGCATTAATTTCTTTAATGATGTGTTTGTGTCGGTGTCAGTCAGCCTGAAAAACACCAACTGCTCAGGAATGTTCGTATTCTCATTTGTCAGGCCGTGCGGTGATGGGAGGAGCATCTGTTCTCTGCATACCTGTGGCTCTGCTCACACTCCAAGTAGCTTAATGCACAGGCAGCTTCCAGAGCCAGGCCCACAGGTGCCCTGGGCACAGGGGTGAGGTGGAATTCAGATCACCTGACTACCTGGGCATTGTATTTTTAGCTGGAGGGGAATGCTCCTGTTAGGTAGAGCTGAAGGCTCAGCACCTGTTGGAATTCTGGCTCTGCAGAAACATTAATTCATTAACTAAACCCTTGGAAATTCCTGCTTTTTCTAAGCTAGCACTGCTCTGAAGAAATTCATGTTTTCCTCTACCAGCTAATGATCTGGACTGTTAGATCATAAAATAAAAACTGCATCTTTATTCACCCTTCCTATACTTCCTACACTTAAAATTTACAGAAAACCGCACCTGACTGTGGAACAGAAAGGCCTCTGTGCCTTCAACTGTTACTAAAACTGTGCCAGAGTCTCTTTCTTCTTACACTTTTCATGAGGATAATCCTGTTGCTTTTATCCAGTGAAGAAAATTTCCAAGGAACAGGGATTTCCTGTCACAATCAGGCAGATTCTGGTATGAGACAGGACTGCAGAGATGGGCTCTGTTAAGGTTTGGGTACTGAAGAAGGGAAACAGCTGCTGCCTCTGGTTTCTTTGTGAGATGTTTAACGGGGATATTCCCTCCCCTACAGCCCCAGGATGTCACTGGGGGTGTTTTCCCTTGTAGCAGAGAGAGCTGACCCTCTGTGTGCTCAAATCAAGCGTGGCCAAAAGCCTTCGATGATGAAATGCAAATGTTTCCATGAAAGGAATGGCTTTAAACTGACAGAGAGCAGCTTGAGGTTGGATATTAGGAAGGAGTTCTTGTCTGTGGTGGAGATGAGGCCCTGGCACAGACTGCCCAGAGAAGCTGTGCTGCCCCATCCCTGGAATTGTTCAAGGCTACATTGGATGGGGCTCGAAGCAGCCTGGGCTAGTGCAAAGTGTCCCTGCTCTCGGGAGGAGGCTGCAATGGTGCTCAGTTCTGCAGGACTCCCATGGGAGGAAATTCTGGCCTGAGCCTGTACCACTAGATGGCACTGACAACTCTCATTAATTTTATTTCCTTTGTGGAAACCCAGAGCAAAATATTCCCCCTTTTAAGATTCCCTGCATCACTGTGCAGACTCTTGCCTTCTGACAAAAAGCTGAAGTCCAAATGGCAGGATATATTATCCATGTATCCTAGCAGATATTCTGGAAAGCCGAGCTACCTCTGTTTGTTCTATTTAGAGTTGACAAAAAAAAAAAAAATCAAATGTTTCAACACTAACATTGAACCCACTCATTCTTCTTGGTTTGTGTCTCCTAGGTTTGGTTTGGGTGTTCCTGTTATTCTGAGGAACTCAGAAGAGACAGAATCCAGCACAAGGGTACTGAAAAAGCGCATGAGACAAGTGAAGAATCCTTTTGGGTTGGAGATCCCTAATCCTGCTGCAGCTTCAGTAACAAGTCAGTGGATTTCTTATGTGGGTTTTGTCAATTTGCATTCCTCAACTTGGTACTTTCCATTTTCTGCCTAGAATCAGAGGATGGCTTGGGTGGGAAGGGACCTTAAAGATCATCGTTTTTGCTCTCATCCTTTTTCTCTATCATAATTCCTCAGAAATACACTTCCATTCCAACAGAAGTAAGCTTTTTACCCAGTTTATAAACGTGGTGTTTTTAAAAGTGAAATGTTTGGATATGGAGGTACAGTTTAATTCTCATTAATGGAACACTTCCTGCTATTACAGATCTTGAAGTAACTAACACATTTGCAAATTACCAACCACTGTGGGCGTTTCTATAAATTTCATGGAATTGTAGAGTTGTAGAGAATTCATTATGGAATATATGCCACCCACTTAAATCGAAGCCCAGATCTTCAGCAGTGTTTGGAAGAGCACTATTTTTAATAAATAGATAAATAAATCATCACTCTATTTTTCTATCTGTTCTCCAATGGAAACTGAATTTAAGTATCTGTTTGGATCAGAGTTTAAGCCACCCCATCATTCCTGAAATCACCCCAAGAGGAAGTGGAGTTCATGGCCTTCTGCATCACTGGGGAGCAGTGAGCAAGGCTGAGCATCTTCTAGTGCATGAGGAGGGGCTGCAGCAGATTTCCCCCCTCCCTCAACATAACCCCCCCCAACACAACAAATCCAACAATTCAGGTAACTGGGATTTTTCAGGAGCTTTGAGCACTCCTGCTCCTGTTTGTGCAGAAATGTTTAGAAGTTGACAGGTTTTTGAAAAAAGAATGGAGAGCATAGATGCCCTTTTACTCCTCCCTCTGCACGATCAAGAGCTTGATGCTTTGAGAGCGCAGAGAGTTTTGTAGACGAGTGATCCAATTACTGCCATTATCTCAGGAGGGAATGGACTTTGGGCCGAGGTTGTGCTCTTGGATCTGCCAATGAGTGTGTGAAGTGTTAACAGAAGTTAAAATTTACCGTTCATAAAATGCATGTGGTATTTTTGTGAGCTTAATCAGCCATTTTATCTCCTCACACCCACCTCCTCATCCCCACTGACTTACGTAAACTCTAAACTGTATCTAAATTGTCAGAAGATTTGTTTATAATGATAAATAAATTTTGTTATTTTATAATGTTTAGCATTTTAGGGGTGGCCTAATTGCAGCCTTTCAGTGCCTGAAGGGAGCCTAGAAGAAGAGACTTTTACAAGGGCATGGAGGGGCAGGACAAGGAGGACTGGCTTCCCACTGCCAGAGGGCAGGGATAGATGGGATAGTGGGAAGAAATCCTTCCCTGTGAGGGGGGTGAAACCCAGGCACAGGTTGCCCAGAGAGGGACTTGGGACAAGGGATGGAGGGACAGGACACAGGGAATGGCTTCCCACTGCCAGAGGACAGGGATGGATGGGAGATTGGGAAGGAATTCCTGGCTGTGGGAGAGGTGAGACCCTGGCACAGGTTTCCCACAGAAGCTGTGGCTGCCCCTGGATCCCTGGAAGTGTCCAAGGCCAGGCTGGACAGGGCTTGGAGCAGCCTGGGACAGTGGAACAAAGTGATCTTTAAGGTCCCTTCCAACCCAAACCATTCTATGATTTTATGGTTCTATGATAAAAATCTGTGACACTGAAGTTGTTTTCTGCCTGTAGCTCTTCAAGCATCTAGACTTAGCAGTTCCAGGATTCCTGCACGTGGTGAGTAAATGAAATCCCTCTCCTCTTCTTCCTAGGGGGTGTAACACTGACACCTGACTGCCTGGAGGACTGTGTCCTTACCTGCTACTGGGGCTGCAATGTCCAGAAACTCCACGAAGCGCTGCAGAAACACGTCTACTGCTTCAGAATAAAGACTCCTCAGGCATTAGAGGATGCTCTCTACAACGAATACCTCTACAAACAGCAGTACTTGTATCCTTTTTTTGAATTGTTTTGACAAAATATGTTGTTTTTTTTTTGGCACGGGGAGCATTGAGGATGGTAAATGCGCTGCAGATTTTGGCACAACTCATTTATGAACAAACACGATGAGAAATATTATTTATGCAAACGTCATGTTTGTCTGCAATTGCAGCCACTGATGTTTTCCTTGACACAGGCAAAGCATCAAAAAAAATGACAAGGCAGAGAAATACTGTCAGTTACCAGAAGATGCTCAAGTTGTGGATTTTGGCCCCGTGCCTAGAGCTCGCTATCCCTTGGTAGCACTGCTGACGTTAGCAGATGAAGAAGACAGAGAAATATATGATATTGTAAGTAATGTCAGAGTATATTTCAGGGTCATGTGTTTAAGGTCTGAATGTTTCAGGAGGGAGGCTTGAAAAAAGCAGCTTCACTTTCCTGGTCCCTAGAATTTGGTCCTTCACTTTCTTATTTTCTAAAATAAATCAGTTCAAAGCTTCAACTTCCAAACCTCAGTCTTTGAAGAGGCAATGGAGAAACATTGCTTGCTCTTTACTTATTCACTACAGCCTTTAAAAGATGGTTGTGATTTCGCCAAAGCTTCTGCTTGCCAGTGTCCCTGAGGAATGAGGGTTGGGGCAGTTCAGCAACCCGTTACTCTGATTTCTGGGATCACACGAGCATGTGGTGGAGCTCTTGCACTTAAACAGATTCTTGGATTCTGTTGGCAAGGCAGGAGGGTTTTTTAAATAAGTCTCTGGCACAGATATGGAGCTGGTTGCTGACTTGGCTGTTAGAAACCTAGAAATCACCTTTCTGCCCCAGGTCTGTGTCATGGTTGTGTCTCACAGGAGCCAACTCCAAGGCACTTACAGGAAGGGGTGAAAGTCTGGCTTGAGGCTGATTGGAGATACTCAGCTCCTCAAAAAGGGCCTCCTCCTAATCTCTTGCTATTAAAGCAGCTTCAGCCTTGCCACATGCTGTTCAATACTCTTTATAAACTCTAAATTGGTGAACTCTGAATGATTTCAGACATACTTTTATCTCCCATCTTTCCATTGGATTGATAATCTGCTTGCAGCAGCTCCTTGAACAGTTCAAGCTCCTTTGCTTCTGAATTCAGGAGCAAATTGCCTAAATCCACTGAACACTTTTCCATGCATTCACCTGCAAGCTGTCATCACACCAGTGCCTAAGAAATCTGTCCCTTTTCCAAGTGATGGCTGTCCTTGGCTCCTTGTCACCTGACTTTAGGGCTGCCCTCCTCCCTCCCGTCCCCACTTGAGATGTTTTAATGTTTTAATACATTTTTACAGAGACTCTTAATGTAATATTTGAATGTATTGGACATTAGCATGGACATGAATTTGTAACACCTCTCTTTTGAGCCTTAACATAGAAGAAAGGGGTGGAAAGAGAGTGATGGAGGTATTTTTCCTCTGGTTTTGGGGGAAAGGAACACATCTGTAAATCCAGTCAGGAGTAACTCCACCTGAACTCCTTGCCAGACAAATGTCAGAATTGCGTCTGGTTTGTTGAAACAATCTTGTAAAATAGAAATGGAATGTGGAAATGGATCTTTGCCAGTGTGATGTTACCATTCTGAATTATATTTGGGGGGGTCTGTGTGGGTGTCCATCACTGTCAGTGATTCTTTCCTGGGGAGGTCATCTGATTTTTATTCTAACTGGTTTTGTGGCAAGATCATCCCTACTTGGTTTTGTGCCATCATTTTCCTCTAGATCCAGAAAATTACCATGACCGTATATAAAATGTACAGAAATTACTGGAAGACTGTCACAGCTAAAGTGGAAGCTTAGATCTTAGGCACTGTGATTTAGAAAAAAAAAGACCCTTTTGCCAAGGAATAGTGAAATCAGTTCTTATAAATCCATATGTGTAGGTACATACGCATTTGAACTCTGTATTTAATTAGCCATGTGTGGATTTTGAAGTGCAAGTCTAATTTGCCTTTAAATTTCTTTTTAAAGCAAAACAGCTTCTATATTTCATTTCTCTTTTGACAGCTTCTGGGAACTACAATAATATTGAATTTCACTTTCTTTTTTCCCAGCTTTTTAGAGGCTATTACGTAATTTGGGCAGGGTGGGGGTTGTTAGGCACAGCATGCAAGCTTGGAGTGCTTGTATTTCCAGAGGAATTATCCGAAGTCAGCCCGTGGGGGTTCAGAACCCTTTCCAGTGAAATTTGTCTTTTGCCTGCTCAGATTACGAGCCAATCACTTCTTAGTGATTTTTGGAGTCTAAAAACTGCAGTCTGTGTGTTTCTGAGGGAAGGGGGAGAAAGTGGAGAAGACTGCTCAGGTGTCTTTGCAGTTTGGGGTGTAATTCCATGGGGTAGGAGCAGCCAGAGCAGGTCTCTGCTATGACCTGGCCACAGAAGAGCTCCATGGGGAAGCAGGGTGGGAAGCTGAAGGAGCACCAAGAGCTCTCTTGTGCCACATCCTGTTTATACCTTGTCCACTGTAATTTTATTTTTTTTAATCAGTGCTTCAAGTGAGCATTGTTGAATTCCTGATTGTCTAAGGAATTAAGCAGGTCAGAAGCTGTACCAAAGCAAAACAGAGAATCAGGGAATAATATGGGTTGGAAGGGACCTCAAAGATCGTATTTCACCCCCTGCCTTGGGCAGGGACACCTTCCACTAGCCCAGGTTGCTCCAAGCCCTGTCCAACCTGGCCTTGGGCCCTTCCAGGGATTCAGGGGCAGCCACAACTTCTCTGGGCACCCCCACAGCCAGGAATTCCTTCCCAATCTCCCATCCATTCCTGTCCTCTGGCAGTGGGAAGCCATTCCCTGTGTCCTGTCCCTCCATCCCTTGTCCCAAGTCCCTCTCCAGCTCTTCTGGACCCCCTTTAGGCACTGGAGGGGGCTCTGAGGTCTCACTGGAACCTTCTCTTCTCTGGGGTGAACGCCCCTGGTTCTCTCAGCCTGAGTGATAAGGTTATTAAACACAGAATTTTTTTCTGTTTGTAGATTGCAATGGTAGCTGTAATTCACGTTCCTGATGAGAGCTACAGACTTTCCTGCCGAATTTTGTATCAGTATCTCCTCCTAGCTCAAGGTCAATACCATGACCTGAAGGTAAGCCACGCACAGAGTCTGGTTTCATGTGTATGGCAGTGTTAACTTTAGCTTGTGTGGGCTTTCAGGAGCCTAAATTAGTACAAGACTTCTATTGTCATGCAAAGAACTGGATGGTAGTTTGAATTATTTTATCAGTTAAGTAGTGTCACAGGAACTTATTGTACAGAAATATTTTACATTAAAATATTCAAGATTTCCCAGAGAAATTAACTGCTTCTCATCTAGGAGTCCTAGTGTCCACTTAGTAAAGCAGTAGGAAGAAATTCACTGTTGAATGCTTCTTCTTTCCAGAATTGTTATTTCCTTTCTTCAAAATTCCCTTTTAATCAGGAAAGCCTCAGAAGAAACTTACTTTTTAAAAATTCCTTTTTCTTGCACCGTGCTGAGGAATCATGCCCAGAAGAATTTGCGCTTCACGTAAAATAAGACAAAAAAAGGAGCAGGGGATTGGAATACGAGCATGAGCAGAATGGGTTGAGTGAAGCAGATTTGACAGCATGGTGGATATCATTCTGGTAGGAACAGATAGGAGATCCCTCTAGGCACAGGGGCTGATGGACCAGAAACAAACCCGAGCTGCTCAAAACCTGAGCGCTTCTGTTGAATTTCATGCATGACATTGATTTGATACAAGGTCTGAGGACTTACCTTCAATATTTTCCCACTGTTTTATGTAATTTCATGTTTCTGAAATGCCTTCAGCTGGAGGCCAGGCAGCTGCCAGGACCCACACAGAGTCTGGCACTGTCTGACCCAGTGAATGGATCCAGTGGAACTTCCATTGCACCTGTGTGTGCGCAGAGATTGAGGAAGAGTTTGTTATCTCCTAAATATTTGTCTTTATGTGTATTTTAGCAACTCTTCATGTCTGCAAATAGCCCTGCACCCTCCTCCAGTGATACCTTCCCTGGTGAGAGCAGCACTGGCAGAGGGCTGCTGGAAAAGGCCGGGCTGGCTGCAGATGAACCAGAATTGCAGGAAGAAAACAGCAAAGACTGTGTTGTGTGCCAGAATGGCCCTGTGAACTGGGTCCTCCTGCCCTGCAGACACACGTGCCTGTGTGATGGCTGCATCAGGTATTTCCAGCAGTGCCCCATGTGCAGGCAGTTCGTGCAGGAGTCTTTTCCACTTTGCAGCAAAAAGGAGCAAGATGAGGAGGAATCGACCCGTGTCTTGCAAGATGTTCTTCCTGGAAGAGTTTTTTAACGGGAGTTAAAAATAAAAGACCTGGGTTATGTGCACTAAGATTAAATGTGGAAGCCAGACTATTTATGGGAGGATATGTAGTGTTAACTTGTAGGATTTTGCTTTTTTTTGTTGGGTAATTTTCAGCTTCCTTATTTTTCCTCGCTCCATATGCTCGCAGGAGCGCTGCTTACCCGTGCAATGTGGACAGGAGAAGTGCGTAGGATAGCTCTGAAGGATGTGATTTTATTTATAACTGCTTCCTAGATTTTCTTGGAGCACTATTGGAGGCTATTTTGACTACTAAATTTAGGCTGTCTACTAAAAAAAGAATAAAACTTGCAAGTGCAGTTGCCCAAGGCTCATTCTATATTTATTGTGTTTAAAATACTAGAGCTGTATATCATTTTAACTCGGCATAATTTAGGAACTTAGCACTTTACAGAATGTACCATATGAAGGAAAGTAAATATTCTTCATCATTGAGCCTGTGTGTGTTTATTTTGTAGCTGGAGGTTGGGCTGTGGCAGGAGCTGGGGGTTGAAGGTGGGGCTCAGGACACCGTTTCTGGCTGGTTTGAAGGATTTGTGTGTGAGGGAGTTCAGCCAAAGCCCTTTGGAAAGACTTTTGTTGATTATTCTTGAACTACATGTTGCTGACACTTTCAAGCCTGAGCCCCTGTGATGACATCTTGAGACACAGATTTTCAGTCTTGTTGGCAGTGCCTGTAAGAACTTGTTCTCCCTGCAAGTGTTGGTTAATCACTCTCCAGAGTTGGTGGCAGCTTTTCAGTGCTTTGAGGGATTTCCAACTCTTTTCACTTGCATGGTCAGCTTGGATGACCAGTAACAAGTTGACCAGTGACCCTTATCAACAGTCCCAGGAAATGTACCTGCTCTAACAAAGGAAGAAGCTGAAGAATAGCAGAAAATTATTTCCTCTCACTCCAGTGGTGTGTTGTCAAAAAGCAATAAAAATCTCTGTTGAGAAAAGAAAGGGGTTTGTTTCTTTAAAGAGAGACAAATTCTCCTAAGACAAAGGGGCTGAGTCTCACATCTGCTCGTATAAGGGAAAATGCTCCTTGGAACCTGTAGAAATGGGGAGTAGCTGCTTTCTGTCCCCCCTTTTGTTCCCTTGCAGCTTTTCTCCACATCCAGTTCCAGGACAGCTGCTCAGGCTCAGGCAGGGAAAGCTGTGCTCCAGGATCCTCAGCCCTGCTCTCCTGCAGCTCCAGGGTACACACAAGGTGCTGCACTTCTCCAAAGCAGGGAAGGAAGCTTCCCCCGCTCAAAGGTATTCCAAGTTCACCTTTCCATCCTTCTTTTTTTTTATTGCTTGCTGTGACCCTGCTTCTGAACTCCTGGCAATTACCTCTGAGGAAAAGATTTAGGTGGTGCTGTTGGGAAGAGTAATGGTTAGTTGTAAGGACAGATAGAAGTGGGGAATTGATGCCTGTAGCCACAGATTTCCAGCAGTGATCAGCACGCTGGTTGTGAGGCAATTTATCTGCTCTGCCTAAAGCGACCATCCTGGCCAGGGACAACTTGGGAATAAACTGCTGGACAAACCAGGCTGTTGTTTGCACTGTGTATCAACCAGGAATGACACCCCGAGGTGTCTGTGGGGATGGAGCCGTGCCTGATCCATGGCAGCAGCTGCTTCCACACCTGCAGCTCACACAGCATGTGGGCCAGTGGCTGGGCAGCTTGTTATTCCAGAGGAGCAGGTTAATGCTGTGCTGGTTCCAGCCTCGAGCTGGGCACTGATAATTAGCAGGCACTTGTTTGCCCACGGAGATGATGAAGAAGGTGTTGTTTACTGCTCGACCGTAGTAGTCACCAGTATTTAATCAATTAATTAAAATCTCCCATCAAACAGCATGACCCAAACCTGTGGGCCTATTTAATCTCACATGAAATTCAAGTAACCCCACAGAGAGTTGCCTGGTCTGCCTCATCTTTCAATCGATGCCAGTATTAAATAATAATGGCAAACAGGATGTAGCTGTGCTGATCTGCCAGGCCATGCATTTACCATTAAGTCTGTCCCAGCTTTTCATTTGTTACTTGCTCTTTTAATAGCATTTTCCAGAGATGCTTAGTTGCTTTCTCTGCTCTAACAAGCTTCCTTGCTGGCCCAAATGAAAGACCAGATGAGAGTTATAAGAAGTATAGTAGCTGCCTCATTACGTTTGCCCTTCTTCTGAGAAGCCATGCCAAAATACAGATCAGGTGAGAAGGAAAAGGAGCAGCTCTAAAGCTGCCCAGTGTGTCCCTTGGTTGTCTTAAAGCAGGGATTCAAGGCTCTAAGAGAGAATTAAAACCTTCCTGTGACCCACAAAAACACAGTGTATTGACAGAGGCTGTTCTGCTCGGTCACCCTGTTGGAATAGAGGTGATAGAACATTCCTTTTCTGCTCATTATAGATGATGTTTATGGTTTTGGTGACATCAAGGAACACTGGAAGACTTCTGGCAATGGGGCTTGGTTCTTTTAAGCAGCACTGGGGTGTTTCAGATTCATAATGGTTTTTGCTGCAGGAGAGGTTGGTTTGCTTTGATTCATCAACCCTAATCAGAGCTGAGGCTTCCAAATGGGTTGATCAGACAAAGTGGTGCTATTTAGGGATGTCCCAAGGTGTCTTTCCAAGTGCCAATGGACTGTGACATGGGCATCTTCCTTCTGTAGGGAAAGTTGCTGTGTTGGGATCTTCCTTCCTCCTTATCTGCCTCCTAAGTAGAGAGGAAAATGGTTGTAGGGAAAATCCACATCAGCTCAGGTGGCTGCTGTACAGCTTCCTGACAGGAGGGTGCAGCCACGTGAGGGCTGGTTCTTCTCCCAAGAAACAAGGGATAGGACAAGAGGAAACAGCCTCAAGTTGCAGCAGGGGAGGTTTAGATTGGATATCAGGAAAAATTTCTTCACTGAAAGGGGGGTGAGACTGTCCACAGGCTGCCCAGGGACATGTTTTGTTCAGCTTTAAGATGAGCTTCTGCGTGAATCTGATTTAAATTCCTCATTTACACGCCAACATCAAACTTCAAGTATGGTAACAGCAGACAGGAATTGGGTGAGTTTCTCCTGCTGGTTTGCACGTTGCTGGGGCTCCCCGTGCCCTGAGGAAACTCTGCCAGATCTGCAGGTGACGTCTGCCAGGTGAGGGAGGTCTGGGGCTGACATCTGTCACTGGAGGTCTCTGCGGGCTCCAGTCACCACTTGCTCAGCCGTCCTCACATCCAGAGTAAACAAGGACTGGCCTCTGTCACTGCAGCGGACGTGCAGCCCCTGCAGAGGCTGTCCCTGGTGTCCTGTGTGTGTGCAGCTGATGTAATTAATGCCAGGGATAGCTGAATTCCATCTGCTGCAGCAGAAGTCCTCTGAACTGAGCTGGTAGAAAGGCTTGGTGTTGCCTTGCTGGAATATGCTGGGCGGGAAAAAGGAGGAAATGGGGATTAGGGGTTTATTTCTGGGTGACTTTGGTATTACCACCGTGTCTGATGGCACACAGGGATGAAGGTGCAAACCTGGGCACAGCTATGAGGCCATAGCTGAGCACTAGAGAGTCCCAGGTTTTGCAGGAGCTGCCACAACAGCCCCCAGAACCACAGAGGGGGCCAGAAAGTGTCTGCTGAGCACTTCAGAGTCACTTGGGGCAGCTCTGAAAATTGTTTCTGAGTTGCTTTTACTCACTCTGTGTGAGCAATGTGTGTAGAGAGACAAGAGCTTGTAGTGCAGGGTGGATACAGCTGTAAAAAGGGCCTGACACTGGTTGGGTTCCATAAATTCGTGGGAATGTGCAACCCCAACATAAAGGCACCTTTGTGTGGATGCTGCTGCAGCTGAGCTGGAGAGGTCCTGCCTTAATTACCCCATCTCATAATGGGAATGATTTAAAAGAGTCAAAATGCTATATGTAGACATAGTCTTAAGACTAAATGAATCCATCAGCAGAGTTAGATTTCCAAAGTGAGGAGTCTTTGTGTTTCTGCCACAGAATTTTGGAGATCAATGACATTATAAATTCGTGCTGAGGTCAGGCCTGGGAAACCCAAAGAACTCCTTTTGTTCCTTCTCCCTGCACATGCAGTCCTCAGGCATGGAAGGGGCAACACCGGGATGTTTGTCACAGTTGTGACATGAGGATTTGCATTTCTGTCACACCTCTGGAAGTGTTCAAGGCCAGACTGGGTGGAACTTGGAGCAACCTGCTCACGTGGAAGGTGCCCCTGCCCATGGCAGGGAGTTGGAATGAGTTGATTTTTAAGGTCTCTTCCAATCCAAACCATTCTGGGATTCTCTGATTTCCATTCTTTAGAAAACACCTGCACTGCCTGGATCCTCCTGAGATTTGAGTGAATCCCAGAACTGCATCTGTGGGACCAGCAATCATTATCAGGACAATTAGTTGCTACCTGTGTATTCTGTCCTCAGTCTGCAGCGACCTTTTATCAGCACCAGATTTGTACTTAAAAAGCTTTTCTAGGTTCTAAATGCTTCCTCCAGCTTTTTGTCTTCATCAGCTGGGGGCTTTTGGCAGTTCCTAATAATTTTTCCTCTCCCATTGCATACCCACTTCACATCTAATATTTCCTGGCAGATTTCTCAGTAGTAGCTGCAGTCAGGGGACTGGTGAGAGGTCTAGTGCATCACTTCTCTCTCTCCACATGCTGTTTATTCCAGTGTCTATCAGCTCCTCGTGAACAATACTTTGACAAGCAGGCTGGAAGGGAGGATTGCTAACTTGTGAATTATTTTGATAGTTACCCTCTGCTTTTTTTTTTCCCTGTAACTCTGCAGATGCTGTTGAGTTTGGAGGCAGAACAGAGCTCTACCAGGGGTTATCAGGCATCAGTCTCCTGCCAGCAGAGCTGTGAATACAGATGTTGTGTCTTCCCTGCTCATGTGCAGCACAGACACCTCATTTGGTTTGTTCACTCCAGTTCCTGAGGGTCCTCCATTTCAAGGATTTTCCCTGCAGGGGAAGACTGCCAGCTCAAAAAGCACCAGCTTGGAGGGAGCCTGGGGTGGGATCTTGCTGGCAGCAAGGCTGAGGATGATTATGGAAAGTGAGGAGCCCTGAGGGAGTCAGACATGGCGTTGTCTCTGCTTGCCAGGGTGAGCAGAGCCCTGTGGGGCAGCACATTCCATTGATCCAAGTAAGAGCAGGGCACTGATTTACGGCACAGCACAGCTTGAAAAGCAGTGATTTTCATTCACCAGATGCTGCCATACATGAGACAAGGTTGGTGACCCAGCTGCTGCCTTTCTCCTCCCGGGTGCTCAGTACCAAACCCTGGCTGGAGTGGCTGCAATATCATCCAAACCCTCCTCTACTGAGACAGCTTGAATGACACTTGAAGGAACTTACCTTTACATTTTGCTACAGGACCAAAAAGGACTATTTGCCAAGAGCTGGTGAATTCCTATTAAAGAATGACTACAACTTCCCCAGTCTTTCAATCTCTTAAGTGTCTTCCCAGAGACACAAAAATGTGTGAATGAGTCTGCCAGCTCCAGTTTTCCCTTTCGGCACCAACTTCTTAATGAAAAAGTCTCCATCAAATTTCACAGCATTCAACACTCTGTCATGAGGAGGGCTTGGGTAAGATGCAGAACAGCCCTCAGAGGTCTCAGTGGATCATCTCCATTTCCATCCATTCCAGCTGTGCCCACACATGCTTGTTAGTCCATGCAGCCCTAGAAGGCACTTCCCTGGATTTTTCTGAAGCTGTTTGGAGGCAGGAGCAGGAGGATCAATGAGGGCTGTTTTCCTCCCTGTTCATCTCCCACATTTGGATCCCCTTCCATTCCACCAAGTGTGAGCATTGAGGTTTTCCTCCACCCCAGCATCCTGGCTACATCTAAACCCTCACCCAAACCTGGAAACTCCTCCTCTCTCCTTTTAACGATATTCTTAAATTACCCTGATTTTATCAGCTGCTCCATTCTTAATAACTAACGAGGAAAACTGCCATGGTGTCAGTGCTGCTGACACGTGTCTGGAGCTGGGACCAGGCTTCCAAAGAGAGTTTCTTGAGAGGGGTGGTTAGGGAAGCAATTTCCTCGATGGTGCGTGCTAATGCACATATCCAAGCCTGCCTGGGAGCTGCTGGAGCCGGGGAGTCGAGCAGCTCCGTTGCACGGTGCCTCCTTGGGGATCAGTGTCTTGTTTCATCAGGGCCATCTGCTTGCAACACAGCCTCAGTCAGCTCCAAGTCCTATAACAAGCTGCTCTCAGTGCTGGCTGGAAATGGTTGGAAAAATCCAAGTGTTGTAGGTAAACATGAGGCTGGCTATGGGATGCAGCCATGCAGGGAGTTATTGTCTGGCAGGCATTTCGGGGTGTTGGTGTGCATGAAGAGGGGCCCAGAGCTACTCAGGGGTGCAGACCCGTGCCAGGTGTGAGTGGAGCTGTTCTCCATGCCCGTGCCAATGGCTGGAAAGGATGGAATGGGACATGTCTCATGTGGCCTGCAATCCAGCACCGATAACCAGGCTGCCCTGGAGGCCAACACGCACAGAGATCTCAGTCCTGCAAAGGCACATTCTGCAAATACTCACTTGCTGTTGATCAGATGTTGCAATGTTTATATTCAAGGGGTTGTTTGAAACTGGCAGAGCCCAGTGAAACTTACGGGAAATCCTTCACAACCCTTTTTGCATCCCCTTCTCCCTCAGCTCCTCTTCATCGCTGGCTCTGTTGGCATCTCCAGGCACGAGAGCAGCCTGTGATACATTTGCCAGGGGTGGTTTCTAGAGCACCATTAGTTAAGCTGATTTGTTTTGTTGGCTCTGTGTCCCTGGGGTCCCTGTGAGCCAGCTCATCAAGCGTGCAGGGCAGAGCTGACGCTGCTGGAGAGGCAATGTCCGTGCACTCCCAGCATTTCAGAGAGGACAGGGGATCTTCTCACAGCACCCCCTTGACAATGGCTAAACAAATGCAATGTGAGCAGCTTTCCATGCTAATCAATATTTCCCAGTGCTCCTTTCCCCAGGTGTTTGCACCTAGATGCTGCCACTCCTCTTTCCCTTTCAGATCTGCAGTCGCAGCTCAAGCCAGAGGGTTAAATGTGCTTTTCCTACCAGCCCTCATCCCCCATCACCCACTGATCACTGCCTCCAGCATCAGAGGAGCCAGCCCGTGCTGCTTTCACCAGGATTTGGGCTGTGCAACACTTCATTTTCTACTAACAGGGCTTAAGAAGCAGTGGTTGTACATCCACACTGAGAGCTGATCCATGTGGAAGGTCATGTTAAGGCTGGAAGATGGTCTTTAAGGTCCCTACCAACCCAAATCCTTCAAGGATTCTGTGATTTTTTAATGTCTGCCTCATCCAGTGTGGAACAGACCCACACAGGTTTTTATTGTTTATTTTTAATTTTATTCTGTTTCTTTTTGGTGTGAGTTTGCTTTTCGAAGGGTGTTTTTCTGTGTGGATTTTACAGCTCCACTTCACCACCCAAGGTAAGAGAAATGCTGCCATCCCAGTGGCCAATTCCCACACTGTGTTTAGGAACAAATGGAAGTGATGTTGTGTTTAATTATCTCAGCCTGCTTACCATGGTATTTTCACTAATATTTGGGTTTAATGAGCTAGGAAATCTGGGCCATTGTGTGCTGGTGGATACACTCATCCTTTCTTCAGCTAAATATGTTATCAGATAGCTTCCACAGAGATGAGCAACTGCTTCCTTTGAACTCGGGAATCATCAGGATTCACTAATTTGCTTAGACCACCTGCTTGGCTGATATTACCACAGGCCTCTTATTTTCCCTCTGAAATGGTAAACACAAATCTAAATGTTGCTGTACTGACCCTGGAGAAGAGGAGGCTGAGGGGAGACCTCATGGAGCGTGCAGCTTTGATCTCTGCTCTCAGTGGCACTGACAGGGAATGGCTGGAGCTGTCAGGGCAGGTTTAGGTTGGATATCAGGAAAAGCTCTTCCCCCAGAGGCTGGTGGGGCACTTAACAGGCTTCCCGTGGAATGGTCACAGCCCCGAGGCTGCCAGAGCTCCAGGAGCATTTGGACAACGCCCTCAGGCACAGGGTGGGATTGTTGGGGCGTCTGTGCAGGGCCAGCAGTTGGACTGGATGATCCCTGTGGGTCCTTTCCAGCTCAGGATATTCTGTGATTCCGTGACCCACCCCACCCCAGCATCTTCTCTGCCCCAGCACAGCCAATGCACAGCCCCACTAACAGCCTCTGCTTCCTACCCAGGCACTGGCAGCCCTGCAGAAACGCTCCAGCTGGATCTGCAAAGACCCCAAGGTCCCACAGGAATTACCTTATAAAAGAGAATTACCCTGCTTCTCCACTCAATCTGCCTTGTGTTCTGCATGGGGTGTCTTTGCTCCCAGGACACGTGGTCTGCACTCTGGATTCTCCATCTGCAGGGAAGAGAGTTGGCCACGGGGGTGTTGGTGAGTGCCCCCACTGCAATCAGGGAAGGAGATTTGCTCCCAGCCAGCTTGAGGATCCTTCCATCTCACGGATCTGCACGGGCACCCGCCCTGCAGAGCACGGAATGCAGCAAGGAATTTCTTCCACGGGTCACAGATCTGTTTTTGAATTACCATAGAAACCTCCAAACATCAGGCGTGCGCTGTTACGTCAGGGTCTCACTCTCCACAGCTGCCTCCTTGGGACACTCTGGGGAACAGGAACGGTGGGGTCCTAAATGGTGGGTGATTAATTTTGGATTCATTACTAAGCATGGTCTCGGTGTCTCCAGGACCACAGGATAGAAACAATGCCTTTGGTCCTTTTACTCTTTCCCTCCACAGCTTGCTGGTGTGGGGGGACACCATTTCCCACCGCCCTTCCCAGCCTCACAGCGGGACGCATTTACCGCTTCAGCCCTAAATATCCTTCCCATCACTGCTATTCCCACTTTAGACATGCAAAACGCAAAACCCGGGAGGCGTTCTTGGCACAGCCAGCTTGGCAACCCTTAAATTAGCGGGGTGTGAGCGTTCCCACCCGGAGCTCCTCGTGCCGCGGGAGCCTCGCTCCGCGCTCCCGCGCCAGACGCGCACCCGGCGCGGCAGATGGTGCGTCCCCAAAGCTCCACGGCCATCCCAGAGCACGCCCCGACAGCAGGAGGGCTCTCAGCACTGAGGCGAGGGGAAAGGGGCTCCTTGGTGGAGCATTTACCGGGATGGAGCTGGAGGATGAGGCAGATGGCTGGGGTTTGTTGGCAGGGAAGTCGTGTTTGTTTAATTAGTCACCAGACAGACTGAGAGCTAAAAGCAAACTCCAAGTGTGGTGAGATGGACCATTTGCACTTGATGTCTACCTGGTGATCCTCATCTCGTCATCCTGCGGTGGGATTGATGCTCCAGCACAGGGGACCAGGTGAATTGCTTCTGTTCCCGGTGATTTTGGGTGGCCTTTGGTTGCCCACTACGATTCTCCCCTCAAAAGGGGAAGATTCAGACACGTGTAAAAGCAACCAAAGGATGCACAAACATGGAGTTTTCCTTTCTCCAGCCCCACCGGAGCACACAGCCACTTGTAGGGGATGGATTTCTAAAGCAGCTCCAAGAGAGCTGAAGAGGGACTTTGGACAAGGGCCTGGAGAGACAGGACAAGGGGGAATGAGTTCCACAGACAATGCAGGGTCAGATGGGATATTGGAAAGGAATTCTTCCCAGGAAGGGTGGGGAGGCCCTGCAACAGGCTGCCCAGAGAAGCTGTGGCTGCCTCTGAATCCCTGAAAGTGTCCAAGGCCAGGCTGGACATTGGGGCTTGGAGCAGTCTGGGACAGTGGAAGGTGTCCCTGCCCATGGCAGGGGTCTGGAATGAAATGAGCTTTAAGATCTGTGATTTTGTGACTCACTGGTGGAGGGGTTCAGCCCCCCCTTTGCCATGATCTCATCCTGCCACCCTCCCAGACCATGTCCTGACACCCGGGCATGTCTCCCAACTCTGAGCTTCCCTGTCCTCAAAGTGATGAGGACTGGGAGATGCTGCAAAGGTAGAATCATGGAATCAGGGAATTGCTAAGGTTGGAAAAGCCCTCTAAGGTCATCGAGTCCAGCCATTCCCCCAGCACTGCCAAGGCCAACACTGACCCATGTCCCCAAGTGCCACATCCACATGGCTTTTAAATCCCTCCAGGGATGGGGACTCCACCACTGCCCTCAGCAGAGGTACCAGTGTCACTTGTTCCTGAGCATGGATCAGATATTTGGGGATTCCTAAAGGGGCTCTGAGAGAGCTGGAGAGACACTTTGGACACCAGCCTGGAGTGACAAGAAAAGAAGAAATGGCTTAAAACTGACTGGTACTCCCACAAATAAAAATCCCACACATAAAATCACTTTACACCTTTATTTTTGCTTTATAAAATGTTTGATTATGCTTAGTATTTGATGCCTTCTTGCAAACACTTGTGCTTAGGGTTTTTTCTCCCCTGTTTCCTTTTTTTGTATATACCTGTATCACTCACCCCTTGAAATCGGATGGAAATAAATTTTAAAAAGAAAAAAGAAAAAAAAGAAAGGAAATAAATGAGAAATGGGAAAGGGAAATAAAATCTGCACAGGAAATGATAACCCAAACACAAATCCTGTCCCTGCACACTTGGCGCTTGACGGGGTTAAATCCATGTATATTTAACACGTATACCCAAGATGCAAAACTCTGAAAAAAACAAAAGTTTTAAAAATTACCATTAGGGGACGAGGCCACATTCAGCAGAGCCCGAAGCGGCGCTTTTCCCCCCAGAACATCCCCCCTGCCATTACCGCGCAGCCCACTAGAGGGTGGCTTCCTCCAGCGGGAGCTCCGCGGGCCGGCTGCGGCGCGGGGAGGGGACCCGGAGTGTGTTTTCCAGCATTCCCTGTGCAGGAGGAGCGCCCAAAATTCCCGGGGGGAGTGGCAGAGAGGGGGGGGGGGGGGACACAGAGGGGACACACGGGGGACGCGCGTCCCCCTCGGGCTCCCCCCTCCGGCGCGCGCCTCGGCCCCGCCCACCCCTCCGATGACGTCACCCGTATGCAAATGAGCGACATGGGGGAGCGGGGGCCCGGCGCGCGGCCGGGCTCAGTCTCGCGCCGCGGAGCGCGCGCGCGCCCCCCCCCTCCCCTTCCCCTCTTTTCCCTCTTTCCCTTTTCCCGCCTCCTTCCCTCATTTTCCCCCCCCTTCATCCCGTGGACATGGCACGGCCACCTTAAAAACGCCGCGCCGCCCCCTCCTCCCCCGATCGCCGGGGCCGGTATGAGTCAGGTGAGTGTGTTTTCGTACGGAGTGTGAGTGCGGGGGAGAACTTTTGGGGGGGGGGTGGAACTGTGCTGCAGTGGGGGGGATTGTGCCGGGTGCTCCCCCCCATCCCAAATGGCGGTGCTGGATGTGGGGGGATCGCGGTGACGGGGGGGGAATGCGCCTTGGGTGAGGAGTGGGAGGAAGGCAGCGGGCTGAGTGCGAGCCTTCCTCCCCATCCTCCTCGTCCTCCCGCAGCCCCCCTGACGCCCCCTCCTCTCTCTCTGTTCCAGGTGTGAAGCCCCCGCCGGGAGGAGGTCGTTCCCCTCGCTGGCTGCAGCTCTGACGCTGGGATTTTCCTTTTTTTGGCTTTTTTTTTTTTTTTTTTTTTCGGCCCCACCACCTCCCTCCTTCCCTCCCTCGCTCCCTCCCTCCAGGAATCCAGCGCTGCACCGAAGCCAGAAGAGAGGGAGCAAAACCCAGCCCAGGCCGAGAGCTGCGTCCAGAAACCAAACCCGCCCTTCGCGTCGCAAAGGAGAATTTTTTTTTTTTAAATCATCATCATCATCATTATTATTATTATTATTTTTATTTTTAATACCCCTGACCCGAGCACGGTGGCGGCAGCGGCGCCGGGGCAGGGAGGCTGTCCCGGTTATTTATTCTCTCCCCGCAGAGCTGTCCCTCCGGCTCACCATGATGTTCCGAGACCAGGTTGGCGTGCTGGCCGGGTGGTTCAAGGGCTGGAACGAGTGCGAGCAGACTGTTGCGCTGCTCTCCCTGCTCAAACGCGTCAGCCGGACCCAGGCTCGCTTCCTCCAGCTCTGCCTCGAGCATTCCCTGGCAGACTGCACCGAGCTCCACATCCTCGAAGGGGAGGCCAACAACCCCGGTGAGTGCTGGCGTTTGCCTTCTCGGGCGGTGCTCTAATGCTGTCGAAATTTTAAAAAAATACACCCAAGAAGCGGGTGCGGTTTGGGAGCCGGCGGGTTCCTCCGACTCGCTTGCGGGAACGGCTCCTCTGCTCGCGTTTTATTTTCCAGACGGGGTTTAGCTTATTTCAGTTCGGTTTTTCACAGCAAACTACTCCATGGCGTGGTGTAACTACGGTAGCATGAATGATTGGTGTTTTTTTTTTTTTTTTCCTTTCCCCCCCGTGCCCCCCCTTCCTCCTTCCATGCAGTTTCCTGTGAAATAAGTAAGTCAGGTCACGTAGAGTCTGGATTTTCTAGGCTTCTTTTGGGCAACGTGGCTTGCTTCGCTCTCTGCAACATGCAGGAGCAGCCCATCGCTACCTCAGACGAACTGTTATTGTATAAAGGTCTGGGCAACTGGGTTATCCTATTTTTTTTTTTTCCCTGTTAAATGTGGCAATTCCTATTTCATCATTCAGATCCTGTTTGGACGCATTTTTTTCCCTGCGGCTCTGAATACCCCCTTGTGTTTCAGCAGAGCTCTGAGAAAATACGAGTGCACTGTTTCATGTTACTGAGCGTGCAGGGTGCAGGACAGCAAATGTGCGTGGCTACCGAAAGTGTATTTTCCTTTTATTTATTTGCCATTACAAGTTGCTCAACTCCTCCAAAGTAAATGGGAGTTGGAGCAGGATGGGAATGGCACAGGCGCCGTGCGAATTGCGCCGTGTGTTCCCGTATTTATTTATGGGGGGGTGTGTTACAGATGTCTGTGTGCCTAAGTGTGGATGTACACAGGGATGCAAGTTGCCTAAAGTAGAGTTTTTGTAACACAGAGGGGCAGCGGGGAAGGCAACGTGTCATTTAGTTGCGCAGTTCTGTTTCTCCAACACCTCCCCAAAAAAAAAATAAATCCCAAACCAAAAAAAAAAATAAATCCCGCAACCCATAAAAAGCAATCCCCCCCCATTCCTAAGCACCAAAATCTCGGGGGGCTGGAAGCCCTTGGGCTTTGGGCTGTGCGTGGCAGAGCCGTGCCGGGGAGCGGCTGCGTTCCGTGATGGATGGAAATCTTGCGGCCGGATCCCGAACGGAGCCCCCGGTGTGGACGGGGCGGGAGGAATGCAGGGTCCTTCTCCAGCTGTTCCCTATTAGAGCACCGAGCCGGCAGGATTTGGCAGCTGCCTGTGCTGCCATTTGATGACAAGGTCCAGCGCAGCGCCGTGTTCCACCGAGGACGGGTTTAAGTCCTTCTGCAGGAAAGCGAGCCTGGAGCTGCTCCGGCTCAGGGATCGGGGCTGGCTACGGGGGAGCCAGGCTGGAATTGGCCGTTCCCTTATATAGCTCGCAGGAATGAGAGGCAGGAATGCTGCCGAGTGCGTCTGGGCGCAACACTGCTGCTTTTATAAACAGCTGAAGGGATGAACCTCATCCATCCCTTTGGGTGGGGAGGCCCCGGGGGGGGGGCCGGGAGGGAACACATTCTCCAAACTCGGCTGCTCCTGGATAAATCTGCAGCTTCCCGTGCCAGCCTCAGCGCAGCTTTGCTGTGATTCCCTCTGCGAGTTGCTGTGAGCAATATATTTTCAATTTTTTTTTTTTTTAATCAGCATCTCGGCTTTTCATTCCGGCTGTGGGTTTGGCAGTAGCTGTGTCCCCTCTCTCAGCCAGGGAATTGGAGGGGGGTGATTTGCCTCCTGCCATCGGGAAAGGCGAATTGTGGAGGAAAGCAGGGCTCTGAAGTGCTCCTGGGCACAGAGTCACGTAGGGCTGCCTGTGTGGTGGCATTTTCTCAGTGTAAGCCTGGGTGCAGACCAGGGTTGGGCCCTTCCCATCTCCACTCGTGCGAGCAATCCCTGCTTGCCCCTGTAATCCCATTGACCTTGCTTGGCACAAGGATTTCTCCTGCATGCAGGGCTTGGCACCCGGCCTCCTGCCTGGCCCTTGCTGCGTTGGTGGAGCTGCCTGAGCTCTCCCTGGCGTGCCTTCCAAAAATGATCTCTTCCTCCAGGGCATTCGTAGCTCCGATGCCAAAACCTGGATCTGTTGAGTTCCTCTTCCTCACTGAGCATCCCCAATGTGTGGTTTTCCCTTGGGATGGATGTATCCATGCATCCTGCAGAGCAAGACGTGCACTTTTCCAGGCAATCCTGTTGCAGTGCGGGGAAGGTCAGCTGAGATTTGTAGCCAGGCTCAGTTAGGAAATAGGTTTTAGTCTCCTGTGTTAGTGCTGCTTTCCTAAAACCACCTGTATTCCTTAAATCACTCCTGTTCCACGCCTGTTTGGCAGTCTGGCACTTGTCACTTCCCTGGCAGTGGAATCACACCAAGTCCTGAGCAGCAACGTCGTCGTCAAGCCTTGCATTGCTCGTTACTCTTTGAATCCTGGTGTTTGCATTACTAAACTGGGCTCGGTTCCTTCCCAGGCTGGGGCCTGAGGTGGCTCCTGGTACATTTTCCTGGTGTTTGCTGACTTGGAAATAGTGGCTCACTGCTTGTAGGTGTCACATTGGTGTCCCTGGTGGGGGCTGTAAGGCAGGGGATGTTCCCTTTCTGTGAAATCCACTGGGAAGGGGCATCACCAGCTTGGTGTAACGTGCTGGGCTAATGTCCTGGAGCAGGTGTTGGATTTACACTGGGTCCTTGTGAGAATTGAGTTGTTTTGTGAGTGCAGGGCCTGTTGCTTGTCCCAACCCTATGGGAGGTGGGAAAACTGGAATGTTGCTCCCAGGTGATGGTCCTTAGGAGGAGGTGGCAGCCCTGCTGTGGTCCGTGGTGGATGGGCACCATCCTTGGAAATATTATCATCAACAGCAGAGATCAGGAGTGGTCCCAGAGGGACCCCAGAGCTCAGAGCTCCTCTCTGGCTGGTGGTGCTGGGCTCAGAGCCTTCAGGTGTGTGCCCCAGGCGTGGAGGAAAACCCATTTCAGCAAAGGTGTCCAGGCTGTTTCTTGCCTGGTAGACTCAAGATGAGAGGTCTGATGAATGGCAGACGTGATGGGAAAACTCAAGGAAGAAAAATTTTTAACTGGTTAATTGCCACAGAGAAGCAAGCATATTTAGTTTGGAGGAGTTCTGTCGTGGTGGTTTCTTCCAAGTGTGGGGGTATTTTCATAGTGGCAGCCAAGCTGTCCTCATCAGCACTGCAAACCCCACGTGGCTCTGCTGTGTACAGCTGTGTAGGAGCCTCAGGAAGCCCTGAGCATCCTCCTGGTTCTCTGGTTCCCTGCCTAAGCCTGGAGGGGTGGATGTAACCTTGTTGCCAGCCTCAGATGCCTTGCGGGAAGCTGCATTGGTGTCTGGGGGCTGCAGGACCCCCTGCAATCCATTGCTTGCTTATAAAGGGAAAATAGGAGTGGGAAGCAAACATGGAAGGACATCTATAGATTCTTCATTAGGTGAAGTGTACAGCTTGGGACTGTCTTCCACAGTGGCCTCACTGAGCCTTAGTGGTTTAAACTGGTGAAGAGTGTGGGTTGTTGCTGATTCAATTTGAGTGTGAATGGCTTGGTCTGCTGAGAAGGAGGAGAATATGGAAACCATATTATCAGTGCACAGAAATAGAAGTTTCAGGTATTGCATAGCACTATTTAAAAGCCTGCTATAACTTCCTTCCTTCCTTCCAGCCCGGCCTTGCTGGGCAGCTTCAGTCCCAGCTGCTCGGAGCCGTCAGGATGCAGTGACCTCCTCTGAGCTACCGGGAAAGGTCAGGCAGGAGTGGGGTGGGAATGGGACCTGTGCTCCTCCTGGGCACCCAGGGGTGCTGGGTACGGCTGCTCTGTGGGCTGCAGACCCAGTGAGGAGATGTGGGGGCTGTGTCCATGAAACATGGTCAGGAGGCTTTGGGCATTGAGCGCAGAGTCTGCTTTTATCTATTCCAGCATCCCTCTGTGGTTTGTTCCCAAAGCAGTCCCACATCCCACCCCACCAGGCTTCCTCATCCCTGCAAGGTTGACAGAATTGCCCAAAAACTCCTGTAGGTCCTCCAGGTGTCCAAACACCCACGTGCACTGATGGAAGCAGTGACAGCTTTAAGCTCTTGGCCTTAAAGGACAACAGGCCTTCTCTGGCCTGTGCACTGGACATTCACTGCTCCAGATGTTAGGACCAGAATCTTTATTCCCTTTCAGCAGGCTGTCAGGTATCGCAAGGGGAGCATCAGGATGACCTAGATTCCTCATCCTGGGAGGGACTGGCCAGAGGAAGAGACAAGGGTTGCAGGGAGCTGTGATGTCTTTTAATAGACCAAGTGATGCAGCTGGAAAAAATGGCCAGGCACGAAGGTGCTCCAGCTCAAAGGAGGGCTTGTGTGCTTGTGGTTTTTTTTCCCAACTGTACCAGCTGGTCTATTAAAAGGTATTACATATTCCTGCAGACCTTGCTGCTTATATCCTTAGCTCCCTGTGGCTCCAGCCCGGCATCTGTTGCTGCCACCCCAACCACAGACAGTCTCCCAGCCCATCAGGGAGCTGCTGCCCCTGCGCTGTGCACATTTTGTAGTTCATCCCCAGTGACCCCCACTGATGGCAAATCATTCACTGCCCACTTGGAAGGCGTTTCCCATTTAAAAAAAAAAATTTCTTGGCTTACAGTTGCGTTGCAATGCTGAGCTCTGGTTTAAATGTCCTTGGGCTGTGTGAGGGCATTGCTGGGCTGTCACACAGTGGGACTGGAGGAGCTCAGGAGGAGGATGGGGTGAGGAGCTCAGCCTGTGCTTACTGGGTGTGATGGGGAATTCTGAGTGCAGGGCTGGACATTGGCATTGTGTGGTCATTCCACACACTTGTCTCTGCCTGGAGAGGGATGTGAGCAGCCCTGCTGGCTCTGCTCATTAAAAATTAGGAGCTGGGATTCCTAAACGGAGAGATCACAGAATCACAGAAGGGTAGGAAGGGACCTGGAAGCTCATCTTGTTGAAACCCCTCAGACAGGGACAGCTTCCCCCAGACCAGGCTGCTCAGAGTTCGATCCAGCCTGGCCTTGAGCACTCCCAGGGATGGGACAGCCCCAGCTTCTCTGGGTGACCTGGGCAAGCCTCAGATCTGCTGGGCTCTTAGACATTTGCTTTTAGCCTGCCTGCTGGTGCTTGACCTGCTGCCACACATCTTTCCCAGGTTTTGTTTGCAAACCTGAGTGCTAGAAGCTGTCAGTGCTGGGATTTTTGGAAAATCCTAAGGGTAGGGGTACAGAAGTACAGAGTGGTGTTAGCCAGGGGCTTTGAGCCAGGCTACACACCCAGTGTTCTCTTGTGATTCAAAGCTATTTTTATTTTTAGGGATGCTTTCCAGAGTGGCTGTGGGAAGCACTGCAGGCTGGAGGAAGGTCTGTGGTGTGGCATTACAAAGGTTCCCCTTTGCTGTCCCCCCTCACCCCAGTGCTGAGACCTACAGGAGACTCTTCTGGACTTGCACTTTGCTCTTCTGTGTTTTCTCCTATTTGCTTAAAAACTCCCTCCCTTGCAGTTCCTGACGTGTGTCCCTTGCAGTAGGAGGAGTAAGGAGACACTCCTGTGCCTGCTCCCAGAATTTTGCCAGCATGAATGACAAAGTCTCCTCCCTTGGCAGAGCTAATGAGGGCCAGGTCTTCTGGATGGGGGGTGGCAGAGCTTGCCAGGGTGGTAATTTTTAGGCAGTAATGCTTGAAATGGGAAGGAAAAAGTTAACTAATGGTAACAGCCTGCTTTGCTGCCTGGAGCATGGTGTGGTGCAAGAGGGTTGCTCATGGGTGGGCTGCTTTTTCCCAGAGACCTTTCCATACTTTCAGTGTCCTTTTAATCATTTTCTCAGGCGGTTCAGTGAGGGCCCTGATGCCAGGGTTAATTTCCTCATGGATTTCAGTTGGGGAAAATCCCACTGTTGCAGTGCATGTGGAAGAGGCAGGGAAGCATTTCCTGCATCATCACAGACCTGAACTGGAATTCTCTGCCTGGACCAGCTTGTTCCTCGATTCCTTCTGTGCACATATCTTGTATTTGTGCTTGGAAAAGCAGCAGAGCTGGAGTTCTTTCTCTCCTCCCAGAGTGGGTGCAGGGAGGATGTTGGTGAAGGAGAGGAAGCACACAGAGCGTCACTATCAGGATATAGATTGATCTGAGAGGTCGAGGACAGCTTTAGATCAAGAGCTGAATAGGAACCAGCTGTAGAGCCATCAATTAAAATAATCTAGTTTGTGAATACACTTATCTGCAAACGAGATTAAATGGATGAGTGGGGAAAGCGCTCTGCTCGGAGCTCACTGTTGCTGGTGGATGATCCTCTGCACAGTTGCATCCTTTGGCGTGTTAGACCTCAAAATCTGAGCAAAGCTGCATGCCCATTTCACCAATTATGTATTTGCAATTAGGCCAGTTGATTTTAAAGCAGTTAATGCTCCAGTCAGCTGAATTTTCCCACAGAGTTCCCCTGAAGCAGTTGAAGGTTGTGGGTCACGGTGGAAATTCCCATTTCCCTGCAATTTCTCAAGCTTTGCCCTTTCTTTTTCTCATGCTCCATCAAAAAAAGACCACCTTGGTTTCATTTGTGGCCCGTGAAAGCCACTTCTCACGGAGCTGGGAGTTCTGTTTGCAGTCAGTGTAACTGAAATAGTAATTAGTGTGAACTCCAGCTTTATTTTGGGATGCATCCGTCAGTGCTTTAGCGCTCCAGCGTCGAGCTCGTGTCTGGTGTTACCACAGATGACTGCTGGGGGAAAGGGCACCCCTGGCACTGCCAGTGCCCCCCAGCCTGGGGTTGGGCTCATGAGAGAGGGGAGAAGCTGCTGTACTGCAGTGCTGTGCTGTGGGGCTGCCACCTGATAGTCCCAGTTTCCTCCTCACTCCTTGCAGGGTGCCAGCTGAGTGCAGGAGCCCACACAAAGCACAGGTCATTGTGTTTGAAGCCCTTTTTGTCTGCCCCGAGGGTGGTGGGATGAGCCCTCACGTGAGCTGTGTGTTTGTGCAAATCTGCCTCCGAGTGTGCACGTGCCCTTTGTGTTTCCTATTGTCACCAAACAAACAAGACCATCACTATTTTACCAACTCCTGGTTACGCAAGAGCTGCTGAGGGATCTAAAAGAGGCTGCAGGTCTGATGCAAGGGATCCCCAGGCTTGCACGTTCATCCCTTTTCCCTTCAAAAATGGTGTGTTTATCTTTCCAGCGCTCTGGTCCCACGAAGAGACCCAGAGATGTGCGGAGGTCGTCGCTGGGTGCGAGTTGGGCAGTGGCAAACAGCCAAGGCAGTGGCTTTCCATCTTGGCCCAGTCATTACAAATAAAGTCGAGGTTGGAGCGAGCAGGATCCATTCCCAGCTTCCTCTTCCGCAGCAGATGCGTGAAGTGGAAGGGCAGGATCTCATCTGAACAAGGCTGGGGTTCTCTGGTGGAGGTGGTGTTGCTGGCTGTTCTTTGGAAGGGGTTTTGTGGGCAGAGGGAGCTGGGTTTCTGGCACAGGGGGATTGCAAGCTGGATTTTCTCTGGTGGAGCAGACCAGGGGATGGTCTCATCCATAGCAGGACAGCCCTGAAACTTGGTTTGCTCTGGTTGTAGGTGCTGAGCAGAAAATGAGCCTGGTCAGGGTGAGTGGGCCAGCTCCAGAGACAGAAACCCAGTTTCACAGAATGCACAGAATTCCCAGAATCACTGGGTTGGAAAAGGCCTTAAAGATCATTGAATCCAGCCCAGCCCCAGCACCTCAACTCAACCCTGGCACCCAGAGCCACATCCAGGCTTTGTTAAACACACCCAGGCATGGTGACTGCACCACCTCCCCGGGCAGAGCATTCCAGAACTTTATCACTCTTTCTGTAAAGAACTTTTTCCTAATATCCAATATAATTTCCTAATATTTCCCCTGGTGCAGCTTGAGACAGTACTGTATTTTGTACCTGGCAGGAGCTGGCTGGGTGAGGAAGTGCGTGGGCTTCTCCTGCTCTCCATGCGGGAGACAAGCACGCCTGGCTAAAGCAGGAGGAGCTGTAAGTGAAGGATTTTCCAGCACAGGCTCACCCATCATGCCCTGCTCAGTGTGGGGTTTTGTGGATGTATTTTCACTCAGGGACTCCGTGGCATGGCTGTATCAGGGGTTTTGGTGAAGGTGTCTGAATTTCAGCCTGCTTTCTCTGCTGGGCTCTGTGCAGGTGTGTGCTGCAGCCCCTCAGCTGAGGCTTCCTGGGCTCAGCACTCCTGCCTGGAGCTTGCTGGTGATGCCTGTGGATTTCTGCTCTCGGAGCTGAACCCAGGGTGTAAACCATCTATTTCTCTACCATTAACCCTGGCTGCTGCCCTTGGCAGAACTTCTCAGGGTGTTTGCAATGCTCGAGCTGCCGTGCAAACATTTTTTTGTATTCTGGCAGAATAATCCACGGGGCAGAGAGAGGTGCTACCACAAATTCAGGGTCATTTTATGTTGTGGACAAGGGACTGTCCAAGGTGGAAAACACAGATGGATGACACTGTGATAGCTCTGTTGCAGCCAGGGCTGAGCCAGCTCCTGCCACAGCCCCTGCAAGCCTTCCCTGTTACTTGCAGGAGCTGGATGTGGCCCAGCTTGTTGAGCTATCATGCCTGGAGATGTTATTTTACTTAAAATAATGTTAATATTGTGACTGTCCTCTGCAGGATTCAGCAGCTCTGCTCTACTCTTTGCTCTCAACCAAGGCTGCCCTGCTTTAGAAGCGTGGGGTGCTTCAAAAAGCTTCTCTTCTGTTACAGATCCTCACAAATAATTAATTCCAGATTGCTTTTTTTTTTTTTTTTTTAATACAACTTGTTTCAGGCAAGCCACAAACCTGCCTTTCTTTTAACCAGTTAGTTCTCCTGCTCCTTGGCTGTGGGGAATGGGCATGTGTTGTGTTTGGAGTTCTAATTGTTGTTATAAGAAGAAATTGAGTGGGTGGATTAAACAGGGTTTTACCAGGTTTAGCCAGAAGCATCTCAAAACCCACTTTCCATGCTGCTGCATTTTTTTTCCCCGTGTTTTTAACCCTGAACATCACAGATCAGTTCTCCTTGTCGTTGGGTTTTTCCTGTTGTCCCCTTCTCTCTGTCCCTCATCAGCAATGGGAATTGAAGAAGGAAGAAATTGGGGAGAGAAATGTGGAGGGAAAAACCCACAACTTTTGTTGTGGTGAAGCTTGGCTGGTCTGACATTTCCAGGCAGAACGTGTGTGTTTCTGCAGCAGCTGCAGTCTGTGTCCATACATTTTCCTGCTTTTCAGTTTTCCTGTTGGGATATTCCTCTTGTTTCTCATGCAGCAAGCATCAATGTGATTTTTCTGCCTTTTTTTCTGACTGTTCCCCAGCGTGCTTAAGTGGCCACAGGGTCAGCTTGGTTCTGGGTAGGGTTTTTCTAAAATCTTACACTTGCAAAGAAGTGGATTATTAAAAAAAAAATACAAAGTCCCCTGGCTGTTTCCCTCCAGATAATGCAAACATAGATGAAATGTTGAGTTATAACTACCTGAGTGACCTTTTAAGATAAGAATTGTTATTGACTGGTGGTATTATGTTAAACTGATAAGAATTCTTTTTAGAAGAGGAGGAAGAAAAGCCCAACAAACCCTTCAGTAACCATAACAACTTACTCTGCAGTGCAGGGACAGCACACAGCTCCTTGGGGAAACCTCCCCAGAGCTCCAGGTTGTGCTGAGAGGGATGCCTGAAGTCACTTGGCTGCTCCTGCTGCTCTCAGCTCTGTAATTTTCATCATCTGTAGGGAATTTCAGCTGGAGAGTTGTGCTGAGGCTCAGTCTGGTGCTGGGGGTTTGGCTGCAGTGGGAGGGAGGGATGGGTGCTGGGAGCAGGAAGGATCACAGGCTTCCAGAATGGTTTGGGCTGGAAGGGACCTTAAAGCTCATCCAGTTCCACCCCTGCCATGGCAAGGACAACTTCCACTAGCCCAGGCTGCTCCAAGCCCTGTCCAGCCTGGCCTTGGACACTTCCAGGGATCCAGGGGCAGCCACAGCTCCTCTGGGCACCCTGTGCCAGGGCCTGCCCACCCTCCCAGCCAGGAATTCCTTCCCAATCTCCCATCCCTCCCTGCCCTCTGGCAGTGGGAAGCCATTGCTCCTTGTCCTGTCCCTCCATCCCTTGTCCAAAGCCCCTCTCCAGGTCTCTCTAACTCTTGTAGGCACTGGAAGGGTCTCTGAGCTCTCCCTGGAGCCCTCTCCTCTCCATCTGAGCAAGGATGCTTCTGGAGGTCAAAGGAGGGTGCTTTTAATGGCCCTTGCTCAAGAAATGAGGAATGAGGCAAGGAAATCCCTTCTTTACAGTGGCTGGCAGGACCAGGGCAGCCCTTAGAGCTCTGTTGGGAGCTGGACCCAATCTCTGTGTCCTGGAAGAGGTGCCAGCTCCTGCTTCAGGTTATTGCAGCAGATCAGGAGTGTGATGGGTTCCCAGAGCCTTCCTTGGCCCAGCTGAGCCCCCTGGGCTGTGTTTGCATTGCTGCTCCTGGGAATCCTGTCAGTTTAAAGCAGAATTCACACTTTGGTCACCTTCTGCTATCAGGAGTTGTTAGTGAGACTTAGCTAGAGCTAAAGAAAATCTGCCACGAGCAACTTGGATTTTTGTCACCCTCTCCATCCCCTTGCACTGTCAGGGTTCCCAGTTTTCATGGAAAATGAGCTCACAGGTGGGAATGAGCCCAGTGGTGAACAAACAAAACCCAGCATCTCGGAAAGTGCAGAGACCCTAAAAAGAGAGAGGATAGCCCTGATAAAATACTCCAAATATTTTAGAATTAGGGATGAGGGGAAAACAATGCATTTGAATCCACAGCAGAAGAGGCAGAGGTGTGCAACTTTGTGTGTCTGCTCAGGAAATCAATTACTTAAACCTGCTGGGTTAGGAGTCATGGCAGCAGCAGGGAAGCTGTGCAGAGGTGTCTGCTTAGCCCCTGCTTGCCAACCTCTCCTCACATTCTTCTGGAGCAGCCAGTTGGATGCTGAGTGCTTTTTGTAGCCGATGTCAAATCTCGGTCAGCCGGAGAGCCTTTATAAATAAAGGTGTCTGCTGGTATTCAGGCATATGTGGATAATAGCTGCTGTAATTCAGCTGTCCAGCCTGGCTTCCCAGCTTTTATAAATGACTGATCAGAGATTCCACTGAGAATGAGGATTTAAAGGGATGGAGCTGCTGGAAGTGGTCTCTGTGCTGATAAGTTTAGCGAGCCTCTGTCCCCGGGACAGGTGGCCAACACTGCACTCCCTCCACCGATGTCCCGGGTTTATATTTCACACAAAGCAAATGTTGCATTAATAAAACTTGTGTTGTGGTTAGATGGCAGGGCTCTGCAGTCATTTTTTTGCAAGCTGCACTCGAATCTTTGAGTTTGTCATCTTTTTTTTTTCCCCCGTTATTTATGGGAGCCGGTAAACACTCGGAGATCTCTCTGGACAAGCCACAGCAGCTGGAGGATACTGGTTTCTCTATGGAGTGGAGGAATTTCATCAGAGGAGCTATTGTTCCTCTGTGTTCTCAGCATTTTGGCAACTGTTCTTTAGATTAACCCTACAGAAAGGGGAGGGTGCTCTCTGCTGGGTCTGAAATAATTACAAAAATGTGCGCAGATGCTTTTGCATTGTTAGAAATCGATCCTGCTTGGTAGTGGGGAACGGTGTGGGATTAGGGAATGAAGAAGCCCAACTTCTTTAAATCCCTCCTGAAGCCACGCTGGATGTCAGCATTGATGTTCAGTTGGTTTCTGGTTTTAAAGTGGGAGTGTAGTTGGTGTCTTCTGCCGCTGCCCTGAGCAGTCAGGAATCTCCGTGTGTGATAGCTGGGGTCCAGCCCTCACCCTGCTGAGCTACAGCAGAATCCTCCCTGCCTGGAGGCTCCGTTTCCCTGGGCTGTGTTGGGTTTTGCCTGGCAAAGTTTTGGTAGCGGGGTGGCTTCTGTGAGAATATACCTGAAGGGCAGCCACAGCTTCTCTGGAAAACCTGTGCTTGAGGCTTCACCACCCTCTCAGCCAAGAATGTATTCCCAAAATCCCATCTAACCTGCTGATAGCAAAGAACCCATGTAATGAGTTACAGGGGTGGCTGGAGACAGCCAGAGCAGTGTCAGTTTGGAGGGATGAGCAACCTGGATGGGGCTTGGAGCTCCCTGGGATAGTGGAAGGTGTCCCTGCCCTTGGCAGGGGGTGGATCTGGATGGTCTTTAAGGTCCCTTCCCACCCAAACTGTGCTGTGATTGCTCATCCAGGAGCTGGTGTGGTCCCTGAATGGCACCCAGAGGAGAAACAAGCCCATGGCTTGTGGCCAAGGGGTGATGAAGCTCCTCGCTCACCCTGCAGCAGCTCCTCCCTCTGTCAGTGCCTGCAGGGCTGCTTCAGCTCCCAGCTCTGTTAGTTGCCAGATCTGCAAAACATAACCAAATTCAGGGTTTTTTTAATCTTATGTGCCTGTTTTGATTCAGTTTACCCATACAATTATACTAATTTGCTTTATTACGCGCAAAAAGATTAAAAATACATCTGGCAGAGAGGATTAAAAGCTGGTAATCTGGCTGCTAAGAAGCACAGGATGCTTTAGGATTTCCTTTCGAGGTGTGTGGAGCTCTGGAACAAGAGCAAATGTGATCCTTTGTAGTTGGAGTTTTCATAGGGAGAGCTCATTAAAGTGTGTGATTGTTTGAGTGAAGGAGAAATGAATGAATTTAAAATATAAGACTAAATCCTACCACATTAAAGGGGTAGTTGTGATTTAAGAGCTCGTTTTTGGTTTGGGTTTGAGTTTTTTTGTGTGTGTAAACCTGGAGCAATAGGGTTGTTTTACCTTTTAAGGGATTTAACAAGTCTCTCTAATTTTCTTTTAATGTTGCAGAGCTTAAAAATAATGCAAGGTCAGGCTGAGCGTAACTAATTCCAGTGTGAAAGCAGAGGAAAGCCTGTTTCTCCAGAGACTTACAATTAGTGCTGCAATCCTCCTCAGTACAGCCTTTGAGAGGGATGTAGCAGGAAAAGAGACTCCTGGAATCCTGATAAATAAAAATATGTGCTTGGGGATTTTTTATTTTTCCTTTTTTTTTTGTCTAAGGAGAAGGGGGAGCCCTATAAAAGCCAAGGTTTAACTTAGTTTTGCTTGCTTTCGCATGTGCCCCAAGAGGGCTTGTGGCAGGTGTGGTGAAGGTGCCCTTGGATCTTTTGGGGGCTGGCAAACCCCTCTGGGGGGTCCTTCTGAGTCCTTATCACTTGGTTCATCTGGGTTTACTCACGGCAGGGTCCCAAGGATTCAGAGAGCTTTTCTCTGAGCTCTGCTGCTCTGTCCCAGTTGGGTGCTGGGATTTTGGGGGGGATCCCCTTAGCGCTTCACAAAATCTTTTAATTGCACTGTTAAGACTTACTGTGGGTGAGTATTATCTTCATCATCCTGATGTCAAAACTACCCAAACTTGGCTATTTTCACACAGCTCTGGGTGTGCTGTCTGTTCTGTGTGTAGCAAGAAGCCCAAAGCACTCTCCTGCTTTTCCTTTTCACAAAGGCACACCTGGCTTTGGTCAGGCCCCCCTTGGGGATCCCACAGCGTGTCCTGGCAGCTGTGCTGCCGTGACAGCAGCAAAGAGGTGTCACCTCGGTGCTGCAGGGGATGCTCTGGGCCCCGCTGCCATCATCAGGGACTGTTTCCCTCCTTGTCCCTTCCCACGTGTGGTGATTTTGCTTTCCAAGTCTGGACTGCTGCCGCAGCCCGTGTGTGTCCCTTCTTTCCGTGCACTGTGGTCTCCTGCTGCTGGAGGTGCCTGGGAGCTGGTGACACTCTGAGGACACGTGGGGGAAGGGGAGTTCCCGTGTCCTTGCTCCCTTTTCCCTTCCCTTTCCTTGGCCGCAGTCTGTTTCCATGGTGCTGAGGTCGCTGGTGGTGACACTGAGTGTTCTGTGCTGGGAGCCACCCGGGACGCTGAGGTCCGAATTCCCGCCGGCCTTTGGCTCTCAGGGAGTCCTGAGCTCGTCCCATCAGTGCCAGGGATGCAGGTGCTGGTCCCTCTGACTGTTCCCTGTGTGGGATGCAGCCAGCAGCCTCCCATCCCCTCGGTGCCAGCTGGAGCCCTGCCCGCAGCACCAGCCCTCCCTGGGCATCACCTTCCCGCTGGCACAGCCGCAGCCAAGTTAAAAGGGCTTTCCTCTCTCCTCCTCCTACCTGCTGCAGCACTGCCTGGCCCTGGGCAGGGACGTGGGGCTCTGGGATCTCTCCAGAGCCAGGATTTGGGCTGTTTTCCTCTCTCTCAAAATATCTGCACCCCCTGGTTTGCAATCACTGCCTCGCTCCATTGAGGCTTGGGGTTTTTTCTTAACTCATTACGTGCCTGTGGCTGATAAAATTTGGCCTGTTATAGTAGGAATCCCAGCATGTGCTGCCTTTTTTTTTTTTTTTTCTTTCTTTCCCCCAACAGAATCCATATGTTGCAACTTTCAGGAGAGAGGAAAGCAGCATTAACTTTTCATGTCTAGCATCGCTAATTTAAGGGGTGAGAAATTGGCCTGGGTCTGTTTTTTAAAGAACTGAGCATACACTGATAGTACCAGTGTTGGTACTGAATAACTCGCTAAGCTGAAGGGTGCAGCAATATCTAAAATTAAATCTGTTCTTAATTGCTGGGTTATAAATGGCAGCATTTTCTCCAAATGGAATTAATTTATTATTTTTCATTTGCCGACACGAGTCTCGACAGCACAAACCCAACGTTTTACATTAATACAATAATAAGGCACTTCCAAAAGGTGTGTTTGGCATTTGTAGCACACAGCACAATCTAACAAACCATAAACTACGTCAAAATACTCCTAAAGTGGTAATTAAAACGTTTTAAAAAATATAGAATAGATGAATACATTCCAAATTGTGACTTTTCAATGAAGCTCTTTCATAAAAAACATTGTTTCTTGCCAAAACAAATTCAAAGGCATTTTTGTAATTTCTGCTGGGGAAAGGAGGAGTGTTTATCCAGCCTTTCATGTTGGCTGGGCTTTTTGACTTTTAAATAAAACTTTAAAAAAAGAAGCATTTTTGTCTGAATGTGCATTAAGAAGTCTCACTCCTGTCCCCTCTGGAGCAACATGCAATGAAGGCTGGAGTAGAGTGTGCCTTGGGGTGCAAGGCTGTCTTTAGCATCCCATCTAAAATCCAGTGGTGATGAGATCCCATGGCATGTTGGTTTTGGGGCACAGATCCCAAAGGGGTTCCTGGGATTGGGGATCCCATCAGTGGCTCTGCCTTTGGAGGGGGGAACCCCCATGGGTGCTGGATGTAGGAATGGGGTTCTCCTGGCATCCAACCAGTGGATAAAACCTCAAGCAAAACTCCTTGAGGTATTTATAGCTTTTCCTCCTGATTTTTATTTTATCACTCCAGTTTTGGGTGTGTTTTTGACAGCTTTTACCTGCTGAGTCATCATTCGTCCTCATGCATGCGAGCTGCTCCTGGCGTACTGAATCCCCGAGTAGGCTGGAGCAGCCATCATTTAAAAATAAGTCCTCTCAAGGAAGTGGGCTTTTTTCCCCTCTTTTTTTCCCCTCATATCACCAGCTGCTGTTCCCACTGCGTGTTTGCTCTGTTACACGAGGCTGGTGTTTTGTAGATGTGATCCCTTCACGTTGCTAAGGATGACTTTACCATTTATCACATCCCACCACCACGTATCCTATGGAGAGCTGTGTGTGCAGCCAGATAACAGTGCAGCTTGTGGAGATAACTCTATCTGATCCTGCACTGAGCACTCTGCTTCTCCTCAGATGGGTCTTTTTGGTGGTGAGCCACAGCTTGAGCACAAACTCATTCTTCTGGCTTGACTTGATAGATACAAAGCCTTGCTTGTGCTGCAGCACGTTGCTGTTACTTCTGGTGGATGGGAAGGGACAGTTGGTCTTTCCAAGAGTAATCTCAATATCCAGGTTAGTTTTCTTTCCCATTTACCAGGTTCAGGTGGCAGGTGTGTTTATAGCTGCTTTTGATCTGCATGACTTGTTTGCAGACAGCCAGACTGCAGCAGCCGCCTCTCCAGAAACTGCTTGGAAAGACTTTGGATGTGTGCAAGGACACTCACTTAGGGTATTGAAGCACCTTCTGGTCCCTTCTGCCCCAAAAATGCATCTCAGATTTGCTGTGCTTTGTTATCTCCTGTTTCATCCATTGGGTGGTAAATGACAAGAGCATTGTTAGCTCCTTCCTGTTTCTGTATCCTCGCACTCCTCCGGCGTTGATGCTGCAGATGGAGAATTACTGGAATAGTTTGGTGGAAGGGACCTGAAAAATCATCTCAAATCCCACCCCCTCCTATGGCCAGGGACACCTTCCACTATCCCAGGTTGCTCCAAGCCCTGTCCAGCCTGGTCTGGAACATTTTCAGGGATCCAGGGGCAGCCACAGCTTCTCTGGGCAGCCTGTGCCAGGCCTGCCTGCCCTCACACAGAGGAATTTCTTCCTGATACTTCATGGTGTGCACAGCTGTTCTGCCTGGATGGTGTATTCCTTATTTTGTGGGTGCTCCCACCTTCCTCCTTCCTGGGGAATTTGCTGCAGAAATGAAGTGTTCAGTCTATTTATAAATTTCAGTCTCTGTATTAATCCATCTGTATATTTATTAACCCTCCAGGTGGTTGCATTTCACCATAATACAGCTGCTAGCGGGGCGTTAATCTTTGTGAAAGTCTATTTTAGTTTCCTCCTGATAGTTCAGCCTGCTGTTATCCTGTGGGGCAAATCCTCCCCTAGGAAGGAGGAATGGAGATTATTTGAGGAGGAGCAATTTGTGAGGGAACAGCTGGAGCTGAAACTGAAGCCAGGTTTGGGAGGAGGAGGCTGGGAAGGAGCTATTTCAGGGGATGGTGTGTCTGGCCACATTGGTCTTGGCCATGGAGGTGTCCACCCACTCCTTTGTGTTTGATCAGCGCTAGTTTTGGCACTAGTTATTTAATATGTGGCCCATTTCCTCCATAATTAAGCTTCTCCTGCCCTGGGGATATGCTGTATTGGTCAGCCAGTAAATCCTTGACCTCACATTCAGCAGGGCAGCCCAGGTTCCTGTGGAACCCATCCCTGGAGGTTTTCAACATCCCTGGAGGTGCTCACCACCCTTGGAAGTGTTCAAGTGTTCATTCACATCAGTGCTCTGGTCTGCTTGAGAAGGTGGTGACAGTCACAGGTGGGGCACAGTGATCTCCGAGGTCTTTTCCAGCCACTCTGTGGTTCTGGGAGTGAATCCCATGGGAAATATTTGCCTCTTGTCCTTCCCCCTGTAGTTTGTCAAGAGGACACAGAAGATGAGAAGCTTTGTACTCGTGCTGCTGTTAAATCTGAATGAGTAATTCAATAATGAGTAGCTATCAGTTCATTGCTTTCATATTAAGGAGAAATCCTGTGCTTTTAAAGCCTTTTTATAAAGATTGGGTTGTGAGGTAATTTCTGATCTTGCACGACTAGCGGGTACTTGAACATAAGGCTTCCTTTTATCATTGCAGTCTCTTTTGTTGGAGCAGTCATCAGCATATGGTTTTGGAGGATTTAACATCTCAGACACATGGTGACACTCTCCTAGTCTTCCCTGCACATGCAAGTCTAAAAATGGCCTTCTTTTTTTTTTTTTTTTTGAAAGTCTCCAGGATACTTGTGAGTACTTGGAACTAGAAAAGAAAACAAAAGGCCCACCAACACCAACAGGTTTTGCAAAAGGAGGTTTCTAAAAATGCATGTTATTGAGGAGAACATGTGTGTCTGGGCTATAACATAGAACTTGTTGACATGTTTTGCTAAATTTGCTCAGGGTTTTTTATTTTAGCAGTTGGGAAAAGCTTGTAAAACTGGGGAATGTGTGCAGTGGTTTTCCCTCCTTTCTTAGCACTGCTGCTTCTTGTTTTGTTCTCCTGAGGCTGATTTGTGGGTGGGTCCCAAATCATCTTCTTGGCGTCTTGTGGGGTTCCTGTGCACCCAGACTGGGCTCAGCTTCTTCCATCCTGCATCTCTCTGCTTGTTTAGGATGGAGATTTTGTAACTGTGGATTTTCCTTTCCTCCCTGTCAGCCCACACAGGGACTAGAGGACAAGTGGCTCGCTGTGTCCTGCATGCCAGGGAGGGAGCAGGGATGCTGCAGCCCCTCTTCTCTCTGGCTTTAGGTGCTTTTGGCAGGGTGGAAACACTAAACCATACTAGGGTTCTGTTTTGGGAAATAAGAGCTGTGGTGGCATGGGCTGTGCATCCTCACTCCTGAGCAAAAAGGGTTTGTGGTTTTAGGAAGAACCTTCAGGGTTGTGGGATGGAGCTGGACACTTGGGGCTGGAGCTGCTGCAGTTCTCCTCTCTCTGTCCAAAGGTTTCCTCTTAACTATCAAACAGAGGATGAATTGGGCTGTGTGACACTCCAAATGTTTTTGAAAAAACAACTTTTTTACAGTTACTGCTCATCCTTCCTCTCAGATGTTCCTGTGGCTGGTGATGTCTGGTAATGAGGAGGAAAAAGGAGAGAAATCCTACTTGGGGCTGAAGGACAGGGTGGTGTCCCTAGTGCCAGAGCCAGGCAGTGGAGCCTGGCAAGGCCTCATTTGGGGCTCATTGTGGCCACACATTTCTCAGCTCTGGCCATTTTCCCATCAAAATAGAAGCCACAGAAATAATCTCATTTTTTTGTGTTGCCATGAGAGAGGAAGCCTTTTCTGTCTGAAATAACAGCTGGAGGTCAGACTTGGAACAACCTGGTGCAGAGAAAGGTGTCCCCTGCCCAAGGCAGGAGAGTTAGATATGGTCTTTATGGTCCCTTCCAACTCAAACCATTCTGGGATTCTTGGGTTCATTTTTCCCAGTGCACCACCCGTTCTGTGCATTTATTTCTTTCTTCTAGCCCACACTGGTCCCTGTGCCAGCCAAGATTCCTGTGGAAGGTTCCCCACTGACATCCCAGAGGACCAGGGTGCGTCAGCCTGAGTCAAGGGATTCCCAGGGGAACCTCACCTCTCCCTCCTTTTCCTCAGCTGAGGGATCCCCTCTGGCTCTGACCTGGACTCTCTCAGAGACCCTTCAGGACCTTGCAGACAGGGGGAATGGTTGAATTCCAGCTTCCATCTCTGGAAGTGTTCCAGAGATGTGTAGATGAGGCACGTGAGGACACAGTTCAGTGGTGGCCATGCCAGTGTTGAGTCTCAAGTCTTTCCCAATCCAAACTGTTGCATAGTTCCAGTCTGGAAGTGGGTTGGATGGGAATTCTGGCTGTGTTGGGTGAGAAGGTGCCTGCTCACCCAGGCTTGCTGTGAGATGGCTCCAAGGGGACCCTTTGCTGATTGTGGGATCCCTCATGTCCCAGACTAGGAGCTGATGCCCCTAATCCAGACGTCTTGGAGCTGCTGCTGTGCTGATTTTGGCAGGAAAATGGGAATGTAGGCACTCTCTGGTGGGTGCCAGAGCTGCTCCCCACGTCCAGGACTGTGAGAGAAGCTGAAGGAAGGAGCGGGGATGTGTGTTCCCTTCCTCCTCTGGCACACACACATATCCCAGAGGCTTGGCTGTTGTTTCAAAGCTGCTCTCTGGCTGTTTCAAATTTAGGAGCTGGCTCCTGCAGGCACAGGACAAGTGGCTGTGCCCTGGGGCAGGAATGGGACAGGGCATCTGCAGTGACTGGAGCTGCTCTTCCTGCTCCTCCTCCCACCAGATCTGCTGCCCTGTGTATTTCCACCTCACCTGTGGCATCCCTGCTTCTGCTTCTGAGTCAAATCATCAGGAATTGCAGGACTTCGGGGGAGATATTCTGATACTGAGGGAAGAGAAAACGTGGTGAGAGCAGCTCTTGCAGGGTCTCAAGGTCTGTGACCCACATCTCTGCATCCCAGATATCCGACCTTGTCCTGTACTGGCATTCAGATGCTAAAACCTGATCTTCTGGGCTCAAAAATCACATTGGTATGGACTTGGACAGCACACAGCTCCTGCCTGGGCAGGCACAGGTTGAAGTCAGAGCATCAGCATGTGACTTGATGCTTGACCTTTTGTGTGCTCCCTATTGCAAACACACTTCTCTGCATGTCTGGGGGAAAGAAATTTAAAAATAGGTAGGATATGTGCTGAAGGCAGTCCTGGTGGGATGGTTTCACCTTTAGCCCAGGTTTGTTTCCTGGTCCTCTCCTCCCTCTGTAAGAGGAACTGGGAAGATGAATGGATTCACTCTGAGGTCTTTGGATGGAAAATGCTGCAGTAAGCACAAAGTGTGGTGTGGGCACAGTGCTGCACAGCACTGGGATGGTGCCTCTTAACCTGCATGGAGAAATGTGCTGGTGTCTTCCAGTGTGGCTTTAAAAGGCATCTGTACAGCTGGAGGGGTAAATGTAGGAAGAATATTCAGTCTCCAGCTTTCAAAGCAAAGCCTTGTCTTTCCCATCCTTCTGTATCAGAGTCCTTATCATGGACTAAACCATGTAATCACTTTAAACTGGCAGGGCAGGTTTCATTGAGATGTTAGGAAGAAATTCTTCCCTGTGAGGGTGGGCAGGCCCTGGCACAGGGTGCCCCTGGATCCCTGGCAGTGTCCAAGGCCAGGTTGTGCAAGGCTTGGAGCACTGTGGGCTAGTGGAAGGTGTCCCTGGCCATGGCAGGGGGTGGAATGAGATGATCATTAAGGTCCCTTCCAACCCAAACCATCCGGTCCCTTCCAACCCAAACCATCCTGGGGTTCTGTGGTCACACATTACAGGTCCCTGCTCAGGGAAAGCATTTGGAAGACTCTTTATTTATCCTTATCTGACTGTCAGAGAGGATTGCAGCTCTTCATCAGGAGCCCCGAGTCCCCTCCTGTCATCAGGCAGGTTTAAGTAGAAGGAAAGTTTCTTTGGTTAGGAAAAAAATAAATAAAGCTCCACCTGAGGTTTTCTGAGTTATTTTCTTTTTGGTCAAGAATAGCTTGGAAACAAGAGCTCAGGTGTCTGAGCTGAGTATAGTAATTTATTTGGACTAACTATAACAATTTATTTTGAGCACACTGCAGAAGCAGGAGGCTGCAGTGGCTTTGCCACCCTTCATGTGAGTAAAGGAGGGAGAGATGAGAGTGGGGTTTCTGCTTGGGGGGGTGCCTGGACGTGGCCATCTTGGCCAAAAACTGTGAGCCCCCCGTTCATCCTGCATGCAGGGAGCATTTGTCTCACCCATCCAGATGTGGGTAAAGGGGGAGATGCTCTGCAGACCCCTCTGCCCTGAGGCTTCCTTGCAAAAGGCTTGGAACAGCTTTTCAGCAGAGGTGGGAATTTGTTCCTGTAGAAACAGGGCTCTCCTTAACAGGAGATCTTTGAAAATCAATGCATATGTTTTTGGTCTGGAAAATACTCTTGTATCCTTAGATCATCCAGCCAAAAGGGAGCGTGCTGATCCTCTGCTCTGGCCAGACAATTGCTCTCCCTCATTCCTGTAGCTGAGCTCCTGCTTTCTGGGTGAGCTGGATTTGATTTTGGCATTTTCCATCAACTCCCTGAAACGGGGTCAGTTCTTGCCTGCTGCTCTTTCCAGTGGGTGATGTGCTCCTGTGGCTGGAAATCCTCTCTCCCTGCCTAACCTGGTGCACGTCAGTGTCATTGCAGGGATTTTATGCAGAGGTGAAGGCAGATGCTCAGCACTGAGTGGGAGGGTGGTTCCTACACGTTTTGCTCTCGCCCTCCTTTCTCCAGCCCTGTGAAGGGACAGTGATGGGTACCAGCATCCCTCCTCCCTGTCCATTTCCAGTGGGTGCCCTCTGCATCACGAGGAGGGAGAATCAGTGGCTGGAGCTGGGGGCATCCCCAGCCTGCAGCCCATGGAACACACCAGTTGCACGGACTCCAGCCAGGGTCAGCAGCTTCCCTGTGCCAGGTTGAGTGATAAAGGCCCCCTTGTTAATGCCCATTGCCTTAAGCTGTGTTTCCACAGCTTTCCCTCTGTTTACTGAGAGTTTTCAGACATGTAATTCCACCGGATCTGGCTGCTTACGGAGAAGGCTGGATTATTTGTGTTTCACAAATAAGGCCAGAAAACACAAGGGCTGGAGCACTGAAAGGCAGCTCTGCATCTCTCCTGGTGGGGTTTCTTTTTCAGTGCCACTCCTCCTGCCTTTTCCTTTTTTAAATTCATTTCTGGCCATAGACCCCCTTTTCACTGGGCCACGTGTTCCCTGTTCCCTTAAACTGTTCATGGCTCTGTAGCTGGATTGTTTCCCTCTGGAAGAGAGTCTTACCTGGACTCCCTACTCCCCTTTCACCTGGAGGGTCCTTTTTTCCTAGTTTTTTTTTTTTCCTTCATATGGTAAAACCTTATTTTGAGAAGAGCTGGGGTTATGTATAATGAGACCTGGAAACCCTTGAAGAAAGAGGAAGTGATCTGTGGTGAGCCTGGGATGCAGGAGCATCCTTTGGCAAACCCTTTGCTGGTGTGGTTGTGAGATTGGTAAACCTGCTCTTGCCTCAGTAAACTTTTGTGTTTTTCAACTCTCCTTTTTGTCCTGCTGGCCATAAAACCATTGGAGGGGCTGGTTGACCCTGGCACCTGTGTGAGCTGACAGCTCTGCATCCATCTGTCCTCACAGGGCACAGCATCTCTCCCTCATCTCCAGTGGAGCCCTTGGGAAAAGCAGCTCTGTAAAGGTAAACGAGCAGTTGGGTTAATTAGAGCTCTCTGGACCTTTTCCAGCTGGATTCCCAGGGAAGCAGGGGACAGCTTGTGTCCTCAAGCCAGGCACCTGGACCACAGCTCCAAGGCTCATACCCAGACACTGTAGGGATGGTCAGGCTCTGCAGGGGGAGAAATAAACCCTAGAGCCTATTTTTTTCATAAAAAGGTTTGTAATGATCCCTTTGTGGTCCAGCCTGTCCTTAAAGCACCTTGCAGGAGCAATTAAAGCAGTGCTGGTACAAACACAGCCATATGTTCATGTGAACACGGAGGTGTCGTTTCCATCAGCAGAAGGGTTTGGAGGAACATCTGTGAAGGGGTGGGAGGGATTTCCCAGACCATCAGCACAGTAAGTCCTGTTCCTGTCAGACCCATGCATGGCCTCCAGAGCTTGAGCCAGGCTCCTCCCATGGGACCATCTCAGTGAGATGCTGCTCAAAAGGATTTTTTTAAAAAGAGCATTTTTGCCATCTGCAGGGCTGCTCGGGGCAGTCTGCAGGACAGCCAGCGTGCACGAAGCAGCAGGGCCTGTCCCTCAGCCAGGGAGCCTTGGTTTTCCTGAGCTGGAAAGAATTGCTCTGGATAAACTCAGGGTTTGTAAAGTCTGGGTTTGTGTCGTGGTGGAGTCGGTGAACAGATGCCCGTTGTTTTATGGAGCTGTGGATGAAAACCTGACAGCTTTCCTTCGGTTCTACTGGATGGGGCTGATGGCTGGGGACGCCCCAGAGATGTGAGCAGCATGGAGCTGGTGTTATTTTAGGGCCAGGAAGATGATAAAAGGGCTGGAGAACATCTCCTGTTAGGAAATACAGAGGTTTAGGACTGTTCAGCCTGGAGGAGATTCCAGGGAGATCTTGGAGCCCCTTCCAGAGCCTAAAGGGGCTCCAGGAGAGCTGGAGAGGGACTTTGGAAAAGGGGCTGGAGTGACAGGACAAGGGGGAACGGCTTCCCACTGCTGGAGGGCAGGGATGGATGGGAGATTGGGAAGGAATTCCTGGCTGGGAGGGTGGGCAGGCCCTGGCACAGGGTGGCCAGAGCAGCTGTGGCTGCCCCTGGATCCCTGGAAGTGTCCAAGGCCAGGCTGGACAGGGCTTGGAGCACCCTGGGCTACTGGAAGGTGTCCCTGCCTGTGACAGGGGGTAGAATAAGAAAGCATCAGTTCCCTTCCAACCCAAACCATTCCAGGATTCTCTGATTATATTTACCTGCTCTGTGTCCTGAGTCTCTGGGACACTGGGTGCTGAAATTGGGGAGCTAAAGGTAGGCTGTGTGTGCCTTGTCAAGCTGCTGCCATTCCCTGTGCTGGCTGTATCCCTTAACCTGTCATCTGTGGGATGCCACATCCTCACCCTGTTCGGGAATTTGTGCTGGGATCCTTGCGAGGGAATGTGTGGGAAATCCTCTCAGTAACAAGGCCTAAAAGGGATGCTTTATGAACTCTCATTTTCCAAAAGCCCAGCGTTTTTGGGGACTTCCTTGGGTTCCATCCAGACCCACTGTGCAGAGATGTAAGTTTGGGAAACTGACCCCAGAAGCAGGAGAACAATGGGAGTCTCTTTGGGCTACTTCTTTTCTAATGGAAAACAGACTTAAGGACTTTGTGGCTTATTCTGGGGGAATTAAATGAATCTTTGAAGCTGTGCTTGCTCTCTGTCTGACTTTTCAGCAGAGCAATTAATATCACCCCCATTTTAAATGTATCCTTGGAGAAGAGCATCCACAGTGCTGAACCATGGATTTAGGGATGGTGGATCATCACGGCCATGGTGCTTTGAGTTGATGCACTTGGCAATTCTGCCTTTGTTGGTCAGGGTTGAGGCTGGGTGGGCATGGGACTGATCCCACAAAATAAAGAGTTCTGAGCTTTGTATTGTCAAACCATCACACAGCTGTGAGCTGGTCAACACCAAACTTTTATCTGCTCGGTCACAAAGTTGTGGGCCAAATGATGAACCATGAGAGAGGAACACAAACCCCAAATCTTGCCCTGGCTTGCTCCTACCCTGGCTGGATGCACAGCTGGATGTCAGGTCACGTCTGAAGTGCAAGGAAATGTTCAAGTCCATAAAATGTTTGACACTAGAGATGTGTTTAGGAAGATGTGAACCCCCAGGTGAAGGTTTGGTGCTGGTTTAAATTGTGGAGAGCAGCACGTGAGCTGTGTAACCAGCACAATCTTCAAGCTGGTTACATCCAAGAGATTCCAGATGCTGATTATAAGCAAATTAGTCTCTTTGAGTGTTTTTTTTTTTTTTTTAATGGCCCATGTGATATATCCAATGGTATTTCATGTTTCAGACTTCCTTGGTAGGGTAGGATCTAGAAATATCTGAGGCATCAACAGTGTCTCTGTCTGTCTCCCTTTTCCCATCCAAAGATAATAAGAGCTGCAGGGCTGGCCCTTCCCCCAAAGCTGCAGGGCTTGTGTTGCTTTTCCTTGCATATTTTGGCAGGGAAAAAATAGCCTTGAAGTGTGGTAAAAGACAGAAATATGCTGGAGCATCAGGAATCCAACCAGCCTCTTTGAGGATGGAGAAAAAGAACAGAAAGATTTTTTTTTTCCCTTCCTTTCTAAAGGCGTTACGAGCAAAGCTGTTGGGTTTGGGGATGGAGGATCATAAAGCACTTTCCTGATCCGGAAAAATGATTCAAACTGACAGATTTCAAGAGGAAAACAAAACTGGAGAAAAGCTGATTTTTATTTTTTTTTTAAGAACTGCTGCTTGCACAGCTTAAAAACAAAAACCTGCATTTGCTTTGCAGTTTTGCTGACATTATTTCTCAGGCTGTGCATTAGTGATCTGAAGGGGAGTGGTAACTTCTTGACTATTCCATTGGTTTTTAGACCCCTTTTTGCTGCATGGGATGGTTGGGTTTTTTCCCCTTTTGTGACCATTTACAGCAGGGTGGTTGCTGTGCTGATGGAGGGAACTGGCTGTGCCCTAAGGGAGGGGGACCAGGAGCCTGGTTTTGGCTGTCAAGGTGTCCCAGGGGTTGAAAAGCCCTTAGGGGCAAGAAATGCAGGATTTGTGGAGTGTGCTGGTGCCAGGAATCTTTCAGCTTCTCGCACTGAAGGCAGAGGCAATTCTGAATCTGTGTAAGCGATTCTGGAGCTGATAGTGTCACTCAGCTGTGCGCAGGGAGGGTGTGGAGACACCATTCATTCCCCGGGGTGGGTGCTCCTGGTGTGCCTGTTTTGGGCTCAGTGTGGGTGATTTATTGGCTGCCAGCAGCCTCCGGTCCCCCTGCCTGCTCCTGGGGAAGTCACTGGTGCTGTGCCCCGGCTCCTGCAGCTCCCTGCGAGCCTGGCTCAGCTCCAGCAGGAGCCCCGGGCTCCAGCCTGGTGCAGCAGCACAGAGCTCAGCCTGGGGCAGTATGGAATGGGCCGGCACCATGGAGTCACTTTGTGCTGTTTATTGGATTTTCTGGGGTTTTTTTCCTACAACTGCATCTGTCGCCGTGACCCCAGAGTGGCTCCACTCAAGCTGTAAGTGCAGGGATGAACGTCAGACCTTGGAGTGACCAGGAACTCCCTGTTCTCAACAGAACCAGCTCTGATGCAAACCAGTGCTCTGTTGGGGTTTTTTTTTTGGGGGGGAAAAATGAGGCAGAGGAGAAATACGTGATGTGTCAGTGATGTCTTAATGGGAAAAAAATTATTTCCAGTTGCAAAGCAGAAGGAATCCTGTGCAGAGCATAGAGCATTCTGGGGCACTTCTTGCCCCTTCTCTCTCTCTCTTAGTTTCCCCATAAATATTCCTGGTCCAGGTTTTCTCCCAGGCAGCACTGAATCGTGCCTGTCTGCCATTTGTCTTTCTGCAGAAGGATGTTTTTGCCAATTTTAATCCAGATCTTCAGTCTCTCAAAGCTGAGGTGGCTTCAGACGCCCACAGGTTTTGTTGGATTCTTTTTTTTCCCCCCTGGCATGCATGCTTCCAAAAATGAGTGGGAATCCTTCCAGAGATGAGCACTGCAACTCCAACTTTTGGAGGGCTTTTTTTTCTTACTTCTATACATATTTTCTCTCATTAGTGGTGGCAGAGAGCCTGCAGGTATTTATCACAGCATCACACATCCAGTTTCTCTGCAGCAGCTCCCAGCCTTTGCAAAATGCTGGGAAGCTCAGGCAAAGTGTAGGATGTAAATACAGAACAGGACAGATTAAATACATCAAAATTAAGAAATCCCTGTTGTTTAAAGCTTTTGGTTTTTTTGTAAGAAAAGAATGAAAATGAAACTTCTCCTGATGACAACCTGTGTTAGTATAAAAACACACCACGATGAGTTGCTGTGCTTCATATTAAATATTCAAGTGCTGCTTGTTTGCTGCCAGTGCTCAAGTCACGCTCTTGAGGGAGGGAGTTTATAGCAAAGTATCTGTAAAGAGGTTATTGAAGTGCTAAGTTTTCCTCCTTTTGGGTTGAATTGACCAGTTCTGTTCCATGGCTGGTCCCTTAAAAGCAGAGAAAGTCATGGGGGCTGAACAATAACAGGGACCCCCCAGGCTGGGGAAGAATCTGTTGCTTCTAAACTCGAGACCAACCAGAAAATAATAATAAAAATAAATTTAAAAGCACAATACAAGCAAAATAAGCTTTGATCCTTTTTTTTTCTCCATAAATATTCCGCAGTGCTGAAGCCACCTTGTCATTCCACTCTTCAGTTTCCACTTGAGCTCAGTTTAACACGTTGCTGCAGAAAATGAGCCTGTAGTAAATATAATGATTCATCATTCCTACCGTAGTGAAAAAGGGAGGTGGGGAATGTCTGTCAAGTTCTCCTGAAGTCCTTGAATCAAATGTGTAGGGATTTTTGACTAACCTCGGAGTTACCAAATAAAAACATTAATTTGTGTGTCAAGATGATATTTAATTGAAAAGCAGCCAAAGGGACGGATTCATTTTTAGGCAACTAGCAAAAAAAAAAAAAAAAAAGGTATAAATACAAAATAAGTTTAAACTAAAGTAATTGGAAATTAATTGAAATTTAATTTTAATTAGGTGCCTGAAATTGGATCATCTGGATCCCTGGGGTTCCTATCTCTGTCTCTTCCCTTTTTTTTCCCCTCTGTAAGGCAAATGTCAATTAATATTTTAAAAGTGCTTTAAATAACTTCATGTCTGCAACCTATTGCAAGTCAGTGGGACTCAAGTGCTGAAAGGTTTGGGAACCAGTGGGCAGTTGTAGTTACAGAATAGCTGCATGGGGAGGAAGCACTCAGGCTTTTGTGTGTCTGTGATGTCTGGTTTTTCTTAAAAGCAGAAGGGAAAAGAACCTGATTTTGCCATTCTGCTTTGAAATATCACCTGGGCTGGTTTTCTCCTGGCTGCAGAGAAGAGGATATGGGTCAGACCTCTTAGAGAAGATTGTGTGTGTTTCTCTCTGAAGCTCTGGATGTCTGGAGATGCCCTGTCTCACTTTTCCTGACATCTCCAGCTGCACCAGTGCCTTCAGGCTGGGCAGTGGTGCAGGACCCATCCTTTGCTCTTGGGGGCTTGGTTTCATGGAATCACAAACTGATTTGGGTTGGAAGGGACCCTAAAGACCATCTCATCCGACCCCCTGCCATGGGCAGGAACAATGTCCACTAGAGCATGTCACCCAAAGCCCCATCCAGCCTAGCCTTGAGCACTTCCAGGGATGTTTCCACCCTAGCAAGGGTCCTTTTGGGTACCTAGACAGGCTTTGGCTCTCCCAGCTGTCTTGCCAGGTGCTGCCTCTCCATGAAGAGCTCCTGGGGCTGGAGGAGGTGCCTGAATATTCTACTGAATCCATCCTGGTCCGGGGAATTCAGGTGCCAAAACACCTCTTGAGGTGTTGTTGACTTTCCTGGGAGGATGAGGATTCTGCCCTGGGGGATTTCACCGTGGATCCTGCCCTTGACAAGTGAGGACACAGCTCATACCAGGCGCTGGGCTGGAGGAGGGCTGAGGAATGTCCTCAGTCTAGACAGATGGCTGTGGCTCAGGAAGGAGGAGGTTTTTGGGAACAGCTCCCTCGGGGCAGGGCTCAGGTGCACCCAACCTCTGCTGTTTTCACACCCACGCCAGTGGGAGGCTCGTGGCTCCTTCAGGCAGCCCAGCAGCAAGATGGACCAAGATGCTCCAAAACCAGGAGGACCCAGGAAAAGGACCTGCACCTTTCCCACCCTCTGTTGCATGCCTGGCCTGAGTCCCTGTTGCATCCTTCCTGCTTGGGAGTGCTGGCAGCATGTCCTGGCTGCTGGCCGAGGATGTGTCTTGGTGCTTTTTGACTCCAAGGTGCCTTTGCTGTGCTCGGCCAGAGGAGTGGTGCCTAAAGATGCATCTTTAATGTACATCAGGAGCTGTCACTTGATGGCTTGAGCTGCAAACCTTCCTGTTGTGGCATAAAAAGCAGGAAGGGGTCGGGAAAGAAGGAAAATAAAGGGTTTTTTTGTCTGTGTGGCAGCTGTGTGTGTGTGTCACATGTGCTGGCTCGGGCACGTGTGGCACACAGAGGGACGGGAACAGCGTGTGGAGGAGCCAGTCCGTGATCCCCTCCCGTGAATTTTGTGGAGTTCCTCCTCCTGCCATGAGCTCCCAAGCTGATGCCATTTCCTTCCACCTCCGGGAGCTCCAGAGGAGAAGGGTTTTGCTCAGGAAGTGAGAGCAGCCGCGTTATTTATAGCAGAATTATTTGTTTGGACGTGAATAACCTCGGCGTTCGTTGGCAGCGAGCTGGAGGTCAGCTTCCCTGCCTGCTGCATTCCTGCACCTTTGCTGCCTGGGGAGGCCCTCTTGGATCCCAGGGTGTTTTCCTGGGCTGGATCCCTTGCTCTCCCATACCTCTGCCCATCCTGGGGCACCCCTGCACCCTCCTGGGGGTGTCTCTCCTCTGTTCTGGCTGTCCCACACCATCCATGGTGATCCCTGATGCTGGTGCATTAGCTGGCACACAGCTCAGAAATCCTCTTTAAAAGCATTTCCCATTTGTGTTTTGGATATTTTGTACCCCTAAAAAAGTGGACAAACCCCCATTTTTCAGCACAGGCTTACAACAAAGGCCCCAGCATACATTTAGCCACATCTTACTCATTTTGCTGGTTTCCCCATTTCAGCTCTGAAGTGAAATCATCCCTCAGCCTTTCACTAATGGAAACTTGCTTTTGGTGCCAAGATAGAGGCAGCAGAACCTGAAACTATTTTTCCAAAGCGCTGGAAACATTGTGCAGCTCCAGCCACTGTAGGGGAGGCAGGATGGAAACAGCCACATCAGGTTGGTTACCTCTGATCCTGGTTTTCCAGAGATAAGGTTTGAGTCCCCTGCATTATTCTGCGACAAAACAGGTTTGGTTGTCTCTTTGCTATAAGGATTTTTTGTGTTGAAGCTGAAACATCTTATTTTGGCTGACTGAAGGACCCTCAGAAGATGAATGGGTTTCTTCTGCACACTTCCCCACACTCTTTTTCATTGTCAGAGCAATGTAAAGACTCCTTGGAGTAATGAGGAATCTAAGCCTTCATTTTCCTTTTCTTTTTTCCTTTTAAAATCAGGAGAGAGGGCTCATTCCTCCTATTCAGCTGAGAGTCCACGTGAAATAAAATCTCCCAGAGTGCAGTGTAGGGTTGGGTAATGTCATGTGTAACATGGGTTTAAGCATCCTCTAACAGGCAAATGGAGAACAAAATGTTTCTTTTTTGTCTTTTTTTTTTTTTTAAGAGATGCGTTATTTGTTTGTGGAGGTTTTGGAAGACCCTCTGGAGCTTCTTTGCATGTATGTGCAATCCTCAGGCATACTTGTCTGACTGTCCTAGCTGCTCAGTTAAAGGTCAAACTCTTGGAGGTTTCCCAGCGTATATCGTCTACCGCGATTATTTTTTCCATATTAAAAAAAAAAAACGCCGAAATTTCTCAGTAATGTTTAATTATTTTCCAGTTTGTTTAAGCTCTTGTGGAAAGATCTGTGTTTGCACTGGTGAGCCAGAGCAGCGTGTCCCAGTGGAGCTGCCTCCAGCACTGGGGAAGGGCTTTTTTTTATTTTTTTTTGAAATTCCTTAAACACGATTTGAATCTCGAGTGCGACGGTCTGACGAGGGGAAATACTGCACCAGAACATTTGCTTGTGGTTTTTGCTCTGCTCTCCCTCCCTTTCCCTGTGCGTGCCTGCAAGAGAGGGTTTGTGTGGAGGGAGGGGGAGGCACCAGCCAAAATTTTCCAGCGGGGAGCTGCTGGGGCTTGGCACGCCCAATGCGCCGGCTCCTTGTTGGATGTTTAGAGGGAGGTGGAATAGCTCAAACTGGGCTAATTGGGGTTTCTCAACAGGAACAGCTCTCTCTGCTTCTCCTTTTTGGCTTTTCCTCTGACCCTCTCTCTCCCCATCGCCTCCGGCCGATGTGGAGCTTTCCTTGATCCCAAGTGCTTTTGTGTTTGGGACAGATGGTGGGATGGGGAAGGAAGTTCCTGTAGGGAAGGGGAGCACCAGCTCCGGGTGACCACCCCAAGGTGGATGGTACCACATACAATTTGGCTTGGGCAAGATTAAAGGAAGGGCTGCTGATCTCATTGTCCCAAAGATTAATTAGAGCAAGGAGCAGGAGTTGAAGGAATGAACTTTCTAGGACTGACTCATCCGCTTTGCTCCTCTCTGGCAGGGCAGAGTGGGTGGGGAATGTCCCCAGAGATGCTCCCAAAGTGTGACGGTGTCCTTGGACATGGAGCAGTGGCTTCACCCCAGCTGTTTGGCTTTCCAGAGCTACAGGATCTGTAGTCAAGTTCACTGCCCTTTGGCTCCACCAAACTTTGAGGGGCACAGCACTTACGCTGGGCCGTGTTTGTGGTTGGAATTGATGATCTTAAAGGTCTTTTCCAACCTGAATAATTCTATGACTCGCTTGTACAGCTCTGGGAGAATCCAGGAAAGTCCCGTTCTGCTTTGAGGCATCGATTTGGTGTCCAAGGGGAAGCAGAGTTTGCTGTCATGACCCTTTGGGTAGTGCAGGGTCACAGATCTCCCCTTGGCAGTTCCACGCCTGCTGCCTGTTCGAATTGGGCCATCTGTACCTAATTAGGGCAGGATATTCTTCCAAGAAGCTCATTCTTGAATGAATGCTGTTGAAAAGCGTGTTCCTTATAGAAGTACTCATTGTAGGTCCTCCCAGGCCGTTCCTGGGAAGAACCTCCAACGAGAGATACCCCCATCACCCACCCACTTATTTAATCCTTATTTTCATTCACTTACCCACTGGGCTACCCCAGCTCTGCCAGCCCCCCTCCTTAAATACCAAAAGAATGAAAACGTCAGCTCTCCCCCCTGCCCACCCCAGCCCGATTTCCGTCGCCGTGCTTTATAACTGGACAGCGGTGATGTACCCACGAAGGAATGCCGGGAACCGCTGCCGTTCGGGATCTTCTCCCGGCCCACGGAAACTCCGCATTCTTGGGCCAGCTTGCGGCACGCCAGCGCATTCCTGCTCCATGAGGTGGAAGCAATACTGGTAGTGTGAGCTGTGATTTCTGCGGCTGGGGTGGGGAAGCGCCGCTTTAAAAAGCCTCTTAATTATATTCTTTCTCGGCAACGCATCAGCGCCGTTTTTAGCCCATTACGAACGCCGCGATTTCTCTCTTAAATCAGCCCGTTTGCTGATTGACCCAGTTCTGCTTCTTTTACTTCTTTTGCCATTACAAAATGTTCTATTTTCAGGCACTTGAAGAAGAAGGAGGGGGGACAAGGAGCCCGGCCCTGTTTCATCCCCGTCTCCTCGCTCGCCTGTGGATGGCGGCGTTCAGTTCTTCACCTGGAAGCTCAGATACAAAGCAAGTCCCTGCACAGCCTGGTTGTAGCTGCTGCTTTGGACTTCTCCCTAATTCCCTAATTTCCTGTGCTGGCAGGACGTGCCCTGAGCTGTTCTGGTGCTGTGCTGCATCCGTCCCTTGCTAGCACCCAGGGTCACGGCTGAAGGGTTGGGGTGGTTTTGCATGGGAGGCAAAACCTCACCCTGTCCTGGGCAGGACAAAACCTCAACCTCACCTTGTCCTGGGCAGGACAAAACAGGGAGCCCAGGATGGGGAGGAGATGTGGGGGTGCTCGTGGAGGCCACGAGGGGCTATGAAAAACGCTCCATCAAAGGAGAGGAGATAAATCGAATTTGCCACGTGGGTGTGGAGGTGGGAGCGAGGTTTTCACCTCTCTTTGTGAATTTCTCTGCAAGCAGCTTTTTTTGGCAAGCATTTGGATGGGCTGCCCATGGCAGTGGTGGAGTCCCCATCCCTGGAGGGATTTAAAAGCCACGTGGATGTGGCACTTGGGGACATGGGGTGGTGGTGGGCTTGGCAATTCTAGGGGAATGGTTGCCCTCAGTCTTAGAGGGCTTTTCCAACCTAAATGATTCTGTTAATCATCATGCCCTCAGCAGGGAAGGATGGAAGTGCTCTTCCTTCCACATCTTGTAATAAATCCCCCTGCAGCAAACCCAGGCTTAGGAGAGATGTGGCTGCAGGTTAGGAGAGGACCAGCTGCTGGAGACAGTAATCTGGAGAGTGCCAGACCTGCTGGGTTTGTGATCAATACGATGGGTGTTGTTTATCATAATTCCTCTCCTTACCCTTAGACCTGTGAGTCCCAGCCCTGCTGTGCACAGCAGCCACTCACCCTCATTTAAATGCTGATGAATTTGAATGGAAAGTTGCTTGGTCTGGTTTGCATATTAGGCAGCAGTTCCTTGGAGGAAGATGTAAGATGTGGCCTTTACCAAAGATGTGGGAGGTCCAGGTCTCTTTGGACAGGGATAACACAGTGAATAAAAGATGTGCTGCCTGGGGGATAAATCTGTGTTAGTCCCTGTCAGCAGGTAGTGCTCTGGGAGAAGTGCTTGTGGCAGCCTGTGTTCAGGGGAATGATTAAGGGAAATCAGTCATTTCGTTTATCCGGGAGGACACAAGGAATTGATCCATCCATATATAAATACCCACGTGGGCGCTCTCAGCGGAGGGCGGTAGCTGGTTTTGGAAACTCAGAGGGCTGGAAATGGATGCTGGAGGTGTTCAGGCTGGAGATGGGGTTTGGGTTTTTTAGCTTGTGGTGTGATTAACCCTTTCAGCAGCTTATGAGGGACTCAGGTGGACTCTGCATGGGGTTTAATTTGGGAATGTCAGTTTCCACAGGCTTGCTGGTGGAGATGCTGCAGGCCAGAGTACAAGGCTCCCCAAATGTAAAATTCTCTTTCCTCTTCTAATTCAGTCAGTCGGAGTAAATGACCACAGTCCAGCCCCCCCTGAGCCTTGCACTGTGGAATCTGTGAATAGCCTCACAGTGGGGGTTTTTGCTGGTGTTATTTTTCATATCTCTGTCTCTCCCCAGACCTGCTGTGTTTCTTCGCTGGGCTCCAGCCTTGTCTCAGAATGCACATTCTGAAAATACCGATCCCTTTTCAGGGGGAAGACAGGATGTTCCAACCTCCTGGCAGGCCCTTAGGTTACCTGGCAGTGGCTGTGATCTCTCTTCACTTCCTCCCTATGAAGTTCCCTTTATGCAGAGCCTGGAGGGACCTTTTTTTTTTGCGCTCTGAACTCAGCTGTGTGCGTTCCAGACATGTCACACTCTTTTCCCAAGCAGATCAATAACTGGGCTTCCAATAGGGGTTTTGATCCCTTCAGCCAGGGAAGACACTCCGAGTAAAAAAGTGTCACAGGAATCATAAAATCACTGAATTATTTAGGTTGGAAAAACCCTCCAAGACCATCAACTCCAACCGTTCCCTCAGCACTGCCAACGCCACCACTAAATCTTGTCCCCAAGTGCCACAGCCACACAGCAGTGATGCCCAAGGAGGCTTTCCCAGTGCTGGTCCTGGCAGCAGCAACCTAGTCCTGCTGGCACCACCATTATTCCTCCAGGATTGCCATTCCCTTGGGGTTGCCCCATGTGGGTGATGGCTGGAGCCAAGCACGCAGACTCCTCTCACAGGGTTAATCTTTCAAAGTTGCAGCCTTTGGGAGGTGTGAAAAGATAAAACAAAGAAAATCCTGTCAGGATGGCTCCATCCATCCCCCCTTCCTGGGCTATTCCTGGCCTTGTGATACCAGGGTGTATTTTTAGAGCTGTGGTCATGTGTTTGCTGTATCTGATGTGCTCCTGGGCACAGGGGTGTGGGCTTCACTGACAGGTTCCTGTCCCTGGTTGTGCATGGCTGGTTTAAAGAAAGTTTAAAAATAAAACCTTAAAGGCCTCTTAGCAACCTGTTGGGTTTTTAATTGGCCTGTGAAGACAGAAAAATCCCATTTGTAATAATGCATCCTGCAGTAATGTCGTGTAACCGTACAGTGCAATACCTACGCTCTTGGTCTTCAGAACAATCTTTTCTTGCAAAACCAGTGTATTTATTCAGATACATACCTGTAGATTCATAGTTTAAGTTGGAAAAGACCTTAAAAATAATCGAGTCCAACTGCAGCCTTAGACAACCAGCACTCTGTAAGATACTCACCTTTAGGTCACAAGTTGTCAACTATTTCCTGTGTGTATGTGGGTTTAGAAAGCTGGAAAACTGGTCCTTCAGCTGTTGAGAGGAATGTAAACTGTGCATCTTTCCCAGTTCAGAAGGAATCTTGGGACCCAAATTTGAATTATCCATTCTAAAATATGTATATATATATATGTGTGTGTATATATGTATGTGTGTATATATATATGTGTGTATGCCTTGATTCCTCTCTTTTTGGATATGTTTAATCACTGGGATGGACACCCTTATTTTTTTTTTCCATGCAGAGTCTTACCTGCAGCTCTCTCTTACCTGTGCACACATGGAGAGCTTTAGGGCCAGGGCAGTGAGATACAATGAGCGTGTCAGTACAACGGCTATAAACCAGAATAAATCTGCTCAGGGTGATGGAAAATCATTCACAGATCACTGGGGGGATCACACGTTGCTGCCCTAGACAGCCTTCCTACATGCCAGACAGACAGACAGGAGTAGGACATTTGCTCAGGAATAAGAAATGGAAAGACAGCACCCCAGCCTTTGAGTTCTAGCTCCTCTAAATCACATTCATATTGACTTGTTTAAAATACGGTGCAGGCAAAATCTGTTTCTCAAGAGTGACTTATGCTGGAGTTAAAAAACAGAAAGCAAATTTTGTCTGCCAGCCAAGGAAAACTTGGATTGGCTATTAAACCCAGGATTTTGTTGGCTAGCATTGTACCTGGTTACATGAAAGTGTGGGAGCTAATGCTTTCTAAAGCTATTTTTCCAGCCTTTCAGGTGCTCAGTCATATCCCCTACTGTGGCTGTTGAGCAAGACTCCCCTCCCCACCAGCCCTGCCCCTTCCAGTCAAACCCTCGTGCCTTGAGAAGCTCAGGAAAAGCACTTTTTGTCCTGCTTGTTTGTTTTTAAGTAAATATTGCTGTCTGTGTTGTTCTAGACAAAGGCTCTTTAAAACAATTTCACTGAACTGCAGAGGAGGGGGAGAAACCTGTTGACTGTAAACTTCCAACTGGCTTCATCTGCCAGAGGTGAGAAAGTGTCCCAGCAGGTGTGAATTCTCCTGGTTGTGTTGAGCAATAGGGAGCGGGAGCCAGAGCTGGAGTCACAGTCCAGCTTAGCCAAGGAGGATCCCTGTGTGCAGTGCAGCTCGGCTTCACCTTTGCAGGAGATCCGTGGGAAGGTGTTCTGGGATTATTGAGCTTGGAGAAGGTTCCAGGGAGAGGGAATTCCTAAAGGAGCTCCAAGAGAGCTGGAGAGGGACTTGGGAGCAGGAATGGGGTGACAGGACAAGAGGGAATGGCTTCCCAATGCCAGAGGGCAGGGTTAGATGGGATATTGGGAAGAAGTTCTTCTCTGTGAGGGTGGGGAGGCCCTGGCACAGGTTGCCCAGAGAAGCTGCCCCCATCCTTGGAAGAGTTTCAGGCCAGGTTGGACAGGGCTTGGAGCACCCTGGGCTAGTGGAAGGTGTCCCTGCCGTGGCAGGGGTTGGGATGAAATGATCTTTAAGATCCCTTCCAATCCAAGCTCTTCTGTCAGCCCTCCCTTGCTTTGGAGGGGCAGCATCAGTTGATGTGTGCAGGAGCCTCAGGAAGAACAAGTGATGGGAGATGTCCCTTGAACTGGTTAACTTTGAATTTTCTGAACGAGTGTTTTTATCTTTATATTGTTTATAAAGGTACTGAAAATATCTCCTATAGAGACCCCTGGAAAGAGCATTGAGGTGACCTCTCTCTTTCTGCACTGGTGGTGTTGGGCCTGTTTGGGCACATTTGTCTTCTCTGCTCTTAAACTTGTCCTCTGAAAAAGATTGTCCTGCCTCCTTGGTCCAGAGCTTGGGTGCCCTTATTGCAAATAAATTTCCCCTCATGTATAAAAATAACGTTCCTTCCACCACTTTGCACTGAGCCCTCATTTTCTGGAAGCCAACCTGCCACTGCAAGAGCAGGGAAAGTCCCTGGGAGCCCTGGCTTGTGCAGGACACCTGGGGCTGTGAGTGGGAGAGTGAGGGAGCTGCACTTCCCTGCCTGAATTGGAAATAATTCTGTGGGAGCTCTGAATTTCACTCCCATAGTGAAACAGTTGCCTTGCACTCCTGTGTGACAGCACACCTGGCATCAGGGTGGTCTGGGCTGAAGCACAGCTTTTGTTTTGCTGCAGTGTTGCAGGGAGGATGATGAAGGTCCGTCCAGTGTTCAGATGGCTGAGATGGTGATAGCTGGGGGGATTAGCAAAGTTTGGTTTGGTACTATGAACATACTGTTTATTTTGGGAAATTCAGCAACAAGCTGAAATGTTTGATTATCTAGTTTATCCCCTGGGCTAGGATTTGTTGATGAAATACAGGTTTCATCAAGGAGATGCTACAGGCAATACTTGAGATCAAAAGCCAGCTCCTGAATGCTGTTTGCTGAGGATCTGTGTTTTCATACAATGACAGAGCTATTTGCTGCCTTCTTCCCTGCCTGTCCTCTGCCAGCACTGAGGGTTTCCTTGAGTTCTGAGTGTGCAGGTGATGAAATTCTCTGAGATGGAGTGGGGCTGGTGGTGGGTTTCTCTTGGTGTGGTGTGTGTGGCCAGTGTTGAACCAGAGTCTGGTTTTGTGCAATGCAAGGCAGCGTTGCCCAGCTCCAGATCTCCAGAGCTCTGTGATCAGGGTGGGCTCTGTGTGTTCTGCCCAGCTCCAGATCTCCAGAGCTCTGTGATCAGGCTGGGATCTGTGTGTTCTGCCCAGCTCCAGATCTCCAGAGCTCTGTGATCAGGGTGGGCTCTGTGTGTTCTGCCCAGCTCCAGAGCTCTGTGATCAGGGTGGGATCTGTGTATTCTGCCCAGCTCCAGATCTCCAGAGCTCTGTGATCAGGCTGGGATCTGTGTGTTCTGCCCAGCTCCAGATCTCCAGAGCTCTGTGATCAGGCTGGGCTCTGTGTGTTCTGCCCAGCTCCAGATCTCCAGAGCTCTGTGATCAGGGTGGGATCTGTGTGTTCTGCCCAGCTCCAGATCTCCAGAGCTCTGTGATCAGGGTGGGATCTGTGTATTCTGCCCAGCTCCAGATCTCCAGAGCTCTGTGATCAGGGTGGGCTCTGTGTGTTCTGCACTGAGAGGGGAGCACTGATCTGGTGGTCTTGGCTTGGCCATTCCTAAAATAGTGGTCAATCAGATGGGTCCTGCCTCCCCACATCAGCTCAAAGGGCACAGCACTATCAAAAAATGAATGGTTTTTAGGGTGTACAGAATTGAGGCTCTGATTTAAACATGCAGTGAGGTTTTCTTTCCTGTTGTTGGCTGTTGGGTGAGGTCTGGGTGCCTGTTGGTGTTGCAGTTTCATGGGAGTTGTTGCCCACAGCTTTGATCCCTGTAGCCAGCTGCAATCACTCCCCAGAGCTTGGGGTTTTTTTTTTTTTGCTTTCCCTTTAAGGCCTCACCCCATGCACTGTGAAGGTGCCTGGGGCATGACAGTAGCCACAAAGCTTGTGAAACAGGCCAAGGAGAAATGACAAACATGTCCTTACTCAGCATCACACGTTGGCTGATCAGATGCTACTGCTCGTGTCAGCAGCCTCAGCTTCTCACAGAACTTTGGGGAAATTTGCCTGGCAAGGTACCCAGAGAATCCCCAGCATCAGACTGGAGCAAAGGTCAGACATTGGAATGGACATTGGTGGAGTCCCCATCCCTGGAGGGATTTGAAAGATGTGTGGATGTGGCACTTGAGGACAGGGTTTAATGGTGGCCTTGTCAGTGCTGGGTTAATGGCTGGACTGAATCTTAAGGATCTTTTCAAACCTAAATGATCCTTTAGGAGGAGGCTGGAAGATAAACCCCAGTGTGAAAGGCTGGGAGGCTTCTGGGAAGAAACACTGTGCAGAAGTCACAGCCCCATTCATCTGAATAACCCTAGAGGATTATTCAGATATGATTAAACTGCCCTGTTCGGGAAAAGGAGGTGGGTCTGGGTCCCCTCATCCCACCTGGAGCAGCCCACTTTGGAGGGCACTGCTATGGGAAAGGCACTGCAAGAGTGCTCTGATGTTACCAATGAATAATGCAGGAATGCTGAGCAAGCAGCACACGTATGGGAAGGATTTGGAAAGATGTTTTATCTTTAGAAGCAAGGACACTTCATTAATCTCCCTGAATAATGCCAAGCCATAAATTATATTGGTAATAGACACATCTACGTAATGAAAAGTACCTTCACTTGGTCTTTACATGAAAAGAGGTTGGAAGCAGCTGTGGTTTCAGGCAGCCCCATCATCTGGTAGAAACTGCTTGCTGAGAGTCAGGGATGGAAGGACCCAGCTGTGTCCAGAGCCACCTTTGTGTCCTGCCACATCATGGCTTGTGTCTCTTCCACAGCATCATGGAAAAGGAAAATCAAACAAAAAAAAAAAAGGTTAAGAAAATGGCTGGGATTTGCAGGGAACTTGCTTTGCTTCCTGCATCCAAAAATACTGAAACCAGCAGCCTGTGAAGTCCAGACCGCAACAGAATTTAGAGGCTGTGGTGCAAGTATCCAGGAAACTGGGTTTGTATGGGAAGGCCACGGGTCTGTAACCCAGTAATCCGCAGTACTGGGAGAGCTGGGAGTGGCTTTGCACTGCAGTGTGGTGGTTTGGCCAGGTTGGAGAAACAGACTTTTTATTTTAAGAGCTGGAGGGAAGAAAAACCTCCTTGAATGCAAGCTTTGCCCAGGACACAGCAGCTGCTGGGGCTTTGGGTACTTCTGATTCAGTGGGTTTACCCAGAAAGTGCCTCAAACAAAATAGAAGTAGTAGTGTTTTCAGAGGTTGTTTTGTTTTCATCCAACATTTGAATGTTGTTTTCCTCTCAAATCCCAAACCACCTATGACTCTCTGCTACTTTTGCATTCTTCTCCTCGGGTAGGTGGTTTTTGGTCATGGCTGAAAGGCATGAGTTGCTGCAGGAGCAATTTTGGCTGATGAGCACCTATGCTAACCTGAGCAGGGAGGCTCCCACTGCCATCAGCAGCGAATTCCAGTGAAACAGCAAGGCCAGCAATCCAGGGGAACTCCTGGATGTCACCCACCTGGAGGCAGGTGTGAGTCTCACGGAGATGACTCTGCACTGCCTTGTTCCTTGCACTAGTGAGGGTTGGGCTGGTTTGGGGTCGGGGATGGTTTTTTAAACCCAATTCTAATTTGTTTGGTGTCGTAGAAAATTATTGGGATACGGAGCAGTGGGAGATGTCAACCTTGATGCCAAGGAGGACAGCAGGGCTGGAAAAGCTCTGACTTTGCCACTCATCTTCCTCTTACAAGGTGTCCTGCCACACCCCCTAAAGGTGCAGGAAGCTTTAAACTCCTGTCAAAATCACTTGAAACACAGGAAAGGCCAGGCTGAGGATGAAGGGAAGGCTGGTGAGCTCCAGCCTTGCAGCTCCATGGCTTCCCGTGGGATCTGTCCATCTCTGCCAGCTCCTGCAAGGAGGAATCCTCACTGCTTGTGCTGAGCTCTTGGTGTGGTGGAGAAGAGACACTTGGAAGTCATGCAGGGAGTGAAAGTCCTCTGGGATACTGGGAGAAAATAAATTCTGTTCTGTTCTACTGCACTCTATTTTGCATTCAGCATCCTGATCCCATCTGGGCCGGGGTCAGTGACACAGGCGGGCACTGTGTGACACAGAGGGACAGGAGAGGGACAGCAGCAGTGCCAGCCCTGAGGTTCAGGCAGCTCCCTGGCAGCTGCATCCCAGGGAGAGCAGTGAGATGCTTCTCCCAGCCTTTGTGCTGCTGCCCTGGGAGCTGATCAGGTTTCACCCCGAAATAACTTCCTTCTGCAGACAGTGGTGGCTGTTATGAGGCCTGAAAGCTGAGCATGGCCTCACATTGGTTGCTTTATCAAGGCAGGAATTTACTGCATCTCTGATCTCTCCCCAAAAACTGTTTTCCAAGTTTTTTCCCAGCGGTATGTGGTGTGAGTGGGAAGCCAGGGCTTCTCACCACCTTTGCCAGCTCCTCCCTGTGCTGCTGGGAGCTGGTCCTGCTGAAGCTGGGGCACTTTCATGCTCTGAACCAATTGTCACAGCATCTGATGGAGAAGCATCTCTGGGAATCACACTCCTTCCTGCTGTGTTTGCGTATAAACCCCTCAGTGTTTGCTTTGCAGCTTTCCTTGTCACACATTGAGAGCTGCAGTTGCTGTCCTGTGTCTGTATGTGCATATTCCAAAGGGGCTGTGCAAGGTGGCAGGGCAGGGAATTTGTTCCTGGTGCCCAGTTTTCTGCCTTTAACAAGTCCCTTGCTGTTTTGCTGCTTGTGAAGTGGCCCAGAAGAGGAGCAGAGGCTTTGCAAGCATTACCTGTGTGAGTGCCTGTCTTTAACAGATTGCCAGAGAGCTGCAGCCTCCAATTCCCCTCTGCTTGAGACGTTTCCCTTCCAAATACCAGGAGGAGACACAGTGGGAAAGTGGAGGTGGCAGAGGAGAACTCAGAGTTGTGTAAAACCCCAAATCCTGTATTTTCCCTTCACTTTCCAACCACAAAAAGAGGAGTGGAAACCTGAAGTGTTTGAGCAGTTGCAGGAATCCTTTTGAGCTGGGGGCTTCACTTTTCCTGTGGGGAGCTGGGATGTAAACCTCCCTCTGCCACAGAGGTTGCAGATGTAGTGCTGAGTGGGGTGATGCTGTTGCTGCATCATGACATAGAAAAGCCTTGCCCAGGCTCTTCTGTGTTGGGTGGGTGCAGTTTGCACCTCTCCAGACAGGGTCTGAATTGCTGGAGGTATCCAGCAATCAGGCCTTTCTGCAGGATTTGCCTGCAGCAGAGCCCAGCTGCATGGAACTGCACGAGGATGGAAAGGAATGAAAATAGAATAGAATAGAATAGAATAGAATAGAATAGAATAGAATAGAATGTTTCAGTTGGAAGGACAAGCAATGGAGTAATGGCTTTAAAGTAAAAGAAGTTTGGATTAGATAATAGGAAGAATTTCCTTCTAGTGAGGGTGATGAGGCACTGGGACAGGGTACCCAGAGAAGCTGTGGCTGCCCTGTCCCTGAAAGCATCCAAGGCCAGGTTGGACAGGGTTTGGAGCACCCTGGACTAGTGGAAGGTGTCCCTGCCCATGGCAGGGGTGGAACTGGATGTTCATTAATGTCCCCTTCAACCCAAACCAGTCGGTGAATCTGTGATTTCTTTACCAAGTCCGTGGTCAAACACAGGAACTGGCTTCCCAGAGAGGTGACTGATGCCCCAAACCTGTCAGGGTTGAAAAGGCAGCTGGACAATTCCCTTAACAATATTCTTTTAATTTTTATCATCCCTGAATGGATCAGGCTGTTGGACCCCAGCCAGTGTTGTGCATCTCTCTGAATTTAGTGGATTTCTGCACATTTGTTGCTGTGTTGCTGTCAGTTGGCTCAGAGCCACTCGAGGCTTCAATTAGCTGGAATCAGTAGCCTGGAGGGTGAGAGAGGGGTCGTCAGCTTCCAGAAATCCTGTCACTCCTACTGTTCATCTCTTCTGAGTTGTGGAGGTTGAATCCTTCCCTGTGAGTAACTGCAGTGTGTTGCTGCTCTTCAGAGGAAAACAGGATGCAGGGAAGGGAATTTTCTTCTGCAGGGAGGTCTATTCCTGCACAAAAATACAAGATTTTCATTCTGTTGGAAGTTTCTTCCCAAATATTATGGAGTTTGGTCAAGAAAATGGAATCTCAAATTCTCCTTGTGGCTTTTCTGATAGCTGAAAACAGATATTTTAGCCAGACAAGGGCAGGGGGGTGATTTTGGTTTAGTGAAAACTTGAATTAGTTGGGAAAGCTTTTCATGTTTCAGGCACTAACAAGTGTCAAACTCAATATTGCTCAGAGCTGGGGCAGGAGTTGGGTTCCTCAGCATATTTGTGGTGCATTTGGTGGGAATCAGCAATTATGGGAGAGGAACCAGGCAGTGGGAATGTGTAACTGCCAGGACCTGTGTTCTTTGTCCTTTAAGTTCAGTGTCCACATTTACCCATTTTATGTGTTCTCAGTGGAAAGGGATCATGGAAAAAAAGCTGTGACTGGGACACAACATTTTAGCCCCCCCAGAACGAATCTTTACAGCTCCTAGGATGTTTTTGTGAAATATCAATAAAAACTGGGTGAACAGAGGTTTTATTCTGAAGGAACAACGTCGCTCTTTGTTTTGAGGTCCTGCAGCGCTTCATGGGTATATGAGCAACAAAATGTGAGGCCGGGAATAAAGGAAAGACAAGCCAGCTGCTGCAGGCAGCAGTGCAGCACACGAATTCCACAGGGAAAGGTGAATTACCCAGGGAAAGGTGTATTTTAACCTTAGGAGTGCTTGTACAGCTGGGAAAAGCACAGGGAGTCAGCTGAGTGCTGCTGCTCTGGTCCGAGCTGGGGACAGCCAGCTCTTTGTGTCACTTTTTGTGGGAGTTTCCTAAAAAAAGAGGAGTTCCGCTTTGCTTTGAATGTCTCTGTAGTAGATGCAGAGATTTTCCCATCCTCCCTGAGTCAGCCCCAGCTCTCCCCTCCCTCCTCTTTGACGTTGGCTCTTCAGGGCAGGATCAAAGGGGTGAAATGAGAAAATCTCCTCCTCGCAGTGACTCATCACTGGCTTTGGTCAAGTGCTTTGCTCTGGGCGATGTGAGCAGCAGAAAGGGGAGGGGAGGGATGGCTGCATCCCCTGATTCCTCCTGGGAATTCACCCCAGCGTGGGGGTGAAGCTGCTTGTCCTGGCTTCCCAGCCCAGCTAGTGGAGTTTTCTGTACGTCATGCCTTCAAGGCAAAGCAAAATGGGTCACTTTTTACCCAGGCGGGAAATCCTGTCAAATCTGAGATCTGATCAGATCCATTAAGTTACTTTTCCTTTCATTTTCTGCAGAGAATTTGAAGCAATGAACAGCCAGGTGTTTCCCTAGGCTCCTGCAGGGCAGAGAGTTGTGGCCAGCCAAAGCCAAGGCTTGATTTTAATACCTCAAGCATTGCACAGAAATTTTCTTCTTGGAAGCCCCGGGTATGATCTCCCTATGAGGGGCTTGGCAGCATAACAGGCTCTTGCCCTTCAGCCTTTGGGGTGCATACAGTGAGGGGGCTCCCCTGTATTGATGTTCTCTGGTGTCTAACACTGATTTCCAGTAATAGGCTCCACATCCTGTAGCTCCTGGAGGTTCATAACAGAGCTGAGAACTGGTTCAGACCTCAGACTGAGCCACAACCTTCCTCATCTTTTAAAAAAAAAACAGACAAATTTTGGTAGAACTGCACAAGCTTTGCACAACCTGGATTTGTACAAAGCTGATTGATTCTGGAAGGGATTACCTGGAACTGTTCTTCCCACCTGTCTCAGACACTTGTGAAACTCTTAAAAAAAAAAGGAAAATCAGTGATTTTTGTGGCTGGTAGATGCACAGATTCAGCCTGTCAGCTCACCCTGCCTGTGTCCCCACAAGCAGCCTGGGATGCCTTTGACTGGAGGACACACATTTATCCCAGGAGATGGATCCAACATCCACCCCAAGAGATGGGCTGAGGCCCTGCCATGGTGGGGTAGCCCATGGCCTTGCTGTGCTCTCCGGGCTTATCCATGTGCAGCTTTGGCTGGGAGCACCCATATGGTCACCCCAGCCAGAAGCATTTCTTTCAGCATTTTTGTGCAGTGTTTTGCTAATTACTGTTTTCCATAATTGTGACAGTGACTTTCATTCATAGCACTTAGATGTGTATAAAAGCAGAACTTTCCTCAAAACTCCCTTTTTGTCCAGGCATCGCTTAATACGTGGAAATTACATTATTGGCTGCTGTGGTTCCAGCATTTATTTTTATTTTTACCATTTCCATGTCTGCTGTGGGAAAGGAAGCAAGGGTAGCAGTCCTCAGCATCCAAAGATAGGAACCACTTTGTTTCAGCTTTACTTTGGCCGTGTTGAATTTTGCTGAGCACGTCTTGGCCGAGCTCCAGGATGCTGGACCAAGCCCACCATATTCAGAGAGAAGTGAATAATTACTACTTTGTGGTGGCAACACGGGGAGGAAGGAAAAAAGTGTTTGCAAAGTGCTTTGAAGATAATGACACCCCCAATTTGACGAGTGACAGCAGGGCAGAACATCCTCTAGATAGCTCGTTAATGCCTGGTGATTAGAGGACCAGACAAGGAGCACTGTTCCCAACAGTGCCTGGTTTGGACTTCCTTTAAGGAGGGAGTGGTGAAAGGGAGGGCTCAGCCAAAAATAAACGAGCATCTCAAAGGCAGATGGTCCTATTCACAGACCTAAAATTACACCAGTGGAGGGCCAGGCAGGATGAAAGGAATTAGCATCTGGTGGTGAAGGGTGGGCAGTGTCACTGAGGGTGGGTGACCAGATGGCCCAGGCACAGTCGGATGTCCTCCTGCCTCCTGCAGGCACTTGCAGCCTTTCCCCACTTGTAGACCTCAATATATTATTTTTATAGTTTGTTGTTTGGTTGTTTGTTTTGTTGTTTGTTTTTTTTTTCCTGGGGAGGTGCAGATTCCTCCAGAGCAAATGTAGGCTTTACTGGCAGGAGGCTCAAGTCTCGCAGTTCCCTTTTATGGACCTGTTCACACCCTGCTCCTGCAGCCACAGCAGGCTGGAGTGAGGAGTGCTGAGAAGCCTTCAGCTCAGCCTGGAACCTTCCCAGAGCACAGCCCTGGGGATAATCCCAGGGACAGGCACACCCAGCCTGAAGGGAAGTCCAGAAAAGTTGAAGCACCCAGATTCCAAATTTTTGTGAAAGTAATCACCTGATTTCCTCTCGTGGGAGAGGATTCACCTTGTAGCTGAAGTGAGGTGCAATGGCCTCACGGCTGGTTGTGGCCACTCTTGGATGCTTGGGGTACTGTCCTCCTGCTTCCCAGGTGGATCATACAATCACCAGGGTCATACAATCTCCAACCCTGTCCAACCTGAACTGGGACGCTTCCAGGGATCCAGGGGCAGCCACAGCTGCTCTGGGCACCCTGTGCCAGGGCCTGCCCACCCTCACAGCCAGGAATTCCTTCCCAATATCCCATCTAGCCCTGCTCCTGACAGTGGGAAGTCGCTCCCCATTGTCTTGTCCCTCCGTCCCTTGTCCCAGGCCCCTCTCCAGCTCTCCTGGAGCCCCTTTAGGCACTGGTGGAGGCTCTAAGGTTTCCCTGGAGCCTTCTCCTCTCCCCTTGAGCACCCCCAGCTCTCCCAGCCTGGCTCCGGAGCAGAGGGGCTCCAGCCCTGAGAGCATCTCTGTGGTCTCCTCTGGACTCATTTCAGCAGCTCCGTGTCCTTCCTGTGTTGGGGTTCCCGGAGCTGGATGCCAGACTCCACGTGGGATCTCCCCAGAGCAGATCAGAGGAACAACACTCACCAGGTGATCCCCCAGCAGCACTTTGGAGGGTGCCAGCTCGTGTTCTCAGGTTTGTTTTCCCTTCTTAGCTGGAGCACCAAAAGCCTTTTGGAAACAGTACTGCGATTCCCAGTCCAGGTTAAAATGACCTTTTTTAGCTTATTCCTCCCCCTCACATTGTTTCTTTGGGCTTGAAGGAGGGCAGTGACCTGTTTCATGGCGCAGCCCCACGGAAGGGTTGTGTTGAAGGGGTAGGATGCAGAGCCTGGTGCTCATCCTGGCATGAGGGGAAACCCTGGCACCCCGTTCCCTGTGGGTCACTCCAAGTGCATTCCTATAACGTGACTTCAGACAGCATTTCAGAACTCATGAGGTTTAAAGCACTGTTGCAATGCAAGAGCAAACCTGAGAACTGAGATTTAAATTTGGGGGGGAGATTTGGGGAGGGATTAGATTTGGTTCAGGGTTTCTCAATGTTAACTCTCCAATATCTCCAAACCATTGTGCAAAGATCAGGACAGAAATCTCTGGAAGACGCCGCTGGCTGGGTGGGAGGGGGGTTGCCTTGCTACGTAGCCACGTTTATTTTCATTTCACTTTTGAGCTGGTATTCCAGGAAAGCCCATTAAAATCTGGCAGCAGGCTGCTGGGGAGCAGCTTGCTGGAGGAGCCACGCCGAGGGTTGGGGATGACTGATGGTGCGAGGTGTCAGTGCAGAGGAGGGGAAAGGGGGATGTTCTCACTCGGCTGAACTTCCTTCCTTTGTGTTTCCTATTAAGCTGAGGGAGCCACGCTGATGCTGCTGCTTTTGCAGCCTTCCAAGCTCCCATTTAATTGTGGATGATTTCATCCCGGCCCTTTTCATGCTGAAGCCAGTGGCCTGCGTCATGCAACAGTGAATTTAGGCAGATTTTATTTGCATGTGAGTCATTGAGCTTTTCCAGCTGAATGTCACCAACTTGGAATTTTTGTCTGATTTTGTTGTTGGTTTTGTCTCTTGGTGTTTTTCCACCGGTCCTTTTTTCCCTGCCCTTTGCTGCCTGCGCCCCCTCGTCCCTCCACAACCATCCCCCCCACCCAGAAAAAAATAGGAAAAGACTAAATGGGAGTTTGAGTTGGCAGTGCAAAAGGACAGGATTAGGAATGTTCGGGGAGAGGGGGGGAAAAAGGATGCTTTATGTCGCTGGGAGGGAAGGACCAGAGCCAAGTCAAATTGAGGGCTCTAATTTGGGAGTGGTGTTATTACAGGTCAGAGGGAGTCAGTTACTGGCTAAATTGGGAGATTTGTCACATGCCAGGGCTGGAAATGCTGCTCACATGGCTGGGGCACACAGGCTCCTGGGCAACTCGGTTTGATTTTGTTGACAACGTTTTAAAAAAAATTAAAAAATAAAAAAACCCTTGTTTATTTTCCCTCAAATATAGGCTCTGTAGCAGCGTCCCTCTGCCTCCACTGCCGGCTCATCCTGGCCCTCGCTGCCCTTTGCACAGAGAAGTTTATAAATAGAGCAACTCCTCCATTATGTGCAGCTTCAGTCTCTTTATTTTTATACTGGAATCTGTTCAATGATTAACAGTTTAAACCATGTGCTGTATATCAATACCTTGCATACCCTTCATAACTTATTTTTAGTATTATTTTTCCCCCTTCTAAATCCTTTATCCATTTTAGGCAACACCGTTATGACATTCAGATAATTTTTTTATATATTTATTTGAGCCTTTGAAGGAACTTATCTGCATTTCAATTAAGCTTTTGGTAAAAGGCTTTTTGCAATTGAAATTAAGAAGTCAGAGGAGTATTTCCTCCATGCCTGTGGTCGTGCCTGTAGTCTCCTCACTGAAAGTCAGGAAGATTTGGGTGTTTTTATGGATTAAGCTCAAAAAAGAGATACAGAAATTGCATGTTTTATTTCTTTGCCTTCCTGCACCCTAGGAAATTCCACTGAAAATCGGGATTTGAGGGCGTGTGGAGGCATGTGAGCAAAATAACCCTGGTGAAAGTGAAAGCAGGCAGTGAACTCATTTCCCACCTGTACCCCAGGTCCCAGAAGCAGCAGAACCAGCAGCGCTTTCCTGTGGCTGAGCTCACGGGCTCCAGGGAGCGATGGGGCTTCTGGAAGCAATCTGCAGCTCCTGTTTAATTATGCTTTTAATCCTTGCTGACCCATGCCACTGCTGTGGGCCGGGCTCTGCGGGCCGGCTGAGCTCAGCTGGCTTTGCACAGCAGCCAACAAAAGCCACTTGACCCAGGATCTCGCCGGGATATCTTCGTCCATCAGACCTGGCACGGCTGCTCTGATATTCCTGTCTCCTCATTGCCTGCACAAGGGCTGATGGATTCCACTCTGCTCTCCACAGGGGATGTGGTTTCCGTGTCATTTCTGCTGTGGGAGCCTTCTCAACCCACCGTGGATGGTGCTCCTGCTTTCTCCTGCTCTTCTGCCCTGGCTGGCAGAGGTGGAGGGACACCTCACCTGACAGTGTCCACAGTGCTGGTGGGGCTTCTGCACCTTTGCATGCTGTCTGTGGTCAAGTGGGACCCTGGCACTATTTTCCTTGGCTTCCCAAAGTCCATCCTCCCCATCTGAGGTTTGGGAACAGGATGCCTGTGATGCCCAGGGGCTTGGGTGCTCCAGGGAGTGAAGGAAAACTGGCACTGGGCATTCTTGACCAATGTCAGGTTGGATTCACTCTTCAGGACAGCTTCTGTAGGAGGTTGGTTGATTTGTCTGCCAAGCATCTGTCCTCCTCCTGACCTTGGGTGAGAAGCTGGAGGTGGTACCTCGTCCTGCTTGATGTCCCCCCTGGCTCTGAGCTCTTATTTGTGACACTGAACCATTCCCCATGTTTCTCTCTCCGAGCACTGAGCGCCTGTTGGATTTTCACTCTTATCTCCCGACCATTGGCGCTGCTGCCATCAATGTAGACATCACTCCACGCTGGCTGGACTGTGGATTGGGGAATCAGTGAAGCAGATTCCTCTTTCCCAAGGTGTTCTCTGTGCCGGGGCTGGCCACGTTGTGTTGAGAAGCTCGAATGCCATCATTCATGTGGTGTAGATTCCCTTGGCACCCGTGGGGCTTTTGATAAGGTTTCCCAGCGTGTCATCTTTGCTCTGAGTCAGTGAAATGCTCTCAGCATTGGAAATCTCTGCACTAAATTAAAGTCCTGTTGCTAGGGAGTGTTGTGATAATACAGGGTTTTATGCTCTGTAGCAAAAGTGTGCAACAGTACAGCCTAGAAAACAAATCCATAAAACCTCCCGTCGGATGCACAGTGTGAAAATCGACTGTACTTCAGCTCAGTATTTAATATGTCATGGAAAAAGGCTCCCTCTCCTCCTGAATTTCCTGAAAGTCTGCTTTGGGCTGAAAACTGTAGTGGCTGGAGCCAATTTAGAGAAGGAAAAATCCCTGCTCTTGTTGCTGTCTGCAGAAGCTCCTTAATGATCGTGCCATGCAATTCTCCAGTGCTAAAAATACATCGCTTCTGGGTTTGTACAAACAGCCTCCTAATGACTGGAGCTCTGGCAAGCTCAGGAGGCAGAGGGGGAAAACAGTGGCAAAAATATGAAAATCTTACTCATTTCTACTCACAGTGGAGCTGGGCTCTTATGTCCTTGTGGATCTCAGTGGGAGTTGAGGGATGTTTTGGTGAGAAATATTCCAGTTTGCTCTGCATCTGACCAAAATGCTGGGCATTCTGCTCCCCTTTGGAGTTTACAGATTGGGTGCAGGGTGGTGAGCTGCTCTGTCTGCTGGTGGGGTTTCATCAGCCTGTTTGGAGTGACAGGATGGGAAGATCTGATCCAGGCTTGTCCTCGAGCCTGGCTTCAGTGCTGAAATTCCCAGCTCCTGCTAGCACTTGATGGGGCTGCTGTTGCTTTGGAGAACATAATGGAGAGGGGAGCTGCCAGTGACAGACAGCTGAACTCTCTGCCCAAGGAGAGCTGCCTTTAAAAGGGCAACAAGCCGAGTAGGGCTTGCATCTTATCCCACACAGGGGTTTTGGAGACAGGAGAAAGCCTTGTTTGCTTTCCCCAGAACTTACATGTCACCTGCCCCTTGCCTGGTGTCCCAAGAAGAAATGTGAGAAATTGTTGAAAGAATTGCCCAGAGAAGCTGTGGCTGCCCCATTCCTGAAGTGTTTAAGGCCAAGTTGGATGTGGTTTGGAGCAACCTGGTCTAGTAGAAGCTGCCCTTGCCCATGGCAGGGGGTTGGAACTGGGTGGTCTCGAAGGTCCCTTCCAACCCAAACCATTCCAGAATTCCATGAAACTGGCTGTTCTTCCAAAACAAAGTGCAGAAGCCCATGTGCCTCTTGCCACCCAGCTGTGCTGACAAACCCATCCCTCGTGCCTTGGCCCTGGGTGGTGAAGGACTCACCTGTTGCACACAGGGGAACGTTGGGAGCCATTGCAGGAAGATTATCTCTTTGGAACATAATTGGTTTTGGTGGTTAAATATTCACTGCTGCATTTAACAAGGAATATTATGTAATTAATTTACATGGAGCTCCTTAATCTTGGTAATTAGGAATGGAGGAGATGCTCCTTCATGAATTCTTCTGTGCTCTTGTCAGTGCTGAACCGCGGAATCACAGATTGGTTTGGGCTGGAAGGCACCTTAAAGATCAGCTCATCCCAACCCCTTGCCATGGGCAGGGACACCTCCCACTAGACCAGATTGCTCCCAAGTCTGGCCTTAAATCCTCTCTGTGTTCAGAAACACTTTGCTTTTCATGGTTACGTGGCTCTTGCCTTTGTTTTTCCAAGGAACAAGTGTTGCCTGCAGTGGGGATTTCTCAGGCCACCACCTTTTGTGGGATGTGCTGTCCCACGTTGCTCCATTGCTCCATTTCTTTGCCTCTCTTCCCTGCATCCACTCTGGTCTGTTCACCTCCCCTCCCCCTTGGACCTTCTCTGCAGCAGCCGCTGGGGTGGAAAAGAAACATTAAGTACTTTCCTAATGTATTTTTAGCCTCTTAGAGTGTGATGTAGCTGCTGGAAACACGGAGGGGAGCCAGCACCATGTGAACCCAGAGGTTGCTGCACATCACTAGCAGATTTTCCGTCTGCTCCCTGGCACCACCACGGAGCCAGGGTGTGAGGTGGGATGTGGCTGCTGGAGAAGGGAACTGATGTCTGTCTGTCCCTCTCCTTGTGGGTGCTGGTGGACCAAAGGTCCACCTGTCCTTCAGAGAGGTTTTCCACCCTTGAATCTGCCCAGGAAAGGAAAGTGACCAGTCAGGGAAAGGGGAATTGTGTGGTTGCCTTTTTATATCTCATTATAGACCAAAGATGCTGGGGTGGCACTGAGTGTGTTGGACCTGGAGGTTCAAAGCCTCCAGGGAGATTGGGTACTGTGGGAGGGGAAGTGCAGAGCCCTTAACCCCACACACAGCAGTCCCCAAGCCCTCCTGCTGTCCTGGGCTTTTTTGCAGGCTGTTCCCAGCTCCTACCAAAGCCTTGTTCCAAGGCAAGAGCTTCACCAGTGCCTCCCAGTTCCCCCCCAAGTTGGGCTGTTAGACCTGAATGGAAGGGAGTGACAGCAAAAAGCCAGCCACGGGGGTTTATGGGCTTTTCCTCTGTCAGATCCCACATTATCCACTGGGGTGAGTGGTTTTGGTGACCTGTGAGGAAGCTGCTCCCAGGATGCAGCACCGGGAGCCACTGGAGGTGCCAGGCAGCCGTGGGTCCAGCAGGCACAGTGCTGCTTGGCTCAGCTCCTGCTGCCTCCAGACGTGTGGCATTAGGTCCTCCCACCCCGCTGAAGTCAGTGCTGGCACAGGCATAAATCCAGACCTGGAGCAGGGGGGGCTCAGAGCAGGCTCTGAGCTCTCCCTGGAGCCTGCTCCTCTCCAGGTGAGCACCCCCAGCTCTCCCAGCCTGGCTCCAGAGCAGAGGGGCTCCAGCCCTCAGAGCATCTCCATGGCCTCCTCTGGACACTTCACTTGGCTTGTGCTTCACTGTGAAATAAGTTGGATATAGTAACAGGAGGAGAACCCAATTTCTGCTTTCAAAATGAAATGGTTTATCTTGGATGGGTTTGGTTGTTTTTTGGGTTCCTTGTTGGGATTTACGCCGCAGCCTCATGGACGTGGAGCTGCTTGGAAGCATCACAGGTGTCTTCTCCCCTGTGTTGGCTGTGGTGTTGCATCAGTCTTGGGGGGCTGAGGAGCAGGATTCAGGTTCAGCAGCGTTTCAGTGCTGCCTCTCTGCCTGCTGCACTTGGCAGGTCGGCAGTAATGTTTATCATTGAGATGTTTTTCCTTTTAATTAGCGTCGGTTGCAATAACGAGGAGGCACATGCTGAAATTCTGATTATTTGGCCTCTGGTGGAGGGAGAAGGCTGCCAGGTTTAACAGTGGAGGTATTGATGTGCTCTGGATGGGGTACAGAGTGTTTCCAATGGGGTTTTCGCTTTGTTTTCCTTCATGTTGGCCTTTTGAGTGAGGCTGATTTATGAAGGGAATGATGTAAAATTGCCCAAACAAAGTATTGTGACTGGGTCAACGTGCAGGTGCTAATTACTGCAAATAATAATTTAAATCCCTTCAGCTGGAAACACTTTGTGCTTCACCTTCAGTCGAGCTGCTGCAGCAGGAGCCAGGGCAGAGGTTTGTGTCTGCAGTACTGTTGGAGAGTGGATTTCTGTGATGGATGGTGAGGAGCTGGACCATCTCACAGACCAGTAATAAACCCACTTGTGGGAAGGCTGGGACTGGCAGCAACCTGCCCTTGGTTGATACACTTGGTACAAATTCAGACTTGTGGGTGAAATCTCTTGATTTTATTTTTGCTCCTCTGCTTTATCTTTGCAGCAAACTGCCCTGTGTGAGGTGGGGTGTGGTTTCTCCACCCCACTCATAGAATCACTGAATGGTTTGGGTTGGGAGGAACCTTAAAGATCATCTAGTTCAGAAGCATGAAAGCGTAAAACGAGATAAATTCAACTGGAAATGAGGGCAAACAGAAGTGCTTGGGAACAACTAGCCTAGAATTCAGGTTTGTCTGATGATGGTCACTCACTGGGAGATGATGTTGTGGCCAAGCTCAGGTTGTTGGGCTGTGTTCATATGCAGGGTCAGGCTTCTTGACCCCTTTTGCCCTGGTGAAGGCATCCAGGTAGCTGGAATAGGTGTGAGATCCCAAGGCTGACTGGAGATGACCTCATTTACCATAGATTTGGGGGATTTTGATGGAAATGCAGCATCTCCTATGGATGTGTGGAGAAGCTGGTGGGTGGTGATGTGTTGCTGGGTCTTTGCACAGCAGGATGAGTCCAGGTGCTGATTTTTCTGCCTCTGGCTATGAAAAGTGGGTGCCCTCCACAAAGCTCTGCCCATCACCCAGATTCAGTTTCGCATTCGTAATCCAGGAAACGGCGAACAATGGGAACCACTTCTGGGAGCTGCTGAGGAAGCCTCTTGAAAAACCTTCCTGCAAACCCAGAAATAGCCATCTCTTGCTCTGTGGCCACTGATTCTAGGCTCACTGGAAGCAGTTGCCAGCTGCCTAAGCATGGATTGGATTTCTCTTTTGCTGTTGGCCATCCAAGACATGAAAACCTCGGTGTTGTCCATCCCCAAAAAGGCTTGGTTGCCATCTGGGAGCACCCAGTTCCTCTCTCCAGTCCCTAATGCTGCAGTATGTCACTTTACAAGATCAAGGATCCCAACCTAAACTTTTAGTACAAGTTCCTGTTTTTTCTCCCCGAATACATCTGAGAGTGCAATTTATTTCAGCCCTTCTGGGAAGGTGCTTGGAGGGTGGCATTCAGATTTGAGCATCTGGTTAATGGCTGGACTCAATGATCTCAGAGGTCTTTTCCAACCTTAATGAACCTAAGAATCCCTCTCTTAGTCATTTCTTGCGTGGGCAAATTATCTGAATGGGCTTTTGAGAACTTTTTATGGAAAACTGAAAACAAGGGCATAATAAAACAGTAATTTAAGAGCAATTTGCTGACAACTGGAGGCCTTAAGTGCACTGACTTAGCATTGAGGGGCAATGATACCAAACCTCCTGTGTGAATGTCCTCTTTGTTACTGGGAAGATCCTTGGGCAGTTTTTAAAACACTTTTAGTCTTTAAATTGGTGTCCTTGTTGCTCAGGATAAGCTGTTGTCTGTTTCAGAAGTTACACATCACTCATCTCACTCGCTTCACCAAAATTGCAATCAGCAAATTCATGGAACCTTGGCATGGTTTGGTTTGGAAGGGACCTTAAAGACCACCTCATTCCAACCCCCTGCCATGGCAGGGACACTTTCCACTGTCCCAGGCTGCTTCAATCCCTTTCCAACCTGACCTTGGACACTTCCAGGGATCCAGGGGCATCCACAGCTTCTCTGGGTACCCTGTGCCAGGGCCTGCCCACCCTCACAGCCAGGAATTCCTTCCCAATCTCCCATCCATCCCTGCCCTCTGGCACTGGGAGCCTTTCCCTGGGTCCTGTCCCTCCAGGCCTTGTCCCCAGTCCCTCTCCAGCTCTCTGGAGCCCCTTCAGGCCCTGCCAGGGGCTCTGAGCTCTCCCTGGAGCCTTCTCCTCTCCAGGGGAACATTCTCAGCTCTCCCAGCCTGGCTCCAGAGCAGAGGGGCTCCAGCCCTCGGAGCATCTCCATGGCCTCCTCTGGACACTTCACTTGGCTTGTGCTTCACTGTGAAATAAGTTGGATATAGTAACAGGAGGAGAACCTAATTTCTGCTTTCAAATTGAAACGGTTTGTCTTGGATGGGTTTGGTTGTTTTTTGGATTCCTTCAAGTGCTTGAGAGTTACTTGGCATTATTGTTGTTCCTTGAAAACATGTCACCTGGTGAGACCCACACGTTCTTCTCCTGTGCTCACAGCTGCTCTTGGCCGTCCCTCTCAGCGGGGGTGGTTTTAAACTGGAATCTTCTGACCCAGAAGTCTGTTCACAAAAACCAAAACTAGAATTAAACCCCTGCAGTTTGGCCCTTAAGGGTTTGTAAATGCAGGCACCAGTGTGCTACTCGTGTTGTTTTTTGCAGGGACTGTGTCTGTGTGTCTGTCCTGCCTTTGTCCATCTGGTCTGGCTTTACATTTGGAAAACTGTGACTGTTCCCAGGAGCCTTCTGGAGGTTGAAATAACCCCTTCATCCCTCAGGAGGCAGGTTCAGAGTCAAGGCAGGAAGGTCCCTCGTGCAGTGCAGCGTTAGGGGTGGATCCATCACCACTGGACGTGGTGGCAATTAACAGTTTGCAGAGATCCAGCAGTGATTAAACAGATTTGTGACAGAGAAATCCCTTAATAGCTTAATAAATTTACAATCTTCACCTCTTTTTCCAGCCAGAAGCCCCAGTTTTGGGGATGGTGTTGGTCCTATTCATAGCACAAGCACAGGTTTCAGTCTTGGAAGCAGGACCCGGCTATATTTGGAGCTGGATTTATCCAGGCATGCTGCACATGCATCAGCTGGGCTGTCTAGCAGCAAAATCCTGTCAGTTAAGTAATCCTTCAGTAGAAGGTAGTTTTCACATCCCACCTTCATTCAGCTTCCCATCCAAGAAAATGTCCCATAATAAAAACTGGGATTTTCTGCTTCAGGGGTAGCAGCAGCTCCCATCCCTTCCCAGTGCAGGGCTGGTCAGTTGTTATCTTACCTCATCTCCAAGAGGAGATGGCAGTTGAGTGGCAGCAGTGGGTAGGACAGGGATTTTGGGGGATTTCAAGGCAGCAAGGGGGGGATTCTCGAGCTCTCTCTGTGCTCAGATTTGCCGGTAGCTGTGACATTCCACAGAGCAGTGAAATCCTCGTGATGGGAGGCACCAGGCATCCCTGAAGCAGCATCCAGGGGAGCTAATGAGGCTGTCATGTGATTAGTGCCTGTGACCCACCACAGGTATCATGTCAGGACCCTGGGATGTGGGATCCCAAAACACAGCCTAATCTCAGCTGCCCCGGAGTGCTTGTTCTGGCAATGAAGGATGAGATATCCCAGATGGCCAGGAGTGCATGGGAGCAGGTGAGGGGCTGAAGGGGGGGCTCCTGTGTTCAGGGGGAGTGTGGAGAGGGGCTCTGGGGTGTTGCCAGCCCCTCTCCCCCTGCCCAAGGCAGCTCCAGCTCTGCCTCTCCTGCACTGCCCTCTCCAGATCCCTCTGTTTTCTGGCAGATAGGATTAAGCCTGACCTTCCGCCCCATCTCAGAGAGAGCCAAACCTCTTTCAGATCTAATTATTTTCCATTTTTGTTTAATTGTGCACATCCTGCTGCTGGCTGAGAAGGAGACCAGCTCCTGCCTGGGCCGGGGCACCCAGCCCTTCATCAGCCACAGGCTTCTGGGTCAGTGCTCCACCATTTTGGGCCGTGGTGTAAACCCCCAAATCTCTTGGAGGTCCAAGGCAAAGTTCCCGAGAAGCAGCTCTGGCGCCATCCTGTGTTTCCCCAGTGGGGACCTTCATGCTCAGCTCTCCCCCGTGTGAGGAGGAGGAGCCCAGCCACAGCCACCTGCCTTCCTCCTCCTCCTCCTCTTCTGCACCCAGTTTACACCAGACTCGGCTTTCTCTACATGTATTTTGCTCCCGTTTTAAGTGGCACCAATTTCTTTGAGCAGCGCATTGCAGGCCTTTTTTTTCAAATGATCTTTGATTTCTCAGTTTATCTGAGCTGCTACAGGGTCCCAGCTGGTGCCAGGCTGGGGTTTGGCTGTGCCAGCCTGAACGTGCTGCTGAACCACCACGAGAGCGATGATAAAATATCGGGGTGTGACATCCTTCTCTGCAGGAGGATGGGAGAAAATAAGACATGTTTTCAACTCACCAGGCAGCTGACTAAGAGAGAGGGGACAGATAAATCAGATTCATCCCAACAGGAAGCCTTGCCTGGAGCAGGGACATCTGCATATAGAAAATATGGATATGCACTGGTGAGCCTTGAGTCCCACTACACTCGTGTACCCTTTACAGCATCGCTTATGCTGAGTGTTGCCCTCCCAAATCCCATTTTTTTAGCAGCAAAACAAACCTCACAGCATTCCCACGGGCACAGGAGCACACCCAGAGTACCAGAAGTCCCCTCTGCTGCAATACAGCAGTTCTTTCTCCACCAGAGCTGTGCCACGTCGTGTCCCTAGCTCCTTTCTGCACAGGACAGCTCGGGCATGCTGTTGCTGGCTCAGGAAGTGGCTCTGGAGGAGGGGGAGCTCTGTGGAGAAGTAAAAACCAGTGCAGAAAGTTCCAGGGAGAGTCTCCAGTGTTTTCAGCAAGCCATCTAGTGGCTTCCTCTTAAAACAGTTGCACGTCTTGGAACTGGGAGGGTGAATGTGGAGGGGTGATGCTGCTCACCGCCGCAGTCCTGCCAGGAAACTGATGGGCAGAGTTTGGCCCTAGCTGGGAGAAGGTGCTGCTCTAACAGCTCTCTTGTGGGTCAGGGGTGGTGGGAGGGTTGGGTTAGCTGCTGGCTGGCAGCAGGGGTCAGGCAGAGTCATAGAATCATGGAATATCCTGGTGTGGAGGGGACCCACATGGATTGTAGAGTCCAGTTCCTGGGTCACAGAATGTCCTGTGCTGGATATTGATTTGCTCTTGTGCCTTCCCAACAGCAAACCTGGTGAATGATCCTACAGATGGAGATCTGGATCTGCATTTCAGTGGTGTGGGTTCAGTTACCCGAGCTCAAAACCACACAGAGGCTGTAGGGATAATCAATGATTTGGAGCAGCTTCCTGTTCAGAATGGGTTGAAGATAGCAGACAGGGAGAGAGAATGTAAATTTTTGGGGGATGTTTTCAGCATTTCACCTGATGGAGCTTTGGGCAGTGTGTTTAAAGCAAGCAGGAGGGAGTGTTCACCACCACACAGTTCAGTTGTGGCTCCTGTAGCACAGCCTAAGACAGGGCTGAGGATTTGAAAGCTTTACAGAGGGGTTTGGTCAGCACTGGAGGAGAGACTGCCCTGGGGCTGGGAAGTGTCTGTGGCTGGTCTGGGTAGATTTGGTAGGTGTTTGGAGTTTGTGTCAGCTCTTCAGAGAAAGATCTGGTGATAGAGATCTCACAATGTCCTGGGCCATCCTGCCCTACAGAAGGCGCTTTCATCGTGTCCAACCTCATTCATCTTTGCTGCAGTTCAAGTCAGAGAATCATAGAAATGTTTAGGTTGGAAAAGCCCTCCGAGATCACTGAGTTCAACCATTCCCCCAGCACTGCCAAGGCCACCACTCACCCGTGTCCCCAAGGACCACATCCTCACAGCTGTTAAATCCCTCCAGAGATGGTGACTCCACCGTTTCCCTGGGCAGCAGCAGCTGTGGAGAGCAGCTTGTCCCTGCCAGTGTTCACCTCTCAGCCAGGGTCAGGCTGGCTGGTGCAGCTTTTCTGTGCCACACGGTGTCTGACTGAGGTGCTGCTTCCCAAGCCAGCCTCTTGCCCACCTGGTGCTGCACAGCCCTTTGTTCCCACCTGCATGCAGATGTTTGCACCTGCTTAATGCAGATGTTCTTTCACATCTCTCCAAGTCTCATAGACTGTCCTGAGCTGGAAGGGGACCCACAAGGATCATCAAGTCCAGCTCCTGACCCTGCACAGGACACTCCCAACAGTCCCATCCTGTGCTTGAGAGCATTGTCCAAATTCTCCTGGAGCTCTGACAGGCTGGTGCTGTGACAATCCCTGAGGAGCCTGGTCAGTGCCCCACCACCCTCTGGGGAAGAACCTTTTCCTCATCTCCCGCTAAACCTCCCCTGACACAGCTTCATGCCACCCCTTCGAATCCTCAACACTGTTTGACCTCTAATCCAGTTTCCTGGAGTGTTTTCCTTTCTCTTAGCACGATACCTGCATGCTGATCAGGTTTATCACATCACCCTTATCACCAGTGACATTCTGGGTGGTGCCAGGCCCAGGACAGCTCTCCTTGCCCAGCACATCCTCGCAGTGAATCAGCAGCACCAGCTCCCTCCATATGCTTTTCGGATGAGTTGTGTGCCCACATTAGAGCAGTTTCTCTCTGCTGTGCTGCTGAGGGAGCCATGTGCAGCAGCACCTAATGAATATCAAGATATACAGCACTGCCTGTTCCTCCAGCTATTCACAGGCCACAGTTGCTCTGTCGCAGAAGGAAATCAAATTGCTCTTGACAAATGGGTGTCGGCAGTCACTTATCATCTTGTTATCTTCTAAGTGCTTACAAATAGGTTGTTTCATTATTTGTTCCATCAGTTTTCCAGGAGTTCGAGTTAAGTGACCAGTTTGTAATTCCCTGACTTTTCCTTCTGCATATTTAAATCTAACCCCTAGGTTTCTTTTTTTATTTTTTTTCCCTTGTCTTCTGAAACCTCTCCTATTTGCTGTGATCTAACAGAGGAACAGGAGCTCTGGGGCTGCTTCCCTCCTTCCCTTTGGGGCTGGTGGATGCACCAACACCCTGGATGGATGATTGTGTTGCCACTGGAAAGCTTCCCTCTGTGGTTCTCTCCTGTGTTATCTCCTTTGAATCTTGACCTTTTCAATTTTCCAGCCAAGTTCTTTTGAAAGGTTAGCTTTATCCACTGAGTGCTTTTGTGTAGTATTTTCTGTAATCTGCAACAATATGAAAAATTTGGGCCAAAAAGTGATTTTGATTAAAATAAGAGCAACAGCAGTAGAGTTGGAAAATGGCTATAAATGCATTTCCCACATAGAGTTGCAAAGAAAGACTCAGCAGTCCTCTGTTGTCCGGTCTCAAGGTTGTTTATTGTTGGTTATCTAAAAGATTCTTCTCTCTTAACTGCTGTGGCCCGTTCAGCAGCTCAGACAAAGGCACACTGCCCTCCCAGGGGCTGCTGCCATCTTTTATATCATATATTACATACTACATGTTTATACCTTTTCCCCAATGCCTACTGTCTATATTGAATGGTGACTTTCTACTCTAAACCAATCTGTGAGTGCCAACATCACCAAAGACATGGAGGCGAGGAAGGAGAAAGAAAGAGCACAGGGCACACCCAAATCCCTCCATCTTAGAACCCCTGACCCCCATGTACAAAACTTGGACCCCTGCGTACAAGGCTTAAAGCCCCCTGTACAGCACTCAAAAATCCTTCCTTTCACTTTGTGATTATCTCTACTGTGCTATCTAACTTGTGTGTGGCTTGTAATTCTTCATACAGAGTTGGTGATTTGCTCCACGAGCTAAGATCCAAAGGTGTAGTTTGGCTTTTTCAGTGATTTTTCAGGAGCATCTGGTAACTTTTGGCATCCTGTTTGGCACGCTTTGCCCTGACAATGCTTTTGGAGGGTGGTGACCCCCTTGCCAGGGAGATGCTCATGCTCTGGTACCATACATGTGGAAATCCCTTTGGCTTGTTGCATTTACCCTGCCAGGGCCCGGTTATTTCTTTATTCCCTCCGTTTTTCAATTTCTCACTAATCTCCTTTTTCTCCCTCCCTTATTCCTTCAACAGGAATCATTAACCAGTGGCAACAAGAATCCAAGGACAAAGTGATCTCCCTCTTGTTAACCCACCTGCCTTTACTGAAACCCGGCAACATCGAGGCGAAAGTCGAGTACATGAAACTCTTGCCCAAAATCCTGGCGCACTCCATCGAGCACAACCAGCACATCGAGGAGAGCAGGCAGCTGCTGTCCTACGCCTTGATACACCCTGCCACCTCCCTGGAGGACAGGAGCGCCCTGGCCATGTGGCTCAACCACCTGGAGGACCGCACGTCGTCGTCGTCGTCGTCGGGGGGCTTTGGCGGGCAGGGCCGGGGCCGCTCGGACTCGGTGGACTACGGGCAGGCTCACTACTATCACCAAAGACAGAACTCCGATGACAAACTCAACGGGTGGCAGAACTCCCGGGACTCCGGCATCAGCGTCAGCGCCTCCAGCTGGCAGGACAAAAACCTGGCCTGTGAGAACGGCCACCTGCCCCTCTACTCCTCCTCCTCCGTCCCCACCACCATCAACACCATCGGCACTAGCACAAGCACCAGTGAGTAGCCACGGGAGGCTCTGGGGACAGTCCCCCACATCCCACTAGGAATTGCTGCTTTGGCGTGGTTAGCAGAGGGGCTGAACTCATCTGGGCCATAGAAAATGATTTTTTTTTTTTTTTCCTTTCCTCACCTGCTTTTTTAATTTCCTGCTTGCCTTGTTGGGGTTTTTTTCTTCTAGTGTTGTGGGGTTTTAAAGACCTGGGAGCTGGAGAGGAGGGAAAAACAGCAAAGAGTAAGAAGAAGTTAGAGCAAAACATGTGCCTTACTGAAGGGAACCCCTTGTGTTTCATGCAGCTTTGTGTAGATGTACAGTTCATGTTTCAAGAGTGCCTAAAGCAAGTAGGAAACTGATGCTTCATGTCCAAAAGTGAGCTGGGGGCCTTGAGGCAAGTGCAAAAGTGTGCTGAGGACTTACTGAGAAGAAACAGGACTGGGACCCTGAGTGCAGGCAAAAGTTTTGGAAGCAGAGCTGGAATCCACCAGCTTCAGGGTATCTGAAAAGGTTCCCTTGTATTTGCAGAGGTGTGGAGCTGGTGATGATTGAGGAGTTTAATGGACAGTCCTCAGTGTTTTCCAGGAGAGCTGGGTGGTTCTTCCCCCATGGAGACCTTGCCAGGCTTTGATGGATGGTGCAGAGCCCTACCCAGGGCTTGGACACACGGAGAGCTCCGTGACTGGAGATCTGTCCAACGCTGGTTTTTGTGTGAAGCTGTAATGCAGCTACAACTGGTGTCCAAAGCAGCCATTGACACCTGTGAGCCTTCTGTGGGAGAGCAGGAATGCAGCATCTTCTCAGTGGGGTTCAGAAGCTCCCCTGCCCGCCCTCTTGCTCTGTCACACCTTTGGGTGACTGCCACCATGTCACCTGCAGGGCTGCATGTCCTCCTTCACTCAGGGATATTCAGAAGTCTCTCCAAGGTGCTTTATCAGCATCTCTTGGAAATCAGGGATGCAGAGAGCACTTTGGGGATGAGAGGCTTCTTGTGGCAGCAGCCCTGGTTTCTTTACCAGAGTGTGGAAAGCCACAATTAAATAGCTAAAAGCTTTAAAATGGTCACTTTAGGCTTCTGGGCTTTTCTCTCTCCTGTAAGAATTGTTTTTTTTTTAAAGTGGTGTTTCAAATCAACAGCGTACAAAACACAGCTCTGGGTTTATTGCTCTAGCACCCTGGTCCCTGCCTCTCCTGTGTCCATCCTTGCAGGCAGGTGGGGATTTAGCAGAAGGGTCTCAGCTTCTCCACAGACTCTAAACCATCATTCCCATCCAATCCCCTGTCTGTGAAGCCCCCAGCTCCTGCTGCTGTGGGATTGTGTGATGATCAGCTTCCCTGAGAGCCAGACCCTGTGCTGTGAAGCTCTTCCAGGGTGACTGAGCTGCATGGGAAGGGTCTAACAAGGAGGCAGGGTAAGAAAAACCCCATGAATCTGCTTGTAGTCAGTCTGTTAAACCTGTCCAATGATTTTTTTTTTTGGGGGGGGGGGGTTTCCATGTGGTTTTTGCATGCCTGGTGGTTCAGAGGCCTTGCACATCATGGAAACAGAGGCTTCAGAAGGGCTCTGGCTCCTCATGTCAGGATCTGGAAGCAGGGAGGTGTGGTGGGTGCAGCAGGTTGATCACTGACAGTGGCTGGAACTTCGCAAGTGTTAGGTCTTGAAGGACTCTTTCCACAAACCCCTTGGTGGATTTTTGAGCCTTTGTGTGCTCAGACTTAGCTCTCAGCAGGAGCATTGACCCACCCCTTGCCCATTGTGGTCCCCGGGTGTTGGCACAAGATGCCAAAACTGAGGCAGCAGCTGAACTACTGCAGTGCCTGAGCTGCTGCAGTGCTGTGGTTTTTCCTAAATTCTCTCAGGATTCAGTGTGTTCAGCAGCAGCTGGGACAGGAACACCTCTGGGTCTGCCAACAGCCCTACACTTTACCCAGTCTTCTGCTTGAATTCCTCCTCAATCTCTGCCACTCGCTTGGCTGCATCATCCTCTGCTGGTGATAGTTTAGGCCCACGTGTTAAGCTGTTGTAGCTCCTGCAGATATATTTTGGTGACACCATGCTCAGACAACCGTGGGCTGAGCTGGAGGTGACCCAAGCACACTTCATGTGTCAGTTCATAAACTTCCTTAACACAATATTTGGCTTGGGCAAAAGCCTGGTAAGTCCACAGATAGATGCTAAAAAATAAACACGGCTGTCAGCCTTTGTCCCAGCCCCTTGACTCAATCAATATGTTTATTAATCTTTTATTCCAAAGCAAAGCCCTCAACTCCTTAGTGTTTGTTTAGGTTTTAGTGTTGTTATTAGTTTTAAGTTCTCCCTCTTACTCAGAGGTGTTTATCTGTGCAGCGGCTTTAATCCAGCAACACCCTGCAGGGCTCAACCTTCCCTGACCCATCCCTGCAAAGGCACTGCCTGTTCCTGACACCAAAATGGGGCAAAGTCTTTCCCAGAACCTTGATGTGGAGATCTTGCCTGAGCTACATTCTTCTGGTGCTGTGGCACGATGAGGTTTAATGCTGTCATGGCACAGGGCTGAAATACGGGTTTGTGAAGCTCATGTGATGTTGTGCTTTGTGCTGCCCTTGACTTTGACTCGACCTGGACTCCAGTTTTGAGATTTGGTTCAGGATTGGTTCATCTCCAGCTCTCCCATAACTGCACTGACAGGGGTTAGCAAAGGTTTAGCCAAGGCTTGAGGAGATGTTGCAGGAGGCAAGTCTGGAATGTTCTGAAGGAGTCGTTCTGGATTTACCACAGTAATGGTGCTCCAGGAGTGGGACCAGTGTTCTGAGTGATGAATTTGAGTCTGGAGTGATCAGAGGATAGGGACTCACCCCAGAGAATGGAAGTTGGCCCAGAGAAGCTGTGGCTGTCTCATCCTTGGAAGTGTTCAAGGCCAGGGTGGATGAGTCTTCAGTCTGGTCTAATGGAAGGTGTCTGGCCCATGGCAGGGGAGTGGAATCAGATGGGCTTTAAGGTCCCTTCCAACCCAAACCATTCTGGGATTCTGTGATGTTCCTGTCCTCCTTCCCACCCACTGCATCAGCAATTCCTGCAAAGCTTGAGATGCAGCTTTAAACCAAGCTTTAGCATGCTAGGAGTACAGACAGCCTTGGCATGGGCTCGGGAGCACAGGCAGGGAGGAGGCTGGAGCTGCTCCGGCGTGGGGGACGGGGTGAAGCCTGGAGTCCTGCCTCTGTGGCCAGGTCAGGCAGCAGTTGCAACATGTTGGGCTTGCACAACGTCTTTGTGATGGAGACACGGCCTGGAAACTCTGGAAGGGCAGAGGAAAGCAGCTTGTTTGCAAAGCTGCCAACAGCTTCTTGTGTGGGGGCTCCAGCCCCTTCCCTACCCCTGTACCTGGCTCCACCCGAGTGCCCTGATGGCACTGCAGGATTTGCTGTCAGATGGAAGCACAGCTTAGTCCTGTGTTTCTCACCCTCTTGGATGGGAATGTGTGCAGAGGGTCTGTCATTAGCTGTGCTGAGGAGGAGGATTGCAGATACACTGGTCTCATCTGGACCATAAAGTCACAGGTCAGTGAGGGACAGATACAGTCACAGACCTTGCCAGGGGATATCCCGCAGAGCAGGAATCCCAGGCCTTGGCACTGTGTTCATACTGGAGGGATCTTGCACTCTTTGGTGTTCCAGTGTCACTGCACTGCCTGGGTTCCCCTGAGAGGGAGCAGAGAGGTCCTGGGACCAGCAAAGCTCCTGCCAGTGTGGAGCCACCCTTCCACTCCTGCACAGATGGGAACGATGCCGGGTGCTCAGGCCTGCTACACCCTTCCCGTGGGAGTCTCTGCCAGAAAACTGGTGGTGTTTGTCTACAAGGAGAAGGAGAGCAAGCAGAGCAAGGGAGGAGAAATACCTGTGCAAATTTCTTGTCCTGAAAAAGAAAAAATCTCCACCTTGTCCTAGAGCTGAAGAGAAGTAAATCAGGGTTCTTCCTTCCATGCACCCCAGCCCAGGTTCAAACTGAAAGAGGGCAGGGTTAAACTGGACATTGGGAAGAATTCTTCCCTGTGAGGATGGCAAGGCACTGGTTGCCCAGAGAAGCTCTGGCTGCCCCTGGATGTGTCCAAGGCCAGATTGGGCAGGACTTGGAGCAGCCTGGGATAGTGGAAGGTGTCCCTGCCCGTGGCAGGTGATGGTACTGATGATCTCTAAGGTCCCTTCCAACCCAAACAATTCTGTGTTTCTGTGGTCCTGCCCTGCAGGCAGATCTGCAGCTGCTGTGTGCCAGAACATGTGTGTGTGACATGGCCTGCAGGATTTTGCCAACATTTGCTCCAGTTATGGAATCCCCAGTGAGAGGGCAGATGAACGTTCTGGGGCTCGCCCCACGTCATCAGGGAATTGAGGTGGAACAAACAACACCAAGAAAGCTCTTGCCATGAACAGAGTGTGGGTCTCCTGACTCTTCCTCCCCTACCCTGCTGTGCAACTGCTCTCTGCCTACCACTGGAGACAGCCCTGTTGCCATACCTGGTACCCAAACTGAGCTGGTAATGGGGTAATAACTGCGTGGTTTAACCCACAGGACCACCCTCATCTGTGTTGGGTTGATGGGCAGCTTCAAAGTTGTTGTTCTCTGTGTAGATTTCAGCAGCAACTGAAGGGAGGGCATTGTGTGTCCTCAGCCTGTGTTTGCCTCACACAGAGGAACACATTTCCTCCCATGCAGACTTAGCAAAATATGTCATGAGAAAATGAAAATGTCTTAGTGAGGTTACAGCAGTGAAGCAAACAAATGTCCTGTTCTTGCTGGGGGTGGATTAGCTTTTGGAATTGCCTTCAGAAAATTGTTGCTCAGTTGGCCTTGCTGAGACTTGGCACCCTGGCGCTCATCCTGCCAGCTGGGGACACCTCTCATGTCTGCTTGTCTTCTCTTTTTACTGATAGACTGAGAAAAGCTCGTTGGCCTTTATTACACTTGAGCTTCTCAGTGGTGGCAGACAAGGGCATTTGTCGTGCTCGTGCCCTCTGGTGTCACACAAAACGGGCAGAGAACACTTCCAGAAGTCTCACACTTTGTCAGGTTCCCAGTGCTACAAAATCTTGCTAATCCTGTAGCTTGAAGTCAGAATTGCTGTATGAGGAGAGCAGGTGTGAGCAGAGTTATTTGCTGAAATCCGTGTACATTAATACAGCAGCAAACAGGACTGTGGGTGAGAACAACAGAGAATCACTTAGGTTGGGAAAGACCTTTAAGATCATCGAGTCCATCTGTAATCTACTCCAGCACTGAACAGCAGATACAGATTTTCTGTCCCCTCTATAAATTCAAAGCTCTTTGTCCCTGGGAGACACAGCCCACAGCTCTGCAGACCATCACTCAGCCAGTGAGATGAGTGGTCACCACCTCACCCTGGTGGCCATCAAGCACTGGAGATGGAAGGGGTGGTGGAGAACAAGAGCAGTGTCCATTTGAGGTGTCAGCAATGCTGGGAAGGATCTGCCCCCGCTCCTGAGTGTGTTTTACAGCCAGGGTCCCTTCCTGTTCTAACCTTGAAACTTCAGGCTAGGTGCCCCTGCCCTTTTGGATCCTCCTTTGAGCCTGTTTGGCACATTCCCTTCATTTCTTTGCTCCCAAAGGGTCTCTTTTCTCACTGTGCCTTTGGCTGAGTGACAAAGGTCCTTGTGATGCTGAGGTCCCACTTTCAGTCATCTCCACGGGTTTCCAGCCTGACACCCAAGCTCATCAGCCTATTTCTTGTCTTCCAAACATCATAACCTGCTCTGGGAGGGAAGAAACGACAGATTCACAGGGTGACTCAGAGTAACCCATCAGCCACTGAGGAGCACTCAGCTCAGGGTATCTGAAGGGTGATTCTCCTGTTTTGCTCATTTGGAACTTGCAGATCACAGGTAGCTTTGCTCATAGGGATGCCCATCCTTGCAGCCATGGGGCAGAAGTGTCTTACCAGCAGCTCTTGGCTCTCAGGGCATGCAGGTGGCCCTGGAGGATGTGGATGGCTCTGGGGGACACAGATGGCTCAAGGGGAGATTCCAATGCCTCTGGCAGGATGTGGTCTGGGGGAATATGGGTGGCTCAGGGAGGGTATGGATAGCTCTGGGGGGAGGCAGAGGGCTCTGAGGGGATGGGGTTAGCAAGGCAGAGCTGATGTTACCTGAGGCATCAGACAGCACAGAGTCAGAGCAGGGTCCTCACTGCCGTGCCCGCTCTGCTCTCACGTGGGAACAAAGTGACAGCACGGGGCATATGTGCAGCCTACAGCTTTTGGGATGTGCTGGTCCTGCTGTAGCAGGGTGTGGAGCGAGTGGGGGATCCCTGCTTGCCAAGCAGAGTGAGTATGCAGTGAAGGGAGCACGTTTCCCACGGGTGTGCTCTGACACCCATGGATTTTCACATGGGCAGCAGGATAGATCTTGTGGCTGTGCCTCTGCTTGACCCCTCATCGGCCACGATGCTTGGAGGCAGATGTGTCACCAAAAGGCAGACGGGTCTCCAAAAGAGGAGAGCAGACCCTGAGGCTGGGCTCAGTGCTGACTTGCACCAGGTGATGAGGCCAAGGGTGGCTCATAACCATGTGTGGGCAATACAGACACCTGTGAGTGCTCCTAAAGCAGTCCTTGTGACACCAAATGGTGCTTCCAGGCACTGCAACAATCCGTGTGCTCTGGCCTGCTTTAGCCCTTGCAAACCCTGGGTTTGGGTAAGCCCTGGCTTGGGTAAGCCTTGGAGAGGTGGTGGTTGGTCTGTATGGATGGGGAGGAGGAGAGGGAGCACTGGGTGCCAGCCAGAGACATGTGGCTGTCCCCAGAGTGGATATGTCACACATGTGTCCTCTGGGAGTACACAGTTCCTTCCTCCAGACCTTGTTTATGCAAGGTTTGGTCTGCACTCGCACATGGAAACAGCATGAAGCTGTCTCAGGGGAGGTTTAGGTTGGGTATCAGGAAGAGGTTGTTCCCTCAGAGGGTGGCTGGGCACTGGAATAGGCTTCCCAGGAAAAGGTCACAGCCCCAAGCCTGACAGGGTTTAAGGAGTATTTGAACAATTTCAGGCACAGAATGGGATGCTTGGGATATCCTGTGCAAGACCAGGACCTGGATTCAGTGATCCTTTTGGGTCCCTTCCAACTGTGCATCTTCTGTGACTCTGCTCTTACAGAGCACTGCTCCCAAATTCACAAACTGAGCAGCTCTGCAGCTTCCTGGCTGGAATGAGGCCACCTCACTTGGGAATCTCTATTCCACCAGCACCCAGGGATGTTCCCACCCCCTCAGCTTGTGAAATCCCAGTGCAATCACCACCTGTAGGTGCTCAGGGCAGGGAATGCCTGCCATGCTTTGCTGTTGATGTGTTGCTTGTCCCTTGACAGGAGGGTAGGACTCTGTCCTTGACAGGCAAGTTGGGATGGGGGGAGATTGAATCTTGTGGCCTCCACTTTCCTTACAGCAGTCTGGGTGTCTCAGGGATGGATGCTAGGAAGCTGCAGCAATGGTTTTGTGTGTATCCTACAGTCCCTGGGATTCCTGTCACCAGTGAATGCTGATTCTGACCTGGAAGTGGTGCAGAAGCTGCCAGGGCAGCTGATGGATGCTCTCTGGGTTGTGGAGCGATCAGACAGCCCCAGTAATTCTCTCAGACCCCTCAGCAGTCAGCAGTCTCCTCTCTCTGGGAGGTTTGGGTGATGGATGGACCCTCCTAGAGCTGGGTGTGTTTTTCCAGCTGCCCTGGTGCCTGTTGGAGGCAGGCACAGAGCACAGCAAGCTGTGGTCACTCCGTGCATGGGAGCTTGGTGCTCTCCCAAGGGAAGCTTTGCTTTTGCCATCACCCCATGAGCACCTGTGGGTTCCTCTCTGCACTTTGCATCACCCCTGGAGCCATCAGCAGGGCACTGAGGGCTCTGTCTGGGAGCCAGGGATGTTCCTCAGCACCTCCACTATTAACTTACATCTGTCAGGGGCCTTATGAGTAATTCCCTCCTCAAACCTTTCTTGCTTCTCCGTGACCTCATCCCAACCCCATTCCCCAGCCTTCTCTCAAAGCATCACTAAAATCACATTTGTGATGTTTTCCCGAGCATCTTCATGCAGCAAGAGACCCCTGGGGAGAATCCCCTTCCTGTTGCTCATCCTTTGAATCTGTGCAAGCCCAGGCTTTGGCAAGTGGATGAATGGAAAGAGATGGGCTCTCCTTCCCCCCACCACCACACAGCATCTGCAGAGAAGTGGCAGGAGGGCACAGAGGAGGGATGGAAGTGCTGTGGTTTGGATTCATCTGGAGCATCTCCAGTCTCCTTCCCCACTGCACTGGGACTTGCTGTGTTCTCCTGACTCAGTAACACGCTGTATTTAATTAACTTTTGACTTCTGGTTCAAAGGAGCAGTGCACAAAATAGTTATTTACTTCATTTGGAAATTCTTTTATTCGTTACCATAATTATAACTTCCTCCCCCTTTTTTCTTTTTTTTTCTTTTTTTTGATATTTTAATTAGCAGGGGAAGGGAGGGGGAATATTTGCTGCTCTCCTTGTGGTTATCACATCCTTCAAATTACTAAAAGAGGCTGGGATAATAGGTCTGGTGATTATATATAGGCACCATCTGCTCTGTGGCTGCTTCCTATCAAAGTGCAGTTAGGAGAGTGCAAGGAGGATATTTTCTCTCCCGCTATATTAAGACTGTTTCCATCTCAGCTCCAAAGCAAAGCTCTCTGCATGCAAATGGATCAAATGCTCTGTAATCAATGGCTCAGTTTTGGCAGCCTTGAAACTGTTTTGTTTTTTTTTTAAATTTTGTTTTATTTTCCCCTCAAGCTTCGCTGTTCCCATCCGTTATGCAGTTTTATTTCAGGCTGGCTGTTCTGATTTGATGTTTTCCTGTAACCATGGTCCCCCCTGTTTGCTGAGCAATGCGGTCTCGTGTTAGCTGGCGCAGGGATCTGTGCCATAACTCCAGAGTGAGGCAATATCTGAGCAATCAGGAATGTTTTGGAGGATGATGAAGGCAGATTTTTAGGATGCATCTGCTGTGGGTATGTAGAGGAGGTGGAAAGCTGAGCTGAGCTAATTTGGAGCAGTAATGGGAAAGAATTAATTCTTGGTTTATGATACCAGCCGTGGTTGTCCTGTTGCTGCTGGGGATTGTTGGGGAGCATTGCAGGGCTCAGGATTCGGGAGTCATAGAATTTTAGAATTCCAGACTGATTTGTGTTGGAAGGGACCTTAAAGAACATCCAGTTCCACTCCCTACCATGGGCAGGGACACTTTCCACTGTCCCAGGTTGCTCCAAGTCCTGTCCAGCCTCGCCTGGAACACTTCCAGGGATCCAGGAGCAGCCACAGCTGCTCTGGGCACCCTATGCCAGGGCCTCCCACCCTCACAGGGAAGAATTCCTTCCCAATATCCAGTTTGACCCTGCCCTCTGTCAGTGAGAAGCCATTCCCCCTGTCATGGTGTGTCCTATCTTTTGCATCTTCTCGTGGGGAACTGGATACTGTGTGTGCCCCTTGGTGGCCTTGGAGACCCAGCAGGCTTCTCTTTTCTCCTGGAGCTGGTAAGATGTTAATGCTTTTGAAAGAGAAAAAGGAGAAGGAATAAGACATAGCCAGCCCAGATGGAAGGGGAAGGTGCTCAGGATGGGGTGTGTGAGTTCCCAAGAGGTGGAGGCCAGGGGAAGGTTGAAACACTGAGGAATTTGTCTTGCAAAATTTGTGCCATGGTGCCTGCGAGAGAGGGGGAGTAGGTGGCTTTTTTTTGAATGAGTGAAAGTGGCTAAAAAGAGGTAAGGGAGGAGAAAATCCAAAATGAGTTGGCAAGGATGGAAAAGGCTGCAGGTCTGTTTCAGTCTGGGTGACGACTGTGGGATGCACATCACGTGAGACACTCATTGTCCTCATGTGTTTTGTCACTGCTAAAGACACTCTGCCTCCCTGCTCTCACTCCACAGCTTTTTAATGACTCCGGGGATTGTTGGATCCCAGTTTCTTGGGGCAATTCCAGAGTTCTGGCATTCACCCCTTTCACTTGACTGGTTTAAGGCCCTTCATTTCTCACTCCCAGTTTTCCACAGGTTGCACATTGCTGTGCAAAGGGTGCACATCCTCCAGGCTGGCCTCCTGAAATGGTTGTGAGTGGTGGAGGGCTTTCTCCATCTGGAGTGTGTGGTGGAAGCTGATGCTGCTGGAAGTCTCAGCAGGGAGATTCTCCTCAGACCAGGGATGGAAGCAGTGGGGAGCCCTGGCTGTTGCTTGAGCAGTGAAAATGTTCTTGGACATCCCTTTTGGGTGGAAAAGGACTTTGGAAAGGAGAGTTTCTGCATCCCAGTGCTGTTTATCTGCCTTCATTCGTGAGCAGGGGAGGAATTTCTCCCAGGAGCCCATAGCAAAAGCTATTTTCTGGGATAATTAGGGAGGCTTGGTTCAGCACAGCAGCATTTGATATTAATGGACCAGCATTCCCCAGGGACAAACACTGATTTTCTGTGGTTTGTATATAGGTTTAGAGGAAAAAAATGCATTTATTGGCCTGGACACTGGGGCATTGTGTTTACCCCAAGAGACTCATGGTTTAGGGCAGCACTTCCTTGCAACATACCCCTAATCCTCCATCCCCACCCATTCCCACCTCCCTGAGCCACCATGCCATGCATTCTTTTGTCTGTGAGTTAAATCCTGGTTGGATTCACATCTATTCTGTCTTGCTCCCACCTTGCTGGATGCTCTAGTGGGAAGCAAGGGCCTGTCAGAACTTAGAAGGGGCTCATAAAGAAGAGGGAAAGGGATTTCTTACATGGGCTGATAGTGATAGGACAAGGGGGAAAGTTTTAAATTTATAGTAAGTTTTAAAACTCACTTAAAATAATTTTTAAATTAAAAGAGGGGAGATTTAGATTTGTTTTAAGAAGAAATTCTTGGCTGTGAGCGTGGTGAGGCCCTGGCAGAGGTTGCCCAAAAAAGCTGTGGCTGCCTCATCCCTGGAAATGTTCCAGGCCAGGTTGGATGGGGCTTGGAGCAACCTGGAATAGTGGAAGGTGTCCCTGCCCATGACAGGAGGTGGAACTGGATGTTCTTTAGGGTCCTTCCCAACCCAAACCATCCAGGATTCTATGAAGGAGCTTGAAAGCAGCTCCTGAGCTCCTGCTACTTGCTGAGACAAGCTGGGCTTCCTTCCAGGAACGCATCCCGTCGGATTGCCGGAGCCACCAGGGTCTGAATTTACACATCTTTAGATGCAGCCCCGCTCCTGCTGCCACACAAATGAGAAAATAACAACCACAGCAGTTCCTGCTGGAGCCAAACAGCAGCTCCACGTGTGTTTGTGCCATGCAGGGAATTTCAAAAGCCCCTCTGAGGGTTCCTTCCCCGCTGAGCCTCGCATGCGCCGCTCGGAGGGAGCAGCAACAAACGGGTTCTTGTTCCTCTGTCCAGTTTCTTCAACAGGAAACTGTGTTTAAAAACACCATTTCTTTAAAAAGGTTTGCTTGACAGTCTTTTCTGCAGTCTGTGCTTCTTCCCATTTCTCTGCTCGAGGCAGCACTCTGCTTGTATGGGGTTTTTTCCTAGTGCAGAGGTTAATACCACTAATTTCCTAATACCACTATATTTTCCTTTTCCCCAGTGGCTTCTTGCATTTAGGACCCTGAATTTCACCCCTTCATGAGTTCTATCAGCTCGTGGTTCAGAGGCCAGCGCATGGATTATCCAGCTCCTACAAACACAGTTTGTGTAAAGTCACAGCCACAGAACACAGGGAGATTAAAGGAGAAAAGGCACAAAGAGGAGGCTCCAAGGGTTAGGGGATGTTGAGCTGAAAAATGTTCCCTCAGGTTCTGCTCTGGCCATGCTGGGGCAGCGTGGGGAGAGGGTGATTGAGGTGCCCAGGAAGGAGGCTGGGTGCCAGCTGGGCAGTGTGACCCACTGGCAGCTCTTCCCAAGGGTTCTGGGCAAAGAAAAGCTGGAAAAGCCCTGGGCATTGGTCTGCCAGCACGGGGAAGCCTTCCTGGAGGAGAGGATGTGCCGTGACTGGGATAGCAAGGAGGAGGCAGAGGGGAGGACTGGGTTGAACCTGGGGTTTGCTTTGTGAGGGAGGTGCTCAGTGTTCCCTCTCCATGGGGGAGCTTCCAGGCTGCACAAAACCTTGTGTGGATTAAAAACATCCCCACTTTTTGGGGTCAGGCTGCTGTTCCAGGTACCAGCAGACCAGGAAAGGAGCTGTATGTGATCAGATGCTGCCTGAGGACTCACCATAAACAGCTTTGCAGCCAAGAAGTGCCATTTTTAAACTAAAAAAAACAAAAGGTCACAAAGAGTTCAGTATGCACCTTGCAGTGCTTTTTCCTTTTTATTTCTTTTTTTCCTTGCAGTGCTTTTTCCTTTTTTATTTTTTTTTCCTTGCAGTGCTTTTTCTGCAAGCACGGGGAAGATGTTTTTTGGAATTGTAACCTGATGTATGGACCCACTGCTGGTCCTTTGGGTATCAGGGGCATGGTGGGGACTGGAGACATCCTGAGTACTCCCAGTGCTGGGTTTGGTTCTCACTGGAAACTCTCACATGTGTGTCCTATCAAGGACTTCTGCAGCACTCTAAGCCAGATTTCATGAAGGGCAGAGGGAGAATGAGCACCTTGTCAGTGTCCCATGGTGTGTGGAGGAAGGTCTGCCTGCAGAGCCCAATTACTCAGCTCTAATTACAGGAATGGGTGGCTTTTCCCTTCTCAGGCTGAAAAAAATTGGCCCAAACCCCTGAGAAACCACAACACAAATGTCTGACGCTGTTCCACATGGTCCTCAGTGAACAAAAACCCTCTTGAAATCAGCCCTTGCCTCCCAAAATAGGCAGCACCACTTCAAAAGGGAAAAGAGGGGGGAGAAAAAAAAATCCCAAACCCAAGGCTTCAGGGGGTGAGAGCACTTGCAGCCTCAGAGTTTCTGTAAGTGTGTTGTGGTGCCTGCCAGCCCAGCCAGGGCTTGGTCTGAGATAAATCCAGATTTGCTTGGGGAGGGGGTGGTCCCACAGGGATGCTCCCAGCGTGGTCAGCAGCTGCCTCCTGTCATCCTGTCATGGGGAGCTTTGTTGCCATCACTTCTTCTCCATCCTCTGCCTTTTTGTTGTTTTTTTTTAACCTGGGAATATTACCCTGAGCTTGATTCCAGTCTGGAAATCACTGAGAGGTTTGTTGCAAGGAAACCTGGTCTGGACTGAGCACAAGCCTGGCTGCTCAGAGCAAAGAGGCAACACCAGCCCACTGATTCCAGGGAAAACCATGATCTGCTCCAGCCCCTGTCCCACTGAGCACCAGTTTGGAAGGAGCTGGACCAGGCAGTGCCTGTGTAAAGTCTTGCAGCACCTAAAGGGCAGGAAAACACTTCTAAATCAGAAGTGGGGCGTGCTCACAGGCTGTAGGGGATCCATGTGCCAGTGTGAGATGCCTTTGGAGCTGTGGTTTCCCCTCTTTGTTTGCCCAGCTCACAGCACTCAGAGAGGCAGCCGTGCCCACCCACCTCCTGGGAGCTTATCTTGGCCCAGAATAACATTTTAGATTTCCTTTTTAAATCAAAGCTTAATATTTTTGTAGTAAAAGAAGAGGAGGCATGAGTGTAAGGTGATAAACTCACACTTGGTTTTCTTCTGCTGAAGTTAAAGCCCACGTGGACCATTTATTTTAGCCAGGAGCAGCTCTGGATTCACCTTGGGCAATCCAAAAAGCACACAGAATGGTCAAATTCAGGTCAGGACCTACAATAAACTGATGCTTTGGAAGGAATTAGCTACATCCTCTTATTTCAAGAAACTGAGGGCATGACCACAAGCAGCAACATTAATAAATATTTGTTATATAAATAAATATTATTAATAAATATAAGAAATATGGGCATTTATTAATGCCCTGGAGATTACAGAGTAAAAGAGGGGTGCCATCCCAGGATTCTCAATGCTTTTAGGGCTGATGGAAGTGGGTAAGAGGCGTTGCAAGAAACCACATTATCACCAATAGAAAGCAGACCCTAAAGTTAGGCCAGTGCTAAGAGCCCTTAAATCACCTCAGCTTGGTCCCCAGAGCAGCTGGGGTGGTTTCAGAGAGCTGGGGACTTGCAGCATCCTTTGCAGAGGGATTTTCCCTGCTGCCTCTCAGGTGTTGTGTGAACTGACTCACAGCTCAGTAAAAACTTGGCTTAGTAAAACGTGTTCTCTTGGATCCAGTGCTGCATTATCTCAGGGAAAGAAGTGGAACTGATTTTTGTCTGGTGCACTGGATGCTTTCTAATTGTCCCTGGCCATCCTTTGGAGTTCATTATTCCTCCTTCAGCCGACACCAGCTTCTAATTAGGGGACATAAAATTAAGATGGAAGAGCAGCACTTTGCAGGGGTATTGCTGCTCATGGAGGAATCTGGGCTGGATTTATGCCAGAAACACCCTCTTGTGTGCAGGGTGGTGTAAGCACTGCTGGTACCAGTGTCTGCACACCCTGTGAGAGCTGGATTAGCAGAGCAGCCCTTGGCCTCCTGAAAGGGGACAATGAACCTCAGTCCTCCTTGCCCCTTCTCCTGCATCTCTCCTTCATCTGAGGGGCACAAATATTTCCTAAACCAGAGTTTTTCCTGCAACAAATTCAGGGTGAATTCTCTCCCCGTGGCAGAGCGACCATGGCTGGGGGCAGCAGGCACAGAAGGGCTCTGGCTGGTGCAGAGCCAATGCTCAGCCCTGGTGGTGCATTTTAACCAATTTATTCATTTTTCCCCTACAATTCCCTCTATATTTGGGGGGTTTTAAATCCTAAATATATTTTTCTCCTGAGAGGGTGATGTGGCATCTACAGATGCTGTTTTGGGGGTACAGTTGCAAAGCCAAGAGCTGAAAAAGCTTGCCCAAGACCTATCTATTTCCCCATGGGGATGTATCACATCAGAGCTTTAGGAAGCTTAACACTGCTCTGGAAGCAATCACAGGATCTCATTGACATCCTTCTCTGCCAAGAGACTTCTGGAAGATGTTTGTATAGTTTTTAAAAGGGGAGGGAACAAATTCTTCCCCATAAGCCACCCCAGTGCTTCCCTGCAGAGCGTGGTGTTAGTGTTCTGTGTTGGCACAAGAAAACCCTTTCAGAAGTAGGAATTATTTAAACATTACAGAAATCCACAGGTTTTTTTGGCCTCATCCAGCAGCTGCCTGTGGTACCAGCTGCTTATTGCAGGTGGTTAATAAATGCAAATGTGCTCTGGTGTTTCTCTCTCCCCTCCCTTTGTAACCCCACCACTGCCTCATTTTCATGCCTCTCCTGGTCAGCAAGATGGCTTTGATGCTGGGTTTTCCCCCAGGCCTGAGCTGGGAATTAAGCCTGGCTTAACCTTTGCAGCACGGTGCACCTGCCTGGGGGTTTTCCACCAGGACTCGTTTATATTAAATAATAACATGGAGAGGAGTCTGAGTGGTTTTGGTGAACTGCTGTAAATGCAAAAAGGGGATTAAGGAGCTTTAGGGCTTTGGTGTTTTAGATGGAAAAGCCATGAGAACAATGAATTTCCCCCAGGTTTTGTACAGTTTAAAAATTTGGTTTGGAAAGAAAAATTGGAAAGTTTTTGCTTCTGTTTCTTGTAGGCTGAAAGGTCATTCTAATCCCTCTGCCCTCAGGTTTTCCTGGAGCAGGGAAATTTTCCCTGGTTTGCATCCTAAATCTGTACATTAAATTACATACTCTGTGTTCATGGTTAGACCAGTAGGTAAGTGACTCTGAGTGATGGAATTTGAATTTTGTTAAACAAACAGAACAATCTTTTAATACTTTTTTCCGTACCTAAAACACAGATAGTGCTTGGAAGTGTTTAAGGGCAGGTTGGACAGAGCTTGGAGCAACCTGGTCTGGGGGAATGTGTCCCTGCACGTGGCAGGGGGTTGGAATGAGATCTGTAAGGTCCCTTCCAATGCAAACCGTCCCATGGTCCTGTGATTTTAGTAGGACTCAGCAATGCTGAGACATTCCTATGGATGAGAAGTACCCTTGCAGTGATTCTGGGAGATGTGTCAGTGCTCCTGCTTCAGGGCACAAGCCAGGTCCTAACCCAGAGGGAGAGACAGAGATGCTTGCCTTGGATCTCTGTGGGGACATCCCCATCCTGGGGATTTTTATGCTCCAGACCTGCTTGATTGATGTTTTTTTCCCCAGAGATGGAATCCACACACCACCTTCCCTTGAGCAGCCATCGTAGCTCGTGTGACCCTTGCAGGTACTCCCCACCCTTTTTGCTTCCCAGGAGGCAAAGCAGAGAGCTCAGGCTAGGGCTCAGGGGTGCTGCAAAGCCATCAGCCAGGCACCATGGCCAACCACCACCACACATTTTATAATTTCATTTGATTTTTTTTTTTTTTTTCGGGGGACTCTGCTGCATCCCGGGCCGCGAGGGGGGAATAACCTCTTTGATTTTATTTTTTTTTCAGTTCTCTCAGGCCAGACACACCACAGCCCTTTGAAACGCTCTGTGTCCCTTACCCCACCCATGAATGTGCCAAACCAACCTCTAGGACATGGATGGATGTCTCATGAGGACTTACGAGCTAGAGGACCCCAGTGCATCCCTTCCGATCATGCCCCCCTGTCTCCACAAAGCAGTGTAGCCTCTTCGGGAAGTGGTGGGAGTGAACATTTAGAAGATCAGCCTTCTGCTCGTAACACATTCCAGGAGGAAGGGAGTGGGATGAAAGGTGAGTGACAAACCAGACCCTGACCCCCCAGCACGCAGAGGCAGGAGGGGAAGAGCCGCCCGTGCTCCCGGCTCTCGCTCGGCGGTTTGGGGCGAGGATCCTCCTGGCCAAGCGGGGCCTCCCAGCCTTTCCTCCCCTGCTTAGGCATTTAGGTTTAGGGGAATGCCTTGGGTTTTCTTTTAAGTAGCAGCTGGCCCTGATCTGACGTCTTACCCTTGGGTGCCAGTGGGCTGGTTTTGCCCCAAAATCCTGTGAGCTGCCAGCTTTGCAAAAAGCTGGATTTTTTTCCATTGCCTGTGGCTTTTGGCTGCGAGTGGTGCTCTTTTTTCTCTTTCCTTTTTTTTTTTATGATGGTGAAAAACAGCTTAGAGCAAGCTTAGCAAGGCACGTGTGATTTGCCGTTGCAGTGTTTGATACCCACCAAGTATCTGGGGAAGTTTTGGCTTGAGATACTTGTTTGCAGTGAATTTAACCTGTGTGTTTCGGTTGGTTTTCCCGTTATACCTACATTTCACAGAGATTTTGGCAATAAATACATGTGGTTCTGGTGGTAAACGAGGCAGAAATGAACCCCACTTGCTGCAGTCAAAGATGCAGAGCAAACTTCAGGCTGAGGAGGAATAAACAGCTAAAAACTGGGCAAACACACAGACTGTGTGTTCCTGGGAACAGACTGAAAATGACCCTGCAGCTCTCAGACTGATTGAAACAACTCCAATTTGTATTAATGCAAAGCAGCTCGACTGTGTGCAAACCAAGTGGTGTATCAGAATAGGGAAATAATTGTATTTTTTAACAGTCACAAGGTCTGATTTTAGTCTAATTACAGACAAATTGAGATGTGGATAAATCTGTGTGATGTGGGACTGCATTTGGCTTGGCTCTGGATGGCTTTGATGTGCATGAAACAAATGCATGAAAAACCCCTCCTGGTTCTGGGGAATGTAATAGAGGCAGGTCGGGTCCTGCAGTCTGTCTGGCCAGGGAGAGCTTTTTGGGAGCCAGTGTTTCTAGTGGGGGGTGCTGTTTAACACTACATTTCTCCAGGTTTCTGCAGAAGGAGCTGGGGAGGAGACCATGGGGAGCTTGGCTCCACAGCTGCAGCTCCAGGATCTGCGTGGATAGAAACTTCCCAGTGCTGTGCAGTCAACCTGTGTGGCCAAATCCACAAAGCCCAGAGGCTGTCCACCAGCAATGATCAATTCAATAACCCCCACATATTAACACATCCCCTTGCTGCTGAGTGCAGCTGGGCTATGTCCACCCTTCCTGGGGCTCTCCCTTTCCAGACTTCCAAACATGATTCTCCCGTTGCTGACTCAGCCAAATGGCTTCTGTCCCCCTGTCCAGGGACGTGCAGAGCAGATGTTCACAGCCTCTGGTGTCTGTGCCTGCCCTGTCCTCCCCCCTCAGCTGGGTTTTCTTCAGGCTGAACCGTTCCACTGCCTTCCCAGATGATGTTTTCTAAACTTGGGGCTGTTCCTGCTTCTCTCCACCAGGATTTTTTCCAAAAATTCCGCGTTTTATTGAAGGTGTGCTGCCCAAAACTGGACTTGGAAGCAGAGCAGAGGCTTGTTTGCCTCCAGACAGCATTCCTGTGGCTGTGTAGCTCATCGTCCTCAAATAACAAAGCGCTGTGAGCTGCGTATGACCCATTGTATCCCCACAGCTTTCCTGAAAAAAAAAAAAAAGAGCGAGGACTGCCCGTTCCCTGCACTCGATCGTGCCGTTTCTTGTTCCTACAGAAACGCACAGCTCGGTGCATTTTTATGGGGCTGCCTCGTTCTCCATCCAGGCTGGCTGCTCCTGTTGCCAAGTCCGTTCTCTGAATTGCAGCCACGTCTCCCTGAGTGCCTGCAGGCTCTTGGGGCTGGGTGTCCCCCCTGCTCTGGTCAGCTGGCTCCTTCTTTATCACCCTCAGGGCCATCCAGGAGGATCCAGACCCACGGGATCTGGAATGTCATGACAGCTCCCCACCTGCCTCACCGGTTTATCTCTCCCAGTGTCACCTATTTCTTTCCTTTCTGTTCATCTTTATGCTCCCATTTCTCTTTTTTTCCATCTATCTTCATGCTGAAGGGAAAATGCCCTTTGGCTTTATCCTAGCTCTTGGTTTCTCGAAGATATGGACACTTGGCTCTCCGTGGATCCCCATCTGTCTGTCTGTCCCTTTCCATGTCCCTGCCCATGGAGAGGGGTTGGAATTAAATAATCTTTGAGGTCCCTTCCAACCCAAACCATTCCAGGATTCTGTGATTCCTGGGGCACAGCTTGGGGAGCACCAGGAGGAAGGTCTGGGTAGAGCCAGGGGTTTCTGCTGGGAGTATATCCAAGGTGTCCTGTGTGTAAATATTGCAGGGTGAGTTGTTTTCCTTCTAAATTTCCTGACAGCCGTGCCATGACTTTGCAATTAGCTCCAGGTAATTGCTGATTAAAGAGTAGCTCTGCAGGCAGGTGGTTCACCCATCCGTGGAGAGCATTGGGAAGTTTGACTTTCCAAAGACCAGGAAATCACCTTGGATGTCCTTACACCTCCTGGCTGCCTCTTCCCTGTGGGAAAGGGGAAAGCTCCACCACACACAACACACTCTCTCTGTCCTGGGGTGGTTCCTTCTCCCCACCCTACTTCCAGGATTGCCACTTCTGCTGGCAGGGGAGCTCTGGGACCATCACTCTCCCCAAAATTAAGGCACGATCCAGGACAGGCTGATGCAAAGGCAAAGAGCTGCTTCTGCAGAGGTTGGAGAAGGGTTTCCTGCAGGGTTCAATGTCTGTGTGAAGTTGCATCTCTCTTCTGGAAGTATCCCTGGATACATGGATGTGTGCCAAGGGCAGGTGTCCCATGGGGATGTGGGATCAGGGAAACTTTTAATGTGCTGTCACTAGAATTGTGTGGTTTTGTGTTAAAATGATGTTGAAATTTGAGCCTGTGCTAGAAATGGGGCTTTTTGCTGAGAGGTTTTTATTTATTTTAAACAGAAATCAGCTTAAGAGGGTGCTGGTAGCAGACTTTGGGACTGTTGCATGTCAGAACTTTTGGAAAACAGTGAATTTCAGCCCATCTGTGCTCAGTAATTGCTTTTCCCCGTGTTTGGTGTGGGGTTGATCTCCTGTGCAGCACTTGAGGAATTTCACTGACACGTGAATCCCGGTGTGTGTCTGGGGTTTGAAAAGTGTGAGCGAGATGCAGCATGCTGGCATTGTTTGCATCCTCTGCTTGGATGCAAGGTGGGTTTGGGATCAGCCTGGGCAGCAGGGGACTTCTAGCAGATGTATGGATTGCCTTGGGGAGCCAAACCAAGGTCCCTCCTGCCCTGTCCCTGGTTCAGGAAGAGGTCATGGACAATCCTTGGCTTGCATGTGGTACTCAACAGTGTGGGACTTTCTGGACCCCCATCATGGGATGGATGGCCCAGCAGTGGGAATGAGCTCCTGAGTGTCCCACTGGAGGGGAAGGGGACAAGGACTATGGACAAGGTATTGCTGGGAGCAGAGCACGTCAGCTGGGAAGGCTGTGGCAGAGCTCCTGTGGGGCTGTAGGTGCTGAACAAAGCAGGTCTCAATTTGGCAAAGGGTTTCAAGCCTTTATAAATGAAAAATGTTGTCACAGGCCCGGTCCTGTGCTGCAGCACAGACACCTGCAGGGCCCCCTCCCTTGTGGGGTGTCTCCACAGACCCCCCAAACCTGCAAAACCCTGCATAGCTGCTTGTTGTCACATTGCCTTCTCCATGGAGGACACCTCATCGTGGGGTTTTGAATGTCACAGAGGAAGGATTCCCCTCCCAGGTCCCTCATTGTGAAACCATGTTGATGTCAGGAGGATAAATGTATTTTTGGGTACCCCTCCAGCTGGGCATAGAGGTGCAGCACTGCAGGAAACAACTGGGAAGGAAGAAATAATTTCAGTCGGTGCATTTTAGGTCCCAGGTTGCCCTTTGAAGCTGGGTGTGGGGCCATCTTTGATGGCACATCATTTTTCCATCCCAAACCCATCTCTCTAGTTCTTTTTAAGCAGCCGGTTCCATTTTCAGCACATGTCACCATCCCTCATGCCAGAAATCAGTGTCTACCATCCACAAACCAGCCCTTTGCTTGTCCTGAGCTCAGCCACTGCAGCAGTTAGCATGTTCCTGGGAAAACAGCAGTGAGGAGCTTGGTGTGCAGTGGCACAATGCCAGCTCCCCATGGGCTAATTCCCAGTGGCTTTCCCACAGGAACCCAACTCCTGAGGATGTGTCCTCATGCAGGGGCTGGTTCCTCCTCCCATCCACAGCCCTGTGTCCTCCTCCAGGGCTGGTTCCTCCTCCCATCCACATCCACATCCACAGCCCTGTGTCCCCATCCAGGGGCTGGTTCCTCCTCCCATCCACATCCACGGCCCTGTGTCCCCATCCAGGGGCTGGTTCCTCCTCCCATCCACATCCACATCCACAGCCCTGTGTCCCCATCCAGGGGCTGGTTCCTTGTCCTACCCACATCCACAGCCCTGTGTCCTTCTCCAGGGGCTGGTTCCTTGTCCCATCCACACCCACAGCCCTGTGTCCCCATCCAGGGGCTGATTCCTTGTCCCACCCACATCCACAGCCCTGCGTCCCCATCCAGGGGCTGGTTCCTCTTCCTACCCACATCCACAGCCCTGTGTTCCCAGCCAGGGATTGGTTCCTTCTCCCATCCAAACCCACAGCCCTGTGTCCTCCCAGAGGTCCATGAAGCTCAGTGAGGTGTCCCTTGGGCTGCCCCTCGTGTTGGTGTTGATGCCGGTGCTCGTGGTTGTTCCATGGATTCAGCAGAGCTCTCCTGTCCTTGCCTTTGTGCTGCAGATGTCCCAGCCTGGCTGAAGAGCCTCCGGCTGCACAAGTACGCCGCCCTCTTCTCCCAGATGACCTACGAGGAGATGATGGCCCTCACCGAATGCCAGCTTGAGGCACAAGTATGTCCCACCTCACCAGGGGGGTGACAACTTCCGAAGTCCCTTTCTGTGACTTCCTGTGGTTGGGAAGCAGAAAAAGGGGCATGGGGTCTTGGGGAGTGAAAAAATCTCGCATTGTACCTGAAATGAACCTTGTCCCTGTGTTCTTGTTGGAGTCCCAGCATGGAAGTCCCAACACTGGGAGCTGTGCTTGGGGTTTTTTTCACAGCTGGAATCAAGTTCTGGAGTGTCAGGGATGCAACCTGTGGTAGCCATCTCCCTTAAAGGCAGTGGGGCTTTGATGGCTGACTGCCTTTGAAAATGTCATAGACTCACAGAATACTGCTGGTTGGGGTTGGAAGTGACCTTAAAGATTATCTGGTTCCAACCCCCACTGCTTGCAGGTTCACCTGTGCATTATCCTTGGGATAAAGAGGAATGGGAGCACTGTTGCTCTCCATGTGTGAGGTGCACCAGGGAGGGACGGACTAGCTGGAAATCTCTATCCTCAGCAAGTATCTGGGTGATTTTCTATGTCCCCCACAAATCCCTGCACTCCAAAATGTAATTAATTCCTAGCAGCCCTTTCTGTTTAGGAGAGGAAGGGTTTGGGTTGGGCCAGCTGCCCTGTGGAAGTGCTAACATCAAATGTTGTCCTGTTTTTGCAGAACGTTACCAAAGGCGCGAGACACAAAATAGTCATCAGTATCCAGAAGCTAAAAGAAAGACAAAACCTGCTCAAATCTCTAGAAGGGGTAAGTAGTCACAACCATTTTTGTATGTCTTGTGTTTTTAAGAAGCCAGGAATTAATTCTGGGGTGAAGCACTCTTTGCTTACACATACTGTGGGGAGCTGATGCATGTTTTATTTCACAGAATTCCAGAATGGTTTGGGCTGGCGGGGACCTTAAAGTCCCAACCCTCTGCCATGGTGGGGGACACACCTTCCACTAGACCACATTGCTCAAAGCTGTGTTTTGCAGAGTGGGTTATCATGCATCTCCCACACCTCTCACGGCTGGCATGGATGTACCCCATAGCCCTGGCCAGCTCCAGGGTGCTCAGAAAGACTTGAGCTTTCCTGGATCATCATATGGGCACCCTGTCCTCTGATAAAACACCAGGCACCCACATCAGTGCCTGAACAACATCTTGAATTTCCAAGGAGAATAAATAGAGACTTCTTTATCGCTTCAACAAAAGCTTAAACCCTGCAGGAAGGGCTTTTGGGGAAGTAGCAGCACCACAGCCTAGCTGGGAGCAGCTCACCCCAACCTCTCCCTATTTATTATCGCTGTATTATATTCTATTTAATTGCACCATCTTCAAACAGCAACTTGCAGAGCCTCCCACTAGGGGCTTTTAAATACTTCTGTGGTGTGTTGCTATTTATTGGTGTTTTCCTTAGCTCACTGCTTCACTATTTATTTATAATATGGGCTTGTGCTCAGGGTATGGCAGGAGCTAATAAAGCCATATTTACCTCTGTTATTAATAATAACTATTAAATCCAAGAGCTGGATGGAGCTGGCTGCAGCCCTGTGTTTTCCAGGCTATTGCACAGCCTCTTCCTCCACTCCTCCACTGGGATTTGAGAATCTGGTATTGATTGAGTGGTGCTGTGCAGGAGCTGGAGCTCAGCTCAGCTGGCACAGCCAGCCAGGCACGCTGTAAAATACAGGAGGAAAGTGGCAGGGACTGGTTTGGAGCCCTCTGGGGTGGGTTTGGGCTGTGGCACTGTGACCCTGTCCTGCTCTGCTGGGGCTCAGAGTTGCCTGTGAGCTGCTTTCCCTGCGAGGAGACGTCTGCTTTTCCAGGCCTCCCATCCAGTTTTTGCTAAACAAGAGCATGTGTGGGATTGATGTTTTTGGGCAGTGTCTCGCTGCTAAATACTGCTGCTTTCTTGGAAAGAGCTGCTCCACCCCTCTCTGTTAGTTAGCAGGGCAGGATTGTCTCCCAGAAAACATAGTGCCCAGCAGACTGACACCAGATCTTTGTGAGAAATGGGGCTGAGACGTCCAAGAGTGAGCTGGGAATGCAGCAGGAATTAGAATCAACAACTGTTTCAAGGCTTGCAGACATCCCGTGTGCCCACTTAGTGTCCCTTCCTTCAGCACATCAGGATTCACTCCAAAAGTTGCCTCTTTCCAAGCAGTGTCCCATGAGCCAGACTGTGCAGGAGCCTGCAGTGAGCTGTTCTGGTCCAGGCCACATTAAAAACAAAATGCAGTTATTTCCCATCAGTGGGACGAGGATCTGACCATAGAAGTGGAGTTCTTGATCCACAGCAGGAGTGAGGCTGGGGTGCACCCAAATTCTCTCCCTCCTGGGTGGATCCTGCCCCAGGATCTCCAAGCTGAATGGTTTTGCTGTGGGAGCATCAGTTCCCCTTCTGTGTCTGACCACAAATCACCTGCTCCCCTTGAAACCCTCCCAGTGCCCTCTGCATCCACTCCCCCAGCCCATCCCAGAGTGGACAGGGATGTCCCCACGGCTGCCACAGGACAGGCTCCTGCATCACACCATGGTCCTGGGCTCTGAGATGATCCCAGACCATGAGGATGCCATGGCAAGCAGTTTTGGGGCAGAGCAGTTAATGGGGGCCAGGCTTGAAGGCGGTGCTGGAAACAGGAGATGAGCCCATGTTAATGCAATTCCAATGAAATGGAGCTGAGATGTTGGGATTTATGTGGCATTGGTTGGGAAATGTAGGATTGCTGGGGAACCAACAAGATACTTGCTGCTCTGGGCATTGAAATCTCCCAGGCTCAGTCACTTTCATGGACTTGCCATTTCCCTGGTGGAAATGTGGAAACATTGAAGCTGGGTTGTTGTTGGGTTTGGGTCCCTGTGGTTGATGGGGGCACATTTGTCTGTGGGGATTCAGGTCTGAACACATCCATGGATAATCAGACACAGTCCCTGCAGCACTCCCCTGATAAAAATAAAAGACTTGATGAATGAAACGTGGCTGTTGAGTGTGGAATGCAGCAGGATCCTGAAGCAGGAGCAAAGCTGGGAATTCTCAGGGGGTCACAGGAGGGGTCTGTTTTACAGCTCATGTCCCATTTTCCCTGCAAAGACAAACCCTCCTCTCTCCACTTTCTTCCACAGGACATCCTGGAAGGAGGCAACTTGCGTGTCCCGCTGCAGGAACTACACCAAATGATCCTCACCCCCATCAAAGCCTACTCCTCCCAAAGCTCGAGCACGGAGGAGCACAGCCGGGACGTGGACTCGCACCACCCCTCCTCCCTGCTGGGCTCGGACAGCCAAGGCTCGGACTGCAAGGACTCGGCGGCCGGGATGCAGCAGCACCATCTGCCGGGATGCGAGGGCGAGTCGGGAGGGGCCCCTTTGCCCGAGGGCGACCTGCCCGGGCAGTTCACCCGGGTGATGGGGAAAGGTGAGCAGTGCCGCTTGTCCTCAGCCACCCGGGGACTCGTCACCAAAGAGGGCTGCCTTGGGGCAGGGCGTGTGCAGTGGCAGCACCGGCAGCTGCCTTTCCCTGAACTCCTGCAGGTCCCAGTCTGGGGGGTGATGGTTTTTTGGGGTCCTGTCATGCTGGGGTTAGAGGTAAGAAGATGGGGCAGGTGGGCTGTGGTTTTGGCCCAGGCTGCCTGCCCGGGGTCCAAGGTGGATGGCATGCATTCCAAGCCCTCGGTCCATGGTGGAAAGCATCCTCTCCCTCCCCCAGGGGCAGAAATCACAACTTTTCCCGAGGTCAGGAGTGGAAGATGTCCTCTCTCTTCCCATCCAGGGCCCTGGGGTCATCCCACTGATCCAGAGGTGTTTTGAACAGCATCCCTTGGACTTATTCTGCTTGGAGCAGGGTAGCAGTGGTGCATGGTCTGGACATGAGCCATTTGGAGTGCAAATCAGTGCGTCCAAGCCCCTTTTTATGCCCCAGTTTGGATGCAGGACATCCAGAGTATTCCGGTGCCATTCCATTGAGTGCAGGGTGTGCAGCTTTGCATCAGGGATAACACATTGGGAGGTAACAGGAGCGAGCTGAGGTGGGGACTGACCTCCTATGCAATATTCAGGGTTCTTGGAGCAAATCTGTGTGAGCTTGGATGTGCCCTAACCTTGCTGAGATGATGGTGACACCTGAGGTGTCAGTGCTGGCTGCATGGAGGAAGATCTCCCTGGGGAAGAGGAAAGGGGCTCTCATCTGCAGGAGACTGGGAATAGGAAGACCCTCATTGGGGTGCCACAGAGAAATATCAGCCTTGTCTCCATTTCCATCTTTTCTTGCAAAAAAATTAGCTGTTTTCTGCACAGGAACCTGGTGCAGAATTTGTCCCCAGCTGGTTCCCTGCAGAAACAGCCACGTGTGGGGCTCCGGCCCCATTTTATTCCTGTGACAAATGGCAAAGTGTGGCACAAGCCCTGCCAAGATGTGGTGTCCTCCTGAACCCCCAGGCATCCCTGCCCAGGGGTTTACAACAGGAGAAACTCATTCCTCTGTGAGCTCACCCCCACCTCCTTCAATGACATTCATTCCCAAAGAGGTTAAAATTCATCAGGGAAGGTGGGAATCTACCACTCTGCACTGGGGGCAGATTTGGCCATGGGAGAAGGAGCTCTCTTGCCTATGAATAGGGATTAATCCTGGGCCCCTGAGTTGCTTAAGTCTAATTTTGGGGACTCCAGTGGTGTTACTCTGGATTTACACCATCATAACAGAGAACAAAATCTGTCCCTAAATATAGGAAGGTACGGCAGGAATTGGGGAAGGGCATTTTTTCTCACTGATGAAAAACCTACTCGTGGTTACAAGGGAAACAGGATGTCCAAGATGTTTGTGGGACCCCTCCTGGGCCCCATCCTGGTATCCCCATCCCCATTTCCCTTCTCTTCTTTTTTTTTTTCCAGTCTGCACACAACTTTTAGTTTCCCGACCCGACGAAGAGAATATAAGTTCCTATTTACAGCTGATAGACAAATGTCTAATCCACGAGGTGAGTCGTGTCAGATCATCTAAAACTGTTGTTCTCATCACTTGGAAACTGTTTCCAAAGTGTCTGTTTATGTAAACCTTTGGGTTTCTAACACAAATATTTTTGGGGGGTATTAATAGTAATTCTGACAGAACAGGCTTGGAGCAGGCGGTAGCTCCAACGTGGTGCATGGAAATGTTGCTTCCCCCCACGCTGCTTTAATTGCCAAGGCCCGGAGCTGGGAAATTCATCTGGCTCGTGACAGTCCCATCAGCAGCTGGATGAAAGCAGGAAGCCTGGGATGAACGTGCAGGCAGTTCCCATCAGACAGAGCCGGCGTTGCCTCCTCCCGTTTTGCGCCACGTGCTCTTGGGATTTTGCAACAGGGATTTTACATCTGTTCCTGCTCCCAGAGGATCTGCCTTGGCTGGGAGATGGCTTGGGATGGCCCAGGCTGTGCTACAGGGCTCTGGCACGCTCCTGCCTGGTGGCAGGGAGGGATGGCCAGTGTCCCTGGTGTCCTGCAGTGTCTCCTGCCTGCTCTGGCAGTACCTGGAAGAAGCTGCTTCCATCACCTGCCCATATGGCAGGGGTCAGGGAGCAGAAGTGGTGGAAGCTGAGGACCAGAGAGCAAAGCCAGGAGGACATGGAACTTTTCCCAAAGCGCCTGCACTTTTCCCACCAGAGCCACCCACATCCCAGGACCACCCTCTGCGCTGGCTCCGGCGTAATCAGCTCCAGGAGAGAGCATCTCCTCCTGAGTGGTTCAGAGCAATCAAGTCAGGCACTAATTAGCCTCCAGATTGTCCTCTGGAGACTTCTGCTGCTCTCCAACAGAGACCTAGGGTGTCTAAAGTTAGCAGTGATGGCACGTGGGTGTCCCTGTCACCCACACCTCCTGCCTGGAGCCCTGGGAGCAGGTCTGTCACTGCCAGGGTGACCTTTGCAGGGAGCCTGGGTGGGTGACAGGCTCACCCTGGCTGACCTCCCCAGAGCCTGTCAGTGCCAGGATCGCAGCCAAGCTCTGCCCAGCCCTGAGAAGGGGGATAGGGTGCAGGATGCCACAGGGCAGCTCAGCTTTCCAAATCCCAGCTTTGCTCACCCTGGCAGCATTTCTAGAGCCACATCCAGGTGACAAGTGTCACCACCCCTGTCAGGACCCACCATCAAACCCTCGCTCTGCCAAGAGGAGTTGGCAGCCTTGAGGCAGAGCTGGGCTGTCACTCTGGGACACGGGGAATGCTGCCAGAGCATTTTCTCCACCTGAGATGAGGAAGAACCAGTGTTTCCCCCTGGACTTTCTGATGGGGCTCAACTCACCCCATGACCTGCTCCAGCTGCTTTTCTTTACCCGCACTCCCACATGCACGTCCCTGCTGGCTTTGTCCAGAAGAATATTAACCCATTTCCTATTTTTCTCTCTGGGTTGTTTTTTTTTGGGGGGCAGGCGTTTACAGAGATCCAGAAGAAGCGGCTGCTGTCATGGAAACAGCAGGTGCAGAAACTCTTCCGGTCTTTCCCTCGGAAATCCCTCCTGGAGCTGTCGGGCTATCGGCAGCAGAGGAGGTACGCGGGACTGCGGGAGCGGGGCAGGGAGTGAGAGCTCTCCAGGTGGGAACATCCCCCCAGAGGGAGGGATGGGTGCTGCTGGGTTCAGAGCTGTGTTTAGGGAAGAGGGAGGATTGGAAAAGCCTCAGCAGTGCAGTCCCAGGTGCACAGCAGGCAGTGTCCTTGTGCGTGTGGTCCCTGCCTTTCCCTCCCATCCCACCCTGTCTCCATGGCTCCAAACCCAGCACTTCCCAGCTGTGCAGCTGTGGGAACCCAAGACATCCCTCTGGGTGTCCTGGATGGCCAGAGCTGCTGGCAGGGGGCTCTGAGACCCTGGCATGCAGCCAAAGACACACGTGGGGTTTTGATCTTAGCTTGTGGAGCAAATCACCAACTGTGTATGAAGAATTACAAGCCACACACACAAGTTTAGGTATTGTAGTAGAAGTAGTCACGGAGTGAAAGGAAGGATTTCTGAGTGCTGTACAGGGGGGTTTAAGCCTTGTACACAGGGGTCCAAGTTTTGTCCATGGGGGTCAGGGGTTCTAAGATGGAGGGATTTGGGTGTGCCCTGTCCTCCTTCTTTCTCCTTCCCAGCCTCCATGTCTTTGGTGATGTTGGCACTCACAGATTGGTTTAGAGTAGAAAGTCACCATTCAATATAGATAGTAGGCATTGGAGAAAAAGTATAAACATGTAGTATGTAATATATGATATAAAAGATGGCAGCAGCCCCTGGGAGGGCAGTGTGCCTTTGTCTGACCTGCTGAACGGGCCACAGCAGCTCAGGGAAAAGAATCTTTTAGATAACCAACAATAAACAACCTTGAGACCAGACAGCAGAAGACTACTGAGTCTTTCTTCGAAGGCACGGGTTGGAGGAGAGACTTTTCCATCTTTCGGGGTCACCCCAATCCGGGGCACAAGACCCCATATGCAGGGTGTCCCCAGTGCTGGGCTCTTTCCCTGCTGCCCTTTGGTGATGGCATCAGCACTGGAGTTTCCTCCAAAAGCTGTCAAGTGGCAGGAAAAAAAAGCTGGAAGCTTTGCAGAGCCAGAGGTGCAGTCAGAGAGCCCGGCAGGGCTGTGTTGGGAACACCATGTTTGTTCACTTCCAGGGTGGTGCTGGATTTCAGGTGATCCTAGAAAGCATAAGGGTTGTGCCAAAAAAAATTATTTTTAACTCACTTTTAACAACACCACCCCTTTGTTTCATTTTGCAAAGCCTGATTTGTTGCAACTTTTTATTCCCAAAAAAAGACAGTGTTTTGGAGATAACTGGGAGTATAGGAACTTCCAGGATGAGATTTCAGGAGAGCTCCTTTAGCTCAGCTCTTCTTAATAAAACTTGGATTTATTAGGTCATTCTCACCCAGTTTTACAGAACTTGAGAAGTCTCAGAGGTGACCATATTTGTAAAACAAGCCTCCTAGAAGGGGAGAAAGAAAACGCAACAGCAAAAGCTGAACTTAAATTAGACACTGGAGAATCCACTCATGAGAATTCTCAAAGAAATCAAGTTCCTGGGGCATTACCTGGATTCTTTTAGACAGTATTTAAGAACAGACCCATTTTGCAGGAGTAAAATAAGCTTTAAAGAAAACCAGGGTTGATCTGAGAACTGCAGAAGGGCGGGAAGGCGAGTAGCAGAGGGGAAGAAGAGAGGATGCTGCACACCCAGACCACCTCCTTCCCGCTGCCTGTGCAGGGTGGAGGGACCACCTCGGTGGGGTGGGAGGGTCGGGACCCCATCCCAGGGGGGCTCAGTGTCTCACCCTGGGTGGAATGGGAAGGTCAGGACCCCTCCCAGGGCTCAGTGTCTCACTCTCAGTGGGGTGGGAGAGTCAGGACTCCTCCCAGGAGTCAGTGTCTCACCCTTGGTGGGGTGGGAGGGTCAGGATCCCATCCCAGGGGGGCTCAGTGTCTCATCTCTGGTGGAATGGGAGGCTCAGGACCCTCTCCCAAGGGTCAGTGTCTTATCTCTGGTGGGATGGGAGGGTCAGGACCCTCTGCCAGGGGTCGATGTCTCATCTCTGGTGTGATGGGAGGGTCAGGACCCCATCCCAGGGGGGCTCAGTGTGTCACCCTAGTGGGGTGGGAGGGTCAGGACCCTCTCCCAGGGCTCAGTATCTTATCCCTGGTGGGGTGGGAGGGTCAGGATGCCATCCCAGGATTCAATGTCTCACCCCCAGCTCTCTCTCTCCGCAGCCGAGGCTTTGGCCAGTCCAACTCCCTCCCCACAGCCGGATCCGCAGGGGCGGGGCTGGCACGGAGGAACCCCCGGCAGTTCCAGATCCCCTCCCGCAACCTCCCCACGGCCCGCCTCGGGCTGCTGGGCCCCACGGGGCTGCTGGGCACCCCCCAGCGCAGCCCTGCTGCCAGCCCTGCCATCCTCAAGCAGGGCAGACAGGTTGGTTGGCGTTCCTGGCGTTTCTTGCTCTTCCATCCCTTTCCTTGTTTGTTTTTCCTTCTCTGACTCGTCCAGATCCCCAGTTTTTTCCCACTTTTCCAGCAGTTTGCAGGCATTTGGGTTGGGCTCCCCTCTGTGCAGTGGGATGTGGGAGCGGGAGCAGCGGGAGGGGGACAAACCAAGCAGCACAAGGGAAAAAGCTGAGTCCTTAAAGTGGCTTATAAAATAGGGAGAGGGGATTTTGGCAAGAGCAGATGGTGGTAGGAGGAAGGGAAGGGTTTTAAATTGGCAGAGGGGAGATTTTGATGAGATACCGAGAAGGAATTGTTCCCTGTGAGGGTGGGGAGGCCCTGGCACAGGGTGCCCAGAGAAGCTGGGGCTGCCTCTGGATCCCTGGAAGTGTCCAAGGCCAGATTGGACAAGGCTTGGAGCAGCCTGGGATGGTGGAAGGTGTCCCTGCCCGAGGCAGGGGACTGTAATGAGATTATCTGTAAGATCCCTTCCAGCCCAAACCATCCTGTGATCCCACAAGCCCAAAGTGGCTATAAACCCATGGCACAGAGGGCTTTGCTTTGCATCCCACCCCTCGTGTTTGCTCCCCACAGAACCTGTGGTTTGCCAACCCTGGGGGCAGTAACAGCATGCCCAGCCGGAGCCACAGCTCGGTGCAGAGGACGCGCTCGCTGCCGGTCCACACGTCCCCGCAGACCATGCTGATGTTTCAGCAGCCAGGTAGGCAGCAGAGGTGCTTTTCCACTAACCCACAGCCAGGTGAGGTGAGGGGAGGTGGGAGGAGCTGTGCTGGTGAGCCTCCCCACAGGCACATGGCCCACAGCGTGCTCCCACTGGGGTATCTCTGAATTCCTGGGATAACCATACGCATCCCTGGAGGGATTTCTGACTCTGTGTGTTGCAGTGCTGGTGCCTTGCCCAGCTCGTTTCTGAGGGGCTGCTGTCAGGAGGGAAGGTGCAGGCTCATCCATCACTTTTTCCTCATGGATGGCCACAGCTCCGGTGCGGAAGGACTGCCTTCATGCACTCGGGAAATTCTTTCCACAGTGCGTGTGAAGGGAAATGGCGCCGTGTCAGTGCTTCCTTCCCCAGCCCTGCCAAAGTGCTCCTGTGTATAGGAGCATCCTCTGATTCAGGGAGGATCCCTCTGACCTTGGACCCTGGACCTGGAGCATCCTGGCCCTGAGGAAGCCTCTTTGTGTATCCCTTCCTTAGCTTTGAGCGTGCCTTTTCCTCCCAGCACCCTCTAACCATTTACACCGCGGGACGGGGAATCCATCCCCCAGCGAGCTCTCCCTCATCCCTGCACTCCTGCTGCTTTGGGCTGGCAGCTCCCTGGCCTCACACACCGGCGGTGTTAAACTGCAGCATTTGGGCAGCAAATGTTCCCTACAGCAGGAGCAGCAGCTGTTCCTGGGTATTGATTAAACACCGGGACAAGGGCACATTTCTCAGGCGCTGGAGGAGAATAAATGGGTTTCTCTTCGTGTCAGCCTGCGGTGGATGAGGGCGTAGGAGGATTGGGGAGCCAAAGACGTGGATTAAGTCTCAAGGAAAACAAGCAATGATGTGATGCTGGGCTCACAAAGCACTGTTTGCCAGGCTGTGGGGGGACCTCAACCTTCCTGGATCTCGTCCCGTGTTCCTGTGAGCCAGTGGAAAGCGGGAGATGCCGTCCAGCACAGTAGCACAAGCTGTGTTTGCAGGTTTTGCTGCAGGGTGGGGAAAGTTTGCTGCTGTTTAGATTAGGACAGGGGTGTTGCAATGCTCCAGACTTCGTGTGTGTGTCCCCTTTTTTGTGCTCACCCCCCCACGGATGTGGCAGCGATGACATGGGCGGCTGAGTGGGAGCCAAGCTGGTCCCAGAGAAGCCAGACAGTGGCTGTGCTGGTCTGTGCTGCCATCCCATGTCCAGTCACTAACCCTGCCTGCACGGACAGCATCCATCCCCAGGAGATGACCAGGGCTGCCCCCTCCCTGGGTGGGGTTCTGCTCTTGCTCCAGCTGCCCCTTACATCTCTTACCAGCACCTGAAGTCCCTCAGATTCATCCTTTATGGATAACAGGGGATGATGATTGCTTTTGTCAGTGTCTCTTGCTGAAGATGATTTTTCTGGGAGGCCTGACAGACCCTCCTGGGGTATTTTTTAGATGGTTTTCCCACACAGAGCAGACAGGCAGGGTCCCTGCCAGGTCCCTGACCAGGATCTCCTATTCCCTTTCTCCCTGCAGAGTTCCAGGTGCCGGTGACTGAACCTGACATCAACAACAGGCTGGAGTCCCTGTGCCTGAGCATGACGGAGCACGCACTCAGCGGTGAGCATTCCCTCCTCCTGGGGCTCTTCCAGCACGTCCACGCCACCTCTGCTGAGCCCCCCAGCACCTGCCCCTGCCCCCTGCCCCCCAAAAGCTGGGACAGGCTGTGGCTGTGAGAGCGGGACGGCGGCGGGGCCGGATGCAGGGATGCTCCCGGGGCTGCTCCCGGGGCTGCTCGGATGGGAGCGTTGGCTTCTCTCGGCGAGGTGGCCGGGGCAGGGGGCAAAGCCGAACGCAGGGATCGCACCGGCACTAGTGGAGTCTGTGCTAATTAGCCACTCTTCAGCTTGCTAATGATAATTAGTGTTAGCTCGCTACTCTCGTTAGCTCTCGATAAAGCCCCTGCCGCCGGCGCGCTCGGATGGGTCACAGGCTCTGGAGTGTTGTGCCCTTCCGCCACCGGATCCCTCCTTTGGCCGGGGGTGCCCCACAGCTGGGGGCTAAACCCGTGCCAGGGGCCGTGCCAGGGGCCGTGCCAGGGGCTGTGCCGGGCGCCGTGCCCTGGTGCTGGCAGTCCTCACACAGCCGGGGGTGCCAGCGGATAACGGGCACGGGGAGGGAGGAGGACCGGGGCAAAAACAAGCAGGGAAGATGAAAAGGCAGCAGCAGCAGCAGAGCAGTGGAGAGCCTGGTGCAGCACAGAGCACTGGCACCAGAAGCTCCCGGTGTCCCTTGCCGACGCTCTGGAGCCCCAAGCACAAGGGACGGATGGCCCCAGCGTGGGATGAGCGCGGCCGCCGGCATCGCCCGGAGTCCCCCGCGACCAGCTCGGCTCTCGCTGCGGAAATCCTGGACTGTGACCGATGGCTGAGGACAGGAGCCCTCGGAGAGGACGAGTGCCACCAGGCTCCCTGCAGATGCAACAGCCCTTCCCGGGGAGAGGAACGGGAGAACAAGGACTGTGGGAAGCAGCAGGGCCCTGGCAGCATCCCTGGCTGGGAAAACAAGGACACTTCTGTCACCCGAAGCGTTTCTCCGGCGTGTGCCCGGCCGAGGCTTAGCTGTCTTGTTCCTCTGCAGGGTACTGTTCCTCCGAGTTATTTTTTCCAGGTCGCATTCCCCGAGCCTCTCCAAACCGGTCGTGCTATAAATAGCTCTTAAAAAAATAAACCTTTCGGGGGAGAAAAAAAAAAAAAAAAAGGCGTAACAAACCTGTTTGTTTTTAGTGTCAAGGAGGGAGGTGGCTGTGGTGCCCCAAGTGGTAACAGGGAATTCTCTGTTCCACGGCCACTCTGGGAGCTGCCTCCTGCCACTCTCCATCCTGGGGATGGGGTTTGGGATGGGGGCCGGGGGGTGGGATCAGGGCTGGAGGGTTGGAAATGCTGTCGGGTGCTGCTTTCTGCCCCCGGGGGGAGGGGACAGGGGGCTGCTGGTACTGGGGTCACTTGTGAGGTTTTGGGGTGGGTCATGGACCCCTCGCTCCTGGGATCGGGCTGTCGCTGGATGCATCCCTGCTGTCACAGGGTGCTGGGAACGGGGGCTCTGGGGAGACAGAAAGGATGCCTGGGGGCTTTTTGTCCTTCCACGACCCTCAGATGGAGGAAAATTTTGCATCCTCTGCGGTGCAGCTGTTGCAGGGTTGGGTGAACTGTGGGCAAGGCAGCCCCTGGGACCAGCTCTGTCCCTGTACCCTGACTCCTGGTCAGGGACACATGAACTTGTCATGCTGTAGGAGAGTCCCAGACTGTCACCTGCTTTGTGACAAGTCCAGGCTGCCCAGAAACCCCCTGTGCTCCTGGGAAAACGGTTGTGGGGTTGTGGAAGAAGGCCTGGATTGATGTTGGGACAGTGACCTGGGGAAGCTGCTGTGGGATGGGGACACTTGGTGGCACAGAGGGACCAGCAGAGTACTGACACCCCAAAACCCTTCAGCACCCCTTGGGGAGATGGGATGTGGTGGGGGTAGCCCCAACACCACCTCGCTGTAGGGGCTGTTGCTTGGGGGTGCTCTGGGGGGTCCATCCCCTAAATCCCCAGCTTGGGGGGTACCAGTACTCACTGGGCCTGCTCCTAATTCTCCCTTCCCACTTGCAGATGGTGTCGACAGAACCTCCACGATCTAGAAGGCGTCGCCACGGGGACGCTGGCCGGGACAACAACTGCTGCGGGTCCAGCGGCGAGGTCGGGGCTTGAGGGAGCCTCAGCGATAGCTTGCATCCTTTCTCCTCTCTCCTCTCCTCTCCTCTCTCTCTCTCTCTCTCTCTCTCTCTCCTGTTTTAATTTTGTGAATGTGTAGATTGTCCTTGTGAACATATCATTAGACTTGGACTTTGTGTTGTCATTTATTACATCCATGCTAAGGGGGGGGAAAAAGATGGCAAAAACAAACAAAAAAAAATCTCAGCGACGGTGATGAAGCAGCATGGGGAGGTTGGGGCGGACATGGAGGAGGAGGAGGAGAGTGCTGACAAGGAAGGGTTCACCGTGGGCAAACCCTGCTCCTGGAGGAGGATGCCAAGGAGCACGGAACACCATGCAGGGTTGTGTGACCAAAAACCCTTTGGGGTGGATTCTCCTGCCCTGCCAGGGCCTTCAGGGCTGGCAGTCCCATCTCTCGAGTTTCGCTGCTTTCGGGTGCGGGCTGACCCGGCGAGCCCAGATTGAAACAGAAATAATAAAATAACCCCGAAATTTCCTTTCAGTTTAGCCAAGAGATCTGCAGTGTGGAGGCAGCGTTGTGCTCAGGGCAGTGGAAGGTCAGGGGGGTGCCTGTCCCTGCGCCCCACTTGGATTGGGATGCGGGATGGAGCGGGGGCATCTCACCCAGAGGAGGGTCCCGGGGGGAGTCTGTGAACTGGGGGACACTGGGAGAGTTTCCTGCATCCTGGCTCCACACATCTGGCCCAGCCTGCCCAAATCCAGCTGTAAGGGGCTTTTCCAGCATTGCCAGTGAGGGATGAAGGAGCCCCCATATAAAACTCAAGTCACAAAGGGCACCAAAATGCAGCTTCACAGCCTTGTTTTCTGGGTATGAGCCATGGGGCTGGCAGGGGCTGGGCTGCCCCTCGCCCACAGGAGCTAAATTCGGTGTGGAATTGGTAAATCTGACCCAGCACTGCTCTGCCCTGCAGTGATGCTCCCCCTGGTCCCAGTGCTGCTCCGAGTCCTCAGTGGAGTAATAACAAATATAAAATCCATTAATTGAGCTGACGGGCTGCAGCAGTGTTTCCAGAATGGGCTGTGAGGGCATGGGCAGCATTGTGTGCCAGGATCAGAGGGAGCAGGGCTCAGGGGGAGCCAGAGCATGGGCAGGGCTGGGAGACGTGTGAATCCTTTTGTCATGCAGCGTTCTTAAGTTGTTTTTCTAAAAAAAAAGAAATATATATATATATATATATATATATATATATATATATATATACACACACATATACAAAAACCCAAGTGCCAAATGCAATGTTTTATGTTTGCTGTTCCTTGGTGTCCTGCTTCCCGGCAGACAGGAGGTTGAGAGGGGCTGGTGGGGAGGGTGGAGAAGGGAAAACCTGAAGGCCAGGGAGGTTGGGAAGAGGTGTGAGGAGGTGAAGGCGAAGCGGGGTCGGCACTGGGGACCTGGGTCACCCCCGAGCACCCCCAGCTTGTGAGGTGTGAGCGGAGCCGCCGTGGCAGGAGCCTCCCTCAGGGAGACTCCAGAGTATTTACAGAGCTGAAATTCTATTTATTCCTTCGCTGACTATGGACACGGAGGTTTTCTGATTGTTCAGAGAGATTATTTTGGATATTTTACCTATTAACTTGCTGTGGCTGGGAACCATGATAATGTCTGTTATTAACAAACGCCAAATAATTCAATTGTTTTATCCTTTTGATGTTAAAAAAAAAGAAAAAAAGCTTATTTTCCATTGACAGTCTAGAGATTAATAACGACTTAGTTGTGTTTGCTGTTTCTTGTTTTGTTTTTTTGAGTAAAAACAACAAAAAAGTGGCTTCAGTTGTGTTGGGGAAGTGCTGCCTGGCTCTGCCTGCTGGTGCTAAGTGCGGGTGGCAGAGCTCCAGGGAAAGAAGCTTAAAAGGGGGGTGGGGGGGGAGGGAAAGCTTGAATCCTAAAAGAAATAAAAGCTATTTATAGAAAGAAAAAAAAAAAAAAAGAAAAGAAAAAATCCTCCAGCAGTTGCATGAGCGAGGCTGTGAAGTCAAATATTCAGTAATAAAGCAGCAGTGCCTTTCTTTTTGTATCCCCCGCTCGCCCCACTGCGACTGTCCCCTCCCTGTCCTGTCGCCGCCGTGGGGTCCCGGGGGTCGGGCGGGCGAGTCCCCCCCTCCTGCTGCTCGCCCAGCTCCAACCCCGGGCCCCGGGACCTTTTCCTGGTGCTGTTCCCCCGAGCCGGCCCCGGGGACCCGGCCAGCCTGGCGCGCAGAGTGGCCTTGGGCCCGGCGGATGCGACACCCACGGGGACACAACCCTGTCCCTTGGGTGCCGTCCCCATCCCCAGGGACACCCCGAGCTCGGCCGGGCTGGAGTTGAGCTCAACCCTCGAAGGGGTTTAGGGTGGTTGAGCCCGGGGAGCATCCAGCAGGAAAATCCCAGACTGGGATGAGAGCCCGAGTTGGGTCAGCGCTTAGGGAAACAATTTCTGTTGTCACCTTTCTTTCTCCATGTCGGGTTTGGCTTTTGGAATGTGCCTGGTGGAAAGTGGGTCCCGCAGACGTCTATAATTTGCACACAGCGACGATAACACTAAAGTTGATTTTATACGAGTCATCAGAGTTTGCAAAGTGAGTTTTATTTTTTGTATTCCTTTATCTTTACTTAAAGGTGAATGTGTATTCCTCTGGGAGGAATAGGAAGAAAAAAAAAAAGAAAAATACATTAAAAAAAACAGGAATGTTAATAATGTTAAACAGAATACTTCCTCCCTTATTAATATATATAACCCTGATGTATTTATGCCTATTGTAAGCTGACTTTAAAGAGCTTTGACCTCTCTTCTGTTGCATGCCGTTCCCGGGCAGCCTCTCCTTGTCCATGCATGCCTTTTGTCCTGGTTTTTCTGTACAAAGTTAGTGCACAAAAGAACTATTTTTGCCTAGTTAATGTTGCCGAGCAATGCCTATTTTTTAAATTTTAATTTCTTTTTTTTTTTTTTCTGGTCATATACGGCAGTAGCATGTTTGTTACATGTAAAAGCTTCCCGATATAAAGAAATACTAATGTTTGGAGATGCCAGTCTTTGCAAGTGTACAGTTTTCCAATGTTGTTCCCAGTGAAACACCCTCGTGATTTCCACTTGCTCCGATGTATTTATTACTCATTTCCTCCCGTGTAACTAGGAACCATGGCTATATTTCATATCTGCTCTATATTGAAAGTGAAGGGAGATGATTAATACAAGGTTTTGTAACACCGGGGTGTGGCGCCTCCTTATTTATCCCCGCTTTGGCAGGCGGCTTCGGACTCCTCGACACAAAAAAAAACCTTGGAATTCAATAGATGTTCGTCCCGTGGGCAAGAGGGGAGGAGCCCTCCACAGTTCCACAGGGGGTTGGGGATCTTTATTTAAAGCCTGTGGCAGAGCTTCCAAATCCCTGGCGTTCCCCACGCAGCTGCCTCGCTGTCCCTTTGGGGACGTCCATGCCCCTGCCCCGGGAGCTGTTCAGATGCAGCATTTTCCTTGGAAATCAGCAAGAATTGGGGCTGGAGCAGCTCCGAGGCTGCAGAGGCACAGGGGGGCTTGGCCCAGAGGCTCAGCGTGTGTGTGGAGACTTTTGGGGTGGGAATTTAAGGCTGGGTTCCTTCTGGGCTTAAAACCTGCACATTTCAGCCCCTCCTGGGGCTGGATCGAGCAGGGAAGGACGCTCAGAGCTGGCACTGCCACTTCCCATGGATACTCTGCTGTGGGAAGTGCCAAGGGTAGGACCTTCTACCCCTGGTTTTTCCATATTTTCTCAAACTGAGCCTCCACATCTCCAGGCTGATCGAGCCCAGCTCTGCAGGCTCTTCTCTGCCTCATCAGCCTGGCTGTTCCTGCATCCAGGTCCAGGGATGTCCTCCAGAGACCTCCTGGGTGTCCTGACCCTGCTCGCTGTCCCTCCACAGCCTGGGTGGCTCAGGTCCCCCACAAGGAGCAGAACTTGCAAACTCAGGGTTTATTCAGGTTGGTTGAACACTTCATCTGCTGCATCTCAGGATGAGGCTTCCTGGTGAGCTCTCCAAATGTTGATGGTGCCAAGACCCCAAAACCACATCCTCAGGCTCCTTCTATTTGGGATGCTCTCGAGCATCTTGGGCCAGGCTACCCCAGAGGGGAAACACTTGCCATGGTGCTCAGTCCCACCTGAGTTTCCCTGTCCATCCACATCCACAGCCCACTGGCCATGGCTCCCTGCACTTGTCAGGAATTGACCTCCCAACACAGCTCAGACAAACCCAAATCCCAAAAAAAAAGCCATTTCCTTCCATGAACACTTTGCCTTTCCAGGTCCCTGTGCTGCTGTCTGGGTCTCGCAGTGCGCTAACAGAAAATGGAAAGAAAAAGGAAAAGGCAGAAACACCTGGGTTGGAAAAGTGGAGTTGGAAGGGCCAAAAAGGTTCCCAGGAAAGTCCACGGCAGCCCCGGGTTAGGGAGAGTCTGTGGGTCTGCTGCCTGGCAAAAGGAAAGGGCCTTAAAAAAGGAAAGGCACAAGGGGAAAAAAAACCATTTCCATGCTGCCAGAAGCTGTTGGGTGAATCCATTCCAGACACTCAAGGCTTTAGCTGCTGGTGCACCCGGATTCCACCAGACCTGAGCCCCTTCCAGCCTGGGGAAATCAGGTCCCCTTCTCCTGCCTGGCAGAGGCTGCAGCCCCTGCCCAGCCGGCAGCAAAGCCGGGAGCTGGTGGCTGCTGGGCTGTTGTGATCCCAGCAGGAGCTGGATAACCCCACATTTGTTACCAGGATCTTTTATTCCGTGTCTGCCCATTCCAAAAGGCGGTGGAGAAGCAGCCCCAGCCCTGGAGCCAGGCAAGCACCCCTTCCAAGGGGATGCTCCTGTCCCTTCTCCCTGAGCTGGTTCCTGGTGTGGGCACGAATTCCTCATGTTTAACCCTGACTGGAATATCCCAGGGAACAACCTACCAGCAGCTGCAGGCAAGGATTTCCCACTCCAGGGAAGTTTTTATGCAAGATGGAGAGGGCTTTTCCAGCAGAGCTCCTCGGGATCGAGGAAGAATGAATTCCCTACATCTGCTGGCTGCAGGCAGAGGCAGGGTGATGCTGCTGGCCTGGCTGCCAGCCAGGATGCTCCCAGGATATACAAACACCCAGCTGCTCCTGGCAGCCAGGCCAGCAGCGTGGCCGCTTCACCCAGCGTGGCCTCAGCCACCAGCAGGGAGCTGCTTTAGCTGGGGTCAGCAAAGGGATCAGGAATTCACACCTGGAATGGGCACCCTGGGGCCGTGGCACGGCTCAGGTGGGGCAGGGATGGGTGGTCCTGGCATGGGATCAGCATGGGCACCCACAGAGCTCCCCATGGCTTCTCCCAGAGCCCGGCACTGGCAGAGCAGGTGCCTGGAGGAGCAGAACGGCAGGGGAAGCTTTAAACTAAAAGAGGAGAGATTTAAATGAGGTGGTAGGAAGGAATTTGTTACTCAGAAGGTGCCGGGGCCATGACACAGGTTGTCCCCAGAATCTGAGGCTGCCCCATCGCTGGAAGTGTTCAAAGCCAGGGTAAACAGGGCTTGGAACAACGTGGGATAGTGGACGGTGTCCCTGCCCACAGCAGGGGACTGGACAGAAGACGATCTTTTTTTTTTCAACCAAAACCATTCTGTGTTTCTATTATTTTCCCTTTTCACCCCGCTGACAGAGCCTGGTCAGAGGAGATCTGGTTCAGCTCAGCCAAAATCCTCCCTTTTCTAAACAAAATCGATTTTGGAGCTAATTTTAAATAATAATAATGTTTTAAAATACCTCATCCTGGCACATAGCCTCTGCTTTTGGGCAAACCAGCTCCATCCCCACCCCTGTCCAGAGGCAGCACAGGGGGGTGTTGGCAGCATCACCCGGCAGGGGGATGCAGTGGAGGGGCTGCGCGCCCCTCTCCCACCCCACACCCCCACTCCGGCATTCCGGTGACCCGTGGGCTTCCCAAAAACGCTTCTCCATCCCCAAGGAAGCTCCTGCTCCTCCTCCTGCGAGCAGAGCTCGGGGCCGGGCTCGGCAGAGGGAGCCACAGACTGCGCTGTGTCCCCTCGGCGGAGCGGGAGCAGCCGAGCCCCCGGCACTGCCCCGAGCTCGGGCATCGCCCGGCGCCTGCAAACCCCTGCGGCTCCTGCTCCCGCCTCCTGTCCCACCGCCGCTCCCCTGCAAAGCCTTTCCCCTCCTTCTTTTTCTCCCCCCCAGCACCGAGGCCAGTTTCCCTCCCAGCCGATCCCCCGCGATGGAACAGGGGCTGCAGAAGGTGGGCGCAGAGCTGGGGGGCAGAGCCCCCCGAGCCCGGGGCTGCCACCTGGGGCTGTGCCAGCTCAGGTGCCCCTTGCCCAGGGCTGGCACCCCCCACAGCACCAACAACCAGCAGAGACACAGAATGTCCTGAGCTGGAAGGACACAAAGGTGCTCCAGTGCAGCTCCTGGCCCTGCCCAGACACCCCAGCAACCCCTCCCTGTGCCTGAGAACACTGTCCACACACCTGAGAACATTGTCCACACACCTGAGAACACTGTCCACACTCCTGAGAACACTGTCCACACTCCTGAGAACATTGTCCACACTCCTGAGAACACTGTCCACACACCTGAGAACATTGTCCACACACCTGAGAACACTGTCCACACGCCTGAGAACATTGTCCACACACCTGAGAACACTGTCCACACGCCTGAGAACATTGTTCACACACCTGAGAACATTGTCCACACGCCTGAGAACACTGTCCACACACCTGAGAACATTGTCCACACACCTGAGAACACTGTCCACCTGCCTGAGAACACTGTCCACACACCTGAGAACATTGTCCAAACCCTTCTTCAACTCTGGCAGGCTTGGTGCAGTGACCACTTCCTCGGGGAGCCTGCTCCAGTGGCTGTATCCTGAATTTTTGCCTTTTTCCCACCCATTGATGCACCTCAGGCTGCAGCAGTGACTGTCACCTCCTCCAGACATTCCTGCAGCTCTCCAGCAGCTCCATGCCTTGTTCCAGGAGAAGGGAGCTGAAGAGATGCCAGCGGTAGGACGAGCTGTGCTGGAACCAGGGGATGCTCAGAGGGATCCGAGGCACCCGCAGCCAGGGCAGGAGGGAGCTGAAGCACAGACACCTGGCCAGAGATCCCAGGAATTACTCACTCCATGGCACCCACACATCTGAGGCCAAAGCAGCACCACTGTGCTTCACCTTGGCACTTTTAAAATAATTTTCAGGCCTCTGCAGTGGAGTTGTCTCTCTTAGAGTGGGTTTTCCACCTTTGCTTCACTGTCACAATCCTGGTGTGGAGAAGAAGAGCAAACAGAGGGAAGGTGGTACAGTTCACCTCCCAAAACCACCCCAGCAACACCCCAACACCCAAAACACAACACAAACTTGTTAAAAACGACAATTAAATTCCTTGTGATTATATTCTTTGTGTATTTGAGCAATATTTCTTTGAACACTGTGATTTATTTTCTGTCACTCCCAGGCCAAGACTTATTAACAAGAGTTTTAATGTTTTATGCCCCCTCAACTCCTAAATCATGAGTGTAACTTCCAAAACAACTGGAAGGCAAAGCTTTTCCTAGAAGTCATTTCCAGGAGCTGGCCAGAAGGGCTCAGCCAAGGCTCAAAGGGCACAGTCCATTACAGTTCCCAACTCCAGCCATGCTCCAGAAACAGGAGCAGGATCTGAGGAGCTGCTGGAGATCTTTAAGCAGCTCTCCAAGGTGTGGAAGGTTGTGGAGGCTGCACAAAACCTCTGGGATGATCCCAGCCCTTGCCTGCAGCCACTCAGTTGCTGGAAGGCGGATTTTTGTCTAAAAAGAGCCTAATTTGGAGTCCAGAGCTGGAGGAATTTGCCTGAACTGAAGCATCCTGCTGGGCTTGGCAGTGCTGGGGTAACTGCTGGGCTCAGTGGCCAGGGAAAGCTCTCCCAAATTTGATGATTCCATGATAAAAACCTGTACCTAGGGGTGGAACACAGGTGGTGAGGACCAAAGAGCCCGGGAGCTGGCTGGACATGGCACAGGGATTTATGGAATGGTCGCTCCACAGCACAGGGGCAGGAGGTGATGGGAGACACCCAAAACATCCAAAGTGGGAGAAAAAGCCTCAAAGAAGCTGCTGAGATATTTTCCCTTGACAAAATAAAATTGATAAGCAGCACATAGCACCAGAGAGCATCAGGAAAGGAATGGAGCACAGGATAAATCAGGTGGGGTCCTGGGAAATGGGGCAGGTCAGGGCTGGGAGGATGTCCCCTTATTTAACAGGGTTTGGTCCTTCTGTTTTAGCTTTCTGTTCCAGGTTTTTGGGGGGTTTTGGTGGTTTTGGTTTTTTTTAGCTGGTGGGTTTTTTTTTAGCTATAAAGCAAAATATTGGAAGCAAAATACTTTGAAGCAAAATATTTTTTCACCCCAATGAAAACAGATTTTCCCACGATGGCAAAAAAACACTGAGGCTCCTTCGCAATCCCACACCTTAAAAAAAAATTAAAAATTAAAAAAAAAAAAAGAAAAAAGAGAAAAAAGCAGGGAATAGATAATTCCTTGCAGGAGTGCCTGTTTTCCCAAACAGACCATTTCCCACCACACGCAGCAGCTTTCATGCACGGCTGTGGGAAAGGCAGAGCTCGGCCTCACCACGAGGACACGGCTTGCCAATGCTCCTGGGGCTCACTGGGAGCTTTATTCCCAAACAGTTCAGACCATTGGGATCAAAAGGACAGAAAGGGCTGGAGGAGGCTTCGTTCATCATCCCTTGCCCCTTCCTGACCCCCGCAGTGGACACAGACCCTGTGACCCCCTTCCCTCTGCACTTGGGCTGCCCTCCTCCTCACGAGTCTGCGATCCATGCATTTTATATATTTTTTTTTTCCCTGAATCCCAGCAATATCTGCTTCCTGGGAGGCTGGAGGACTGCAGGAATGGCTTTAAGCCAATCTACCCACCCTGGGGGCAACCCTGGGGCAACCCAACCCAACCCTGGCTTCACCTCGGAGGTGCCTGGTCACAGATGCTGATGGGATTTATTTGTTCAGGGAACTTGAGCACCCGGCCAGGAACCAGGAATCTCCTCAGGCCAATGTGAGGCCTCCAGGACAGCTCAAGGAGGGTACAAAGGGTACAAGAAGACTGTGAAAGCCCCCAGGCTCAATGCCAGGAGCAGCCAGTGCCCCTCACCACCCCTGCTGCAGCGGATCTGCTCTTGATTCCCCTGGCTCCAGCGGCAGTAGGAAGAAGGTGACAACAAATCCTGGAGGATTTTTGCTTCCCAGTCACCAGCTGGGGACTCACCTGTGGATAACAGCACCCCCCATCCCAGAGGAGCAACCCAGCACCTCATCCACGAGTGAAAACCATCTCCACAGGAGGGGAGGGAGCTCTGGCCCTTCCCTGTGCAGAACTGTCCCCTCCAGGTCCCCCAAGGATGCTCCCACTCCAAAGGATGACATTCTGCTTTAATGTTTCAGAGACAATGACTGGTGAGCAGCACAACAGGGGCTGTACATCCTTTACATATTTACACAGGGGGTGAAGTTAAAGCTCCTGTATTTGAACAATGCTGACATTCCCAAAAACACACCGAGACTGACAACAGCAAAAATGGGAACAAAATCCAAGGCCACGAGTGGAGAGAGGTTGTGTTTTAAGGACTACAGGTCACATGGAAATAAAAAAACAGCAGTGGTGCAACGTGAACTTTATCCTGAAGAGAGATAAGTGGTTAAAACACAACTTTTTTGGTGCCTCAGGACCAAGACAGTGTTTTACAGAGACTCAATTCCCAAACTGAAGCAAGGAAAGAGAAATAAGTGTACTGGTGTGTGTCCCTTTGGTCCTCAAAATCTCCTTCCAGTCGAGCCGAAAGGAGAGGTTTACTGCCAACCTCAGGCAAGAAAGATTTAAGGCTTTTCAGCTGGATATGTGTAACATTCTGAACTGAAAGCTTTGTTTTGAGGAAAACAAATGCCATGGAGCTGGTGTGGCTCAGCAACGTGCAGCACAGCTTGCTCACACCAGAGACAAGCACTGCTCCAGCACCAAATCCTACAGAACCCAGGACAGAGGATGCTCTAAAAGATCCTTCCAGTAATGCTGTGAGGGTCCCCAGAGTGAAATTAGTGTCATTAAACACACGAGCTTGCTCTCCTTGAAAAAGCTCTCTAGGCCCAATCTGACCAGACATGACTTTCATTTTGTTTGCAAGTGGAGCAAGAGGGAGGAATGTTGGTGAGATGGAGCTGGCCAGAGCAGGATCTGCCCTTGAGCTTCACGGACAGGACATCTTGGATTGATGTCCAGCAAGGCAGAGAGGGCCCTGGGAACCTGTGGGCATCCACCCCCCCTGGCTGACATCTGTTTTGCAAGCTCGGCGTGAGGAGGGTGTTTTTCATTTGCTCCTCATCTTTTCCCAATTAAGAGTTACAAAACACCCATTAAAATGGTAACAAAGCAGAAGTTCAGCCAAGTCCAGCTGGACTGAAACTTTTTGTACCAATTCTGCCACTTACAGAGGTTGCCACATACACAGGGGGAAAAAAAAATGTGGTTTGATTCATTCTGGTGGCCCTGGAAATGCTTTTGTCAGCTGCTCTTATGAAATGAGCTGTTGTCATTCCAGGTTACTCTGCCCTGAAATAACCCAACCTGTCAGCAGGGAGGGGAGGCACCACGTGCTGTGCTCAGGATTTCATGCTCACCTTTGGTCCAGCATTGGAAATGGAAACCTTGGAATGCTTGCAAATCTTCATTTTCACATTAGCAGACTAATTTTAGCTCCTCAGTCTAACCCGTGAAAATCCAAGAAGGAAAGCTCAAGATATAAATATCATTAAAAACCTCTTTGGATACCTCAGTACTCTGCAGGCAGACTCTGCAGGGTTTTTTCCTCTCCTCTGTTGAAGTTTCCTTAAAAACAGTAAGAAACTGACAGCTCAAGTGGTCAGACAATCTGAGGCACAGAGAAAAAGTGCATAAACCCCTTTGTACTGAGACAGGGCTGTGCCCCAAATAATTCAGAAGTTAATTCCCTGCCCGTTAAGAGGATAGGAAAAATGGAGTTTACACATTTCTCAAACAAATCAAAAAAAAAAAAAATACACAGAAAAGGAAGGTTAATACTAGCAAGATTATAAAACACACCAGAGGTAACAATTCAGAGGTATAACACACACATCCAGGTACTGAAACAGCCACTGCAGGACTTGCAAGAAAACATGGTCCAATAATTCAGGACAATCCCAATCCTACAAAGATCCGCATCCTTTCAGGTGTTTCCTGTGCTGCTCCACATTTATTCTAATAAACACAACTATTCAATAAACATCCACCTCACTCCTGAGCCCCACTTCTCTCCCGACCGCTGGATATTCTGCATTACGGATGGAAAAACATTTCCAAGCTCCCGTTTGTGGCTGGTGACTCTGTGACACCAGCATCAGTGGAAATGCAGGAGGAGCCTCCCTCATCCCACCTTTCCCACGTGCCACCAGAAGCCTTTCACTGCACAAAGACTATGACAACAATTCACGACGATTTAGTTTAGAACTGGGACGTGGGGACAAGGACAGACAGTGACACAGGACAGGACAATCCAGAGTGCATCCAGAGGGTGACACAGTTTCAGCTCCTGATGAGTGTCAGGAATTCTTCCCGGGTCTTTGGATCCTCCCGGAACACCCCCAGCATTGTGCTGGTCACTGTTTTACTGTTCATTTTCTGAACCCCACGCATCACCATGCACATATGCCTAGGAGAAAGCAGAGGGGAGTCAGTGCACCAGGAACACTCCCGGGGAAGGGGGAATCCCACAGGGAAAGGGAGGGGAGTCAGTGCACCAGGAACACTCCCGGGGAAAGGGGAATCCCACAGGGAAAGGGAGGGGAGTCAGTGCACCAGGAACACTCCCGGAGAAAGGGGAATCCCACAGGGAGAGAGAGGGGAGTCAGTGCACCAGGAACACTCCCGGGGAAGGGGGAATCCCACAGGGAGAGATGTTTCTTGCACGGTCACATTCAGTTCTGGGAAGGTCACAAAACCTCCACAGCCAGAAATGGCACCTGCAGCACCTCAGCTGTGGAAGAGTCACATCCTCAGTCTGAGCTCTGCCTTCCCTCCTCTGATCCCAGGAAAATCCCACCTTCCCAAGGTGCATTCTGATCGCAGGACATGCCTGCTGCTGGTGCCAAGCTCTGCACTGCTCGAGGAGGCAGAAGGAGCACAGGGCATGGACCATCCGCACTGGGGACAGCTCCTCACTGCCACATCTCCACAGAGGATCAGGCAGCTCCCACTTTAAATGGCTCCAGCACATCAGGATTATTAATTTTTTATTACTACTAGTAATATGTTATTATTAATAGGGTGGTTGTTATTATTATTGTTATTACTAATCCCTCTGCCTGATAACCAAGCATAGCACAGAGCTACCATGCACCGGCCCTGCAGCACAGGAATCCCACTGAGCCAGGATCCCACCCCTGGAACTCCTGGGATCACAAAGATCTGGGATCCTCCCCCTGGAACACCTGGGATCACAAAGACCCAGGATCTCACCCCTGGAACACCTGGGATCATACAGATCTGGGATCCCACCCCTGGAACTCCTGGGATCACCCCCCCCAGAACACCTGGGATCACATAAAGCCAGGATCCCACCCCTGGAACTCCTGGGATCCCACCCCTGGAACTCCTGGGATCACACAAAGCCAGGACACCTCCCCTGGACCCCTGGATCCCACACTGGAACTCTGGGATCCCACCCCTGGAACTCTGGGATCACACAGAGCCAGGATCCCACCCTTGGAATACCTGGGATCCCACCCCTGGACCTCCTGGATGCACCCCTGGCCCTCCTGGATCCCTCCCTGGAACCCTGGGATCACTCACGTAGCTTCCACGACGACGCCGACCCCGGCGGGCTGTAAGGCTTCTGTGATGGCAATTGCAATCTGCTTGGTAAGGCGTTCCTGGACTGAGGGAAGAACAGGGAATTCAGGCTCCCAGAATCCCAGAATGGTTTGGGTAGGGAGGGACATTAAGGCTCATCTCATTCCAAACCCCCACCATGGGCAAGGACACCTTCCACCAGACCAGGCTGCTCCAAGCCCTGTCCATCCTCTTTTCCATTTGTATCCTGGAACAGACCTTTTATTTTCTTGTTTATATTTTGCATTCCATCTATCCAGCCACAGTCTGATCTAACAGCTCCTCCATTTCCTACTTTGCAAAAGGATTTTCTTGCCTCTCTGCTCTGTTCCAGTTTTTAGTGTGTTTGTTCCCAAAGTCCCTGCCGCACCATTTATTCCACACGCCCAAAATTCTCCTCTCAGGGAAAGGAAACTGAGATAAAAAATGAGCTTTGTCCTGCAAAGCTTTACTTCCTGCCGCTTTGGCAGCCTCTATTCACCAGCCTGGTGGTCACTGAGGACTTCTCTTGCCAAGACCAGGCCAAATTTAACCACAGGACAAAGGCAGCAGGATCAGCCCAACCCAAGGCTTTGGACCCTGCAGCTCCCTCTCCTTCTCAGGGCAGGAGGCAGCTCTTGCTCCACTGCCTCAGACAAGGATTCCTGAAGGCATCTCTGCAGGAGAGCTCATCCCCAGCAGCATCCAACTGGTTCAGTTATTCCTGGCAGCTCTACCTGAAGCACGTTCACCCTTGGAATCAGTTCCAGCCTCCATTTAGTTTGCTAGGCAGAAGTTGCCTTCCCTGGGAATGCCGGGGCTAAGAACAGTAACAGAACCTCTTCAAGAAGCATTTTTCCCCCCTTTTAAACTCCACATCTACAGTCCCCAACCCCCTGCACCGACCAGGAGAGGAGTGCACACAACAAACACCAAATTTTGTGTTTACCTTGTAACCTTCTACTGTATATTTCCACGATCCTAAAGGAGAAAGCAAAAAGACAATATTACAGTCATTTCCAGCTGGCCACTGGCGGATCTTCACAATGAATTTGGTGCTGTCCAAAGAGACCCCTGTGCTGATCTGTGTGAATCCATGGCTGCCCAGGTATTCCTTCCCTTCCCCGTGGATATCACTGTGTTGAGTGACAGGTTCCCCCCAGCTGCAGCACCAGGGACTATTTTAGGGCAAACCAGTCACTCCTCTGCTCTCCTTCTGCTGGTTTGGAATTCCTTGTATCCCCACCCACCTGCATCACATAGTTGTGGGGGAATTAATGTCCAAAGACTCCCTGAACCCCAATTCCAGGACATCTCCCTGTGCTGCAGACTGGACCCAATACTGCCTTAAGGTCAGTTCAGATAATGGATGCCCAGAATGCTGAAATTGAGCAAGAAATGGTTTGGATTCTTGCATTTGACCACAAATTTAGCTGAGAACAATCAACAGAATTCTTATTTAAAACAGACTCTCTCCACCCACCATCTCACCCCACCCTTCACATTTCAGTGCAGGGATCACCTTCATGGTCCCCTCCAGTACAATTCCAAATTTAAGCCACTGGAAGTGACACTCAATGACAGCTCCAGAATCCACACATTCAAGAAAATCCATACAATTGCTCTGTAACTGCAGGGGTTGTTCATGCCAACCTCAAATGCTTAATTACACTTCAAGTGGCCACAGAAAGGAGTTGCTATAGCAAGCTTTGATACCTGTCTGGTCACACCAGACAAAAGCCAGACACTGGCTGGCAGCCTCAAGCATCACTTACAAGAATCATGCCTGACAATGAGACTCTCCTGCTGTTTTTGAGAGAGAATTAAATGCACAAACTCCCCTAAAGCAATGAAATGGTTGTGTGACAGCATAAACAAAGCAACACAATATTTAGATTAACCATATGGACAGGAAACATGCTAAGATATTGCAGAGAAGAAGTCCTAACAAGGTGTTTATGTAAAAACAGTTATTTGAAAGAGCATTTTCAAGCCTGAGCTTAAAACCCAGGGAAAGATGTTTGTTTACTGAATACAGGTCATCCACAACTACAGAAACTCAGCACATAAAACTAATCCTATTATGAAAGATTAGGCCTAGAGCACCAACAGCCTCACAAATCTTTGCTTGAACACTGGCTGTATTATATAGAGCACCAAAGGCAGGCATGGTCTGCCCCCCCAACCTCTTCATGGCGAGCACTCAAAAGTGAGAACATTTTGTTATACAAGAACCTAATCTTTTCATTATTGCAGTATATGGGAGTTTCACCCTCGCTTTAGAAGGAGGGAAGATTTAACCTTTGAGCACAGTGCAGGAAGCCTTGCACATATTGATGCAGGTTTCCATTCTGAGGATAAACAGGAGGAAAATTGTATCTTTCCAGCTCCATGTTGACTCTTGGATTAAAAAAAAAAAAAAAAAGAAATTCCATGAAAAGCATTTTGAGCTCCTTTTTGCAGCTGCAGTCAAGAGAGAAATAGAGACCAGAGCAAGCACCAACCAGTGGATGCACATTTCAAATGTGATCCTTGATCCTGCACTGGAGCCCTGCAGAAATGAAACCACGTGCTAAGGACAGTCTCTTCAGGAGGAACGGTTCTCTTCAGAAATCCAACTCCAAAAACCACCAACAACAACAAAACCCCCAGCCCTGCACCACTTAAAGACCCACCCAAAACTCAACACCACCCATGGGATGCCACACGCATCCCCAGGCATGAGCAGCTGTCAGGAGATGAGGAGTTTTGCCCAGCAGCTGCAGGTCTGGCAGCCCACAGCCCCAGCCTAAAACGCCAGCAGCTCCTACAGCCATAAAAACACCGTGCAGGAGAAAATCTACCCACTGAAAAACCTCTTTCCAGCCTTTCAACCAGAGCAAAGCCCACTCTAAAAGCACTGCTGGGGTAGGGAGATGCCTCCCTGCAGTGTGAGGTTACACAGCAGAGAGGTGTGACCTCCAAGGATCCTTCCACTTCCAAACCCAGCTCCCTGTTGTTCAGGCAGAGCCCAGAACAGACCTGGCTCACTTTAGGACATTTTGCTGTCATATCCTACACGTTTCTTACCTGCTAAGAAAACCCAGCAGGCAGGCAGATTTGCAGGGCTAATTTCTCATTAGTGTAACTGGAACCACAGCAGGATTAACAGACCCATCAGGGAAAGAAAAACCTACGTGGCCTTTCTGAGCTGCAGCCAAATTTTTAGATTTGTCTCTCAAAAAGGGACCCTTCCACTCTGATCCCAAATAATCTGCTTATTGAAGGGATCTACCATCCTCTTCCTCACCAGCATGAGAAAGTGTCACTTAATAACAAAAGTCAGTGCAAAACTGACCCAAGGGCACTTGCTGAGGAAAAAAAGCTATTTTACATAATAAATGGATTTCTCAAGTGTATCACAATTGCTTTGTTTCTTAGGCTGAACTTTATCTACAAAATCTACCCCACAGCACTCTCAGCAAGTTTTCAGTGAAAGAAAGAAATGTCACATTTTTCTAAAGAGTCAGCTAAGAGATGAAAGCTTTAGATTGAATTTATATCCATAAAACGTGTTCATTTACAGTTTGGAAGTTTTCATATTTTTGTTCTTATTAAGTCAATTTACACCCAAGTTGTAAAGAGCTGGAAATTCTTACTGTTTTTTGTGGCCTGCCTTAGAACAGAACAAAATTCTCTTGTTCTTTGCCTCAGAGCTCCCTGTAGACCCCAGTGCTCTGGGGGAACCTACAAAAGCATCAGGGCTCTGCTGCAGCCACTGGTGAGAATTAACACACAGCTCCAAGACTTATCTGTCCTCTCCACACAAATTAAAAAAAAAAAAAACAATGCTGAGGATTGGTCTAAATCCAAATCCAGGACACAAAGTGGGCTGAGCTTTAGAGGGAGAGGAGATTAAAAAGATTAGCACAGCTAGCACAGCCTGGAATCCTTTTTCCAAATTAGCATCACTTTCATTAGAACACTTACCTAGCAAGCTTGCTGAGGCCAAGCACTTGTTTGTTGGGGAGATAACCAATGTGTACCTAGACAGGGGAGAAGAACCATTAACAGCAGCAAAACCACTCTTCCAAGGGCACGTGAAACTCATGCGCAGACAATGAGGTGTGCATTTGCCCCAGAATTAACTCTGGGACAGCCCAGGAGTCTCAGCATGTGGGAGGAACATGGCACCATGCAAGCCTGGGGAGTTGTGGAGCTGAGGCTGGGAATATCTCATGAGGTCCTGGTGAGGAGCAGGGGAGTTTTTCTGAGGGGGAGAGAAGTCACAGCTCCTCAAGAGTCAAGGCTTCTGTTCCAAGTCTCAGGAATGCTACAGAACACTGCTGCATTTGGGTACAAAGGCAGTCTATTACTCAGCACAGCACTATTTGTCTAAAATAAACATGCTTTTCTTTCAAGACCTTAGATGGATTTAGGGAGCGGAAGGAAGAGGGACTGTGCTTTACTTCCAGTGAAAGTTCTGGTGGCAAGAAGAACTTTGCCACCAAAAATCAGGCTGAACTTCCTGATTTGATTATTTTTCTTGTTTTAGTATCAGAGATCACTGGTGATTAACTCAGCTGCCATCCAGCTCAAATATGGATTTGAACACGTATTTGAATTAAATTGGAAGAAGTTTAGCAGAAAAGTGCTCAGATATGGAGGGAAGGACCTTAGCTCCTTGTTTTGAGAAACCCACTGAATTCCAGTGAGTTTACAGTTATAACAGATTATAAACCAGTCCTTGTGCCACTGTACCAGAGACTTGAAAAATGAGCCAAGACAGAGCAGGGGAGTGTCAGTGGGGGATTCTGGCTTTGCCTGGAGGCCCCATCTCAGAATCCTGTGCTGCTGTGCCTGCAGTAGAGGTACCACAGTGCACCTGATTACCTGGCTAACTTGCTCATTCCTACCCCTTCTGTTAGGCAATCAACCCACTGACACCTGAAAAGACATGAAACATTTCAGACAAAGTGAGAGACACCACTTAGAAATAAGCTTTGAATCCTGTTCCCCACATTTTCGCAGATTTCTTGATTTCCTGTAAGGTAGAACTGCAAGTGCAAGACCTACAGGGCAGTGTTTGCAGCCTGTTTGGTGCACCCAGCAGGGCAATGGTTACTCTGAATATTTAGAGCCATACCAAGTCATTTTGTAGGATGAGTTGGTGTTTGTGAGGAGATTTCTCCAAACCACACAGGCTAAACAGCTGGATGTAAAAAAAAATGCACACGTTGCCACAGGAATAACAGGGAGAATATACACAGTGCACACAACCAAGAGTAACAGGCACAACAGAAAGCTTGCACAGAAAAAGAGGTTATCCTGTTCTCCAGTATAAAACACCAACAGCAAGAAAAGAAAGCAGACAAACCTGAATTGACTCAACTAAATAAACAGCTGGTTTCTGTTCATGTATTTTATTATGGGGAGACAATTTGCTTGGAACATATGTGGCACTGATTGAATTTTATAGACAACACAAGCACGTGCTGCTCTTGGACCTGTGAGCACTTCATGGTAACAGATGGCTCAGGCTAAGCTCCATCCTTCTGCGCTGACAAGGGACTGAAGAGGCTGAGATGTGCAGCTCCCACTCGGAACTATTCATCACCTCTACAGTGGTTAACTGGAGAAGTTTTATTTTCCTAAAGTTGTTGGCAGTACAATCCCAACACCCTCTGAAGCACCAGCCCCTTTCACAGGACTCCCCAGTCAAGCGTAGCCAGTTTTGGCCACCCTCTCCCTGACCTGGCTCACATAATTAAGGCAGGGCTGCTAATGAGTTTGCTCCACTCACAGGGGGGTTCAGAGAGATGAATGTGCTCTGGATAGCTCTGAGCCAGGAGCTAAATCCATGACAGAGGCAGTGTGCAGGGTGAGCTGGTTTAATATCGAGATGTCTGCCCTCAAGGCTTGCTGCTGCTTCATGGAGAAGAGCTTTGATATGAAATGTCAGAAACCATTAGATTACTTAGACTAGGAAAGGTTGAGCATTATATTTCAGGAGCTTAAATTCAAATAAAACCTCACATTAAGGAGGCCTTCCTTATTTGTATTCTGAAGATTAAACTTCTAGAACTGTGGCCGTAAGCAGCAAGTACTTACAGCCTTAAAAAGCTTTGTAGCTACAGCTACAAAGTCTTTTACATGTACTTAAGGTCCTTTACTGTGCATTCCCACATTTGTTCTGTGAGGGAGAGTTACCTTTCCAACAAATGGAACGAGGTGATGCTCACACAATGAGAACATGTCTATGTCCTTCACAATTACCATCTCATCATGGTCTTCGTCGAAGATGGCGTCGTTCAGGACATCTGAAATCAAACATTTGCATTAAAAATAAACCCAAAAAGCACGGCAGGCTCTTCCAGCCAGGGCCTGGGACAGCTTGTAGCAAGGGCAGAACTCTCTCAGGGCTATAGATTTTAGGGTTAAGGTGTGGGAGGGAAGTAAGGAGTAACATCACAAGCACGTTTTGGTTTGCGTAGGTTCCCGCACGTGCCCCGGTGTCACATTGCCTACGTGCTGCACCAGAAGTCAGCCTGGAGTGTTTTATTTAATTAATAGCTTGAGCATGGCTTAGAACAGGTCTGGTCTCTGCAGAATTACTGACATCTTGAGAGCAATTGAGAGCTGACACTGTGGGCTTCCATCGGTGCTTCCACCAAGCAAAGCCAGCCCGAGGTCAGGGAAAACCTAAGCCACCACAGTGGTTCCTCCAAACACTAATGCCAGCATTACTGTCTCCAAGAAGGCTTTGCATGCAAATTTCATCCTGTAGCATGCTGGGCAGCAGCTGTTTGGGTACACACAGAAGTCAGAGACACATCTGGGGAGAGATTTGCTGTCCTGATCTGCAACACTCCAGCCTAATTCTGGACCTCAGAGTTAGCAGAAGAGTGAGGTGCAGAAACCCCCACAGAGACAGAAGGGAGGAGAGACAGCTCAGTAAGAAAAGGAACACATTATGTGACACCTGGCTAATCTCAGAGCTCAGCAGAAGGGATCCTCAGTTGATTTTCCACTTTTCAGCAGTCCCTTGACAAATCCCCAAACAATCCTGGCACAGTCTCCACAGAGATTGCAGGCACCTGAACCATGCTCAGAGATCTTAAGAGTAGAATAGCCCTAAGCCAAGAAACCAGGTCTTTTGAAGAACAAGAGAGAAAAGTTGTGTATGAAGGAGAAACTTGCAGGAGACAACAACTGTACAGGTGGGCTGATAACAAGGACAAAGAACTCTGCAAACAAGTTCAGCTGGAAGCCACACTGGCTCCTTGGAGTTACTTCCAGGAAAGCAGAGTCCCACACACCACAGCCAGACCAGGGCACTCAGGGACTGCCCTGTGTGCACCACGGAGCACCTGCAGGGGTGGTGACACAAATCTAATGGTGGTGGTGACACAAACCCAACCGTAATGGTGACACAAATCTAATGGTGGTGGTGACACAAATCCAACAGTGATGTCTGCTCTGCTTGCCTTGGTGCCTTCCCCTGACACGCACATCCAGCTAATGGCCACCATCTGCTGTCGATAAGGGATCATCCTCATGGAGCATTTTAATTTCCTGCCTGCTATCAGCACGGCACAGGTAACCCTGGAAACTGCGCGCAAGGCGCTCCGCCTGCGACGCGGGATCTTTCCTGACAAGGGCTGGCAAGCTGCAAGGCAGCCAGGATGAATCCCAGGAGAGTTTGGATCAGGTCAGAGGGCAGGAGTAGGGGGCATGCTCTGTGAAAGCACAGTATTGTGATCTTTGAATTTCTGGGTCTGGTTGACACCAAGCACTGCTGGAGAAGGTTTTGGTTGCATGGGCAGCATCATGCAGTTGTGTAGTCATGAATTCAGCCAGGCAAAGGGAGAACCCAAACCAGAGGATCTGAACAGGCTCACGGGAGAGGGAAGGGGAGGCAGAGCAGCAATCTGGGTTCTGAGCTCCCTCCTGCAGCACTCTGCAGCCGTGCCATTTCCACAGCAGAAAGGCAAACAGTGGTTGCACAAAACCTGCTGCCGTGGCCAGAGTTATTAAAACAAAATCCAAACAGATCCACGAAGCATCTCCAGAGTGACTGCTGCTGTTATTAGACCCCCAGCTCAGCTCACACCAGCCTCACCAGGAGCATATCACAGCCTGATGTCAGATATGGATTTACGTCAGTGCACGAGCAAAGCAGATTGTTCAGAACAGCCAGAAATGGCCAAATTCTCATTAAGAGCCCTGCTGTGTGACACAGAGCAGGGCCAGAGCTACGACAGAAGGTACTTCACTCATGAAGCCTCATATCCATGTGTATATGGATGGATATACACTAATTAACATGGGAAATCTGTATTAGCAGGTCCTTACAAACTTTCTCTCACAGCTGTGTTGTATCATGGAGACAGCTCAGCCAAAGAGAAGTTTAAGTGACCTCAGAAGTACCACACAGGCAACTCCAGGAGCAAAAAGGCACCCTGCATCCTTCTCATGGCCAAAGCAATCAAAGAGGAGCACAAAGGGCATCCACCCTTCCTGCACATCCCCTCTAATGCCTCAGCCCAGTCTCAGCAGTGTGGGCAGTGCCCCCGCACGACCAGGGGAGTTTCAGAGGTAAGAAAACAGATCTGCACGTCAAGAATGCAGCCACAGAGCTGTGAGGTGCTTCACGCTTCTTATTTATAGTGGTCTTGCCATTTTTGCACCTTTTATTTATTTAATATTAGCAGCAAGTTGCAGCCAGGTCACAGACAGCACCTGCAGCTGTGCCTGCAGCAAGATGTGCTGATTTTGTCAGCACCTGAGAAGAAAGGCCCACAAAGGAAAAAACCAGCTCAGGGTCAGGCCCTCCAAAAACTCTTCCACAAGTGCCAGGTGATGCAAGGACACAAAGGTGAAACCAAGTATGGGGCTGAAGGCCACCACCTGAGTAAATGGCCACGGTCTTGAGTGGTCATCCACCCCTACTCTGCTCCAGTCTCTACTTCACAGGTCTCTGTTCCTGAAAATCAGCACAGCTTGAAGCCTGCCCGTCCCTACACCTCCCCCTTTGGAGGCCAAGCCCATGTTGACAAAAGCAGAGTGAGCAGAGCATCTTTTCACAGCTGCTCCCACCTGTGTCCCACTGCAGCCATTGTTTGCAGTAATTACACAGGAGACACTGCTCTGGCAGAGACTCAAACACCTTGTGCAGGAAGGCAACACCATTTTATGTAAATTTGTCTGGGTTTTTTTAGAGTTTTTTAGAGGTTTTTTGAATTTTTTCTATTTTTTTTTTCCATTTGCAGTAGCATCAAACAGGGCTCTGACAAGCTCAGCCTGTGTGCTGCAGCACCTGTTCTGGAAAACTTAACAGAGCTGAAAGGACAGAAGGGGAAACAGCCTCAGACTAACCAGGCCAGAAGCAAAGCTGGGGACAAATTTTTGCCCCTTTTCCCATTCTTTCACTCTATCTACCACACCACGCTGCCTGCTTCACTAGTTTGACTTCATGGTTTGGACAGTCAGGGTGCTCTCTAAATTCTTCCAGCTGATTTTTCCTTCAGCCAAAAGTTCAGTTCCTGGTGCAAAAACTTCAGCGGTCTGTTGAAACTAAACAGTCACCTGTGCTGCAAGTTAACTCCTGAAGCAGAGCAGAATTAATTTGCCCTTTATCTTCAAAAAGAGTTGATAAAATGAAAAATCAGAACTGGATGAAGACAGAATGAGAAAGACCTTTCAGGATTCTGCGTCAGAGCTCAGCAAAGATACCTGTTGCTATAGAAACTATTTGCATGGCTTTAATGTGACACAGGAAAGCAAAAGCACCTCTGGCAACCAGAGAAGGCAGAGCCCACCCAGAATGGGCTCAGGAGGTGAAAGGGAGGAAGGGTGGCAGCACTGCAGCAGCTTCACAGCACTCCAGAGCTGCCTTTTTTACTGTGCCTGGGAGTGAAGTGATGTAGGTTGCTCTCACCAGGAGTTCAAGCACTTCCCTGTGGTGTTGAGTTGCCTCAGAGCTCAAATTTAAGTGCAGGTTGCTCAGTGCCAGCAGGATCAAGGCAGCCTCAGGAGCTTCCTGGCACTGCTGCTGGAGCTCATCCATCCTGGCAGGGACAAATGGCACAAGGTTCTCCTGACCCCCATTTCACAGGTCCTGGCTGTCCCCACTGTCCCTTGCTCTCCACAGTGACCCTCAAGTGCCACAGGCAGGGCAGGAATGGGCTCAGGCCAAGGCAGGATGACATCCTATGGGACAAGTCACACCTCCCACCAGCTGGAACAAACTAAAGCACTGGCTGAGCTCAGACTCCTCCAGAACACAGAGTCACACCCAAAGCAGTGGCAGGGACCCCACATGAGCCAGGAGCAGGTCATGGTTTAGAGGGTGCTCCAGGAGAGCAGCGCCATGAGCCAGCCAAGGCTAAGTGGTCTTTAAGGCAGAAGCACCTGGGGAATGCTGGCAGGTATTTCTGGTTGTCTTTCTCAGAGTTCCTGCCCAGCTGAGGACAGATGTGACTGGCAGCAGGGAACACCAGTTAACAGCTGGATGTGTGGCAGGGAAAGCAGCAGACTGCAGGGTCAGGATGAAATCTGGAAGGGAACTGCTGGGAAAACCTCTCAGCTCCTGCTGGGTAAGCAGTAAAATGTAAAGCCAAACCTGACTTCATTTTTCATTATTCGTGTGATGACATCACAGGTAACTGTAGTTGGGGAAAGGATTCCAGACAAGCAACAAGAAAATTATTGCAGCCTTTGAGTAAAAAAAAAGGCACCAGGAATTTGTTACACATTCAGAGACCCAGGCTATAAAAACATTAGTGTAAAGGGCTTGTACTGCTGCAGAAAGTTAATGACTTCAGGTTGCTAAGAAAAGGGAGGCTCTGGTTATGTCTTTTGCTTCAAGAAGTCTTGAAGAGCTCTAGAAAGAGGCACAGCCTAAGATGCCACATGACTCTTTAAACAGGCAAGGGTTCAAAAGATGCTGAGAAATGAACACCTGTGATAGCACACCTTCCTAGGAACCAGGAGAAACCCGAGGCACAAAAGAATTTACAAGTTTCTGGCTACTGTTTCAGATTTCATCTCCAAAAATCTAGAAAAAGACACTCAGCTTCAGACAGGAACATTTGCTTCAGAAGCAAAGCTCAATCCCTCAGTTACCAGAAGGGAGGTGAACCAGACGTGATTCAAGGGCCATTTCATAGAAGCAAAGATAAAGGGGCAGCATTATTGCTGTTCAGCTAATTCTGGCTGTGATTTGTAGGGATTTATTTATTTTCCTGTGAGATACCCTCCATGTTGTAGTGAGACTGGAGTCTATTCATAACAGACCAGCTACTGCAGACAGATGAAGCCAAGATTAGGTTCTAGGAGTTGTCCTCTGCCAGGAGGTTTATTAATATGAGGGAAAGCAGCGTTATGGAGATGCTCATTAAAATGTATCAGGATTTTTCAATAACCATTTCAATGTCCCATGTCACAGAAGGTGCTCATCCACACTTCTTTCTGAAACTGAAACAAAGGAAAAATCAAAGACAAAACACTTTAGAAGAGCAACATGAAAGATCAGAAGCCTTCAACAGTTCAGATGCAAGAGGTTACAATATTTAATAAATTCCTGACAAAACCCAGCCAAGCTTAGTGTTACTTGAGCATTAACAGGAAGGGGATGTGAGCTAGGAAAGTTCCAGTTCCGAGAAGTTTCACTGCATTTAATGTGTGTTCCAGCATGGTAGGCTTCCCTTTTGTGGGGGCAGAGGCTGAAGAAACCCCAAAAAACCTCTCTCTGAACAACAGTGTATTTCCCACCCTCTGGTTTACCAGAAACAAGCCCCGGCTGGAGCACAGCAGTTAACAGATGTTAACAGATCACAGCGCTGCATCCATGTCCTCATGGATGAGCCAGCAGCACCTCGATTCCAGGAAAACACAGCAGCTCCCAGCAAAGGGCAGTGCTGCTGATCAAACAGCCTTGTTTGCTTAAGGCACTGTGTGTTCTGACACGGCAATGCTTGGCACCTCAGCAGGCTGGAAAAATTTAGGAGCTTACACCACGGTTGTTCTCCATAAAAATACCAAATCCACACAGACTAGAAGAAAAGATTGTTAAGGTTGAATTTTTTTACCCCTCAGTGTAGGGGAAGCATATAAACTGGTGAGTGAGGAAATGACCTCACTGGTTTTTTGCTTTGAAATAAAAGCTGCCCAGCAGAGTCACTTGGCTTGCAGGCAGATAACATGCAACCTTTCAAACCACAGAGATCCAGGAAGCAAAGTTATGCCCTCACAGTACTTCTGATTTTCATTTCCCTGTAAAATACACTGAAAGCATGGGTGAACCTGCCAACATGCCTGAGAGCTGCCATGCTCACATGAACACAGGCTGGGAGACTCCCCTGGCAGCAGCTCCCACCATCCCCAGCAAGCCCAGACTGGTGAACAGGTTTTGCTTGGAGTGTTTGCGGCTGATGGGAACAACTTAACTTCCTCCTGCAGATGCAGGCAGCTCGTCCAGCCCTGTGCCTAATGTTTCCTGCAGGATTACACAATCCAAACCAACTCATTTATGATTCACCTTTCAAAGGCAGAATCACTGACCCTGTTTCTGTAACTTACCCGTTGCTTGGGTCTGAAATCTTCAGCTTCAGTTGAGAGTTAGCGCTGTCTGCAGCCTTGTATTTCCATTTATTCACTCATTTAGTGGCTTTGCACACACTTGTGCTTTGTAGTATTTATTATTAGACCCTCAGACAGCACCTCTGAGCATGCCACGAAGCCTTTAGTAAAAGGAGGGACAAGGTTTGACCTTCGTGTGGCAGGTAGCTGCCTGAAGCAGCTCAAAAAGCTAAAGGCACCTGGCTCTCACAGCCCTGCTGTTAGCCCTCACCAGCCAAGGGGGCTATTCTGAAATACAATTTACACCCAGAAATAAGAAGCTGATAGATCTGACCCTGGAAAAGAGCAGATGTCCTTGGATGCTGGCACAGAAGCACTGCATGGAATTGGGAGTTACTTTTTTGGTGACTTTCCTACTCTGCCATCCTTACCAACACATTGAGAGGTTTCTGTTGCAGCAGCTGCCAGTCTACACCAGTGCAGGAGTGTCTGCACCGAGCTGTCAGGACTTTTAATCTGGTCCCCAGGTGGGTTTTATTTGAAATCACTGGAGGCATTCTTGCCAAGTGTGATGACTGGCACTACAGAAGTGGGAACAGCACATTTGAATCCATCCCGTCAATGAAAGAGGTTGAGGCCTTTAGTAAAGCCAGGATTAATAAATGACAATCTGGAATTAACAGAAAGAGCCAGATATTTAACAAGTAAACTCTACTAATGGCTCTGACACACAACACTGAGCAGCTGCAGAGCACAGATAGCAGAGATGAATGGAGGGTAAGGCAGGAGCAGTCACTCTGCACTGCTGAAAAGGGAGGAAATACACAGAGTAGAAGCTGGAAAGCAGAATCAGCTTCCCTGCTGCTCACAAATCTGAATGGAGAGACAGAATTCAGGTGTTATCTTCCCTACAATACTACGAAGTTAAGCTATGTGAAATACAAACATACAAATACAAGCAGGTGTCATGGAAGCAAAGTGACGACACCCGGCACAGGAGATCAAATGGCAGCACATTGAACCATGCTCCAGGTCATTATTATTATATTCTCAGACACATGGAAACCAAAAAGCTCATGGAATGATTTGGGCTGGAAGGGATCCTCAAAGGCCATCTTGTCCAACCCCCTGCAGTAACACAGAGAGGGAGGTGAAAGTCAAGCACACCAAACACAGACCTGGCAGTGCACAGCAGCTTCACACTCTCCAGGAGGGAACAGAGCTGGGGAAGGGGCTGGAGCCCCTGGAGAGGCTGAGGGAGCTGGGAAGGGGCTCAGCCCGGAGAAAAGGAGGCTCAGGGGGGACCTTGTGGCTCTGCACAGCTCCTGCCAGGAGGGGACAGCCAGGGGGGTCGGGCTCTGCTCCCAGGGAACAGGGACAGGACAAGGGGAAATGGCCTCAAGTTGTACCAGGGGAGGTTTAGATTGGATATTGGAGAAAATTTCTTCACTGAAAGGGTGGCCAGGCATTGGCACGGGCTGCTCAGGGCAAGGGTGGAGTCCCCATCCCTGGAGGGATTTAAAAGCCATGTGGATGTGGCCCTTGGGGACAGGAGTCTGAGGTGGCCTTGGCAGTGCTGGGAGCATGGTTGGACTTGATCTTAGAGAGCTTCTCCAACCTAAACAATTCTATAATTTGGGTGTATATTTATCACATCTTCCTTTGTGTTCCTTTATGGACAATGAAAACTCCATCAGACATTGATTGCTTCGCCCCAAGGGCAGATGCTGCACCAGACGGGGCCACAGGGCTGATCCTAAAGCCTGTCCCTGTTCTGACATTCACTGCCCTGGTTCACCCGTGTCACTCCCTCCTGGCTGAACACTCTGGCAGCACCTCCACTCCCTGGCAGGGTCTGTGAGCTCAGCAGGGACCTGTTGCAATGACTTTGCCTCTGGCCATGTGGCTGTAGAACCACCACCACCAAGCTTTTACCTGAGGAACCTTCCTTGGGAGGATGGAACTTGCAGCTATTGCAAGAGCCCCTCATCTTCTGCCTGTTGCAGGGATCAAATGGAAACACTCCTCAAAACACACCCTGCAAACCACTGCTTTAACCTCTGCCTACCCAGACAGCACCACAGGAGGAGCTGAATAAGCTGCAAGAAAAGCCTGGGAAAACAAGAGGTCAGGGCTGCTTCTTGTCAGGTTTCTGGGGAGGGTTTGGGCTTGTTTTGGTTCGTTTTCTTTTTCACAAGCCACTTGCTGGTCCAGTTCCCAGCCTGGCCAGGCAGAGAGCTGGATTAGTATAACCAAGAGAACAGCACAGGATGCTGCAGCAGAGACAGCAGCAGTCCCAAAGCTACCCTTGTGCCCAAATATTCTGTAGCTGTTGGCTCTAGGGTTCATCAGGCATTTAAAACTCTGTAAGAAGAATTTACTCCTATTGATTCTCCTAACAAACTCTTCATCCACCACTTGCTGTCTGCTGTGGGCTTGTCCTTCAGCTGCAGCTCTTCCTTCTGTTTGGCTGGGAAAGGTGGAAGCTGAGCATCCTGCAAGAAGGGGTGAGTAGCTGGAAAGTGAAAGGATTCCCCACCTGACACAGGAAGGAATGTTCGTGTCACAGCTTCACATGATTCCCTAAAATGAAAAAGCATCCTAGGAGTAGAGCACGAGCAGTGACATTTTCTATCCTTGGATATAACACAGCCCTCTCCCATGGATAATCAGAGAAGGGGAGTATCCAGGACTGGTGTGCTTAATTAAATGAATGTCAGAGATTAGAAGACACCAGAGATCCCAGAGAACCCACCTCTGAGCAGAAAAGTTTTTTAAAATTACTTGAGGTAACATGAGCACACAAAACTGGCAGCAAGATAAGAGAGGACTTAAGAAGGGCAGCAACCTCATCCAGGTCCAGCACAGAAACTCGTGCTCAAATCATCACTGAAACCATTCCTTCTGCCAGAGCCTGGCAGGATGTGACTGAGAGACCCCCTGTGTTTTACACAGCAGTAAAATGATTAAAAAGTTAATCCCAGTTAACAAAAGATGATACCTGATGAAACCTCACCTCAAACACAGCGTGCAGCAGGACTGAGAGAGGAGCAAGGATGGCCACTGCAGCCCAGAGCCTGCTCCCAGATGAGAACCAAAAACCTGGGTGGATCTGAAAGGCAGAACAACTTCCAAGGCAGAAACGCTGTCCCTGGGACACAACAGTGGCACAAGAGTTTAGGCTGGCCATGAGTAAGTGACTGCTGGAAGTTGTAGAAATCTGATTTCGAAAGAGCCAACAGCAGAGAAATAAAAAAGAAACTAATCACAAAGCCCAGCCCTAAAGTTGAAGCACAGTGCACTTAGAAAAGGGCTCTGATGTGCCAGCAGGAGCTCCCCGATGCCATCAATCAGCACAGTTCAGCCTTTGCTTTCGGCCACAGCATCCTGATGGAGCCCTGGGGCAGGCTCAGCACCCCAGTGCTGCATCCCAGAGAGCAGAGCAGGAGCAGCCCTTCCTCAGCCACACTCAGAGGTCCTTGCTGACTCTCTTTGCATCCCTCACTGACAGGAACTCGCCTTTTACTGTAAGAAGGAGCAGAAAGGGGAATTCCCGAGCTCTCCCGGCTCTTTTTTACTGTTTGTACTGGGTACAGTCCTTAGTCAAGAGGCTGAGAAGAGGAAGAATGATGTAAAAAACCAATGTTTCGAGTATTTACCCTGCACTGGAGCTATGAGTTGTTGATGAGAACATATCCCAGCCAGTTCCTCTCCTCACACCCGCACCCAGCAAGCAGAGACACTCAGCTGGGGCAGGGATGTGAACCTGGGGCTCCTCTCCACACCTGCACTTGCTGCTGGGACCCTGAGATGGGGAAGCGATCTCCCTGTCCTCTTCCCTTCTCCTTACCTCGCTTCCTTAAGTTTCATTCCCACCTTTGAAAAGCCTCACTTGCTTAAAGCACCGGCAGAAAAGGACTTTTCCTGAGAAAATTCAACCCCCTTTTGTCTGGTAATGGAAGCAAACATTCCCAGTGTCCGAACACTCGGCCGGGGAGGGAGGAAGGAGGGAACCCACAAGTTCCTACGCCAGGGCTGGAAAAGTTTCCACCAGAAGAGAGAAAGCAAAAGCACTTGCTCTGCTCACCCAAACGAGAGGTTTACGACAGAATGGAAACTTTACCTGCACGGAGTTTAATAAAAAAATAAACCCGAGATATTTGGGGAGGGAGGGGACAGCGAGGTAACGAGGCAGCACCCACTGGGCGATGCGGCGCCAGCGCAACGACGCTTTAAGAAACCCATCCATTCGTTAACTCAAACTCCTTCCCCGCAGCCCCGGCAGCGCTCCCTACCCGCGATGGTCTCCTGGTAGCCCTTGGTGAAGAACTGCATGGCCGTGGCCGCCCTCCAGGGCGTCTTGAGCAGCCCCTGCCTCTGCGGGTCCTCGCCCAGCGCCCGCAGGATGGAGGTGTAGGCGGCGGCCAGGCTGGGCAGGCTCAGCTCGTTGTCCTCCTCGCTGCGGGGCCGCTCTCCCCGCCACCCATCGCCGCCGGAGCCGCTGCCGGTGCCCGGCGGGACGCGCGGCTTCTCGGCGGGCGGGGAGGGCGGCGGCTCCTGCCGCGCGTACCCGTTCCAGCGCCGCGCCGCCTCCATGGGCAGCGCCGTGCCCGAGCCGTGCCCAGCCGTGCCCAGCCGTGCCCAGCCCGAGCCGCGCAGCCCCCGGGCCGTCCCTGCCCGCTGCCGCCGCCGCTTTTATGGCCCCCGCGCCGCCCCCATTGGCCGCGATGGCAGCGGCGCTGCCGTGAGGCGGGAGGGGCCCGGGGTGCCCGGGATGCGGCTACGGGACAGGGGGATCCCCCGGGCTGGGAACTGAGGGGGATACCGGAGATGAGAGGGGACCCCCGGGCTGGGGTGAGCGCTGGGGGTACCCCGGGCTGGGGGGATCCGAGGGGATCCCCGGGGTTGAGAGCCTGGCTGGGGGTGCAGGGGAGTCCCTGGGCTGAGGTGTGGGCCGGGGGTACGGGGGATCCGAGGGGATCCCCGGGGCTGGCAGTGCAGGGGGATCCGAGGGAATCTCGGGGCTGGGAGTGCAGGGGGATCCGAGGGAACCCCGGGCTAGGAGTGCAGGGGGATCCGAGGGGATCCCCGGGGCTGGCAGTGCAGGGGGATCCGAGGGGATCTCGGGGCTGGGAGTGCAGGGGGATCCGAGGGAATCCCGGGCTGGGAGTGCAGGGGGATCCGAGGGAATCCCGGGGCTGGGAGTGCAGGGGGATTCGAGGGATCCCCGGGCTGGGAGTGCAGGGGGATCCGAGGGAATCCCGGGGCTGGGAGTGCAGGGGGATTCGAGGGATCCCCGGGCTGGGAGTTCAGGGGGATCCGAGGGGATCTCGGGGCTAAGGGAACAGGGAGGATCCCTGGGCTGAGGGGTGTGCTGGGGGTACGGGGGTGCTCCTGGATCAGAGGGGATCCCCCCGAGCTGAGATCCGGGCTGGGAGGGCAGGGGGGTCTCCAGGCTGAGGGTACGGGGGGGATCTTGGGGCTGTGGGAATATCCCAAGAGATCAAGATGTGGGATCCTCCAGGATGAGGTGTGCGAGCAAGGGGGGATGCCCTGGGCTGGGACTATGGGAGGATCCAGAGGGGTCCCCGGGCTGAGACCTGGGCTGGAGGTCCAGAGGTTCCAGCAGGGAATCCCATGGGCTGAGGTGTGTTGGGGCATGGAGGCATCACTGGGGCTGAGGATATGGGGCACCCCCGAGGCTGAGATGTGGGATGGAGGTACAGGGGACCCCCAGGCTAGGGGTCCAGTGGGAATCTCTGGGCTGAGGCATGGGAGGAGGGTACAGGGAGATCCCTCAGGCTGGGGGTATTGGGGTTCTCCAGGTTGAGGTGTGGGCTGGGATTATGGGGGGGATTCCCTGGGCTGAGGAGCCCTGGGGAGCCCAGGGTGAGCAGCAAAGGAATGGGGCTGGATGGGGCAGGTCCTGCTGGGATGCAGGTTCATGCCCTTCACTGCAGCTCCCAGCATCATTCTCCATGCTCTCCCCATCCCCTCAAACTCCTAGAGCTGGTCCCTTTCCCACCAGGGTGCTGCTGGCACATCCTGCCCAGTCACTCCCCGGCACTGCTGGAATGCCACCACCACCATTCTGAGGCCTCTGGGGTTGGGATGCAGTCACCAGAATGATCCCAGGCACGGCCTGACCCTCCTTGGTGACCATTCCCACCACCTCATCCCAGCCGGGCTTCCATCCTTCCAAACCGCTGGTCTCTGCAGACACCTTCCTGCTGCAGGGCTGGTGTGTCCCAATGTTTTCATATTCCCACCCAACATTCTGGAAATGTTCTAACTCTCATGACCAAGACCAAATATTTTGAAGTTTCCATGGGGAATTTATTGGTGCGTCACCCCAAAAGGTGGTTTGAGCATCCTGGGCACTTTTGGGGCAAACCCAGCAGACAGAGCACAGCTTGGGTTCAAGAGTTGGTGAACAAATAAATGCTGGGACAGATTTTTGGAACACAGGTCCCCTCCAGCTGGAGCTGTTCTGGGATTTTATGAGCTGGAAACTGAGTCTAAAGGCTCAGCTGAGCATAGGGTGAATGCTCCATCACCCAAGCACAAGCAGGGGGACTCATATTTTCTGGATTGCAATCAAATAAATGGCCAGGATCTAAAGGAGCCACAAACCCTTCTCTTCACACCACTGGTCCTTAAGGCAGCAGGGACAAATTGTCCCCCTCTTGTGCCTAGGAAATGGTAAATTGCTGGGAAGATAAGGAGGGGAAGGAGCTGTCAGAGGGTGACTCACTGGCTTTCCTCCTCCTCCTCCTGACACAAGAGCTGCATTTAACTAAGACAAGCAAAAGAAAAAGAAAAAAAAAATTAAAAAAAATACTCCAGCAGCTGTAACACGCTCCACATTTCCACATTTATCATTTGGTTTCTGATCACAGGTTTTAGCAGAAGAGTCAGGATGACTCAGGTGAAATCCAGAGCCCTGCAGCCAGCCAGGCTTTACTCTGTTTTATTGCCCCGGGCTCCGATCAGGAACAGGAACTGCTGCACCAGAAGGATTTGGAGCCCTGAACTGCATCCCTGCTCCTCCCCAGACACCCAGCTCATTTCCCAATCCTCTGAGGATGTTCAAAATCCTCTCTTTGAACCGGACAAGTTCCCTCACTAAAAACATCCGTGGGCCTCGGCAGAAGGATCGCGCTTCCCTTTGGATCCAGACTCGGTTCAGAGGGCTGGGTAATGTTCCTGAGGAGCTTCAAACCACTGAGACCTAATCAGCCATACAGAAAAGGGGTTAGCAAAGGGCATCCAAGCATCTTGGCCCTCCCTAGTCTTTGCTCTCTTTGTTTTCTTGGAAAAGAGGATAAGCTCCCTCTGGAGTCAACCCTGACTTTGTAGCTGCCTGAGCTCAGCTGCTGTGGGAGCTGGTTGTGATTTTTCTCCTATTTATGGGGCAAGAAGGGCACTTTCCAGCTTATTTACCAGCGTGATCACTGCCTGGCTGTGCAGAAAACCACTTTTTCTGAGGGTCTTTGAGCAGGGGTTGCACACACAGGAGCTGATGCCAGCAGCTCTGTTAATGGCCTTCGCCAACATGGAATTAGTAGGTTCAGGTAATTGGGATTTGTGCCAGGATGTGGAAGGACACAGCCCAATTTCCAGCCACAGTGGAGTCTTCTCCCTTTGAAACAGAACCCCACATCAGCTGGGTAAGAAGAAGCACTAAGACTTCTGGGTTTTTGAAGTATGTTATGATGGGATTTTTTTGATATTTCCCTGTTATTTACCCCCCACGTTCTCATTAAGCCTCCTCAAATAAGTTTTTCTTTGCTATTTCTGAATACATACCAAAAAAACCCCGTGAAATAAAGACTATAAACCAGAAGAATCAATGAATATTTAAGGTTGGAAATGACCTCTAAGACCATCAAGTCCAGCCATTAACTCAGCACTGGCAAGGCCGCCACTAACCCCTGTCCCCAAGGGCCACATCCACATGGTTTTTGACCACTTCAAGGGATGGTGACTCCACCACTTCCACTGGAAGCCTATTCCAATGCCTGACCACTCTTTCAGTGAAGACATTTTCCCTGATATCCAACCTAAACCTCCACTGGCACAACTTGTGGCCGTTTCCCCTTGTCCTGTCCCTGTTCCCTGGGAGCACAGCCCAACCCCCCCGGCTGTCCCCTCCTGTCAGGAGTTGTGCAGAGCCACAAGGTCCCCCCTGAGCCTCCCTTTCTCCAGGCTGAGCCCCTTCCCAGCTCCCTCAGCTGCTCCTCACAGGACTTGTGCTCCAGACCCTTCCCTAGAGAGAATGTGCCCTGTTTTTCCCTCCTCTGCTTGCTTTGAGCTTCTAGGGTATTTTCACAGTTCAAAGAGAAGAAATCCTTAAAGATCAACAGAACAAGGAGTGCAAAAAAATCCTGATAGTGTAACATGAATTATTGTCAAATGTAGAATAAGGTTTAGAGGAGGTGAAAGCCCTGTGCAGCCACTGAAGGGTACTGGGGGTTCCCTGAGAGAGCCAGGGGATGCTGCTGGGGGCCAAGGTCCATGGGAAAGCCCTTCAGAGGCCTCTCTAGTCTTTGAAAGTGGGGAAAATATCAAAAAGGGAGAGGATGGGGCAAATCTGTGTTCAGGCTCCACTCCTTGACCTGCTTTAGTCTTTTGAGCTTCCTCGTGGCTTTGGTGGCACTGGTGGGACACAGCTGGGAAGGGCTGGAGCATCATTCCCTGTGTGTGAAATGTGCTTCTCAGGGCTGCAAGAGTGGAGTCCCCAAAAGAAACCTCTCCATGCCAAGGCGAAGGATGAAATACCCCGGGCAGTCCTCACTGGGGCAGGTGAATCCATCAAAAAGGTGTGTCAAAGGGAATCTCTGCACCAACAGCTGCCAAAAAGCTCTCAGAATAAAAAGGGATCATGCACACAAGACACCTGCTTTTCCTCTATTGGCTACAAAATGGGATCATTCAGGAGTGGGCTCAGAGCTTAGAGATGATGAATTCCACTCTCCCAATCCATCGGGGCCAACCCAGCACCTCAGTAACAGCTCAAGCAGCAAAGGAGCAAAGCAGATCAATCCTGCTGTGAACAGCAAGCCAGGACGTGGCCCCAGCGTGATCCTGGAATAACAGCTGAGCCCACAGAGGCCATGGATGGCAGCATCCCAGCCTACAGACATCCTTCCTATGCTCTGGAAACAGCCTGAGATTTATCAGCCCCTGGAATCACAGTGATTCAGTTGAAAGAGTGAATCACGAGCAGTTTAATTCTATTACCCAGAATAACGAGCAAAATTGATTACAGGCCCCTAAAACACTAATTTGTTACAGGAGGATTTGTTGCTCCATGAGGACAGAGGATCCCCAGGGTCTGAGGGGTTTTCTGCAGATGGGATCTGCATTTTAACTTCCTCAGTGGGGTCTCATTTTAGGGATGAGGCTGCAGGTGGAGGCAGCAGTTTTGCCCTGCCCCAGATTTCCTTTCCTGCCCTCACAGAGCAAGGACACAGGGTCTCTTGCCAATGGGTGTTTCCTCCCAAAAATTTAGAAAACTTCAGAAGGATTGGGCTAGGTAGGCTGTAGCAGGTGAATTTATATTTGTGAATGTGAAACCAGATATATGACACAAGCATCCTGGCTCTCATGGATCTATTCCCAGCAGAAGGTACCTGACATCAGCCAGGATGACCTTTAGGTCCCTCCATTCCATCCCATTCCATCACCAAGGGTGGCTTTGGACTCCCAGCCCAGGCAAATGGGAACAGGAGCCGTGTCCCTGCATCACTCCCCTCAATTGCTCCTCACTGTTATTACCCCAAGACATCGATTATGTGATTTGGAGACCAGACTGTTCCCTGGCAACACATGGCTTGAAACTATTCCTGCAGATTTTCCCTGCCATTTGTGTCCAATTGAGTCAGGATCAAGTGGCTGTTTTCACAGCCTGGGTCGGTATTTGTGTTTTGCCTGCCTTTAAGTAAATTATTTACTATTAAATTTGTTTGGCAGCATTCAGCTGAGCACGTTTAGTGCAACAACCAGGCAGAGGGAGAAGCCAGATCTGCTGTTCTCTGTCAAAGAGCTTCTTGAGGCACCCAGCTTCCTCACAGCTCATCTCCTCCCTGGATTATCCAGCCAGGACCACCAGGTCGCTCCACGACCAGCACAGTTATGTTTTTTGGAAGGAAGCTGAGCTGCATCTCATAGCCAGAGGACCTCTGAGAGGGGAAATCTTGTCCAAATACAGGTTCTCCCTCGCCCAGCTCCAGCCTGAGAATCCAAGAGTGATGGATCCATCCTGACTCTCCCATTCCACAGAATCATTTGGCCTGGAAAAGACCTCTAAGATCAACAAGTCCAAACATCAAACCCAGTCACTGGGATTCCTAGCACAGCCAAAGGAAAAAAAAAAAATCAGGCAGATTCCTTGGCACAGTTTCCAAGTTCCTGGTTTTCTAGCAGAAAGGTGGCAAATTCAGGACAAACAAACATTTCTGAAGACTTCAGTGAAATTCTGTTGAATTATTTAGCAATGTTGCTTAAAAAAAATTAAAACAATCAAACAAAAAATCAAAACCAGGTAGTAGAGATTTACCTGTTTTCACTTGAAAACCCATTCCACATTTTCTGTTTCTTGGCCTGGCATTTCATTTCCACTTGAATTAGGATTTATACTTCTCCCTGTCCTGCTGTTGCTGGATGAGTGCGCCCCGTCCCTGGCCAGCTCAGCACAGCTCCCTGGAAGGCTCCAGGTGATGGAGGATGTATTTCTAGCTCTGCCTGGAGCTGTGTAATAGGGCAAAACCCATCTTTGATGACAGAAATGTAACAGCAGCCTCATGGGAGATGATCCTCCCAGCAGTAAAGCAGCTGGAATATTCAAATATTCACTGCCGTGGTCCCAAGAGCCCGTTTGGGGTTTGTTTTAGGGCCATGGACAGCAATTACCAGGGAACAAGTCCTGGGAGGAGCAGCTGAGGGAGCTGGGGGGGCTCAGCCTGGAGAAAAGGAGGCTCAGGGGGGACCTTGTGGCTCTGCACAACTCCTGACAGGAGGGGACAGCCGGTGAAATCAGGCTCTGCTCCCAGGGGACAAGGGACACGATGGGAGGAAACAGCCTTTGGTTGTACTGAGGGGTTTAGATTGGATATTAGGAAAAAATTATTCATGGGAAGGGTTCTCAGGCACTGGAACAGCTGCTCAGGGCAAGGGTGGAGTCCCCATCCCTGGAGGCATTTAAAAGCCATGTGGCTGTGGCACTTGGGGAGAGGGGTCAGTGGTGGCCTTGGCAGTGCTGGGGGAATGGTCGGGCTCAATGGCCTTGGAGGTCTTTTCCAACCTTAAAAATTCTGATTCTAGAATTCTAATTCTACCCACAGTGACACAGCTCTGATGCAAATTTTCAAACTGGGAGTTGAAAACAGCTCTGCCAGCCCTCACCTGCCCTGAGAGCCAGACAGTGACCCCAAGGCTGGGGACATTGGGTCTGATGAAACCCACAAATATTACACTGCAAAAACTATCATGCAGGGAGAAAAAACACTTGGAAATCAGGGCCCTGCAGGATGGTGCCCAATATCCCCAGTGACTTCCATGAAACCACCCCTAAATCCACAAGCCTCCTTTTAAACCGACCTTTGGTGTGTTTGCTCAGAACTGCGTGATTGCAAACATCCAGCTCCCAGGAAACTCCTCTGGAAGTTTATTTTGGCTGTTTTCCCCCCTCCACTGGGAGCCAAAAGGACTTTGGTTGCTCTGTAGAACCAGTTGTTTGCAGCAGTGGATGCATCCCCAAATCCCTTGGAAGTTTTCCCTGCCCTCTTCCAACATCAGGTCCATAGAAAGGGCTCTGGACAGGCAGCCCAAACACGGATTTTGGATGTGGATGACAAGAATTACCTGGAAAATCTCCCAGCACCACACTCAAGATGCTCAAGTCATCCTCAGAACAACCTAGTCTAGAAGAAAGAAAACATTTCAGTTCACCAAGGCCAGTGATTTTTCATCAGGATGTTTTCCTTACCACTGCAATCCCGTTTTTTCCACAATACACAATTCCCACATAAGGCTTTAGTAGCTAAAAATAAACCCCAGTCTCTGATACAATAATTTTTTCCCAAAGAACGCAGAAAAATCAGAATGCTTCCTGCATTATGTCAGTGCAAAAAATTATTATGTATGTTAAATATTACTTGCTGCCCACTGTCAGCTTAAACAAATAAATTGTGAATTGACAGGTAAGAACTGTGGATGACAGAAGTATTGAAGTTGTCAGGTCTTCGGGATTTTCTGTTGGTATTTCTCATCCCTGGTTGACATCATGACCCTCCTATTTTTGTTTTCTCCAAAATTACCTGCAGCCATTGCTAAAATAGTGTGATAAAACACTTCTTATGGTAAAAATTAATGGTCTTCAGTGAAATCTCACTCAATCGTCAATCCAAGATTTCAAGGTTTAGAGTGTGTTTTGAATTGAAAGTCATTTGCCTTTTATAGAACCAAAGAATTGTTAAGGTTGTAAAAGATCTTCAAGATCAAGTCCAACTGATTTATTTTCAGTAATACTGATGTATTAATAATCACAGTGGTCTGGGGGGGAAGGAACCTTAAAGCTCATCCAGTCCCACCCCCTGCCATGGGCAGGGACACCTTCCACTAGCCCAGGCTGCTCCAAGCCCTGTCCAACCTGGCCTTGGGCACTGCCAGGGATCCAGGGACAGCCACAGCTGCTCTGGGCACCCTGTGCCAGTGTGAAGAATGAAAAAAGAAAACAGTGAAAGGCAAACACAGGGGGAAAAAAATAATTTGAGAACTCCTCAGTCTCAGCTGTTGTGCTAAAAACTTACATTTTTTAACTGAGCTTAGAAAACATTTCAAAATTTGAGTTTGCTTCAAATACATTTATTAGACACAGTGCTCTGTCTCCAGAGCAGGGTAAACCCAACTGACTGCCTCAGGGCTGGTAGGTAGAAGTCTGTTTACTTTAATTACAACTGCAAAGAAGACCCTACCACCTTAAACAAAGAAACAGCCATTTTATTTAAAGAGACAAACATTACAGACACAGATGTTAGAAACATCACAAGTTCTGAGCAGTTTCTGGATCCTGCTGAGGCAGGGATTGGGAAAGCACCTTTGCACAGTCTGGAATGGTTTGGCTTTGCACACCTGACCTTCCTAACTCAGCTTCTGGTCTGGTTTTCTATCCCTGCCCATTTCAGGCTCTGCCAATGCTACAGGTGTTGAAGATGCAGCTGAACCTGTTGCTGGTGTTCAGCTTTCTCCCCCTCACACTCATTTCCTGGAGTGTCTTACTCTCAAGGCAGTAGGGATGGTAGGGAAACCATTATTTTGCCTCTCTAAAACCACAGGGCAGATTTTGGACGTAGTTTACCCTCCCCAGAAGGATTAATCTGCATTTAGCACCCGGTGTCACTGGTACCAGGGCACACAGGACACAGCTCTGCTCAGGGTGGGCTGCCAGGGAACAGGCCCATGAGCAGGAACTTGTCAAAGACTGTGGGAGGGGATTCAACATTCCTCTCAAAAATTGATAATAAACCACTTTCTAACAGACTATTTGGAGCCAGGCACTCTTTTTGCCAGTGCTCTTCAAGCATGGCAGCCAACTCCTCAACACAGAGGAATTTCTTCCATGAATTCTTTCAGAACACAGACACTGAGAAGGCACCACTTCATCTAGCTCTGCTTGAAGGCAAAAGCTGACAATTTGTTGTTTGTGGATGGATCTAAAGGCTTGGATTTTTTGGATACATTCGTGTCCTCGGATTTCTGCTCCTGGCTCTTCTTCACTTCATCCTCCTCAGCTGGGGGACGCTTCCTCTTTTTGTCTTCTGCTGAGTCACTGACTCTTCCTCCTCTTGCTTTCTCAGTCCACACCTTTGAAGGAGAACAGAAAACCACAAATTAGGTCACAAAACTCACCACTTTGTTTTATACACATTATCACTCTGATTTTAAGGTACTGAAACAATTCCTGTGAAGAATTAATAGGGAATAAGTAAGGAACTATTTCCTCACTTTCCTTTCTTCTAGCAACATTCTCCTTCAAAACTGGAATTCTTTTGAAAGTGGGTATGAAATTGAAGCTCTTATTTGTCTTTCTGAAGAAATGAGAAACCCAAAAGATTCAACAAGTTAAGTGAGAACAAATTTAATCCCCAGTGAATTAAGCCTGGTTATGTGACTTTGAACTCATTCCTTTTGTTATTTGTTCATTGATTACATTCCTCTCGCAAGCCTCACTTTGGAAAAGCTGCTTTTTGATATTGCTTATAATTCAGTTTATATTTTCATAAATTAAATGTCACAGATCATGGCACAATTCAAAATAGAAATCCATAGAGATGGGTAAGAGTGGAATTTCCAGAAAAAAATCCTAACAGAAAATAACCCAGGCATTCACTGGAGAGTAAAAAAATTATCAAACCCACAGAACCAGAGAATGTTTTCTTACCATCCTTTCCTCTGATGTCAGCATTCTAAATCGACTCATTCCTTCTTTTATTACTTCTGCTTCATTCAGATCAGGATTATCTGTCAAAATGTTTGCTCTGTTCTCTTCTAGCCACATCTGGAAACCTGTCTTTGGTCTAAAGCAAGCACACAAAAACTGTCTGGTTAAGAAGATTAGAGGAAAACCACATCCTCCCAAAGCAACATTTCTGAGCAGCACCTAACTGGGTATTTTTGCCCTCAGAAGATCTCTCAGGGCAGCAGCCTCCTCTCTCCCACTGCAGGATGCTCTGAGAACATGCTGACAAGGCAAGACTAAGTCAAGCATTTTTATGAAAACTGTGATATATATATATGGAGATTAACATTCCAGTTTTGGAATGACAGACCATAATGGTTCTCTTCCTTTCTGACAGGGTCCCATCAAGCTAAAAATAGAGCACATTCATTAGCTCAGCTCATCCTTCTCACAGCTCTCCTTGCCACTTGTTGTAGAACATCATCTGTAAAGGTCAACTGGAAGAATGCCAGTCCAAATGAGTAATAATCACCTTCATCTTCCTCAGCTAAATGAAGCCTAAATGAAACATGATTGTAATCATGCAGGTTTCATGAGGATTGGGACTGTTAGGAAATACATCTCCTTCCCAGGAACAAGACAGATTAGAGCCTTAGCTAGGAAGAGATGAGCTCCTCAGGTGACTGAAGATTTTGTTGACCTTCTCTTTAAAAAAAAAAACAAAAACAAAACAAAACACCAAAATAAAGCTTTTACTCTTTCACATAAGACTCTTAGCTTTGAGACTTTGAGATTTTCTAGAGCAGTTGAAACTTCCACTATTTCCTGTGCTTGGAATTGTCACAGCACCATGGTTTCATTTATCAAAGGTCATTACAAGCAGCACCAAGGCAAAAATTGTTGCTTAGAGCCCCAGCATTATATTTTGAACTGCTCATTTATTATTCCCTCTCACATTTCTCAAGTGGGTGCACAAATGTGACAACAACTTGTGAGCTAAACTTTAATCTTCATGTTATATTTCTTTGGCCAGTCCAACATCTTCAGAAATAAAACGGATTTTGGACTTGCATTTCTATCAAAATTGGAATAGGGCACTGAGATGCAAGTGTCTCTCACCTTCTGTTTTCAGTGTTTTCCTGCGCAGTGACCTTGGCTTCCTGGGATTCATTTCCTGCTTTTTCTTCTCTTTCTTCCACTGTTTTTTCACCAGGATTAGTTGCAGGTGTGCGAGGCTGGAAGAAGGAGGCTGCTGAAGTCTACAGAAATGGAGAATAAGAAAGAAAAAAGTAAAATCACCTCATTCTCAGACACGTACCATGTAACCTAACAAAGCCCAAACCTTTCCTAAAGACATAATAATCCCTTGCACTAATAGAATATCTAGTCCATCCAATTTCAGCCCAGCAGATGTTTACAGTATTTAAAATAAAAGCACAAGGCTCAGTACAGAAACTAATTTCTACAATTGATTTTTTTTTCCTGCTGTTTTATGTGCTGTCACAGTCTTTGCACTATGCTTAAATTGATTCTGCCATCTAAGCTGCTTTGCTCACAGGGTTTCATACTTGATAAAAGCTGGTAAAATCCCATTTTTTGTTCTTTCCTCACTGAAATGATTCAAGAAAGACTACAAACATTACCTGCTTGGTCTTGGGTTTGGGAGTCAGAGGCTTTATAACGGGAGGGTTCTGCTTGTCTGCAGCTCGACTGCCAGACAAAGATGTTTTCTTTGAGTATTTGGTCATACTGTCTAAAACATTTCCTGAGGGGACCACTGGGTCCTTTTTGCTGGATGACACCTAGCAAAACAAAGAAACAGATGTTTTATTTATTTTCTGTCATGTTCCCCTCCAAGGTACCTGTTATATTGCAAACTCCAGACAGAATCTGTTGTGATTTTCAGAGCACCACAATCGAAGCTGCAAAATTCTTACCTTAAATGGATTCACTCGTCCTCTGCTGCTGGATGCAACCAGAGCTGCTTCAGAAGAGAGAAAAAAGAATGTAAAAATGTGTGCACTCACACATATATCCAAATCTTTGAGGCAATGTGCACATTTTAGATGAGTAGAAAGACACTTTAATAACCCTGTGAAGGTTATGCTGTACGTGTTCAGCTATTCTTAGTTATCAGAAATGCCACACAGGACCAACAGCTTAAAATACAAACCCAGAGGAAGACCCAGTACTTCCTCCACTCCCAAATCCGTTTCCACTCCTATTATTCTTGCTCAAGGGTTGGCAGGTTGCTGGAGGTCACATTCTGCCCCTGCCTGCCCACACTCACAGCTCTACCTCAGGATTTCTCACTCTGCTTTGCAAGTAATAAATGTGAGTAGTGAAACAAATCCATTGATGACTGTCCTCATTTCTCCCTCGTCCCAAAGAAAGCCTTCATGGCACAGCCAGGCAGGCACTGGTTCAGCATGTGGCACCGCTGGGGCAATCAGAACAGGGTTATGAACACCATCAGGCAGTGAAGACAGGAATAGGGAACCTCTTAAAAACAATCTGTGTGACCAGGCCAGGTTGGACAGGGCTTGGAGCAGCCTGGGATAGTGGAAGGTGTCCCTGTTCATGGCAGGAGGGGTGGAATGAGATGAGCTTTAAGGTCCCTTCCAATCGAAGCCATCCCATGATTCTGTGAATTTACCATTTCACAGCACTGTTATGCACTAAATTTAAGTAGTAATAGGAGAACAAAGGATAAAATACAGGAGCAGACTTGTGAAGAATGACAAAGGTGTCATCCTTTTATCCTGGAGTGAATGATTTACTCACCAGGCTTTGGAGTAGTCACCTCTGCTGAAGTGACACCTTTGGAGAAACAATTTGGCTCTTCTGAAAAAGAAAAGGAGAACACATATAAATACAATAAAATACTGTAGCATAAATTCTTTTTAAAAAAATCAAACCAAACTGACAAGTAAGGAAGGATGGGGCTTGAGCAACCTGGTCTAGAGGAAGGTGTCCCTGCCCTTGGCAGCAGGGCTGCAACTGGATGATCTTTAAGGTCCCTTCCAACCCATTCTGTGATTCCTTGATTACAGTAAAATTATCAGAGAGTACAAACACTTTTACAAAACCATCTGTCACCTCTACCTAGATTTAGAGTTGTAAGTTTATTTCTTAAACCTCAAGCTTATTCCTTAAAGTGTGCTCAAACTACTCATCTATCAATCTACCTCCTGCAAGACTGGAGCTGAAATCAAAGTAACTGATTAGAAGGTGAGCCAGTCCTTTAGGAATAAAATCAGGCAACAGGGAAAAGTCCCCCAGGGCCCCTCTAATGGATACTGAGCACAAAGCACACACAGCTGTGACACAGCAGATGACACAGAGTGAACTTGTTTCTCTGCAGTGACTGCAGGCACAGGCTGGAATATGGAGCCACTTAATTCCTTATTAAGTCTGCAAAAGCTATCTGAATGACTCCTAGTCTATCCAGAAATTATATTTTTCTTACTCTCTTCATGCACTTCTGGGGTTTCTTCTGCTTCCTCACAGGCATCAGTTTCTTCATCATCTTCCACTTCTTGGTCCTGCTGAACATTCCTGCCTGGCAGCTGACCCCTCTTGGTGGCAGAGCTGCTGGAACAGAAGGAAGGAATTCAGCAGAAAGGAAATGGTCACCAAGTCAGAAGGAAAACTGAAACAACAGATAGCAAGCTCACTTCCCTAATTTTGGCAATAAGAACAATAACATTTGGCATTTATGTGCATTATACCTTGATTAAACTGTGATGATTAAAGATTCGTTAACCACTCTATAACGTTATTGCCAAAACACTTTGCAACAAATATAAATGCAAATATTAAAGATCTTCTTTAATCTCCATGTAAACACATATACCTCCAGTATCATCAGATTACTTTTCTGCATCCATGAATACGCACAGTATATTCATATATACTGTATGTATGTATTTTTATATAAATACACATGTATATATGTGTGTGTATATGTATGCATATATACTAATAATATATATGTGTGTATATATATATATATGACATGGATATATAATCTCATACTGAAGGCATCAAGTTTGCACATTTAATCTGATTATTCTCTCAATTCCCAATATAGTAGGATGTACAATTCTTGCATTTTCCTCCTAAGATTTGCCAATTACCAAAATCTGTAAAATATACATAAACAAAAGGCCCATTTCTTTCAGCCAAAACAATCAGTATTAGATTACTCTGGCACCAAGAACAACACAGTGTTTGTGATGGATTTTAACCCTCAGTGTGGTTGCAGTTGCAGACATGGGATTAAAGCTTCCACACAGGATCCAGAAGAACAAGCCAGAATATTTAGAAATTAGTTTTGACTGTGCAGTTTAACACAGCAGAATAAGGGAAAGGCTACAGATAAGTTCAGGGACTTATCACTTCCTTTTGTTTAAATTAGTCCCAAGCTTCATACATAAAATTGCTATAGGGAGACATTGCTTTCAACAATATGACATAAATGAATATAAATTATTATTATTATTATTATTATTATTATTATTATTATTATTATTATTATTATTATTATTATTATTATTATTATTATTATTATAAATTTAAATGGGTAAAAAGCAACCCCATAACAATTTTTAAAAACCCTACCAAAACACAAACACACACCTTTTGCCCCATCATGTTATACAAAGCAGATGTGGGTAGGAGAGGAAAGATTGATAGAACAAAGAGAAAAAGAATGCAAAGCCAACCTGGAACATGTTCCATAGCTTTGAAGAGCTGGGATTAGTTAGGAGGGAATAAGACCAAATAACATAAACTGAGATGGGATATTGAAAAAAAGGGATGGATAGAGAAAGACAGGATTTTAAGACAAGTGTGGAATGATTCAAGATTGAGAGACAAAGAGGAAAAAAAAATGTGGGAGTCAACCAAAGGTAGGGAAATGTAGGAAGAGAAAATTCCAGTCAGAGCAACTTAGCCTTGAGCCTGCTTTGGCTCTGAGGCTGCTGGACACGGGCACACAGGAAGTGAGGAGGGGAGATACTTCCCTCTGTGCTGGTATCCTGGGACTAATGAGTCCTCACGAGACACCAGCAAGGATGTGTCATTTCACAAGTATCATTTCCAAGCAGAGCAACTCCAGCTGTCACTCCACCCACAAACAGCCTGCAAACTGTGGGCTACAGCAGTGCATCAAAACCTTACCAGAGCAGCAAAAACCATCCCAGTTTTTCAGCCACGGAAATTCGCATTACCCGGCGCTCGAGTGCTTTCGGAAATCCTCTTCCTCCTCCTCATCCTCCTGTGCTGCTGCCAGCTCTGAGGCTTTTTCCACAGCCACCTCACTGAGGAGCTGGGCCAGGTTCAGCCTGCGGGAGCGGGAGGCGTATTTGATGGCCAAATTCAGCACGCTGTGGGTCATGAGGTCAGCGAGCTCCACACAGCGGGACTCGCGCTCCAGCTTGCAGGAAAGCTGCGAGAGAAGGAGCTTGGGGAGTCACACATCTCAATTCCACAGCTCCCCCAAGACTCCAGGAGTAGGATATCATGGTCTTGGTGGAGTGAATGAATAAAGATGAGACCCCAACAATTATGAGCTACGGCTCAAATAAAAATTTTGTTATTTCCTTCTTTCCCCCACCCTTCACACTGCAGCCCACCTTCTACCTGAGTCTGACCTAGCTGGATTGCCAATCACTAGCCAGACTACTAATAAGAGGAATTACATCAACATTTACCTCAGACGCCATCTACAAATAAATTATAGAATCATAAAATGGTTTGGGTTGAAAGAGACCTTAAAGCTCATCTCATTCCAACCCCCTGCCATGAGCAGGGATACCTTCTACTATCCCAGGTTGCTCCAAGCCCTGTCCATCCTGGCCCTCAGCACCTTCAGTCTCAGGGATAAATCTTGGGGATTCTTTCTATTATGTATTTGTACTTACAGCAAACAGCTTCATTAGAAGTTCCTGCTGTTCTTTCACTGCCTGATTTTTAGCATTTTCATCAAATTCGTATCCATTCTTGGACAAGTAATCCATGTGGCTGTGAAATAACACAGAACGCCAGTACTGCTCCTGAAAAAAAGGGAGAAGGATGAGTGTTGGAATTCAGAGGGGAAAAACAGTTCATAACATAATGCCTAAAAATTTACAATGTATTTGACCCACTTATTCTTGAACACTCCTTTCCTCTGATAATGAGCGTGAGGGCCAGACAATTCTCCTTCAAGTCAATGCTTACCAAGGAAAAGATGGATAACAACCACACTTACACAAACTGATCCAAACAGTTGACATATATTTTGAATTCCATTTATCTTACAGGCTTGCAGCAGGATGAAACCTTCATGTTCACCAATATACTATCAGGATAGACAATTCTAGAGCAAGTTATTTTATCTGCTGTCCCACAGCAAACTGGAAGTGTTCCAGGATAACTCAGTAAACTTAGGAGTTTACCTGAGAGACACATAAACAGAAACTATAATGCAAGTGTGGCTATTAGACCAGGCTAGCCTTGTTCAAAATGATTATAAACTTATTCAAAACCAGTATGTTTTCATCAGATGTATTAGAATAACTTTTCTTTACCTACACATATTCCCTCAAGCCAAATCAACAGTTCCTGGCATTCTCATCCCATTATTTTGGGTAGAGGGAGGAATGGCAAACTATCAGATAAAGAACAAAACACTTAACCAAATGAAGGAGAATTCATAAAAAATGACAGTGTGTTTACTACTGAAACTTTTTATCTACACTTCCATCAAAGAGAATAAACTTCAAATAGCATTCAAATGTTCAAAGGCTGAGGTGAGAATTTTAAGTTCATTTCTCTTTTGTGCATTACAGCTGAGCATCACAAGTTTGAAATATTTAAACCAATAAAAACTGAAGAATAAAGATATTTTTCTAGAAGTGGTCCACAGGCACATCTTGCTCCAACCAGCCTCTAAATAAGCCAAGCCAGAACATCTGTGTTTTCAGTGATTATGAATTTGGATACTTAGTACATTTTTCAGAAATTTTGTTATTATTAAAATAGTAAAACCCAGACATAATCAAGGCCATTTTGACTGGGATCCCCAAATCTGATATCACAACCCACTAAAGAAACAAGAGTGAGAAAGGCTTCAGTGGTCAGAAACAGAACATGTGTAAATACAACTTTGTATCAGCTCTGCCAGTTTTGTTTTGTGTTCTTCTAGGAACAGTTGCGAACCAAACCAGAGAAGCTCCACAGAACACTGAACCCAAAAAACCCCCCTTGGCCACGTGTTTTACTCAGGGTTTGCACTGCTCCTCTTTCCCAGCAGAGGGGATTAATAGGGGTCTTGTATCATCCCCCACTCCGGGTCCACAGTCCCAGCTGTGGACTCCACACCATTCCATACCTCCATCTGTCCCTTCTCTGTTTCAACTTGGCAATAAGGAAGTTTAAAAGGCAGGATTGCTACAGCAGGTCGTGGCAGGGTGGGAGGGAAGCGTGCTCCTTTGCAAGGGATACACCTGTGCACAGAAACAAAACACACCCACACTCACCAGATGTTCCACATCCAAACCAGGTCTCCTAAGCAGCAAGATACTTGAGGAGGATTTCTCCTTTGGAAAATAGCAATTAAATGACTGGCTTAACTACAGCAATGTGTAAGATTGCATGAAAAAGGGTTATCTCTACATGGCAGGCAAGAAAAGAGTTCAAAACCAGCAAGGCACACACTACTCTTGTTCACACTTTAAACAGCAAATGTGGCACATAACACACTCTGATCTTGATCTCACAGAATGTTTGATTGAACAGCTGTTACAAAGAGTAAATACAATATATTAAAATCAGAAGCCACTGAACAACTGAAGGCACAGACTTATTGCTTCATTATATTTAAAGGAGTAATTTCTGATAACAATCACTTAAGCAAACCATTGACTGGGGAAGAGCTGTGCTTCCTGCAGCACCAATGCAGCATCGACAAAAACATCTGGGTTTCTAAGCTGCTGCTCCAGAGACTTGAGAAAAAGAAGAACAGGAAGCGTCAGTGTTCTGGCTATCTCTTAATTAAGGCATGTGGTGTTTCTACAACAACCCTGCCCCCTCCTTATCTTCATTATGCTTCTGGCTTTGAGTAAAATGTTCTTAACAATTCAGAGAGCAGCACCCTCTTTCTTGGAGTAGAAGGAAAAACTCAGGGTGAGAGACTCACAGTTGGCCATCTTATCAATGTGATGTGACCTGCACATTTTGGGTGAATTTTCTGGAGGCCAACATAATGATTTGGAGGGAGAAACAGGCAGGGAAGTGGCATTTTAACAGAGGTATCAAATCGTTTCCCTTATTCCAAAAAAACACTGAGTATTATGAAGAATGACACATAAGTTTAAATAAAATTCAGTCTCCCACCAAACTCTACAATTGCCTGTAATTAGTAAAGTAAGAGAGTCTAAATATCAGTAAAATATGTGAGCTGATGGATTCTGCCCTGGTAGGAAAAGGACACAGACCACAGAATAAAAACTGCTACAAATAAAGCTTAGCAACAAAATGTCCAGCATGCATGTCACAAAGAGAAACAGTTATTTAGACACACCAGTATAACATTTCATAAAGAAATGGTTAGATTTCAGCTAAATATTTGAACAATTTTACATCCAAAATGTTTTTTCAAGGCCAAAGTTTAAATATTAATGTAATAACAGACAGCTCTGATTTATCTACGTCTGATGATGTAGATGAGTTATAGGATTGGATTCTTTTTAAAGTCTAAAAACGGGAAAATATTTGGGGGGGAGAAAAGATACCAAGAACCCCAAAAACTTGTGAAAAAAGAAACAACCAAAGCCATCAAAAGCAGAAGTCAATTTCTAACAGCCACCCTAACTTCAGCAAGTTTCTCTAGCAAAATACAGTTTTGTGAATGTGTCAATAAAGTGCATACACACCTCTGAGCCAATTAATCAGTCACAAATTAGAAAACTCTAATGAGTTACTCAAAGCCAGTTTAATAAAGAATCCTCCACGCAGAATTCTATTTGGGGAGTTACCATTTGTTGTGAATGTTTACCAGGCACCTGCTTCAGCACCAGCTGAAGTTTGCAGTTTTGTAAAGAGGGAGATTGAAAAGGGATTCTCTGGGATTGAAAACCAAGACAAACAAAGCATGAATTATCTGACCTGAGCTGCTGGGGATTTTCATGGATGCCAACGACCCAATAATGATCGTATTTCCCTTTGCAATGCTCTCTGGTGTTGCACACTGGAATCCAAGTGTTGCCAAGCCCTCGGTTCAGCATCCGCACGGCTCCCTCGGAATCCACGTAACAGGGGGTACCTGTTTGTTCAAAATGAGAGCATTTCCTCTCACAGGCAGCAAATTCCAGCCCAGCAAGGTGGGAGTGCTGGGTACAGCTGGGAAATGATGGTTTACGTATTTCAGATAGATATCATCCTCTCTCCCAAACCCAGCAGAAATCAGTTTGGAAAAGGCAGTTTCCTTGGAGAGATGCGCCACCTCCTGTCAGCCAGCACCACTGCTGGTCAACTGACGGGTTCAAAATTAAAACATTTTATGGAGAAATCGAATTTATACTGCTTGGGCAGATTCCCAAAGGAAATCAGCTATTATACAATTACTTTTTATGTTTATTATGAAAGGTCCTCCCAAGCTACCAGCTTTAGGGGGTTGGGGTGCTCTTATGGTGTATTAACAGAGTTTATTCCTTTTGGCTGAGCAGGAAAAGCAATCAGGAGAACAAGTTCTGATAACATTTGAATGGGAAAATATTAAAGATTTCTGACAAATATATTGAAAGAATAGAAAAATAGAATTTTGCTGTTGAGGAGATTGGAAGAAAAAGCCCAATTCCTAAGATCTACATTACTGAAAGGGCATTAATTAGCCAAAATTCTCCATAAAATAGCAGGATGGTTTGGGTTGGAAGGGACATTAAAAACCATCTTGTTCCACTCCCTGCCATGGGCAGAGAAACCTTCCACCATCCCAGGCTGCTCCAAGCCCTGTCCAACCTGGTCTGGAACACTTCCAGGGATCCAGGGGCAGCCACAGCTTCTCTGGGCACCCTGTGCCAGGGCCTGACACCCTCACAGGGAACAATTCCTTCCCAAAATCCCATCTAACCCTGCCCTCTGGCAGTTTGAAGTGATTTCCCCTTGTCCTCAGTCCCTCTCCAGCTTTCCTGTAATTCCCCCAGGGATTTCTCATCACCTCTCATGCAGGTGTTCCATACCTTCTGCAGAGAATCCAACCCACACCAAATAGGATTTCCTTGTCAGAGAAAGAGGGTCTCCATGCAAAATTTGTCTTTTCTTCATTCCTAGCTCCATCAGCTGTACCCCAAGGCACTGGTCCCCATCAAACCCAGTACCTAGGAAGAAGTTGTTCAATGATTATGTTAGAAAACAGAAGAATTGGCTAAATAAGTTTTGAATAAAAAAATAATTCTAATGCAGTGTTACCTATAGATACCACTGTCAGACACAACTATTTGATATTTTGGACACATGAGATGTGCATAACAACAAATTCCTTAATTTCCTGCAGTAATTCCTTCTGGCACATCTGAACCCCAAATTTAATTTATTAATTTCAGTGTTGCAAAATTCTCCCCTTCCCCACAGTTTAATCTCATCACCCCAGTATGAAACACAGGCTCTGCTGTCTGAAGTCACAGGTCTGTGGGTAGTGATGGATGTGCTTGTAAAAGCATCACCCAGAAGAGGAAAAGGACAAACACAATGAAGAAAAGAAGAAGAAAACACTCTCTGATGATTACAAACAAATGAACCAGTGTGTGAAGCCAGTAAGAGGTGAAGATTGAAAACAATCCCAGCTCAAAAAAAGGCAAAAGGGAGAAAACTACCTCTGTGATAAACAACCATCAGCTGCTCTCCATGTCCTGCCATGGACACCACCGGGCCTAGGAGACTGAAGATTTCCTTCTGGACTCCTCCAACTGTGAACACACGGACCAGGAGGTCACTGGTGGCACAGGCAGCCCAGCCCTGACCTAGACAGATGGCCTCAATCTCTTCATCCTTTGGCATATCCACAGTCCACTCCTTGTTGGCATCCCAGGAGCCAAAATGGATGCAGTGGAGCTTGCTAAGGCAGAGACAAAGAACCAACAAACATCTCAACATGAAGTAAATACAATATCTGAAAATACACCAGTATAATAAATTTTTATCAGAGATCTCTGATGGAACTACAGGTGGCACTGCAAATTTCAAGTGGTCATTTGCAAAGGTGTTGCTGTTATTATTCAAAAACTGAAGAGCCAGCTTGACCTCCAGCAGTGTGGATTGAAAGTCTCTAGAGCTTGAAGCAGAGAGAGTTGAAAGGTCTGAGAGGAGATTTTCTAGATGGAAGTAGGTAAATGTCCTCCTTGGCACCCGGGATGTCAGCCCTCATTAGAAGACAGTCATGTTATGCTATTTTTCAAAGGGAAAAAATGTCAGAAACTCCAGTTCTTAATAACTGAAAACTGCCTATGACCAATCCACAGACATTTGTGCCTTTTGAGAGGTTACCCATTTCCACTGAGGAAAACACTGACACTTTCCAAATCAGACAACCAATATATAACAAATAATAATTCTAAAGGGTGCTTTTCAACTAACCACAAGGCTGTATGTGTGAAAATAAGAAGAAAGCTCTTTCTTCAAGATATTTCCACAGAAACCATCAATAAAATACTGTTGAAATTGTTCTTAAATACAAGAACAGAGCTTAGCTGGCCCAGCTGCTTAAATCTTTCTATGGTTTTCATAAACTTGTGTTCCTCAAACTTGAAATTCTTATGGGTATCTCCAAACATCTCCTTAGCAACAGTGTGAAAAGAAATAGCTGAATCCTTATGATTGATCTTTGATCTGAGCAGACTGAAAAATTGTTGTTGATGTTTACAATTTCCTTTGAGCCTGCAGTGTGTGAAGTTTCCAGTATACACACATTTGAAAAAGGAATTAAGAAGAAATTCTTAAGAAACAAATTACATTTTTCAATACTCTTGAAGTCTTCAAGTAGGTGGAAGCTAAAATCCTCCTGGAGAGTGGTGCCATTGTCTCAGGTTTAGTTGGGTGTGCATTCAATCCCCATCTGTCAGAGGTGGGGCAGTTATCATCTGTTCATTGGGCAGTCTTTTCTTTATCTCTTCTACAACCAATCCTCCCTCCAGGAGATCTCTGCTGTCCCTGGCCACTGAGTGTCCCTGCATGGCTGATCAAATTCCATCATCCCATGGGAGATGCTCTGCCCAGGGGAGGAGCCAAGCATTCCTACCTGGATACAATCTGAGCCTGGAACAGCACAGCAGCCTCTGCCCCCTGCATTCCCAGAGGAGCAGCTTTCTCCTGCCCTGCATTCCCAGAGGAGCAGCTTTCTCCTGCCCTGCATTCCCAGAGGAATTCCAGGCCCATCTCCAGCAGCCCTGGAGCTGCAGAGGAAAACTCCAGCCTTGTGCAGGATCCCTGCTCCAGCAGAAGCACAGCTGGCCCTGCAGAAGGGCTGAGCCAGCATGGAATGGCACTGTGCCACCACCCTGACACACAGGGGGTCAGCTCCCGCTCTGACTCTCTCAGTGTATTTTTGGTTTGTGGTTTTTTTTTTTGTTGTTTGTACTATTGCATTTGTATTTTTAGTTTTCCTAGTAAAGAACTGTTATTCCTATTCCCTTATCTTCGCCTGAAAGCCTTTTGATTTCAAAATTATAACAATTCAGAGGGAGGGGGTTTGCATTTTCCATTTCAGGGAAGGCTCCTGCCTTCCTTAGCAGACACCTGGCTTTTCAAACCAAGACACCCATAAATAAAAAGCATAAACAAAAGCCAAAAAGCTCAAAATTGACAGAAGCCAATAACAAAAGCCGAAAAATCTGAAACAAGTTAAAAGCACCTCTCTATTATGGGTTTTGAGGAGCAAAGTCATGACTTACCTTGCAAGCTCCTCTGTACTCTCACAGGCCAGCAGGATGGCTTCAGTGGAGAGGTCAGCCATGGTGTGGCCCAGGGAGTTGGGGAGGTGGGTGGCATGATGCACAGAGGTGTCGTGGAACTCGACGTCGATGGCGTTGTCCTGCTCGTCGTTGTAGCAGCGAATGATTCCAACCGAATTCCACACCTGGGAGAAGGAGCCACACACACCCAAAGAAACCCATCAAATCAAACGCCCTAAATCCATCGGATATACTGCCCTAAACCAGCCTGGTGTAATTATTTTATCTTCAACCAGAGTGGGTGGCAGGCTGGAGAAAGATTGGAGACCTGTGTAATCAGGACTTGGGGTTCCTAAGACAGCTGAATTAGGCAGAAAGTAGTTTCACTCTCACTGCTCAGCCATCTTTCTTCCTACCAAATTAAGTGTAAAGAACTTGCAGACAGAAAGAAATAGCGAATGATTAACATACAAGTCTTAACAGCACAAAATCATCCACAGTTCTGACTTAAAAGGAATTTTAAAATGGATGTGCTAGAATTGAGTAGGACAGGTACTAACTGCATAGTTTGATTTTGTCTTAAAGCAAAGTATTTATTTCTAAAGCAACTGAAATGTAAACCAAAACATTATGGAGCCTTTGCATGGAAACAAAGCTACTTTCCATTATTTAGCTTCACACTGTAAAGCATTTAAAAATATTGGACTAGATTAAAACACAACACAAAATGGACAATACTAAATAAAATAAATAATATTTTAAATCTAAATAACCAGCATCTAAATCTAAATAACCACACAGATTTACCATGAATCGATGCATCAGATGCACAGGAGTGGAGCCAGACTGGAAGGGCTTTTGCCTGGGGGTTGGCATTGGCCCATCATAGAAAGGCTGTTGTGTAGATGATGGTGGCAAAGCTGAAAAGCCACCAGTCTGGTCATCACCATCATCCTCCTTCTCAAGAAGACCAGAACTAGCTTTTATCAACCCAATATCTAGAAGTAAATAAAAAAAAAAATCTCACACACAATATTATGACAGAATATAGGTTAAAAAAAATTAAAACAGTCAAGATTTCTCTGGAAAAACAAAGCAGAATATATCTGAGTAGAAGATGCTAAAAAGACCATCCCAGTAAAAGAGCTCTGGAAAATCAGTTCATTGTGTACCTAGTGAGTTATCATCATCATCATCAATTACTGCCCGTCTCACATGGCCTGGGGGTTGCATAAGGTCATCAGCATCATCCTCATTATCTCCAGTTTTTGGGGAAGAGGGTGGCTCAATCGCATCCCCATTTAAATAGTCATCATCATCTCCATCAAACAGATCGTTGTAGTCTTTGGCCACTGCACTGGCAACCTACAACCAGATCAGCATCAGCACAGAACTTCCTCTGGACATGCAACTCAAAAAATAGATTAACACGCAAGAGGGAACTTGTAAAGCACAAAACAGAGTGTTCCACATAACCTAAACAATGAAATTCATTCAAGAAAGTCATTGGTACTGAGCACCTTGTCATTTGGCTTCTCCACATCACCAATATTTTCCAACAGCCCCAGATTTCCTTCATTGTCTGTGTAAGCAATTTGTTTATATTTAGGGTGCCATGCCAGTCCACAAATTGAGTATTTTTTCTCATGCTTCATCCTAAAAAGAATATGAAAATAATGGATTTTAGTAAGCTCCTCAGGGCAGAACCTTCCCCTCCAAGATTTATTGCAAAAAGTGGTACTTTTTATTAGTACAAGAAAGTCATATTACACATAATAAGATCATTAATAGGCCACCTTCAGAGTAAACAGCTGCTACAAAAATAGAGCAAGTCTTCCTTTTCTATGAAGAAAATAATTTAATGTTTAAAAATCAATTAGAATAATATTCTTAAAACAACAGCTTCCTGATACACATTTAGAAGACAAAGGAACTCCTCAGCACTCATTTATTCCAGAACCATCCAGTCATAGAAAGAATATTATTTGTTCCTCTTGAATAAACTGATAAATTAATACTCTTACCTTTTCCACCCTTTATCCTTACAAAAATCATCCCATTAATTATTTACATAATCTGTCAATAATTCTTAACATAGAGACTGCAGTTACAATCTTACACAGAATAGTCAAGTAATTCTCTTCTTCTTTACCTCATTTAATAATACCTTTGATTTTAATTAGGGGGATATTTAGGGTTCTTTAAGAGCTTTAATTAACCAAATTGCATTTGTCAGTCTGTCCTTTTTGGCCTACAGGTGAGGATGGCTGACTGGCTGACCTGCGTTTCCCTCTCTCTCTAGAAAACAAGTCACTGGGGTCTGGGATGAGAGGAAAATTTGTTTCCATCAAAGCTGTCCTTTAATCAATCATCAGTTTCAAAAAGAATAACAGATACACACGGAAAGAAAGATTCTGGGATTTGAACAAAATCCACATTCAAGACCCTTCCCTAAGGTGCCTGACAGGTTAAACCAGAAAACTCTGTAAATCTCAGAGTTTTTCAAGAGGCAGAGTTCTGCATTTGCACAAAAAGGTTTTACAGAAAAGACCATAAAATTCTATTTTGAGAAAAAGAGGTGAATTTGGGGATTTATGGAGCAACACTGAATACCTCTCTATGCACTGCTGGGTTTCCACATTCCACACCACTAAATTCCCATCCACACTTCCAGCTGCCAGGAACTGCCCACAAGGAGACCAGACCACAACATTCAAGGGCTAAAACCAAAAAATAAAAACAAATAATAATAAAAATAAATAAAACAAATAGAAAGGGGAAAAAAGGGAAACAAATAATAAGGGAAAAAATAAAACTAAGAATAATAATAATAATAATAAAGAGTGACCTAGAGCTTATTCTGGAGCTTAAAACTGCCAGATATTCTGGAACAAAAATATTAATAATCATCTTTAGCAGACTATATTCAGCCTCCTGCATATGGGATGGGGTTATGCAGCTCTTTTTCTTGAAAAACTATTATAAAAATGGTTGCTTTAAAAAAACACTCTTTAAGATAGCACAACTATTTGTGTTTCAGAATATGCATTTTCTGTCATTAAACAGTGCCATAAGGCCAAACAAAACCCAATTCTAGACATGCAGAAAGAAGCAGAGAGTATTTTGCAAACTCAGCACTAAACATTGCTTTATTTATTTTGAACTTCATACAGTCCCATAAATTAAAATCCAAGGCTGTGTGTTCTGCATCTTAAAAACACTAGAAGGTGATTCTCTTCAACCCAAAATATTCCCAAGTACATAGTGAGGCCTAAAGAAAGAAGGTGGCAGAGTCAGGTCTACTAAATTTCAGCTCAATAAAATAGAAAGCGAGCAACTGACAACTCTGCTCCATACAGAAATAACACTCCTGACATTTTCCCTAAGAAGCTCTGTATTTAGAGCAGTTTGTGAAAACAGATGTTCTTCAGCTGCAGTGGGTGAGTCACCAGGAGGCTTCAGAGACCTGGTGGGTTACTATAAATGAAGGAGGGGAATCAGAGCCACATGGAGGTGTTTGCCACCACTCAGCATCTCTGCCCTGTTTTCCAACAGGAAGCAAGAGGATGAGAAATTAAACAGAAAACGTGAACAATCATTAGCAAGAGAAGAGGGCCAGGCAAGGGAGAGGTACTGTGCAGAAGACAATTTCTTGTAGAGTAACATTTAAATTACAGAGTATTTAACAAGCCCCTGGTTTCTGCACCTACCTGTGTGATGGAGGCATCTGACAGATCAAATTGACTATCCCAGGTCTCTCTTCTGAACAGCTCAACAACTTTATCTACAGGAACTGCCAGCAGCTGCTCAAAGGAAAAATATTACACCATTTAGAACAAGTTACCTGTCAAACAGAACACTCAAGCAGCACATTTCCCTCATTCAGAAGCCTCACAGATGTGACTGCCTCGGGATTTAACAGCTCTCTAACATCCCAAGCATGCCAACTGAGAGAGCAAGCTGAAGTAATTTAAATTACAAGGTTCTTTAATGCTTTCCACGGGCACCAGAGCAAAACATGCCTGTTTTTACTGTAATCTTCATTTCCTTCTGGCAGAAAACTGCACCATAAGGTTAGAAGTTCTTATTTATCAAAACATGACATACACACACACGTAGTTTTCAATGCCCTGAGCACAAGGCTTAGGTGATTCTCTACCCTCCCTCCCCAAACTCCTTTTGATCAGGTTACAATTTCTCAATAAATCTGATTTGAATAGCTGGTTCCTAAAACAGCTCATTTCATTTTCCATAAAACTACATTGATGTTACTGGTTATTTCTTTAGGATTTCTCTTTGTTAGGATTCTAACCATTTGCTTTATAAGAGAAGCAAGACAACTGCTGACATTTCAAATACATGTGTGTGTGAAGAATTAGCTTTAAAATGGAAAGTATTTGGTTTTATGCAATATGGATATTGAAACAATTTGTACTGAGGGTGACATTCACTCTTCCATGCAAAATTGATACATACCACTGTCACGGCAGCCAGGGATTTTGAAGAATCATGGAATCTTTTCCACTTAGGTTGGAAAAGCCCTCTAAGGTCATCAAGTCCAACCAATAACCTGACAGTGTCATCTTCACCACTGACCCATGTCCCCAAGTGCCACATCCACACAGCTTTCAAATCCCTCCAGGGATGGGCACTCCACCACTGCCCTGGGCAGCTGTGCCAGGTCTGACAACCCTTTTGGTGAGGAAATTTTCCCTAAACTCAACCTAAACCTCCCCTGATGCAAACTGAGGCCATTTCCTCTTGTCCTGATGTTTGTGGCCTGGGAGAAGACACCAACCCCACCTGGCTGCAACTCTGATCTTCAGGTGAAAAGAAAGGGAGGAACTTACTGAGGAAATATTCACTGATTAGAGCAAAATTTACTCAAAGCAGAGAAGGACAGGGCTCCTTTGATGCTCTGTTGTGAACAATTTGATTGCTTCCCTCGTGTACAATGTTCCTTCCTATTCAGCACACCAAGACTGTTTAATGCTGGTTAGGGCTGACAGCTGGACTCCTGCCAAACTCAGTCTAGAGCTTAAACAAGGAGCCATTTCCAGCTTTTTATGTTTCCTAAAAGGGAACTTCACCCCAAATATTTTCCTTACTCCCAGGAGGTGCAATTTGGGCTCGCCCAGATTGAATTCTACCATTGAACTCAGAGGCAAAAGAAGGATTAAGATGTGATAAAAGAAAGTCACTTACCTTGCCAGAGCCAGGTTGCCAGGCAAGCCTGCAGATTGATTTAGCATTTATCACATCATTACATTTCTGTAGCAGCAGCCAGCTTGTCGTGCATGTCTGAAAACAAAATTTAAAAAAAAAATAAGCTTTTTAGCTCAGCAAAAATCTGCTGTTTAGGACAAATTCTTAAAGGAAACGGGTGGGGGAAAAAAACCAAAAGGAAGAAATATATCTGAACTGAAATAATCTCTTTCATGAAAATACAGTAGTACATACTGCCTTAAAAATAATTTGTCAACGTGGCCCTGAAACTATTTTAATGACAATAAAACTACTTGTAACAGAAATAAGATCACAGAACATGTATTTTTAACCAAGTACAGAACAAATGAGCCCATCTATTCTTAGGCTATAGAGAAATGTGGCCAAAAAGCATTTGTCAAACCCAGATCAACTGCAGCAAGGTGACACACCACAGCCTGAATATGGTCCCAGCTGTATAAAGAATGAATGGCTGTAATCTCAAATCACAGCACAGATTCATGCATCAAACTGCCCCAACCCTGGAACATTCTCAATATCATTTCCCCAGAAGGCAGCCACTGTCAGTCTGGAACATGAGATTTCACACAACTATGCCTGTGTCTTAAAAAAGTAGCAAGCCACAAGTGTGGGGGGATATTTTCAACTGCACTTACAGGAATAATTCCACAGGGATTCTTATTCCAGTCAGTGGCATTTAGCAAAACTAATGTCACATCCATATGAAGAACTGCCTTATTGAAGCCTTCACCTGAAATTCTCAAGTTCCTCAGAGTTCTAAGAGCTGAGGCTAAATGTGTTTACTACAGCTAATAAATTGTTTATTATAATCAAAATCCCTCAGTGCTGAAATTCTGAAATGAGGAATCTGATGTCAGTTGCTATCCTCATTTTGTCCCTGGCACTTACAGTGTTGGCCAATTAGGAGAGATGAACAGAAGGAATCAGGGATTTCACAGGCAGGAAGAACAAAACACAGCTACCCAGGCAACATTTCATAATCGGGTTTTGGAATTTCTCCCAGAAGCAGAGAGAAGTATTCTGTGAAGTGTAGCTAGATTTCATCCCCAAAAGGAAAATCCTATTCCAGGAGGGTTATTTCAGTCCAGCTCTTCTTGCTGTCTGTGAAATCCTGGATTGCTAAGGAAAGATTTCACGTGGAAAGGGCAGCCTTTACCTGATCTGCAATGCTCCAGACTCTGACAGAACCATCACAGCTCGCCGAGGCCTCGGTGAGAGAAGCGAGTAAACAAATGAATAATTAAAGACATGGAGAAATTAATGCTACAAAATTGAAAAATCCCTATAACCAATGCCACACACACAGGATACACACACAGTTTTAAGAAGAAAACCTCCCTGTTTAAACCACTTTAAGATTTAAAACTTTCCAATGCTGTCATCTTGGAGCTAAACTCAGCTCCAAGCTGAATTACAAACCCTCACACTTCAAGTGAGCTATTTATTTGCAAAACAGGCTCAAAATTAGTTTTACACGTCTTTAGTGAGGCACTTTTTCTCCTCTAAATTAGATTCCAGAAGAACACAGACAGTAACTGATTAGTAGAGCAAAGACTGAGTTCTCCTGGGAGGCAACAAGTTGTGACAGATCCATCACCAGCAAGGTCAGGTGAAATGAAATTGTCTCATCTGCCCAGTCACCGGTTGGTTTTTTTAGTAAAAAAAAAAAAAAAAAATTAATTTTTTTTCCCCTAAGGAAAATGAGATTCAAAGCAGAAAGAAAATAAGAAAAGTTCATTTTTACCAGGTAAACATCCTTGGGGTCAAAAGACAGGCTTAAAACAGGAGCATCGTGTCCTCGGAATGTTTTCTGCTTGCTGCTATCAGCCACCTCCACAACTTTGATCATAAAGTCACTGCAGATCACAATGACATAAAATTGTTAACACTGCTATTAACAACGACAAACTGTGTTGTTATGGCAATAAAAATTGGGCATTAAATATCTTTTGGGGAAGTTATAGCTCTCAACACTATGTGATGTAATGGAAAATGGGAATCTTGAGGCTTGTTACAACAGGAGTCAGGCCAGATTGGTTGTAGCAGAAAATTATTTTTGCCCATGTCAAAATTCATAAAATATGGGGGTTTTTTTTGAAGAAGATATTATGCACACACAGACCATATATCTCTTCAATATAATATTCTACGTGATCTAATAAAAATCTCTGCTCAGATACCAGAGAGCTGATGATTTAACAAGAACTATCTACTGAGTGGGACCAGTATTCATTAATGTAATTATTTGGCCAAGTGGCTAAAAAACATGGTGCAAATAAACTATTTTGTGTGACTTCTTAACAGGATTTTAAAAACTATTTAGTGTATCGGATAGAATAAGAAAATTTTAACAATTTCATTCCTTCTTCCAAAATTGCAGCCAATGCTGCAGTTTACTCAAAATAGCAATCCTAAATCCTAAGACAAAGAGCTCCTGTGATAAACTTCCAGTACCACTCCCTCTGAAACCTCATTGCAATACCCTCAGAAATTTCATTTTAGGATCTAATTCTATAGGGTTAACCATTACTTTTAACCTTTTTCATGCAGTGCATGAGAACTTTGGCAGCCAGTTGGATGTTAAATTTATATACAACTGAAGTTTGAAGATTTCATGTAAAAATGGAAAAATCTGGGACAAATAAAAGCAATTCTTCTCAGCTGCACTCCTACACTTCATGGCTTTCACCATTCTCCTTTAGTATGACACAAAGACCTCACTGAGGGGTGGCCTGACAGTCTTGTGAGCTCTTTTTCCTAAAAATGTGGGAGCCCCAGCCAGGCTGCAGGAGTTCTGGGGGGGTTATAAAAGTTTTAGAAACAGCAAAGAGTTTGCTGTCTGCCTAATCTCTCTAATCAAAGCTGGATCCTGGGGCAGAGCTGTTCTCTCAGAAACAAGCACTGGCAGAGGGCCCAAAGCCATGATCCCTGTCAGATTTGGAGATTACAGTGGTTACTGCCCAGCCTCCCAGTTTTGGTGGAGCTGCTGTCAGAGTTCACAGTCCAGCACGTTCATCCAAAATGCTTTTCTGGTTCAATTCACACTTAGAGGAGTCAGGAAGCAGATCTCTGCCATCTCCCCTGCGGAGCAAAATTCCAGAAGAGAGGCAAGCAGACAGTTTGAATTAGCTATGACTGCCCAAAGAGTTCACCAAATCAAATTAAGAATCACCTGAGCCTTAAATACAAAAAAAAAACCTCAAAAAACCCATTGCCTGCTGGCTATTTTGCCTCCTCTTTAAAGGACTAGAGTATATTCTGCAAAAGCACTCGTGCTGCCCTAAGAAAAGAACTAAATTACATTTTAAATTCCCCTCAGGCAAGTCTTGAAAGTGTCATCTGTTATCATTTGGCAGATCAGTGCTGCTTATGCCAGAGAATGACTCAAAGCTCTCACACAAATCAGAACCAATCTAACTTTTAGATGTGCACATTCATCCGCAGCCCCACGATCCTGAGCAGTTGGGACATCATCCTCAGCTCCCAGTGACAAAACCCTCACTGAGAGGAGGCATCCAGAAGGGTGAACACTTGTGCTTCACACTGAGAGCTGAAAACACTCGAGCCTCCTGAAGAAAAGAAATTATTTCACAACACCAGACTTCTACATAAAACTACTTGGTGGATCAAGTATCTCCCAGAGCATTGTTTCCTAAACTCCTCTTCATTCCTTTCTTCCCCTCCACTCCCCTGAAGGCATTTTCCAGCCCTCAGAGGTTTGTGGGTTCATGACCTCGTTGGTAACAACCAGCCTGTGAGGAAGTTTCCAGATTCTGAAGGGCAGCAGTGCTTTCCCTCTCACATTACCTGGACCCAGCAGCAACTTTGGTGCCATCGGGACTAAAGGTGACGTGGTTGACAGGCATGGTGAAACGAGTGAGGATCCCATCTGGAGCTCCCTCAGGAAATGTGTGGATCTGGACGGTGTTGTTGGAGACTGCTGTGATCAGCCTTCCATTCTGACAACAAAATCAGTCATAAAATCTGTCGGTTAAAACACATTTATGCCACAGAGACAAAAATCCCGCTCTGACGTCCCAAATATTTTGGCCGATTAACTTTATTCATTCCCAAAAGGTCTGACAGTAAGAGCAGTATGAGAAATACTCTTTACCTTCTTTATTTTTCTGCCCAAAAATACAGACAAGCAAAGTAACTCTAATAATTTATCACTTTGACCAAACTAACTTGCATGCTATTGAAATCTGCTGCAGCATCAGGAGAGGGCACCCTTGGACTGGAATTCTCAGTTAAATGCCATCAGGGAAAGATGAGAAGTTGATGAACAATAGCTCAGTTCTTTGCAGAAAACAGAAGGCAGATGCTTACTAAAAATTAATCCAGATTTTAAAAAGTGCAAAACAAAATAAAGTTATCCCATACTTGGAAAATAATACCTCTTTTAGTGACAATACTATTCCTCAGTTGTACACAGCAGTAAAAATTTAAAATAAATATAAAGAAATGCCTTATTTTCTTTTTTATTGTGTGTATTTTCTTGGGGGGAGGTAGCATTGCAGCTGGGGTTTTTGTTAAGGTGTATAAAATGATAGTAAAAATCCTAAAGGTAAAGGAAGAAGCAGCAGTCAGTAGTGAATAACTTAAAAAAATAAGAGACTAGATTTATTACCTAGCTTACATCTCAGAACAGTCCCTCATTGCATTTCAATCATGAAGGGCAACTTTTGAAAAAGGAATTCCTGACATTGAAGTCTCTCACTGCTTAAAAATAAAACATCCCTCAAAACTAGAAGCACCTTTTCCAATTTTTCCCAGGATTTTTCCTCATCTATTCTTTAACAGCTTTAGCAATTTCTGGCTCAGCCACTGATGTGCTAAGAGAACCCATTCAAGTCACCTCACTTGGTTTGTGGAACAATAATTAATGTGAGGGAAATCTACAGCAAAATACCCTAAAAATCCAAGATGAAAATAGATTTTACAGTTATTGAGGTATAGATACATGAGGTATGTTAAAAAGGACATAAGAAAGAGGATTCAATTAAGGCAGTAATTCTGAATAAGACTTCAAATTATAATTCTTATAATGCTATACAAATATGTTAATACTCATTTATTTCCTCTTTCATACTCCTCTACAAAATCACAAGTAGTTGAAAATCAATTTAAAAGTTTATCTTTATCACTGCCTGGGTAAATAAATGATATTTGTAGAACTGATGTAGGCTTCTGGAAGTCTTCTCTTCTAAAAGTGCCACAAAGACAATATTTTAAACCCACTATGATTGATGTAATATTTTTTTTAAAATGGACATGAAGGAAATAATGTGATAATTCTCAAGCTAAATACATGAACAGTAAAAATAATTCTGTAAAAATAATAGTAAAAATAATTATTAATAGTAAAAATAATTATTTTCTATTATATAAATCCTCTTCTCACTTCAGGGACACTGGGTCAGAGGCATCTTTAGGCCAAAAAACAATTTTGAGAGTGAAACATCAACCAATTATTAAAAAAAAGGTGTTACCAAACCATTACTCACTTCGTGAAAGCATGTTTTGATGAATACAGATTATAATTCCTTGGACTTTAACACAGGCCCACATTAAACAACCTCTTGGCTTTCTTCCTAATACTTGATGATCCCATCCTATGCTGGGAAAATTCTTGCAACTCACATGGTGAGAACACACTGAAACAGCCTAAAAAGTTCACTGCATAATTAGCTAAATCTGCTGGGTTTGTTTCTCAGAAAGGAGATCAAAGTCAGAAATTAATATAACTGAATGTGAAGGAAGAGGAGGGAAAAAAGCATTACACAGGTTTGGTGTAAGTTATAATTCCTCTGCAGCTGTGCATGGGGTAGAATGAACTGTCAGAGGTAATTCCTGCTCATTGTCACCCACAGAGGCAGCTTCCCTGAGCTGGCAGACCCACAATCTGGAGGAAGATCCACAACTGTGAGGAGCTGTGTTAAAATCCTACCTTTAGAGCACACGAGTAGGCCTTTTCTCCCACATTGATGGACTTCGGATCATCATCATCCAGGTTTTCCCAAATCCTAACATCTCCATCACTGCCACAAGTCACAATGCAGCTGTGGAAAGACACTGGATTTGTTAACATCCAGGAATCTGCATCCTTTTTGAAGCATTTGGTTGGAATGCCAAACTTTTGGCATTTTTGTTGGTTTCAAGGGATTTTTACCAGACCATCTCTTATGAACTGTCTTTGCAACAATAATGAACTTAAGAAAGGAATAAAATAATATGGACTTTAACCAAAACCAGTATATAAGGTGGATCCTCTGAGTTAGTTTTGAGAGGGCTTGGGTTTTTTTTAGTTTACTTTTTAGTCTATAAAAAGGTAATACTAAACATATAGTTTGTATTTATATATTCAAGAACTAGCACAGGGAAGAGATGAAAATACAGCAATCCCAATACTGCATTCCTTCAACTATATTTTTAATTTCTTAGTGCATACATAAACGTATTTACTCCCACACTACACTGATTTCTGCTAAAATCTATGAAGTCACTCTCATAAAATGTGCATATAGAGTTTATATATATATATAATACTTACTATATATATATATATATATATATATACACATGAGGATATATATATATATGCTTACATTTAAGTTATAAATCAATCACTTCTAAACTCAGAGCACCTAAATATGTCACAGAGCCACTTCTCAGCACAGGCAAAACCCAGTGGATTTCTTGGACCACGCCAGGCCATAAATCCATCCCAGTATCTCACACAGCAGTGGCTGATAGAGAAATTTACAGAATCATTCAGATTGAAAAAGCCCTCGAAGATCATCGAGTCCAACCACTCCCCCAGCACTGCTGAGGTCACCACTGATCTGTGTCCCCAAGTGCCACATCCACATGGCTTTTAAATCCCCCCAGGGATGGGGACTCCACCACTGCCCTGGGCAGCTGTGCCAATGGCTGACCACTCCTTTAGAGAGGAATTTTTTCCTAATTTCCTAATAAAGCATCAGACAGGGCCTCTCTTGGCCTCTGGAATGGGGCTGTTACCTGCCGGTGTCATCGAAGCAGACATCGGTGTGTCCCTCGGTGTGGCCATACCGCATTGGCTTCTGCTTTGATGACATCTTTGCTCCCACCTGTCTGCTCAGGAAGAGGAAAAAAAGAGGAGAAATAACATCAGTTAAAAGGAAACACTTTGGGAAGAGCATCAGGTGGGGGGACAAGGTGAGAGCTGCTGGGACACCCACCATTCAACCACCTGCGGGGATGGGGACATGGGCTGGGGACACCAAGAGGATGGGGACACAGGATGGGAGATGAGGACACTGTGGGGACAAGGACACGGGAATGGGGACATTGCTGGGAGGGGAGCAGGAGACACTGCAGGGATGGTGACATCACAGTGATGGGGGCACGGGATGGGAGATGGGGACACACTGATGAGGTCACGGGGACAGGAGATGGGGACACTGTAGGGATGGTGACATCGCAGTGATGGGGACACGGGGTTAGGGGGAGCCACAGGGATGGGGGCATAGGGAAAAAGACACGGGGATAGGAGACGGGGACACTGGATATTGCGAGGATGAGGGACACGCTGATGAGGTCACGGGGTAGGAGATGGGTCACTATAGGGAGGGTGACATTTCAGGGACGGGGATCTCGCGGGGACGGGAGATGGGAACACGGGGATAGGGAGCGTGAGGATGGGGACACCGTGGGGATGGGGACACTGTGGGGATGGGGACACGGGGCGCGAGGATGGGGACACCGGGGGGATGCGAGCCCGGGTCACCGAGGCCCGGAGGGGCCTGGCATGCCGGGGCCTCTCGCTCGGCCGCCCCGGGGCAGGGCAGGGCAGGCCGGACAAGCCGCCCGCCAGACCCCGGCAGGGAGCCCCGTTCCCCGCGGCTGCCCCCGCTCCGGAAAGGTCTCGGTGGGGCCACACCCGCCATCCCGCCATCCCTCCCTCTCCCTGCCGCCGCTCACCGCCGGCCCCGCGGCCCGTTCGAGCCTTCCCGCGCCCGCCGCCGCCGCTCCGCCCTCGGCGGGGCTGGGCCCGAGCCGTCAGCGCCGGGGCGGGGCCGGGGCGGGCGCGGGGCGGCCCCGGCGGCGGGGATGGCGGCGGCGGCCGGGTGAGGGGCCGCGGCTGGCAGCGCCGAGCCCGCCGAGCCGCCGGCAGCCGGCTGGGGACAGAGCCGGCCGAGAGCGCCGGCCCCCGGGCAGCGCCCGCCGCGCCACCGTGAGTTGGGGCCGGGCCGGCGGGGACGGGGCTGAGGGGCGGCGGGCAGGGGCGAGCGGCTGTGCTGGGGAAATCGGCGTCTCCTGTCACCGGCGGGGCTCGGGGGCTGCGCCCCTCTCAGTCACCGGCGGGCTCGGACCGGGTCTGCTGTCACAGGGGGGTTGGCCGGGGTCCGCCCTCTGTCACCGCGGCGCTGGGACCGGGGTCAGCGCTGTGCCCCGGGGGGACTCGGTCCAGGCTCTGCTGTCGCCGGGGTAACTCAACCCGGGGGCTGAGCCTTGTCACCGGGGGAGACTCGGTCCAGGCTCTGCTGTCCCCGGGGAGCTTGGCCCGGGGTCTGAGCCGCTGTCAGTGCCCGGGGGGCTCCGGGTCTCCTGGCACCGAGGGCGTTCGGCCCGGAGTCTCCTGTCCCCGCGGGGGGATTCGGTGCGGGGTCTTCGCTCTGTCACCGGAGGGTTCGGTCTGTGTGCCTCTCCTCTGAAAAACCCCGTGCCCGACGTACGTACCCGAGCACAAATAGGGCGCATGTATTCCCAGCTTAGCCCTCTGTACGTGGATTTAATGGCAGCTCCTCCGGAGGCACAGGAGCAGCAGGGAAAGCCCAAATGATGAGGGGCTGTGTCCTTGGCCCCCCTTGGGCAGCACCCCCATAACAGCGAGGGGTTGCGCTCACCCTGTCCCTTTGCAGGACCTGTCCCTCTGGACATCCTTCTGGTCATTATGGAATTACTCTGGAATTCCAGCCATGCTGATGCCTGTGCGAGGTGGAGTTGACAGCAGTGGTAGTCAGGCAGGTAGTGATTGCACTGCAAAAATCATTAGGCTTTTTTATTTTTTTTTAGCTGAAAAATAGGAAGAAAGCATCCTGGCTGATGTCTTGAAGGATGAAAAAAAATGCTAGAATTGAACATACCTGAAATAAAGAGGGAAAACCAGCATTATCTGTTTTCCCTTTATGTAGCCTTAATGATCTGGCCCAGCTTATTCCTGTTTCTAAGAAAAAATTGCTTCCAGGAAAAGCCCTTTTATCTTCAGTTTTGCTCTGCAGCAGGGTTATTGGTTGTTGGAGTGAGCAGAGTGATTTATTTATATTGGAAATGTGTTTCTAACACTCACATTGCTGGTAGTTTCATGAATGAATAAGTGACAGGATTACAAAGCAGGCACACTCCTTTAAAAAAATTATAGAAATATGGCCAGATTTCATTATTAAACCTCGTGGAAGCTGTGTAGAGACATGTTTTCCATGGGTGTATCCTACATATTTCAGTAAATCGTGATTTCTGGCGAGGATAATGTGTTCTAGAGAAATGATTCGGAGCTGAACTGCTTATCAGATGAGTGGGAAGACCAAGCTATTCCTGCTGCAAGCCGCTGCCTGGGATGGAGACAAATGCCTGTCAAATGTGTTTATTTTTCTTAATCACTTTAATTTTCAGAGTCTCTGATAGAAACTGCACCTCAAGTGTTTTGCAGTATAAAAGCCATTTTATATTCGCTTCTGCGTAACAACGAATTTCCTTGTCTGGAGGTGCTGCCTGCTGGGATAACTCTTTGAACAGCACAGGAAAACTGGGGGGAGGTTTTTCAGGGGGTTGTCAGGGGGAGGTTTTTCAGGGGTGGTCACTTGTCCAGCCAAGGGACTGCAGGCGCTGTGGCTTTGTCCGAGGTGACGCGGCACCAAAGGCAAAGTTAGACTTTCAATCCGGTTGGGATCTCGGGCTGCTGCTGCCTTGATTATTAGGTGTGAGCGGCTGCCAGCCGGGAATCGCTGCTCCCTTCGGTTTCTGGGTGGAGCACGGAGTGTTGGTCATGGACCATAAAGCTTTCACTGATTTCGTGCTGCTTTAGAGAGGCTGCTGCTGTTTGCCGAGCGCTGCCTGCATCTCTCCTGCCACACATGAGCAGAGTTTCATTAAGGCAGGAGACAGGAGCAGCCCTCACCTCTGGCACCTGCTGCCAGCTCAGTTCCACCTCCTGGGAGTGAATAAAATATCCCCCGTGTTGGGGTTAGTTGGGCATGGTCTCCCTCCTCCTACAGTTCCAGGGATAAATCAAGGGTAGTTCCAAGGAAGGAGTATTTAGGTTGCCAATGGTACCTTTAAAAAGTCTTTCTCTTTTGTGTGTATGTGTGATAATTGCCTTAATTTGCTGTAAAGGCCTCTGGAGTTAAGGTTAGGTATTTTTAGATGGTATCATAAATCAAAGTAAAGCCAAAACTGAAGAAAAATAATTTAAGACAAAGGAATTGAGATTTATTGTTATCCTTAGTAGGTTGGGAAGGTCAGGTTTTAAAATGTGGTCTTGTGGCCAAAATCTAATTGGGTGAAATTAATGAAAGCAGCTTGTGACCAGTGAGATTTTGTTTTAAAATAACTTTTATGAAAGTTATGAAAGAAAAAGTACTCCAGTTTATTGCAGCTTGCTCTTCTCTCTCAAGATTTTATCAGCTCTACAAAATCAACTTCCATAACAACTCCAAAATTGATTCATTGTTCTTTGTGAGCCTTCTTTTGTTGTTTAATTAGAGGAACAATACAGCAACGCTTCATGTGCTTGGACAGAAAACTTTCCAAGGAGGAAAGGAGGGTTGTGCAGTGTGGGAGCACCAGAGAGGTGGTGGGACCTTCATCCTGGGAGCTCTTCAGGACATGGCCAGGCCATGCCATGGCTCCCCTGAGCCCACGCTGGCAGCAGTCCCACTCCAAGTAGGAGGTTGGGCTGGAGACCCCCCACCATCTGCTCCTGCTTTATACAGAAAGGGAAGCAGCTAGAGGCAAGGATCCAGCAGCTCAGGACAGAAGTATCTGGTTAAAGCAGTTCAGTATTCAAGTATTTATTGAATAAATGAAAAAAAAAAGGCTGTCTACATGTATGGTATTGGCGTTATTGATTAGACATATGGTGAGGCTGTCGCTGTCTTATCACAGCTGTGGGTTGCAGCCTACCCCTGGCTAGGAGGGAATATTGTTATCCCTCCAAACAGCAGCTGGAGATTGTTTTTAGTCTAGGCTTGAAGTCTCAGGGTAGAGGCATCAGCTCCTGAAAGAAAAAGCACTTTGTCTGCAGACAAGAGAGAGGAGTCTCTGAAGGAGGGAGCACAAAACCAACAGCAAAAGCCACCCAGCTCTCTGCCTGTCCTCAGGGACTGTGGCTGTGACAGTGTTGGGTAACCTTGGACTACCAGCCAGGTCCTGTGGCCCGAAGTGAACTCTGCTCATCCCCCCGTGTGTTTTTATCTTTGCTGTTTCCTTAGGGGAAAGGGTTTCCAGCATAAGGGTTTTGTCAAATCTGCCATCATCGGAGGTGCCTGAGGTGTCCCCGTGCAGGACGAGGCTTTTGCAGGCAGGGCACTCATTATTTCTCCCAAAAAGAGCTCAGACCTGATGTGTGTGAGCTGCACAGTGCTGGACTCCTCCATTTAACCTTCCCCTCTAGGGAAAAGTACACTCTGTGTTCCCTCTCTTTTATCCTTGCCCTCCTGTCCTGCTCTTCCAGCAGCGTTGCGGCCGTTAATGGCATTTCCCTTGGATGCTGCAGTGAAAGGAAGAGCTGCTTTAGATGGATGGCCCCAAGTGGTAATAGAGCACTGAATGCCTTCCCTGCCCTTTATGCCTTTTTCTTCCTGACACTTTAATTATTTTTGCTCCCCGTTTTATTGGTGGGGCTGTGAATCACTGATCCAGAAGGGTGTGAAGGTGTGATCCCTCGCTGTAATGCCAAACGTTGGGATTTGGGAGGCAGCTCTCCCACAGCCCACAGTTTATAACACACGGTCGGGTTCAAACCTGGCTTTAGTAGGATGACATCCCTTTTTTCTTCATTTGTTCCCCGCTCTTTTCACAGCTCTGGTGTTCTGTCTGATTAGCAATTCCTGCTCTGACGTGGCAGGAGCGGCGCCTGGGCTCCAGCAGCCCTTCAAACCCCAGGGAAGCAGCTCTGGCTAATGGTGCGTGGCTTTGCAGCATCACGTGCTGCTTCCCCAGCTTCTCTTTCAGGGTTCAGGTACCACTAATGATTCATGACAGGAGAAGGGTACAAAGGAGAAGGTGGCTTTACAGCTCAATACAACAGCTGCTCAGAAATTCCATAAAACCCAAGCTTCTTTCAGTTGGAAGGCTGAAGTTAGGAGATAACAGGCACTTCTGGGCTTTGTATGTTTTGCAGTTTTTAATTAAAAGCCCAAAATCTGCATGTTCTTATTCCTTATATGGGCTGGATGAGCAGAATGAGATAATTGAAGGTTTCAAAAGCAATTACAAACTGTCATATCCTAATTTTTAAGTACTTGACTTTGCAACCTCAGTGATATCTCTCTCTCCAATTAAAAATCCCATATATAGACAATTAATGTATTTTACTACAGGATGAATCTAAAAACTTTTTGTCTTTAGTGACTTCAGACTATCACCAGGGTAAATGAGATTGCTTTTTTTTTCCCCTCTTTTTTTTTGAATTGTGGAGAAAATTCAGTTCTTCACTCTAGGTATTGCTGGATGAAAAATATCAATGTTCCAAAAGCAATCAATGAATCCTGGTCTAAATAAAGATGTCTTGAGTCTCATATGCACATGTTTCCTTTCTTCTGTCTTCATTGTGTCTTGCCATGCTTTCACTGAAATGCAATTTGCAAAACCCTGAGAGAAGAAAAATAAATCTCTAGTTTAATCTTTGATTTGTAATTGCTGAGATATGGACCCTTTCGTGTCATTCCTCTTGGTACCAGTGAGGTGATATTCATCTGCATTGCTATGATGCCATTTTTCTTCCCGGCATATTCCCAATATTGAACCTATCTTACCTTCGTTCTACATTTCTGCATCTCCTCCCTTCCCCTGCCTTTTCCTTTCCCCCACAGCTCTCAGGTCTGTGGGTTTTAAATAAGGAATGCAATGAGAAAAATTCCTGGGTGAAAGTTCCATCTGGGATGCATTTGGCCCACAGATTGCAAGTGAGCCTTTTGGCAAGGCTGCCTTGTTCTTTTACTGAAAGCAGAGGCTCGAACTCAGCCTGCGCAGCGCAGCCCCGGGGGACTGCAGAGAGGTTGTGTCATGCTGGCTAATCCTGATGATGAGAATGGATTGAATGGAGAGAGGAAGTGGATGCCCTTTTCTTTTCCTGCTCAGTATTTACCATGTCAATTAGTTGTAAAAAAAAAAAAGTCCAAAACCCCAAAACAACACAGAAAAACTCACAGCTGAAAAAAAGCCCCAGTGCGAGAGAGGAGCTGTGCATGGTTTTGGTGCAGAAGCATCACAGAATCATAGAATATCCTGATTATGATAAGTGATGGGAAATATTTCTACATCCTGCCATGCCTCAGGGGGTACAGCATCCATACCATATTGCTATCTATGTATCTTGAAAAAATCCTGCTCCACTTTCAACTGAGTAATCAAAAGAGGATTTTTTTTTCATCTTTTTTTCAAAGTGCAGCAGTCAAAAGGAAACCTCTTATCTGTTTGAGAATTCAATATAACTTTGGAAACAAAAGAAAATGAAATCAGCAACCGTAGGTCTCAAAGCATCACTGATTTTAATAATGTAAACTTCCTTCTCTAATGAGTAATAAGCAGTTCCATCTTTCACGGCCTTTTAAAATTGCTTTTAGGAAGGGGCTGGATTGTTTTAATCCTTTTCAGTATGTAAAGCCCCAGATATTTCAATCCCTCAGGGCCTCAGTATTTCCTAGCTCCCTTCCTTTGAAAAGGCAGAGGAAAACAGCTTTCAGAAACTGACAGAATCTGTGACTGATAAAATTTAGGTTTTGTTTTTGTTTTTTTTTTTTTTTATCCCGAAAGTGACCCAAAAGTGTCAGTTAAGAAAAAGATCTCTGGCATCCCATCCTGTGGATTAGTAGCAAACAGGCATATCATCTAGGTACAGTAGCTCTTTGTACTCTGACCTACTTGTTTCTGTTCTGGTTTGTTCCTTCTTGAAAGGTTATTTGGAAGAGATGCAGAATTTGCTCCGTAAACAGCTAAAGCAGTATCACCTGCCCCAGGAAGGGTTTCCTTCTGAAACGGGCCCTGGCACAATGGGGTTGCCAACGCCTCAAACGTTCTGCTCTGCTGCATAATCAGAATGAAAACTCAACAAATATGTTACGGTCGTTTTTTTCTGGAGGATGCTTTTCCCAAGGAAGGGTTAAGAGAGCTTTTCCTGGGATCAGGCTCATATTTGTGGGGTGTGCTACTGAATTCACCTCAATCACATGATTTTTACGTGGTCAGCAATTAATTGTCACTGTTGTCCTGTACCCACCAGCACTGCCGTTGCATTGTGTGTGTGCATAGCAGATAACTGAGCCGTGTTTTCTTTTTCCTTAGATATTTCCAGAAAGTGCCTCGAGGAAGCTTCCTTATGTAGAGAAACCCCACAAGAAACACAGTGTGCGCTTCCTGGCAGCTTGTGAAGCAAAGCTGTCACAATGGCAGAAAACAAGGACGGCAGCGCGAAAAACGCAGATGTGAGGCCCAAAAGCAGCCGGAGCAGGAGCGCAGACAGAAAGGATGGCTACGTCTGGAGTGGGAAGAAGCTCTCCTGGTCCAAGAAAAGCGAGCATTGTCCTGATGCCGAAACAGCAAGCGCTGCAGGAAGGTCGGGGACTAATTTAAGGAGCCAAGAGAGGAAGTACAGCTGCTCGTCCATCGAGCTGGATCTAGACCGCTCCTGTGGCCACAGGTTTTTAGGGAGGTCTCTCAAACAGAAGCTGCAGGACGCTGTGGGTCAGTGCTTTCCCATAAAGAACTGCAGCAGCCGGCACGCCTCCGGACTGCCATCCAAAAGGAAGATCCATATCAGTGAGCTGATGCTGGATAAGTGTCCTTTCCCTCCGCGCTCCGAGCTGGCTTTCCGGTGGCACTTGATCAAAAGGCACACGGCCCCTATAAGTCCAAAGGCAGAAGAATGGATAATTGCCGATTTATCCCAGCACGAGGAAAGGGAGGATCAGCTGCGAGACGAGGACATTGCCAACGGGGGGATGGACTCTCCCTCCCAGTCCTGTGACTTCACTGACAGCGGTTCCTCTCGGGGTGACCCGAGGCCCGAGCTGGTGACAGGTAAGGTGGCAAGGAGCAGTAGAGATGAGAGCGACATGGACTCCGATGATGAAGTCATAACTCTGTGCACAAGTTCTAGAAAACGAAACAAGCCCAAGTGGGAAACGGATGACGAGCTGCTGCGGATGGAAACGCCCCCGAAATACCACACCCAGATTGATTATGTCCACTGCCTAGTGCCAGACCTCCTGCAGATCAATAACAATCCCTGCTACTGGGGAGTCATGGATAAATACGCGGCTGAGGCGCTGCTGGAAGGAAAGCCAGAGGGAACGTTTCTGTTGCGAGACTCTGCCCAGGAGGACTATTTGTTTTCCGTGAGCTTCCGGCGCTACAGTCGCTCCCTCCACGCCCGGATAGAGCAGTGGAATCACAACTTCAGCTTTGATGCCCATGATCCCTGTGTCTTCCATTCTCCCGACATCACGGGACTCCTAGAACACTACAAAGATCCAAGTTCCTGTATGTTCTTTGAACCACTTTTGTCCACTCCCCTGAACAGGACCTTTCCCTTCTCTCTCCAGCATATATGTAGAACGGTCATTTGCAACTGTACAACTTACGATGGTATCGATGCACTTCCCATTCCTCCCTCGGTGAAGCTGTATCTGAAGGAATATCATTATAAGTCAAAAGTTAGAGTGCTCAGGATTGATGTACCAGAGCAGCAAAGCTAGAAAATATTTTTGTGAAAGAAATTTTCTCCGAACAGACAATAGTGTGTTCAATCTCTTTTCCTTCTAGTTTTTTTTTTAATAGCGACTTGATTATTTTTTTTCTTTTTCTGCATATTATTTACCACCCAAACTAGTCTCTGTTTAAGTGTACTTTTGAGTCTTCACAGCTCTCTTTTTTAGAAATTATATTCATTGTGGGCTTTTGGTACTGTCCATAGGCTAGAGTTTTATGGAATTCCAGGTAGACTTTCTGGTATTTCTATAGATGGATAGTCGTTAGGTCTAAAACCCCCTGAAAATCAGTTTTGAATTTGATCTGTCTTTTCTATTGTAGTTGACACGTGTTGCTGACATGATTGAAATAACGCACTGTTAACTAAAGATTGACTTATCTGTATTTTCTGCATTTCTTTTAAAATGAGTGCTCTAGCCTCTGTGTGTGTGTGTGTCTGTCCGTCCCTATCCACTGCAGTAAATTCGTCAGTCTATTTCTAACATTACTATTCCAAGCAAAATGAAGTTGGAAAGAGGATATGATCTTTCTATAAATATATCAGGGGACGAAATACCAGGGAGAGGAAAAACAATTCAAGTTAAGGACAACACTCAGTGCAGGAACAAACATGTATAAACTGGTCCTGGAAAGGTTTTGGTTGGAGAGGAGGAAGACTCATCGTTGTCAGAGCAGCAGGGTTCTGGAAGAGCTTTTCATTTTGTGTAATAGCAGTAAAAAGCAAACTGCTCATAAACTGGGATTTGATCAGTGTCTGGAAGAGATAATCATGTAGTTACTTATGATAGATGGGGCTTGGACTTGGGAACTCTGTTTCTGTGTTACTGTTGCAGTATATGAAATACCCAGTTTTTGCTGTGGGAGCTGCCGCTGCTTAAATGATAAAGCAGAGGGTGGGAGGGTGGGAGGGAAGATATTTCCTTTAAAATCTGCATATTTAACCATCTGATTCTGCATGGTTGAGCCTGAGGTGATGGTGAATAACTTTCCTGCTTTGTTAGTAGGGGGCTTGTTTTTTTTAATAAGTATAGTTTAAAAAGAAAACAAGTCTGCTGATTTTCTTGCAATGTGAAGCATTCGGTCCAATGGCTTCCTGCCAAATTCCATGTACGGGAAAACCATGCATGGATAATGCTCCTAAAAGCATTACTTACATTACATGGACAGGCAGATCTGCTGCTGAGTTGTTGGTGGAATCCCACGAGACTCGGTGGATGTGGGTTCAGGCAGGAGACTCCAGGCTGGCCTCGGGGTGCAGCTGTGACCTGCAGTTCTGTTCCCTGCTCGTGCTTTATCTCCTCTCCCAAACGGGGCCCAGGACTCCTCTGCCGAAACAATGTGAGATGGTGTAATTGTAACTCCAACAACCACATTGTTTCCTCTCCTTTGACTACAGGGAGCCTTTGTATCCTCTCAAAATGCTTTGGAAACTGAGCCCCAAGCCTGCCGAGTTACAAACGTGTTGAATTTCATGCATGTGAAGGATCCTATCAAAAAATCAGCAATGATCCGTGGTTGAGGTTATCACTGAACGGTTGGGGTTGGAAGGGAGCTCTGGAGAGGATCTCATCCAAGCCCCCTGCTCAAGCATAGGGTCACATCCAGGTGGGTTTTGGACATCTCCAGAGCAGGAGACTCCACAACCTCTCTGCACAGCCTGTTCTAGGCCTCCATCAGCTGCACAGTAAAGAGGTTTTTCCTCATAATCAGATGGCACTTGCTGTGTTTCAGTTTGTGCCTGTTGCTCCTTGTCCTGTCTCAGGGCACCACTGGAAAGGGTCTGTTCCCATCCTCCTGACGCCTGCTCTTAAGGTGTTTGTATGGATTGATTGGTTCCCCTCTCAGCTGTCACTTCTCCAGAGCTGATGCCCAGCTCCCTCAGCCTTTCTTCACAGCAGAGATGCTCCAGTCTCCTCAGCACCTTCCCAGCCACTGGCCCACTCCAGTAATTCCTTGCATTTCTTGTACTAAGCAGCCCAAACTGGACACAGCAGTCCCAGCTGAGCCCTCACCAGGGCTGAGGAGAGGAGCAGGATCACCTCCCTCGACCTGCTGGCCACACTTTCCCTGATGCAGCCCAGGATTCCATTGGCCTTCTCGGCCACAAGGACACAGTGCTGCCTCACCCCAGGTCCTTCTCCACAGCGCTGCTTTCCAGCAGCTCGGCCCCCAGCCTGGAGAGGTGCATGGGGTCATTCTTCCCCAGGATAGGGGCACCCTGCTTGAACTTCCTGGGGTTCCTCCCTGCCCATCTCTCCAGCCTGTTGTGGGTCTGGCTGGGTGTCAGCACAGCCTGTTGGTGTGTCAGGCACTCCTCCCAGTTCTGTATCATCAGCAAACCTGCTGAGGGAACACTCTGTCCCTTCTTCCAGGGTGGTGAATAAGCTGAACAAGACTGGACCCATCACCAATCCCTTGGGAATCTGTGCAGGCAAGGAGCAGCAGAGCACAGTGCTGTAGAGTCTGGCTCCAAGATTGTAGACTCAGACTAAGCAATGCTTCTATTGGAATCTTTTCATTCCACCTTGTTTGGATTCCTACAGATTTGTGGACATCAAATCCACGCTGCAAGGTGGCAACTCAGGAATTACCAAGGGAGCTTTACCATGCAACTCCACCAGGACCTGCCACCCTGCCCTTACCCCCAACCTGAGCAGATAAAACCCTTTCCACTGAGCTGCTGCCACTGTGATGATGTAAACAGATTTCCAGGGACATCTGCCCGGAGACCAGCCCGTTTGTTTTCCCTGGGTTTTAAATAGGTTTGGAACCAAAGTCTCCAGGGAGAAAATGCTAACACATCAATCCGTGGCATCGCACACGGATGAACGCGCTCCAGGACGAATTCTCAGCTGCTATAAATCAGTGTGGCTTTATTGATACACTGATAGTGGCTCATCCCAGCTGAGATCCTCCCTCCTCCATATCCAAATGGAATTGTGGCACTGATGGCAGAAAAATCGCCCTGGTGTTTTCAGTAATTTTTTATCTTGTGCTGCTTCCATTCATTGCTTTTTTCATAAACTGTATTTTATCACGGGCATCTTTATATTGCTAAGTCTATTTTACCCTGTCACTGCTATTTCCCAGATGCAATGTAGGGATCATCATCGCTCTGTTCTTGTCCACTGTGCCCATCACACTGGGATGGTGGGCTGGGATTTGGGGGACTGCAGTAGGAAGGAAGAGCTGGTTCAAGATCTGGAGTGACATCAGAGATATTTGCAGTCTGCTTGATTAAAATTCTCTTTCAGAAACTCCTAATTAGGGCAAAAAAACCTCATCATTGTAGATAGGGATTAGCATTATTTTTATGGCAGGACCACAAAAATTAGGTTTTGACCGAAAGTGGTGCTTCAGAAGTTAGTGAAGGCCACTGTCATTTTCAAAATCAGCAAAGATTTTGTCCCTTCAAAATGAAAGGCCAGGAGAGAACATTTTTTGGGGTATCATTCCCCAACACAGTTGGGGAATTTCAGTATCATTCTGGATTCAGCCTACATTGTTTTGACATGAGTTGATGCATCACTTACCCCAAAAACATCTTGAGCACTCCAAATTTAGGAGACCTATATAATACAGCAGTTGGGGGAAGAAGGTGTGGCACATAAAAATAGTGCTTTTGGACTGTGGGGCATTTAATTGCAATAGTTTAGAGAAATCATATGTGGAAAGTATTGATAAATGGGATTTTGTGAAAGTTCTCACTATTTTTTCCTGATCTTTGTCCACCTGTGTGACATTTCTCCCTGACAGCACTTGAGTTGTGTCACACATGCAATCTGTACAAGATCCATGCCATGAACTGTACCTGTTTTATGAAATGGAACCGCTCAAAAGGTCTATTTTGTTTAAATCCATTTACCCTTTTTTTCTCTTTTTTCCCCTCTCTGTTTTAAATAAACCTGGTAGGACTGGTTTTACAATAGGCCAAGAACTGTCACCCTGAAGTTTTCCTCCCACTGCTGTCATTATCAGTCCCGTCAGTGCTGCTCGTTCCAGTACCACCTTAGAACACCTTGGCCCAAAGACAAGCAAGTCTCGAGTTCAGTTTTTAAACCCTCTTAACAATTAAGGGTAACCCTCTCAAAATCAGGGTAAGAACTTCTATTTTCTAGAATCACAGAATCCCAGAACGGTTTGGGTTGGAAGGGACCTCACAGATCATGCAGTTCCACCCTCTGCCATGGGCAGGGACACTTTCCACTATCCCAGGTTGCTCCAAGCTCCATCCAACCTGGCCTGGAACACTTCCAGGGATGAGGAGTCCAGAGCCTCTCTTCTCAGCCCAAATCCTGCCAAGCCAGAAATCCCCCATTCTTCAGGATGAAGGTTTAAAGTGGAACAAGGGAAGGTGCATAGATGTGCCCAAACCCATGTGTTCAAGATGATGCAGCAGGCCAGTGGATGAGCAAGGTCATGAATCCAGAGGTGACTCTGCTCACAGCTCCCCTGTTTTGGGCCACCCAACCAGCTTTGCATCAGGAATTGTGTCTGCAAGACGTGCTTTGAATTGTTTTTAAGGTTGTCCCACAGCAGCACAGTGGAAACAAGAGTGTATTGAATTGGTGTGAACAGCTTCTGGTTAAAAAAAGATCTGATTTTCCTAAATTATTTTGATCTAAGAGGGAGGGAAATGATCAGGCTCTTGATGCACGCTGGGCAAACTACATATACAAGTTATTTTTATGGGATGGTTTAGGAAAAAATTAAACACTCTTTCCATTAATTGTGTCCTCGGGAGTTTGCTGTTGCCTGGAATGACTTTTTGCAGGTCTGTACCAATGTCATTTGTTGGCCTGGGGCCATCAATACAGAGCAACTTCAGCTGCAGCAGAGTCATTGATGGGCTTGGGGTAGTTTGTGTGTCTGATAATTGGGATTACACATTTCTTCTCCATTTTCCTATTCTAGCATTTGTCTTGATGAAATCCAGTGTATTTCATCAACAAATTTGTGTATTGGAGCAGCATATCCAAATTTGTGTATCTATAGCAGCATATCCAACTTAAAAAAAAAAAAAAAAACAAACCAAACCAACAAATTATCATGATTTAAATGCTTTCCTTTTAAAGATGCTGGTGGGCTTCCAGCAGAAAGAAGAAATCCTTGTATGATGCAGTCATACAGGGCCTTACTATAAAATTGACATGCTCTTAAATAATTAAAAACGGGGATACTTTAATTTTGAAAAAGGATGCTGGAGGAAGGAGGTTAAAGGAAGCTTTTAGTCAGATCCAAGGTTAGATTTATTGATCTAGTGATCAATCCTTTTCTCTTTCCTGAATTTAAGGCTAATGGGAGACTGTGGTCAGAGATGAGTGGCTTTTAGTTAAGGTTTTTGAGTCTTATAAATAATACAACAAATGTCCTAGTAAGTAATAAGAAATAAGATACTCGCTCATTCTTTTTAAATAGAACAAACGTGGCAAACAAGACTCAGCTGTAATTTTTGAAGTCATTTATTAGACAAATTGCTCTTCTCTACTTCTTTTACAAGAGAGACATAAACCATTATATTATTTATTCATGAATCATAGCCATTAAGATGATAAATCAAATTATCAGCTTCCTGTCTCTCTTCAGTTTTAATCATTTTTTATAGTTCAGGCACTATAAAGACAGCTTCCTTCCTATGAAACAAGAGACCTTCAGAGACCTTTTTATTGTAAACGTACATTTCCTTCCCATTTTTAAGTATATCCTAGTGATTTTCCCTGTCAATTTTATCTGCAATAAAAATCCAATAAGGAACTTGTTCATTGATTCAATATAGCAAAGTTAGCCATGAAGTAAGTGATTTTGGTTAACCTCTGAAACAGCGGAGCACTGGAAAATGCAGTTAGAGGACTTTTATTTTTCTGCCCCCCCCCCTAAATGTGCATGGTGGCATCATATATTTAATAGAGAGAAATATTTAATAGAGAGAAATATTTTACAGAGAGAAATCTTGACACCAGACCCTTCACCAAGGGTTCAACGTGATCTCTGCAGTAGTATCACTTTAAAAATACATTCAAGCTCCTTTTTCCTGCTCTATTCACACAGCCTGTGCCCGGGAGGTGGGAGAGCCGAGGCTGCTGTGTGTGAGCTGAGCTGGTTTCACACATCCTCCCTTCCCTCCTCCCTCCTCTGTCTGGCCCTGCATCCCTGGGAGCCGCACGTGATGCGGCGTGGGTGCAGAAGTGTCCATTGAGAAGGAACTGCACATTGATTTCCATTCCCAGCAGCAGCAGCAGCCAGCTGGTTTTAAACTTGATCATCCTCGGCAAAGGATGCTCCAGGATGAGGTCAGAGGTACCCAGGGTGAAAGAGGAGCCTCTGCATCACTACAAATACTCAGCCGTGCTACAGTGTAAAAATCGATACTTGTTTACTCATCTCTATGAATAATAGAGTTTTGAATGTAAATATATAATTTATGCATCTAAAATCTATAGCCTGGGGCTGGCGGGAGGCGCAATAACTTCCCTGTATCCCTTTTAAAAATCCCCTGGGTGTCTGGGGGATGTGTTATCTGGACAAAACACATCCTCAGCCCAGCCTCCCCACGGGCAGGTCATTGCAAGCATCTTCCTGTGGGGATCCTTTAGGAATGGCTGCCACGTGCCCCCTTCTTGTATTTTCTGGTACCCCGACAAAGGAAGGAAATGATGAATCCGACTCCATGTTCTTAGAAGGTTAATTTATTATTTTATGATCTATATTATATTAAAGAATACTAAACTGTACTATACTAAAGAATACAGAAAGGATACAGACAGAAGGCTAAAAGATAATAATGAAAACTCGTGACTCTCTCTTCAGAGTCTGACACAGCTTGGCCCTTGATTGGCCAATAAGGAAAAACAATTCACATGAAACCACCTGTTGGATAAACAACCTCCAAACACATTCCAAAGCAGCAAAACACAGGAGAAGCAAATGAGATGATGTTGTTTTCCTTTTCCTCTGAGGCTTCTCAGCTTCCCAGGAGAGAAATCCTGGTGAAGGGATATTTCCAGAAAATATGATGGTGATACCCCTGGGATGGCCTTGTGTGGGCATCCCAGATATTTAATTGCTGTGGAGAATCCCTGGAACAGTGTGAGTTTGGGACCAGCCTGAGGGATGCCTGCAGCAAGCACAGCTCCTGTGGTTGCCACAAGGTGATCAGAGAGCTGGAGCAGCTCTCCTGTGAGGAAAGGCTGAGAGAATTGGAATTGTTCAGCTTGGAAAAGAGAAGGTTTCAGGGTGATCTAATTGTGGCCTTGCAGTACCTGAAGGGATCCTACAAGAAACATGGAGAGGAACTTTTTACAAGAGCATGGAGTGACAGAGCAAGGGGGAATGGATTCAAACTGACAGAGAGTAGGTTTGCATGAGATATGAGGATGAAATTCTTCCCTGTGAGGGGTTTAAGGCCCTGGCACAGGGTGCCCAGAGAAGCTGTGGCTGCCCTGGATCCCTGGACGTGTCAAAGGTCATGTTGGACATGGTTTGGAGCAGCCTGGGACAGTGGAAGGTGTCCCTGCCCATGGCAGGGGGTGGAATGTTATGGTCTTTAAGGTCCCTTCCAGCCCCAACCATTCCGTGATCCTGTAGGAACATTCCCACAATGTAATCACCATCATTTCCCAGGAAGGATGTCTGGGCTGTGCAGAGAGCCAAAGCCAGAGTCCCTCTGCTGAAGCTGGATCTTGGGAATATGGATCCCTCTTCCCTGTCCTCTTGTTATTCCCATGGTTCTTGCGCATCAAAATGGTGCAGCAGGAAAAAAATGTTGCATCCTATAATCCAACATTGCTGGGAAGTGCCAACCCAAAGATTTGAATCCAGATTGAAGGTGGGAGATTGATTGGCTATATAAAAGCTCTTCCGTCACATTTGGCTTAATTTTATTTTTAATTCTTTGGGAAAAAAAAAAAAAAGTCTTAGTTATTTCTTAAGCTTGATGTTGAGCCAGTAGCTCAGAGCATCTCTTGAGTTTGTTTCAGATGAGCAGGTTCATTGCCAGACATTTTATTTTTAATCTGTGTCAATTGGACTAGACCACAGTCCATGGCTTGTGCTAATGTGGGATTTTTTTTTTTTTTTGTTCAGGAAAAGGCTGTGTTTGTCCTTCCTAGGAGTTACATGATTGTATATCTAGGTCAGGTCTTTATGTGTAGCCAAATGAAGTTTCAAATTGGACAAAACACCTAGTAAGGGTCTTGATGCTTGATGCTGTCATGATTAGAAAGTTGTCTGATCACATTTTGTTTCCAATTAAAAAAAAATTGAATTAGCTTTCAGATTGAGACCTTCACTGTTATTTTTAGTCTAGAACTAATGAACCCCTGAAAATAGAGTGTATAATGAAAATACAGTGATTGGTTCTGCTGGGATGGTTGAGAAAATACATTAGCAGATCAGAACGGGTAATAAATCTTCCGTCACAACCTTCCTCATTAAACTAGATAATTTGAAATTGCCTCTGGTGAATTAAACAGTTCATTATTTTGAGGGGAGCAACATACAAGACAAAAGAGTTGTGTTCTTTTAATTGATATCCAAAGTCTGAAAAAGAAAAAAAAATTAAGCAAATTTAGTCAAGAATAATCAATCTGAGCACTGGCTGTGTTGTTTGGAGCCATCCAAAACTTCTCATCCTCTAACTCAGGGGAAGGAGGAAAGGTCTTTATGAACACTGGGGCAGTGAAAAGGGAGTAGCTCTATTAAATATGACATTTGCACAGTGCAAATTGAATTAATTTCAGGTTTGTGGCTATTTTTTGGATTATTTTAGCATATTAGAAATTAATCCACTCACAGACCCCCAAACTTAATTTCTTTATCAGCATCGTAGTATTATTCCAGAAGCCTCTCATGCAGCAAACACACAAAGGGTGCTGTCAGCCTGAGGGAAGGGTGTCTGCAGGAGCAGGAAGGATAACCAGACTGGGATAAAGAGGAGCAAGAGAAGGGAACTGGGTTAACAGCTGGAGCAGGGCAAAAAGCCAGTGCTGGGGTGCAGCAGAGCCTCCTCTCTGTGGGGCCGGCTATGACCTCGCAGCAGTGGGAATGGGAACCCCCATCCTGGTGTTTTTTTGACATCTTTGACCTGGCAAGCTGGAAGCTGAGGACAAGCTGAAGGCTTGGTTTGTCCCTAGTTTTGTCCCTCTCTTCCCAGCTGAACCTCTGGCTGGAGGAGTTGCCTGAGATGTCACCGCCACCGAGGTACCGCAGGGCTGGCCACGGGGACATCCTGTCATTGCTCCACTCCTGTCATTTTTACACTCTCCGAGACAAATTATATCCCAGTGTGATGCTGCTGGATCTGGTGTCCTTGTACACCAGGAATCTGGGTGCTGTGCCCAAGGAGAGGCACATGAAGGGGAAATAGGAGAATATTTTATTGGGGAAGATATGGCCGAGGGAAACACTGGGTGGGAGGGTATGAGTTTGAGCACTCAGCAGATGAGGCACTTCATCATCTCACTAGGAAAACACACATTTATTAAGGTAAGATTAAAAAAAGTTCCCTGCCTGAGCAAAAGCCTCTTCCCAAGTTTTCCCGTCCTCCAAAGGAATTAAAAAAATAAAATAATATAAAATCAGCTCTCCTCCCCTTTTCAGCCAGCCTTCCTCACACATGAGCAACGCCTGCTTTCTGCTGGATATTCCCTCCTGACAGGATCTTCTGCTACCACAGGTATGATCTGTTGGTACAAATTACCTGAGTGGGTGGCAGATACTTGGCTAGACAAAAGGCCAGCCAAGGAATAAAAGGATCCTTTCTTTCACAAGGAGCTGGGAGGATGCACGGAACACTTTGATACTGTGCTTCGTATAATAGCAGAAGCATAAGGAAATAATCCCTTGCCTTATCTGATCTGCTCCTTTTATTGATTCCAGACAGGCAGGATTATCGAGGGGGAAAAGGAAGGGGAGGAAGGAGGCAGAAAGAGGAGAGAGGGAAACTGAGGAACTGGAGTCACCTCTTTCCAAGAGCTTCCCAAGCTATGAGTTGTGTCTCTGCTCTGTAATCTTCTGTCCTCCCTCCCCCAGCCTGCACTCTTAATTATTTCGATACCCACACACTGTCATCAAATGCAACTCCCAAAAGCTCACTTTGGAACTTTGTTTGCCAAATGTTTGGCCACGTTAGGGTGGAAATTATTCCAGATAAATTCATTCAGCACTTTACAAGCTAAAAATGGCACATTTGTGAGCACACAAATAACATATGGCATTAGCAAATGAAATTTAATACTGTAACAGCTGAAATCACAAGTGGGTCTTATTCACCTTAACCTGAAATGCTCAGTGGGAGGGAGTAAAAAAACCCATGTACACTTCCCTCCATTGCCTGCTGGCCGGAGAGCTGTCATGAGCATCCACAATTCCTTCTTGTACTCTAAGACAAGATTTACTTGGTTTTCTCTAAAAGCAGAACACGTCCATGGCCACGCCAGGCTGGGCCAAAAGTCCATATGGATGAGTCCTCTGTATCCCACAGTGGCCACAAGTGAAGGCTCAAGGAAGAGGAGCTCAGGCAGTGGCCAGCCTAATTTATCAATGTGTGTTTTGCTCATCTCAAAATAAAAATAAGCATTATTGTATGAAGTTGCTTTGAATGAAACACTGAATTCTTGCATTGGACAAGGGTCTCAGGCACGTGTTGGGATTCTTGGGGCTGTCCTGCGCAGGAGCTGGACTCAATGATCCTTGTGTGTCCCTCCCAGCTCAGGATATTCTTCAATTCCATGATTCTGCGTTTATGGGCTAAATGTTATAAAGTGTCTGGATTTCTGTCAGTAGGGAGAATCAATTCTGCAAATGAGTGAGTGAATGCAAGTGGATCTCCACAAAAGTGCACTTAATTCATTTGCTAATTACAGCTCGTTTTTAACTATGAAAATACATTTTAGCACACGTGTAACGTATACGTTGCCTAAAAGAAAGGTAATTCCTAGCAGCAGCAGACCTAACCTCGGTGTAATCTTTGCTGAGGGAAAGAGTCCTTTGATTTTTTCACTGCACTTTAGCACAATGGTTTCGCTGGAATCTTATCCTGCAATCCTTGCTCCTACCTACGTGTTCTTCAGAGACAATGCGTGTGATTAGGAGCTATTCAGAAGTTTAAAGAGCACTGCACTGGTTGTTTTTACCTCCTGTCACTTCATTAAACCCGTGTTCCAAGCTGAGGGGAGGCCTCCTGTTTGGGGAGTTGGTCCTCTCTGCTGTTTTGGCAGCATATCGTGTTGTTTTTCCCAGAATGTGTTCAGCTGAAGCAGCGCCGAGGGAAGGGAGGAGTGAGCCACGGTCCCGAACAGGACCGGTTTTCTCGGGTCACCGGCCGGCCTGAGCGCCGTGACACCGGGCTGCAACGCCACCGAGGAGGTGTCACCCACTCCGTTCGTGTTGCGATAATCGCTCGGTGCCGCACACCTCGAAACCAAACCCAGCCAAGGAGATGCTCCACGCCGCGAAGGAATTCCGCGTGGGGAACAGGAGACGGCTCCAGGAGCGGCGCTGGAGGCGGGCGGGCTCCGCAGCCTCAACCACGGCCGGGCTGCAGTCACGGCACGGGCAGCCAAAGCACGGGAATTCCCCGGAGGAGGAGGAGGAGGAGGAGGAGGAGGAAAACGAGCTCCTGCCAAGCGGAGCAAAGGCAACGAGGGATCTGGGAAAGCAGGCAGCGGGGAGCGCAGTTTGCTGGAGGCACCTTTTAAGCGCCCGTTCTGCTGACCTGCCTGCAGCACAGCCCTGCGGAGCACGGCAATAACAAGGCAATGATGTCCTCGGGTCCCTGCGATGCTGTTAGAGCTCGGCCCGGGATGTTTTGCAGCGCACTTTATCGCAACAGGCAGTCCTTTTGCTTTCTAAATGGCTGCAGAGAGGAGTATTCCCGCTAATTAATTAGGATGCCTTCGCCCCTAGCGGGGGGAAAGAGCTGACGGTGGGGATTTGGAATGTGTTTCTTCAGACACTCCTGCAAACATTCACAGGAGGAGGAGTGCTGGCCCCCAGGCAGGGAGAGCTGAGGTAAGGGAGGATGCTCACTCCCAGCCTGGGGCTGTGAGGCTCTGCTCCGGCGGGGGAAGAGCAGCCTGGCTGCTGGCAAGGCTCGGGATCAATTCTGGATGTAGGATTTCCATGCAGAAAAACCCAGTGCTGAGCTGACATTATTTCGCCCTGCTTCAACGAGAACTCCCCAGCGTAAGCCCGCACAAAGACAAACCTGCCGCTCAAACTCAGCAGGGCTGAGACTTTCTCGTCTCAAACCTCATCCAAAAAGCCCTGAAATCAGCGAGGAAGCTTGGAAATGAAGTTTGGATCAGGCTCATTCCCAACCTTCCGTTATCTCACTTGCAATTTATCACTGAAATGGCTGTAATTCTCCCCAGGGAGAATTTCTAGTATTTAAACAGCTACTACCCTGCATAATTTCTTCCTGTTTTCATAAGAGAAAGAGGAACTGAGAACATTATGCTAAATGCCTCAAGAGTCCAAAGAATAGAGATTTTTCATGGAATTTTCTGAATTTATTATCATTGTGAGAGATGTGGCTGGAAACAAGCCCAAGGTTAAAAAGTTCAAATTATTGTTTTCTTTCTTTTTCTTTCTTTCTTTCTTTTTTTCTTTTTTTTTTTTTTATGACTCTGGAAATTATCTTGACTTCAGTTAATTCCAGATCCATCTGCACTTTATAGGATCTCTGTTAGACAGATATTAAAAATATATAAGTCTCATTTATTTATAGGACTTCATAGCTGGGCGACTATTGACTTGACAAATCCATTTGACCTAAAATGTGACTAAGAAGAGTATTTGCGGTTTGTTTATTAGTTGAGAAGTCTGTCCCAGGCTAATCTGTTTTCTGGCTGTACTCTTCCAGCAGGCTGATGGAAAAATAAGACTAAAGAAGGAAGCGGATTCTTAACAGTGATCATGAAAACTGCTTTATTCTCAGGGCATTTTTGCACGGCATTAGCAACTAAAAGGCACCACTTCAGCCTGGCACTTAAGCTATTTGCTTAATCAGGGCCTGAAAGCAGAGGAGGAGGAGGAGGAATAGCATGGGTGTTATTCCCACAGAATTTCTTGGAGCATTAAATGGCTAATAGGGACAAGATTTAACTGTATGAAGTTGCAGTGGGGGAAATTCGGGTTCTTTTGATGAGGTAGCCCCAAACTGGCAAAAGGAATTGCAGCCATCAAATCCCTGTCCCGAGCAGGGAGGGTAAGATACAAAACTCACTCCTGGAATGGAATAAACTCTGTTAGCTGCACCAGGTGCTTGGTAAATGCTCACTCCAGTTTAGCGAAGAAATGTTGGGGGAAAATTCTCCCACCCTGAAAGATTCCTAAAACTACTGAAATTACCAGAGGGACATCAGGAAAGCGGAGAATGCAGCTCCTCCACGCTGCCACCCCCTCCCCTGGATCAGCTCTGGATGTAACACTTTGCACAGAGTGTTTTTTACTCAATACTCTTGTCGATAATTCATCACATGCCCCTCAGCAGCACCTTTGTCACATCAATGACTTAGAGATCTTTCACGAGATCGAACGATCCTTCCGTGCCTCATTCCCTGCATTACTACAAGCCATTTGCCTGTAAATGTGTTCTTTGGCATCCATCAGAGGATCATTGACCTTGCCAGTACGGCCACACCATCAATACACATCCGAACCAGGGAGAACAACTTGGTATCGAGCGTTTAATGCCATGTACAAAATCCTGGAATCGTTGAGGTTGGGAAAGACCTCTAAGATCATCGAGTCCAATTATTACCCCACCACTGCCATATTCACCATGTGAATAAACCATGTCCCCAGGGCTCGTGTCGTGGCTGTGCTAGAGCAGAGACCTCACAGGTTTGCAGAGAAAAGTGCCCAAGCACAGAAGCCTCTCCCAGTGAGCAAGTGGATCCCAACAGAGAAAGATAGAAACGAGTCACAAGATACAGCCACAATTGGTGTCCCGGGGAAGTGATTGAGATTTTAACAATCCAGGCGCGTCCTTGCTGCTGGGAGCTGCTCCCAGGATAGCAGGGATCACCAGCAGCCATCCCATGGCACAAACGGCACTGTCCCACAGCCTCGCCTTGGGTGGGTTGTGGTAGATAGGGACAGGAAGATGACGGAAAGCAGCAGGATTCCTTCTCCCCTTAATCCCCTGAGATAAGCAATCACCCTAGGAATGTAACCCCCCTAACTCTAGTAACTTTCCACTCCTTACTAACCGTGGATGGTACTGCAGACCCCCTCTGACGTAGTGAAGCCCCCTAGACTATTTAACCCCACGAGATGAGACAATAAAGGCCTTTTGACCTTCCACCACATTGGTGTCAGCGTGCGCCTTTGGCCCGAGTGACCCATGGCGAGTTTGGGTTGCCGTGCTGCTCCTTGAAACCAGGTCGCCTTGCCTTGTAGCAGAAGGCAACAGTGGGTCTCGAAGGCTGTGCCAATTGCCAGGGGCCTGGAGATTTGCCGGGGGAGGATCACTCCACATTCCTTGTCTTTCTCCTCTTCCTGAGGACCTGGTGTTGCCCACAGCCATGAGGCCAGCTGGACCTCCCGGCTGTCCCACTGTGACTACTCTAAAATCTCTCCCCCAGGGACGTGTGAATGTGCCTGTGTGTTTATATCTGTCAGAACATCTGGGCCACGGGGAAAATCAACTCTGCCCTCACTGTCAGGGCAAAGCCCCCACAGCCAGTTATTCCTCACCTCCTCCTCCTCCCTCTCAAAAAAAAAAAAAAAAAAAAAAGAGAACTTTGTTTACAATTGCAACATCGGAGTGAAATAAAATAAGAGGTCCTTTTATCTTCTTTTCAAGGTTTTGGATAAAGAAATTTTCCAGCTTTTTCTCCACAGCACTGAGCACTTGAAAACATGATCCTTCAGAGAACGAAGAGCCATAATTCTATATTATCATCTGCCTGTTGGAGCCATGGCTGCCAGCCAGCCAGCAAATGTCACACCACTCATTGAGAGGCTGCGGGGATTGCAACACCATGCTCTGGGACAGGGCATGTGGAGCAAAGGGGAAGGGCAAGAAGGGATCAGAAGGAATTTTGGATATCAGAAGGAATTCCTCCACGGAAAGGGTGGTTAAGCACTGGAAAGGGCTGCCCAGGGAGGTGATGAAGTCACTGCCCCTCCAGGTGCTCAAAGAATGACTGGACGTGGCACTCAGTGCTCTGGTCTGGTTGTGACAGGGTGGTGACAGTCACAGGTTGGACTCAATGACCTTGGAGGTCCTTTCCAACCTAAATGATTCTGTGGCTGCATGACAGAGAGTAGTGACAAAGGTTTGGATCACTCTAGGAAACTGGCTCCCAATTTAGGGATGAGGAGAAGGCGAGGAGCTCTCTAAGAGGACAGATGATGGGGTGGCTTCCATTGCTGTCACCCACAGAGGAGTTTCCTATTCCTTATTCACTAAAAAAGAAAAAAAAAAGTGAAGAGAGCTCTGTTTTATGCTGCCAGACATAATCACTAACTCCAAAACCTGAAAACAAACTCACACAGTAACTTGACACATGATCAAGGCTTTACATCTCCACCAATGTGGGAAGAAAATGTACCCAAAAAATTCACTCGTTGTCACAGAGAGCTTATGTGTTAGTACCAAAGTGACTGTCGGAGTGCCTTTAATGACAGTTCACCTGCTCATAATTTCACAACAAGCAGACAGCTACGCTTCCTTTCCAGTTCAATCCAGTTTATCTCCTCTCCTCAATAGGGTGAATTTGCCATCCCCATGCACTTTGAACCAGTTTTATGATTTTATCTTCATGGCAACAAGCCTCTGCTTTGAGGAAGAGCACTTATTAACTAGAGACAGCGTCGTTTTCAAAGTGATTTATTTTATGAGAGTTTTGAAATAAATGATCAGTCAGTGATTGGCCACAGGGGAAAAGCATATAAAAGCTTACCACATGCACTGAACATACCATCTGGTATCCTTTAAAATCTAGCTTCAGGGTGGCTCAGCTAATTCTTCAGAGTGCTTGATGTTCGCAGAGCACACTGAGGCATGAATTGAAAAGCGAGTGACATCGCCCTGTAAGAATCAACACTGGAACTAAAGATTAATATCTTATATCTCACTGCTCCAGCCCATCAGCAAGAGACTGGCATTTTCTTAATGAAAGCTGACGTTACATTCCAGAATTTTAAACTTGATTTTACCAAAAAACCCTTTTTTTTTTTTCGAGTTGGATAGCAAAGTGATGCCTTCACTGCGTGCTGTTCCTCCTGACTGGCTGATGTAAAAGGGAGGTACAACAAAGATATTGTTATTGTTCCTTTGAATTTACTGTTCATGGCATGAGCAGCCCTCCGGGTGTGATAAAGTTCCCTGCCTCTGATGCCTGTCACAGCTCGAGATCTGTGCTATTGTCCCTGAAAAGTACCCAATCGGACAATTTAAGTATTGTCTGTTGGTCTTTTACCCCAAAACAAAGGCTGAGGCAGGCAATTATGCCCAATTTTGTCACTGAAAGACAAGAGAGATGCAGAAACCAGAGGGAGTTCAGCAGGGGCCACTGGCACAGCTGGGGGCGAAGAAAGGCTGTGGAAATTGTATTTTTGGGATGGGAGAGAGGGTAGGAAGGAGCTCAGGGCAGCCTCCAGCCATCCAGGCGGGTGGTACTGAGTGGGCAGAGGTACCTGCCAGGAGAACAAGCCACAAGTCCAGCAAGGGAATGTCTGACAGGATGCAGGGAATAATGGCAGCACTCACAGGGGCTGTTTCCAGGGATGGAACATCCAGAGAGGTTGAGCAATCTCCGACTTCGGAGACACTCAGAACTCAGGCAGACAAGGTTCACAGCTATGCCTGTTTTGAGACAGAGGTTAGACCAGAGCTTCCTTCCAACCCAAATATTTACACGAAGCTGAGCTAAAAACAGAGTGGCCAACACTTGTAGCACGCAGGCAGGGTGCAGGCCCTGCAATGCAGGCCTGTGCTGAAGAACTGCCCTCACATTATTGCACCTAACAGCTTTTCTGAATAATTTAAATTCACTGCTTCACCCCAACGTCTCTTTCGCTACTTAATTTAGTGTGCAAAGTAACATCTTCCAAGAGGATGTGGCCAGGGCTCGGTGTTAGCCCTTCCCAAGACCTATTCCTGGCACGAAGATGAATCAATTGAATGTAAATTCCACACTGGCACAGGCTGCCCAAAGAAGCTGTGCTTGCCTCAATCCTGGCAGTAGTCCAGGCCAGGTTGGACAGAGCTTGAAGCAACCTGGTCTAGTGGAAGGTGTCCCTGCCCATGGCATGGGCTTGGAACAAGATGAGCTTTAAGGTTCCTCCCAACCCAAACCATTCCGGGATGAATTTTACAGCCTTCAGCATCCACACACACAGTGCTGAAGAGCTGCATTTGCCCCAAGTTGGAGGGAAAAGTTCAAAAATTCATCATCCTTTTCTACTTCTACACATTGTGTGACCCTAGTGTGAAGCTCAGTGAGGTTGGCTGGTGAGATTATGGATTAAAAGAGCTTCTGCAGTCCCAGTCTGATATTTAAAGTGAGACATCATCACCGTTGTCAGCTCCCGTGTTTGCTCATTAATTAGGGTTTCTAACTACCAGATTGCTCAGGAAGAAACGTCAGGCTCTGGGGACTCCTGCTGTCACCACTGGCAGCCCAGGACATGGCAGCAGCCACCCTTTGAAGCGTGGAAAAGCAAAAGTGCCCTGAACTCAGCTGGGAGGAGGATTGATTTCATTCTTATTTGCTCATTTCTCCCAGTGAGGACACGCCAAAAGGGCTGCTCCTACTCAGGAACTCCCAGAGATCCCTGGACTCGGAAATTGAATTGTGAAAGAGCTGTGAAGTCAGCCCAAAATTTCCTTGGCTTTTATTTAAATTCAGAGGGTAGGTAGTCATGTCCTTATGGGATGGAGTCTATAGCAAATGCCCATTTAGTTTTGGTAGCAATTATTTATGAAAATTAGTCAGTAAAAACATTGCAGTTTCATGCCTGTTACAGCTACCACAGAATTTCAGAACTGTTTGGGTTGGAAGCGACCTTAAAGACCATCCAGTTCCACCCCTGCCATTGACAGGGACACCTTCCACCATTCCAGGCTGCTCCAAGCCCTGTCCAACCTGGTCTGAAACACTTCCAGGGATCCAGGGGCAGCCACAGCTGCTCTGGCACCCTGGGCCAGGGCCTCACCACCCTTACAGGGAAGAATTCCTTCCCAATCTCCCATCCATCCCTGCCCTCTGGCACTGGGAAGCCATTCCCTGTGTCCTGTCCCTCCATCCCTTGTCCCCAGTCCCTCTGCAGCTCTCCTGGAGCCCCTTCAGGCCCTGCCAGGGGCTCTGAGCTCTCCCTGGAGCCTTCTCCTCTCCAGCTGAGCACCCCCAGCTCTCCCAGCCTGGCTCCAGCCCTTGCAGCATCTCCATGATTTCCTCTGGACTTGCTCCAGCAGCTCCACCTCCTGATGTTGGGGCCCCAGAGCTGGACACAACACTCCAGTGGGGTGTCAGGAAACTGCAGCAGAGGGGCAGATCCCCCCCTTTCCCTGCTGCTCACTCTCCTGGGAACACAGCCCAGGACAAGGGTGTTTCTGGGCTGCCAGTGCCCCGCTCCTGCCGCTGAATTTTCCCTGTTCCTTCAGAAACAGCCGAATAATGACCTTGAAAAGCACAAGCAGATGCTCACTCCCAAGGGAAGGGCGCCAGGGCTGGCTCGGCATGTGCTGGGCATCGCCCGTGCCCGCCTTTCTGCTGAGTTTAACGGAATTCTCCGGGCATGGGAAGGCTCGGGATTCGTGCCATAGCTGGGGAGGGCAGGGCAGGGAACCACACCGCGTGTTTGGGCCCTCCACGGGGGCTGCGGACACCGAGGCGCACGGGGAGAGGGGAAAAGGGAAAACGCAGATTTCGGGCGCAGCTTTAGGTTTGAAAGGTGAAAATTGGATTGTGAAAAACGCCTATCACTTGTTTTTGAAATTTTAAAAGTTTAATTGTAATAAAATGGTTATAAAAATAGTAATGTATTTAGAGTGATAAAAATTTGGACAATTAGGATTTAGGATAATAGGAGACAATAAGAACAAAGAGTTATGGACGGACAGTCCAGGTACCTTTTCTGGGCAAAATAAACCCGAAAAAGGACACACGTGAACAGAGGATTAACCCTTAAAAGCAACAGCCTGTTGCATATTCATACCCCTCATACAGGATGCGTAAATTCCCTTCAAACAAAGGATTCTCTCTGGTCAGTGTCAGCTTCTTCCTCTGAATCCTGACAGCATCTTCATGGCTGAGCAAGGCGGGAAGAAGTTCGTTTCTTCTGATAATGCAGCAATAAATTCTCTTTGAAAGATTTGAGTGTCCTGTGGCTGCTATCTGGTGCAAGTACCTCATTCCTTTCTCAAAAAATATCCTACATACATAGTTTCTATTTTAACTTCATGTTATAACCTAAAACTGTATTTAACACGCTACTTAAAAAATTAATACAGCATAACTTTAACATAACACATATAATATTCATTTTAATATTTGCAAAGAGCCAGTCATAAAATATTCATTTTTCACAGCAGGGAACTACACCGTGTGTTAGGGCCCTGCCACGGGGGCTGTGGACACGGAGGTGCACAGGGAGAGGGGAAAAGGGAAAACGCAGATTTCAGGTGCAGCTTTAGGTTTGAAAGGTGAAAATTGGATGATTTGGGACAACTTAAAGTGAAAATTTGGTGGCATTTTGTGCAAGATGAGGGGAAATCCCGGCCACAAGGGTGACAGAGCTCTCAGGAGCATGGTGGAATTGTTGGGTGTGAAAAATGCGTATTTTATGATTGGCTCTTTGCAAATATTAAAATGAATATTATATGTGTTATGTTAGAAAGTTATGCTGTATTGATTTTTTAAAGTAGTGTGTTAAGCATAGTTTTAGGGTATAACATAATGTTAAAATAGAAACTATGTATGTAGGATATTTTTTTAAAGAAAGGAGTGAGGTACTTGCACCAGATAGCAGCCACAGGACACTCAAATCTTTCAGAGAAAGAGAATTTATTGCTCCATTATCAGAAGAAACGAACTTCCTCCCACCTCACTCAGCCATAAAGATGTTAGGATTCAGAGGAAGAAGCTGACACTGACCAGACAGAATCCTTGGTTTGAATGGAATTTATGCATCATGGATGAGGTGTATGAATGTGCAACAGGCTGTTGCTTTTAAGGGTTAATCCTCTGTTATTGTGTGTCCTTTTTCGGGTTTATTTTGCCCAGAAAGAGGTACCCGGACTGTCTGTAACTCTTTGTTCTTATTGTCTCCTATTGTCCTAAATCCTAATTGTCCAATTTTTTATTACTCTAATTATATTACTATTTATAACCATTTTATTACAATTAAACTTTTAAAATTTTAAAAATAAGAGACAGGCATTTTTCACATTGGGGCTGTTGGGATTCAGTCGTTCCTGTTGGGTGAGAAAATCAGCATTGGATTTTCAGCAGTCATATAGATCCATTCGAAACAGCTGTTTGTATGATTATTAATTCCACTGTTCATACGATTTTTAATTACACTGTTAAACATGACAGGAGTTGTGCAGCTTCTGCTGAAGTGTTTGTGCTGGCGGCTGTAGGTCTAAACAAATCAATGTTCTTGGAGCTTTTACCGGAACCATCAATGGCAATTTACCTTGCGCACAGAAACAACATTTTAATTTCTTAGTAGTTAAATTGATTTTTTTTTTTAACGCTAAGAATATTTCTACGTTTTTCCCCGTTGACGGGCCAGGACAGAAAGTAAACGCTTTGCTTTGTCGGTTTCTTCTGCAGGTCTCGAACCGCACGGCGCAGATTTTGATTCACGGACGAAGGGGGCGACAAATCAAGACATAAGTCTAATTCTTTTTTTAATGAAAGTGGTGAAAATAGCGGTGAAATGGTGGTGAAAAGGCGGCGAAACGCTGCTCAAGAGCGGCTGCCGGGGCCGCCAGGCCGGGTCCCCTCAGGGGCCGCGCCCGCCCCTCAGAGGAGGCGTCACGTGACCGCGGGAAGAGGCGGACCCGCGCTCGCTGTCACGTGACCCCACTCGGCCCGCGCGGCGATTACGGTCGGATAGGGGCGTGGTCTCATGATTTATGGGCGTGGTGTTTTGCATATTTTGGGGCGTGGCCATATGTGGGTGAGGCCTGCGCCGGGCGCGACGGTCAGGAAAGGGGCGTGGCCGTGCCGCGGGTGGGCGGTGCCGGTGACGCAGCGGCCGTGGAGGGGCGCGGCCGAGCGCGCGCCGCTCCGGTGTGGCGGCGGGGGCGGGCGCGGCCCCCGTGACGCAGTTCCGGTTCCGGTGCCCGTCGCGGTGGCGGTGCAGCTGCGGCCGCCGCGTCGCTCCGGGCCTGCGCCGGCTCCCCCCGCACAGGTACCGGCACCCGGGCCCGCCGCCGCCACGGGCCCCGCGCCGCCGCGGGGAGCGCGGGAGGGCGGGGGGGGGCTGCGGCCGCCGAGCCGCCGGGCCGCGCCTCGGCCATCCCGGAGGGGCCGCCCCGCCTGCGGGGGGCGGGCCGTGCTGGTCCCTGCGGAGCGCCGGGGGTCGCTGGTGGCGGGGCCTGGTGGCTCTGGAGCGGCGGTGGCGGCGCCGCCTTGGCCGGGTTCAGCATTTGTTCGGGGGTTTTTAATTGTTTTTTTGTTTGTAGTTTATGAATGAGCCCGTCAATGAGCGTGGATTGCGTTTGAGTGGCTTTCACATAAAGCTGCCTCTGTAAAGGAGGGCTCGGGAAAGCCGGTTTTGCAGAGTTGGTGAGAAGTTGGTTTATCAAATTTTAATGTGTTTAAGGCGGCCGATTTACAGGGGATGGCCAGCGCTGTATCAGTGCTATCAGTGCTGCCCGCCTGACAGGTTTTGTTTCTGATGAAAAACTTGTTTCTAGGAGGATTCCGTGGAAAACGGTGCTGATGTGATGCTCCTCAGCCTTTTTGCCAGTGGTGTAAGAACAAAAGTGGCTGCTTTGTCTTTTTGAAACCGAAATGACACGCCCTGAAATGCCCTCCCCGGCAGCTCTGGAGATCAGGGCCTGAGGGAAACATTCGTGGTGAATCTCAGGCCGGGGCATTCTTGAAGTTTGAGTCCATTCATGTGCGTTTGAACAGTGCCGGCTGAAGAAGGGTGCCGGGTGTAAATCCTGAACAGCGATTTTTCCGGGAAAGAGCCTGTGCCCAGGAGCAGGAATGTGTCTGGCTGTGTGTGTCACAGGGGGTACAGCTGCACGGGACACGTGGCTTTGGTGTTGTTTTGGGGGTGGCACACCAGAGCCCTGCAGTGAGGCTCTTTGGTGGTCACAGCTTGTTCATTTCATCCAAAACAATGACAATCATTGAGCTGATAAAGCTTGAGAGGAGAAGACAGGCTGCCCAGGAAAGCTGGGACTGCCCCTGGATCCCTGGCAGTGCTCCAGGCCAGGCTGGCCAGGGCCTGGAGCAGCCTGGGATGGTGGAAGATGTCCCTGCCATGGCAGGGGTGGGATGAGATGAGCTCTGTGTCCCCTCCACCCCGAGCCATGCTGGCATTCTGTGACCTGAGGCTCTGTATCTCTCGGGATAATTCAGGGGCAGCTCTGAAAGATCAGTTGGATTCATCCCGAGCTGCTGGACTGGCAGATGTTTCTCAGGATTCCCAGGGCTGGGTGCTGGGGACAGGAGGGATCTTTGGCAGGGCAGACTCTCAGCTGTGCCCTGACTCTGTGTCACAGCTGGCACTGCCTGTGCCCAGCGTGGGGCCATCTGCTGGGCTTGGGGACCAGCTGTGGGGCTGCACGGCCTGACAGATCACACATCCTTACGGCTTGGTGTTCTGCAGCTCTTGGAAGAGCCAGCTCCTCTGTTCTGGGGAATTATTTTCTTTTTGCTAGTTGACAATTTTTATAGCAAATGCCACCATTTGGTTGTCTGTCTTAATGACATCTGTCCTGAAAATCTGAAATGTTATTTTTGTCATTTTTTTTCATTTATAACAGACAGGGAAAGGGGCAGAAATATCCCCAAACCTCTCTTAGCCACTGCTGATGCAGCTGTTCATAAAAATGAACTTTATTTTCCCAATGGATGAACACTCGGGACACACCAAATTATTTTATGGTATGTGAGAGCTGGGGAGGCTTTGAGGATGGGGATGGGCCAGAGGAGGCCACCAAGATGGTCAGAGAGCTGCAGCAGCTCTCCTGTGAGGAAAGGCTGGGAGAGCTGGCATGGTTCATCCTGGAGAGGAGAAGGCTTTGGGGTGATGTGATTGTGGCCTTGCAGGGCCTGAGGAGAGTCTGTGAGGAAGATGGAGAGCTCTGTTTGAAAGAGCATGGAGGGACAGGACACAGGGAATGGCTCCCACTGCCAGAGGGCAGGGATGGATGGGAGACTGGGAAGGAATTCTTCCCTGTGGGGATGGGGAGGCCCTGGTGAGGCTGCCCCTGGATCCCAGGAGAGTGAGCAGCAGGGAAAGGGGGGGATCTGCCCCTCTGCTGCAGTTTCCTGACACCCCACTGGAGTGTTGTGTCCAGCTCTGGGGCCCCAACATCAGGAGGTGGAGCTGCTGGAGCAAGTCCAGAGGAAATCATGGAGATGCTGCAAGGGCTGGAGCCAGGCTGGGAGAGCTGGGGGTGCTCCCCTGGAGAGGAGAAGGCTCCAGGGAGAGCTGAGAGCCCCTGGCAGTGCCTGAAGGGGCTCCAGGAGAGCTGCAGAGGGACTGGGGACAAGGGATGGAGGGACAGGACACAGGGAATGGCTTCCCAGTGCCAGAGGGCAGGGATGGATGGGAGATTGGGAAGGAATTCCTGGCTGGGAGGTTGGGGAGGCCCTGGCACAGGGTGCCAGAGCAGCTGTGGCTGCCCCTGGATCCCTGGAAGTGGATGGGCCTTGAAGCAGCCTGGGATGGTGGAGGAAGGTGTCCCTGCCATGGCAGGGGTGGAACTGGATCAGCTTTAAGGTCTCCTCCAACCCAAACCCTTCTGGGACTCTCCAAAGGCCGACTCTGAAGTGTTGATATTTAATATATTTAATGCCTGAAGCTGCAGAAATTTGCATATTTTAGAAAACATTTCGAAGCCGTCAAAGACTTGGTGTCTCTTGCATTTTCTCCGGGTGCTATGTTGGGTAGTTCCACTTATGTGGGCAGAAATGCTGTTGTGGATGAGGTGATGCCGGCAGGAATTAGTCATGTTGGAGTGACAAAGGAGCCTCTCTGCCGAGGCTGCCGTGCCACCCAGTGGAAATGCAGCACTGCCTGTTGCATATCCAGAAAAACCTTTTTCCGTGTCTGAAAGATGATCTTGGAGACAGGAACTAAATCTGGCACATCGAGTGTTGGAATAATGTCATACAACTCAAAAAAAAAATAGGAAAGCAGTTGATGCTTGGTTTTGGGTTAGAAAAAGTGCTTTGGGTGGCTCTTCCTAATGAGGGTCTGTAAGGACTGGTGGTGGATAAAAGCCAGGAAAGGCAAAAGCATGGGAAGAATTGCTACTACACCATAGTTTCAGTGAGATGGATGCAATCCAAGAGGGTTTGGAGCTGAAAAAACCAGCGTGGGGACGGTTTGTTGTGGAAGCTGTGCAGTAGGACGGATTTAGCACGGCACTCGTAGCACCAGGCTGCCAGAACCAGGCACAGACCTCCCTGAGAGTCACCCCGAGGTTCTGAAGGCTCTTGGAAGAGCTCTCCTGCCAGAGCTGGGTTGGGATTGTGCTTCCCAGCCTTTCCCTCTTCCCAGTTCAGCATGAACCCAGCAGCCTGGCCCATCTCACTGCCTGCTGGTGGTTCCTGGGAGCAGCTCATGGAGCGGATATCCAGGAGGCCCTGGCCTGTGGCCTGAAGGTTTTGCAGGTGCAGTGAAATCCTTCCTGCCTCTCATGGCTCTGCAGGATAAAGGGTGAGAGGGACTCAGCTCCTGGCAGCCTTGTTTTTGCAGGCATTGATCATCTCCCCATCCCTCACTTCAGTTTGGTGCTGAGAGGCGCTGCCCTGAGCAGCAGAGCTGGAGCTGGCAGCTCTGGGCTTCTGGAAGCCAGAGATGTTTCCAGGGGCGTCGGCCTTCAGAAAACAAAGGGAATCTTATCTTCCAGCACAGTGGATGCAAGCAGGACTTCACTCAATGCTGCCAGCTCTGTTGTCTTTCTGCTCCCTGCCAAGTGACTTTACCTCCTGAACCCTCCTTCCATTTGTTCTCCCTTCCTCCCAAGTGCAGGGAGGATAATTTGGAGCAGAGGCAGAATGAAAGTCTGTGACATGAATGGGTTTCTCTGCTGATACCAGTGCTTGTGCACCAGGAAAGCTCCAAGAGATAATTGCTTCATTCTAATTACTCTAAAAGTCCCATCAAGGCACCATTCAGTGTGGGGTTTTTTTTTTTCTAAAATCTTGAGCCCGTGTGTGACCTGGACAGGCTTTAAATTTAGTTACTTGTGGGGGTCTTGTGTCTGACACTGACTCTGAGTCTGATTGGTGAGCATGTGAATGCCTTGGGCAATAATTGCAATAATACAATTGATATTCCTGTAAGGTTTTGACTGGAATTCTTTAACTGGTGTCGAACAACCTGAATGGAATATAGATTCCAGATTTAAGTACAGATGAGTTCATATGTTGTCTGAATGTTAAGGGTAATTTCAGTTTCTTTTTCATGAAATGAAGGTGGCAGTACCCAGATTAAATGTCTGTTTAAAAAACATCCCTGAAATAGGGCATCCTTTCTGCAAGAGGATCCTTGACATGCTTGGCATGGGCTCAGTTATCCCAAATGTTGCCAACAAATGTTGCTCTTGTCTGCTTGCCAAAGTAAAAAAGCAACTAAATCTCTTTATAAGCTATGCTTAACTACTTTTTTTTTCTTCTTTCCCCCCTTTTTATCGTGCAGCAGAATTGTTCTCTTCATTTTCGTGGCACAGAAAGATTTGGGAATGATCTGCTAACGAATATTGGGGATATCAGTTGATATTTGGGAAGCAGGCCTGTTTCAACTGTGTTCACCCACTGCTTGACTTGAATTTACTCCTCTCTGACACTTTAGTGACAGATCACAGGATTTTCTTCTGAGTTCTCCTTTAGTTTCCTTTCTTCTCTTCCTTCTCTCCCTCGCAGCAAATGTTCCAACTTCTTCTGTGGACTATTTTCAGTCTGTTGTAGATCTGGTGTTCAGTTGGTCTTATCCCATCTCTCCATCTGCCTAAAGAAATGAAGATTCTCTTGACCTGTTTTGGTGGTTTTTTTAATAACCTGATGATGATGATGATTATTATTATTATAATCTGTGCACTTATGTTAAAGTTTTTTTGTACTTCTCTGTATATTAATAATTGTTTTCCTTTATTTTTGGGGTTATATTAAATAACTTCTCTGTCCTGGAGGCAAATTAAACTACAGTGCCACCAAAAATCCCCTGCCAGCTTAATATTGTTGAGTGTGGTTAATTGCAAAAATTAATGAATTCTTAGCAGAAGAGGTATTTCTTGAAGAGAAATTGAGTTTGTGATAGATATGTCTCAGACAGCTGAGCTGTTAATAGCAGGAGCAGAAAGCACTTCCCTGATGCAGTTCAGTTGGTTTCTCAATTTTAAACAAATAGTCCTTGATCTGAAATCTGAGACAGAGAGCCCTTACTTTAGAGAACTGCTGCTGCTATAAATTAATACTGGAGTTTTAACAAGCCTTTGTGTTCGTGCAATTAGGCACTGAATTCCATCAACTTTGTGGATACATATTTCTTAAAAGGTTTATTTAAATTATTAGATGTTTCCTGACAGGTTTATTTAAATTCCTAGGTGTTTCTTGAAAGGTTTATTTAAATTACAAGGTATTTTTTAAAAGGGTTATTTAAATTATAAGGAGTAACTTGAAAAGTTCACTGTGTTTCCACAGAGGTCTGGGTTGTTCCATGTGGCCATAAATCACTTGGGAAATGAGACGAGCAGTGTCCTGTTGATACAAAGCCATTCAGGAAAGTAAGGATTAGGTAATAAATTAGCAGAAATAATTCAATGGCGATAAATCTGCTGTGATTCAGAGTAGATAAATTTAGAGTGGTGCATATAATTTCACATATAAAATGCTGGGCTGACCCTTGGCACTGAGGAGTGAAATATTGCCACAGAAGTGGCAGTTCCCCAGGGATCTAAAAGCAGCTGAAAAATGAAGAAGTGTTGAGAAGGAAATAGAAGACAAAGCAGAGCATAATTATGATACTGTATAAATCAATGCTTATCCCACATCTTCAATTCTCTGTGGCTCTTTCTTGTCATTCATCCCAAAAGGTACAAAAGACTTGGAAAAGCCTCAAATCGGGGCAGGGAGAATAATCAAAGGTAGGGAAGAGCTGCTGCACAAGGGTCAGGGGAATAAGCTGGAACTCAGCCTGGAGAAGGGAGAGATGAAAGCAAACGGTGACAATCTGTAGGATAATGATCAGCATGGGCAGGGTGGGTAAGAATAGGCTTGCTGATTTCCTCAGCTGCAAGAATGGAGGAGCTACGAGCGAAAGTAGTGAAATCCAGGTTTAGAACAGAAAAAGGAGGTGGCTTTTGTGCAACAAATAGCAGCCTGTGGAGTTCCTTGCCAGCGGGTGTTGTAGGAACAACTCTGAAGTGGGCAAATGAGACATCCCCTCATTTAAGTGAGGGAACTGGATGTGTTTGTGGGAAAGGAATTATTTGGGGGTTATTGCTCCGTGGAAATTGTCTACAGCTTAGGGAATGGCTGAGCTTGGAATCATTGAAGTGTTGGGGTGAGTGTCATTCCTGTCCTTGCTCTTCTCTCCTTTGTTAAGATAAAATGGGATGCTGAGCTAAATGCCCCTTGTCTGAGCCAGAGCTGTGCTGAGGTCAGGAGATTGTGTGGGTAGTAACAAACTTACAATGCAGTTTCAGAGAAGATTCTATAAATAATATAATGTAAGTAACGTGGCTATATATTAACCTAAGGGAGTAAAATGGAAATAATATGGATATATATTAACCTAAGGGAGCTTAAAAACCTGTTTGAGCTGGGCTTTCTGTACAAACCTCCATCCCTGAGACCGTCCTCTGTCTTAGAAGTCAGTTCTTCACCATCAACAAGGGAAATAAAAGGATTTTGTTTTGTGGGGACCAACTTTGCAGTAACATTTATACTTTTGACTTGTCTTTTACATTTTTCCTGTCCTTTCTGGCTCCTATATTCTCCCCTAAAACTTTTTGGCTGCTCTTGGTAATCTTTTTAAACAGTTCCTCACCTCTGGTTACGTGTTAATGTCTCATTGGCCCCTATCTGTTAGTGCCTGTTTATGTGGAAGTGAGGAGAGCTTGGAAGTTGGGTACACATTAGTGACACCTCTGCAGTCATTTACTGGAGTTGGTGGATGTAAATAAAAGCATCCTCTGCCCTTGCTGTTGTTATTTATTCTGAAATAACTGGAGGATAAACCATCAGCAAGCTATAGCGCTTTTATTTTTGGCAGTAAGATCTGTGTGGGGATTCCAGCTCTGAGGTCCCCAACATCAGACGGACATGGACCTGTTGGGACAAGTCCAGAGGAAATCATGGAGCTGCTGCAAGGGCTGGAGCCAGGCTGGGAGAGCTGGGGGTGCTCAGCTGGAGAGGAGAAGGCTCCAGGGAGAGCAGAGAGCCCCTGGCAGGGCCTGAAGGGGCTCCAGGAGAGCTGCAGAGGGACTGGGGACAAGGCCTGGAGGGACAGGACACAGGGAATGGCTCCCAGTGCCAGAGGGCAGGGACGGATGGGAGACTGGGAACAATTTTGAGGGTGGTGAGGCCCTGGCCCAGGGTGCCAGAGAAGCTGTGGCTGCCCCTGGATCCCTGGAAGTGTTCCAGGCCAGGTTGGATGGGCTTGGAGCAACCTGGGATAGTGGAAGGTGTCCCTGTAACTAGATGATCTTTAATGCCCCTTCCAACCCAAACCATTCCACGATTCTCTGATTTAATCACGTTTTGGTTTAGAGGCATTGACTTCACCCCCAAGAACCCTGCTTTACCTTTTCCAAATCCCAGTTTAGAAAACTCCTGGAATCCTTCCCAGGCATCCCTGTCTGGGCAGACTCCATATGAATGCTTAAAATATTGTTTGCTACTGCAATGTGACCCATTTACACAGTGTCACAGCTGTCTGAGAGGAGGCAGCTGGAGGCTCAGGGCTTTCCTTTTCATGGGAACTTTATCCAGAGAAAGGTGTTTGGGTCACCCTGTGAGCACAGGGAGGCAGCTGGGACAGCAAGAAACCCGGGGCTAAAACACAGAGAGTAAATTTATTCCCATTTTCTCACTAACTGGGGATCTCCAAAGCAACACCTGGCACAGGTGTCCCCGAGCACTGATCCCCCTGATCCGTGCTCCAGGAGCTGGTGTGGCCCCAGGCTCTGGAGCCGAGGCACCAGGAGGTGCTGCTGGTTCAGCACCTGCTGTGCTCCCAGTGAGACAAACGTAGGTGTCTCATTTAGTCTTGCTTAAAAACACCTTTATTATTTTCAACAAATTTCACTTTATCTTACCTTACTTTTCAGCACAATGTCTGGAACTGATGATTTTTCGGTAAGTAACAGTTTTTCTTTCCTGAAGATCAGCCAGTTGTGTTGATTATTCCAAAAGCTGACAGAGTTTTTTGAAGGAAAAGGGGAGCTGACAGCTGGGACATTTCCTGTGTGTCGCAGTGGCGGTGTTTTCCTTTTGGCTAGATGTAGCAATCCCTGGACTAAACATCTGAAGCTGCCGGGTGCCTCGTGGGTTCTCTCCTGTGACATTCCCAAAGGAGCTGTGCTTTCATGGCATCAGGATAGTTGCAATGGAAATGTAGGGAAATGTTTTCAGGTTTGTGCCGCAGCTGCCCGTGGTTCCGTGCTGGGGGTCGCCTTTTATCTCTGGCTTCTTAACTGTGGCCTGTCAGAACACCTCTGCTGCCTTAGCGATAGGAGCTGCACCAAAATGAAAGTAATCGTCTCTGTGCAGCCGCCGAGAGCTCTTCTCCTCCCTGCCTCCCTCTTCTCCTCCCTGCCTCGGGCAGCTGGGCTCTAGCCGCGTGGTGGGGGGATGTCTGCAGCGGGAATTCCGCCGGCACCTTCCGCTCTCACCGGCCGCTTTGTCTTTCAGTTGGCAGATGCTTTACCAGACCAGTCGCCTGCTAAAACCTCCAAAGTGAGCAGCACCAAGCCTGGCCAGCAGCCCGGGCAGCCTCCGCAGGGCTGGCCGGCTTCCAACCCTTGGAATAACCCCAGCGCCCCCCCTATGACTCCAACGGGACTGCCACCAAACACATCGGCTTCCAGCGTGCCCTTCGGACCTCCTCCCACGGGAATGTATCCTTCAATGCCCCCGGGACCGCCTGCTCCATTTCCTCCTCCTCCTACTGGACCCTCCTGCCCTCCTCCTGGTGGTCCATATCCACCCCCAACTGTGCCGGGTCCTGTCCCTCCAGGGCAGTATCCTCCACCAAATATGCCCTTTCCAGAGCTTCCACGACCTTACGGAGGTCCGACAGAGCCAGCTGCACCTCCTGCTCCTGTTGGGCCATGGGGATCCATGCCCTCTGGAGCATGGGGACCAACAATGGGAGGGCAGTATCCTGCTCCCAGCATGCCATATCCACCCCCAGGGCCATATTCTGCTCCCACCCAGACTCCAGGGGCTGCGCCGACAGTACCGTGGGGTACGGTCCCGCCCGGAACGTGGGGACCGTCACCGCCCGGGCCATTCCCTCCACCCACGGGATCATATCCAGCTCCGGGACTATATCCTACGCCCCCTAATCCTTTTCAAGTGCCATCTGGTCCTGCTGGTGCTCCATCAATGCCTGGTGGTCCCCATGTGAGTATTTAATTTTGGTCTCAAATTACTCTCAAGTGTTTCGCTTTTAAGGGGGGAAATTCAGTAGGGTAAAACCTGTTAGTGCAGGTAAGGAATTGGAGCACACCCCAAGTTTTATTCCTCAAGTCAGTGGGATAACAGCAATTAAAATAATAAATATACCAGAATGGCTAAATTATGTTAATGTCTCATGTTATAGTGGTCTTCCACTGCTTGGAAAGTCAAAAAAGGGGGGAAAGCATTGTAATAATTCTGAAAGAGAAAATATTCTGATCTCTTTAATGAGAGAGCTTGCTGATAGAGCAGTTGGGAGGGAATAACAGAATATAAGGATGAATTTGTGATTAATTAACGGTGTTTGTAACTGTGAATGAGCTGCTGTGTGAAAAACCTGCATTGACCATGCCTTATTGTCTCTTGCAGCCTTACCGCTGAATACGTTCTGGGCAGCAAAATACTGTAGTTTTCCACCTTCATCCACTACTTACAGAGATTTTTACAGTTTTTGTTTCAGTAATGTATGGGGCTATGAAGAATATTGCCTCTTGTATGTGCATTTGAGGTATGAAGGAGCAGTTTACATCAATTTACCTTGCTCATATGCTGGCATAATTATTTGGTTTGATCAAGCGAAATACAAAGAGAAGAAATCAACTAACACACCTGTGGTTCTTATGTTGGCAAGTATTCCTTGGAAAAACAGGAGTTGCCATGTAAGGATTATAAAGAATCAGGCCCATGGAATTTTAAAAAAAAGTTAATTCTTAAATTAATGCTTTAAGTCTCGTTGCCAGACTCCTGCTGGTCATTGAACAGATGGATAGTCATATTTTGTCTATTTTCAGGTTATTCTAAAAAGTCAATAGAGAAAGTGTTTCAACATTTTAGTCAAGAAACCTAATTTTTGAACGTGCTACAGTGATTCAAACTAACAAGACAGAGCATGTGAACTCGAAGGTTTTCTCAGCATTTTGTACATACTCAAACCAATTGCTCGGTCTGGGACTACGGAGGAGAAGAGCCACGTTTGGAAGCCTTGGTGTGATTTGTCATCACACTGTCGGTGTTCACAAACAGGCATTCCTGTGCAAGTGAAATAACCTGGATGTGCAGTTAACTTTGAATCAGCAAAATGTGAGTTTTATGCATGCAAATGAGGACATCCCGTTGCCAGTTCTCATTCTGTGGTGGTTGGAAGTTTGGCTTGGTCTGTGTAAAGAGAAACTGATCCCCACTTAGGTACTTCCCTATTTCTGACCTGGGTTCTAGTCATTTCAAATTCGACTCGGCTGCTGGGTTGTGTAAACCTGGCAGACTTTTTCAGAGTCCCTGGAAACTGAGCTTGAGCTTAAAACCCAACCTGAGCATTCCCTTCCCGGCAGTTTTTGGCACAGTCGTGTCGCGACAGAGATCCTCGTTGCCGCGGTCGGGCGCGAGGGGCTCTCCTTTGCTGTCCCTGGGAGCAGCCCCTGTTCCCAGCTGGGTGTCTGCATACCTCACTGAGTAGGAGGAATCTGGGAGAAGTTGAATGTCAGGAAGCCTGTGCACTGCTGTGCAGCTGCCTCTCCCGAGGGGCGCTGCCCTGAGCTTTCGTGTTCTCGCCATATCCGTGCCAAGCATATCCCAGGGCTTTGCCGAGGCGCGGCCGCGTCTCTTGGTGGTACTTCATGGCCTACACTTGGACCACGGACAGTTTGTTTCCTCCCCAGCTGGGGATCTCCTGACTTAGCCTCTGTGGGTAGAATTAGGAACAGATTTTGCTTCACATGGTAGCTCGTTAGGGAGTCTTTGTATCATGGAACTGTGAACACGAGTTAATTCTCTTCCAGTACTTTCGTGGCTTCCTGCATGCGTGTGACGGACGCTCTGAAAGCACATGGGGTGACCTGGTGGTGATGCTCCTTGGTAGTCATAGCCTTTATGGCAAAGTCCTACAGTATTTTTGCAGGAGAAGGCAGCCAGCTGAGCTGTGGCTGCTTTAATCCAACGTCATGAAAGCTGATAGCAAAGGAATGTCTATTTTTTCTTTTAGGAAGACAGTACTGGAGCTGAACAAAAACACTTTAACACTTCAACTTAAACCCCAGCAACTTAATACTTGGAATAAGAACCAAAAGTGCAAGTCTTCACTAACCTTAAAAAAACCCCAGTTGCCCCCCAAAGCAGACTTGGCAAGACTAATTAAAATTAACAGCAGCAACATTGACTGCATTTGCTTAAGTGCTTTTTTGATACCTGCAGCCTTAGACTGTAAATCATTGTAATGAAAAAAAACATTTATTCCAAATGAATGGATCATGCAGTAGCAGCCCTCCAGTTGGAATTGCACTGGCCATATGTCTCTGCAGGGAATGGGAAGAGGTAGGAAAGGATAAAGCAAAAGTAGCAAGTAATGATTTTTGGAAAGGGGTTTTGTAAAAGTAACTAGACTTCTAGGTTCTTCCTGAAATAGGCAGGATTTATTACTGGAACATTTAGGCTAAAATTCAATATATATGGGATGTTTTTCAATGTATATTCGTATTTCTTGAGGTCATGAAAACTGTTTCATAACCCCTTTGTTTTTGTGAGCAGAGTTCTTTGCATAGCAGTGAAAAGGGTATTCCTGTTAATCTATTGTGTAAAAACTCAAGGTGTCACTATATACCGTGTAGTAACTTTATCACATGTTATGTCAAGTGTGAGCAACTTCTGGCCTGAAGCTTTTGCAATGGAATTTGTACATTTCTATGCATCATTTTGAGTTCAATTGCTGAGGAGTTCGTTTTGACTTGTGCTTTGAGGTTGACATACTGCATTTGTTTACAATACGAAATATAAGCAATCACATCTTTAAAGTATAGATTATCACCTGCTGCTGTATTTTCTTTAGATGAAACAAATATTGCTGTATGATAGTGAGAAGCTATAAATACAGGATTTGATATTTTTTTGAAAATGCTGTCACTTTTGTATAAGATTAGACATTAAACGTATTTTCAAGACTGTTGTGTTCACTGTTTTTCAATTCCTGCTTTTGACATGCCTGTGTAGACTTTTGCCTTGAATGAATAGTAAAAATAGGACATCCTTGATTTGCAAAGCCTGAATATAAAATCAGAATTACTTGACTTCTGTGAGTGTTTTTCCTCTTCCTTTTGTGATATTTGCAGCCTGTACATGAGGGGTATTAAATGTGGATGCGACCATGGCTCTGGTGTAGCATGTCAGCCCCAGGTACTGCCTGCTCACAAATTCCTTGCTAATTAGGAGAGAAAAGGTCTGCTCTTGCTTGCTGCAGAGGAGGAATGGGACTGGTTTTTACCTGTGAAGAGCTGTGTGTGTGCTTTCCCTGCCTCTGAACAACTCCTGGGCTAGATTAACACATGTGGATGTGGTAAGTGACTCCCAGTCCCCTGTTCTTACACACTTCCCAGGAGCTTGATGGGATAAAGTGAGTAGCAGGAACTCCAGGGCTTGGCATCAGTGTGAGCCACTAAATTTGGCCATCACGTGTGGCTGCATTTCCATATTTTGGCTTGCAGAGCAGTCACAGTGAGCTGGCCAGTGCTGCTGCCTTGGTTCACACCTTCACCCTTCAGGGAAGGTAAAAGTGGCAGCAGTGAACAGGAGATAATAGAAACAAAATATTTACCCACTTTAAGGCTTGAGAAGAGCTCTTTTTAGGCCATGGTCCAAAAATAATCCTGACATCTGTGAATAGAGCAGTGCAGTGTGTGGGCAGTGCTGTATCCTGACTGTTCAGCTGTGGGATTGTCCCTTCCTCTGGGTTTCTCAAATGAATTCTGTCTGCAGCTCCTGAGCATCAGTGAAGTCATGGCCATGCAGCTCCAATTGTGTTCATTGCTGCCCTGCAGACCCAGAAAATTTCAGTTGAATATTTTTGAGGGACCAACTCTTATGAGAGGGAGCTGGAAAGGGGCTGAGCCTGGAGGAAAAAAAGGCTCAGGGGGGACCCTGTGGCTCTGCACAATTCCCTGGGTGCAGTCTGGGCTCTGCTCCCAGGGAACAAGGGACAGGATGAGAGGGAATTAAACTGCACCAGGGGAGGTTTAGATTGCATGTTAGAGAAAATTTGAAAATTTCCTCCTGGGAAGAATGGTCCAGCCCTGGGAAATGGTGGAGTCCCCATCCCTGGAGGGATTTAAAAGCTGTGTGGATGTGGCACTTGGGGACAGGGCTCAGTGGTGGCCTTGGCAGTGCTGGGGGAATGGTTGGACTCGATCTTAGAGGGCTTCTCCAAACTAACAGATTCAGTGGTTCTAAGTGATATTTATATAATTCTTGGGAGAGGAGTGAAAGCTGTTCAGGGCTGTTGCAGAGTCCAGGGTCACCCCACTGTGGATGTGTCACTTCTGCTCCGCTCCTGTGAGGGAAGGTGCCCAGCCTCCTGAGGGTGAGCCCAGCTCCACTGCTGTGCCCAGCCATCACTGGATTCACTGCCCAGCCACCCCAAACTGTCCCGACAGAGAGGTGCTGGTCACAGGGTGGTTTGTGTTGGAAGGGGCCTTAAAAACCATCTCGTTCTCTTAAAAACCACTCTTAAAAACCACCACCTTGACAGGAAGGGTGGCCTGAGCCTCAGTGCAGTGAGAGCCCCTCAGCACCTGTGGAAGGATGAAATGTCTGTGTGTATTTTTATCAATATTGGCTGCCCTATTTCTAAAGTTAAGCTCAGAATTCCAGGTGGTAGAGGGCAGTTCCATACACACCAGCCAGCCATTTATTCACCAGGCACTGAGTGTCAGCTGGGCAATGAAAAAACACAAATTTCAGCTTTCACACGAAGCTTCCAACCAACTCCTCCACGCAGTAGGAGTAACTCCCAGTGTCCCACCAGCGTGTGCTCATCCCAGACACAGCCACAGGGGCATCCAGGAGGGCTTGGACCCAGATGTGTCCCAGATGTGTCCCTGGGTGGGTGTTGTAGGTGTTTGTGCTGTGCAGGGGAGCGAGCTCTGCACCCACAGCCCCCCATCCCTGTGGGACCCAGGGCTGTGGTCCGGGTAGGGTGGTGCCTCCACTGATGGGATGCTCCTCTATTTCACTCACTGCTGGCCCAGTTTTCCCATTTCCACGGTTGATGTAGTGGGATGAGCCACTGTCACTTTTCCTCTGCTCTCACAGGCCAGTGGAATGAGTTAACTAAAAATGCCAGCTGATAACAGAGAGGGAACATATTTTTGGGCACTCTTGCCTGCAGAACCTCTCAGGTTTGCTGGAAGCAGGTCGCCCATGGAAGCCGTGGCTGCCCCATCTCTGGAATTGTCCAAGGCCAGGTTGGATGGGGCTTGGAACAACCTGGGATAGTGGCAGGAGTCCCTGCTCATGGCAGGGCATGGAATTGGACCATCTCTGAGGTCTCTTCCAGCCCAAACCATCCTGGGGTTCTGTGATACTTTTGTTTCAGAGATTTGCTCAGGTTGTCCTGTTTGGTGGCAGTGGGACTCTGTGTCCCCCGAGCAGCAGAGCAAGCTGCCGTGCAGTTCCAGGCTACACCCAGGTCAGTGCAGCAGCAGGAACAGTTCTGCTCCCTGGTATCACTTTCCAAAGGGGACCCTCCCTGTTAAATGAGAGGCTGGGAGATAAAATCACAGTGCCTGTGTTCCTGTCCTCTCCCCAGTTTTCTCATGACAAGACAGGGAAGGGCTGTGAGCAGCCCTTGGCACACCTCGGGTTTCATTTCAGGTCCTCCTCCTGCTGGCTGTGCAAGATCTTACCTCCTCCTGCACATTCATGTTCTTGTGATTAGGGGAGGGAATTCCTGGAGCAATTAACCCCTAAACTCCTGCATCAGCTCAGTTTCATTCCAAGTGGGAACTAGGAACCTCCCAGTGTCCCTTCCCACCAGAATCACACATCACTCTTAGAGAGCAGTGCTGGTTTGTGCCTGGTTAAAAGCAAATGTGGAATTTATCCATTCTTGGAATAAATTCAGGAGATGACAAAAGACACTGGGTTTCATTTGGGAATTCCTGGGCTTGGCATGAATGGGGAGTGGCATGGAGCTGTGCCAGGGTGGGTTAAGGTTGGATATTAGGAAAAGGTTTTTTCCCCAGAGGGTGCTGGCACTGCCCAGGCTCCCCAGGGAATGGTGACATTCCCAAGGCTGCCAGAGCTCCAGGAGTGTTTGAACAGCACTGCCAGGGATGCCCAGGCTGGGATTGCTGGGGGGTCTGTGCAGGGCCAGGAGCTGGATCCATAATCCTTGTGGGTCCCTTCCCAGTCAGGATACTCTGTGACACCCCTGGCTCATGAATGCAGTGTTGTGCTGGGGTAGATCCATGCTGAGAACCCCAGAAGTGTGTCCTGACGAGGGCATTTTGTGAGGATACTCCACTTTTCTGAGCTGTAAAGGATAATGAAAAGTAACCCTGTGCTGTGGTGCCTTTTCAAAGGCACCTGCTTCATTTGCACAATGTGAAACCTTCACATTCCAGTGCTTTGTGTGACAGAAATGGTTCAGAGGGGTTGTTTCCAATTTACCTGCGTTCCCTTCAGTAACAGGCAAAGAGAAAGTGGCAGAACATCAAGTTTAAATTCACTTAAAGTGGGGAAATTACTGCTTTAATCCCCTGGTGCTGCATTCCCTGTGTGCCAAGCTCTGGAAGGCCAGGGTGTGCTGGCACTCCTCAAGGAGACAGAGTCGTTGATCTTGAAGGTTTTTTAATTGAGGTACTTCAAAGTCTCATCAGCTTCCACACCAGGCTTTCATTTCTGCATTTCTGCCTGGATTCTGTCCTGTTTCCCCTCAGAAAGCAGCACCACATAAACCTGGAAAACTGAGCTGATCACTTCATGGCTCTGGGCTGCCACTGTCACCATCCTTGTCTTGCTGCTCCTCTCCTGGGGCTCTGTCCTGGCTGGCAGAGCAGGGAGCTGCTAAAAGAAGAGTGGGAGTGAAGTGGCATCAAGAAAAAACTGCTCTGAGTGGGTCAAAAAAAATAGATAAGGTGTTGGAAAAATGAGTTTTGAGTGTTGTGTGAAAGCAAAGCACGATGAGGCTCCTCTGGATTTTGCTCTCAGTGCTGGTAGCTGCCCCTCCACCATCCTGCTGCTGCTCCACCTGCCCTGCAAAGCCTCTGGGAGAGGTGGCTGGGTCTGCTATTGATTACTTTTAACATTGAACTTGATAAAAAATGGCAAATCCGACATTTTAGTGACGTATGGTGCTGCTGGGGGAGGTTGTTAGAACCTGCACCTTTGCACAGACGTTGCTGAGCTCTGGCTGCTGCAGGAAGAACACAAACACAGGAGGTTTAAATCTGGGCCCTGCTCAGTGGAAGGGCTCACAGCAGGATGGATTCCTGTGCTCTGCAAAAACCCAGTGCGGGAAAGAAGGAAAAGGACTCCTCCAAAGCTTTTCCCTTTCCCTCTCCTCTGGTTTCCTGAGATCTGGCATAAACCATCCATTGAGGTTGGATTTGGGCATCCTAAAAGTGTTTGCCAACCTCAAAGATTCTGTGATTGCTGTGTAATAAAGTTGTTTTAAACTCTTCAGGGTGGTTGGTTCTGGGGCTTTCTGCTGGGTGAAGCTGAGCTGTCCTGGCTTTCTTTGCCCTTCATGTTTTTCCCAACCCCATGTGCTCAGGGTGGTGTCAAAAAGGGATTTTACTCTCCTTATGGAGCACCTGTCCCAGAGACAAGGGGGGTTTTCCTTGCCCTCAGTGAACTGCTGAAATCCCTTCCTTCAGCACAGCACTTTTCCTCTCCGCTTTTTAGGCTGGAGTAGTTTCTGGAGGGGTTGGCTCACGAGCACAGAGGGTGGGCAAGGAAAGCACCAAGGTCTTGGATTTTGATGGCAACGAGCCGTGGGGGCTTTGGCCCCATCTGCAGCAGCATTTGGGGTCACTGTAGGCATTTCTCCTGCAGTTAGTTCATCGTATTTGCATGAAGGATGCTCCAAAAGGGCCCCTGGGCACCAGGCTGCAGAGGAGGATGGAATTCCTATCACGTTCAAAGCCAGGGGGAGTGTGAGGACTTCAGTAAAATCTCTGTTGACACAAATTGCTGCGAGACTCGTTTAACACTCAAAAAGCAACTTATGCTCAGATCTGAATGCCAGCCTCAGCGTGCTTCTCATCTCCTCATCTTCAGTCATACAAAAGCCTCAGCATGAGAAGCTGGGTGAGGATTTTTGGGGTGGACTTGCAGCTGCCAGGGCAGGAGGGGACTGGGTGAGCTGCAGCTTGGTGGTTTCCAGGAGGAGGAGGAAGCTCCAAAGGCAGGAGTTTTGCTTTGGTGCTTTCTAAAAAGAGTAGAAGGAGGATAAAGAGAGCAAGCTCAGACCTGCTGGTACACATGAGGGTTTGTGTGAGCTGGTTTTCCTGTCTTGGCCATCAAACTTGAGGTGCTGAAGTTCTCAACCTTCCTCGGGTGGAGTTTTCCCCCAGTGCTGGGGCAAAGTGATGTTTGGGGAGGGGGGTGGTGGTGATGCAGCCAAGGAAGCTCTGGAATGAACCAAATCCTCAAAAGGGCAGGAGGAGGAGGAAGGGGAAGAGGAGGAGGAGGAGTAGGACTCTTCATCGCTGCTCTCAGGAGTCCTGGGATGATATTGCTCAAGTCTGGCAGGTCACAGAGGAGATTCCCATTGCCTGATTTTGCTGTGATGCCCTTTTTTATTGCCAAGGAGAGTCAGAGGTGACTCAGCCTCTGGAATTCAGGGCTGGAGCCGTGGTGACACCTCGGGGAAGTGCCATGAGGGCTCCACAAAGGCTCCTCAAAGCCTCATCCCCAGCTCTGAGACGGAGAGGAGGTGATGCTGTCCCAGCTCCCCAGCCTGGGAGGCTGCACAGGCAGAGCTGGTGGCTGAATTTAGCGCTTTGGGATGGTGCCAGGCACAGCCCCCGTGGCAGATCTGCAGCCCAAACATTGCACACTGTGGGTGCTGCCAGTCCCACACACATCAGGCCACAGGAGTCACAAGGCAGGGAAATGTGGGTGTGGGTTCTTCTGCTCTGGGAAGGGAAGTGCATCTCTCACGCCACGGAGCTTCTCGCCCTCTGGATTGGTTTCCTCCAATTAATTTACCATCGGGAAGAGAGGAGCAGCTTTCTGTTTATTATCTTCCATTACTGCTTTAAAGTTATTCAGTAATCCAAATGGCTGCTTGAAAGGTATTTCACTTCTGGAGATCAATTATCCATTGCACCGGGCTGTTTTTCCACGGCCCTGTACCAGCTGCAGCGAAGAATTCAACCTCCCCCGAGCAGACCCAGCCACTGTCAGGCATCATTTGGCTCCTGCCACTGGAGAAGTGCTGGGAATTCTAAAATGGGGAAAGCAGCTGGTGCTTGGAGTGTTTGGCTGCAGTGAAGGGCAAGTTGTGAGCACGTCCCCCAGAACTGGGGTGGTCTCGTGGCTGATCCAGCTCCCTGGCTCCTCCATCTCCCACCCCCTGGGGTTGCAGTTTGAGGCTTTAAATCATCCACGGTACCAAGGAGGGTTTTGTTTTACATTGAGGGTTCTCTAAAGCACCCAAGATACTTGGGAGTGCTTAAAAAAATTCAAACCCACAGAATATATTGAATTTTGAGGCCATGACTAATCCTTTACCCACTTTGGAAGAGCCAGGGTCGCATGGCCAGGCATCACAAGGCTGTGAGTGAGGAGATCTTTGTCTTACATCTCCCTCAAAGCCAGGGTGTTCCAGCCCTGCTCTGCTGACTGCTGGCAATAAACCAGCCTTCCACTTCCCTGGATGCCGGGAGGCAGAGCTGCGAGGCTCAGCGGCCACACCTGGGTGTCCCGTGAGTCACCGTGGGGTGACTCAGAGGAGGAGCATGGCTGGCTCTGCGTGCAAAGGCCCCAGCAGCCACCCCGTGGATGCTGAATCATGGATTCATGGAACAGCTTGGCTTGGAGGGGACCTCAAAGGCCATTTGTTCCATGGGCAGGAACATCTTCCACCAGATCACGTTGCTCCAAGCCCCATCCAACCTCACTCATCCTCCTTGCTGCAGCTTGGGTTATTTAAATTAAGGAATTCATTAGATCTGGTTTTGATTTTCTGTATCCACTGACTTTTGGTCAAATATTTGTCTTTATCATCATGTGTTGAGCTGGACTCGATGATCTTTGAGGTCTCTTCCAACCCATTCATTCTGTGAATTCTGTGTCTGGCATAAGTGAAAGTAGAAACCTTTAGGGCATTGGAGCAGGAAAAAAAAAAAAAACCAAAAAAAGCAGGCAAACCTTTTTGGTTGATGTTTGAAGCCTTTGAGTAAAATCCTGAAAATAGCAATACATGTTTTCCATGAAAATATCCCTTCCCAAAGACATCTGGAGGGAGTCTTAGGGAGGAAGGGGAAAACTGTGCTCTGAGGAATTCCTGCATCCCTGCCTGGGTTACAGGCTCAGGAAGCTGCAGCTCCTCATGCCAGGTATCAGGGATCCTTCAGCATTCCTGGCTTGAATCCTCTCCAGGTCCCTTTGCCCTAAAACACCTCCAAAGACATTGCAGTGTCTGTTTACTGTGAGTTGGGTGCTGTCAGAGGCAACTGAAGCAGCACTCCCTAATTAAGTGCATTTCTTATGTACTAATATTCTTAATATCTATTACTTAACACACATTAAGTATAATATACATCTTTCCCTGAAATACTCAATTTCCAGCCATTCTCATGAGCATCTCTGGCATTTTTACACTCTCAGGTTTGGCCTGAATCCCTGTGGCAAGTATTGCATGAAGCTGAATGATGTTAAAATCCAGGCTGGAGCCCCCATGGAGAGGAGGCTGCCCTCTTTTAAGCAAAATCTTTCAGATAAGCAGAGTTCAACCTGAGGAATTTATACTAAAATTAATCAGAACCAAAGTCGACAGATTTTTGCCCTTTTTTATTTGAGATATCAGCTGCAGCTGAGCCCTTTGGCTGAGCTGCTGCCTAGAAGCAGCAGTTTGTGCCTCCGTGATGGCACCAATTAGAGGGTGCCTCCCTCAGTAACCTTTGGTCAGCCCTGAATTGTTCAGGGAGGAGGATTAGGTGGTCATTGTGGGTGTCTTCCTACCGAAATCCTCTCTTCTGTTTAATTCTAATCTAGTCCAGTCTATTCCATTCCAATTCCCCTCGTCTCTTTTCCTTCCCTCTCCCTTCTCCCAGCAGCATGGTGCAGCACAGCAGGATTTCAGCTCAAAGCCACTCTGTTCTTTTCCATCGCTCTGAGCTGTGGAGCCCATGGGGCAAACCAGAGGTGATTCACCCTCAGCCTCAAATGAAATTGGGCTTGTTGAAATTCCAGCTGCCTCCAGCAGCTTCCCAGAGCCAGGTTCTCATCGTGGCAGTAAATTAAAAGTCTGTACAGGCTCTTGTCCACAATTTCAGGGGTTTTTTCCTGTATTCCACCACCAGTTCCATCGCCTTGCGGAAGAGCTGAATGGAGAGCAATCGTACGTGGCTGTTTTCCTAGAGGAAAGGAAAAGCCCTGCATCAACTACCCCAGGCCCACCTGGGCAAAGGCCTAAAAATCCCCAGGGCACAAGGTTTCTGGGAAGCCCGCGATGCCTGTAGCTCAGGATGCAGACATTTACGTGGTCAGAGCAACAGCCACCTTTGAGCCACGCTCTGAGCACTGCGCTGGGGGTCAGTCCAACAGCTGCTGGCTGCCCCTAGCTGCTAACCTTGATCCTGTGCTCTGGGGGACACATGGGGGTAGAGCCCATGGCTCCCATTTGGCCCTCAGGAAAAGCAGATTTCTTTTTTAAAACTGCCGGTGTTGAGATCTTCGCTGCGCCGGGTGGGAAAAAAAAAAGCTTTTTCGGCTTTTATTTTTTTACACGGGGAAGGAGAAAATGGTCAGAATTTAAGATCCAACCGGTGCTTTGCCGAGCTGCACTAAAGCTGGGGGGGATGGAGCCGTGAGCCACACGGGCGAACATCTGGCAAGGAGAACATCTGGCAAGGAGAACATCTGGCAAGGAGAACATCTGGCAAGGAGAACATCTGGCAGGCGGGCAGGGCAGGGGGACGGAGCCGCCGCGCCGGGAGCGGACCCGCGCAAGGCGCAAACAGCCCGAAAACCCAAACATTCCCTGTCAGCATCCCCCGCTGGTGATGTCACCGCTGACGAGGGGAACACACGGCTGCCGCGGGCTGTCGCGGGTGTCCCCGGCGCCGGCACCGCCCCGGCCCCGCCCCGGCCCGGGCGGGTCCCGCCGTGTCCCGGAGCGGGAGCGCAGAGCGCCGCGGAGCCGCCGCACGCAGGTGAGGGATGGGGCAGCCCGGGGCGAACAGGGGGATGAGGCGCAAAAATCCTTGGGAAGGAAGGGTTTGGGGCGCGCTTGTGCCCTGGGAGTGCTTAATACACATTCAGTGTAATATGCGAATTATAGGTGGGACAGGCGGGAGCGCCGCGGGCTCTGCGGCTCGGGGAGAACGGAGAGCCCCGGCTGGGTTTAGGGGTGATGGAGGGATGGGGATTGTGGAGCAGCTCCAGGGGTGTTTGCAGCTCCGGAGGAGCTGGACAGCCTGGAAATCCCTCGGGATGGTGATTGTGGAGCAGCCCCAAGGGTGTTTGCAGCTCCTGGGGGGCTGGATAGCTTGGAAATCCCTCACTGGATTTAGGGATGGTGGAGGAATGGTGACTGTGGAGCAGCTCCTGGGGGGCTGGACAGCCTGGAAATCCCTCACTGGATTTAGGGGTGATGGAGGGATGGTGACTGTGGGGAGCCCCAAGGGTGTTTGCAGCTCCTGGGGGGCTGGACAGCCCGAAAAGTCCTCACTGGATTTAGGGGTGATGGAGGGATGGGGATTGTGGAGCAGCTCCAGGGGTGTTTGCAGCTCCTGGGGGGCTGGATAGCCTGGAAATCCCTCACTGGATTTAGGGATGGTGGAGGGATGGTGACTGTGGGGAGCCCCAAGGGTGTTTGCAGCTCTGGGGGGGCTGGATAGCCTGGAAATCCCTCACTGGATTTAGGGGTGATGGAGGGATGGTGACTGTGGAGCAGCTCCAGGGGTGTTTGAGGTTCCTGGGGGGCTGGACAGCCTGGAAATCCCTCACTGGATTTAGGGATGGTGGAGGGATGGTGATTGTGGGGAGCCCAGGGGTGTTTGCAGCTCCAGGGGGGGCTGGACAGCATGGAAAGCCCCGGCTGGGTTTAGGGATGGTGGAGGGATGGTGACTGTGGAGCAGCTCCAGGGGTGTTTGAGGTTCCTGGGGGGGCTGGACAGCCCTGCCCATGCCCCAAAATCCCTGCAGGGTGAAGAAAGAAGCCCATTATAATAAGCTGACAGTCGAAGACAGGAGATACTGACTGGACTTTGTAAGAAATGCCTCTTAATATGAGCCATTTTTGTTTTTCTATTCTGGCAGTTACGTTTAGGAGTGAATGGTTTTATTTGAATTCTGCAGGAGTAGCACCAAAGGGGAGAGAACTGGTGTTTCTTCCCCAAATAGAAGGTTTTTCCCACTTGCTGTGAACATAGGGAGTGTTTGGGGTCAGCTCTGGGATTTCCCTGCAGCTGATCCTCTGTCGGGGCAGGGAGAGCTCAGGTGAGCTGAGCTCAGCTGCCCAAATGCTGCTGGAAATCAGAGCTCAAGCACTAGATGAGGAGCAGCTGAAGGAGCTGGGAGGGCTCAGCCTGCAGAAAAGGAGGCTCAGGGGGGACCTTCTCACTCTCCACAACTCCCTGACAGGAGGGTGGATCTGAGAGGGATTCAGGCTCTGCTCCCTGGGAACAAGAGACAGGATGAGAGGAAATGGCCCCACGTTGCACTAGAGGAGGTTTAATTGGATATTAGGGAAAATTCCTTCATGGAAAAGGTTGCCCAGCCCTGGCACAGCTGCTCAGGGCAGTGGTGGAGTTCCCATCCCTGGAGGGATTTAAAAGCCACGTGGATGTGGCACTCGGGGACACGGTGCCGGGGGAATGGTTGGGCTGGATGTGCTCAGAGGGCTTTTCCGGCCCCACTGGTGCTGTGATTCTCTGCAACCCATCACTGGGGCACTGCTGAAGAAGGTGGGAGGAAGCCCCTCCCCATGGCAGATAACCCAGAGGGCACTTCCAGAGCTCCAGGAGCTCCAGCAGTGCTGGAGAGAGGAGGTGACCCTGGGCTCCAGGCCTGGCTGCAGAGGATCAGCGGTGGCAGAGGATTAGTGAGTTTTGGGGATTTGGGGTACAGCCTCCAAACTGCCCAGACGTGTCCCCAGAGCTGTCTGGGGGACACGAGGCTCTGGTCACCCTGTCCCAGGGGATCCTGAGGGAACAGAGCTGCTGTTCCCAGGGTGTTCCAGGGGCACCATGCAGGACCTCCAGCGGAGCAGCACACCTGACCTGGCTGTGCCTGCAGCCCTGGCTTCACCTGCCAAGCTAGGGCAAACCCTGGCCTTTGGAGAGAGCCCGGAAGGCAAATCAAGCTTTGGGAGAGATGGGCTGCCCAAACACTCCCGGCCACTGGATTTCTGCCTTAAAAAGCCCCCGGGCTCAGGAGAACGAGTGTTTTGCAGGGAGAGGAATGATTTGCTAGCTGTGAAGCTGGGGGTTTGTTATTCCTGGGGCAGGGCAGCCACACCTCCTGCGAGCTTTGTGCATCTGAACGTTTCTTTCAAAGAGAATTTGCCTTCTCTGCTTTAAATTTGGATTTTTCCTTTCCTTTCCTCGTTTCTGGCTCTCCCTGTTCCCTCCTCTTATGAATGCTCCCTTTGACGGGAGGCTCCCAGCTGGGGCTGTTCCTGTGCACAGGCAGGTGTGTGTGTGTGTGTGTGTGTTCTCCGTGTGTTTGTGGACTCACAAAACTTGCAAAGCAGCTTTTATCTGCTGTCCCTCCCTGTCCCTGGTGCCCTCCGGCCGGAATGGGACAGCTGTGGATGCACGGCAGGAGAAAGGGGACCTGTCTGGGTGGCTGCCACCCTCCTGTGCCCACTCCAGGCCATCCCGCGTGTCACAGGGTGGCTGCGTGTCCCCGCTGTGCTGCGCTGGCGTTGCAGCTCCCGCACAGCTCCGGGCTGCTGCTGCCCCTGCACTCCCGGGGATCCCGTTTGGGGTTTTTTTTTTATGGGAATGGCAATCCTGGATGGAGCCTCAGGGCTGGGGGGTTGAATGGCGCTGGCAGTGCGGTGAGCTCGGTGGTGGAGTCATCCCGGGGGTTCACCCCAGGGCGTTGAGGCTGCTCCCAGCAGTGCCTCCCGTTTATCCCCCAGGTGTTGGACAGGATTTGCTCTTTGGCACCGGGGCTGTCAGCTCTGCAGGGCAGGTACGTGATGGCAACTCAGCAATCCCCATCGATTGCCACTAAACTGTCCCTCCCCTCAAAAACTCTGCTTTTTGGATGGGGCAGGTGAAGAATGACTGACACTTCCTTTTATTTTATTTTTTTTTTAGGAAAGATGTCAGACGGTTTCTCTGTAAGTATGGATTTCTCTAAAAAACCGTGGGGGCTGTGCCTGTGGCCTTGAAGCAGAGACCTTTGGCTGGGATGGGAGGGAACACATCCTTGCTAAGCTGCTCAATGCCCAAACCCTCTCCAGCTCTGTCAGCAGTTTTCTGGAAAAGCCCAGGGAGCAGCTGAGAGCTGAGCTCTTGCCCTTGGCCACGCTGCAGGCCACCAGAGATGGACTTTGGAGAGCTCAGTGTGATCCCAGCAGGAATCTCCCCAGCCTGACCTTTGTCCTCTCCTCTGTCCCCAGTTATCTGATGCCTTGGCCAACAGCAACAACCCAGCCCCCTGCGCCCCCCCAGCCCAGGGCTGGCCCGCCTGGGGGAACCAACCAGCAGCTCCTGGTGCCTTCCCAGCCTATCCTGGAGCACCTGGAGCCTATCCTGGAGCACCTGGAACCTATCCTGGAGCACCTGGAACCTGTCCTCCAGGACCTGGAGTATTCCCTGCAGCACCAGGAGCATACCCTGGAGCTTATCCTGGAGGATCAGCAGCGTATCCAGGAGCACCTGGAGCATTCCCTGGAGCTCCACCAGCAACAGGGCCGTTTCCTGCCCCAGGACAACCATCCAGTGGCCCTGGATTTGGGCCTTCTGCTCCTCAGGGGGGACCAACAGCTCCACAGGGAGGACCAGCTCCTCCTCAGGGAGGACCAACCTCTCCAATGGTAACGGCTCCATCACGATGAGGCTTTCTGTGTCCTCAGTGGCTGATTTTGCTTGGCCATGGGAGGGGTCTGGGGCTGGCTGTCCCCAGGGGTGGCACTGGGCTTTTGACATGATTTTTTGCTGATACCAAATGCCTGTTGTCTCCCAGAAAGTCCCCTTTGAGCTGCCCCTGCAGGCAGGACTCGTCCCTCGGCTGCTCATCACCATCACTGGGACTGTGAACCCCAACCCAAACAGGTACTGGGGGGTCCAGCTCCGAGGGTGGGGGGCTTCCATGGGGCACTGCTGGGTGGAGCAGGGGGGCTGGAATTTGCTTTCCATTCCTGAATAGCCCCTGCCTGGTGGAATATCAAATACTCCACCAAACAAATGTGTAAATGCCAAGCTGTTGCCCTACGGGGTCTGTGGGATTTTCTCTTTGCTATTTTTGGGAAGCCCTGCAACAGAGTTCAGGGGTTTTGTGGCAAAAGCAGCAACTCCATTATTGTTTTTGCAGGTTTGCACTGGATTTCAAGAGAGGGAATGACGTTGCCTTCCACTTCAACCCCCGCTTCAACGAAGACAACAGGAAAGTCATCGTCTGCAACTCCATGTTCCAAAATACCTGGGGGAAGGAGGAGAGGACAGCTCCCAGGTTTCCATTTGAAGCTGGAAAACCCTTCAAGGTACCAGAAAAACCCATCCCAGCTCAGTCTCATTGCACCAAAAGCACTGAGAGGGCTTGGGCAGCAACACCTGTGCAAGGACAATGCTGCTTTTGCACAGGAATCAGCTCCCTGGGCTGTTTCTGGGGCAGCCACCCCAAGTGCTTTCCTGGCTGTCCCTACAGCACCTTCCAGCTCTTCTGACCCCCTCCTGCAGCTCCAGCTGCCCAGGACATAACTTCTCCTCTGTTCTGGTATCCCCATGGATTATGAAACCCTCTTTATTTACACTGTTGTTCTGCACAGTGGTTGGACAGGTTTCTATAATGTGTTTTCCCTGCTGGCAGCTCCTCACGAGGTGTTTTTCCCTGCAAAGGAGGTTCACAATGTGGAGTCTTGCTTTGAGGGACTGGCATAGGGATGAGGAGGCAGAAACTGGGCTGGAACTCGGAGGAGGGAGAGCGCAGGAGAGTTTTGGGAAGGCAAAGGTCGCTGGTGTTGCAGCTCCTCCGCACGCCCCAGGGCTGGACTCAGCTGGCAGCAGCCTCCAGCCAGTGCCAGCCTGCTCGGGTGTGCGGCTTAAAACTTCTCCTAGAACAAATCCAGCCTGCTTTTGGGGCTGATCCGGGGTTTTGATTCCAGCTCCAGGTCCTTTGTGAGACGGATCACTTCAAGGTGGCCGTGAACGACGCGCACTTGCTGCAGTACAACTTCCGCGAGAAGAGGCTGAACGAGGTCACCAAGCTCTGCATCGGGGGGGACATCGCCCTCACCAGCGTGGTGCCCACCATGATTTAACTGGGGGGGACTCTGGGCAAAGCCTGCTCTTCTATGTGTAACACAAGTGCCTTCTCAGCAGCTCACTGTGAGGTAATAAAACATTTAACCTGTAAAATTGGGGTTTAATAATTTCTCGAAAGATGAGACACGCTCCAGGCGCGCTGAGCTCTGGTGTGGAAGGAGCTGAACTCCTGCTGTAGAGGCAGCAACAAGGAGTTTGATTTCTGTGGAGAGGAACTTGGGAAAGCAGCCTGTGGCGTTCTGCCCCTGTGGACGGGGGCAGCAATCCTCCAGGAAGCACAGAGAAAACCTGACACCCTCCAAGCCTGACCAGGATGAGGCATTTCAGGAGAGGGTTCAGAGCTGGAGGAAGAAAAATCTCTCTGCTAGACCATGGCTGGAGAAGCCATCCCTGTCCTTCACTTTTGGGGGCCCAAACCAGTCTGTCCCAGGAACATTTCCCACCCCAGGGAGATCCCACCCCTACAAGTGTTAGGTACTCCATGAACGGGTCACGAGGCTCGTGCTGCTCCCCACTCATCACCCCTGGGTGAGTCAAGAGCAGTTTCAAGGGTGGGGTGTTTTATTGGCAAGTTCATCCTGTGAGTCAGGCTGGTAAAAAAAGAAAACAGAAGTATGTTCCCTTCGCTGTGAGTCACTGCAGCCTTGTCTGGAAAACAACAGTGCAACAGCCACCACTGAAGTTTCCAAAGCTTTCTCTGACGTGGCTCATGCTGTTTTATAACAGTGACTCCTTTTATACTTTGAGTGCCAAGTTACAAGCAGAGTCCTTAAAATTTCCAGCAGATGCAGCAGTCTAGAGCAGCGCACTGCTACCACCAGCGTGGAGAAGCTGTGGCTGCCCCAGCCCTGGAAGTGTTCCAGACCAGGTTGGATGGGGCTTGGAGCAGTCTGGGAGAGTGGAAGGTGTCCCTGCCCATGGCAGGGGCTGGAACTGGATGGGCTTTGAGCTCCCTCCCAACCCAAACCATTTTCCAGAAGGAAAGTCATTAAAAGATACCTGAATGATCCCTAGAACTGGAGTTAGAAATGAAGAAAATGGATTCCAGCACACTTCAGCTCCCTCTCTTTATTCAGTGTAATCAGTACACAGCTTCCAGGTTAAAACTTAACCCCTGGCAGTGGCAGCAACACTTTCTGCTGAGGGACTGAAATCTCTGCTTGGTTTGGGATCAAGGCTGGTGGAAGGATGTGTGTGTTACACTCAGGTCACCAGTGCAAGAAGAAGCCCAGTGAGGTATTGTTAAAACATAACAAGTGGTGGTACTGTAATGCTTCTCCTCAAACCCACAGTCTCTAGAACTGGCATGCTCCTTGTGCACAAATATGTTACAGTCTGGATGGGGAAGGCACAAGGAACAAGATGAGAGAAGAGACTGAGCATAAACATGTCAAAAACAAGTAGAAAACATGGGTCCTTAAGATACTCAGTAGAAAACTGCATCCTTAAAGGAAATAATAGCAATACATATTTTCAATACATCACCAAGAAAAGGTATTATCTGACTTAGAAATCCTTGTTCTGAGTTAGTTTCTGGGATTACAAATCCAGTGGCTGTTACACACCAGGAAAACTTTCCCAGGAAAGAACTGCATGCATCCAACCCTGGCGGAGCTGGTGCTGAGGCAGATGTTACCACAGCAGACACTGCAGCCTGGGGGTGCACAGGTACCCCCAGAGCAAGGCAGAGTGTTCTGGGGAGGGAACAGGCTGGGTCTCACCCCAGAGGGTGCCCTGCCAGCAGATACAGGGCACAGGCACAGCTGTGCCCCTTGTAATAACAGTAAGTCATGAGGTCAGTCAGATCAGGGTAGAAAAGCTTAAAGGTGAACACTTTTACAACCTGGAGGAGACAGGAAATACATTAAATGATACCAACATAAAAATGCTTCAGGTTGCAGTCAGAATTTACAGCCAGAGGATACAGCAGAGATCACCAGAACACAGCCCACTACCGATGTGCAGCAGAGCTTGGTACATCACAGCTGCACCATCAAATGATACAAACCCCATTATCAGATCCATTGCCATGGCTACTCCTCCTCTCTCAACACAGTTCCAGGGTAGCAGATTGTGTTCCAGATTCCTTCTGCGGGCTTCCTGTTCATAGCATTTACACATTTTGCATTTAAAGTCACTTTTCATTGATCCCCAGAGGGACCAACAGGAGAAAACACGATGAGGTCACTGAATACTTCAGCTGCTGCAAACTTCTGGGCTCTGGTCTTGACTGGAGTGAAGGGAAGCTCAGCATCCAGCAAGGGCTGTGGGAGGAGCCAGAGGGGGGAGTCAGGCTGGAGGAACACTTGAACCACAGAGCACTGGAAGGACTCTGATTTCCCCAAGAGCAATTTTGCAAGCTTATTTCCCAGGTATAAAATAAAAGGTGATTACACATGGTCCGTGCTGAAGACAGACACTCCTTACTCAAGTCAGTAATCCATATTTTAAAGAGGATTTTTCACAAGAAAACCTACACTCAAATTCTATTAATTGCATTCAATGTGAAAGCTTTTACACACCTGCTTTTCCCTGCTGAATGTTACTTCCAGCTCTAAATGCTGAGGTGATTAAAAAAGATTTGGGGTAGACTTAAAAAATTCCAGGAAGGAAAAAAAAAGGCTGTTAGTGAATATCTACAAGGATATTTGTAAGAAACACAATTTAAAGGCTCAATCTGACAAGAATCAGACATTGTCCTGCTACAAATGTCTTGATTCATCCTACACTCATCATGTGCAATAAGCAATACCAGTGTGAGCCCAGCAAAGAGACAGCTGGAATGTGGTTTGTATGTAAAGCTACATCAATTGGTTAGATAACATCTTTAAGAGTTTAATTTTCTTTGTGCAGTTACTCAGTCTGCAGCAAAGGTGAACAGTCCTGCAACGTGCAGCGTGCCTTAGTCGAATAAACTTGAAGGTCAACTTACCATATCAAAAGGATTTCTGTCAATGAGTGTCAAATCACTGCATGAAACATCTGAAAAATAAGTACATAATTTAAAAAAAATAAAAGTTAGTCTGATGCTGCCAAAGCTGAAAAAACAGTATTGCTTTCTGTATTTATTAAAAGAGGAAATCCAAACTCTAAACTGTATTTATTTCTTTATATTAGCTTTCTGCTTCACATATCCCTCAGAAATGATTCAGAGAAATCCAGGGGCACTCTTTGCTCGTGTGCAATGTGTGTTTAAGTCACAGCAGCTAAGGGAGGCTTTTCTAACAGCACCCACAAATCAATCTGATTTCAAAGAGTAATATTCAGATTACCCTAAGTCCTTAGGATGACAGAAGGCCCCAGCAATGCCCCCCGAGCTGCACCACGCAGCTCTGAGATAAGCACCTGTCTGATGGATTTGTGGCTCTCCAGACTGAGCAGAGTTTGTCTCCTTCTCTGGGCTGCACATGATGATGTCTTGTCCCTGCTCTGCAGCAGACAGTTCCATCTCTTCCATGCCATCCGCTGCTTTTGGTTCACTGCTAGAATCTCCCAGGACCTGAAAAACAGGGATTTTCTCTGTTCCCAACCATGTCCTTGTTCTGTCAGACCAAGTCCACACATCTCACCTACAGATCTTATGGGCAGTTCAGGAGAGATTTAACTCCAGGCACCGAGCAAGGCACAGGCAGGCCAAGGCTGTGACTCAAATCCCAAACACCCTTTAAAGCCCGAAAATCCCTCTGACAGTATAAGGGAAGTTCTTCCACAGGAAAGAGGGTTTTGAACTTCAAGTGTTATCTGGCGACTTTTCCTCCAGAAAAACCCATCAGCAATGCTGAAAGGTTTCCCCAGAGAGTGAAATCACCAACTCTCATTTTAATAGAGAAAGGATGAAGTAAAAGCCATAAGAAAAATTAATAACAAGGATTTTTAAAATTTATATTATACGTAGGGGGATGGGAGGGGAAATGAGTGCTGCAGTCATGCACAGATCCAAGCAGTAACAAAATTTAAAGACTCCGTTTCCAATGAAAGTCACTCAAGGATGATTGACTCCAAAGCACTGACTTTCACTGGCAGCACAGTATCATCTGAATCAGAGGCCACATTCCTGCTTTTTTAAGGCTACTCCAACACAGGCAATGTCACCAAGCCTTCAGACATTTCAGGACATGGATTTCTGACACTTGGATTAGTTCTTTTTACTAATTAAGGAGATTAAGAGCCCAATGCTCTGCTGTGGAGGATGCTCTGAGGACTGAGTGCTGTTACTTTTGTCAAGGTCCATAAATGCACTTAATGCATTATTCTATTACATTATTATTCTATTACATATATTACACAAAGCATTATTATACTTTAAATGCATTTAAAAATCCACACCAGAAAACAGGAGGTGGTGGACTCCTAGGGACATTGATTGTCCAAGTGACAAGTGTCCTCCTGGAGCAGCCAGGAGCTCCAAAATACAGCTCTGAAGAGCAAGACAAGGTCTCCAAACTGCAGCAGTCCCCACCTTTGTCCACCCAGAGGAAAAAAGCACTGCCCTGAGGAATACACACGATTTCTAAGTGAGGATTTGATCAGAAGTCCAAGTGGCTGGGGTAATCAGAAGAATTTTTCTTTTGCTAAAAAAACAGAGCATTTAAAGCACGTCCATGAAAAATGCATGACTTACCTGATTTCCCTCTGCTGTGCCAGCAGCCAGACACATTTCTTCTGCAACCACAGAAATGCTGGAAGAGAAACCAAAACATTTTCATTCTTCTCAATCATCTTCATCAATCACCTTCTGACTTGTCCAACTAATCTTACAATTTGTTCAGCAGTTTTGCTGCCTTGGTTGGCACTGGTGAGCTACATCAAAGTCAAACTTCCTGGGCAAACAAACTTCTACCCCAGCAGCAAAATGACATTTGGGCAAAGCTCTTAATGTTTGCTTAAGGGAAGGAAAAGTCACAAGTACTTTGCAAACTTTATCACTGCCAAATCAAAAGGTAACATTTAATGGGTTTTAACATCCAGTCTTCCAGTTCCAACTCTAAAATGATTTGTACAAGGTTAATTAAAAGCTGCTTTAACATGCCTACCTTTGTTGAAGACCTTCAGGGAGTTTATCCAATGGGGGAGTTTGTTCAGTGGGAAGCTGGTCCATTTTCAAACTCTGTGCTGGGTGGAAGCCTTTGAGGGCTGATGGGGTTTGTTTTGCAGGTGCATCCTCAGGGTTACAGAGGGGAGAAGAAAGCAAAGATCTCATGGATGATCTAGGATTTGCCAGTTTTCCAGGGGTCCTTGGAAGCAAACCTGGAAAATGTGTTTCATATGTCATTCCTACTTTCCAGAAGCTGAAATGAACTGATCTTTGTGATTCTAACCAGGGACACAATTGTTTTCTGCTTGCTGAATCATCTTATACAAATACTAGATAAAAATCTTATATACACTTGCAAAGAGAAATTGAAATTATTAACTTCCATCTTTCAAATTATGTAATTTTAATAGAGTTTAAAAGACACAGATTCAGAACTGATGCTTGTAACAGATTCTCTACTGGAGTTGGCTTAAACCCAGTGTTGCTCAAAGCTTTTCAGAAGTTCCCCCCTACTAACAAGAGGCACATGAAAAAAAATTGTTAATTTTGTCATGAGAAGAGAGATCTGCACCCAAAAAAAGGAATTTAAAATCAAATTATGAACTAGAAATCTGAGAGAAGCAGAAGTACTGGAAATACTGGCTGCATATAGATGTCAATAAGATAAAATGCTGAAAATGAAGTTATATTTTGAGCACCTGTTAAAAAAACCTGAACTATTAAACAGCTTTTATAGCAAACTGGATTATGTTACAATCTTGTTAACCATGAGCACAGATTATGAGTGGACTTTATTTGCAGCTTTGAAGACAGCACTGCAAGAGGTTTAGTTAAAATGAAAAAAAAAAAAAATCCCAGTTCCTGTCCTACAATTAGAGGATGTGAGCTGGCATTGACTTCGATGAAGAGGCTCATCAGCTGAATCTGGGAATGCTCAGATTAGAATGCCATTATTAAATTTATGCTGGAAAAACACGAACCAGCTATTTCACCTCTGTCTAAGCAGGGATTTCATGCTGCCATAACCACTCAAATCAGCACATTCACGTACACCAGTTTACTTTGGAGCCCTGATGCAATCAGTCACTGGTTGAAACAGCGTGTCCAGTCCTGGAGCTGCAGCCAGAACAAACAGCACAATTCCTCTCCCCAGTGAAATGCATTAAACTCTCTTTGGTCCTTTCAGATCACAGAAATCACGATTAAGCTTCACCTACCTGAAAAGTTCTTCACAGGGCTTTCAATCCTGAAAAATCCTGCTTCAAAAACCACTTTTTCTACCTCTGGCAGCTTCTCCTGCTGGGTATCCTCAGCAGCTCCCCCCTGCTTCATTTTGTCCCTCATGGCTGCTTTGACAGAGGCCAGGCGGCTCCGGGCAGCAGCTCTGGCAGCTGCTTCCACCTTGGCCTTGGGCACCCCACTTGGCACTGCCTTTTTCTGGAATGAAAGAAAGCTGGGTCACACCTGGGAATTCTGCACAGGAGCAATTACACGTGAATCTCTACCCAGGTGCTGCTGCCACAGGCACAGCACGGAGCAAAAAGAGGCTCGGGGGGGACCTTGTGGCTCTGCACAGCTCCCTGCCAGGAGGGGACAGCCGGGGGGGATCAGGCTCTGCTCCCAGGGAACAGGGACAGGAGCAGAGGAACTGGATCAATTTGCACCAGAGGAGGTTTGGATTGGATATCAGGAAAAATATTTTCACTGAAAGGGTTGTCCAGCCCTGGCACAGATGCCCAGGAAACGGTGGAGTCCCCATCCCTGGAGGGATTGAAAAACCACGTGATGTGGCACTTGGGGACGGATGGTGGTGGCATTGCCAGTGCTGGGGGAATGGTTGGACTTGGTGACTTCTCCCACCACAACAATTCTATAATTTCATGCATCAGGGCCTCTGCCCATCCCCAGCATCTCTTGGGCTGCCATCCAGCTGTTAAAGTAAGTCTGTGATGACAATATTAATATTTTTTTTTTCAACTGAATCTGCAGTTCAAAAATCCTCAATATAACTTTTTTCCTAATAAATTCAGTAAGATTTTGGAAGTACTGGGATGCAGGGACTCCTAGTGGCAGGGACACAGTGTAACCACAGGACAGACTCCAGGCATTCAGTGAAGCCTCTCTTGGCATTCAGTTTTCCAAGGGAAGTTGTGTTTTGTACCACCTGAAGAGTTCTGGCATTTATGGGCAGCTCCCAGAGACCACATTCCCTCTGATTTCCCATGCCTGGAGTTTCTTACCCATCTTCATCTCAATGTTATGATTAGTTAAGCAGTCTCAAGGAACTTAAGAGTTTAGTCAATGCAAATACAACTTGATATTCAGAAGCAATTCTATATTTCAAACCAAGGAGTAGATAAAACAACTCACATTACAGCTTATTTTGCAATAAGCACTAACTTATTTTGGAGAGTGTCAGATCCATTTGTGCTTAGAGAAGCAGCAGTTTAAAGCCACCCATGGTGTTGGCTTAATGGGACACCATCACAATGGAGCACTCCCTGCTCAAAACTGGCAGTCACTCCCAAATTCCTGGCTGGTTTACTTTCCAGTTAAGCCAGCGGCCCAGATAAATTGTTTCACATCTGAAGAGTAAGATTATATTCTAAATTTAAGAGATTTGTGTTACTAGCACAGAATCCAATGACTCCAAAAAAGACATTGTTAATTCTTAGTTCTAATCTTACCAAGCAAGAGAGGCAACTAGGACTAAACCCACCAAATAATACAAGAGAGGGGAGGGAGAAGGGTGCACCCTGAGAGGAATGTCACTTGATATTCAATATAGCTAAAGAAGCCATGCAAGATGTGCTTCAGAGGCTATTCATACCTTGACAACTGCTTTGCTTGGGACATCAAGTGCCTGCCACTCATTGTCTTGAAGCTTCACCAGATTATCAAATTTTTTATTCACATCTTCAATCTGTTGGTCACATTTAAGGAAAGCAAAAGAAGACATTGTAAAATAATCTTTATTCAAACAAGGAGAGTCTTCCATACCGCAGGAAACATCTCTGACTACTTCTGAAGAAGCAGATCAAACTCCTAAGCTTTCTGCAGAGAACACAAAACCTGTGACTAGGACCATAACAAATCCATCTCTGCAGTTCATTTAACTACCTACAAACTCCTTTGTTGAGTGCTGATTTACAAATACTGTTGAGAGCTCTTTTGATAATTCAGATTATATTTCTTTCTGAAACTAAAGAAAGCAACAGAGGAAAAGAGATGAAGGTTCTCTGCCACCTTAGCTCAGACCTAAACAGAGTTATTTAGTTTCTGCATTATTCTCATACTGAAGCATGGAACCTCTTGTTTTCAGGTGAGCTTCAGGAATTTTCCAAGAACTGGGAGGTAGACATTGTGACTGCATCCTCACTCCAAAGCAGAGTAAGATTTGGCCAAATAGATTCATTCCAGAGACAGACAAGGCACACAGGCCACAGGAACACACAACAGAAGAACTGGTCCATGAATTTTAAGTCACAGTATCCCAACTGCAACTATTCACTGTCACAGTGTCAAAACAAGGACGTACATTTTTTACATTAAAGATAAAAAAATAAAACCTGAATATATTAAAAAAAAACAGTTTCAATACTTGGTTCATAAATAACTCCATCATTTTTATCCTACTAAGTTAACATGCAAGCACATACCTGAAAATTAATCATATCCCAAAATCCATCCAGGTCTGTGCACGTCGTTTCTTTTTCACCTCGTTTAAATTCACAATTATCAACCAGTCCTTCAAACTGTTTGAACCTTTCTCCTATGAGCAGCCTTGTCTGACCAACCGTGGAGCGAATCAGGTCTTTAGCTGGTAGCAAGAAGAAAAAAAAATACAGGATATCTTGGATAAATAAGTGTCTGAGGAGTCTGGAATTTGTTGTCCCACCTATTGCAAACCTGCAGTTCAATTCAGATGGAGCTTTCCTGTCCACTGAAATGCTCTGAAGCTGCTTCTTTCACAAAAAATTACTCTCTCAAGTCTTAAAGATAAGCATTGCTGGAGTCATCTATATTTTCCCAGATAAGGGCACTTATTCCACATTAAAAACTAAGCTTATTTTTAAAAATCAGCTTGGTTAAAGTGCCTACATTTAAATACTGACTGGCAATAGAACAACAATTTTGATGTGCACTTTGGCCACTTTATCAATCACCATCACTGCAAGTGCTACACAGATTTTAGGACTAGGAGATTCTGTTATTGGGGCAGATCCAACTCTAAACTTTCTCTGGTGCAGCTTTGCAGAATTTTTTTTGCTACTTTGCAAACAGCACATCCATGTCCTTCTCTCTGTCCCATTCAGTTCCCAGAGCCTCCCTTCTGGTGCCTGTTGCAGCTCACTCTTACCATCCTCTGGAATGTCCAGCTCAAGGTTTCCTTCCCACTGCAGGCACTGAGACAGCAGCCTCTCTGTCTCAGCCCGAAGAATGTTTCTGAAAGTACAAGGATAGAGAAAAAATAAGGATTTGGAGAATTTCCTGACTTGTGGTGGCTGTTAATGGTTACTATCCTTTTGCTCTCAGAGAATCGACAGTCTCTGAGCTGAAGATTAGATTGTTTTATTTTGCTGAGGGGCTGAGGTGCAATTTCTTTTCTACTGCTTTCAAGCTCATGATCCTTAGGACAAGGTGTTAGTCTCCAAAATTTTACATTCTTTGCTTGCACTTAGGTGCAAGGAAAACAGGTACAAAAGGTGCCTTTTGTACCTTAAGGTATAAAAAGGAAAACATGAATGTCTGCCTGCTCAGGTCACAGCTGACAGACCCCAATCACCATTAAATTAAGCTGATCTTTGGAAAAAAATCTAATTTTTCTTATTAAGAACCTTCAAATGGATATCAGGGAAGTGAATCAAGTGAACCCAAACCTGAAATAGGGCACATCGTGCTCTTGCTCTCTTGTATCATCTGACTTCACTGCAAGTGCTGTTGAGACAGGAGTTGTGTTGCTTGATCTCTGAGTGGAAGTTCTCTCATCTGATTCACCTGCTGAAAAGGAATGAAAGGAACTTGTTCAGAATCTGGTGATAATTAAAAGCATCAGCATAAACTAAACGTGAACTTCCTACCTCCTCCTTTCAAACTTGTGGTCATTTGCTGTTCTTGAATGCCTTTAACAGAAGGTGAAGTTTGACTTTTTAAATTAGGCTTTCGTGCTTTGGTTTCACTGGATTTTTCAAATATTTTGCTGGAAACAAACAAAAGTCCATTTAGTTAAGACACAATGGGAAAGTGACATCAAATATGGCCAATTTCACAGAAATGCACAGTTTAGAAGGCAAACCTCCCCACAACACCAGAGAACTCAAATAAATCAGTGCAGGCAGATACAGGGCAGAGTCTTTGACAGCTGCTCCTCAAGCATGGACAGAATAATGGATTATATCTGCTGTTGTGTAAAGTCCACATTTAAGCAATGACAGAAACCATGAGGATCAGGTGTTACAACACCACAACATTTTGTTACAAAGTAAATCTTTCTATAGAAAAATGATTTTTTTGCATCCCCACAGAGGTTCACTTGCATTTTAGGCCCTGTTAGAAGGAAGACTCTTACACTGGAGATTTTGAAAAATTCCAGACAGCACTGGGTGTCAAAAAAGCATTTGCCCTTGAAGGAGACATGGGTGTCACAGTGTAGGTTGCCAATCCACTCAGAGGCTGAAACACAAAGTTTTGAGGTGCAAAGGAGCGTGTTCTGGGTCTCCTTGGAGAAAAACTGTTGTTTTCCACTGAGGTTTGCTCTTGCTGAAGCTCTACTGACAGTGAGTGTTTGGAATCAGCTGCAGAACTTTTCAGCCCTGGATCCACTCCAGCATTTGTCTCCACTTCATGTTTAGAAGAAATTACCTGTAACAGCACAGATAGACAAATCAAATCATCAAATCAATCGTGTGTTTGCAATAGGCATGGGCTGAATTATAACATGAGTGTCTGAAAGCCACCAGGAAGGGAACAGCTTAAGATAAATCAGCTCCTGAACCAGCACACCTGGACAAAAGTGGTGAGTTACCAACAAGTCCAAACATTTTTGACACCTGCAAATCATTCTAGAGGCAGAATATAACACTTCACTACAAAGAATGCAACAATCCACTCCAGGAGCTAAAGCAGAACACCTTACCAACCAAAATAATCATTAAAATTGACAAATGCTTGCTCCCACTGCTAGAAATAAAAGGTTTAAGGTGATAAAATCCTCAAGAGCAGAATTACTGGCTCCAAATCCAACTATGACTGTTGAATAATCATGGTTTATGCACATACTCCAATCCAAAGACTGAAAAACAAGCTGGAATAGGCTGATAGCTGAGGAATGCAACCCAAGACAAGTGCAGTTAGCACCACAGAATGTCATTAAAAGAGGAGAAAAAAATTAAACAATAATTCACATTCTTATGAGACGAGTGACCAGTCAGTCACACAGAACACATTTCTGAGATACCTAACTGAGATTGTTAGCTCAAGCCAGCCAGAAAAACTTTGGGTGTTTTTCAAGAAAATATGCATCTTCAATCCACTGAAAGTCTTGTTACACTTCAGTCACCTCTGCTAGGAATGTAAACCCTGAATTTTGCTTTTAGCCAACCTTTTCAACCGAGCTGCCTGTGGTTACCAGCTGGCAGGGACTCCTGCCTGTGAAGAGGTGCTTGTCCAAGGAAGATAAAAATGCTCTCACCTCCCGTTTGGGTGTGATTGCACAATCTCAAACACTCTAAAGCACAGCTCTGGTTACAGGAACAAGGTGGAGAAGGGAGGTGTGAGAGGGAAGAGTGAAGCAAAACAAGGAAAAAATCATGGAGAGCTCTTGCACAGAACTGTCTGCACATGAATGCATAAAAAATTCTGGAAGTGATGACACCAAGAACCACAAAGACTGCCTTCAGCTGTAAATCAAGCACAGAATAGTGTTCTCCTTTGCAGAGAACAGCATTTCCAGCTTTATTTTTTGGTGGTTCGAACCCTAAAATTGTGTTTATTTCTACAACTTCTAGAGTCTCATATTGTTACCTGAGCAGGAAAAGGATCCAGTCAGAATACACTTTAAAAAGGAATGAACTGCACAAAATTTACAGCTGCTAGATTAAACCAGCAAAGCTGTCCTGGTTGTTCTTTGGGGTTTTTTTGACTAGTTAAAACATCAGATATATGTCATGCGAGAACTTGTCTATTTTAAATCATTGTCCAAATCCTGATTAGTAATCACATCATTCATCAGCCATGTCCATATCCACGGTGGAATTCTTGGGGTTGTCCTGTGAAGGGCCAGCAGCTGGACTGGGATGATCCTTGTGGGTCTCTTCCAAGTCACAGTATTCTACGATTCTATATGAGCACTAAATTTGATCTTAATTTTTAAAATAGGCAGTATAAATACATACAACTCCTTCCCAAATTCTAGCTTATTACTGAAATTACTACTTTTATGTTTGAGCACTTGAGCTACAACGACACAGTTATTGGCTCTTAAATGAGTTTTACTGCTTTTCCATTTCAACTATTACATGACCTACCTTTATGGGATCAGGTTTGACAGCTTTCTTCTGCTTTCCTACGTTTGCTGCCTTTCTCTGTGACTGGTTACCTACAAAAAGACACACTCCCAGAGGTCAAAAAGGCATCTGATTCATGTAATCTTTCACCAAAACACTGCCATAAAAATCCAGTTGCTAAAGATAGGGAGAGACTGTTTTATTTCTTGGGTGGGAGGTGGCTAGAGGGAAGAAAGAGCATTGCACAAGTTCATTCAAAAGAAAGCCTGGCCTAGGATTTAACAGCCTAGTAACAGATGTATCACCAAGAAAACAGATTCAGTAAGCCATCAATCTTTAGATCTTGCCATGTAGTAAATATAAAAGTCACCTTATTTCCTAAAAGGTCGGAGAGAGAGTGTCAAGCCAATTTGAGTTCAGTTTTTTAATTTCTATATGGCATAGGAATTCTGTTGGTGGACTGAATTCCACTGAACAGGCAAACACAAAGAGAAATTCCTTACCTGAAGAACAAAGGCTCTCATCTCTTCCAGAGATGTTCCTGCTCACACATTTAATAGTTATATGGCCATAAACAGCCAAAGTGCCAATCTCTACCAGGGCTGGCTTTGTTCTTTGAGTTTGCAATTACCATGTGGACACGGATGCTCCACACTGATGGGTTTTGTGGGAAGTGCTGGTTTCGACATGCTGATGTAGATACTGCACTAGAGCTGCAGCCAAGAGTCTGAGTGATCCAGCATTTAGCCCTTTTCTTAGATGATAATTTGGCATGATTTAAATGCAGTCTGAGGTACAGCTGAGCTACACAGCTCTGCCTCACTTACCAGCAGCAGCAGCAGTTGGTTTCAGCACCTGCCTGGCTGCAGAGGCAGCTGCTCTGGTGACTCTCACACTCGGGGCTGCCTGGGCTGCAGTCTGCAACACTGCAAGAGAGATTAATCCCAGAGATTCCAAGTTTAATAAGGAGCTGCACTCAAGTAATTTCAGTAAACTGAAAGTTTCCATTTTGGAGAAATCAGAGAAATGCACCAGCAGTTATCAGTTGCATGGGTTTGCCAGAATCAACAGGGTTGGGTCAGTTCAGAGCACAGCTTGGCCCTGGCACCCAGGCAATGCACAGAGGGATCCTGACTGGAGGTGGTTTTACTGCACAGGTCCATCAGTGTGCTTGATGCCATGCACAAAGCTAAGGAATGCTTCCCACTGCTCCCTGCAAGCAGAGTCAAGGCCCTCCCTGTTTTAGAGATGAAGTTTTTTAGATTAATATCTTTGCCATGGTTATTTGCACAGCTGGAAGCTAAAGCAAACCATTGGTGTAACAAAGCGATGCCCTGGCCATTATATGAAAGATTTCCAAGATCAGAATTTAATGCAATCTTACAAAGTACTGCTAAGACTAATTTGCTCTGAAATATTTTATAAAACATGACAAGTTCATGCACTGTATTACCCATCTTCATCATTTTCATCTTTGTATTTTAGCACTGTTTCTAACAGGTTTTTTTAAATGACGGCACTTTCCTGCACAGACAAATTTCATGGGAGCTCTTTATTCTATTCCCTGCCTGTCTGAAATCCCCACTTGGTTACTGTAAATGCTATTCCTGTCCTTATTGTCAAGCTGTGATTCTGTACAAGCTAGAACGAAAAGCTAGGGGAAAAAAATCACTGTGTAAATAACTGCAACATTGGGTTTATCAAACATTCACTTCCCAAATATTTATATATTGGTGTTTCAAAGAACCACAGAATGGTTTGGGTTGGAAGGGACATTAAGGATCACCTCATTCCAACCTCCCTGCCATGGGCAGGGAAGTTTAAGTACACATCATGAATATCCTTGATTCAGTACAAAAGAAATAATCAATTTTAGAAAGAAATAACCATTTTGCAAAAATTAAACATTTGAATTGTTACATCAAACACTAATAATACATCTTTTCAGTATTCACCAAAGGCACTACTGAAATTAAATAAAGGTCTGCAGCTTGCTGATTTGATTAGATTAATGATGTGAAAGTCATTTCACTCTGAATTACTGAATATCTTGCATTAACACCAACATTCCACATGACTTGGTTGTATCTACTTAAGGATATCACTGAGCTGTGAAGAAGAGTTTCTGATCCAAGATATTCCAATCCCTTAAAGGTGGCAGAGGTTGTTTATTTTTAATTGCTGTTTTCTTAAGAAATATCTGTAATTGTGGCACAAAGTGACAGACACAGAAGGCACTTGCTCTTTTCTAACAGCAGTCACTACCTGTGATATTCTTCTTGAGGCAGACAGAAACCTCTGCACAGCTCCAGGAGCTGAGGCATCTGGCAGTTGTGCAATTTGCCTACTGACCTGTTTCTTTTCCCTCTCCCAGGGGGAATAATCAGTAACCAGGACTGTCAGGACCCTGCATTCCATTTCCCCCAGCCTATGGAGGCAATAACCTCCTGTGGTCCCTGGAGCCACACACTTGATAATCCCCCAGCTGCTGCCCTTGGAATGGCCATCTTAAAACCTCCTCCTTCCTTCCTACACCCAAAAATGTGTCAAAAATGTGGATCTTTCCCCAGAAAACACCCAACTTTCAGGTTCAGCTGTATTTCCATACCTTTCTCTTTTTCAGCCACTTTGGCTGTACTCATCTGTTTATGTCCTGCCTGTGTAGAGCGCACACTCTGCCCGTGGGCACTGACCTAGGAGAAGAAAACCAGGATTTTTGTGAAGTATCAGATTTCCAGAAAATCATCTATCTATCCTAGATTACAGTAAATTAAAATAATTTGGGATAGGGGGCTTTAAAAAGTAGAGAGACATTAAGAATAACTTAAAATAGATTGGTTTAGGGATATGTTATTGTGCATTATCCAACTAGTTAATAAATTGTCAGAAAAAGAGTGAAGAAAAATATTTAAGCAACAGTTTAAGTATCTTGAAAAACTTGATTGACAAACAGATCCAGAAGACCTGTGCTCTTTTCTGCTTGCACTGATCTAATCAAACTTGTAAAGATACTACCCTGAATCTGAAATGGCATCCCTTTCTCTAAATTTATTCACTGAAGTTATATATATATAAAACAAACCGTAGAGGACTTAGATGCAGTTGGTATCAGAGTTGGTATCATGCTTTTTCCCTCTTGAATCTTGGCTCTTGACCGAGTAATCCTTCCAGAGAAAGCAGGAGCTGCCTGGAAACATCCCCAAGGAAATGAGAGTGAATAAACTCCTTTTTCCTCTTGTCACTGAGAGACTGAGCAAGAAGCATAAATGTGAAAAACAATGTGCCTGTGCAAAATGGGTCAAGTGTGAAAGATTTCAAAGATGAGTTGACTAAATATGAACAAGTTACTAGGTCTAAAATAACACAGCTCTTTCATTTGTGGATGAATCATTACAGTTTTTGAACTGAGCACAGTCACAAATACAAAAAATCCACATATCATTAGTACTATTTCCAGCTTTGTTTAAAAAAGAGAATAAGCCAAATTACTCCCTTATCATAACACTAATAAAGCATTTCCAAAATAAACAGCTTATTTGGAATAGCACGCACATCTTGTACACAAATACCAATTTAAACAGAGTGCACAGATGCAATGAATTCAGATATGAAATATTACCATTGTTACCTTCTCTCTTGGCTTTGCTACGGCAGGTTCCTCAGCAGCAAGGGCAAGAAACCCAGGCGCAGGTGGTCTGTAGAGGCCAACCTTGAAGACCCCTTTCTTGGCTCTCTCTCTCTGCTCCTGCAGTTTGCGCAGCTCCTTCTGCTCCTTGTAGCGCTGCAGCATCTCCCTGCGCTCGTTCATCCTCTTGGTGGCTGCACTTGGGGCTGCCCCTGCAGCAGACACGCAACACAGATGTGCTAGAAACTCACAAAGATGGGTTTTGAGCCAACAAGAACTGAGAAAACTCCAGTAAACTTTGCCAAGTTAGATGAAGAACGTAAATCAAGAGCAGGATTGGGATCTCTAAGGAGTTTTAACCCTTCCCACTAAAAGGGAATTCTGTGATAAATTTCAGCTTACAAATAGAATTCCCCAAATATCCACCTGAGGATTACTACAAACTCACTCCCATTTCACAGGCTTGCAAGGCTACGGGTATGAAAATTAACACCTCATCTTGTTATTTGGTTTATTTGGACCAGTTTCTCTTCTCAAACACTTGCAATGCCATTGAAAACTCAGCTTTAGATACCAAGTCTGACTCAGGCTGAGAATAACTGAGGCAGAAGTTATATGAAAGAAAAAAACCTTAAGATGTTGTCAAACTTGAATTATGTCTACCTGAAAAATTATTATCCACTTAAGGTTGATATTTATTAAAGATCAAGACAAAGTTATTAAATTTCATATTTGATACTATTACACACACAGACTGCACGCCAATAATCTTCAAAAATTAATATCCTCCAATAATCTTCTGCTATCAAAATATTAAAGGTGAAAGCATATATTTAAAAAATCTGTTAGCATTTTTAAATATTAACTTAATTTCTTAGACCACAAGCATCCAGGAGAGCCAGGGGGCAGAATTCAGCATATATGCAGGCTCTATTTTCTGAGAGGAAAATAAGTTGCCAAAAAACTAGCCATTTTCAAAATAAAGTCATCCTATGCATTTACCCATTAATAATTTTATATATAATATAAAATTGCCCATTGCTAAGCACATGACAGGTTTCAGTTATATGCTAGATGGTATTTTAGACTGGAGTTTTTCACATCTTAAAGGACAAAGCAACCATAAAGGCACTTCTATTGAATATTCATAACAAAATGCATTCTTCCTTTAGCTGCTGCAGACAAACCAGAGCAAAGCTTCATTTACACCACAGGAGCAGTGAGGAAGGTACAGCTATATTAAGATTTTATTGTCTTGATTTTAACACTTGGAAAGGCTGATAGGGTTTTAAATCTTCAACTTTTTTATCAAATTAAAACGTTGACTGCTATTAGGTTTCTGTGACAATGCTACAAAACCTACTTACTTTTAACACTTAAAAAAGGTCTATAGCAAGTATTTACTTACTCTGTTTCACATTGCTGTTCTCTTGAGAGCACAACTCCCTGGTTTCCTTGAGCTCAGAAATTCCCCTGTCCTTGGAGAGCTGAACGTTGACATCTGCCAGCCCCAGCTGCCGGCCCTTTTCGAAGAGCTTGTGCCTGTTCTCCTTCTGAAGGATGGATTTCCTGCGGGCAACCTTGGTTCTGAGGGCTTCTGTACTCAAATCCTTCTTGTATCTACTGGCAAACTGGGAAGTAGCAGCCATCCTGATGACCTTAGACAACAACCACGGTGATTAGGAAAACACTGTCATGATTTGTTTTCCATTTCTGTTAAAAGTTTGTTGATGTTATAAGCAAAGCCCTAATTCTTTATTTCTGTATGCAACCAGAGAAAACTCAAATGACAATTTCAGCAGCGACCCTTTCAGCAATTTCCCATTATTTTTATTCATTGCAGGGACCAGTTTGGGTGTTTCATGGTCACCAAGTCTGGCCCAGAATTAGGAGACACTGCACCCATGCCTGGGATTGGCTGGGTTGCTTCCTCCACAGCTGTTTTCCACGTTAAGGAGATGAACAAGTGAATGACAGGGCTGTAGGACAATACTTGGAAGCGACATTCCATTTAGATTAGACCCATCTGATAGCAAGGAATTTTGCCATCAGAACCAGGATGTTTCCAGGATGCAACTCCAACACAATAGTGGTGACTTCAAGCAGAATTTTCCCCATCTTTTTTAACCTGAGGAAGCCTTAAGTCAATTGTCAGCTGGATAGAACTTGCTGTGCAAACCTAAAGGGGTCAGGAGAGGTGGAGAGGGCCTGGAATGACAGGACAAGGGGGAATGGATGTAAACAGACAGAGGGCAGGGGTAGATGGGATACTGGGAAGAAATTCTTCTCTGTGAGGGTGGTGATGCCCTGGTATAGGGTGCCCAGAGATGCTGCTGTAGCTGTCCCATCCCTGGAAGTGCCCAAGGCCAGGTTGGATGGGGTTTGGAGCACTCTGGGATAGTGGGAGGTGTCCCTGCCCAAGGCAGGGGATGGGAATAAGATGGGTTTTAAGGTCCCTTCCCACCCAAACCATTCTGGGATTCTGTTATCCCCTGCATCCCCACTGAAACCTGGCTTGCCAAGGGTTTTCCACCCCAGGCATCACACATTTCATCTTCCACCACTTACAGAAAACAGTAAGCAGGGTGACAGAGCTAAACAGACATCCAACAGTTATGAATTCATTGGTAATTTAGGCATTTACTGAGGCTCTCCATTTCAGGACAGCATGCTCTGATCAAACTGAAGGAACCACCAGTGAACTGAACTGAAAAGCCTTGACAACGGGTGTACAGGGTTTCTTAAAGTCCATCCCCTTCCCATCTGTGCACCACCAAAAGCCAAAAACTCAACCAGCAGCCTAGCTGGAAAACACAAATGTTAGAAGAAAAAAAAGCAGCAAAATAGAAATAATAAAGTGGATATATTTATGGGAAAGCAGTCAAGGAGAGAAGCTGAGCTGTTGGAAGAAGGAATACAGCCCAAGCCTGCTCAGATGCCGTCAGTGGCAGCTCCCTGTTCCCCATCCCATGGAAGTGTTCATGGAGGGGGGAACTTGCACAGCACCAACAGCACCTGCACAACCTCCTGGAATTGCTTAAAACAAATTTTAAAAACCAAACAAAAAAAAAATCCAAATTTATGGGTTTTTTTAGAAACTAAAAATTGCTTGGACAGAAACCAAAATCAGTGCATTGTGCTCCTTTTTTAAAGAGCAAAGGGGAATAAAAATCAAAACTAAAATCAGGGACTGGATCTCCTGCACACAATCCTGGAAGAGCTGGTCCACACCAGCACCACCTGAATTGTGAATATCTTGGGCTTCGCCCTGCATCTTGCATTCCAGCTTTCAGAAATGGATTAAAAATGCCAGTTAATGATGACTGCAAAAACTCCACTGCAGTTCATGGGTCATATTTGCCCTGCTTGACATTTAAGTGATTAAGGGAGGTTAATTAATGAGCATCTCCAATAATCATATTTGAACTGATCCTGCTAGTAATTACAGAGTTAATCATTACAGAATTGTTAGTAATTACATGGCATTACACAAAGAAAACAGTGGGAATACATCTCTGCTATCTGTGTCCTAGAAGCAACAGGCTTTGGAGCCCAGTGGATGATAAACATTCCTCAAAGCTGCAGTTTAGTCTCTACACTCATCCTCTTTCAGCACAAAGCTCCTAAATTTACCCTTTAAGTACAACAAGGTTACCAGTGATATCTGAGGGCTCATTAAAAATGGATGTCACGCTCAACAGCCCAAAAATGTGTTTAGAACAAAAATACCTGTCTCCTCTTCTTCCCAGGTTACTGTTCCCGTGGAGTATCTTACCCAAACAGGAGCCTAGAAGATTAATTGGTATTTAAATTGACAAAAACTCAAGTAAAGACTGTTAGCAAGAAAGGGACGAAGGGCTTACACAAAGGATTTGTGACTGGCTAATGTATAATACCAAAAATTGAAGCTGATCATTTATTTTGATAAATAGCAGTGAAGGAAGAGAGAATCTTTTGACCAACAACACCCTAAGAACCAAACAGCAATATGAGCATGAAAGCATTCAGGTGCTCCTTTATAGTGAGCAAACAGAGCAGGACATGATTATTAGCAAGAAAGGAACAGAGAGCTTACACAAAGGATTTGTGGCTGGCTAACGTACAGTACCAAAAATTAAAGCTGATCATTTATTTTGATAAACAGCAGCAAAGGAAAAGAGACACTTGCGACCAACAACAGGAACAAAAGTGCAATGTGAGCATGAAAACCTTTAGGTGCTCTTTCAGGCTGAATAGTGAGAAAAGAGAGCAGGACATGATCATTAGCAAGAAAGGGACAGAGGACTTGTGACTCCTTGTGACAAAGGATTGTGAACAGAATCCTTGTGACAAACGATTTGTGACTGGCTAACGTACAGCTGATCGTTTATTTTGATAAATAACAGCAAAGGAAAAGAGACGGTTTTGACTAACAAGAAGAACCAAAGAGCAACGTGAGCATGAAAACATTTGAGGCTGAACAGTGAGAAAACAAGAGCAGGAACAGCAAACATCGCTACTTTTAAAGCGGGTAGAGACTGAGGGAAACCTGGCCTCAACGGTTTCCAGAGGGGCCCCGGGGGTGGGAGCGGCCGAGGGGCACAGCCCAGGCCCGGTGTGCGGGGCCAGCCCGGGATTGTCCCCTCAGCCCCGTCCCCGCCAGCGCCTCCGGCTGCTCCCACCGCAACTCAGCGAAGCACCCTGCCAGCTCCACCGCCAGGCGAGACCCCCACGCCGGGACCCCTTACGGAGCGCATTGCCGGGGAGCCACGGTTCCCCTGACCCCTCAAAGCCCGTCCAGGGCTCCCAAATCCCGCCCGGGACCCCCGGTCCCCCCGGGCCGCCATTACCTGCCCCGGCCCCGCGCGCCGCGCAGCCCTTCCGCGCGCCGCCCCGCCTCGCTTTCAAATCTCACCCGCCAACGCTCATTGGCCAGCGCGGACCGCCCGCTCCCGCTGGCCTCACCGCGGGAGCTGATTGGCAGCGCCGGAGCGCCACAGGAGGATGCTTATTGGTCGCCCAATGGCCGCTCTTAATTTTCATTGGCTGCATGGCGGAATTTCCCGCCCATACTTGCCGCTCATTGGCTGGCGGTGTGAGGGAGGTGAAGCCGCTGAGGGAGCGGGGGCGAGGCCTGCCCTTGGCGTCCCGCGGGGCGCGGGGGCGCTGAGATGGCGGCGGGGTCGCCTGTGTCCGAGGCACACCTGTGTCCGGAGCTCACCGTCACCGCTTTGGGCTTGCAAAGCCCTCACTGCCACCGGGACTCAGGGACAGTGATGAGCCCTCCCACCACGCGCAGAATGCCAGAACAGGCAGAGCTGGAAGGGACGGCAGTGGCTCCTCTGGTCCCATCTCCCTGCTCCAGCAGGGTCATCCCAGAGCACAGGGCGCAGCTTTGTGGCCAGACAGCTCTGGAATGTCCGCACTGATGGAGGCTCCACTCCCTCTCTGGTCTCTGCTCAGGGCTCGGTCACTGCACAGGGAAGTTCTTCCTCATGTTCAGGTGGAACTTGTGGGCATCAGTTCCTGCTCGTTCCTCTGGTGCCATTGCTGGGCCCCTGGAGCAGAGCCTGCTCGATCTCTGGGCCCTCCCTGCAGACAGGGACAGACAAGGATCGGGTCCCCTCTGGAGGGGTCCAGCCCCAGCTCCTTCAGCCTTTCCTGGGCAGGGAAATGCTCCAGTCCCGCTGTCGTCCTCCCCTGCACTCGCTCCGGGAGCTCCACGTCTCTCCTGAACCGAGGAGCCCACAAGGTTTGTGTCCACACCTGAACACCAGCATTGTGCCACCTCCTGAGGAGCCGAGCCCGGCTCTTCACAGGTCTGAAAGGACCGTAAACACATAATTCAATTTTTATTAACGACCCTTTGTTCCCTGCCATACCCACATCGCATCGACCCCGCTGTTTGCTGGGGTGGGTTGCGTTTAACACAATTCTCAGCTGCTGGAGAGTTCTGTGTTTAAAAGTGGTAACCTGAAAAATTCAAATGCTGGCGGGGGAACCATCCGCTTGGTGGCACTGCAAAAATGGGGACGACGCTTGGAGAAAGGAAAAAAAAAAAAAAAGTGTTTGGACACGGGGAAACTGCTAGCAAGAGCGTGGTCAGTGGCAGACAGCCGTGCCCTTCCAGCAGCCTGAAAATGCGGGATCCCCTCTGGCGTTACACAAATACATCAGTAATTTTGTGTATAAAGGCGATTTTAGGACAGCAGTAAATGGATTAAGCACCACAGTAAGAGCACAGAGCTGTTCCCCTCGGCAACGATCACAGTGAGTGGCTCTGGGCATCCCAGATTGGAGGAGTTGGGGAAAAGTCGCCCCATTTCTGCACAGACTGACAAAGGTTACAGCAAAGGTCACAAATATTGACCATCCAGCCTTATCCTACAGTCATTTATTTGCTAGAGATAATAAAAGACCAGCATGGAGGTTATTGAGTGCTGCCAAAGTGATGGTTTGAAAAAGATCCAATTAAACAGAACCACAGGAGCTCAGACCTGTGGAGTGTAGAGTCAATCCAGTGCAGTCCTCAGGGTTTGCTGATTTTTCTTACACCACTTTTTCTCCTATGGCAGTGGAATTTGAGGACATCAGCAGTTCTACCTTCAATCAGGATATAGTCCAGTGATGTGAGCCATGCTGAAACACAAGTTTTAGGGAGAAAGTGAGTTTAGGAGTGTCATCATTTCAACCAAAAATTGTTTTGTTTTTGGTTTTTTTTTTTTTTTTTTATTATTGCATACCTGAATATGCTGAAACAAGACTTATTTGCTCCTTGGAGCATCTGGACCGGCACCTTTGCTCATTTCCACTCTTGTGGGTGTCCATACAGAATTTGGGAAGCTTTGCTACAGCCTGGGCTTAATCTCAGGAGCTCAAGTAACAACAGGAGTGATAAACACAGCCGTGGGCCCTTGAGGAACCTGAGCACCTGCCCTGGGTTTGCTGTGCTCCTCTGCAGGTGTTACCTGAGCCAGGTAGGTTACAGCCAGAACGGGTTCCCTTCATGTGCTGCACAGACACCTTCCACTGACAGTATTTAGGTCACCACAAGGGCCTCAGTTTGTTTGAACAATGCCAAGATTTTAAAGTGTTGCAATAGCACTTAAGATAAAACACTCAAATCGGGTGTTTTCCAGCCGAATTGCTGATTGCTACTGATTTTATTGTGCTTAGAGAAATAAATATATTGCCATTTCATAGAAATAAACAAAGGATATGAATTTCTAAACTCATTATCCTGTGCACATATTAGCCATGCCTGAAAGATTGAACTCCTTGTTCTCCTGCAAACCTGATGATTTTATGATAATATCCCACTTTAGCCGTTGAGCTTTGAGAACCAATTTGAATTTCTTTATTTCTTGGCAATATAACTGCCACTATCCCGTACATTTTGTACTGAGGAGATCATTATGTGGCAGTCTGCTAACTCTCTCTTTCTGCTCTTCATTCCTTCACATGGAATGTTGTTCTTTGTGGAGGTGATTCTCCCCACCCTTGCACAAATCAAGTGCAATATGGGGTGTGTAGGGAAATTTATCCTTAAATTTAGCCCTGAAATAATTACATTTTATAACTCAGAATTGAGTTGTAAAGCTGTACCCCACAGCCACTTGCATGCAGTCCAAGAAAATCCTCTGTAGGCAAACTGAGACACTGCAGAGGGCAGAGGTTGCCAAATTCAATTGATAACCTCTCAATCAAGTACTGAGCAGCACATTCATTATGATGCATTGGCTGCTGTTCCCCCTTCTGCTCGGGCTTTGCACCCGAAGTAGCTGCTAGTTTAAAAACCAGAACAAATTCTAGGAGCAGAAAATAGAAGTGAAATCCCTGTCTTTGAGCAACTAGGGAACACAGCTGAGCCTCTTGCTCTGATCTGTGTGGTTTGTTTTGCTCTGCAGCCCGTTTTTACCAGGAATGGGAGGAAGGCACCCCCCGGTGCCTCGGCCTGTCACCTGGGAGGAGGGCATGGTCCAAGCAGCTAGAGAGATGTTTGGGCTCTCACCTGCAGGATGAGCCTGGAGAGAGTGTCTTCCCTTTCCTGGGTATTTCTCCACCACCCAGATCAGCACATACAACAAATAACATCAAATACAACCTTGACACCCACGGTGTTAAACAGAAATTGTTACTGCTCCGATCCTTCAAAGAGCTCTGACAGACTCCTAAACCCCAACGCGTGGGCCTGGGATCCTGAGCTGATGGAAACACCTCCACTGGCTGTGCAAAGTGATCCAATACGTCCCTCCTTTGATGTTTCCTTCTCCCTGGTCTCCGCTCCCAGGTGGGAGTTTCCACTTGCCCTTGGGAAGTGTCTCTCTCTGGCCTATAAATAGAAGGACAAGGTACCTGACTCTGGAGATTCTGTTGCGCTCTGGCAGCTGATACCCGAAAGCTGGATGTTGTAGCACATTTATAAGCTCCCAGCTTTCACAAAAATGCAAACTAGCAATGTCAGCATGCAAAGTGCACTTGGGAGCACAGCCTGAGTGGTTTTATCTCAGCATATCTGTACATCCTTTGTTATTTATGGGGCGTTTACACCAAATGTTCCCTGCTGCTGCAGATCTCACTCACAAACCTGCTCCAGCACTGCAGGTGAAAGCATCCTCAGCTGGCTTCTTTCTCCAAAGCCCAAGGCCACATTCTTAAGGATATCACACTTCTTTCCAAACGGACTCAACCCTTCTTAGTTTCCTTCCAAAGGCAAAGAGGGGAGTGGGAATTAACCCCAGAAGAAAAGCTGGATTCAACCATAAACCAACCATAAGCTTAGTTGAGACCAAACTTTTTTTTTTTCTTTTTGTTTCCAGAGTCTTTGAGTGGGTTGCTTTGGGGAAATTGTGTTTTTTTATCCCCTTGAGCAAAAGCAGATGAAGAAACCACTTAGTGGGGTGGGATTAGATGAAGTCTCAGCAGCAGGAAGTAGGTTTCTGAGTTAGGCCAAGACCATTACATTTTCCTCTGAAAAGAGCATCCTTTTCCCTACTTGCACAATAATTCCAGTTTGGTGGTTTTTTTGTTTGTTTTTTTTATTTTTTAATTTTGGCTGAAATCCTGTATCTTTTTTGGCATGTGCCTCCATTGTGTCTCCATTGCCCAGGGGCAGAACACCTCCTGTGGAAGTTGGATGAAACTGCTGGAGCTGTGTTGGTTAAAATGAGTACAGCCAGTAAGGGACAGTTTCTTCTCTTGGTTCAGGGAGTACAACACAAGCTGTGAGGAATATGACTGCTAATCAAGATGGAAACAACAAAAGAGCTGTAAGGACTTGGTTAATCCTCTTTGCTCTGACAGAGTTAAACTTCTCCAGCTCTCTGATAAGATAGGACTGGTTTACTTTATCTATTGTTTTTTTTTTAATGTTCAAGGCTACTGAAATGCACAAGGGCCAGATGGCCATTTAAGCTAAACAATGTGCAAAATCTTTCTTATATTATCACTAACTGCCCCGAGGGGGTGGGAGGAGAAAGGTTGTTTAATCATTAGAAGTCACTTAGCAGCAAATGGCAGTTCACTGTCTTTATCAATTTACCACAAAAGATTGGGGCCGTATCTTTGTGAGGCCTTTTCTAATATGACAGGGCACATATTTCATTCCCCTTTGAGTCACCTGGGGATGTCTTGCATCTCACTGCACATCACCAAACTGTGGGGCCATGCTAGTGAATAGGTTTTTTTTTCCATATGCATTTGGTCCTATACCAAAACACAGAATTTTTTCCCTGGAACACAGGAAACTACTGTGTCAGCAGCAGCTAAATCCCCTTGTTGTTCTGTGGTTTGTTACAGTTCAGAGGAGAAAGTACTGGAGGGGTGAGAACAGTAGGGTCTGTTTTCTGTCCTGTCCTCATCTAATATTTGACCTTCAGCAACTCATCTTCCCTCCCACCCTCCATTTGTATTTCGTAGTCAACAGGGGCTCCAGAGACTTTGGGAGGTTCATTTCAGCCACCTGAGGCACCCTGTAAATGTGATCCTGGGCCTTGGCTAATTAGCTCTGCCCCTGGTCAGGGCCGTCATGGCACAGTGCTGTGCTGGCACACTTACACTGCTTTTTGGCAGTGCTGACACACCTAGGCTGCTTTTTAGCTTGGGAACAGTCTCAAGGATCTCCTCTCAGTCGTGTAACCAGAGAGTAAGTAGTGCTGTCCTCCAGCAGGTCAGGGAATCATAGAGTCAGAGAATATCCTGAGTGGAAAAGCACCCACGAGGTCCATCCAGTCCAACTCCTGGCCCTGCACAGGACACCCCAACAATCCCACCCTGTGCCGAGAGCGTGTTCCAAACACTCCTGGAGCTCTGGCAGCCTTGGAGCTGCGACCGTTCCCTGGGGAGCCTGGGCAGTGCCCAGCACCCTCTGGGGGAAGAACCTTTTCCTGACATCTAAAAAAAAAGTCCTCTGAACAGCTTCCTGCTGTTCCCTGGGGTGGAAAGAAACCAGGCCTTTTCAGTTTGCTGCCTGCTTCCATCATCTAACTGAAAACGATTTGCCTAAATCTTTTAAGGATAGGGGAAGCTCCTTCTTGTAGAAACCCTTTTAGGTTCAAAGTACCATCTGATGCCACCACTTAATTCCCCTTTTCCCAATGCCTTCTCTTTGTGTTTCTCTCTTGTGGTCAGTACCTTTGGTTTCAGAGGATTTCTCCAGTGCCCTTCTCTTTCTCTCTGCAGGCTGAGACTTACAGAGAAGATGGCTGGGGTGACACTTGCATGACAAACCACTGCTGTGGATACATCTACAGCAGGAACAGCAGCTCTTGTTTGCCTCTGCCAAGGACAGATGACAGCAAAGGCCATTTAGTGATTGTGCTGGGGAGGAAACGTTGGCAAAACAAGCTGACAAGGCTGGCACCACGCTGGTGGGGTTCCAGTAGGGAGGGACACTCCCAGTGACCTCCCTGCCGCTCTTCTGGGATGGACTGACCAGAGAGATGGTGGAGTCACCAGCCCTGGAGGTGTTTAAAGAAAAACTAGACGTGGCACTCAGTGCCATGATCTGGTTGACAGGTGATGTTCCGTCACGGGTTGGACTCGATGATCTCAGAGGTCGTTTCCAACCGAATTGACTCTGTGATACTTCTGGCCCTGCAGTCGGGAGTTCAGTAGGTTTCAAAGCCAGGAGCTTTTTCGAACGACTTTTTGGCCTCCTATACAGGACGAACCTTACAGATTTTTAGCCCAGACTAAATTCACTGATAAGTTGCCGGTGTCCCCGCAGCGGGCTGGGAACTGGCACCCCCGCGGCTTCCAGTGCCACGTTGGTCGCTAAACCTCATCGGTGAGCCGCAAGCCCGGCACACCGGGGAGAGCGGGCGACCACAGGGTCGCCAGCGCCGGGGGCTACCTTGGAACTCGCTGGCCTCGAACAGGCACTTGCAAGGAGCTCGGAGCCCGGGAAGCGCCCCGAGCCGAGCCCCCGGTGCCTGGCGCGGCGGGGCGGCCGGTGCCTGGCGCGGCGCGGGGGCGGCTCCGCGTCCCTCCCCGGCGGCTCCGCGTCCCGCCCCGCTCCGCCCCGGATTGGCGCGGCCGCCCGGCTCCTCCCGCCGCCGCCGGGCGCAGGGGGGATCCGGCCGAGCCGAGCCGAGCCGAGCCTGGCGGCTCCGCCACGGCCCGTCCTCCGGCCCCGCTCCCGGTAGGCTCCCGCGGGCGCGGCGCGGGTGGGTGGGCGCTGGGTTCGGCGCGGTGCGGGCAGGTGGGCGGCGAGCGGCGAGCGGGGCCCGCCCGCAGCGCCCGCGCTCCGCCGGCCATGGCGGCTGCGGGGCCGCCGAGGGGCCGCTGCCGTCCGCAGGACGGGGCCGCGCCGAGGGCACCGCGCTCCGCCCGCGCTCCGCTTGGCTTTATTTTACCCTCCCGCTTTATTCTGTCCGCGGTGCTCCCCCAGCGCCCGCGCCCCGCTCCCGGCCTCCCCGGGAGGGTTTGTGGTGCTCCTTCCCCGGCGCCGCTGGCAGCGCTGCCGCGGCTCTCCCGGCCCGGCGTGGCGGGCAGCGGGAGCCCGGGAGCGGTGCCGTGTGCCCCGCAGCGCCCGCTCAGCGTGCGGGGCGCGGAGCATCCCCGCTCCCCGCGGTTGCGTAACGCGCCCGTCCCACGCGTGGCCGGGGGACCGAGCCCCCCTGTTTTCTGCGGGTCGGTCTTTTCGCGGATCTTCTTTTAAAAGCAACCCCCCTTCCCAAAGCGCGTGTTTTCCCCCCCAGATTTTGATGTCCTGAGTTGCGGTCACTTCCTGGTCGTGTTTTTTCTGCACGGCTTCCCCCGTGGTTCATACATCGATCAGCCGCCCGTCAGAAGGGAGGGGTTGTGAACTCGCTAAACATAAACAGTGATCCGAAAAGAGCTTTAATGGTTAGTAGATATCGTGATAATTCTTGAATGACGCCTTCACGTGGGGATGGCGTAAGAACCTAAGGAAAGGTTAAAAGTACAATTACAGTGGAAGTGATTTCTTCTCGGAATTACTTCCTCCAAGGCCTTACTCGAAACAATAAGCGCAGCTTTTAATTTCTTCAGTAAACCGAGATTATTGACTTGTGCCATGCGGCTCCCAGTTGGAAAAATCTGCTTGGATCAGCCGGACAAGTGGGTCTGAGGCTCGTCCTGCGAGGTGCTTTCGTACAACGCCCAGCAGCCGCGTGTGTCTCAGCTCTGTTTTTAAATCACCGGCTTGGATGGGGCTGGAAAGCTCAGCCCCAGCAGCCCGGAGCGTGTTGCGGGCTGTAAACCCGCCTGCGAGGCCGTGTAAGTACTCCAGGGCTGGCCCTGCCCTGCTGGGCGCTGTCCTGGCCGTGCCACAGCGCTCGGCACCCAGTTTTGGTGGCTGGAGATATGCAGGGGAGCTGTGGAACAGGCGAACGTGCGGCGCAGGCTCCAGCCGAGAGCCTTAATGAGTGTTTGCGTAGTGCTTCGTGTTTTCTCGGATGAAAGGTTTTACATAATTGGCCATTATAATTGTCTGTCACCCCTAGAGAAGAGCCAAAAAAAAACCCCCTAAAAGACAAGCGGGGAGGTAGGTAGTTGTCATAAAAGTCCAAAGTCTAAATGCCTGTAGGTTGTGAATGCTGTTACTTCTGGGTGTGGAGACAGCAAAATGACTGAGTTAAAAAAAAAAAAAAGAATTAATCTAATTCTGTCCTCCTTTTGAGCCACTTGATCAGCATCATTGGGACAAATGACATCCTGCTTGCGTTTGAGCTGCTTGTTCCTCAGTGCCCAGAATTCCTAATGTGACTCTGGTTCTACCGGTGTTAATGGTTTTTTTTTTGTTTTTTTTTTTTTTTTTCCTCTCTTGAAATCTTAACTGGAAGCCTTTTACAGTGTTTTGATTCCTTTTTAATAAATGGCTAATCCCTTGCTGCAGGGGATGGGAGTGTTTTGAACGCAGCATTTTTGGGTCCTGAGGGGAGGGGGAAGGGAGTGCCTTGTGTTGCTTTCCAGCAGCCACCCGCCTTCCCCCAGCCTGAGTGAAAGGGCCTTATTGACTGATTTTGAAGGTAACCTGCCCAATTCTCCTCTTACATGCTAAAACCCATAAATTTGCTGTAGCACAGAGCCTTGGAGGGGAAGAAATGGAATGTCAGGGAGCCTGGGCTTCATCACCAGCAGCCTGGTAACAAAGGCACTGTCTGTTAATTGCATCGTGCTTATCAAAATCTCCCCTCCTAATGACAGAGTAACAATTTAATAGGTGCGAAAAGTTGCGGGATTTAATACCACTGTCTTAAAATCATCCTGCATGCTCATTGTGACTAAGTTGTCGCTTTCATATTTAATTGGAGAGTGACCAGAGGCTGAGGAGAAAGCTGGGGATGTTTCACTTGCAGCACTAAATGCTCTTTAAAATCTTTTCCCCGTTTGGAGAAGGATTGTGAGTGGCTTGTTAAGTGCTAAGCTGCAGCTGAGTGACTTAGAGGTTATAAAACATCTTTCTGTGTCTCTTAAATTGGGAAGCTCATCTTGAAGCTTGTGCTGCGGGTGTTTATCACGGGCTGGTCTGCAGCTGCAGGAAGGACTGTGGTTTTGGGGTGTGGAGGTGCCAGCTTAGGTCTGGGTGATGTGAAGGTGAGAGCTGTGTAGTGGATGCAGACACTGCCTGGGTAATAACACTCCCTGAGGTTCCAGGTGTCAACACCTTCATCACGATGTGTTAGTTTCACTTCTCGGTGCCCTGTAGCATAACCCAACCAGCATTTTGGTCTAATCCTCACACACACAGAGGTTGTTGTATTTCAATATTCCTGTTGCAGGTTTGATACCAGGTTTCAAAGAAGAGAGCAGCTTTTCTTGGATCTGATGGTTGAGCCTATAAGGAAAACACAAGACTGATCCTAAACCAATCATGAAAGATAACATAGCCTGGGAAGCATCTCTCTTGCCCTTGTCTGCTGGGATTTTTTGTCTCTTGTGGATTATTTGGTCACTGGATTTATCACTGGGTGTTCCAATCCATAGATTGAGCTCTTGAAGGAAATTCTGATTTAGTGGAAGTTGTGGGTTCGAGATCCTCTTCTGTAAGCTCTGCAGGAAGGAGGGCACAGGAATGCTGCTTTGGTATGTGTGGCTGCTCCATTTTTATTTGTACCATATTTTACTGGCTTGTTTTCTAAGCTATTTTGATTCTATTAACTTATTAGAGTCTATTAAAGTCAGTGTGACAGTCTTTCTTTAATGTAGGAGTGTCGTCCTTTTTTTTCCCAAATGTCCTTTTTTCACCCCTAAAATATAAAACCAACTAATTGTCCATAGTTCAGATTCTGCCTGTAATTGTGGGATTTGTGTTTGGAATTCACATTGTAGTTGTGGATTTAGTGTTTATTCCCCAAATAACTTTTCTTTTTTTTTGTCTTTGTTGTGGAAGGGGAATATCTGCTGTATCACTTACTAATCCTGCTCTTGGAGTTTTATGCCTAGAGCATAACTGGAGCTGTATTTACCACTGTAGGCATGGTGGTTGATTAATTTAACTATTTTTGGGTATCAAACACAGAGAAATCACAGCAGGACTGTCTGGTGTAGGTACAGGATGAGCATCAGTGGTACCATGACCTGGCTGTCCAAATTTGGGTGTCTGCAGCATCACTGCCATGGGTGTCAGGGAGAGATGGATTAAATATAGCTCAGGTGTGTCCCAACATGTTGCAGCTGCTCCTCCTGTTGCAGTACAGGGCTAATAGGAATGTTTACATAGATCACCTTCCTACACATCCCAGGTTCAACCACCTCTTTAGTAGCAAGTTGCTGCTGGGCAGCCACATGACTGCTTCAAGCTGTTTGGAGAGTAGAAATAAACTACAGAGGGACGCATAAATGGCTGTTAATAAAGTGTCAGCTTTAAAAAAAAAAATTAGAAATGGCTGACTGGTATCTTGGGGAGCAGAAAATAGTGCTGGTTCTTTTTTTTTTTCCCCTGTGTGATTAAAAAATAATCCTGCTTTAGAAGCTGCTCTGTCTGCAGTTCACAGCAAAGTGATGGCATTTGGGTAGCAGGGAGGCAGAATTCCTGCCAGTTAAAATCTTGCTGTCCTAATGTGCCATTCCATGCAGTGCTTGGAAGCTGATATACAGTGTTCTTCTGCCTTGCAGCAAAACAACTAGTGATTAAAAATTCAGCAGATGCTGTGGTTCACTTAACTACTTGTTCTTGCATCATTCAGGTCATATCACACAATTAATGTTGCTAATGTTCGATCTAGCTTTTTTTTTTTCTACTCTAAGAATGGAAATTATCTGAACTACCATGGGATTTACAGAACTGTTTTGGCAGGAATTGGGCTATGCAAAGTAAGTTATTCGGGACTGTTTTTGCCCTTCCCCTAACTTGGAGAATCTTCTTTTGATTTCAGAAATATTATTTGTTCCTGCCAGACAGGGCTGTAATTTCTGCAGCTTTTCTGACTTTAAAAATCAAAGTGTTTTCTTTAGATTGCTTTGAGATAAACGAGACTCCCTAGATGAGAAGGAAGAGGGGGAGAGCATGATAGGTGTAAGTGCTTGCTTTCTTACTTAAACTCAGTGTTTCATTTGGCCGCAGAAGTATTTTTGTAAGAGAATTCTCATTTTGTTGCGGGCAGGGTTTCTGCTGCTTTCAGTACATCCACTTTTAACTTGCACAATTTTGGTTAATAGTATTCAATCCAGGGTGTCACTTACTTGACTTTGAAATTAGCATTAAATTTTACCTTCCCCTCCCTATGTTCCTTTAATTATGTACATTTTGGGTTCTTTTTGTAACACACACAGATTCTAGAAGTCTTTTCTGGCCTGCCTAAAAGTAATATTCATGTAGGAAGAGACTTGTACTTTGTTTTTACTTCTTTTACCAGTTTTCTGCTTGGAAGCTGGTGTTTAGGAAGAAACTTATCCACTTGCTTTGTGATCAGTGCAGTAACTTGGTTTTGGTTGCCCTCCCTGCACCTTCTCAAGACTCTCCTCCTGCTGCTGGGTGGTGCCCCCTAAGCTGGATGGATGTGTTGATATGAGCCTTCATGGCCCGTGCTGTTCCAAGAAAGATAAAATGCAGCCCAGAATTAAAATTGCTGGGTCTTTCGGTGTCTTTGAGAGGAACTTGCTGTGGTGGGGCAGCCCTGGGCTCCAGAGCTGGAGAAATTAAATTGAGAATATGGAACACAGGTGGAGGATTTTGGTCAAGGGCACACACGAGGTTCAGCCCTTGCTGGAGAGCTGCAGGCTGAGGGGAATGTTGTGTCTTTTGAAGGGTGAAGCAAGGGGCAAATCCATCATAGGAACGGAGAAGGTGAATTTGTATCATGCAGTATGTGATACGATGCCTGTGAACCAGGCTTTGGAGAAAAGATGGGCAAACCCAGGAGCCTTTGCTGACACACGTTGTTTGGACTTGCAGTTTGGGTGACTTTTTGTGATCTGTCAATTAGCACATCAAGAGGATGTATTTTCACTCAAGGAAGACATTTTTCTTTGGAAAAACCTGTTTGGACTATTAACTCTAAATGTGCTTTGAGAGAACTCGTCTCAACCAAGTTGTCAGCAATCAGTTTGAAAAATGAAGTCTTAAATATGTAAACCTTCCCCCAGCCTCTTCAGTGTCCTGTTCAGAATGATGGCAGAGGAGGATTCAGGCTGGCTTTTGCATATTCCTGCTTCCATGAATGCATATATCCAACGTGCTGTACTTTCAGAATTGATATTCAGGATAATATGTTTAATCTTCAGTTGCAAAAAAAATAGCTTCACACATAGCTAATTCCATCTGCTGGAGGAATAAGAGCGAGGCTAACTTCATCATTTATTTGGGACCTGCTTTTTGCTGTGCTAATTACTATGTATGAACTTTGGAAATTTGCATAATTTTTTGGCAAACCTAAGCGGCAGCCATTTAATTTAGAATTTTTATTAACTTTAAACATCCCTAGCAACTCCTAAGCTACTTCTGGTTCATTTTGTGGTTTTGGTGTTTTACAGGGTTTGATTTTGAAAGCTTCAGTAGCTTCTTTTGTCTTTTCCTTGCAATGACTTTATATAAGCAACAGCAGCTTGTTACCATTTCAAATAACTTTCAACCTGCAATGTGACACAAAATTCCTTCTGTCATTCAGATAAAAAATGTGTTGAAGTTAAGTTCTTGTAAAAAAAAATCTAAAAAAGTAAAATTAGAAGGTAGGTTTTGGTTGCTCTTCTGCAGTGTGAGAAGAGCACTTGAAATATTTTAAGAGTATATGCATTTCCAAAAGTAACCTTGGGGAAACTGGGGCATGTCAAGTCTGGTCCTAATTCTGGTAAAAGCTGGTCTTATGATGTGAATGTTTAAGCTCCAAAGAGTTTGGATGTAAATTCATCATTGCAGATAGCTACTAAATGTTCTTTCTTACTCAAAGGCTGTATTTTGACACATTATTTCAGCTTCCTAAGTTGTCTAGCCATGCCTTTTCCACTTGGTTTGCTTTTGTTTTTGAGACCTCCACCTTTCACTGATTTTGCTGGTTGGCAGTCAGTGGAGGTGGATAATCTGTACAATACTGAAGCAGTTGGAATTTTATAGCAAAAAATACTGTCTGCTTTATTGGAATGCTGTCATTTGGAGTCAGCTGTTACATGCTGATTTTCTTTTGGAGGCAATAGACTGGATTAATTTTAAAATCTGAATTATTTGTGCCCCTTTTGTGTCTCAGTACCATCAGAAACTTCCTGTGTTGCTCTGTGCAGTTGCACTCCTGAGTCTTTGTCTCTCTTTTCTCATCCCTCTTGCTCTGTTGACCACTTAAAAATGCAGTTTCTTCCTTGGGATGAACGGGGTTATGTTGCCAGACTCTTTAATTCCTCTCTAATTGGCAGAAAGCCAAGCATAAAATCTTCTTCATAAGTTACCCTAGAGGTTTCTTTGTGTGTGCTATTATTTTCTTTGCGTGCTAACATCACTGAAAATACTTTTTCTTTTTTTTTTCCCTCCCCCCAAGTCTAGACCAGGCATAATTATGTTCGTGTGTATGTGTAGGCTCGAGTGTTGCCACGCTGCAACACCCAATTTGAAGTCCTTGGGCTGTTTAAGACCAAAATTTCTTGTAGCATCAAAGGCAGCACTATCCCCTCTGCATCTAGGGAGGTGAAGTAATTTTCTGGTGTATCTGAACTTCAAAGACAGGCTCATGGTTTGTGCCTGTGGTCTGCCTTTCTGAGATGTGTCATACTGCAGGCTATATTTTAAAAAAGAGTTTGGACCCTGGGTTCAAGCAGGACTTGTGCATCAGTGATAGTGGCTAGTGTTGGATTGTGGATTAATTATGTTAGTGTGCTTCCAGAGCACCCCAGTTCTCTTTTCATTTATGAAACCCTTAATTGAGGCCTTTGTTCTGAGCTTCACCTTTATGGCAAAGTCTAAAAAGCCTTCCCATCGTGAAGCCTCTGCTCTTGTGTTGGGCCTCTTAATGTTTTTATGTCTTCAGAGCTTCTGTGCTTCCTCCCACCCTGACTGCTGAGGTTGAGCCAAGCTCCCTGTAAATGCACATGCAGAACTGCCCCTTTTTCTCCTGCTGAAAGGAGCTCTGGCTTTGCCATGATGTCTACTGTGACTTCTCCTATTCATTTCCCTTCCTGACCACCTGCATGAGTGCATCCCCTGATGCTGGGGAGAGGAGAATCTGCTGCTGAGCAATGAGGGCGTGCAAGGCATGGTACCTTGAGACAAGCGTCAAGCACTTGGGAAGGGAATTCTAGAAGAAACCTCACCCTTAAGGAAATCTTGTTGCCTGAAAATGGGTTTATACACCTCAATTTGACCATCAGGGCACCAGAGCTTGCCAGCAGGTGTGGGACAGACTGTTAGTTCCTTGTATTTTTTCACTTTATTTCCTCTCTAAAGAAGGATAACACTCTACCATTTTTTTAAAATGAGGTAACTTTATCTTAATGAGGTGATGTAAAGAGTGCTTGTTTCTGTGGCTGAAATCTCTGTGAATCTGCAGCTCCTTCTGAAACTGGGGCTGTGGGAGGATTACTGATAGCAACGAATCCATCTTCCATGTGTTAAGGAAAAAAAAAAAGTCCCTGTATTTCTCTTGAAGTGCTTATGGATTTTTTTAGATGCAGTAGGACTGCAGATGTAGTCATATTAAAATATAAAATATCTCACTTGGAATTGGTCTCTCAGCAGAAGGAGCTGGAGACGTGACTTTGGTAGAAGTTACTGGCAATTCTCTTTTTAATGCAGCTTTGCAGCCTGTGCTGCCCAGCGCAGTCTGAGTCATGCTTCCTCCATGGAGAGGACATGGGATGCCACCAGCAGTGGACTGAACCGGTTTTCCTAATGATTGCTTTGTTCAGCTTTAGCTACTTCTGGGGTTGTTAAGATGGTGTCAGCTGATGTGTCAGCTGGAGGCCATGGGGTAAATTGTAGGATAAAGAGCAGCAGTTTACATACCTTTGTAGCCAATGTCTCTGCAGCATTCTGCACGCTCTTCTTTTTAAAAGGGTTTTTTTTGCCCTTTTTCCTCGTTTGGATGTATGGAGCAAGGAAAGGGTTGTGTATGGATTTTGTGAGGTTAACACAGCTTCATCCCTGACCTGGCTGAATCCTACAAAGTGAAGGCACCAGTGCATCCTGCAGGGCTGGCCTATTTTCTTTGGGAAAATGTTTTTAAGAAGTTGGGAAGAACTTAGTTTTCACTTTTCCTCAACATTTTCCTGAGAGAAGTTCACTGAATTGGGTGAATTCACTGAGTGACAATTGCTGCATCTCTAGTGGATCTATACAGAGCAAATTTGTTGATGTTGCTTTAACGGTGGTTTTAAGGTTATTTAAATATTTTTATTTTATTTTAAGGATTTGGGGAATACCCCCTAGCTGTCTCCTGTGCTCCTTGGGTCACAGATAGAGAGACTTCACTGGGATGTATGTAAGGCAGAGGCTGCTGAGAGAAGCCTTGTCTTTAATTAGACCAACGGGTATCACTGGGGTGGAGGGGAAGAGATGAGTGAGCTTTTGAGCCTGAATAAATGTCAGATTGCATTTTGTCAGAATTGCAGTTTGGAATCAGGGATTCACTGAGTTTCCATTTGGCTGTGGGCTGTCTGGGGCCTTTTTGCATCTTCCATCTCATACTGCAGTTGTGGGAAAGTTGCATATTCCACTTTACAGACATAAAGCAGAGCTCTTTAGGGGAAGGAAGGGTAAATGACCCAGGTAAAATGAGCCAGGCTGGAGTCAGTAAAACTACCCAGAGTGCCAGCGAGTGATACCTGTGTGCTGAGTTTAATCTATTCACTTCCCAGTGGTCATGCCCAGGAGGATTAGTGAGAGATGCTTTAACCTAAAGCTACTTGGAACAGCAGTGCTTTTTTTTCCCCTCCCCTCTCAAAAGTGGTTTGCTTTTACTAAAATAGCTAAATGCAGGCATGTTAAACTTAATATATATGTGTGTGTGGGCACCTGAGAAAGCATCCCATTAGGTAACCCTGTAACTTTCTCCTGGGGAGATGGTGAGAATATCACCTTTGCTGCCAGTCAGGGCCAAGCCAGGCTTGTTAGCAGCTTGTAAGTGACAGCCCTACTTTGCTTTGTGGGTATTTTAAGTGATGAGGGTAGCAGAGCTCCAGGGAGAGGTGATAACGTCTGTGCTGGTTTTCTTCTGGATAGGGAGGTGGCAGAGGAGGAGGAGATAGGACTAATTGCATACTTTCCAATTCCAGTTACTTCATTACAGAATAATCATTGGAGCAGCCCTGCAATCTGCTGTGATAGCAGATAAGTGGCGTGGCTCGAAGCACTTCAATCTAAACAAAACTTAAGTGCTTTTTCCTTTTTCCCTGGAGTGAAACTGTAATTTCGTTACGTGAATGTTAGCCAGGACAAAGTTGTTTTTGCAGCTGTCATGATGATTCTCTGGGCTTTGTGTTAGAGGTATGTCCCCAGTGTATGTAGCAAAAATATCCTAAAATACTGCATTCCCTTACCTGGAAGCTTCAGTCGAAGGCTCTCTAAATGTTTGCCAGGTGAAGATCAGTTTAGCTTTGACGTTAGATGTCTCAGAGGGTTTAGATATAAACCAGTGAAGGTTTGGATTATATTCCTTTCCATAGCAATACATGTTAATTAGCTTCTCTGTCTGCATTAGGCCCTGAAATAGTCAAGTGAAAGAGGCTGAGCACATCTCTGCTGCTTCAGAATACAAGTCCCCGTGGTGAGGGTGGTCACGCTGAAGCATTGCCTCATTTTGGTTCTCTGGTTAGAAATGGTGTTAAATGCAGCCCGTGTGATGCAAAAGAGAAATATCAGGCAGAGCCTGGGAGAGAAATTTTGCCTCTCTTTGAAATGGGGTAAAAGTGAATTTGTACTCCAAGCTGAACCCTGGGAAATCATAAAATCCCAGAATGTTTAGGTTGGGAGGGACCTTCAAGCCCATCTCGTTCCAACCCCCTCCCATGGGCAGGGACACCTTCCACTATCCCAAGTTGATCCAACCCCATCCAGTCTGGCATTGGACACTCGCAGGGATCCAGGGGCAGCCCCAGCTTCTCTGGGCACCCTGTGCCAGAGCCTCATAAAATATCTGGCACTGCTGTTGATGATGATGATGATGACTTTAAGGTACCTATTTAAGGCCGCAAGATCACCCCAGACAAGTGCCTGGACCTTGCACAGTGCAGTACCGGCCAAACCTTAAACTCTCTTCAGGCTCATTTTTTCTGGACTGCCACAGAACCATTAAATCTGATCTGTTCCTAAAAAGACAGCTGACTGTGCAATCTGAGCCACATAAAATTCTTTGTCTCTGCTTTGGACTTGAATGGAAAAGTAGTTTGTTTTCCCATTAAATTGACCTCAACTGTCGCTGCCCCAAAGGGGGTCTGTTCTTGCAGGCTGTGCTTGGCTCTCCCTGTGTTTTCTGCAAGCCTGCTAACTCACTCCAGGGCAACGGGAGGATGGTTATGCACTAAGGCAGGTATTTGTTAGCGGGTTAAATGTTTTGGGAAAGAAAATGTAATTACTTTGTAAAAGTTAATAGTTTTGTAAGCGCAGGCTTGGTTGTGTTGGTGGTAACTTGGCCGATAGGGTTGATGGTGTCGATCCAACTGCAGCATTGACAGGGTTGATGGTGTAGATCCAACTGCAGCATTGATAGGGTTGATGGTGTAGATCCAACTGCAGCATTAAGCTCTGGGAATAAATAAGGTGAAGCGGTGGTGAATTTCAAAGGAACAAAGAGTGCAAGACTCCCTTAATTGAATCTTAGGTTTTTAGGGTGGCTTTCAGAGGGAAAGGCCCAAACATGCTTTGCAAACCAATGTGTGCATTGTGTACTGTAGTGGATCCATGCTTTGACAGGAACAGTGTGACTTTTTTAATGAGATGAACTGCATGACATTTTTTTAAAAAGAGGTATTTAGTTATTTGTATTGGGGAAAAATACATTTTTGCTGAGAGTCTGTAGCTGATCAGACTCCTGCATTCCCTTCTAGCCACTGATGTTGCCTGGACAGGAAGCTGGCAGGTTGGATTGGATATTGCCTAAATAAAAATGAGGTTCAAGCCTGGAGTGTTACCTGGCAGGGCCGCCTGGCCCCCACCTGCTGGGGACTCACAGTGCTCTTTGCTCACGGTTTATTTAGGAAAAGGTTTCAGGGTTTGAGTCTCACGTGGGAGCACAGGTGCCATGCTGCCTTTTGAAGAGGTTGGATGCCTTGACTTTGTAGGGAAAAGAAGCCAAAAAATGGGCTGTGATATCTTTCATGCTGGCCAAGCTGCTCCAAGGGTAATGCAGGTGGGAAGGGACTCACCTGTGGACAGGAGGTTCAGCTGGGTAGTCAGGAATCCTCAGCAAAGCACAGCTCCTTCCTAAGGGTGAGCAAAATTCCTCCACCTGTAAACACCATCACATACACCCAGCCTTGGCTCCTCTCTGGCTTCTGTTTGCCTTTTAATGGCCATGGAGTGCCTCAGTGCTTCCTTCCTGTCTTCCTGGTGTTTGGCTCAGGGGTTTGGTGGCCCCTCTGATGTTGGAATCAGCACATGGGAGCAGGTGGGTACTTGGGGAATGGCCATGGGATTACACTGGTGTGTTTATGGCCTGGGATGGCTGCACTGGGACTTCTCATGTGCTTCCATATCCAGTGCTTAGTCACCATCCATCTTCACTGCAGAAAATGAATGGAAGGCAAATTGTTATTGGACACTTTTCCAGGGAAAAAGTTTTTAATGAGTACCTGAAGGGCCACAATCCTATGGATTGTGTGTGGTGTCATGTAGCTGTGAGCAGGTTTTCCTTATTGCAGAAGCTGGATTGAATCCTCAGGGCTGGATAGCATCTGATTTTTATATGAGGGAGGGGGAAAAGTTGTCTGACTTTAATCTGAATTTACTAGGTACCTAATAAGAAAGACCTCTGCCCTGAGTGACTTGCTCAGCCTGTGTTGTGTTGCAGGAGCTCCATGGAGATGAAGCCTGCTGGCTTTATTTTGCTCTAAAATCCATTTGGCTCAAAATTACTTCCAGAATCTCATCCTCCCTGGTACTTCAGACTTGTGACTGTGTCACCTGCTGAGTGTTAAGGGTTGTGGCAAAGCCTGGGTGCTTCGGTGGCTGAGAGGTGACACCGGCACATGGAACTTGTCCTTCAGGTGACAGGCAGAGGCACATTTCTGAGCGCTGTCTGCTTCTGCCTGTCTCATCCCTTTATAATCTGCAATTTACATTTAAAAGCAGGGGGGTTTCAGTTGTTTTCTGTGCAGCTGTGGCCCGTGGGAGCAGTTGGCTGTCGTGGTGTTTGGCCCCGGAGCTGCCTTGGTGGCCGATTGCGTAAGCGAGCGAAGGTATTTGCAGCAGTCACTTGGAAACGGGGATAATTCGAGTCTCGATCAAGCTCAGGCTCAAACAGGTTGTGGAATTTATTTATACAACACCACTGGGGTGTGTGACACTGCGGAGCCAAACAAACAGAGGTTCCCAGCCCCAAGGCTTGTGCTGGGTATTAGATAACGAGGCATGGGGTAATTACAGCCAAGGACATGGGTGGAGGTCTTCGAAGTGGGTGAGGGCTGCATCCGTGTGGAGAACTTGAAATGTGCCTCATTAATGGCAGTGTGAAGAAACCGTGGGTGCAGCTGCGGTTATGGGAAGGCTGGAGGTCAGCTCTGCAGAAGGAAGCGTTGTCTGAGTTATTGGAGATGTGTGGATTAATAAGGGAAAGCGGAAGGAGGCAAAATGAAAGCAGCCAGGCGTGCGGGGAGGGGCCGCGTTACGTGGAAGCTGACGTGCAACAGCAGTGGCACTCCAGGGGCTGGGGGAATTTGGGTGTCACAGCAGCCACTGGGAATCCACACCCCAACCCCAGAACATGTGTGCTTGATGGGAACAGAGGAACAGGTAAAGAAAGGGGGTCCACTGTGGCTTCTGGGGGCCTGACGGTCCCTCCTCTCTGCTATCTGTGCTCTTGTGGTGCCAGATTGGCTTCTGCCCAGCCACTGGGCTGTTTTTGGGGTGTACTTGATCAGTCAGCACTGAAGAGCTTGAATTGGTGGTTCTCCATGTCAGCAGTGCATGGGTTGCTGTTCCCATGTGCCCTTTGCTCTGGGCAAACCGGATCTTTTGGGTTTTAGGAGCTGGGTAGTGGTTGTTAATACCTTTACCGTGTCACTAATTTTCTTTTTCTTTCCCTTTTGCTCTTCAGAAATGCCGTTCTCGTGAGTGTGTAAGGAACCTACAGAACTGTAATGTCTAACCCTACATGGAATGACAACTCTTGGAAGGTACCACCCTTTTTTAACTACGTAGCTTTGTTACAGGTTGGGTTAATGATGTGCTGATCTTTGCTTCAAAGCTTGAAATTGGAGAACTGTGTCTTATGTAATGCTGTCCCTTTGAAAGGGCTGACAGTGCTGTGATCCTCCAGCCTCTGATTTCCAGAAAAACTGGGTGCAACCTAGCACTTGGTTTGGGGAGCTGAGGGACCATCCCTGTTTCTCTGTGGATGATGATGTCTTCAGGCAGCTCTGGTGTTGCCTTAGGAACAGATGGTGGTTTCTATTCAGAGCTGAACTGAGCTTTCTTCATACTTGGTGGCCATCCTTGGAAACATATTTCCCTTCTTTTCGTGATGCATGATGGTTTGCCCGTTTCTTCAACTCAGTGACCTTCTGGATTGTCTTTCTTGAGGCTTCTAGGCATATTTATAAAGAATATTGTGATGAAGTGCAGTTACACTTTAACATTTAGATTGAAATGTCTTGGCTGTTCGTGCTGCATTAACCAGCTCTCAGGCGTTGGCTTGTTCTGCTGCCTGATCCCGCAGTGATGCCATAATACTGAATTTTGGACTGCCCTGTGCATTGCCATGGCAACAGACTGATGTCACACGCTCAAGGACATGACTTCAGTGCACGATCATGCAGAGGCACAATCAGATTTTTGGAGGAGAAAGCTGACTAATGCACATCTCAAAAGCAAACAAGGGGAATGCAGGTTACAGCTGACCAGCCAAGGTGCCTCAGTGTGAAAATTCCTCGCTTAGAGGAGGGGCTGATTCTGTCTCTAAGACTGGAACAATTGTCTTGAAGAGCTTCTCTTCACCGTGGAGAAGCAGAGGACTTGCAGGTCTCCTATATCTTTAAAACAGGTGGTGGAAGAGATCAGCATTTCTGGGGTGGGGAAATGCTCTCTGGTTTCAGAGCTCTGAAAGGGCAATGCTTTCTTTTAATTTTAAAGAACCTCTCAGTGGTCTTGTAAGCACCCTGAGAATACTTTGACTTGCTTAATGTTGTTCAAACAGTTTAATTGGTTTTCCAAAGCTTTTATTTTATCCATAACATTGGAAGGTGAAAGGGGAACTCCGCATCTGCATTATGGTCACATTTTCCTATATCCTATTAGCAGATTCCAAGATTGTTTAATGTGATCTCCACCCATTTCATTTGGCTGCAACCTTTGCTCCCATGAAAACAAGGCTGATTGTTCTGAATTGCTGTGTGTATGTGCTTTGGCACGGCATGAAGGTACCTATAATAACACAACCATTGTCTGGAAAAAAAGGCAGTTTGCAGTAATAACTACAAATAAAAGGGTGCAGTCCAGGGGCAAGACAGATAATGGTCATTTTCCCACCCACTGCACAGGGCAGATTCTTAAACATGGTCACCCCTCAGCATGACAGGGCTGTGGGCTTTAGCCTGGGATGTGAATACTGGGAATAAGGGACTGAAATATTTGCATGTTGTTCCAAGTTTCTCTTTCCTGGCCCCGGTTCCATTGCTCATATCTACGGATGGGGAGACTCAATGGCTTTTGCACAATGCAGTGTTTTATTTGCATGCTGTGAGCAGTTTAACAAGTGTGTGTGTGCTAAATGAAGCATTCCCACTTTCAGCGAGCAGCTGATGCACCCTTAAAATAAAATTAAAAAAAAAAAAGATTTTAAAAAAAGTGCCTTTAGGTTGAACAGTAGGGTTTTGAGGGGTGACATTGTGCTGTGTGCCTGAGCGGATGGTGGGTCGTGCCAAGGCTGAATGTTAACTAGAAATGCTGTGAGATGCAGCAAATAACCAACTCACACTCCTTGGTGCTAAAGTAATTTTTGCTCATCTCTGCACTTCGTGGGGTAAAAGCTGTTATAGTGCTAGATTTGGAAGTATTGTAATTGTTTTAAATGCTCAGTGTCACAGGAATTGAGGACTTTTAACAGAAACTGGCATTTCTTGTAGCAGTTTGGTTGCCTCCCAGGACAGGAAACTGTGAAGTGGTAAAAAAGAGTCAGGGAAAGAGTTTAACAACCCTCTGTGTAAATCATGATGCTTGAATTCAGATCCTGGCCTTGAGCTGAAAGGACTGGAAGCTCTGCAGGACCCAGTGATTCAAGCTGCTCTGCAGAGAACAAGAAGATAATGGTGATGGACTATCAGGAAGGCAGCCTTGCTGAAAAGAGAGGCTTTGTGATACAGTCGAGGGGAAGGAAGTCTGGAGAACTCAGAAAAGGAACAGATGTTTTTGGTGGTGGGGAAAAACTTAACTATCCCTGTAGTTTGCTCTTGCAGCAGAGCCAGCAGGAGGAACTTGATACCAAACAAAAGTAGGCACACCCAGGATTTAGCAGAGGGATCCTGGAAAGCTGAAAATCGGTGCCTTGGTGCTTTTCTGTTTGACAAATACCTTACACAGTGGCATCTGGCAGATATAATAATATATGTGTGTGCAAAGGTGTGTGTAAAACAGCTTGAAGGTGTTAGATGTTTCTCTTTAGCAGCAATAAAAGAAATATTGATGTATGAAGTGATACCCAAAGTGGGGAGCCAAGAGAGATGCTGTTCTCTGAGAAGGAATTAATGACAGAAGATGCATTAAAAAAGAGGGTGAGGTTTTTTTCTAGGGTGTGTTTATAGATGGTGATGACTTGAAGTGTGATAAAACAGATTGCTGATCCTGTGTATCAAAGTACCAATGGCAATGATTTTTCAAGCTGTTGAAACTTGCATCCACCAAAAAATATATATCTATTTCATTCTTCCTAATAGGTTAATCCACTGTAATTGGCTGTGAAATCAACCTGGGGGAATTTTCCCAGCTGTAAGTGATGCACAGCCTCTTTGCTGTCTACTTGGCAACCGTACCTTCAGATAATTAAAAGCTGTTTTTTAAATCCACTTTTCTTTCAGCTCTTGTTTTTCTGCATCTTGTTACTTCTCTGAGAGCTGTCAGTCACTCTTCTGGCTGAGGTGTAAAAACTAAGATAATGTGCTTTTAAGAAAGAAAAACTGCAGATTTTTAATTTTTTTTTAAGAAAGCATAAAAAATACAAAACTAGGTGAATATGAGGAGCTCTTTAGCATGCACGTCACTGCTGCATTTCTAAAAGTAATGAAATTTTCCCAGTCCAGCATGGAAGACTTTGACTTTCAGAGCTCTGGTGCCACTTGCCCTGCTAAAATCAATAACCAAGCCTCCATGGTTCACTTGGGAAGCAGTTCCAGTTACCCAGAAATTACAGGAGTTGTTCAGCACAGGGATCCTCTGGTTTCAGCACATACTTTCATTGCTCTGTAGTGTTTTGAGAGGCCGAAGGGTGGGATGCAGCTCCAGTGAATTTCCAGATTCCTAACAGTGTGAGGGACTGTTTTTAATAGTGATGATAAAAACAGCTATTCCCAGTTGGAGGTTTAGTCAGTGGTATAATTATCAGAGCTATGAAATAGTGCAGGGATGGCTTGGGATGGAAAAAACTAAGGCTTGAAACTTATTTTCTTGAGGGAGCCGTTTGAAATTATTTCCTGCAAGCTCGTAGAGAATTGGTGAGAGATGTCAAAGGGTGAGGGCTCAAGATTGGTGATTGCTTTGGTAATTCAGTGTTTGGGCTGGCAAGCTGCAGCTGGCTTTTGGGAGAGAATTGCTTGTTGAAAGCCAGGGGGGTGAGTGGGAGCTCTGGAGTGGGACATTTGGTTTGTAAAGTGCTGAGGATTTCCACAGCAGGGTCCCAGTCCCCAGCTCCAAAGCTGGCTCATTTAAACTATCCCTTCTAAACCACAGCTGTGGGCTCCTTATTTTCTGCTTCGCTTCTTAGTGATTCGGTGGGGTTTATTCATATTTTCTCCATTTTGTCCAAGAGGGGAAACTCTGAGAAGAAAACACTGTTTGTGCTGGAGGGAGCAGTGGGAATATTGGGTTAGAGAGCAATGTAGGTATTTTTTCCTTTTTCTGTCTTGATTATAAAGCTATTTTTTTGACCTGTTAGAGCAGAGACCACAAAGATGCTCTGAGGACTGGAGCACCTCTGCTCTGGAGCCAGGCTGGGAGGGCTGGGAGTGTTCACCTGGAGAAGGGAAGGCTCTGGAGAGATCTTGGAGCCCCTTCCAGTGCTTAAGGGGACTTGGGAAAAAGAGGGCATGTGACTTTTTATGTGAGCAGGTAGGAATGGGACAAAGGGGAACAGTTTTAAAATAAAAGAGGAGAGATTTAGATTAGATATTGGGAAGAAATTCTTCTCTGGGAGGGTGGGGAGGCCCTGGCACAGGCTGCCCAGAGAAGCTGTGGCTGCCCCTGGATCTCTGGAAGTGTCCAAGGCCAGGTTGGACAGGGCTTGGAGCACCCTGGGATAGTGGGAGGTGTCCCTACCCATGGCAAGGCATTAGAACAAGGTGATCATGAAGAACCCAAACCATTCTAGGATTTTATGTATTCTGTGTTTTTTCATAAAAAAAAAAAAAAAAAAATTAGTCTTGTAAAACAAACCCAATTTTGATGTTTTCAGTGGACTTTAGGAAAGTTCATACTTCCAAAGTGGTTATTAACATGGAAAGGATTGCACCACAATTATTTCTGATGTCCTCTTATAGGTCTGTGCCACTGAATTTTGAAGAGGAAAAGGGAAAGGCAGAAGCAGAAAGCAGAAGTTGTCACAGTTCATAAGTGTGCAGAAGTTGTCCTTTACTGAAATTTCAATGCTATTTTGGGGCTTTTCTTTTTTCCTTAAGAATGAATTACAGTGGAATTCGTGCTATGCTTAGGATTTCTGAAACTTTAATTGTGTCAGTTGCTAGGTGTATTGACTACAAAGCTCTGAAAATATCAAACTATTTTTACTTCAATAATTCTTGAGTTATTAGTGGGGGAAAAAAATCTTTAAAAATAGAGCTAATAAAAGATTAAAGATCTGTGGAATTGGTAGGTTTCCAGATTAGCTTAGATTTTAAACAGTCCTTTGAAATAATCATGCAGTAAGATCCTGTGTTTAATGTTGGTCTTTATGGCAGTTTACCAGTCAAAACTCCTGAGTTTATGTGAAGCTGAGTTGGTTCAGCAGATGTTTTGTGTACAACATTCTCTTGAGAATTTCTATAAACCCCGGTGATGCTTTGTCTGGGAAGGATTTGTAGTGTGTCCTCCTGGCTGCCTTCCGTCTCCATCTTGAGCCCTTTGGCCATGACATGTCACATGTCTGTGCTTTGGCTGGTCAAAGTCCTTTCTGGTCCCTTTAAACAGGTTCTGTGCTTTTTTACGAGCTGCAAATCAGTTTAGGGTGGGAAATACCCTGCTGCTGCTTTGGGATCCTTCACCTGTTTGTGTGAGCCAGCTCTGCTCACCCTCGCCCTGTTCCCTCCCTGTTCTGCTGCTGCTGCTCTGGCTGTGTTGGGTGAGCTCTGCCGGAGCCTGGTTTTGGCTCATGGATGTCCAGGGCTCCACTTTGGTCGTGGTGGTGTGCTGTTCCTGTGTCACTGGTGAGGGTTCCAGCTTTGTGTTGCTGGCTGTCACACCCTGGTGTCCTGTTTCTTCCCCTTTCCTTGCATGACTTCACCGTCGCAATACGACACGAAATGACGACACGGACACTGCTGCTCTCCAGGTGAACAAAAAAGAGGGACCTTTATTTTCTGACTCCAACATTTAGAGTTTTCCAAAAGTGACAGTGGATTGGAGGGTGACAGTGCCACCTCTCCAATGACACTGGACAGACCAAGAGTCCATCAATTCTCTCCTCCTCCATGAAAGAATGCAAAACATAAGTTGTTTACAGAACTGTGTGTGAGAAAGTTTGTTACACGAATGCAAACATCAGAAGGCTTAGCAAAGTCTTAAAAAATCAGGGTGACACTTCACGATGCAGGCCTGGAGGTGTAGGAGGGGTGCTCATTCCTGGCAGCCCCGAGGATGTCAGAGGGTCCCTCCCAAAGAGGCCTGGTGGCAGTAGAGCTCTGGAGGCCTCTGATTTTAGAGAGTGGCTGCTCCCTGTCCAGGAAACTGGGGCTGAGAGTCACCTCTCCAGAAGGCATGTCCTCATTCATTGAGGAGCTGTGTCACCAAGGCCAGGAGTTGTATGAGAACATAAGAAGGTTGTGTGGTCTTCACGGGAATGAGAAACCTCATCAAGTTCACCCAGGTGCAAGGTGCTGCTCCTGGGTCAGGGCAGTCCCAGATGTGAGTACAGACTGGGAGAAGAAGCCATTGAGGACAGCCCTGCAGAGGAGGGCTTGGGAGTTGTGGTGGATGCAGAGAGGGCTGGGAGCCAGCTGTGTGTGCTCACAGCCCAGAGGGACAGCTGAGTCCAGGGCTGCTTCAAGGCAGGAGTGGGCAGCAGGTCAAGGGATGTGATTCTCCCCCCACAGGGTGCCCAGAGCTGTGCCTGCCCCATCCTTGGAAATGTCCAAGGCCAGGTTGGATGGGGTTGGAGCAGCCTGGGATAGAGGAAGGTGTCCCTGCCCTTGACCAGGGGTTGAAACTGGATGGATTTGAGGTCCCTTCCACCCTGAACCTCTCAAGGGTTCTGTGAAATAGGATGTTTTCAGAGAACCCAGATTCAGAAGTCTGAATTCCCCCCTGCATCAGGGATCCCAGTGGGGTCTGCACCACCTCTCACAAGAAGTCAGATGTGAATAAAAGAGGAAGACTGGGAAGTGGCCACTCACCATACAAGGAGGGATATTCCTGTCCCTCCTGAGACCTGACATTAATAATTAGCTGTGAGTGATTGGAGTGGGTGACTCCCTGCTGCAGGGACAGACACATCCACCTGACAGGTTGGCCACAGGAGGTTGTTGCCTGCCAGGGACTGGAGTTGGAGATGTCACAGAAGCACTGCCAAGAGAGCATAAAGGTCAAAATAAAGTTCATGAGATTACTGATTACTGTTGTGGACAAAACAAACAAAAAAAAATTATTGATGGCTAGAATAGTAAAATAATAGTAGGAAACAAGCATAAACCCAATCTTCTCTCTCCAGTTACACTGTGGGGCATGACCTGCTCTGCCATGGAGTGCCCCTTATCCTTCCCTGGCCTTGGTGGGGTTTTTCCTCATGGTCTCTCTGTCAGGTGTTTTTCACCCTTTCTGAAACGTTTCCTCAGTGGTACCAGTGGGTTCAGTGATGGGCTCAGCCACGTCGTGTGGTGGAACATGAGGAGCAGGCTGGAAGGGGCCTGGGGTACCCCTGACCTCCTGCAGTAGAAGCTCTGTTAGAACCTGATACTAATTAGTGATTTATTTATTTTTTTTCCCTTAGATTGTAACCTGTTCTTTAGGAGCTTCATGCTTTGTTTTTAAGACACAGCTGGAAAGCTCAGTGAATCCCAAACTTATTCAGAGGGTGTGGGTGGCAGTGTGTCCTGTTTGTGGGTGGGTGGGTTGTTTTTAGATGTTCCTAAGGAATCTGTTCTGGTAGAAGTTTGAAGATGTAATGATGCACTTGGTTCCAAAATGGGCCGTGAAAAATAGTTTGAACTTCTTTCTGCATGAAATCTGTCCTGAAGTTGGGTATACTTGGATAGCTCTTTCCCTAAGTGCAGAGCAGACTTTTTTTGTAAACTGCTGACCTATACATTTGAGAGTTCTGAGTTCAGCATTTTCCCATTGTCCTTGCAAGGTGGAGGATAGTTCTGTGTGAAAGTGTGACGTTGGGGCACCAGCAGTGGCCTACTTTAGACAAAAGTTTGGAAAGATTTAAGGTTTTGTGACAATTCATGAGACATTGATACTAAAAATAGTGGGAAATGCCTTTATGTGGGAATAGAGTGGATTCAGGAATATGATAGGAGAAATTTGGGCATTTTGAATGACAGAAATCATGGAATGTTAAGGGATTGGAAGGGACCTTAAAGATCATCTCATCCCAACCTCCTGCCATGTGCAGGAACTTCTCCCACTAGACCAGGTTGCTTAAGGCCTTCTCCAACCTATCCAAATATTTGCAAGTAATGGCACAGTAACTTCTAAAGGTCTTTTTTGGTACTACTGTATTTAATCTAGTGTTTGTGCTGCTGAGTAAGGTTTGCTGAATTTGGATTTGGAGACCCTTAGGAAAAACCTGGACACTTTAGAGATGCCTAATGGATTTTGGAACCTCTCAGCCCTGCAGTGGACTGGCAGAATGAATCCATGGGGAGGAAACTGCATCGTTCTGCTTTGAGTCTTTTGTGTGTCTGTGTGGGTTTGGTTTGCTTGGGGTTTTCTGGGGGAGTCTTTTGTGCCTCTGTCTCTGCTGAAAAAGTATCCACAGTGGTATAGGACAGAGAAATGCACAAAATAACCTTTTTGTGAAAGGGTAAGATTCCACCTAAGTAAATAAAAATGGATTACCCCTTGTTCTGCTACACTGTGTAGGGCTGAACCTGTGGTCAGGGAATATGGGGTGGTCTCAGAAAGGACAATTGGCAACCCAAGGGCTGCTTCAAACCAAGTGAGAGCCATAGAAACCTGTTAAAGCCATGTTTTGTTCAGTGAATTGAGTTTTAAACCTGATGAAATGAGCGCTTAACATTGAGTCACCTGCTGTGGGGTTTTCCTTGTTAGCAGAGTTCTAAACAAGGAACTGTGTTTATTTATTTGCTGGATATTTAGAAGTCAGCTTTAGATTTTTTTCTGCTATTTTAGAAGCCATTTCATATCCCATGGAGAGATGTGCAAGAGCAATTATTCCTGTGCATTTTGTGCCATGGTGCAGGGAGCCTTCTTCCCTCTGTAGTGTCCTGTGTGAGATTTTTGCTGTCCTGGTGACATTTTACTTTGTTACTGTTTGCCAATCAAAAGTCCAGTCCTATGCTGGAGTACACAGAGGCAGAGATACACAAAGATACACTTGTAATCAGTTTTGCAACTGAGTTTATTTCTGTTGTGTTACAAGATCTGCCCTGAAACAGGAGAAGGAAACTTTAGGAATTAAAATAGGTCACTAACAAATTGTTCCTGGTGAACTGGTGAGGAATTTCTGTCAGGCAGGGCATGTGATGGTCACTTTATGAGCTGTCACAACAAAAACAAATCCACCCTCTGCATGCCAAAGTGAGTCAAGTGCAGTCATCCTCTCCAGCCAGGATCCCTGCTACCACAGGCAAACCAGGGTGATGAAATGATTGTTGGCAATCCTAATCTGCCATGTCGGGGTTGTAATAATAATAATAATAATAATGATGATGATGATGATGATCTTTTTTAGCAAGCTTATGTTGTATTCTTGAAAAAGATGGGATTTTTCTTGCTGGCTTTGACTGGCTTTCTGTAAAGTGGGGCAGGTTGGCTCTGTCCTGGTGTTCAGGCTGATCTTTCATAGAGGCAGTCTGGGTTTCTGCCTCTGCTGTTTGTCCTGAAACTCCCTTTTCATGTCAGTTCTTGCAGTCCTTTCTCCCCATCTTTACATGTGCAGGAGCAATCCAGCGAGACCTCAGCCTCACAAAACCAGGGCACCACGTCTCCAGAGCTCTGGGAGTGCTGCTCTACTATATTTGGAACCAGCTCTGTTGCTTCTATAATAGGAAGGCTTCTGGAAGCTTTCTCCTTCCTCTCGCCCCAAGAAAGTGGCCTTTCAGCTGAGCTTTCACGAATTCACAATCTGCATGGTAAAACAGATGGAGTTTTAGAGGCTAAATAATTCAGATGTGGCTCGTGGGTCATGTGGCCACGAGTGTGGGGTGTTCAGGGAGGATTTTTGAGGGTGCAGCAGCCACGGCCACGCTCACAGGGGCTCTGCCACCCCCGGTTTGTCATTCAGGGCACGCGACGGTGCCAAGGGGTGCCAAGGCAGCTTTCTAGAAAGCAGAATGATGTGTGAGCCCCGTGTGTTTGTCACCAGAGCTGCAGCAGCACTGCCCAGTGAGGGATTTACTGGTTTTGTTTTCCTCTTGGATCAAGCAGAACAAATCTAATGAGCCAGTTCTTAACTTCTTCCCAGCTGAGCAGCGAGTGATGTCCTTACCCAAATTGTGCAAGGCAGCTGAAACCTTTCAGGAATAGTTGAACAAGGGAAACACTTGTAATATTATTTTTCCCAATACTCATGCAGGGCTAAGAGGGTGCAGCAGAGCTTGTCTTTATTTTCTCTTTCCCTTCTGAGATTTTCTTTTTGAGGGGACAATTTAGTCCTTCCAACTCTTACCCCACCTAGACAGAAAGCATGTGAGCCACAAACGTGGAGCCTTTCATTCTTTCTTGACGTGATCTTGGAAGGAAAACAGGTTCTCCCTGTAGTGCTTCATTGGAATAAGCATTTCACACGCTTATCAGTACAGCAAGTGGAGCTGTTTGACAGCAGTGAGGAGTCAAATGTTGCCTCGGAGCCCTACATGCTCATTTCCCTGCTTCTGAAACACTCTGCACTTTGCCCACTGTGCATTCAGAAGTGTTCCTTTCCACTGAAAGGACCTAAACCCCACTTTGTAGCAGACACATTTTCCAGCATGATTCCAGGTGTGGATTGGAGATGGCTGAGTGCAGTCTGAGTTTCTGAGAACCTTGTCTTGCTGGGCTTTGTGAGTTCCTGCCAGGTCAGGGGGTGAGTGGGCTCAGGGAGCTGACCTCTTTGGGTTCATTCTGTCCTGGTCCAGGTCCTTGGGAGGGTTCAGGTGAGAAATCAGACAGGGAGGCAGTGCTGAGAAAAGGGGAAGGTGTGAAAGACTGAACAGGCCCAGCTCTTGGAGTCTTTCCTCATAAGGGAGGTGCTCCAGACCCCTCATTGTCTTTGTGGCTTCTGCTGATTCTGCTTTCATGGGAATCCTCAGTTTTCATTTGAATTGCTGCTCTGTGTGTGTGATCCGAGGATGGGAGCTTGGAGGAGCCTTGGGAAGGAAGGACTGGAGTGAATTTGGTGGGGAAATGAGCACAGGGCAGTGGTAACCAGGTCCTGCTGCTTTGCCAGCTCCGGTTCCTGGTGCTTGGCAGAAGTGCCAGCAGCTGGTTTTGGTGTGGGAGGAGACACAGGAAACTCCCCCACGTTAATTCCAGCTGGAGCCCTGTGGCAGTTCCGTTGCCTTTAGATCAGATAATCCCAGATCTGATGGACCATCAAACAGAGAGGAAGCTGAGCACACAAGGTTTCACAAGGCAAATGATGTCTGTGATGGCTCCTTTGGGGTTAAAAGGCAGTTCTTTGGGTGTTTTAGATGTGTAGATATTACCTGAAGAATGAAGAAAAAGAAATGCTTGTTCCTGTAGGTGTCTGCTCAGACCTGGTGTGTCAATCACCTGATTTCAGACCTAGCCTGGGAGCTGCTGTGGATCCTTCCCAGGGGGAGTGTTGGGATGGGGAAAGACTTTGTGCCAAAGCCTCTTGCTTAGGGGAATCTGGTGCTGTTTATAGGTGTCCTGAAGGGTGTTTGAGGAGGGAGGGATGACTTGGCTGGGGGATGGCAGAATTGCATGTCTGGCGAATTATTCTTTTGGAGACAAGGATCATATAATAACAACCTAAGACTGAGCTCCATGGTGGGAGAATGGACATGGAACCTGGTTCTTGCAAGAAAACAAACACCCTTATCTTATTACAAAGCCTCAGCACTGACTTTTTCCACCCTAATGACTGTTTTTGTTACTAACTCCTCTGAGTTCTGCTCTGAAACACTTGCTGCTGCTTCCTTCTGCATCCTGAGTGTGCTGATGTTCTTTGCCCAGCTGATCCAGAGTGACATCCCTATGGAACATCCCAAAGCTTGCCCTGCACGGAGGTGGGGTGGTCAAATGTGTTTTTACACGTGTTTTTACCAACAGGGTGATTGCTGTTCAGATCCAGTCCCGAGGCCACGGCCTCCTTTCAAGAAAGTAAATTTTTCTGAGAGGATGTGCCCACCCTTTGAACTGGCTTGTTGATCAGTTACTGTTGCTACAGCTAAAACACACTTGCACTAATCAAAATATCAAAAGCTGTGGTGAATTGCTACACAGATGGGGAGACCTTGACTGCAGCCTGGTTGAGTTGATACATTTGTTTTTCTAGGCTGCAGCAGTGCTCAAACCTGGTGATAAGAGAGGGAATTTTGTGGCCCGTTCCCTGAGCTCCGTCCGCGGCTGAGAGGATGTGTTGCTTTCTGCTGCCAAAACCAGAGTCCTTCCCACATCTTGTGCAGAAAGGCATATGTTTGGGGGTGGTTTCAGAGAGGGAGAAGAACACGATTAGGGTTTTAACTTCCTCTTCTGTTTTGTTTCTCTGTGCATCTGTATTTCAGTTTTTTGGGCTGTACCTGACTCTGTGCAAAACTTAAATCGGCTGCAGCTCCTTCTGCTAAGGATCAGCCTTGGTACATAAACAGTGCTAGTTAAAAGGCAGTAAGTATATCTGCTAGCTTAAATGCTGGTTGTTGTTTTTTTTTTTCCTTCTCTTTTCCTTTTTTTAATTCACAAGCACAGCTTTTTACTCCTCACACAGTAGGAATTTGTCAGGAGCTTGCTGGCATTAATAGTCTATTTCAGCTCTTTTCTATAGCCCAGCAGCTACAGAGGGGGGAAAAAGCATGCTTTGTATGGAGCTGTGGTTGGGTCTGTGCTGCAGTGCCCATCTGAACTTGGCTGTGTCTATTTTGTCAGCTTTTGCTTCCCTCTAGTAGTTGCTGGTCCCTTCCTAAACTCACGAAATCCCACCATCCAATGCCCGTGCTCAGATCGGGGTTCTGGCTGCTCCTGACCCGAACCACTTCTCTTGATGGTTTTGCTTCTCGAGCTCTTTACTGCAAACAAGATATCTTTGAGTTTCAATTCTTTTTTTATTTTCTCAATTGATCTCCAGAGGAGTTGGGACTAGGACAAAACATGTGGTATTCTTAACCAGGGATCCATGGAGAGGGTGTAAGCTGTTGGAAAAGTGAGTGGCATTCTTGAAATGGTGTGGTTGCGTTTATTTGGGTGTGGATATAATCATGCTTCTGTGATACAGCTCCTGCTGAGTTTGAAATGCTAGTGTTAGTAAAGCCAAAAGGAGAGCCAGACAAAAGCTTGGAGAAAAGTCAGAATTTCAGTGCCTTTTAGTGATGGTTCATGGGAAAGTAAGGATTTTGTGTTTGATTTTCCTAAAGCACCGGGCATATGCTTTTTCTTCTCTGTGAGTTACTGTTTGTGAATGTATATCTTTACAGCATGAGAACATCAGAAACACCTGGTTTTGTGCCTAGGTTTCACTCATAGAGGTAGGTCCTTGTTAGAGACTCTGGGTAGTCTGCTGAAAATGATGTTTAACTACAAAGCTTCAATTTCTGCTGTTGCTGATCGTGGCAGCCTCATTCCTGGTCTTCCTGAATCCCTGGAGCAGAGGACATGCTCTCCTCCTCCTGCTCTGCCACTGCCCTGCCTCCATCTCCTCCACCCCACACGTTTCTTAGCCTTGTGTAGAGCTCAGCAGAGATTTCTTCATGAAGACTGGAATGTGTTTATATAATATTTTATATATTATTTTAGGCTCCTGCTACTCAAATGTAGGCAAACGCTTAACCTCTTATTCGCCATCATTAAACGAACCGTGGAATTGCTGTAGCAGACATCAAGTCAGGTGGATCTAAACCAGCTTCTGGTTTTCCTGCCTGGAAGGTTCATCCTTCATCATTTTCCTGGCAAGTGTGGCTACCAAGAGCAGGTTTTCCAGGCCAGGAGTGTTTAGTGGGAGCACTGTTTGTGATCCACACCGGTGAGGCAGTGCTGGGCTGGGCGTAGTGGGGGCTCTTCTGAGTGGGAGGGATCAGGAAGGGGGTGATGTGAGAGGCTCAATCCCTGCAAAAGCAGGGCTAGGACAGCAGTAGGAACGCCGGGCAGAGCTGCTGAAAAGGGGAGAACAACCTGCTGCACTAAATCACAGCTCCCCTGGGGACACAGCTCCATAGTTAGCATCCTCAAATGGCATTCCTTTATTACGGCATCATTGTGCACAGTCCTCTAGAGAGGAAGCAAACGGTCTCTAAAACAATCTGCTGGCAGCTCAGGCTGGAGTATTTGAGGTTTTCCAGGGCTCTTTTGCTGTGTCACTCTTCCCTTTAATGTTCCAGCTTGAAGGTTGTTGTTCTTTCTCCATCAAAGTGTGTTAAAGCGCCGGTAAGAGTGTCTGCTCCAAGGACAAGGTGGAGAAGGCAGCAGCCTAGGGAGAACAAGAGATACTGCAGAACAGCTTTGTTCTGGTGTAATCTGTCTTATCTGCATGTGATGCAAAGACAGGGCAGTTTTCACAAGCCTTGGAGGCTGCGTGGTGACATGTTTTCTGTCCTTTTATAAAATCCACCACGTTATTTTGATTAGAGCGCTAACGTAACTCCTGGCAGCCTCAAATCTCACTGCTAGCAGCTACTTCCCTCCAAAGCCTGATGTGGTGCTAACAAGCAGAGAGATCTTGTGCGTCCTGTTTACACGGAGCTGGGAAGACAGCGTGTTCCGTGGGAGGTGCCAAGGTAGAGCTGCAGTTGGATATAAGGTGAAAAAACTCCGTGTGCGCAGACAGGCTGTGGTGGGGCGTGTCCATTTGTGTTTGGTGGTGTTCAGGAACTCCAGCTGCAACACTGGCATGATGATGTTAAGTTCTTTTATATCTGAATATGTATCTTTTATATCTATGCATGCGTGGCATGTTTGTGTTTGTGTATATTTATATTTATATCTATTCTCTCTCATGGGAAAGTCCACGTCCTGATCATCTGCTCTTGTCATCTCCTCACGTAGCTCTCTGTCGTTCAGTTTTTAGGTGGCAGAGACACGGTGAAGCTGAGCGTGGGCCAGGCAGAGCTGATGGGGGAGCCTGGGGTGTAGCCCAGGATGGACTGGCTGTGACGACGACGTGCCTTAGCCGGAGAGGTCGTTACCATGAAGAGTTCCTGCAGAGCTGGCCTCCACAGGGAACCGCTGAATTCCACATCCTCCACCTTCCATCAAGTCAAACGGTACGAACACACTGCCCGCTCTGCCTGCAGCTGAGGGGTCAGCACTGACTTTAGCCTTCGCCTTCTCCTCTCCCATTGTCTTGCGCTGTCACTCAAATGTTTGCTCAAAATCCTGACTTTTGGGTGGTGCTTAAGGGAAACGTCGCAATGGCTTAAGGGCAGAAATGTTCTTTGACGTTTTTGTTTGATAATGACAACTACAGATCCGCTGCAGCTGTTAGGGTACTTGCAGAAATCCTTGGGTTTTCTAACAACAGCTGTAAATTAGTTTGGGAAACATGGCTTTGAAGTAAAACTTAATTGGTGAAAGGCTCATCAGAGTAGGCTTTAAAACACGCAGGCAGCTTAAAGCAAGTGGAAATGCTGGCAGTCATTGTTGTGGTTTGTCTTTACTATGGACTAAGTAATTAGATTAGTTTAAGCTCAGATTTTGCATTGCTCACTCTCCTGTGTCTCTTATTAAGGAGAAATGCACGATTGATTTCAAACACTTGTGCTTATGTGGCAATTAAGTGAATGCCTCTCACTGTGTCTCCTTATAGGAACACCATGCGGAACAACTTGTCCTCATGCAAATGCAAGGACATGCCAGTTTGTTGGAGTTCAAACTACTTCAAAATATATGTGTATTTTTTTTTTAATTCTTTTTCTGAAACCAAGGCTCTTAAACTTCCTCAGTCTGGAGGAAGAGCGCCAGCTTTTTGGTTTCCAAAGGCTGTGTGGGTTTAAAGCAAACTTTTAACCTTTGTTCTTTGTGGTTGTGTAGACAGCATATACTTGCTATGTTAGTCTCATGGTAATTTAGTGCTGGAAAAGACTTCCTGGGTCACCCAGCTCCTTGCTTTCCCAAGCAGGATCTCATAATCCCTTTTGTGAACTTAGTCCAGCCTAAAAACATTTACATCTCTTCTTGCATCTTTTCTTCTCTCCTCCTGTAGATCAAGCCATTACTGAAGACGACAGATCTTGCTGTGCAATTAGGAACCTTCTTTTCACTCCCAGGCTGAACATTCATGACAGTTTATAGACTCATTTGAGTTTCTGTTCCTCTATTTGCCTTCTGCCTAAGGACTGCTGCTTATTTTCAGTGGTTTACCTCTTGTTCTGCATTCTGTGGGAGGGGGTTGTAACCCTCACCTGCGGTTTTGCTAAGTGACCCAAGTGTTCTCTAGTAGCTTCCTGAGTAGCAATTGCTGCTGTTCTCAGTCTGTGATGTCCCTCACAGAATATTCTCAGTCCTGGCTAAAAGTGTGCGCTGTGCTCTGGAGCTGCTCTGGCTGGAGGGCTTCTTCAGCACCTCCACTTCTTATTTCATGGATGTCTCTGTGGTGGCCAGTTCATCTCAGTTACTTCCAAAATTTGTTGGTGTTCCTCTTGCTGATGCATCACTGCCTGCATTTCAAACCCCTCCTCAGTTTCTGTTACTTGGAACTTTGTCCCTCTGCTGTTTTGGAACTGCCTCTGTTTCTGTGGGTGCAGAATTAGTGCTGAGGTCATTCCTAACAAAGTCAGATGTTCCCAGGGCTGATTCTTGAGGCATGTCTTTGGTTTCCAGGCTGGTATTTTCTTATTCAGCATCACCTGGGGCTGTCTGCTGCTAAGCCAGCTCCTTTGTCTGTTTTCCCATTCCTCTGCCAATCTGTCTTAACCAGTAAATCTCTTTGTGCTCTCTGAAGTCCATGTGAGGAAGATATAGTAGATTGGTCTAAAAAGATGGCTTTTTTTTTGAGAACCTTGAGGTTAGTCTGGCATATTGAACTATTCCCTCTTCCCCCTTTTTCTCTGTGTCACATTAATCCTCTTTGCTTGCAAAGCACCTTTATATTGGAGTGAGAATACGAGCCCTGGAGAGGCTGTGATCATTCTCCTTCTCTTTCTCCCCTGCAGTGCCCCCTCCAATGTGCCACATGTTTATTATCTCCTATTGTTGCCTTTCAAGAGGTTTATAAATCCTGTTTCTTGGCCTGCGGTGCATGAGCCTATCTGGTTTGGATTCTAAACCTGGGATGAGCCAATCCTCACAATTTTTATGAAGCTCTCTAATCCTCCTCCTGCCAATGCTCTTGTTCAGATTAACGCCTGGGCTTTTGCCCTCATCATCACCCTTACCTCCCCTCTTTAAAAATGCTGCAAAGTCAAATTTGGTATTTTGTGTTGTACTCTTGATCTCTGCCCTGCCCTTGCTTGCAACCCTGGTTCGTCTTTTCTCTCACAAACTGAAAAAAAACCTTTCACTATTTCTTTGTTGTTAAATATCTCTGCAGTGACTTAACACTGCTCCAGTTCTGATGTTTATTCCTGGACTTTTTGGTCTCTAAGGTAGACGTTTCCAAGTAATGTGACCTGAAACTTGTGTCTGCTCCTGGTATCTTTCACAAAAAAGGATCACATCCAGTTGGAGTTGCTTTGAATCTTTTGTTAGGGATGTGTTCTTAATAATGAAAACACCTTCTGACTCCTGGAGAATGCAGTGTGCAGTAAAATCCTCCCCAGCACAGCTGAATTCATGAACCAGGGCAGCCTGGTAACTTGCCTTCAGCTCTACTTTTGCTTGCTTTTATTTTGAATGCTGAGAATGTTACTGATGGTGTGGTCCAAGGTTAATTTCTGCAACCTTTGATGTGTTCTCATTACATATGCACAACAATGAAGGCTATAAATAGCATCACTGTGTGATGGTTGGTTAACACGAGAAATTTGTTGCACTGTGATATGAAGAAAGGTCCTCTTGCACTTTATGAATCAGGAAACAAATTAATAAATGTAAAACACTTCCAGAAGGACACTTGTCACTTACCTGTGCTGCTCTGGGCAGCTTTCAGCAGAAGCCCTATAAAAGCACCAGTTTTTGTCTTGCTGTCCCTCTGTGGTTTCCCCTCATCCTGTCCCACCACAGCCACCTGTGCCATCCCATCATCTCTGAGCTGCACATTTCTGGAGCAGCTGATAACCTTGAATTCCAAATCTTCCAGTTTATTTTGTTCCCTTCTGCTTTGTCATCTCTGTGTCGTGTCTGGTGTGGTTGGCAAGCAGGGCTTTGAGCTTTCTGAGGCTCAGCACAGAGTTGCTGCTGCATCTCTCCCTTCATGAGAAATGCTTCTATACAAAAGCCTGGCAAAGCTGTGGCACTTCTTGTACAAAATTTAGGAAGCAGCCCAGGCAACTGTGCTTTACTGAAGGGTGGGTGTGTGTTTAGTGTAAAACATGTTCAAAACATTGATGGGTGGGAGCCCTCAAAGTGGAGTGCTCTGTGTTAGGCTTGGGGGTGCATTCTGTCACCCAAAACCTCTGTGTGCTGCAGCTGCTGCCCTTTGTGGGATGGATTTTCTGGCTGTGCTGGGTGCAGCTGTGTTTGGGTGTTGTCTCCCCCAGAATCGGGTTATCTGAGCACCTGATGCAGGGGAACAAGCTGGGGAGGGACCCAGCCTTAGGAGTTTGGTTCTTACACAGTGCATTTAGCTCCTCAGCTCTGCTGGGCCAGCTCTGCCCCAAGGTTTTGGCATTCTCCCACTTGCCCCAGGCTGGCCACTGGAGCAGAGAGCTCTCCTTCAGCAGCCACATGCCTTCTGTTTGCCTTCAAATCCCTCTCTAATCCTTGCTGGCTCTCCCTTTGCTGCAAGAGGCATTTTGGAGGTGTTGGGAGGTGGGTCAGGAGCAGTTGCTGCTCCAAGGGGAGTGGGTTTTCAGGAAATCAGAAGCTTCCACAGCTGCCAGAGTCAAACCCACCCCTGCTCTGGAGCTTCCCAGCCCTTCTTTCTGTGAGCTTGGACCCTTGCCATGCTCCAGAACAAACTCCATGAGTGCAGAGAGCCTTCCATCCCGGGACTTTCCCCGGCAGAATCCCTGGAATGCCTTTGAAGCTGCTCTCTGTCTGCTTTGCCTTGCCCTGGCAGTGCAAAGGGGATGGAAATGGTACTGGAGATGGAGCCCAAAGGACCCACCAAGCCCTTCCAGAAATAACAAGTGGTTGACTGTGGTTAACTCCCACTCAGTGCTTAGTCCTTGCTAATTGTCAGTGTCCTTTATGGAGGAGGAAAACTCTATGGACAGAGAGCTGGGATGCCAGGGAAGAGGAATGCTTTGCCAGAGGTGTGGGGGTTTTATTGTTGTTGATTTTTTTTTTTTTTTTTTTTGGCTTCTGCCTTGTGTTAGTATGTCCTGAGGGGTTTTTCAGAGTTGTAGTTGGCACTGCAGTCAGCAGCGTGAGGAGCTTTTGCTGACTGGAGTTGGTGTTTACAAGGAGAAATCCATAGGAAACTTGGGGGTTTTGATGGAAATTTTCCCCCTAATAAAACCTTCCAGTGCTTTGCCCAGAAAACTTGCAGTGTGAATATGCTGTTTGTGAAGATCAGGCTTTTTTGTCCTTGCTCTTCTTGTTGGCCAGAGGAAATCTTTTGGCTTCACGGGGCAACATCAGAATCCCTGAGCTGGGAGCTGCAGGGGGAATTAAGGCTCTCTGTGGGCCTTACAAAGGAGTTGTGAAAACTGAGTCTCTTCTAACAGTTTTTCTTCCAACTCTGGAGTTTCCACTAAAGCAAATACATTATTGTTTTAGGCTGCTGTGATTTAGAACACACATAAACACAAAAGGATGCTGGAAGATTCTGGCCAGCTTGGCAAGTAGAATCGTGGAATGATTTGGGTTGGAAAAGACCTTAAAGCCCATCTCATTCCAACCCATTGCCATGGGCAGGGACATTTCCCACTAGACCAGGTTGCTCCAAGCCCCATCCAGCCTGGATTTGGACACTTTCAGGGACGGGGAGTCCACCAGTGGGTTATGGGTCTTCCCTTGGGTGGGGAGAGGAGGGGTGTGTGAGTATCTGAGCTCATATAAAGGAATATATTTCTGTATCAACAATGTATAGTAACCAGCTTGATAAAACTGCAGTGGAAACAAGCTGTAGTTAGGACTTACAAAAACAGCAGTCTCATTCCAGCAGTGCAAGTATCCTGTTTTTCAGACGTGGCTGATTAGAAATAGAAAAACTGGCCCCTTTATTTCATCAGCTTAAGGATGGAATAACAGTAGAAAGGCAGCACTGCTCGTTGTTTCAGTGCTGATCATTCCTGGCAGAATTCTCTCTTATCAGCAATTTAAAACCACACATTTGGGATTGAAAACCTTTTATGTTTGCTCCCGTGGACTTCTGAAGAGTTGTTGTCTCTAAAGATAAAATTAGAGAGCTTGATAACTTAAAGGGTGGAGGAAAGCAAACAGAATTATTTCTGGAATGAAGTGTCATAGGGAATATGTGACTTCACCTTTTAACAACTATTTTTGGTGGTTTTAAATATTTAAAAGCTTACCTGCAGCTGCCACAGCTCTCTGCTTGCCAGCACTGAGAAACAGGGGCGTCTGTGGGTGGGGACTGGGCTCTGGTTCATCTTCAAAGCAATTTCTGCTGGGAAGCCTTGTTCTAATTGTAGGAGCTAGAGATGAAATGTGCAGCTGATGTGCAGGGAAGGAGCTGTGAGTGCCTAAAAGTTCATTCTCAATGTCCACAGCAAAGGGCCTGCGAGGTGGGGGCTCGTTTTTCCAAGTGACACTTTCAGGTAAGGCTCATTGCTAAGATGGCTTTTGAAATGAAAGTTCTCTTCCCTGCTGCTGGAAAACTCTGAGGCAGGTGGCAGCTGGTCTCGTGGAGTTTGCAGAGCTCTTTATAGCTGTCTGAAGTTATTAGATGAAGGTTTTCTTTAAATCCAGATCCATTGAAACATGTGCATTGAACTGAGTGCTGAATTCAAATGAGGCAATTATTCTGGCAGTAAAACTTCTGACTAAGGCATAATTTTGTTATGTAAATTATAACTTTTCAACCTTAAATAGTATTGTTGGCTTAGCCAGGGACTAACTGAAACATAGGAAATACAACCTTAAACAAGAAATCTGTAAAAGGTGAGGCAGAACTTTACCCTTTGTCTTTCTCCATGGACCAGAAATAGCTGGGAGCAGCTGAACCAACTCTGCTGGCTGAACGTGTCCCCTGAGCCTGTTGGGGTAACCAGTTTGGTTCTGGTTTTATTCACATAATACCTGGTCTCACCTCCATTTGCAGCTTCTCTTAATGAAGGGTGTCGAGCTGATTGTCCTGCTGGATTCCTGAAAACTGCTTGAAGAAAGCCTTTTAAAAACAAGCTCAGCTCATCTTTCAAACACCTTGGCACAAAACTCATGAATGAAATTTGATCTTCTGCTCCTGGCTCAGGAGATTTCAGCATGCAAAGTCGTGTTTTAATTGTACTCACCTCTTCTCCCCAGGGTACGGTGGCGAGCAGCCACCAGAGCTTTTCTCTCCCTAGTCTGGGAAATGTCCTTCTGGAAGGGAAGGGAGGGGAAGGCTGCAGGCACTGTTCTCTGCAGCACTTTGCTGCAGTGCTTCACCCGCTGCTCTTCTGGGCTGGGCTTTGGCCAGGTCACCTCAGTGGCCTGACCCTGCTTCACTGTGAAGTACAACCAGAGTGAGGCAGCCCCTGTGAAAAATGAGGCCGGAGCAAACTCCAGCAGCCTCCATTTCCCAATTTTCTCTCCATGCATCTATTTCAACGCCCTGAAGTTCTATTTTCATGAGATTATTTTAGTTTTTAGCATCGACTGAGGAGGCAAACAAAGTAGCTCAGTTGCATTTTGCAGAGGAGACTAAACTGGGAGGTGACCCAGTTCCAAGGAGCTGGAATTGGCACGCAGGAGGCTCAGGCAGAGAATTAACCCAGGGGCTGGGTGGGTGTGTCTGCAGCCCTGGGATCTCTTCCCCGCAGTCTCCAGATGAGACTCAGGTGGTTTTGGCATTATCTGGTTGCAAGAGCCAGGTGGTGATCTCCCTAAAAAAATCCAGAGGGAAGGAACGTGACATCTGCCTTTCCAGCAGCTGCTTCCTGGCCTTCGAAGCCCTGCTTGGACCAAAGAGGTGTAGAAAGGTGAGCTAAGCCCTTCCTCTTGATGTACCCCCCCAAAATTTCTGTTCCTGCCCTCCCTTCTTGTCCCTAGAGCCAGAAGGAGGAACCAAACCTCCAGAGAAAGTCACAGCTGCTTCTAGTCCTGGAGGCTTCCTCTGCTTGGGCAACATCACTTATAAATTTGTTGGACTTTACAGACCAACAAATTGAGGTTTTTAGTTAAAAGTTGGTTTTAGCCCAGAAACCTACAAAGTTAGCACACTTAAACAACTCTCTTGGTGTTGGCTCTCAAGGGGAACACGTTCAGTGCCTGAAGGTGCCTGTGTCAGCTCACGGTGAACGTGGCATTAAACCTGCTGCTCTTCACCCTTGAGCACAGATCATCCCTGAAGAGGAGACCTTTGAGTGCGACAACTCAAAGATTACCATGGAAACATAACCTGTGGTTGGTTCTGTAAAGTGTGATGCTCCTGGGAGAAGAGCCTGGAGTCTCCTGGTGGTTGCATCCTGCGTGCAGTGCCCCGGGCTCTGGCGTTCCTGAGCTTTGAAGGAAAGGTGACAGTGGAGGTGTGACAGGACATAGCAGTCTGGGGCTGCTGCTGCAGTGTCAGCAGCATCCAAGGGGTCCTTCACAGCTCTGGAATTCCTGAGTGTAAAATCCCATCCTCGAGAGTGGTGTCCTCAGCTGGATGTCACGCTGCTGTCACTTTGGGAGGGGCATTGATGGGTACATAAGGATCATTATGGGAAAGTCACTGAATTTGCCATTTTCAGTATGCTACAGGAAAGGTTTCATTGCCCAGAGAAGCTGTGGCTGCTTCATCCCTGGAAGTGTCCACGGATGGGTTGGATGGGACTTGGAGCAATCTGAGATAGTGGAAGGTGTCCTGCCCGTGGAAGGAAGTGGAACAAAATGAGCTTTAAGGTCCCTTCCAGCCCAAACCGCTGTGTGATTTTGGGTGATAGGAGGAGATTAGATATCCCCCGGGATCTCTGATTAATATAATTACTCTTGCTAATTTCTCTTTTGAGCTTTAACCACATTTTATCTACTGAAAAGAGTGTGTGTGGGGGCTGATGTCCAGATAAAGCCTGTGACCCATGTGTGCCTTGCAACTGGATTAAGGAATGAACAGGCAGGAGGATGGCTCTAGCTCAAGAATGAACCACTAGCTATGTTTTCACAACTGATACAACTTAAACTGTAGGATTTCTCCTTGCGACTGCCTGGAAACAGATTTCTCTAATGGGAAGTTCTCTTCTGCTGCAGGAAGTTCTTCAAGGGGGATATTGCAGCCTTGGTGGCTCTTTTCCTTTCTCATGTGGTTCCTCTTGAGGTGTGGGCCGGTGCCTGCTCTGGGCCACCTTCTCTAATTCCAGACAGGCGTATTTTGCAACTATAACTTCTTCCCTCTCTGTTTTTCCAGGGTTTCTGGTATGCACTTAAAGCCATATCTCAAGTTACAGAAGAAAGAGCGATCCCCAGAAATAAGCCAGGATTCCCTGCGAGGCCACCAGGGACCAGCGCAAGGAGAAAAATACACCAACTGCACCAAACTGAGCGTTTTCCCAAAGCCCTCCCTCGTGACTCCATCTCAAAAGCTTCTGGGGATTATTTATCCAAATACTATGTGCAATATGAACGGGAAAGGCCCGGCGGACGCTCCGAGTGCAAGGGAGAAGAAGAACGCCCTGTCCGCCACCATCCACCAGGGAGAAGAAGGGGAAGGGCCGCTGGATGTCTGGGCTGTGGTGAAACCTGGCAACACCAAGGAGAAAATCGCCTTCTTTGCAGCCCAGCAGTGCAGCAGCGGCACCCGCACGGGCTCCATGAAGATCAAGAGCACGTGGGACATCGACGGGCGAACGGCCAAGCGCAGGAAAAAATCGGTGGATCTTAAAAAAGCCAAAATCCAACTGGAAAGAATGAGGGAGGCCAACGCCAGGTGCTCCCAGCCGGAGCCTTTCGCCTGCGGCATCGAGCACTGCTCGGTGCACTTCGGGAGCGACGGCGGCGAGGGCGCGTTCCCGGGCCGCTCGCTGTCGGTCATCGAGATGGTGGCCTTCCTGGAGCAGCGGGCCAGCGCCCTGCTGGTGGACTGTGCCAAGACCTGCACGGCCGCCTCCGCCACCAGGCTGAGCTCCCAGCCCAAGGCCGCCCCGCCGGGCCCCGAGCCCTTCTCCTCGGCCGGGGCGTGCGAGGCGCCCGCGGAGCCGCAGGGCGAGCCCGTGCGCGTGCTGGACATGGTGGCCAAGCTGGAGTCCGAGTGCCTGCGGCGGCAGAGCGAGCGCGAGGCCGGGAGCCTCTCCCGCAACAACAGCTTCCGCAGGAACGTGGGCAGGGTGCTCCTGGCCAGCGGCACCCAGCCCGAGGGAGACGTGGGGAAGGGGGGCCCGGCTCAGGGGGACGGCCTGGGGGAGGCAGGGGTGGCAGAGGCCGGGTATGGAGGTCGCTGCGGCCCTCTGGGTGACGCCGAGCTGTGGGATGGCGGCGCCTCTGCCCAGCGGCCGTTTCCTTCGGGGCTGGATACCCGGGTGGGGAATGTGAATTCGGGACTTGCCCACGCGGTGTTGGCCATGACAGCTGGCAGGAATGACGCTGACGCACGGATTGAGCCCCCCGGGGCTCTGCTGTCCCCGTGTCCCCCTGCTGCCAGGCTGCCACCGAATCCCTTGCAGAGCAAGAACGCGACTGTTGATTGTATGTCGAAAGAGCCTGTAATTTTCCCAAAGCATCCTGCTAGGAAGGAGCCCTTGTGCATCAGTATATCAGTCACCAAGACAGAGGAAGGGTGCAGGAAGGAGAAGCTCTCCAGTTCTGGTGAGGATTCACTTCCAGGGAGGCTGTTTTTCCTCCAGGGTGAGCAGCCTGCTGCTCACGAGCAACAGCCACGGCGGGAGGGTCCCCAGGAGAAGCCAGGGGAAGTAGCCCAAAACGAGGATGAGGAGGCTCTGGCATCTGGTAGATCGTGTGTCAGAAGCGGTGTCCCTACAGAGCCATCAGCCCCTTCTGTCCCTCCCACAGAAGGGGCTTTGCAAGTACTTGATGCTTCCTGCCTCAAGCGGCAGGTTTCACATGACTTTCTGGAGACCAGGTTTAAAATCCAGCAGCTTTTGGAGCCTCAGCAGTACATGGCCTTCTTGCCTCACCACATCATCGTGAAGATCTTCGGGTTGCTTCCCACCAGGAGCCTGGTTGCCCTGAAATGCACTTGCTACTACTTCAAGTTCATCATCGAGTACTACAACATCCGGCCGGCGGACTCGCGCTGGGTGCGCGACCCTCGCTACCGGGAAGACCCTTGCAAGCAGTGCAAGAAGAAATACGTGAAGGGGGACGTGTCCCTGTGCCGGTGGCACCCCAAGCCCTACTGCCAGGCCCTGCCCTACGGGCCTGGCTACTGGATGTGCTGTCACCGCTCCCAGAAGGGCATCCCTGGCTGTAAGCTGGGTCTCCACGACAATCACTGGGTCCCTGCCTGCCACAGCTTTAACCGCGCCATCCACAAGAAAACCCGAGGAGCGGGAGCAGAGGTGGAAGAGGAATATTAGTGCACAAACACTTTCCTGCAAGATTGTTTGGGAGAGGAGGAGGAGGAGATTCTCATGCCTTGTGCTGTTTACAGTGTATATAATTGTCGTGATTTTTTTTTTTTTTTCCACAGGGCTATGAAACTGCACATACTCAAACACAAGAGCCTTTACCTTTTAGATTAAAAAAAGAGCTTTTAGTCCATCTCTGTAAATAACACTATAAAAACTAATTGTACATACAGAGTCTACAGCTGGCTGAACAAGGTAACCCCTACAATGCAGCTATCCCAGTGTTGCGGCTATAGGTGTGTGTGTTTTTAAGTGTCTTGTTTCAAAATCTGTATATCCTGTATAATATATGAATGTTTCTGAGAAGAAACTCTAAATAGGTAAAGGTCAACTTGTTTAAAGAAGCTGCAGACAACTTAACTGGACAACCTGAAACTTAGACTATAGAACAGATCCATTATAGTAGCGTGGCAGTGGATTAAAAAAAGAAAGAGAGGAATATTATTGTATAGTCAGAATATAAAAAAAGTTCTTGTCTACCTTACCCATGTTGTCTGGTTGGGTTTTTTTTTTTTTACATAAATAAAATGTGCATTCTAGATCTGCCTTACCAGACTTTCTCTTGTAAGACTTTTGCCCCAAAATAAAAATGCTGTAAAACACGTGGCAGAAACTTGGTGCTGTGCTGTAGTTCAGACGTGCAATGTGCTTTCTCTAGCAAACCTCTCCTCCTACTAACAAAGGAACAAAAACCCCCCAAATCTCTAGTACTTGGAGAACTCCCTGCTGTAACAATCACAGATTCCAGCTTTTCCTTTCCTTCTTGCCCGCTTTGCATACAGCAGAGGCTCCTTTATTGGGAATTCTGGTGCTAGGTGCACTTTCTGCTCCTCCTGCTCCTTGGCTCTTGTGTGGGCACCTGCCCTGTTCCCTGGATGCTTGAGGATGGAGTGTGGGTCCAGCAGGCTCAGTGTGAAGTTGCCCTGGCTCTGGGATGTGCTGGAAGCTTTCCTCTCTGCTCTGCATGGAATTTTTCCCTCGCAGAAGCCTCCTTGCAGTGCTTTGCCTGCTCTGCTGCAGCCCTGGCCTCTCCCCGTGCCGTGGGTCGGTGCTTTGCTTTCCAGGGGAGCTGCAGAGGCTCGTGTCGGATGAACGGCGATTCCTCGCGCTCAGAGCGGAGCGTGGCATCCAGGGCAGAGTTTCCCTGGATCCTTTCCTGTCCTGCAGTGCTGTGAGCCAGACCTCAGCCTCCTGTTCCAGCCCTCGCAGGGTGGAAGGTTTGGAAGCCTGGGAATGGACCCTGGCCAGTGCAGGAGCCGTGTTCAGGGAGCCCAGCGGAGCGTGGCAGCCGTGCCTTTGCCCTGGCCACGTCCCTCCTCTCCCCCTCTTGGTGCTGCTGCTGTTCCTCTGCCCCTTCTCAGGACTCCTGGCTCTCAGCATTCCAAATCTCTGACCTGGTGCAAGAAGAGCCGGTGCCACCTTCCCACGGGGCTCACCTCTGCCCTGCAACCCCCAAGGAGCTGCTGAAAAGGGCAGGAATGGGGTGGCCCTGCACCTGCCTCATCCTGTTCTCTGTCCTTTGGTGCTGGATCAAGGTGTGGAAAAACTGCTGGCTGTGGGGGCCAGGCTGAGCCACCCACCTCCACCTGCCCTGGGCTCGCTGGGAGTCATTCTGGTTTCAGAGCATGAGGAGGACAAAAGGATTTGAAGGCTTTTGTTCTTTCCTTTGACAGTGGGAAATGCAAAATCAAGCCCTGACAGCCTGAAATGTGGGTTTGGTGAGCTCAGGCTTTTGAGGGAAGTTGAAAGGATGTGCTGGTTTTATATTTTGCCTTCACCTGCTCCTGCCACCCACCGGGTGTCATCCACCCCTCCCGGAGCTGCTCAGCCTCCCTGCACTGCAGACATGATGACAACCAGGAGGAATGAAATTAGGAATCTAAAAGAAGGGTGTGGCCACCTTGTAACCGGCTGGGAAGAGGGAGAGGAAAAGCAGGATCCCTCCTTAACCCCTGACTTCATCTCCTAACGGGGCTCAGGCTTCACCCAAACTTCCATCTGCTCCCTCAGCTGCACCTGGACCAGCAGCACAGCAACCTCCAGGCTGTTGTTTTGCCAAAGCCATCGGCATCAAAAAGCCTTCAGCTTAATTCTGATGAGGGGAAAAGGGAAAGAAGCTGCTTTCCTGCTCCTCCACCCAAGACTCTGGAAAACTTGAGGCTGACAGCAGCGAGGAAAGTCCCTGCGAGGCTGGAGTGGAGTGGCAGAGGAAAATATTTTGTAATTAGATAAGGGGCCCGTGAGGTCATTTTGTTTGGAACAGGGTGTGAGATTTTGGTCACCTTTGTTGAGCAAGGGGAAAAATGAGGATGAAATAATATCATGAGGCTATTTTGTTCTTGGAGCAGGTAAAGCCAGAGGACAACTTGCTGTCTCCCCTACCCCATCCCTGCCCTCCCCCCAGGCTGGCTGGGGAGCGTGGGCTGGTTTATGCATCATTTATTACATTGTCTGCTGGAACTGTCCCTCCTGCACAGCATTGCTGTTAAAAATTGTTTCACAGAGCAAACTTTGCATCCAGAAGCGGGTTGGTTCTGAGTGTTGCCATGCTGAGCTGCCTGCAGGCTTTTTTTTTTTTTTCCTGTAACATTGTAAAATGCAGATTTCTGTTTCCTTAAGGAATTCAGGGAGAAGCCAAGGTCTGATGAATGTTAGGGTTTGTTGTTTTTTTTTTTTTTTCCTAAAAAGCAATTAAAAAAAAAATAAAAATCCAGTGTTGGATTTACAAAGTTCAGTGTTTAGGACTGAGGATGAAGGACTGCACCGTGTGCTTGACTTCCCTGCCTGGGAGCATTTGGAGTGACTGGACTGAATTTCCAGATAGGCCTGCAAAGAAGTTGTAATAACATTTCCATTGTCCATAAGCTTCCAGTTTTCATCAAGCTCTGGGGCTCTCCTGGCATGGACAGCTGCCTGTGGCTGAGCCTTGTGGTTGGGCTCTTGCTCCATCCTGGCTGTTTCTGCAGCAGCTTTTCCCTGTCCTGGGCTTTGTTCCCTGCAGAGAAATCGTGGGATGCTGCAGCACAGCTCAGTTCCTTGTGTTGGGCCCAGGTTCCTCCCTGCAGCATCTGCCCCCTGCCAGCCCCTGGAGTGTCAGGAAAGGCACAGGAAAGCTCCAGGGCTGGAGCCCCTCTGCTCTGGAGCCAGGCTGGGAGGGCTGGGGGTGCTCCCCTGGAGAGGAGAAGGCTCCAGGGAGAGCTCAGAGCCCCTGGCAGGGCCTGAAGGGGCTCCAGGAGAGCTGGAGAGGGACTGGGGACAAGGCCTGGAGGGACGGGACACAGGGGATGGCTCCCAGTGCCAGAGGGCAGGGATGGATGGGAGATTGGGAAAAAATTCTTCCCTGTGAGGGTGGTGAGGCCCTGGCATAGGGTTCCCAGAGAAGCTGTGGCTGCCCCTGGATCCCTGGGAGTGTCCAAGGTCAGGCTGGACAGGGCTTGGAGCAACCTGTGCTAGGGGAAGGTGGAACGAGGTGATCTTTAATGTCCCTTCCAACCCAAACCATTCTAGGATTTCACAGCTGCACAAAACTGCACTGGCAGATCCAACCTGAGGCTCGACTCCCACTTCTTGCAGGGTGGAAATGGTGCTGAAGCCTCACCCGGGGCTGCTTCCCCTTCCCACCTGCCTTTGGCTGGTCCGGGCAGTTCTGGTGTAGGACAGGTGAGGGCATTATCAGCTGCTCTGCTGCCACAAACCAGAGTGGGCAGAGGACAAAAGCTGCTGCTGCTGCTGGTCCTGCTTAAGCAGAAGTGGCCCGAGCATCGTCTGCAGGAGCTGAGCTCGGGCCCAGACCCGGCTTTGCCCTGGCCACGGCCTGCCTGCGCTGGGCCCGAGGCCATGAACTGCCCAGCTCTGCGTGCTGGAGCCCCAGCTGGCTGCTGCTCCCACTGCTGGGCGTCCAGCAGCCAGGAAGCACAGGGCCATCGTCCTCCCCATCCCATGTGTCACAAAAAATGGAGCGGGAGGGGTTGTTTCTCCTCCATGGTCTGTTCACAGCAGCCTGTGAACCACCGGGGCCCGCGGGCAGAGCCTGCTGGGCCCTTTCCCATCCCTGTCACTGTGACACTGCTTCACTTGAGTAACTCCAGCCTTCAAAAGACACCTCCCTGCACCCTGAAACGAGCTTGTAACGAGGAGCCTTTGCATGCAGAGGGAATCCAGCACCTGCAGAAACATCCCCCAGCACAGGAGCAGCCCCGAGCCAGGCTCACCCAAGAGTTTATTCCGTTTACATGGACACAGAGGGGTGTGTGTGAGAGTGCTGTGCAGGACTCCACCCCCTGCTCCCACGGAGATGCAGTTATTTTATGTTAGAGTATTTTTTTAGACTGGGTATTGCTTATTCCACCGCTGTGTGACTGACTGCACTGTAACAGGTCTGGTCCCTGTGATGCTTCGAAGGCTGGAAATTCTTGTGACAAACCACACAGAAGTAACAGTCATAAATATACAACTTTAAAAAAATTACTGTTAAAGATTTATTGCAATAATACAATAAAATTTAGAAGAAAAAAAAACCAACAAAAAAACAAAACAAAAAAACCCAAACCATTTGTGTTTAGTTACATCTTAAGTCCGGAAGTTGTGGAAGGGGGGCCGTGAGTTTCCCCAGGTGAAAAAGCCACCCCAGGTGTCACACCTGAGACCCTGCACAGGCACCTGATTTTCAGCACAGGGCTGGGCCCCCGAAATCAGGCCCTTCCTTGGCAGCCCAAACTGGCCACCCCAGGTCACCGGTCACCACCAGAAGTCCCGGCCTGAACTGAAATTCCCGTGTTCATGCTACACAAAAAGTTTTGTAAACTCTCAACTGGCTGCCTTCAAATATTTATAATTATGGATATTCCTGCCCTCCCTCACCCCCCCAGTAACCTGGGAAACAAATCCTGGTGATTGCACTCAAGGTTTGGACACACACAATTCTTCCTCAGCTACACATGTGCAAAACACTTAAAAAAACCACCACAACCTCGTGTTCTGTTACAAAAAAAGGTTCCATGAAAAGCCCCACCCCGACACATTTGAACACCCCCACGGTGCCCTTGTGCACTCTCAGAGTATGACACGGTTGCAAATAAATTATTTTGGAAAACATGGATAGGAAGAATATGGCTTAGAAAAGTTATTGTGTTGGATTTTCCTTCCCTAAGTTCAGTGACAGTACACGAAGCTGAGTCGCGGCCTGACCTTCCGGGGCTCAAAGCACAAAGGCAGCAACGAAAAAGGGACTGAAATGCCTAAAAAACAACAAAAAAAAGGTATTTAGATGCCGGGGTCCAGTGCAAAATCCACGGGGAAGCAGAAGGGGCTGGGCTGCGAGCCCAGTTTCCAATACTGGCGCGTGCTGGTTGCTCAGAGCTGTGAGTGATAAAGTGCTGCGAGCCAACAGAGCCCAGAGCTCGGGCTGGCAGCGGGGCTGGGGGCACCGGCCCCCATCAGCTGCAGCAGCCCAGGGGCCTGGGCTGTTCTCCTAAAACAAACCCAACTCTTGGAGCAGAGGAGCGGCAGGAGCGAGGCTGGCGCTGTCTGACAGCGCGCGGCGCTCGCGCGGAGTTAAGGGTCTTTGGTTTAAAAAAAAAAAAAGAAAAAAAGAAAAACTAGAAGAAACTACTGACAACAGATGCCCAGCTCAGGGCTAAAGAGAAGCAGCTGCCGTGGAGGGGTGGGTGGCACATGGGTGTCACTGTCACACCTGGCTTCCCACCCCTCCTGGGTGGGGACAGGGGCAGCACTGGAGAGGGAGAGGGAAATCCACCACAAAAAACCCTGTGAGGTGGCTGGGAAAGCCAGCCCTGGAGCTGGGATCAGGCAGGGATGTGGCCTCTGTCACCACGTCCTCGTTAGGAGCTGCGGGGCAGTGGCAGAAATCCTCCCTGGTGGAGGGAGGGCAGGAGGCTCCTCCCTCGGCTGGCCCTGTGGAGGAACTGTCCCAGCTCTAAATGTAAACGTTGGAAGCTCTGCTGAGCAAACCACCCGTCAGGGTGTCCCATCCTGCAAGGCAGAGGAAGAGGAGGAGCCCTTGCTCACCAAGTCACCGTTCAGCACCCACCGCCCGGGGTTCCACGAGCCAGCTGTGCCAGGGGAACCAAAGCAACACCTTGGCAGTCAGTAAACAACAAACCCCACCGTGAACACACAAAAAACAGGGTTAAAAAACACATGTAGTGTGGAGAGCGGGTGACTTCACCAAACTGGCTTGAAATGGGGTTTTTCTAATGCTAAAAAGTGGCAACGTGGTGTGGTAACCGATGGATATTATTGCAACAATGCAATTCTGTATCAGCATCCAATGCGGGTCTAGCAAGAGAATGTCCAGTGTTTCTTTGGTGTATGGTATTAAGAGTACAGAGCCTGTGTGCCTCAGCACAACACAAAACTTCTACACCTGCCAGTGGAAACAGCATGAAACAAACCAGTTTTCTATGGCAAAACTGGGTAAAGATTCACAACCAAATCTAAACCAAGAGCAATTTGCTGTGTGAATTCCCTGCCCATGCTGATCATTTGTATTAAAAATATGGCAACAGAGATTAGAAAACATGTTAAAAATGCATAATTTTCATGTCCTGAATGAAAAAAATTTAGAAATACGCATTTTTGCATTATGCAAGACAGATTTAAAACACACACACAAAGGAAAACCCTGTAAGGAGTTAAGAAAGTGGGAACTGCATTTGCACCACTGTCCAGACCGCGCCCTGAGCAGCCTTCCCTGCGCTCATCCCGATCCAAACACTCCAAAATCTGTTTCTTCTTCAGAAAGTAGAGCTGGAGGTCGCTGGGTCCTTTGCCAATCCTCGATGCAGACAGAACCAAGACACGAAGTGGCCTCGCAGGATCCCTCGGGAGCACAGAGCTAATTTACAAAACGGGGCCGTCACAGTCATCTTGGGGAAATAAAAAGGTTTTCTCCGGTTTACAAAACGGAAGTCTGACCTTTCCTTTGTTCCAGGCACTACTTAACTGAATAGGTAAAGGTTGACTACAGCCCGGTCGGGGAGGGGTTCCTGGCACAGCCCCCCGTGCCCGCTAGCGGTGCCCGGTGTAGGCCTTGAACCACGAGGTGACCGAGGCGGCGGCGGACGAGATCATCCCGCCCGCGCTGCTGCTGGCGATGGGCTGGGACACCTGGGTGCTCTGGCTCTGCAGCATCTCCACCTGCTGCGAGGGGATGTCACAGAACCTGGGGCTGGGCAGGTTCTCCCAGTCCGTGCCCAGGTCCGTCTCCTCGTCGCTCACGTGCTCGTCGCCGCTCTCGTCCGTCTCGCCCGCCGCGCTGGGCTCCACGAACTCCATGGAGTCCTCCAGGTCGGCGCTGATCTCGAAGGGGCCGGACCTGTGCGTGAGGACACGGTGCCATCAGTGCCTCTGTCCTCACCCTGCTCTGCATGGGCACAGCACAGAGCAGGTGCCCTGTCTCTATCAGCTGGCAGAGGAGCCGCGCAGGGAACTCGGTGTCACCCCCTGGATGTAACACAAACACTTGGCCCAGGAAGGGACAGGGTTCCAGACCATGGAGCAGGAACGGTGGGAGAGCAGTTCTGCTCTGGCAGGGACAGAGAAACACACAGAGCAGAGAAATCTGCTGGTGATAACTCAGGGCTCCACTGGGGGGAATCCTGGCTTGATGTGGAGCAGCTTTAATTTCCAACACCAGCCCTGGCCAAGCCGAGAGAGCTGAGCTCTGCCAGGCTGTACCCTGCAACTCCCAGGTCTGGCACAACTCACAATGGAGAGGCTTCCCACTCTGCCCCCAGCAACACCTCGAGCTCCTTCTCACTCTGAGCTTGGCCAGACACTGGAACAGGCTGCCCAGAGAGGCTGAGGGGTCCCCCCTGGAGACATTCCAAACCCCACCACATGGAATCACAGAGTGGCTCAGGTTGGAAGTCACCACAGTGGCTCATCTGGTCCCATCTCCCTGCTCCAGCAGGGTCATCTCAGAGCACAGGATTGGGTTCAGATGGCTCTGGATCTGGAATGTCCCCACTGAGGGAGGCTCCACTCCCTCTCTGGTCTCTGCTCAGGGCTCGGTCACTGCACAGGGAAGTTCTTCCTCACGTTCAGGTGGAACTTGTGGGCATCAGTTCCTGCTCATTCCTCTGGTGCCATTGCTGGGCCCCTGGAGCAGAGCCTGCTCGATCTCTGGGCCCTCCCTGCAGACAGGGACAGACAGAGCTGAGGGTCCCTCTCAGCTGGGCAGCCCCAGCTGCCTCAGCCTTTCCTGGGCAGGGAGGTGCTCCAGTCGTGGGCAGTGCTCTGAGCAGGGCCACGGGCTGCAGCTCCAGGGTCCTGCAGTGTCCCAGCTCTGCTGTGACTCAGAGTTCCCTGCTGCCACTGCCTGGTGGGAGAGGCGATTGCATCCTGCCCCATCCCACTGCTTTGGGCTGCCTTGGAAAAAGGCAGATTCCCCACAGCAAGCAGAGTCCCTGACAGAGTTCACTCCAAGCCACAAAACTGCCCCTCGAACATGAGCGGGAATTCCATGGAATCGTGGAATCATTTAGGTTGGAAAAGACCCCCAAGATCACTGAGTCACATTAAACACAGCAACCATTTAACACAGGCAAGAGTTTATCCAGCCTTAGTGGGAGAAGGAGCCTTAAGCAGTGATTTGTCATGGGAAATATTAATCCAGATAATTAAAGCTTGGTAAAATTATAAGCATATGAAAGCAGCAGCATATAAAGGAGATTGTCAGGCAACCACAGGCTTAGGTATCTAAAGGAAAACAAAGAGAGCTGGTTGTTGCAAACTCTGCAGCCAGCTGAGAAATTAAAGGCAAACACTCCTGTTTCACAATCTGGAAAGCAATGGGAGCGCTGCCTCCTGGCAAAGCCTTTTGCTTAACAAGGCCAACACAAGAAGGAGTCATCAGGGTTGAGGCAGAAGGGACCATGAGATCATTCCAAGTGACCTCCTCTCTAAAAAGGCCACTGAGTCCCACCCTTCTCCCTGTCCTGAGCCCAGCAACTCCTGCCTGATGACAGCATCCATCCCAGAAACTCATCCAGCCTTGAGAGGATGACAGAAGGCAACAGAATCCCCACCTTCATTCCTGTGGGTAATTAATGTCTCTGCTAAGTGCATGTGCCTCATTTCAACCAGCTCAGACTCTCTGCTCCCAGTGGTGTCTGTGAAGCCATTCAGCAGCCTGGTGGGTATTTTATCCAGCTCTCCTGTAACCCTTTCTTGTACTCCCTGCACCCAGCTGATGCATGGGGAGCTCTGTGCCACCTGCACAGGTGGCCCCTGCAGCCCCTGCACCCTTCAGAGCAGCTGCTTTCCTTTGAGGACACAGCTCTCCATCCTCTGGCTATCTCCAGCACTCTATTTCAGGCAGCAAGCACAGACTTTTGTCCAAAATCTTTTACAAAGATGTGGCTCCCCGTGTCTGTGGGCTGACTCAGTAGGGATATAACCAGAGAACACAAGGAAGTGGGAACAGGCAGCTCCTCTTAGTGGCACTGCAGGTTTTTGAATAAAACCAGACCCGTACAAGAGAGCAAAGCAGAAAAGCAGATTTCAGAACACCCCTGTGTTTAAAGGGGGAATAAAACACCAGGCACATCAAACAAATATTTGCAGACTCTCTTGGGCACAAGTGACTTGTGTCTGGGTTATCCCAATGGGGAAATCAGTGTTGTTTGCTTTCTTATATTTAACTTGTAAAAAAAAAGAAATAAATTATTAAACCCAGTGCGTGCCTGCCAGAACTGATGTTCTTTTCATCACGTTCTAAGCTAAGAGAACAGTTGTCTTTAATCTTAATTTACATATAAATGAGTATTATTTAAAGGGTCAGCTTTGGTCTAGGCAGTTCATTGACTGGAAGTATTCTGGGAAAGGTTTGCCTGGGATTCTTTGCAGGGTTTGTATTTCTGGATGCTCTCAGGTATTTGCATTTGGCAAGGCGTGGGCAGGGTCACACTTGGAGCATGGCAAAGCTGCCTGGCATTTGTGCTGCTGTTCCCTGGAGGGAAGGAGTTCCTGCTGCTGGGTGTAGGGGAAATGAGTCCATCATCAGCTGCAAAGCCTGCCATAGGCAGAAGCACAGCAAACACACGTCAGAAATTCAATTCCCTACTCAGGATCCCCTTTTTCTGTCCAGTCTGTCCTCCTCCTGGACCTACCCTGATTTCTGTGCTGAGGACTGATCTACAGGCACAGCAGAAGAGAATTTCTCTCACAAGTAACAAGGCAAAGTCATCAATTCCAAAGGGATTCAGCCACAGGAGAGTTCATATTTTGCTTTTCTTACCTGCCCAAGTTCTCGGTGTCTGGGCTGACCAGGTACATGAGGTTCCTGAGGGTATGCAGGGGGTGCAACAGGTCTAAATTTACATGCTGACATGGGGAAGGGGAAAAAAAAAAAAAACCATGATCAGGTCCCGAAGGAAACCAGCAGGCACAGCTGATACTTAAAAAGCTATTTAAAGACATCAAATGTGCATCCCCCCTACCTGAGAGAAGCAGAGGTGAAGGATATTAGCATTCAGCTTCTTCACTGCCCGTGTGAACCTGTGTCTGCTGAGATTCTCTCCACAGAATTCACTGTTAAAACACCACACACACAAAAACACACAGAAAACAAAATGCTGTGAAAATACACTTCCTGGAGGCATCAGCATTCTACGCCCTGGCTTCCTAACAAATCCTGGAGTAAAAATCCTCGCAGTGAGGATTGTTTAAAGTCTACAGCCAGTTCTAGAGTGCTGAGGAGATTAATTTTAAACCTAGCAGGACTGTGAGCATTTTATCAACAAGCTCTGCTTGCCCTGGCCTCACCAGTTTCCACAGGACAGGTGGTGTGAGCCGTAGGGAACTCAGATCCACCAGAGCCAAACTGTTTCAGATCTCCTTCAAAGTCTTGCATCATTTCCTGTTCCCAACCTTTTCCTCCTGTGAGGGCTGAACACCCAAACAAAATCAGAGAATCACAGAAGGGTTTGGGTTGGAAGGGACTTTCAGATCATCTGCTTCCAAGCCCCCAGCCACAGGGTGGGAAAAAAAGCTGAAACTCGACACAACTTTTGTGCCCTCACTTCGACAACCACTATTTAAAAAAACTTAAAAGAATCTCAGCAGCACATCTGGGACCCCTGAGCAGGTCTGAAGCTCCTTCTGTGCAGATCCCAGCTGCTCCACACAGACACCGAAATTCTAACAGTGCTCTTCATCCCATAGGGGGTTTACTCCTAGGTGTGCTGCCCATGGGTTTGTTCTGCCACTGGGAAGGACACTGCTGCCATGCCATATCACAGCACTTGTCCTACAGCACAGGAGGCAGCAGAGCTGCTCAAGAGCTGCTGGACTGGGCTGGGATTTTGGGAAGCACAGTGGGGTCCAGTCAAAGGAAAAGTGCTGTTTGTGCAGTGCCATATTTCACCTCTCATTTGAGGATGCAGAATACATCAATTACAGAGGTGTTATTTTCAACTGTGATGGCTGGTCTCCCTCTCAGGAAGTAAAAAGGGAGGGAGGGATTGGTAACTATGGTCTAAAATCCTGCACAAAAATCCACAAGCCACCTATATTATCAAAAGCTGTTCCAATTAATGACTTTACTCCTCAAACTAACTCGATCTAAGGTCACTGATTCCCCTGCTGTGTTTTTACTTGCCTGTTGCAGAGCTTCTTGGGAAGATTTACATCAAGTATGAGAGACAAAGTGTTAACGAGCTGAGTTGCATAGCACAATGCAGCACTGATGGTATGAGCAGGGTTATTATGTTCCATATCTGAAAGAAATAAAAACAACACGAAATCTTTGTTTTAAATGAAGTCTTGGTGGGTGTGTTAATATGTTCCTGGAGTCTGCTCTGGAATATGCCATTTCTAAGTATGGAGAACAGCCTGAATCTAGCAATCATTTCCAGTGAAATCTGTCAGAAGTTGGAAGAAAATAGTAATTCTTGGAATTCCTGTTAAGATGATGACATGTGAACTGTGTCAAAACTGTGAATAATTAACTTTCTCTATTTCACTGTGCTGTGCATCCCAGGGAGCATTTCATGCAAAAGAAGATTTCAGCAGACTAGTCATAAAATCACAGATGGTTTGGGTCGGAAGGGACCTTAAAGACCACCCAGTTCCAACTGAGCAGGGAATCTTCTCCTAAAACCCCTATTCTGACATTTGTTTCTGGCTCAGGCTGAGAGCAAACGGATCAATCTACTGCTCCTCAGTGCCTTCTGCTGGCACCCAAAGTGTCCCAGCTGCCTGAAACCATGCCTTGTCCCTTACCAGGTCCCTGTGTAGTCTTCTTCTCCTCCACCCAGCTGTAGTAAGCAGAGTAGTCCCCGTTGTTGGGGAGGATGATCCAGGGCCCCGTGATGCTGATGCTGGTGTCCCCGTTGTGGTCGTCACACACCCACCTCCCGGACAGGTACGTGGTTCTCCGTGCCTCTGCCAGCTTGCTCACAGTGCTGGAGGTCATGGCATTGTCACTCTCTGAGGACACGTCTGCAGGGTCCCTGCAGGGCCCAGAGGGGTGGGAAAGAAGTGGTTGGGAATGGAATCAAACACACACTTGGCAGGCACTGAGCCCGATTTCACCCAGGGCAAAGTGCTTGTAGGAATGCTCCCATAAAAGTCCTCAGTCCCAAAACTACTTTCATTCATTCTGGGGTTTTCATTTGGCTGTTTTTGTAGAATCCAGGAATGGTTTGGGTTGGAAAGGACCTTATAGACCACTTCTGCAAAACTCCTCATTCCCAAAACTACTTTCATTTGCTCTGGGATTTTTAATTATCTGTTTTTGTAGAATCCTAGAAAGGTTTTGGTTAGAAGGGACACCTCAACTCATTCTACCCCTGCCATGGGCAGGGACACCTCCTACTAGATCAGGCTGCTCCAAGCCCTGTCCAGCCTGGCCCTGAACACTTCCAGGGATGGGGAATCCATATTTTAAGGAAGTTTAACACTGGACATGCAGCTCATTTCTCTCAGTGGGGAGATGCAAGCACCTCCAGATTCAGATTCTTTTGTCCTGGACCTGTGTCTGTGGGTGAGAACACAACTCCTCCTCCCCACAGATGCTAAGGGAACCAGACCACCCACCTTAGACTGACACAACTCCCTTCTGGGTGCCTAAAACCAAGCAAAATGATCCCAAAAGGACAAGCCTGCCATACCTCATGCTTGTCTTCACCTCTTCCATGGGGAAGATGACCGAGGTGAGCTCCAGGATGTGCGCGCGCCGGAGGTTGGCCAGGTGCTCGTACTGCGTTTTCAGGTCGCAGGTTTTTTTCTCCACCAGGTCTCCCAGCTTCTTGTTGTGCTTCTGGATCTTCTCCTTCTTCTCCTGGTGCCTCTGAGCCCTGCGATAGTGCTTCTGGTTCTCCTCTTTAATCCTCAGCAGCCCCTCTGTGTCTGTGAGAACAGCAGCAGATGTCATCCCTTGGAAAAGGAGCTGGGAAGTGCTTGTAGGACAAGCTTGAGAGAAGCTTTATTAATATTTATGGAAAACAAGATCTATGGCAGCTTAAAACAGAAAACCCTGCTAAACTATTAACTTCTTCCAGCTGCTCAGTGATACAACTTTTTAATCTCCTCTGGAGATCTCCAAAGAGACTGCAACTGGGATTGTTCTTTCCCTATCTTTCACCCAGCTATTTCTGGATTTGGAGCACAAAAGCCAAGATTTCCCAGTTTAATTAAACTCCTGAGGTAATCATCCTGACAGAAATAGCCTGACTGTACATGTTTGCATCGTGCTGGCCAAAAAAGCCCAGCCCTGCTTGCAGCCAAAATCAAGTGCAGATAGCATCTTCATTCAGCAGTCCTGGCACCTCTGCTGCTGGCAGTGTGGGTTATTTGGGATTCTCTCATGGATGTGCTCTCGCAGCACTTGGATCCCAACAGTGCAGGCTCCTTGTTCCCACAGGGAACACTGGCTATCTCTCTTTCCAGTCACAAATGGGAATTGTGCTCATGGGCTTCAGTGCTGCAACTGCCTGGATTCACTCCATGTGAAAAATATCCCGCAAGAACATCTTGAAGCATCCAAGGTTGGGCCTGATGACCTTAGAGGTCTTTTGCAACCTTGATGATCCTATAATCTGCTAATTCAGATATAAAATAAGTGGCTGCAGCAATGAGAGTCAACCACCTCTGTCTTTTAAAAGCACAGGGAAAGATTTCTTGTGCTGTCCCCAAGTACATGTTTAAACTCTCCCCGTGCCCTAGTTTGAAGTGTTCCTGCCCCTGCAGACACGGAGGCTGCTCTCTCTGAACATCAGGAATTGTTTCCAGTCATCTGATCTGCTGCAATCCATGGTGTGTCTGGCAGGAAGGGAGATCTGGTATGTGGGAGATGCAAAGTCCCAAATTAAAGGAGGTGAAAAAAGCTCCTCCATGAAGATAAGAACTAATAATCCTCAGGTTTATATAATACAAATAAGTGACCCCTGTTAGAAAAGCAGTAGAAAAATCCACTTTTCTCTGGGCAATGCCAGAATCCCTATGTGTCAGCTGTAATTCCCTTTCCTTTAAGCAGTCCTGTAACATCAACAGAAAATCAATTAACACTTGCAGTCATATTCCCAAACTCTCCCTTTCCAAAAAGAACGGGAGACAGGACAAGGAGGAAAAGGTCCTGCTGTTCAATTTTCACATTCATGTCTGACTTGAAAGGCTACTTTTTCAGAGTGAACTCCCTTCCCTGCAGGTACAACAGCAATTATTTGGGAGTAGGGGAGACACTGCACTCAAACTTCCCCTTCAGCAGTCCCAGTGCACAGACAACTGTCCTGCCCTCTGCACAGCACCTCTGCTTTATGACCCAGTTTATGAGGTGATTAAAAATCTGTCCCCGGGAGTATTGGAGGACACCACTGTGTCCCACACACCTGCACTGGCTGATAAATGCAAGCCCAGGCACCCTGATCTCTGCCCAGACAGCTCTGCCAGGGATCTGCGAGCCTGTCTCCTTGAACTGTTCTGCACTGAAAGAAGGCAAACACACAGATTTTAAAACATTATTTTAAGCACCACCAATTATTGAGGTTTCCAGGAGAGTCAACTCCAAAAGCAGGAACCCAGTGTTCCAGAAATGGTTTTTATTTCAGAAAATTAAACTATGCCACATCCAAGAGCAGAGAAACAACCTTTCCACACTTTTTAATGTGGCCAAAAGTGACCAAGTTGGATCCTGATCTGTTGGCTACTCACAGCTAGAATTCATTTCTGGTTTCTCTCCAAAAGCAACTGTGCTAATAATAGGTTAGTTGGGCAACAGTCAGCTCAGCTTTTAGGTTACATCTAATCAAATTCACTGTGAGTCAAGAGAAGTTGCAAAAGTTGCAGATAGTAAATTCCACAGAAGAGTGGGAAAATGGAGAACTCCACTCGCTGGTTGGTCCTAACACTCTGCCACCTCCAGAGGAGAGCATTTTGAGAAGAGGTGACTAATTCCTTAAAGTCACATTGATTTCCTCTTCTCCTTTCTTCACAGGCAAAAGACAAAAAGTCACAATCTAATCTCCATAACAATAATCTTCTACCCACTGAAAAGCTTGTTTTTCTTCAACTTCCTCCTCTCTAAACCAAACATGAATTTTCTTAGCTGTTCTATTTAATTTCCAATTTTTACTCAGATTTTCCTCAGATGATTTGTATCTTTCTTAAATTGTTTAAATTGGACACCAGGCTTCCACTGAAGCAACAAGAACACCTGGCACAGCAGGATAACTGCTTCCATCTTAAATACAGCACTTATATTAGTTAACCCAGAAAGAGGCCTGAACCTTTCTGGAGCAGCACAAGATTGATAATTTTTATTTAATTTGCAATTCCCCAGATCCCTTCCTGCCAAATCTCACCACCATCCCCCATTCTGGGTTTATGTTTCTCTTTACAACAATGTGTGCCTTGTTTTTGTCCTCTTCAGATGCTGCTATTTTATCTGCATGATTTTGAATTTGGTCCTGGTCTCCACAGCAGTAATTTCACCATCCAGCCTGGCTTCCTCCACTCCACCCTCTACTCTACTGAGCTATTATGGGAAATACTGACAGGAACTGGGCCAGGAAGTGGCTCCTGCTGAGCTCCACCTGTCTCACCAGTGCCACCACTCTTTGAATGAAGCTTTTCTAACCTTATGTGATGACCTTGCAGGGCTTACACCCGGAGCAAATTTTGTTTGCTCATGACACAGTTTCAGGCAGTGTCAAAATCCAAGTTACGTGCAGCTTCTGCTTCATCCTCCACTGCACCACCTGATCTCCAGATGAGGGGTTGATTTGACATGAACATCATGACATAAATAACAAAACATGGATTTGACAAGAATACCATAACCAAGTGATGGCTATTTTTACCCACCTTACCTGTCAGTTACCAGCAGAGCCCCCCTAGGTCTGTAACAGGATGCCTGTGCCATCACTTTGAGGTTCTGCCTTCCTGCACCTTTTGAAAGCAGGTACTGTTCTCAGCTGCCTCACACACCCTCACTCCCTCACGTGTTCCCAAGGCTCCACAGATCCCTTCAGCCTGTTCCTTGGCTTCCATAAAGCAAACTAATGTGTAGCTGTCTGTTTCCTTTCCTTAGCCTGCAGTCCTCTCATGATGTCAAATTTAACCTGGCTAAGCAGCTGATCCCATTTTCTTTGCAGAAAGACGAAGCAAAGGCAGCAGTGACTGAAGCCTCAGACTTCCCTGCAGTGTTATTTGCTCTCTTTCCTGTTAACTAACACACTTGTCTGCTCCTTCACCTTTTCTTTATCATCCATTTATTATTGTTCCTATCCATCCTCCTTTTGAATTGAAAATAATTTTGCATCTCAGCCTTTGTGATTTTTCACCCCAAGCCCGTGCTAATCCTTTATGACTCTTCTCAGGCTCTGCCTCTGCTTCCACCCTCTGTACGGCTCCTTTTGAATTTCAAGCCATAAAAATATCCCAGATTCAATCAATATGCCTCTGAATATGCTTCCTCTACTTCCCTTGCACATAGGTTGTAAGGAGAGCTGCATATTCTCTTCTGAAAATGACCCTGCAAATTTAGTGGGAAACAATCCAATGGGTTTCAAAAACTGAAGCTTCTGAATGGAGCCTACACCTTAATTTCAGGGACTCTTGCTCAAGTAGGATTTTAGGGTTTTCAGACAGGTGTGGGTTAAAATTCAGCAGTTTCAGGAAATTTGTGACAGCTGCAGAACTGTTTGCTCCTCCTTATCAGGAGGAAGTGATCAGAAACACTACGCTGAATAAAGCCATCTCTAGGGACACAGCCAGAGTCACAGGCTGCTAAGCATTTGCTCTTAAAGCTGCTGCAAAACCATCTCCATCCAGCTGAATAATGTCTGCTGTTTGCTAATTAAAACCCAAGCATAAAAAGGCCAAAATCCACTCAGTGATTTGCCTTCGAGTTGATTTAGGAAGCGACTGTTTGGAAATTCACCATTAAAAAAAAAAAACCTAACGCTCAAAAATTCACCTCAATTGATTTTTCACTCTAAGGCACAGGGAGTTTTTCCACATCACAAAAGCACAGGCATTACTCACGTCTTGTCATTTCATCATTTTCTTTGCAAATGGTCTGTTTCAGCTGCTCAATCCTCATCTTGCAAGACATTATTTTCCATCTCTGAAAAAGAACATTCAGCAACTCTAGGGCACAAACGACTTCAAACACGCTGAATAAATGATTAACAGCAAAGCCAGCAGCTTTAGTGCAAAAAAGTAGCAGGATGCTCCTGAATGGATCAAACAACTAAATATTTCATACAGTGTTTTGTGCACAGAAGAATGCCACAAACAAAACGAGTGCTTAGTGCAAAGCGAATCAGTAAAATAAGTTATTGAACAAATATCTAGTGAGAAATGAAAAATTCAGACAGCTTGGAACACTCTGCTGGCAGAGCCCATTTCAGTTTTGCTTACAACAGGCTCTCTGGGAAAGCAACACAATGCCCTCAAGGTACACTGTAACTTTAAACTATGAGATCTAGGAATTCAGAGAGTTTAAAAATTATGGGATACTTGGAGCAACTCACCAGCTGATCAGTTACTTCTTTGCCTTCCATGGCCTTCAAAACACTAGAGGAAAAAACAGGATTGAAAGTTTTATGACTATCTGGACTTCATCTGTCTGCAGCAATAGTGTGTTAATAGAGACTGTTTCCTTTTATGAGATCTCTTAGCTTTTATATCAATTTAATAAATGCAACTTACTGTTTTTGGAATTCTCTCTGTTTGGTTTTAAGATGCATCAGCCTTTCTTTCTTGTCTGAAAACCTGGAAGAGATTAAATTCTTTTATTGATATTTTGCACAATTACAGCACTGTAAGTTGTCTGAAAAAGATAATAAAATTGAAGCTTGGGGATTCTCCAAACCTCAGCTATCTGTCTTGATCTGGGGAAGTTAATGGCTAAATGTGTAAAACTCTTGCAGAATTCTAGAGCATGAGTCTCACTGGAATTGCAACAGAGCCTCTAAGCTGGAGAAACATCAGAGTGTTGAACTATCAAACAAATAGCAATTTACTGCTATTTCTAGATTTATAGCTTAGCAAGATCAGTGTTTTGTGTGTTACAAAAAACATGGATACTTAAAAAACCTTCAGTCGCTGGAGAAATTAAAAGTACTATCTCACACAGCCCATGACCCAAATGTCTGCTTCAGCTCTGCTTCACTGGACTCTAGGATACAGGAACTGATCAGAAGGGAATTTTTGCAGGATTCACCATCCTGTGTTTTCACCCTTTGAGTACACAGAAAAGCCACGTTCTGCCCCCCTTTTTGTTCCACAATCCATTCTATTTTTCTCTGCAATATTTTGAGTTGACAATTTCATCCTACCAGAGCTGTGATATTTGCAGATGCCCCATCCCTGGAAGCGTTCAAGGCCCATGGCAGGGGGTGGAACTAGATGGTCCTTAAGGTCCCTTCCAACCCAAACCATGAGATTTTATGATTTCACCTTCATTTCATGGACATTTATGCTTTATTTAGAAAGAATAATGCACTAAGCCTTGACAGGATGACATCTTGGTTTTCCCTCTCTGTGGATTTGATTTCAGGTGAAACTTCAAAATGCTTCATTTTTCTCCTTCAAGTGCTGAAATCTGAAAGCTTGGTGACTACCTTTGGATTCAGAGCGTGTGTAACCACCCTCCCACATGACATTAGCATCAGAACAACAAAACCACTGGCTGCTGCTTTTGTAGTCAAGCAAAAGAATCTGTTTTCCTTCCAAAACAAACCAAAACCAAATGCAGGTGCTTGGCACAAAAGCCAGAGGCCACACGTGAGCTGGAGGAATGCGGTGCAACTGGAGCCCAGCTGCTCAGCCCAGCTCATCTCCTCTTCCTGTGTGTCCTCACCCCAGGAGTCACCCTGGAAATGACAGAAGGCCCTGCACGAGCCTCCTGTTTACCTCAGAGCAGAGCACACCTACTGCACCCCGACCTTTGGCTGCCACCAAAAATCCCCTGGCCCAGAAACACAGAGCTCAGCAGCCACCCAGGAGAGCGCTGGGCTAAGCTGGCAATTCTTGGTTCCTGAGCTGGATTCACGGGCACAGAATCACCCAATTCCTGTCCATCACACCAGCAAAAAGCTGAATGATCCATCAAAGAACACAGGAATAAATGAAGTTCTGGCTGCGGGGGGAAGACAGAAGTATTTGTGGAAGCCTGTGGAAATTCCAGCTCACCACGCGCTTCGGCAGCGATGTCAAACAGCTCCTACCAAATCCTCCAGCAGGTTCCTCCTAAGCAAACATTTCCACTGCTTTATATAGCTCTGATTTCAATTGCACTGCATCCTGCAACTCCTTCTTCTTTATATAACTTTAGCCTTTCAATTTGGCAAAGAAACAAAACTGGGGATGAATTATTATAGGAACTCCCATAAAATGTAAACTGAGAGGAGAGAACATCTTGAATTGCCCATGAAATGTTTCTCTTTCCTCAAGTCTTATCACATTAAGGTGAGATTTTCTGTGGTTGCCTGGCTTATTTCCACATGTTCATGATTAGAGAGAAGCAACCAGAGAGAGGGGCTTCCTAATCAACTAATCAGCAGTTGATTAATGCTGAAGGAGCTGAGGGCACTATATTCACTATAACTCCCCTGCTGAAAAAAAATCACTATTCCTAACCAGAACCCTTAGCTTGGAGAAATTAGCCAGGCTCAGACGTCACAATTACATTGTCTTTGGCTTTTGCCATCTGCAGATACACAAAGCAAAGCAATTCAGCAGTCTGGGAAACACAGTCTGAGAATTTATGCACACAACAGGCTGGAGGACACTCCCAGGAGGCAGAAGAACCTCCGAGCTGAGACCAACATCAAGATGCCAGCTTGGCTTTTGAATACGCAACGCATTAGTCATGAAAAGAAGGATGGCAGCGACTGCTCTACTGGAGGACTTCTGGACTACTCATCCTTAATTGTAGCTCTCCTTAAGTAATTAATCTCAACAGCTCCTCAGTCTCTCCCCCTCACAGATACGGGGTGTGATTTTTGCCAGACAGATGAAAAACTTCCAATTTTACTGTAGTTCTTCTAAAAGTTAGCACACAAAACAGTCCCAGGAAATCTGAAATGATTAGAACATGGAACTGCTTGTCTTCATATAAGGAAAATTCACAAGAAAATTCTAAAAATAAACCACTGTTGGATACAAGGAGTAATGCTTGGTTTCTTTCTATTTAACCAGAAGATAATGATCATTTTTCCCCATCTGTAACACTTCAAAAAGACAAACGGGAGGCCCAAGTGCCCCCAAACACTTCCACATTCTGAATTTCTCACCCTGAGCCACTCAGCAAAGCCCTTGCCACGACACTCCTCCAGCAGTGGCTGATCTAAAATTAACCCAGGTACTACTAGAAGGCATAAAATAAATAAATAAACAACGATGGCTGTAAACACCAGCTGAAAGGCACCCAGTGAACTGCACCTGTCCCTGCCTGGCTCTGCCCTGCTGCTGCCTGGTCACCATTTCAAACATCTCCCCCTCTCCCAGGGCTCACATCACAAGAAACTCAGAGACACCCACAAAGAGCAAACAAAGAAAACTGACCTCTTCCCCCCTCTTAAATCAGTCATTCCCAATATTAATTAGAGAATGCAAACAAAATGTTTCAGGCACGGTTTAAACATAATCCCATTATCCTCAAAACCCAAGCTTTTGTCCCTACACAGAGTTCCTGCAGCCACTGGGGATTTTTAGGTTGTTAACATTGTGTTATTCACACAGGAGTGCTGCTCCTTTAATTCATTAAAATAAATTTGCCGTTTTTAATGAATTGCGCTACTGCAATTAATTCATGGAAAAGTTTTGAGCAGCAGGAGAAACAAAGCCTGGGGAAATGGAGTGTGTAGGGAGGCCCCAGGTTAATACAACAGCAGTGACCCTCAGAGATGGAACTGTGATGACCAGGCAGAGAAGAGGGGAAAAAAAGACCAAAAAAAAAAAAAAGAGATTAAGAGATTTAATCCTTGCAGTTAAAAAACACAAGGTAAATATACAGGAGCCTTTCCAGGCACAGACAAGTGGGGCAGTGAAAGCTTCTCAGGAGGATGCAGTGACAACTGTCAGACAGAAAAGCTGATCCTGTCTCATGTGAGAAGATAAAGAGGGTTTTCCCTTACACTGCTGCTTCTTTAGGACTTCATTTTCCTGATGGACACAGACTTCTTAAGCCTTGGTTAATGCAAAACAATAGAGCTTCAACTGTAACAAAGGCTACAATTGAATTTCTATAATTAAACCTGATGTTTAGCCAAAAACTTCAGGCTGCAAAAGAGACAGGAAAAAAACAAACTTGGTTTATATTCCAAGCTCCATATCCAACCCTTCAATAGAATCTGCAGAAAACCCCAAGCAGTCTCACACAACTACACGTTTTCCACCTATTTCAGACAGGCTAAATCTAGTTCGTGGTTCTCCAGCACAGCTTTTTTACATTAAAAAAGGGAAAGCCATCCAGTGACAGACTAAAGTCTGAGTTCTGCAAGCTGACTCACACTGGCTGACAGCATTTCCCCGCTTCCGTGGATGTTGGTGGGTGAAAGGCACCACTGTCCCCTTGTTCCTGGGGACACAAGGAGCCTTTGGAGCGAGGACACCGCCACCCCACACACTGGTGGCTGCTCGCCACCCTCCCAAAATAGCCCCAGGAATCGCTCCCAACAGCTGCTAACGAGGGACCAAGAACACGGTGGCAGCCAAGGATCAGAGCCATTCCAGACATGGCCCTGGGGACTTTTGAAGAATCTGGGATGGACAGCAGCGGCGGAGGAGCCATCTGACTCATTCCATGAGGAAATTTGTTTATGGGCACAGCGCTCAGCCAGGGAGAGCCGGAGCTCCAAAAGGAGCAGCATGGCACACCGTCAACTCAAGTGAATACTTTTTTTGTCCACATTTATGGGTATACACACAGGAAAACGTTTATTTTCTTTCTTATACACCTTCCTAATTTTGCTTAACGATTTAGAAAACTACCGTTTAAGGAGTGTTGACAAAAAGAGGCAACCCGTTTGAAATAACACTGCACGGGTCTCTGTGCCCTGAACTGCCTGGAGCTTCAGTGGCTACATCAACACGGACACATCTGCACCTGACCGAGTGAAACTCGGGCTCACTCCTTAATTATTATTATTATTACTACAAGTATTATTATTTCAAGGCTCGTACGAGGGTCCTGCTGCGTCCGACCCCAGCCCCGGGGTGGGCCCGGCGGCCCCCGGAGCGTTCCCCACCCACACCCTGAGCCCCCCGAGCCCCGGGACAGCGGGAAAGGGGCACAACCCGGCCCCCACCCCCGGCCCCGAGGCAGGGCAGGGAGAGGCCGCCCCGCTCCCCTCAGCGCCGCCGGTACCTCTCGGAGTCGCGCCCGTCGAAGAAGACGAAGTCGCCGCTCTGCACGCACTTGGCGCAGGTGAGGCGGCGCCGCGTGGTGTTGCAGAGCGGGCACCGCTCCACCGCCACGTAGAGACCCTCGGCGTCCTCCTCGGCGCCCCGCAGAGCCCCGGGCGCGGCCGCGCTGCCCCCGCCCGGCCCCGCGGGCTGCGGCCGGCGGCCGCTGGGAGCCGCCATGTTGGGGCCGCGGGTCACGTGGGACGCTGTTGCCGGGCAGGGCATTGTGGGAAGGGGCGCTGAGGCGGCGGGCGGCAGCGGGGGAGGGCGCGGGACGGGCCGCGCTCCGCCGGGAAAAGTCTCAATTTTTAATGGGAACTGCGCCCTTTGTCTTCTGTAGGAGGAAGGGGAGCGCCGCTGGGGTGGTCGCAGAGCGATGGGGGTGTTGTATGCGGTTCGTAGGGCGTCACAGCGGGTAGTCGTAACAGTAACGCTGCTGTGGGGACTGCGGCTCCCAGCGAAAGCACGGCCCTGTATTTACAGTAACATCCAAAGCGCTTTGTGCGAGCGGCAAAGACCGAGGCACACCCTGGAAACCGACGCAGAGGGAGGTTGCCTCAACCCGGCCTCCATGGTGGAGTGACGATGAGGAGTTAAATACACAGGATGAAGGAGAGTTGAGGGGAAGGGATCTTAAAAACCATCCAGTTCCAAGCTCCTGACTTCGAAAGGAGCACCTTCCACTGTCCCAGGCTGCTCCAAGCCCATCCAGCCTGGCCTGGGACACTCGCAGGGATCCAGGGGCAGCCACAGCTTCTCTGGGCACCCTGGGCCAGGGCCTGACACCCACTTCTGAGTAAAGAAGTTTTTCCTGCTAACTAATATTTCCTAATATGAACCTACTCTCAGTCTGAAGTCATTTCCTCTTCTGTCTGTAGGCAATTAATCTACAGAAGCCAGAATAACTTAAGCAACATCCCCATGTGCCCCTTCCCAAAAGAAGCACAACTGCATCAACGCATTACCCTACCTGTGTTTGGTAGGGGTTTTTTGTTTGTTTGGTTGGTTTTTGGGGGTTTTTTTGTTGGTTTTTTTTTTTTTTAAGAGCAATTCCCAGCCTACCCAGCCTATTTCTCCCCCCATTCCCAGTGTTATCAAACACTAAGCAGGAACAGCACTGTGGAGGTAGAACCAAGATTGTTGTTTTTAAGACAAGAGTTACCATAGCAAACATTAACTTAATCAGTAGCTCAGTGAAAAGGCACAGAGCCCATTTCTTATCTCTAAGGCTTTATCTGTACTTCTAAAGAACACTAATTTTACCACTGAAATCATGGGGCAAGCTCTTAAGCAAAATGTGATTTCTGGAAGAGGGCTCATCTTAGATAAACTTTTTTTTTTCCCCCCCAACACCTCAATAAAACCAGGGTGTTTTCACTTCCAAAAGATTATTCTAACTGAAGCTCATCAGCTGCTACTGCAGCTACAGGGCAAATAAAAGTCCAGCCCATGGCTGTGGAAAGTCTCCAATATTAGAAAGCAAACAGAAAAGTAAGCCTGTGTTTAAAATAGATTTGAGTGTGCAAATCCACAGTTTGACATAGAAACTGATAACAGCTAAGACCAGCTTATCGTGAGGAAGTTCACAAAGTTTTTCAAAGTTTGCAGGGAGATAAATATAAAAAACACTTGTGAGAGACACATAACAGATACAGACGATGAAGCCGCACCCTCACCGAATCAGAAATAAACTTTTGTGGCAGCAAAACCCAGCCCAGCAAGACCCTGTTCTGAGTTGAGCCGAGTACTTCCAGCGAGGACCGAGGAGGATTTTGGCCTGGGTTACACTTAAATCATCTAAGAGCAACCTCTAGTGGTGTTTCCAGCCAGGTACCAACACCTTCAGGAGGGAAGGACACAACAGAACTGTTCTGGCTTGCGTCCAGGGGCTTTCCAGAGCAGCCATGGGATAGGCTTTGCACTGTTCCTGCTCCCCGCACCCCGCTGAGCAGGACACCTTCTGAAAAGAAAAGCTTGAGTTCAAACCCAGTACAGGAACCCTCATGGTTTGTGCTCCAAAATTACCAAAGGTAGTGCCATTGCCTGAACTCTGGTTAAATAACACAGATTAAGTCATGAGCATCCAAGATTTTTGTATTTTCCTCAAATCCATTTTTAACAACATTCCAAACCAATGTGTTTTTGTCTGCACCACACTCCCATCATCTGAGGGAGCAATACAAGTGGGTACCATTTGGTTAAAATCTAACTTGTCCCATGTCAAATTAGATGATTTAATTAGTTGCACCCCTCCACCCACAGATTTTTCTTGGTATATCCCAGCAGTCAGGACCTGGAATGTCTTCTCTGTGAAAGAAAGGCCTGTACCCTCACACACAAGAGTTTACCCAGCCAGTGGGATCAGAGTGATTCCAGCACATGTCTTCTAAACCCCAAAATCAACTCATGCAGGATTTTGTAAGCCACATTATAAACAATAATGTATGTTGAGCTTAAACATGAAACTACAACACTGCAGGAGCAATTCAGGACACTTAGAGCAGAGGATTCTGGTTAAGACAATTTGAAGTGCAGTGTGGATTCACCTGTTCAACAGGGAAAGAGACACATGGCTTCTATTACAAAATATTTTTAAGTGCTACCTTTACATTCTACTAAAAGTGCAGTCATTTATCAAGTGTTTTAACTTGACAGAAATTGTCAGAACTAAGGTGGATTACAGACAGACAATCTGAAAGAAAAAGAACATTTCACAAGCTATAGAAAGGCATCAGCACATGTGGCATTCAGAAATGAATCACTTGCTTAATAATTCACAAATGGGTCCAGGAATGGCCTCGCTCCTGCTCCTTGCACAGCAGCACAAGCCCAGGTGTTATTCTGGGTTGTTTTGGGAGCCGTGTCACGCTGGTTTCTTGAAACCTCTTAAAATGGGGTAGATGTTCTCAAATGCCTCATAGATTTCAGAACGGTCTTTTGCTCCTAAATGGACATTTAAGGAAAAAACCACAAACAAACAAAACCATTAATTAACAGAGTGCTGAACTTAAACTAAATGCAGTTTAAACCCAGTAAGATTACAAACCATGAAGAAACCCAGGAGATGGAAAGCATTTTACTATAGAGACAGAATTTCTATCTGGCACCTCAAAGAACAATTCCTAGCTTGCTTGGCTTTAAGACTAGTTTTGTTTAATCTGTGGAACCAAACCAGCAATTTTCTGCTCTTGACAGGTGCAAAATATTGGCTTTGAAGAAGGGAAAAAAAGCCACTGAGCACCACCATGGTGTTACCTGCTGAAGAATAACAGCTCTGCCTGTTCATGAGGTGAGTGGAAAGGTAGAAACAAGAAGTGAAAGGCCTTTATTTCATACTGGGAGTTGTTCCACAGTTTGAGAACTCTCCTTCTTCAGCTCTGAGAAGCAATTTTAATTTTAAGCTGTGTTAGGACACCTTTGATTTCAAATCCTTTTCTGAGGTACTGTAAACAAATCCTTAATACCAAGTTTTGCACACAACTGCATTGCAGTAGGCAGGAATACTTCCTGCCAGCAACACTACTCATGCTGATCCAACAAACATCAGCTAGAAAAAAAGGGCATTTAAATGAACTAAAAGTGGAATTAAGCCCTGCTTAGGTTGAATGTGTAAGCCTTTTCTCATGTCCTCCCTTAGACACGCATAATTCATCTGCCTTACCACAACTTCTACTTTCAAAAGTAAAGTTACTTTCTTGATTAGGGAAAAAAAACCCCTCCTCACATCTCAGCAAATTCAATTTTGTCGTTACAGCTGGGCCCAGGACTCACAGCAAAGGACTGAGTGTGCAGCAAGGCTGTTACAATTAGTGTACCCCAAAAAATGCAAAAAAAAGCATCAGTGGAATGGAACTGACCAGTATGATTTTACTGGACCTAAGAAAATTATGGATATTGGAGGGGAAAGCATTTAAGCTTGGCCCTGAGTGCCCCTTCCTTCAGTTGGCTGAGCTCATTCCTGATTTATGGTTGTGAGAATCTCTGGCTAAGGCAGGCACTTCTCTTGCCTTCCCCATGTCCCAAAGCTGTGTTGTGAATATGAATACCACATTCAGAGCTTCTGGGAACAAGCACCATTTGCCTTTCAGTACATCTGAATAGAAGCATTTTCATGAGCTTCACAAAAAAAGATGTGCCAGGAGCTCAGGAATTCACCTTTTTCAAAAAAGTCACCTGGGATCTGAGGTACAGGTATCTGCTGAGCACATTGACTCAGCAAGGCTTCTGCCTCACGATTTTTTTTGCCAAACAGTCTGGAACAAGCTCCAAGATCTCCACCCTTTCCTCTGATAATCCCTACTAAATGTTGTCAGTGAAGTGTTTTAAGAAGTTTGTTTCCTGTCCAAGCAATTTGAAATTGCTTATTGTGAGATTCCTATTTAAGTGCCTGAGTAGTTGCTGGCATAGCAGCATCCTGTTGGCATCCTCTGCATTGGCACGTGGCATCAGGCTTTGAATAAAAAAAATACTTAACATGGAAATCTGAGACTCTGTATATGAAACAAGACAAGATTCTAGTGCAACAATACTGATGTATCTGCAGAAAACACAGATAAAGCTGCAGCAGCCATTAAAAAGATCCCTGAGTGGCTTTACTGTGGGGCAAGACACTGATTTTTAGTTAATATTTAATTTAAATGCTCTCAGAAAGTGAAGCAGTGGGTAGAGACATAGAGAGGCACCACTTACCAGTCAGTACAACTTTCCCAGACACAAAGATAAGCAGCACTATCCTTGGTTTGACCATCCTATAAACCAGGCCAGGGAATAGTTCAGGTTCATAGCTGTTCAGAGCAAGCAGTGAGATTAGTAAAAATGCAAATGCTGTTTCAGTGTTGTATGAATAAAGTGCTCTTTAATCACAGTAGCAATAGGGTAATTAACCACATTGATTTTATCTAGCTGCCCTGAGAAAGGCAGCTCAGGTTTTGGACATCTTGAAGAGAAACCTGTTAAACCCAGCTGGAGCTGGTGGGGGATCTTCATGCTGACTTTCAAGGGCTTGTGAGCCACTTCTGACTTGTCATAGCCTTGGAACCTTTCTTGCAATCTTCATGCAGTCCTCAAATAATGAAATGGCCTGGCTTGGAAAGGCCTGGCTTAAAAATCACCTCATTCCACCCCCTGCCATGGCCAGGGACACCTTCCACCATCCCAGGGTGCTCCAAGCCCCGTCCAGCCTGGCCTTGGACACTTCCAGGGATCCAGGGGCAACCCCAGCTTCACTGGGCACCCTGTGCCAGGGCCTGCCCACCCTCACATTAAATCCTTCCTAGTCTGCAAAGAGAAGCACCCTGTGCAACTAAGACAAGATAACAGCCAATGTAAATACTTTATATATAGTTCCTAAATTAAATGCAAAACATTAGATGCAGTGCTAATAAAAGACTGGATTTTGGCTTTGTCAGTGCTGAAATCATCCTTTCTTGATGGCAGTATCTAGTTTTGAACAAGCTGATCTCACAGGTACAACATGCTCTCACTCAGCTACAGCTTTACTTTCAATTCTTGGCTAAAGAACATCCAAACAGAACCAAAACAATACCCCAGAAAAACACAGTATACCTGCAATTCGGTATTTTGCAACTGCAGTTTGGCTTCATGCCTGAAGGTTGGAAACCTTATCCCTGCAGACAGGAATTTGCTTTGCTGGGTGTTAAGAGGCCACCTTGGTATTAAAACCCACAGTGGAGCTGATACCTCAGGTTTGAGCTTTTCTATTTTTCAGGTTCTGTGCTGCTTTAGTGTGTGGGTCTGGGTTCACATCAGGGGATGGTGAGCTCTGCACAGAGCAGGGAGACAAAACAATTCCTGCTCCAGCTGGGCACCAAGGACAAATGATCCAAATCTCAGCCCAGGAGCACAAACAACGTGGGCTGAAGAGAGAAAAACAAGCAGGGTGGGAGTGCCTGGGCTAAAGCTGGAACGGGACAATGAACTGCAAGGTGCAAATGGAGCAGAACTGATCAAAATGAGAGACCCTGTGAGTGCTCGAGCATTTTGTGACTATTTTGGGTTCACCTGGGGTGTGGCCCTGGCTGGGCTCTTGTGCTGCCCAAAGTGGATCCATTGAGGCCTTTAATAAATCCCTACTTTATTCCTCAGCTCTGTCCAGCCTCTGTTCTAGGTCAGCCTCACAAGGCATCAGTGCCAAGGCACAGACCAGGCTCAAGTGGCTGCAGACCCTGCTGCCAGGAGCACAGGGCTGTACCTGATCTCCTCCTACCTGCTGAACTGCTGGTGGGTGAGAACCAAGCCCTCCAGGCGGATGGGGAACCTCACATCACAGCTCCCCACCATATTCTGGATCTTGAAGTCCAAGAACTTGGCAGGGAAGCCGAGCTTCTGCACCACCCGTGCGTATTTCCTGGCTGCCAGCCTCGACTGCTCTTCACTGAGGAAAGAAAACTTTATTGTAATCTCTAAACAGCCCTCAAATCGCAGAATCCCAGAATGGCTGGGGCTGGAAGAGACCTTAAATCCCATCTTGTTCCACCCCCTGCCATGGGTAGGGGCACCTTCCACTATTCCAGGGTGCTGCAAGCCCTGTCCAGCCTGGCCTGCAACACTTCCAGGAATGGGGCTTTCCACTGAAGGAAGAACAAAGGGGGAAAAACAACTTATTAACTTATTTGTCAAAATAACACTTATTTGTGCTTTCCTCTGCTCTTGAGGTGGAATTCAGTTTATAACCACCACTGTGCTAATCTGCACTCCAGAAAAAGAGATCCTGTAGCTCAAAATAGCAAGGCTCCATCCCTAGAACTGCTGCAGGGAGCTCAAAGGAGTAAGGCACTTGTTCATTCACCTTCCTGTGGTCTGGTTGAACCCACTGGAGGTGTTTCATCACTGAGAGGTTCCCCTTTTGAGAGGTTTCTCAGTTCCTCAAAACAGCTTCTCAGTGCTGATCCAGGAGTTAGACTGCAGGCAGCAGTACAGTCCCCTACCTGGGGTGGTGGTAGGGGCTGGAGAAGAGGTCTCTTAAAGCATGAGTTCATTAATTCTAATTGACTGTTTTGGGATATAAAAACCAAGGCAGTCTCTGCTGGGCTGCAGGGAAAAAAGCTTCAGAGTACAGAAGTAAACTTTTGCTTTCCCCAATTCCCATTTCCTCTAGAGGCAGATGTGTTGACTGGTGAACACAGACACTGAAGAGAGACTTGACAGACACAAGTTATGTTCTAAACACTTTAAAAATCAGTGAGAAATGCAAATAATCCCTTAACAATTTCTGGGAATTTCAGCAGCTTTTCTCCTGGTGTCTGTTCAGCTCAACCTAAATTCAGGCACAGAAGTACACAGTTCAGATATTGCTAAGGTGCCATCATGAAGAAAGCAGGACTTTCAATATCAGTGCTTCACTTTTTCTTGCAATTAGTCCTTTGCTAGATGTTTTAAGCAAGACTTTTCAGACATGCTCCATCAGAATATATGCACAGCTGCAAGGCCCAGACCTTTAGAGGGAAGGGAAAAACCAGAAAAATACCTTTTTGCTCCTGTGCAGACCATTTTTCCTGAACTGAAGATCAGGGCTGTTGTTCGTGGTTCCCTGATTCTCATGATCACAGCAGCAAACCTCTACAAATCCAAAGGAAAACCCGACAGGAATTAAGCTGTATTTCTGTTCAGTCTTGCAACAATTAATACTTTCAAAGCTTGTCACAACACATATTTGCTTTTTAAGTGTTTCTTTCCCGCCCCGAAGTTATTTCCCACCCACCTAGGAGCAGGAGAGTTAAGACCACAGACACAGGAACATTTGGATCCCTCAGCACTGGGAGAGGGAAGTGAGGGTAAAGCTTTGAGTCCAAGATTTACCTTTGGGTTATACTCTGCATTTCTGGCATGCAGAGCTATGTTCTTCAGATCCAGTTTGCAAGCCAAGTTTACAGTTGACACGATATTCCTGAGGAATGAGGGAGGAATTTTCTCATTGCAAAATCCAGCCACTGCAGAGACCCCCCCCCAGCAGTACAGTCAAATTCCAATTAAAAATTGCCATCAACTGATTTCCTGCCTGTCTCTCCCCCACACAAGCATTAAGCTACTTCTGGCAAAACTTAAGTAATCAATCCAAAACTGCACTTTGAGATAGAACAAAGTGTGAAATTATTAGTCTCTGAACTATAAAGTTTGTGTGTCTTCCAAAAGCTGCATCACTGAAGCCTTTCACAGCTTTGGCTTGAACCATTACTGACTATTTAGAGTTACCACAGCACCTAAGGTAGGCGGGGGGGGTTATTTTCTACAGGTATAAACTATTCCAGAGCTGCTCTATCCTAGACAGGACAGCATCTTTTAATGAGGCCAGAGGTTCTCACACTCAAATTCTGTTTCTCCTTTTGAAAAAGCAGAGTGACATCTTTAAACCCCTGGAGTCTGCTGTCATCCTTCACATTCTCCTTCCTGGAGGAAATCTTCCTTCTCAAGTATCTTCATACTTTTATCCAATATTGTGAATTCATTTTCTCCACCTCCCCCCTTCAAGAAGAAAAAAATGCTACTACAGCAAAAAACTACTCCTGTAGTTTTTTGGCTTCTTTAAGACCAAGCCATGCTTGCTACATTCTCCAGGTGAAAAGTCAGAGCAACACCTTGCAGTCTAAGCCAAACTCTGACTACGGTGTGTGTGCTACACAAATAACACATAACTTACTGTAGCTGGGGGACTATTCCAGAACTTTCTGAAGCAGGTGTCGCCGGGGTGATGGGAGTCATCGGAGGACACACGCCAGGTGTTTCAGGAGATGGCTGAGCTGCACCTGGATGTGACAAGGTGCTTTCATCCATGAAAACACCACTGTCCTCCTTACTTGGTAGTGACTCATCAAGCTCTTTTTGGGTTTCATGACCATCCTCAGAGAGGTTTTGTTCTTTGTGATCTTGGGTGACATCTGGGAGAAAGCTGAGGTCCACGGAAGAAAAGTCTGTGTGGAGCTCCTTGGACTGACTTAACTGGGAAGATGCTTGAATTGGAAGTTCTAAATCATAAGGGCTCATAGGAGTGAACAGATGAGGACTAGTGGAGAAGTCATCCTTGAAATAAGAAAAAGTGCCATTAAGGGTCTTGTATTAAAACAGTCACTGTAACTGGGAGAGTAAATTAAGATTAATCTTCAATGAGGAAGTTTCAATAATTTTCCCCCAATATGTATTTCAGCAAAGATTAGTTTTAAGGTTGAAAGTGTGTCCTTTGCTTGTCTGTGAGTGTATAAAAATCCAGATAGCTTGTATAGTGCATTTTCACCACAGCCCACGGGCACTCTAGAGAATTCCTGAATAGCACAAATTGAGAAATGCAGGTACAACAGTGGCACTTCACCCTTCACAGCCACTGTCACACCTCAGCCATCCACACAACCACATTATCACACTCATGAGTTTTTCCAAGGAAGACAGACAGCATTTTCTGTCTGACTTGATCTCCCATTCTGTATATTATTCCATTTCCTCTCCCTGCTAGCAGGGGACAGTGTCAGCTTTGCTTTGTGCAACAGAGGGCAGCAGCTCACAGAGCCAGCCACAATTAATTCCTCAGCTCCTGGAGGCCACCAGCCTGAGTGAAGCTATAGATGAGAAGATGGGACTAAAAAAAGCCTCACCACAGTCAGCAGAACCAAGCACACAACACAACTGCAAGTAAGCTCTTTCACACTGATGTCCTTCTTAATCAACTATTTATTATTAAAAGCTGTTTAAAAAGCATCATGTCAATGAGACAAGAGTTTCAGGACAGGATTTATTCCCTCTCCTTTGGTGCATAAGCCTTTTTCTGAAGGTAGTTTCTGCCAACATCCACAGCAGGTGACAGCTTGGACTAAAGAATCCATACAAGAGGTTTTGTGTTTAATCAGGCATTTTCAGGTTCAAAAGCTAGAAGGACTTGAAAAGTCCAAGCACAAATCAGAACAGGGAATGGTGCATAAGACTGAGGCCCTTGAGTTGGCAGCAAGTGCCTGACCTCCAGCAGGAGCAGGATTTCCAGATCAATGCTTCCCAGCCCTGAGCTAGGGCTGCTCTCTCCTAGTCAGCTCACTTGGCAACCCAGCCATGCACATGGGGACATCTCTGCTCCTACTTTGCAGCCTATCTGCCTGCAGACACTTGGAAAACTCTGACAAAGTGACAAATCCTCCCAGAGAACCCTCACTAGCCTGAATACGGATGCAATCAGGAAAGCATTGCCAACATCCACAATTAAAACTGCTTCTAAAACTGACTCTAAATGCAGAACCCCACAGAAGATCTGGCGAGGCAGGGTGCTGTTGAATAAATCTATGTACTCCTTTACCCTTTAGAAAAAGGGGTCAAATATGTAATTAACAGTTACAAGTAAAATATTATGGAATCACAAAAATACATCTATTTTGAATAGATATTTTTCAAGGCAGCAGCAAGGGAAGGAAGTCACAGTCTCTGAAAGAATTCCAGTGGACTAAGGGTTAGCTGTACAGGAGCTCATTAGGAAGGTTTTGTAGGAACCACAACGTAGAGAAAATGACACAAAAGCTCCCTGTGAGACTGCTCACATCATACTAATGGGCATCAGGGAATGAACATAACAGCAAAAAAAAACCACCTACAAACAAACAACCAAAGCCAGTTTGTGACATATCCTAAAGAAGCTGGCAGAGAAACGAGTGGAACATGGGGCTGGAAGTATCACACAGCTGTGAAGCTTTCAAAAAGTAGAGTAAATTCTATACAGCAGGTAAAAACAGAAAGCAAATTTTCCTTTCTGATCAGGTTTGCACCTAAAAAAGTCTGAGGAAAGCCCTGACAGGGTTAAGTGCCGGGGAATATTTCCTTCTTGTCAGACAGCTGCTCAGAGGCTGCAAAAGGGGCACAGGACCATGTTTGCATTGGGCTGGCTGCCAAGGGTTATTGCTATAGACTCTGGGTTAATTAACTTCACCAAGGCCCCACCAACTGCATAGCTTTGGCCATCTCCCAGCTGCTCCAGGGAGGAGATTTCACTCACGGATCCTGTCTGAGATCCCTCGGTTTGGGGCAGCTTGAGGGTGTGAGATACAAAGCTGTGTTTCGTGTCAGGTACATACAGGTAGCGTGTGTACTTGTGATTGTGATATGTGTGGAAACTGATCATGGGACAATTAAAGGATGAATTCTAAAAAATAACTGAGGGAGTAAAGCATGGAAGAAGGCCTTTGAACTTATTCTTTGTTTGCAATTAACTGTTCTAGCATCTGAATTAAAGCTTTAAGGATGTTGCTGCTGGACAGGAACTTTCTGCACGTAATCAAGCATTAAACAGTTTTGCAATAATAACATTTTGAAGTATAATTTTAGAATATTGTTAGTAGTAAGGAGCTTTGAAAATATAAGTTTAGAATATATGTAAAGGAAATATGCTTATCTCAACACCTTAGCAAAACAGTAAAAAGCAGCTTGAGAAAGGAAGATGAACATTAACTCAAGGATTGATAGCTTTGACTAAGGGAAGCTGGACATCACTGTTATGAGATTTATAGTCTTTGTAATTAAAAGGTGAGCCTACATCTGGAGTCTGGACCGCACCAATCCTGAGAAAACTAACTCACAATAGTGTATAGAATTGTGACGTAAAATTCAGGACTAGAAACTGCTGAGAAAAGCTTATGTGTACCCCTATATATATCTGTACGCTCCAAACATCAGTGTGCAGTTGGAGAGAAAACTTCCCCCACTGTACCCAGTGCTGTTTTGCTCATACTTTACCACATTAATTAATAAATTAATTGCTGCTTAAATATTGGCCTAATCAAGCTTCTTATTTATAACAAGGGGAAACAGCCTTTTTCACTTGCACTGCAAAAATCCCTGCAACTCAGGTAGACACAAATCAAACCCAGCTGCCTTAAGCAACAGACTTGGATATTTTTTCTTTCCTCCCTGCAGTGCTATCACACATCTGTTATTATCAAGAATACCAGCAAATGTGAAATATAAAAAGCTCACTAGCACTTGTAAAAGGTGTATTATACATTACCACATCATACGCTTTGGGAGGGCACATTCAGAGACGGCTTTACCCACTGCCACAGGACAGTCTCTGGATTTAAACAGCTTGTGCTAAGCCTGTTTTCTGAGCTGAAAAGTAGTTTACAACAGGATGTAAAGAAGTTTTGTTGCCTGAGTAATGATGATGCTCAGCTGTGGAGTCCAGCCCTCTCCCGGTTGTTCCTACAACCACCTGAGATCAGGACGAGTCTAACTAAACCAAAACACTTGGCTTTTGCTTTGAATTACACTGTTTTACAACAGCTTTTTCTGCTGAAAATTGGGAATTTACACATTTGCACAAGGCTCCTTAAACAAAACACTTTTAGTCAAGTGTTTCTTTGGAATGCCTCCTCAACCCTCTGAGGAGCACATCTCACTGGGCTGGCGGGGGGAGCAGAAAAAGGGAATTCTGACACGTTGTTTACAGTAGGTAGAGGCCGACCATTCCAAACACCCAAACAATGAATTTTTACAGACATTTACTGACCAGAACGAGGAGACGCGAGCCTGCTGCCCTCTCAGGGCGCACCCACCCCGGCAGCCGGGCTGAGCCTCGCAGGCAGCATCCCACCCGCAGGAGTTCAAACGCGGCAGCATCATCCATCCCTCTGAGCAGGGCGTGGAAGCGCCCTCCCGCTGCAGAGAGCTCCTCCATGCTCCCGGCAGCTCCAGGACAGCAGGAACCCTCAGGACAGGGAGGAACCTCCCAGACAGTGGAATTCCGGGCTCAGCCCGGCAGGAATTTGGTAATGACGCAGTTCAGGTATGGCTGCGGAGCACTCTCCAGCGCAGCGTTGGTGGTATAGTGGTGAGCATAGCTGCCTTCCAAGCAGTTGACCCGGGTTCGATTCCCGGCCAACGCAGTTCCCTTTTGTTAAGCTTTATTTTCTTTTTTTCCCCCCCTCCTTACTTGGTTTTTCCTTCCTCCCTTACCTGCCCGCCGCAGCTCTCCAGGTACCGCTCCAGCGGCGATACGCCCTCCATGAGCACAGCCACCGACACAAAGCCTGCTCCCATCCTGCTTTTAACCCCCAGGGACAGCTCCGGGGCCACGTGTGGCTTGTCAGGGAGCAGAGCCCATCACAGCTGGGAGCTTTACCCTCGTCAAGCAGCCTTGGAGCCTCTGGTCTGCCTGCGCGGCTGTCTGAGAGGGTTTGCCCCATCCTGCAGCATTGGAGAAATCGGGGTGCTCTTCTCGTGTGCTTTACAGGAGCCTAAAAACACAACCTGTGCCCGAGCTCTGAGCCTGCTTTCCTCTGCAGAGTTGAAGAGAAATTGAGTTGGACCTTGTAGTTAATAGTACTAAATGTAGTTTAGACCTTCCCAGATGATGCTTTTTAGCAAGTGCCATGTGGCCCTTAATTTCTCCCACCTGCCTCATCAAGTGCCATGAGGTACATCTGGTCCTTCGAGAGGAGTCCCCGCAGCCAAAAGTGTAAACTTCAAACTGAAGGCATTGTGACGGATTGGTTTATTCTCAGTTGGGTTAACACTGCTTTGGGGAGCAGGGAGAACCCTTTACTCTTTACGTTCACTGTCCTCCCCGTGCAGACATTTCCCCTTTGGAGTGTACTTCTGCCCTCTGTGAGTGATGATTTAGGGCCATTCCCTCTTCCCATGTCCCAGTGTGAGGCAGCACGTTCCCAGGAAGGAGCTCGTGGCTGCTGGATGCTGTGGGAGGCTCACACTGCTGGCACAGTTTGGCTTGGGTGCCACTTGAGTCAATGCCAGTGGTTGCTGTCTGACTCGCTCCTTCTCCCCTGTCCTGCTGCTGTGTGGTGATGGATGGATGGATGGATGGATGGATGGATGGATGGATTTCTGTGGAGGCACAGCTGGGAACACATCCCTGTGCCTGCCTGGGCTGGTGGATGTGGTGATCACTGCACCTGTTGCTCTGCCAGACAGGACTTTGCAGTGAGATTTGCTTACAAACAGCAAGCTGAGCTGAAGAAACCCACTGGAAGAAGATGTCAAAGCTCAGACGTGCAGCAGGTCCTTGGGAGGTGCTTCCAGGCTCTTCTTAGTGCCCCAGAGGTGCAAAGGCTTAGATTAATGCCCTTTATCCAAGGAACAGAGCATGGCTGATGAGCATCCCTCCCTCCTCAGCCAGCCTGCTGGGCTTGTTTGTGGTATTTCTGGGACTCACCTTCCAAGTGAGTAATAAAAGGTGCCAAATCCTCCCAGCTCCAGAAAAATCCAGCCTCAAGCAGGTTGGTTTACATCACACAGCCTGCCCTGGAGGCAAATCAGGCAGCAAAGAAAGGAGAGCACTCAGAGAGGTTGAACTTGGAATTAGGGAGGCTGGTGGAGCTAGCTCGGGTCAGCTCAGGATGGTTAAATCTAAAATGTCCCATTTAGGGCTGGCAGGTGATTGGGGTGCTTGCAGACAGCTCCGTGGTCTCAGCTGCATTTGTGGGCACAACAGGATGGGGTGCTGAGGGCTGTGCTGGGGGGCTCTGCTCCCACCAGCAGTGCCAGCCCAGCCCTCCCAGCTGCTCCCCGACAGCCCTGCGGGCCTGCCCTGCCCACAGAAATCTGAGCACAGGGATTGTCATGAGTGTCGCCCTTGCAGTGACATCTCAGGGGCCCAGGCAGCTGGTGCTCCCCCGGTGTGTGACACCATTGCTGCGCTTGAGTTGGGAAGCTGGAGGTGCTCCTGGGGCTCCCCTGGTGTGGCCCTGCCTGTAGCATTGTAGCTGTAGCGCTGTGAATTTCCTCAGCTAATTAATCCTTCATTGCAGAGCCCCCCGGAGAGGAGATGTGTTCATCCTGAAGCCCCTGGGAATTGATTTGTCTGCGTTTTGTGAACCTGAGACACAGAAGGTCAAATTGTGGCGTTCAAGTGAGTGAGGCTACATCAGAGAGGAACATAAAATACAAATCTCTTGATACTGGTGTTGTTTCTTGCCTTAATAAGGACAAATGGCAGGGGCACAAGGAAGTGTTGAGATTTTGGGTGAGTCAGGGAGTTTGGTGTGTCAGGTTAAATGGGTGAAAGACTGTTTACCCGTTTGAAGAAGGGAAGGTGTTTGGAAAGATGAGAAAGCATCCAAGAGTCACACTGTGTGTGCAATTCAAGCTTTCAGGGTTGCTTTGCTGTAAGGAAGGGTCTTCTGGCCATTGCCCAAAGGACAGCAGGTATGGCTGTGCCTCAGGAGGGCTTTGTGCTCGCAGCCTCCTCTTCCAGTCTTGGAAACTGCAGTAGAGGAGGCTCCACGAGGGGGTGTGCAGTGCTGGGAGCCCCAGGGAGTGAAAGTCCAGGTGGTGGGAGGTCCAGAGAGCATTATTCCAGTGAGCTGAATCCCTGGGCTACTCCCCACTCCTGTGTGTCTCCTTCTTAGTCAGCAGAGGCACCATTCCCTCTCTACTCCTTCCTTCTTCAGCAGGACACTGACCCCTACCATGGGCTGGACAGATGTTAATGCAAAATGTACCACTTAGAACTCATAAAACCTACCTGCTTAATTTCAAACCATCCAAATCAAGTAATCTTAGAAAAGGCAACTATTTTTCCCATGCCAATTTTTAAAAAATATTATTGCTCTCTCAAACTGCCTGGGGTTCCACCCACCCCCTTTTTTCCTCTCTACCTCTCTTCTTTTCCTCTCATTCTCTTTCTCCCCACCTTTTCAATTCCTGCGGGAAGCAGCAGCCATCCCGATCCGGCCCGGGTGAGTCCCGGCAGCACTGCTCCGGGCAGGACAGGAGCCGCTGGAGGAGCCCTTTCCCAGCCCTGACCGGCTGATGAATCACTGCAGCGCAGAGTTACTGTCATGATGAATTGTCAAGAGCCTTAATTAGCAAATTGGTTAATTTTACTCAGAAAGTTGATGGTTAGCTCAACAGTAAGTGCTTTGTGTGTCCTTTGTAAGTCATTCAATATCACTCTTCCTCGGATAACTAACTGGGGGAGGCTGTTCCACGGAGCTCCTGCTAGCATTCCTTGATCAGCCTCTTCAACATTTCTGCAGTAGGCACTGCTGCATCACCTGGCTGCTGTAATCTCATTAGGGGATGGGATTAATCACAGGAGGCTTCCAAAAACCTGGAAGGGACAAGGAGGAAGTCATTAAGGAACCTCTACCTGTTTAATTCATCAGTGCTCTGCACAGCTGCATTCTATTCTAGCGTGCCCTGAATGCCTTGCTGCTTGCTTTGAAGTTGGTTAATCTGGTTTGGCTTTATCTTATCTTTTTTAGAAGCCGGTTTCAGAATTAAAAGCTTGTGACTGACGGTGTTCTGCTTTCTGCTCTCCCGAGCTTTATGCTGAACCTTTATAGCTGTAATTGTCTCAGAAGAGTGGAGCTTGCCTCAGGTGTAGCTTCCATCTCCTGGTGCCCTCGCTGCCCGCAGCGTTAAAGCTCTGCCTTTGGAGCACGTAGAAGAGCAACTGAGAGCTGGACCACATTCCAAGCAAAAAATCAATATATTATGCACAAGATGTCTCCAAATTCAGCACTTTGTAACTAGTCCAGGAGCCAGCACTCCTCTGTCAACAGCAGGATCCAAGTCTTGTTGTGGAGGTCGTTCCTTCTGTGGGGTTTAGCCCTGTTTTGGTCCCTGTGCCTTGATTCCCATCATGGCAGGGATGTAAATAGAGTAGGGTGCTGAGGGGGAACTTGGAGAGGGTCAGGGAGGGGAGCAGGTGAGCTGCAGTCAAGTCAGTGGGAGCAAAGGATCTGCATGGAGCTGGAAAAGCTCTCAAGAAATGCCTGCAGCCCAAAAGGCAACCCAGAGAGAGATGGAGTGCCTTTGGTCTGACAAGTGTGACCATCACCCTCATACTCATCTGTCCCATAATACTCCATTCCAGACCTCATCAATGCCTGGCAGTATCAGCAGATACTGGATTTATTGCCGGAGAAGGGAAGAAGTTGCCATGACTACTCACTGGGTAATAATGAGAAATTTGGCTTTTAATTGTGAATTATTTAACATCATCATCAGGTTGGTGTAAACATGAACAGAATCAGGCCCATTAGGGTTGATACCTGGGTCTAACTCTACCTGTGTAAATCAGGAGTAACCCTCTGGCAGAAGTGAGGTTACAATGGCTGGCAGTTGAGCCAGAATCCAGTGTCATTTCCCAGGTTTGCTGGGTGGTGGGAAGGGCTTCAACTTCCCATTTACCCCCTAGTGCTCCGTGCCCCTCCCTGGATCAGGTGGTGCAGCCCAAATCACACAAAGGAAAGGCTGCCTCTTTGCCCTGCTTGAACTGGGGCTCTCTTATTCCCTGAGAAGGGCAGTAATGGGGGAATTTGATACTTTTTGCAAACCTTAGGGGACTCTGAGCAATTGTGTGCTGTGCCTGCCATGCTCTCTGGTGGAGACCAGGGTGTGTTGGCTTTTGGATCAGGGAAGAAAATCACTTCTGTCAGATGTGAGAGGGGTAAACTGGCTAGAAAAGAGCAAATTTTTGTTCTGGCTTCTACAGCTCTATTATGTGCAATGGAGACACTAACTGCCCCCGTGTCAGAGAATTGCTGAGAACCAGACCCAGAGAGGATTGCCAAATTTTCCACTGAATGCCAGAGGAAGAAGCACTGTAAGTAGAAGTCATCTGTCTCAACTGAAAGGCTGAATGGTGCCTTGAAAACCGTACAGTTAACTTCATTTAATTTTCCTATCTGTGTCAGGCAACAAACTGATTAAAGGAAGGCATTCTGTGTGTTGTTTGCATAGAAATCCACTCATCCTCGCCCAGCCTCATGTGGGGCAGGGCACAGCAGTCTTATTTTTATTTTTCACTCTGTGTTGTATTTAAAATGTGGCCAGAAAAGGAGGGAATGGGATGAGGAGGGTTTTAAGCATTGGCTGCCACCTTAATTGCAGCCTAGCAATGAATGGCTGCAGGCTTTCTTGGACAGCTCCTCCGTGAATGTCACACACAAATCCAGCTGACACCTGGGGTCAGAAGTATTCTTCTGTGCTTTTTGTTAAGTCATCTTTCCCACTTTTGTGCCAAAGGGTCTGGCTAAATTGAATTGCATTTAAATGAGGTGAGTGTGTGATGGATCATCTGAGTGCTGCTGCTTCCCTCCAAGTTTTGTGACAAATCTCTCTAATGCAAACACCGTGTCTCATGCCTTGAACTCACTGCTGCAATTAAATGCTGATCCTTTAAGCCTTATCTAGAAAAACAATATAGTGCTAGCAGTCCTGTGTGTTTGCACAGAAAAGAAGAGGTGTGCACGCAGCAGATGCTGGCAGAGCTCTGCTCATTCACTTTGCAGGGGTCACAGTCACGTTGGAGACACCGGCAGTGACATTAGCATGGCCAGACCCTCAGTGCGAGCTCTCCAGGAATTAGAGCATATACTGTGATGCCTTCACTGCTGTGTCAGCTGAGCCGTGACACCACCACAGTTTTTATCAGCTTATTGTGCAACTAAATGCAAATACAATGAGTCAAAGAAGGGTGCTGACCCATCACTGAATTCCCCCTAAAACTGAGTTTTGGCTGAGTGATCAGCGAGATAGAATGACTGACACTGGAATGAGTCTGCAGGGCACACAGCTCGGTGATTAGTCAGTTCTCATTACCTCTTCCTCCAATTAACGTCAGCAAATCAGTGCTCCTGAATCAAGGAGGACCTCAGGAGAAACGAAGCTTCCCCAAAACGCTGCCAGATGTCAGCAGAAGCTCCAGTCCCCTTGCCTTGATGCTTCTGTGCTTTTAACACACATAATGAACTGTTAACACCGTCCTGTTCCTGTCACTCCAGCCCTTCACCCGTGCTCTGCTGATAAATGCTGTTAGTTTAGCTGTGATGGAGGAGTCTGTGCCCAGCTCTGCTGCCTCATGCTCCTGCACTCATCTCATTTCCGTGCTCATCCCAGCCAAGCAGGAGCCCAGCCTGAGATCCCTTTTGTTACAGCTTCATCACTCCATTTGGCTCTTCCTCCCTCCTCCTTGCTGTCTTTGCAGTTTCTCTCCCACAGCATTTGGCTTTTATGGTCAGCCTCTGGAAGTGGAGTAGGAGTTACTTTTCCCCATACTTTCCAAGATACTATAGGGAATATTTTTATATATTTTTGGTATCTGCAGGCTGTGGAGGAAGTTCACTTGTCACAGTGCCCTTCATTACAAAGGTGCTATTTTTCCCCCTTTTTTTTCCCCCATGACTTGTCAGGAATAATTAAATGCTGTGATTGCTTTGGCCTCCCTTCAATGGGCATTTACCCAACTCATAAATACAAGAGTAGCTCCCCTGAAATCTGTTTCCACTCAGGTAGAGTTGTGAAGGTTTGCTCAGAGATGCTCTGAGGAAAACGAGAAACCCAGATGGGCTTGAGTTTGGGAGTCGGTTGTTCTCTAAAACCCATACAGTGCTGCTCAGATCAATTAAGATTTGCTTATTAACATTAAAAATACATTCATCCCCAGGTATTTTCACAGTCCCCTTTGCTCCCAAATTGGCATGGGCAGTGCTGCTGTCCAAAATAAATGAAGTGTGTGAAGACAGACAGTTTAAAGGCATTGAGGAATTTCAGACCTTTTACATCTCACTCAGCTTTCACCTAATTTGTTAATGGGTATGTTTTTCCCTGTGGGAAAATAAAGCTTTTCTTTCTGACATTTTGTAAAGAACCTACTAAACCTTCTTTCCTCCCTTTGGGTAAAATCAGTTGAATTGGCTTTTCTGGTGCCTTTCTGTTTCCCCTAGAGAATCTGAGTTGGTTCTTAACCCTTTCTGCCCCCCAGGCCTTATGAACAGTATGACAGAAACCCTTAGATACCTTAGAAGTCTAGGCACAATGTGGGCAGTTGTAGGTTCACTAGGGATAGGCTTATTACTGTGTAAAAAAAAAAAAAAAGATATCTAGGTGAAGAGAAGAATATTTGCTCATTTTAGGTGTGAGCTAAAATAGAAGCTTGCAGAGGGATGCACGGTGAGTTTGCAACATTGAGAATTTCTGGATCTCCTGGGGCACCAGAGAACAGGATGTGTCCTCAGACCTAAGGGTTTGTGAACATTTCCAAGTCTCCAGCCACCCACCCTTGGGACATAGATGTATGTCACCACCAGGGATGGCAAACTGGGGACCTTGGCGTGACACTCATTGCTCCAGGCAGGCAAATGCATCCCCTGTGAAACCCCAGACAAAATACTTCCATGTTAACCTGCTGTGTGGTGGCAAGAGCAGCTGGGATGGCTCCTGTGCTCTTTGATTTCTCCAGACAGGCTAGCAGGGTGTTTGCTGCACCCTTCCTTAGAAGTTTGTCACAGCCTGACACACGCTGTTCCCGTGATGCCTCGCAGAGCTCAATCAATGTCCTTCCCTGGCTGCAGAGGAAAACGTGCTGAGCCAACCTTGCAAGCTGCTCCAGCCCTGGGACACCTGATCCTCAGGCTGAAGGAGCCCTCAGAGCATGAGGTCTGTCTGACTCTCCATTTCTTTCTTTTCCTCCCCGTTTCTCACTTTGTATTCTGTTTGCTGTCCATCCTGCTGCGTTTCAGGTGCTGGGGAGGGACACGTTGTGTTGATGTTGCAAAGGTTTTTCTTTGCAAAGGAAAACATCTTCATTCCATAGGTATTGATGGAGAAGAGTATTAATTTGAAACCTGCTCTAGATTAATGTAGAACAGGAGAAATAATGAGCAGGTGCTGTCAATGATGAATGGGAGAAAAGGATTTGAACTGTCACTGCTCCACCACACAGGGAGTGTTTTACAGGAGACAAGGTGTTTTCTGTGTCATTTCTGCATTTGCTTTACTTAACAATAACCATTAACTGTCCACTCTTAAAAAGTCATCTGCTAGAATGCCACCAAAAAAAGAAGAGAACAATTTGGAACTTGCTTTGAAACAGCATTCTCATGGGAATTCAAAGCATGGTTATTATTGTGCTGCTTGGAAAGCTGCTTTTCTGTCCAGCTTCCCTGTGATCCCTTTAGCTCTATCTGATACCAAAGGCTTGAGATCTCCAGATTAGAAATTAAATTCCACCTCTGTGGCCCCGACCTGATGACCTGCTGCAGTCACAGCAAATAGGTTTTCCTTTACAGTGAGTGCTTCCAGTTAAAGCTCTTGCTTTTTGGTCAAAATCAAACTTTTTTTTTTTGGGGGGGGAAAAAAAAAAAAAGATAACTAAAGCCATGTGATGCAGGTGTAGAACTAATATTTGATTTGAAATTGCATAGTGATTATTCAGAGTGATGGCAGGCCCTGGTCTTGCAGGGATTTAGGTGCTTGTTGTGTTCTGCTGGCATGTGTGAGTACACAGGATGGTCCTGTCCTGGGGGATTTAGGGGAGGCTGTGGCATGGCCAGGAGCTGTGCAGTTGGGACAGCTGGGTGGGATGCATCAGGCAGCAATCCCTGCTGCTGAGCTGGGTGTAAACCACAGCATTTCAGGGATGGACAGGTCTGGTTTGGGTGTCTGGTGCAGGAACAGCAGCCTGGGGAGGGCAGGAGAGGGATTTTCCCATTGAGATTTCTGCTTTACTTTGCGAATGTAAAAGCTGGGAGTGACTGGTGTCAGGCCTGTGCTGGGAGGTGGGGACTGAAGAGCCTCAAGGGAAACTGGCAGAAATCATGATTTCAGTGTGATCACTCTGAAGGTGTCAGTCACTGAGATGGGCACTCTGCTCTCTGGGTGTCTCTAATCGTGCTGCTCGTATTTTGAATGTGATAAAATTAAACAGTACAATTTTAAACCCAATTTTGGGCTTTTCGGTGCTCTGTTAAAATGATGAAATCCAGAAATGGAAGGTGACTGCAGTTTATAAATAAATATTTTTTTCCAGTGACCTCTGAGCAGTTTTGAGCAATTCACTTAATTAGCTGGATTTCCAGCAGTACAGAATGTGGCCATCTCAATTTAATTAACAGCATATCTACATTGTGGTAGTGTGGGGGTTATGTGGAGACTGCTAGTAGCCTGATGGATTTTCATCCTGCTCACATACAATGTGATGGTTTAGACTGTTGGGTTTTTTTATTATGAGCTTTTACTCTTCTTGCAGGAATTTCCAGTGTCATTTCTGCTGACAGATGCTGCTTAGGACAGATTTATTTTTATTCCCTTACAGATGAATTGGATCAAACATCTTTTTCCATATAGTTCAAGTTTCCACAATGGAGTTACTCCTAGTTGACTACTCTGAGAAGAAAATTGTAGTCATTTTTGTGACTTTCTTTAGCAGCAGTTAAAATGGTTTTTGGCACATGTGTGTATAATCTATTAATTTCCACTTCCTGTCAATTGCAGGGATTCATGCTTATAAATAGTATAAAAATTTTTAATGCAAATAAAGAGAGAGAGAGAGAGAAAAATCCAGCATTTGGTCTTTTTTTTTTTCCTAGCTGGATTCAGTGAGGTGTTGAAACATGCAGGGCGTTTGTTTCGGGCTTTGATAAGGATCTCTCACATTCTTATATAAAATGCTAAATTAACAATCATCAGCCCCCATGACTTACAGACCTGCTCAGTGCATAGCTTGCCTTTCTCTCAGGCTTCCTCTGAACCCACAGATCTGAGGGCTTTTTCCCTGTGATCTGAGAAAGCAAAATTCCTGACAAAACTAATGACTTGGGGCTCCTGCGGAATTTTAAAACCTTTTCTTTTTCCCCATGAGTGCCTGCCTAATGTAAGTGGGATTTCAGTGGTTTTTTTTAAAATTTGCATTATTTCCTCCCTGCAGTCAGGACATTCAGCCCCATTTGCCTGCCTGGCTGCTTGGCACAGTGGTGGTTCTCTGGTGAGGTTTTCCACCAGGTTTCCCGATCCACACGACTGAGATAGTTTATGTTTTGGGTAATGTTATCTGACATGGGATTTTAAAGCATTTTCAGGTCCTTTATGCTGTGGTGTTGTGGCAAATCTGTAAGATGTGAAGGACCAGAGATTTCTGAGCTGGTAGGAATTGGAATGTTCTCAGCTGAAATCCTTCAGAGCAAGCAGTGACCACCCAGCAAGGAAATCAACTCTGAATCCTGGAAGGAGGAAGAGGAGAAACTTCAGAATCATAGAATCAGCGAATATGCTGAGTTGGAAGGGACACACAAGGATCAGGAGTCTGACTGCTGGCCCTGCACAGACACCCCAACAATCCCACCCTGTGCCTGAGAGTGTGTTCCAAACACTCCTGGAGCTCTGGCAGCCTCAGGGCTGTGCCCATTCCCTGGGGAGCCTGGGCAGTGCCCAGCACCCTCTGGGGGAAGAACCTTTCTTGATATCCAACCCAAACCTCCCTGGCACAGCTCCAGCCATTCCCTCGGGTCCTGTCACTGTCACAGGGCACAGATCGGTGCCTGTCCCTTCTGTAGCTGTAGCAGCTGGATTTGCACTCTCTGCTCTTCCATTGCAGCTCCACTCCTGGCAGGAGGGGTAGCTCTGTCCCTCCAATGCCCTTCCCAGGCTTGTAGCTCCAATCTTTATCTGTTGGCAGGACCCTCACCCACTGTGAGGCAGCAAATCCCATTCCTGGGAAGCCGTGGCTTGCTTCTGATGCCAGCTGGAAAACTCTACTGTGGACAAAAGCAGTTAAACATCTGCAGGATCTGCTGCTGCTGAGCCCTGCCACCACTCCTGGAATGGTTCATATTAGGAAGGTTTGGCCGTAAATTTTCACCTTGGAAGCTCAGGGTGGGGATGCTGCCTTTGGCTGGATCATGTGCTGCTCTCAGCAGCGGGATGTGCTGAGCCAGGGAAGCTCCGGGATGAAGCAGCAAAACGCTGCCTGGCCAGCTGATGGCCGGTCACACATTCCCAAGTGTCCGGCCGCCTCCACACCCCCGTGGCCACCCCTCCGGGCCCTCTCCAGGCAAAGGCAGAGCTTCCCTCAGTCAGCGTGCACCTCATGCCGCTGCCTTTGTCAGCTCGGGAGTTTGGGAATGCGGCGGGATTGCAGCGGAGTGGCACTCATGGCCGGCCAGGAGGGGAACGCTGAGCTCTCCCCGCAGCTCCCTGCCAGTCCTGCTTCCATACCGAGCGCTGCGGAGCGGGTGATCTCTCAAAGACGCTGTGGGACAAATAAGCAAATGGCTTGCTCTGAGCAACAGGGCCTGGAAGTCAAAGCAGGCTCCTCATTGCCAGAGGTCAGGAGAAATGATGGGAGGGTGCGTGCAAAGCGCTGGGGTGATGCCAGCCTCCCTTCTGCCGGCAGCCGGACCGTGGGGACGCCGGACCAGCAGCAGAACTTCCCCGCTCGCTCAGCTGTGCTGCTGAGCCAAAAACTCTGCATTTTCCTGTCTTTTCCCCAACGTATTTGGGATTCCGGGAAGCTGAGGGTTAATGTTAGCCCCCAGCCGTGGAGCTGGACGGGTGCCCTCGGTGGCTTCTTGTGCTGTTTCGCTGTCCCCAAGGAACTGACAGAGCAACAGTTTCCATCCCCGTGGGTACCCACAGAGCTGTGGTCAGGCGCTGAGCTCCGGCAGGAGAAAGCAATCTGCCCTGGGAGCACTTTGGGAAGGATCCACGTCAAAAGGAAGAAGAACTTGGGGCTCTAAGAAGTCAGAGCTGAAAAAAAAATCCAGTTAATCTCCCTCCCTGCAGACTCCACAGCTTGCTGGGATGTCACTGAATAAGCCCCTGGTATGTCTGTGCTGCAGGCAGGGCTGCCGGGCATTTTTAAGACATTTAAGGGAAATTGAAGGACAAGCCCCATTCCTGGTCATGAGGAGATGTCTGGTCTCTTTCATGTCCTGGAGGAGGCTTTGGGGTGTGCTCTGTCTGCTTGCCTTGGGCCCCTGGAATCCCGCACCTGTGCCAGCTACTGGAAAGGGGGTGGAGAGGGAATGGTGGGAACTGGCTGGAACTGGGGGGCTGGATGGGCGATCCCTGTGCCCGGTGAGTCCGGGCAGTGGGATCCCTGCATCGGGCAGGTCTGCGGAGAATGACCCCACACACGGGTGGGGAGATCCTGGGGATTCCCACGCTCGGGTGGGGTTTGCGTGGATGTACCTGTGTTCCCTGCATGTGGGAAACGTGGATGGGAGGATCCCTACCTCCGGGAGGTCTGGGTGGGGGATCCCTGTCCGTGGGTGGGGTGTGGTGGGGAGATCCCTGGGCATCGCGGTCTGGGGGAACTCGGGGTGGGTGATCCCTGGGGATCCCTTCCTGGTGGAAGTCTAGGTGGGCGATCCTCAGGAAGAGGTGAGGGATTGCAGCATGGGAGAGCTTGGGGGTGGTGGGATCCCCACGTGGGTGGGTGATCCCCGGGGATCCCCGCGTGGGGGGAGTCTGGGTGGGTGATCATTGGGATCCCTGTGTGAGGGAGTCTCGGTGGGTGATGGGGGGAGTCTGGGTGGGTGATCCCCGGGGATCCCCGCGTGGGGGGAGCCCGGGTGGGTGATCCCCGGGGATCCCCGCGTGGGGAGCTCGGGGGGCGATCCGCCAGCGCACGGCGGGCTGCGGGTGATGCACCCACACACGTGGCAAAGCCGGGCGGGCGCTCCCCGCTCCCGGGGCTCCCCCGCGGCTGGGCTGCGGCCGCGCTCCGCGCCGGGCAGGGCCGGGCGGTGCCGGGGGCTCCCGGCCGGGGCGGTGCCGGTGCCTTTAACGCGCGGGGGGGCGGCCGCAGGCGCGGCGGACGTGCGGGGCCGCCTCCTCCCCTTCCTGCCGCCCGCGCCGCGCAGCACCGGCCGCTCCCGCTCCGTCCCCGCAGCCCCGGCCCGGCACGGCCCTGCCCGCCGCCGTCTCGGTGAGTCCCGCCCGGGGAGCGCCGCGGGCCGCAGCGGGGCCGGGCCGGGCCCTCCCGGCGAGGGGCGGCGGGCCCAGGCCGCGGCGGGCCCGGGGCTGCGGCCCGGCCGGGGGGGGGGGGGGGGTGGTCCGGGCGCGGCCCCACGGCGGGGAGAGCGGGGAGAGGTCGCTGCCGTGGGGCCGGCGGGGTTCGGGAGGCTCCGGTGGGGCTCCTGTGGGGCTCCGGTGCTTCCCGAGCGCATCGCCCCGGAGCCGGGGCAAGCGGGGCAAGCACGCCGTGTCCGCGCTGCTCCCGGAGCCCGCTGCGTTAAACCGCCCCTGAGGGGCGGCTGGGCGGCAATTGCCAGCCGCAGTGGGGGTTCGGAGCGTTCCCCGCGGCTGTCGGAGCCCCGGGTGAGGTTTGGCGAGAGGCGGCTGCTGCAGCAGCGCCCGGGTGGCCGTAGGAGCTTTAATGAGCCGTGCGCTTCATTACCGCGATCCGGGCCGCCTTGGTGGCCGTGCTGGTGTCAGACGCTCGCAAATGCTGCTCCCTACCCTCGTAGGTGATGGTGTTGTCAGTGGTGTTTCATTCCTGAGGTTGCCCGTGCCCTTTGGTCCAGCCCTGGTACGGGCTGTGTGCAGCTCTGTTAACCCGGGAAGTGTTCATGCCCCCATCAGCTCTCCTCTGCTCACGGCTGACTCCCTCCTTCCAGCCTGCAAGTTATGGAGAAGGAAAGAGGAGTTAAGGTGGCAAAACTGCACCTTTTGTACCCGGCTGCCTTCAGCTGATGAAGTATTTTAATTGAGTAGGTGGTTATTAAGAATAACGTAGCTTAGCATCTTTTCTGCATTAGACAGTGACAAGTTCTGCTCTCCAGTGATGTGCATCCACCCGTGTGCTTTAGGTTTGTCATTTTATGACCTTTTTTTCCCCACACCCCCGCTAAGGCAGTGCTGCGTATTTTGAGGTCGCTGTTAGAAAACCTCAAAGATAATTTCTCACTTTGTGGAAGAGGAGCTGAGCCGATTCCCTGCTCTAGGTCTTCTCTCTTTAAAATTTTCCCTTTTTCCCCCATGTTCCTTTAGTGTTTCTGTTGCTGTCCACCAACACAAATGGCATTTTAGGTGACATAACTATTCTATTTAACATCTCTTTACCTATGACAAGGCAAAAATCTCTGGCTAGGCAGTCTGAACTGCTTGCTGCAAAAGTTGAGAAGGGATTCAGTTCATATGTTCCACCTCCTTTCAGGTGTTTTTCCTTGCCTTTTCTCTCTGTGGATCACTGTCATCCTCCTGCTTGGCTTGGGCTGGAAGCATTTCTCTGCCTTGTGGACCTCTTGCCTGTAACTGCGCTGTAATTTCTGCCCTCGAACAGGCCATGCAACTCGCTTTACCACATATTTTTTCTCTTGCCTCATATGCTGATGCTGCTTTCTGCATACTGTCATTAAAATAACTTTTGTGTGTAACTGCAGCAGTGAAAGGTTGGGGATTGGAAAGAAACACTAATTCTCTGGTGGAGTTATTACCAAATACCTTTTTTGGTAGGTTTTTTCTTTTCACCTCCCTTTTCTAGCTGCTCTCAAGAAGATGCTTGCTGCTCTCAGAAATAGCAGCAGTAGGCTCTGAAGGGCACAATGAGATTTTGATTTTATCCTTTATCCCCTGTCACAGACCTGATGACTACTTTGTTTCTGAAACCCCTTGAAGAAAAGGGAAGGACTTAGTCAAGCCTGTGTAAAGCTGTGGTGTTGCTTGGTTAGCTCTGTAACAGCTTTCATTTGCGTCATCTGCTTTTGCTGTGGGAGATTTGGTGGTTATGGCTCAAAAATGTCTAATCATTCTTGACCCTGGGTGCTGTAAGCCTAGGACTAAAAAAAAAAATCCCTCAGGAACTGGAATTCCCTGTGAATTTCAGAGGTGCTGGCCAGGTCTGTGTTTAAGCTACACTCAAGATCCTGAAGTGTGAGGACACAGGGGACAGGACATGTGTTTTATTTTAAGCATCAAACTTGGTTGCTCCTAATCCCTTCCCGTGCTGCTGCCAAGGCACCCACCTCTCACCATTGACTTTGTGAGGCTTCAGCTCCCAAGTTTAGTTCCCTGGTCATAGCCCAGTGACGTGCCTGAGTAAATAGTGTGAATGCCCCCTGTGCTGTCCTGCAGGGATGGGGAGGAAGCAGAAGGCAGAGTGGCAGGAGGAGGTAATTCTTCATCCCACTCTTCACTCCAAAAGCTGTGGCAGCAACCCAAATCAAGTTTAGTTTCCCTGTTTTTAGCACCCATCCGTGCTGTGGATGCCTTTCATAACACAACTGCTTCCAAGGTGAAACTCGATCGGTTTATTCTTTCTCCATCTCAGCAGGAGAGCTGTTGGAGAACCTCCTTGAAGTCTTGAGCAGTTGCTGAATTTCCATCCTCACGGTGCTCGTGGCCTGTCTGTGTAATTTGTTTTTGGTTCTAGCGTTTCCATTTGGTTTCAATGATTGTTTTCCCTCCCTGATGTAATTAGAGCAATTGGATCCCCTCTTGACCCCTTGTTTTCGTAGGTTAAACAAGTCGAAGTCTTTAAGTCTCCTTGAGTTGTTGTCTTATCGATATTCTCAGCATTTCCTTGTCAGCAACAACCTTTTGCCTTTACCCATCAGAACCTTTTCAATATAAAGGGAGTTTTTTTGCATCTGTGTTTAGCACCTCCTGCTCTGCATTGGCAAAGCAGCAGGATTGGGTTATTTTTAAAAGCAGGAATATTTTGGAGGGGGCTGATTGCTGCACTAAGCTCACAAACTTTTTGACATTCCTCGGGTGATTGTTTCAGGCTAATGAGACAGGGAGTTGCTGGGCTAAATCTGTCCCAGACAAATCACTTCTTGTTAATGACTGTGCATAAACTATGGAGATGATAAATTGGAGAATTACCAGCCCATGACTCCTAGGAATCTGCTTCTCCTCTCATGTTATACAAGATGTCCAAGCAAATAAAACACATGGGGACTTTTAAAAAAAGGAGAAGTATTTATTTATGTTTTAAGAAATGTAAAAGCTTCTTCCTGTTCGCATGCCTGAACTACAGCTGGTGGCAGGAGAGAGGGTACTTGGGAGCTTTGAAAACTTCCTATTTCTTGCCAGAATGGATCCTTTAAAGTATCTTCTTACAATGTGGACTCTTTGGCACTTTTTCCAGGCTGATGCCTGTGGTCTGCAGTTTGGGAACACATCTGTGCCTGCTGGCGTGGGCACTGCCTTAGAGACTGATTCCTTCTTTTTTTTTTTTTTGCCCCATTTCTAGTGATTTCAGAGCAGGAGCAGCAGCCCTTTCATGGATAAGCACCATGCATTGATCTGGGCTCTGCTGCTTCCAGCTGAGGAATTGTTTTTTACCTGGTGGATGGAAGAAGCAGAGTGGATCCAGGTGCTGCTCCGAGATAGTGCACAGGCATCTGTTATTCCTGCCATTCCTCTGCAAGAGGTTTTTTTTTTTTCCCCTCTTTGTGAGACCTAAGTAGCACCTGGGCTGGGTTCCCTGTGTGTGAACTTGTCCTCTCCTGGTCACTGCCGTGCCTGTGTGCAGGACTGCTGCATCTAATTAGATTAGATGAATATTAGAATGAATAAGTGAATCTAGATAAATGAGCTTACAGGGGCACTGTCGGGTCAGCTCAGTCCCTAAATATAGGTCCTGGGCAGAGGGCAGGTTTGGTGCAGGATCTCTCCATAAAGCAAAATTAAACAGAGATCTCCTGGGAGTGCATAAATTCTGCTGCCTTGGCCATCTTGTCAGCCTGGATGCTCCAGTGTCTTGGTACAAGAAATACCAAAGTCCACCCAAATACGAAGATTGTTTAATTGAAGCTTGGGTGTGGAGTTGGAAGGGGAAGTCCTGGCAGTGGAAACTCTAATAATCTGAGGTGCTAAAGAATGCAAATCTCATGATCCTTTTTAATGCTTCCAATTTAACTAGAGATGAGGAGTTTTTTTGTAGTTTTTTTTTTTTTTTTTTTTTTTTTTTAATCTTTTAGATACTGTAGAAAACAGGGAGAAAGAGGAATGGTATCTATTACATGAAAACTCTGGAAACAATCTCTAACTGCACTAACACAGATAAAGAACATTATCTCCTTGCCACTATGTGATGCAGAGAAGTAGTTTCAACCTTTTTGGGTGCTTCAAGCCTTGAGTTTTGCTGTGAAATGAGTATGGGGTAGGAGGGAGAGGAGAAGGGCAGGAGCTGTAAAGTTTTTGGGGTAATCAAAGTTACTTCTTTGCAGCTCTCCTCCTTTTCTGCAATGCTCTGTTTTTGTTTGTGCTTTGTGACCACCCTGCTTAGCACAATCCTCAGCTCTAAATTGCTGTTACTGAAGAGAAGTAAAAGTAGTTTCTTCCCCTTTTCTTCCCATGAAGATTTATTTAGAGGAATAGTATTTTTTCTGTTTCACACGAAAGCTGATCTGTGCTTGTGCATCTCTGGGGCTGCATTGTAACTCGGAGAAAGTGTCTGTAAATCAGTCATGTGGACGAGCTACTCCTTTTGTTGCTCTAATAATCCCTAATATAAATAGTGTTGTCCTCTGCTTGCATTTACAGCTCTTTGCTCTCAGGTGTGCAGGATTTTCAGTGGCAGTGAAACACAGGGAATTTGCAGGGTTTTTTCTCTTTTTCCATCGGACACTCATCCTCCTGGCTGATCCCTCTGCCCGGCTTCCCTGTCTGGATCTGCTCACAGCCAGGCAATCCTGCAAATCACTGCTCTGCTGGAGCTGCTGCATCACAGCTCCCCTGCTGCAGGAAGCATCTTTAAGCCCTTTTATGCTGTGAAGTTGAGGAAATAGAGCAAAACTCCTGTTTTCCTTCCAGTTGCAGTTGAATGGCTAATGGAGGAGCATCAGGGAAGGCTTTTTCTTCAGGTTGTGTTGATGGTGTTCTGATGTTATCCAGCAAAACACAAGTCCTGATTTTGGGATTACACCTATGGATTGAATAGGTGACCTTCTCAGCCTGCCTGTCTGGTGTCCAGCTCGCCAAGCATGTGTTGAATGACCCAGGGAAAATCAAGCTGGAGTTCAGAAGTACGTGGGTGTCAGAGGCTCTTAAAGCCTGGTATATTTATGCCCGTGATTCATGGTGCTTCCAAAAACAATCCAGCTCTCGTCCTGCAGAGGGGAAGTACCTCAGTCCAGTGTTATCAACTTTTGCTTAGCTGCCAGAGCAATATAAACTCAACCAGAGTTATTTTGGGCTCCTTATTCTTTGGCTTACAAATCCCACCCTGCAAGTTCCTTGTAGAAGAAATGCTGGCTTAATTCTGTTTTACACTCTCCTGTATGGACTGCAAACATTTAGCAGAGTATTTTATTTCAAGGCTGTGACAAATTTTAGTACAGCTCGTTCCTTTCTGTGGTGTGAAAAGGTGTCTTTTGTCCGCCTGTGACCACACAGGAAGGAAGTTGTTGAGTCTGGGAGATAAAAGCTTTATCTCCTCCCCTGCAAGGGACAAGCTGCCCACTCCTAGGCTGGCTCTGCTCTGCTCTGTCCTGCCTGTAGTAGGGCAGAGAGGAAAATTTTCATGGGAAAATGTGAGTGCACTCAAAATGTGTTTGTAAGTGCGTAGCTGTCAAGGAAGATGATGACTAAGCTATTGCACAAGGTGCAGCTCTTCAGGGAGCTTGCCAGGATTGGATTGGATCATGACTGACTCATAAGAGAGCCTATAATATCAGTCTGCTCCTAATTTCATTATTACTGGTTTGATCTGACCACTGGCCATGACTACTTTTCTTTCCCAGCCAGTTTGCTGCGGGGTTTTACGTTGGAAAGTCTACACTTGATGACAACAAATTAAAAAGTCCAATTTTTTGGAGGAAGTGAATGGTTCCCAGGCCTTGGGTGGGAAGTACTGCGTGGCAGGAGTGTTTAAGCTGATGTCTGGCATTTGGCTCACGTGGGTGTTTCTCCATCAGGCACCTGCCCTGTGCTGCTGCCAGGCTCTGGCATGGCACTTACCTGCCCATTTTACAGAAGGGAAAGCAAAGGCCAAGCAGCTGCAGGTGAAGATGCCCGGAGGTCACCAGCAGAGCAGCTGGTGGTGCCTTTTTCTTGGTCTCATCTGTGACCAGAACCCCTGGCAGTCAGCTGGTGGGTGAGCTGCGTTGTCAGATAGTGACAGGACAAAGGGGGATGGATTTAAACAAAGAGAGGAGAGATTTAGATTAGATATTAGGAAGGAATTGTTCCTTGTGAGGGTGGTGAGGCCTTGGCACAGGTTGCCCAGAGCAGCTATGGCTGCCCCTGGATCCCTGGAAGTGTTGCAGGCCAGGTTGGACAAGGCTTGGAACAACCTGGGATAGTTGCTCCATGGCAGGGGGTTGGAATGAGATGAGCTTTAAGGTCCCTTCCAACGCAAGCCATTCTGTGATGGGACATGGAGCTGCTTTCCTGCAGCAACCAGGACTGTTCCCATGAGCCCCTTCCTTTCAGGGTCTCTTCTCTGGTGTGGGTGGGAGGCCAGGGTTAGGGTTAGGGTGGTGGTTTGAAAGGCTGCCTTGGTGTTCAGTGCTGTTTTGCCCTCTAAGTCACCACTTAATGTTACAAGTGGACATCCCAGCTTGGCTTTCACCCAGGCATTGCCTTTAATTGTGTGTGAGGACCTAAAAACAGGTACATGAAACCAGTTGCAGCATCTCTGCTGCTCCTCTCTGCTTCAGCTCCAGGTGTATCTGAGAGCATCACCATGGCTACAGCAGCTCATAGCCACTGGAGCTTTAACAGGGCATTTTCAGATCTGGGAAGTGATCGGGGTTTAGGGTGCTGTGCCAGGAAGGGCCGTTTCCCCCAAGATTAGGTGGAAACTCCTTTGCCTCCTTCAGCTTGCTGTACTCCAGGGAGACTCCGTGTCCTGTCCTTGGAGCAGGCAGTGTCTGCGCTTCTCAGGGGGTGTGGTGCTGGGAACTGGCAGAAGATGGAGTTTGCAGGTCAGTGCTGTATCTCCTGTCACACCTGCTGACCTTTGCTTGGTTCCACACCTGTTGGCAGCATGTGTGGCTCCAGCTGTGATGGAAGGACAAAGGACTGAGTTGCTTTTTCTCTTCATGCAGCCCCGTTTTGGGTTTACAGCAGTGGAGCTCCATCAAGCTTTACTTCTCCAAGCTCCTGGAGAATTGTGCTCAGAAGGTTCCTCCCAACCCCGTCCCCAGCGTGGACAATGAGCAGCATTGTCCAGAAGAGAGGTGGAGGTGGCATCTCAAAGCCTTGGAAACCACCCAGCTGCCTGGAGGATTTATGGAGGTTTTGTTAGGATTTTATTGAGTTCTCTGGGCTTTCCCATGGCAGCTCAATGGGAGTACTGACAGTTTTTCCTTCTTGCCTTCACTTAAGGTCACTTCCATATCTTCAGCCTGTGCTACACCACCACTAGGATTGGGTTGCGTGCTAAATTTAGTGAACCTTTTTGCAGCTTGGTTTGTGTGTGTAAAGCCAGAGGGGTTTTTAGCAGCTTTTAAGGGGTTAGAGCCTGGTTCAAGATGCCCAACAAGGCCAGGCTTTCTTTGCACAGGTGGCAGCACCCCAGGCCAGGTGTGGGAGGGTTCTTCCCTGCCTCAGTGTACTTCCACACAGGGATTTGCTGGGGTGCAGAGCCCGTGGGAGGGAGGGAGGGCTCTGGAGGCACAATTAGAACTTGCATAATATGGTTTGCAGTCTGAGGCATGTGAGAAGTGCTGGTGAAGGGGTTGGGTTTCAGAAGTTTTAAAGGCTTGTGAAAATTCTCGATCAGATGTTTCCATTACAATCCTGCCTTTTTTGGCCCCCCCACCCTCCACCTCCATGTTTTTACCTCTTCTTCTATGCTGTTTGTGTGCCAAAAGAAGATTTTTTTTTTGGCTTCAGGTCTGGTGTACCTATTTCTCAGTAGATTTTTTAATCCCTGCTTGGCATCACAGGCTACTGGAGTCATAGTTTGAGATGTAACTTAAGTTGGAGGCAAATAGGTTTAGATCTGTGTGGTTGCAATGCAGTGTTTGTTCAATTCTTGCACCCCAGAGGAGGAGCAGATTGTGGGACAGCAAAGCAAAGGGAGTGAGAACCCAGAGAAGCGTGAGAGAAATGACCTCAATTACTCTGCATTTCTGTAGCTGAGCATTTTTAGGCCTTTTTAACAACCTGGCATGTTCTTGAGTTCAGATCAGTGCTGAGCACGTTGGGGCGGGTGTGTGTGCTTGTGTTAAGAGGCTGTTTTGGGGGCAAAACTCCGGGGTGTTGGATTCTTGACGTGAACTCAAAAACTCTTCAAATATGCATTTCACTGTTTCCAGTTTCTTTAGGAGACTCTTGCAGTCTTGGTCTTTGCGGTCACAAGTGGAAAGAACCAGGAAAGCTTTAGAGATGTGCTTTGAACACACCTTTTGCAGGGTTCTCGTGTGGTGTTGCCCAGCTCTCAAAATCGCACTGTGTCTGGGGGTTTGCAGTGAGCTGGACTGTGGAACTGGGACCAGTGAGGAGGGTTGCAGCATCTCCTGGCTGCTGCTGCTCAGGGGAGCATTAGCGACCCTCAGCATCACTCACCTGGGGCATCAACAGCTGCATGAGGAAGGTGGTAAAAGAAAGCTCCTTCAGTGTGTGCCTCAGGTGTGATTCAAGCGTTAAGCAAGTCTGTGGAGGAGCTGGAGCCTTTTCCCTGCTGCTGGAGGGGAGTCTGGTCCCCTCCTCTGGGTGTTTCAAGAGGGAAATACTGCCTCGGGGTCTGCTGAAACACTGTACTGATTCCTGAGAGCATGTGACCTTCTTAGGCTGCCTGCCAGAGCCTGAAGGATGAGGGTGATGACACCGTGAGGTGATACCAGCTGTGTCTCATTTCTTCAGCTGTGAGTGCCTTCAGCAGACTGGGCAATGAAGCACGGAGAGGTTAACAAGGTGAAAAGAAGCCTTGTGCTGTTCAGGAGCACATCTCCTTGTTGTGGAAGCTGGAAGGATGGCATCTCAGTGGAGCTGTGGCCAGTGAAATTCTTGTTGTAGTGCAGGAGGTGTTTTGGATGGATGATGAGGTGAGCTCTTAGTGCTGCCCTTGATAAATGAGATACGTGCAGTGTCTCAGAGGAGAGCAGAGAAAGGCCTTAGCACTTCACCTGCCTCAGCAGGGGAATGGCCACAGTTCAGCAGCAATTTCTAAAACTTCATGTTGTGCTTTTAAATAGAGTTACAAGTTCAAACTCATGATGCAGTTTATACTTTGAAATGCACTGGTGTAACTTGTGTGGTGCCAGTGCTTCAGGGATTGCTTCTAAAGCCTCTTTTGTTCCTAAACCATTTTGAAACTTTGTTTCTAACAGTATTAACAGCACCATAGTCTACAACGTGAGGGATCTGGCTTGGATATAGACGTGCTGTTTTTATGCCTGCATGATAATGTGCTTTAGGATAAATGTTTAAAGGACAGCTTTGCTATGGAGCAGTCGAAGTAAGTCATATCTGCTGTGGAAGTTTGTTCAGCCTTCAGCTGGTGCAAATTACTCCTGGAGCAGAAAGTCAAAATATCAGTGCTGTGGGAAGCCCCATCACCAGCAGGACCTTCTGTGGTCCAAATTCAGTTCTGAGCATACCTCTAAACATTCCCAGAGGGTTTGTAAGTAGAGTGTGAACAATGCTTTAATCTGGCAAATGCTTTTAAATTTAATTCGCAGTTGAAATAAAATCCACGCCTCTTTGGAGGTATCATTCCTAATGTCACTGTGGATTAAAACTCATTGATTGCTACTAGCAAAAGAATGAAATGAAACACATTGCCCCTGCTCCGTGCAGAGGCTGCAGATTGACCATTACAGCACCGAGCTGTAACATTGCTGGATTGAGGATTGAGAGTGTTTTCCCAACTTGCAGCCAAAATGCAGCCATGGCCCGTTGCTGCCCATTTGTTCCCAGGCCAGCATTGTCCTCTGGCTTCAGCCCCTCCCTGCAAGGTGGGAGCAGAGGAAGCTGGGCAGGGTCCTGTTCCTTGGGTGCAGCTCAGGGCAGCAGAGGAAGGGAGGGTAGCAAGTAATGCCTGCTCAAGCCTGGCTGTTCGGATTTTCCAGTGTTTTCGTGTCTTTCTGACCCACCACTGTGGTGTAGAGTATTAAAAGTAAAAATAGACCTGCTGATGCAGTGCTTAGCAGGCTGCGTGGGCTGAAGAGGAGGCAATTCCAGCCTCATAGTACTCCCTGAATTCTAGTTTGATAGTTGTGCATGTTGGTGATAATTTCCTTTATGATGCCTCTGTCAGCTTACAGGAACTTTGACTTCTCTGTTTTTAGTCTCTGTTCCTGCAGTCTCCCAACCTAAACTGAGGCTGCCCTTTTAAAATCTTGGTGTTGAGAAACTAACTGCATAGCCCTGACTTCTAAACTCTTGGCACATTTGAAAATTTATTATCACTCTGTGAACTTTGGTTGTTTAACTGGTGGATACTTTCCCCCCCCCCCCATTCTTTTGTTGTACTGTGTGTGGTGACAAAGAAGAAAGAACTTCCCTGTTGATTCCTCTCTGTTTGCAGCTGAAGAATTATCAAGACTCAGTCTGATGATGGGGTACAGCAGTCTTGTTTCACTTGCTGCCTTCTGATGCTCTCATTTAGCTACATCTGTGCCACATTGACAGTAGTTTTCTCTTTAGAGACAACTGAAATCACTCAACTGCTTAGACATAATGTGTGCAATAAATAATGTCTTGAGACTCCAGGTAGTTAGAAGAAACCACATGAAAGCATCTAGATCTGATATAATTCACAATCACTGAAGTTTTGATTTCCCTCTGAGCTAACAACTCTCCTCTGCCTTGCAGCCTGTTCCCAGCACAGCTCAATTTCATTTTCCTCTAGGAATTAGGATAGATGAGAGCATCTGTCTGCTGCTGGCTTCTCCTTTTGTCCATTGCTGTTCAACAATAGGATTGTCGAGTCACTGAGAGGTTAACGAAGCTTTTTTTTTTTTTGTCAGTGGTCCAACCTCTTTGTATAGCTGTGTGGAACAGCACACTGAACAGAAATAATGGGAAAATCTTGTTGCTGAAATGACTGGGGCTGTCATTTTGTGATACCAGGGTAAAGACCTGCTTAAGCTTCAGGCTTGTGGCTGTGTTATGGTGTGGCTGAGCACAAATCTCTCTGCAAGAACATTAAATATTAGTTTCTCTGTGTCTCCTTACGCCCAGCAGTGTTGGAGCAAGGGGAGGGAAGCTGAACCATTACAGTCTCTTCCCATTTAGTATTTAGAATGGTTTTGTTAAGAGCCTTTTGGGATTTGGCATTGGAAAAAGGGTGAATTGTAACCCTTAATTATGGAGTGTGGGAACAATTGGAGCTGGACAGACAGGCAGCAGTCCAGCTCCTCTTCCTGAGCAAGCAAAGCTTTTTGTGCTGTGCCATCCCACTGCACAAATGACCGTGCCGGGCTGTTGCTGGATTGATTGGTTTTGATCCCTTTTAGGAAGGGGTTTGGAAGCTCTAATTTTGGGTTTATCACAGTTGTCAGGCTCCTGCCCTGTTGCTCTGAGCGAGCCTGTTACCGTGGCTGCCCCAAAGAACTTCCCCTGGAGGGGGCGAGTGTGGGATTAAAACCCAGCTGTTAAATCCAGCTGAACTGGGACATCAGTGGCTGGGTTCAGTGACAAAGTTACTGCAAAGAAAGATGTGAAGATGCTGTGCTTTGCTCCTGCAGGGAACGGAGAGCTTTGAGGGGGGATTGAGCTTGGGATGGTGTGGGATGGGTGGCGCATGGTGAGCTGTGGCTCGCTGGATGTCACCTGGGACACTTTTCTTGCCCTGTCTCTTATCAGCTTGTGGATGAGGGCAGCCAGCAGAGCAGGGTGGCAGTGGGATTTCCAGGAGTGTTTGCTGGTGGCAGTGCTCCAAGAAACTCTCACCTTTTCCCTCCAGAGCACCTCTGCAGGCTGGGTTTTCCCTGCAGTTCAGGCAAAGTGCACCTGTTATCACTCAGGCCTTGCTGCTGACCCCAGCCATGCCTCCTTTCCAGGCTCTCATCCCAGCAGAGCTCATACTGAAAAAATGGAAAATACAGAACTCCTCTGTGACACACAACTTCATTTTTTTCTCTTTTTTAAAATTTTCCCCTCCTGGGAGCTGCTGAACCTCCGTGGTGGTTGGTGTGCGCATAGTCCTGCATTCTCCTGTTGGGAATGTTAAAAATACCAGCTACAATTTTCCCTTTCCACATACCAAAATATATTAATGTGCTTCTGCTTTGATTAGTCATTTCCCCTTCTTTTGTTCCTTTCTCAACAGGGTAAAGGACAGCGTGTGCACACTTGAGTGAAATCTTGTCTGGTTAAGAAGTCTGAAGCTAAATAGATTCTCTTAGGTTAATACCTGTCTTTGTTGGCAGAAGAATTCTGTTTTATCCCTTCAATATACATTCAAAAATAAGTCTGGATAAAGTCACTTTTATGGTGTTCAGACTGAGAATATCTTTGTGTGATTTATTTTTGTAGTGGAAAGAAACTCTAATATGAACAAGATTAATATTCTTAGATGAATTTAATATATTCTTGCAGGAGGACTTTTGGTGATACATTGCTATAAGAAATTTTCCAAATCCATTTATTTTGAGGTTTCTCGTCTTCCTCCTGTGCCATCATCTCAGTGCACACATTCCTCCTTCCCTGAGCTCCTGTGAGACCTCATTCAGTGTGGGTGGAAACGTGGTGAAAGCAGCAGTGACCCTGTTGGGCTGTGCATGGCTCAATTTGGGGTAGCTCTGGCAGCCTCTGCACCCTCGGGGTGTGGGGGTACAAAGGTTAATAAATCCAACTTGCAGGGACCTGCTGAAGTTGCTCTGAGTGACCTGCTTGCCCTTGAAGGCTGGATATTTTTTGCTTTTCTGTTGCTGTGGGTGCCTTAGTGAGAAATTGGGGAGAAAAGCTTTAGCACCGGGTGGTCTGGAGAGCTGCAGAACAAGTGGTAGGTTGAAAACTTCCTTATGTGTGTGTGTGGAGGAATTCCAGTGAGTAAGCTAAAAAGTTGCCTGGTGAGTACAGTTAAGGGCAAAGTTGAGTAGAAATCTGGAGAATCGAGCAATAAATTCAGACTGATCTCTTCTCAGTTATGTCCAAACTTTAGAAACACAACCCATAAACAAGATGCCATCCTCTTTAGCAATCTGTCGTGGTTTTCCTGTCGCGGTGGCGCCGAGGGCGGCTGCTCTGCCCTGAATTCAGATGGAGAACAGCTTGTGCCTGCCCAGGGAGGGAAAACTCTGCTGCTGGGGATGCGCAGGAAGGGGATTTTAACTCTCCTGGGATGCACAGGCAGGTAATACCCTCGAGTTTTCTCCTTGACTCTTTGCAGCTCTTGTGTATAAAAAGCTGGGTTGTTTTTTTGAATGAGCATTAGCCTCCCAGTACTCAGATGCCATTCATACTTTCACAGAATCTCCTAAGGCAAAAAAAAAAAAAAGGGAAAAAAAAGCTGGACCAAAGGCCTTTGCTTCTTTTGTTTCTGTCTCCTCTTATTTTTAATTTATTTTTTAAAAATATTAACAAGAATTCATAGTACAGGAATGTATATTTATATAGTTATATTTTCTGTATGCACTGGGAAGGGGAAAATGTTTCATTCCAGCTGTTTTCTCTTTGCAGATTGCTGTGAAGGTATGAGAGGAATTTCAGTACTGAAAAGCTACTGCTCATACCTGCTTTCTGCTGTTATAGAATCATGGAATGATTTGGGTTTGGATGGGACCTTAAAAACCATCTGATTTCCACCCCATGCCATGGGCAGGGACATCTTCCACTGGACCAGGCTGCTCTGAGCCCCATGTGTTTGAACATTTCAGGGATGGGGCAGCCACAGCTGCTCTGGACAACCTGTGCTGGGGCCTCACCACCCTCACAGCCAAAAATCTTCTTCCACACTTGGAGTTGGATGTCAGGAGATGAAAGGGATGTAGCAGCCCTAAATGTCTCAGGAGATGACCTTAAATTTTTTTTTGTTTTACTTGGAATTTGGGGCTCTGCCTCGTTCATGACCAGAGGGTGGTCAAGTGCATCATTCCCATGGGTGCTTCAGACCTTGTTTTAATTGAGTTAAAGTAATACAGCATGCCAGGGGTAGGTGCAGAATGAACACATTTACAGTAATGCAACTTCTTCCTGCGTCAGAGAGGGATTAAACTGTGTAAGAGTGAGCAAACCCAGCTGGGCTCAGACCTGTATTGTACCTGCCCTGGCTTTTTAGGGGCTGGTAGCTGCTCCCTGAGGCTTTCTGTGGGTCCAAGGTGAAGATTATCTTGTGAATGTCTATTTATACACTAGACCACAACAGCTGTCTTAAGGCCTTTGTTGAGGTGCACAGCATTTTAAAGCTGTGTAAATGGTTTTTGTGTGTGGTAAAGCTGAGCTGCTGTGGAGTGTCACAGCAACCTGGATTGTACAAAGCCCTGTGAACTTCCCAGACAGCTAATTAGAATAAAAACCAGGTGTGGCCTGGTCCCTCCCTCCTGTCCAGGTGCTGGGCAGAAGCAGATTTCAGGGTGTGGTTGAGCGTGTTTAATGCTTTTGCCTGTCTGACCCAAGAGTCCTGGCTCGAGTCTGTACCAGGTTTGTGCTTTTGGATGGGCTCATGTTGCAGGAGATCCCTCGATGCTTAAAAACTACACGACAGATGGAACTGCTGCTCAGACAGGGAACCTAAGCTCGGCTTTGGCCAGAAGTCTGCTAGATTTGGCTCTTATTTGTAGTATTATTTTGAGAAAATTCTGTGATCTTTTTTCTTTTTTGTGCCTTCCTATTTTGAGAAGTATCGCTTCCCAGTTCCCCGTGCACGGAAGCGGATGGTGATTGAAGAGTCTGATCTGGTCCCTGCCTGCGTGGAGAGCAGGGAAAGGGGAAATGCTTACCCAAAAGCCTGAGCTGGCTGCTTGGGTGTTTAAATGCCTCTGAAATAGTTCATGGTGGTGTGGGCAGAGCATGTCTGTACATGAATGTGTGAAGGAAGGAGCTGGGGGAGCCTCAGGGACTCCTTGGAAGTAGCGATGGGAAGGTGCAGACTTGCTGAGTAATTCCTGCTGGAAGAAAGAAACCTTTGATTCTTACAGGCACTTTGGAAAAAGGTACTGTAAAGATAATTTGTTATCTTCTAACTCTGGGGATAATAGGGGTGTATGTGTGTGTTAGCTGCTAGTGATTTAAAGGGGAAACTTGCAGTTTCTGGAGTCTGGTGGAGCCAAGGACATTTTTTGCTGGTCCTGACGCACACAGGTTTTTATCCCAAGTAATATCCCCTCACAAATACTGCAAGAAATGTTTTGGTTTCCTAAAAATTTCCTGTGCTGAGCAATATAGATATCATTTAGGTTGGAAGATCAAGTCTAACCATTCCCTCAGCACTGCCAAGGCCACCACTAACCCATTTACCCAAGTGCCACATGCACACAGTTTTTAAATCCCTCCAGGGATGGGGACTCCACCCCTGCACTTGGCAGCCTGTGCCAGTGCCTGACCACCCTTTCAGTGAAGAATTTTTCTCTAATATCCACACTGAGGCCATTTCCTCTTGTCCTGTCCCTTGCCCTGTGGGAGCAGAGCCTGAGCCCCCTGGCTGCCCCCTCCTGTCAGGGAGTTGTGGAGAGTGGGAAGGTCCCCCCTGATCCTCCTTTTCTCTGGGCTGAACCCCCTCAGCTGTCCCTAGTGCTCCAAAACCTTCCCAGCTCTGTTCCCTTTTCTGGACAAGCTCCAGCTCCTCAACATCTTTATTTTCATGAGGAGCCCAAAACTGCCTCTAGGACCAAAGGTGCTGCAGCAGTGCCCAGTACAGGGGACAAACCTTGCCCCCAGTCCTGCTGCCACACTATTGCTGATATCAGAGTATTTGTGCCCGTGCTTTGGTGAGCCCAGTGAGGTGCTGCTGTGCCAGGCTCTGTGCAGGTTGGGATATCAGTGTGAGGAATGCAGAGCCTGGTTTCCCCGCTCTGTGCCAGCAGCAGGTGTGTGTGTGTTTATCCCCGGTTAAACGCGAGCTTGCTCGCCGCACTTTCACTGATGCTAATTCCAGTTCTGGGCTTCATCCTCCAGCCCAGGTGGTTTCAGGGTGTCAGCTGCTGCCTGGTGTATCCCTGCCCTGCCTTATCTTGTAGGAACTTGCCCAAACAGCCAGGCTGTGGTGGAAACCTCTTGTGGGAGGTACCTGGGTGCTGCCTGCTGCCGGCACTGGGACAAGATCAAGGACATGTGCTGGTGGCGAGCTGGTGCAGCCGTATTGCGCTCCCGGCTCCCTCTCGGCACTGCTGCTCCTGCAGTTTGTCAGGTGTTGGCTCTGAAGCTGTATCAAAAAAAAAAAAAAACAAACCTCTGAAAGTAAAGGCTTTTGTTGAAGCAAAGCTACTCTTTCTGGAATTTAATAAAGAGCTTGTCTGTGTTAACTAACATCAAGCGACTGAGAGCAGACAGAGCCCAACAGATGGTACAAACAGCGGCATGTTTGGAATGGAAAATATTTACCTAGAGGGTATTTGGAGCACTGAGCTTGTGCTCTGCAAATGGCTTAATTGTATCAGTGAAATAAAGTGGAGAGCAAGATTTATTGACAAGTTTTGCTCTGCTCTTGCTGTCAGCCCCTTGGAGGGGGTGTCAAGCACTGTTGAGCTTCCCTCGAACAGGTCTCCTTCTTGGGAAGAGTAGTTTTAACACCCGAATGGCTCAGTTGGTGTTTTTGAGTGTCTACTGCAGTAATCATGCTGTCAGGGCAAGAATTGAAATGAAAAATTCGGAGTTTGAAATGCTGTTTATTATGCTTCCCCCCCAGTCTTGGGTTTGGGGGGGATTGGTGTCAGCAGAGCATGGAAATAGAGATATAAAACTATATTCTTTAAAAAGAATACAAATACGTAGGTTAAATTTTACCCTGAGTCATGTGGATGCCACCATATAAGAAGGTTAGAAAGGTATTGGAGAGTACCCAAGGGCCATGGAAGTGTCTAGAGGGGAAGCCATGAGAGGAGTGGCCAAAGTCACCTGGCTTGTTCAGCTGAAGGGGATGAACTGAGGACAGACTTCATCCTGGCCTGCAGCTTCCTCACAGGGGGAAGTGGAGGGGCAGACGCTGAACCCTTCTTCCTGAGCAGCAGCAGGACCTGAGGGAATGGCTGGAGCTGTGCCAGGGGAGGTTTAGGTTGGATATCAAGAAAGGTTCTTCCCCCAGAGGGTGCTGGGCACTGCCCAGGCTCCCCCAGGAATGGGCACGGCCCCAAGGCGCTGCCAGAGCTCCAGGAGTGTTTGGAACACCCTCTTAGGCACAGGGTGGGATTGTTGGGGTGTCTGAGCAGGGCCAGGAGTTGAACTCTGATCCTTGTGTGTCCCTTCCAACTCAGGATATTCTATCACTCTCTCCTGTAATTTTCTGATTTGCCACTGGGATCAAAACTCACAGGTCCATTTGGACCCTCAGCTTTTCTGACAGCTGAGTGCCTCATGCATGACTTTAAATTTAAAAGTGATCTGTGAGAAGACTGTGTGTGATCTTACTGGAAGCTGTGCCTTTTCTTTATGTAGGTGTCAGGTGAGGTTTATGTGCAATACCTTAATTCTCCTGTGAAAGAACTGCTCGGGTGCAGTCAGCTCCTTGCTGGTGTTCTCTGCACTGGTGTTTTTGGGAATGTTGAGCACTCAGGGGCTCCTTCCTTCCCAGTGTGGCTCACCTGCTGAAGGTAGCCAGGTGTTAATGAACTCAAGCAAGTTTGATGGGCTAAAATCCTTGCCTGCTCTGACAGCTCTTCGTGTCACATCACAGCAGCTCTGCTGTCTTTTGTGTCTTGTCTTGGGACATGAAAAACCCATCTTGTTTTTTCAGTAACGTACAGAGCTGCTTAAAAAACCTGAAACTAAACCAACCTAAGCTGTAATTCTGCAGTTTTCCCATATACATATACAGTACCAGCACGATGTTAAATGAACTACCCCGAGGTTTTTCTGGCAGCCCCCCTTCCTAGAGCTTGAGCCCAGCAGTGCTTTAGTCACGCAATACAAACAAGTCACAGAGAGCTGGTTGCTCTTGCTGTATGAATGTGGAATAGGCATGGAGTGGCTGAACTTCTTGTTTAATTTCATACCTTGCCTGTGGCAGATCTGGGTTTAGTTGCCCAAGTAGCTGGGCATCATCTGTGGAAAAGCTCTGGGGGAGGATGAGCTTGGGAGTGAAGCTGTTTTCAAGAGGATCCTCTTTGCAGCTGGCTGATATGGAGCATGTTCCAAACTGCATGCAGAATAGGGAGAACAAAAATAATGTTATCTGTGTGAGGAGGTTATTGAATCCAGATACAGCTCTGAGACTTCTTGCTGTGTTCTTAGTGACTGTTGGATGTGAGTCTGCTTGCCAGCTTGAGAAAATCCCAGGGAAATATCCCAATTAAAGGAGCTGTTGCCTTGGCTAACTCATACGTGGTATCTCTTAAACTGCTTAGTATTTAAAAAAAGGCACCTTGGTACCTGTATTTCCCCTCTTTAATGTTAGTTTTTCAAAGAGGCACAAATCCCTGAAGATTATGTGCATTTTGGGACCCAAGCATTTATAGAAGCTGTGCTTCTCATGTGCTGGGGCTAAGCTATGAGTGACTCATTAGCCAGATGGAGCTATAATTTATTTCTATCTTCTCAAGTAAGTTAATCCCCTGGACCTAAACTGAATGAATATCCTGTGAAATGTGGTATCTGCACAGGGTGAAACTTGAGATTTAAATTCAGAAAGGCAGAGGGTGGGTTAGAAAATCCAGGGCAGCGTGAACTGGCAGGAGAAGTCAGGTGCAGGCAGTAACAGCACACTGGAGTTCAGAAATAGTTATTTTTCTGTGGCACGGGCTCTGTTTAGGGAACAAAAGTGCAATTCTTTTGTTAAAGGCAGGATGGGAACAGTAACTGGGTCTGTGCACGGCCTGGGACAGATGCAGCTTGTTCCCCTTTTTCAGAATGACTGAAGGGATGTTGTGAGGTCTGGAATTTACGGGTGAGACGGGAGCATGTCTGCAAAGGGGGGAGCCTGGCACGGCTGCTGGACTCTGAGAAACGTGAGCAAGAGCAGGTTGAGTATCAAATACAGATGAAAGGTGAGTGTTTAACCAAACACCTTGAAATTTAAGTTAAAGTTGCTGTGCCTCTGTAGGCAGTAGGGAGGGGGAGTGCAGTGTGATTGCTGCTGGGAGTGCCTTGCCTGGGATTGTGGGTTTGGGTGGGTGGGGAGCTGGTGGAGCCACCCTGGAAACTTCAGAGCTGCAAGTGATAAAAGTCCCATTGCAGCACTTCTGGAGGAGAAATGCTTTTTTTTTTTTTTTTTTTTTGGTGAGAGTGTCTCCTAACCAGGATGGTAAAACTAAATGGAGAAGTTAAGCTGGTAGGTGAAGGTGTGTCAATGCAGCATTTGCTTTTTTCTGTTTTAATAGAATGAGTTTCTTCATCCTGTTTCTTTCTGCATGGCATAGATTTCTTCCCCCTATAGATCTCAGTGTAATGCAGAAATACAAATGGAAATGATGGAACTGTTGGTAATTGTAGATTGTCAGAGGACAACTGGAAACTGTGTGTGAGCCAAAACACTGCCAATTTACCCCATGGCAAGGATGCCACTTTATAAAGACATTTTGACAGGGGGTGGTGTGATGGATGTTGTTTTGTCATTCTGCATAGAGCCAGCAGCCGTGGGATCCTCCTGGAATGAGTTTTAAATACCCTTGCTGGGCTGAGATGAGAAATTAGTGTATGGCCATCAGAGCAGAGCTTTTGCTTGCTGTTCCTGTGTGCTTAATCAATTCTAGTTATACCCTGAGACTTTTATTTAGATTTATTTTTTTCTTTTGAACTGTGCTTCTATGTGAAAAACTGGATTTGTGGATGGAATTCAGAGGTCAGAGCTGACTAGAAATTCAGAGGTCTTCCTCTGATCAGTGTTTGGGGTAGAAAGGTCTATGTGGCTCGTGTTTGGCTTTGTTTTGATGAGCAGGAGGGGGACAGGAGCAGGAATGGAGCCTGGGGATGCTCTGGAGCTCATCCCTGCAGTGTCATGCTCCAGATCTGGGAGATGATCCCATTCTTGGGGAAGTGCAGGGAGCAGTAATGGAGCTCTGGAGCTCATCCCTGCAGTGTCATGCTCCGGATCTGGAAGATGATCCTGTTCTTGGGGAAGTGCAGGGAGCAGGAGGGAGACAGGAGCAGGAATGCAGCCTGGGGATGCTCTGGAGCTCATCCCTGCAGTGTCATGCTCCAGATCTGGGAGATGATCCTGTTCTTGGGGAAGTGCAGGGAGGAGGGAGCAGGGCGGGGGACGGAGGCTTGGCAGAGCTTGTCCAGCTCTGAGATCAGAGCTCAGCTAGTCCAGCACACATTCCCCACCCAGACTAGCTGTTGTCATTATGGATTTATGGCTCCTCTGGAAGCAGCTGTAGCTTTTCAGTGTGTCTCTCCTCTCTGGTCTCGGAGCAGCCATCACTTTGTGCAACATGTCCTGCCTCGATGGCCATCGTGCCCGCCTGACCCTCTTGAAGAGCCTTGAAGCTCTTTACCAGCACGTGTCACCCTGAGCCTGTGCTTTGCCCTGAGCATCTGGTGTCAGATGCTGGGAAGTGTGTAGGGTGTGCCTGTCCATGCCATGAGTTCATGGCTGGCTGTGTGCTGGTGTCATGAGCTGGGCTCTGCTGGGCTCCTTGTGCTGGGCTATTGTAGCTGCTGCAGTAATGTATTGTGATGATCAACTTAATTACACTTGTGAAAAATCTGCTTAATTACATATTTACTTTGGGGATTAGCTTTTCCCCGTAAGCATTCAATATTGACTTTGGCTGAGACAAATTTTCAAGATCTGCTTCCTTCAAGAGATGACTAATATTAGATCACTTAGTGCAGGGAGCTGGGTTTATCAAGTAGCTGTAATTAATCATTTTGAAAGCTCCAGCTTAGTTTTGAGCATCTGTGCTTTTTTTCCCCCAAAAGACAAGCTTTTTTTCCCATCCCTCTCAGCCCTTCTAAAACTTTCTGTGCTGGATGTAATTTTAGACCCTGTAATTTTCAGTGAGCTGTGTGCATGCAGAAAATAAATACAAACTGGGAGGAGACTTAATGTTAAGACAACTGATGAATAATTAGTGTATTGAAGTGTTAGTCTTTTATTTGGATAACTTAATAGCCAAATTAGAGTTCCCAAGCCCTGCTTTCTGTGCTGCTCAATGCACTGTACAAATATATTATCACAGGAACTCCTCTCTGTCCAGAAATTATTCTATATAACAACTATTCCCATTTGAACCAGAGCCAGACTCCACACCGAGCTCTCTGCACTGTGGCAGGATGGCACAAGCCAGTTTGTGATAGCAGCTTCCAAACCAGTCAGGAATTGAGGTAAAACAACTTGAACTGAGTAAATAATCTGCCCAGAGGCAAGGAGAGCCTGCCCTCTCCCTGCACCACGCAGCTTCCCCGTGGATTTTATTCCCTGTGCCCTGGGTAGACACATCTGTTTTCATTTTTCAAGCAGCAGTGGAAATATTCTCAGCAACCTGGGTTAAATCCCTTGCCTTTGATTCCCAGGAGGATGGGTGTCCCAAGGGACTGCGGAGTTGAAGAATCGCTTTTTCTTGTGTAGGGGAAAATGGAGTTGTGGCATGTGCTTCCCGTGATGGGTTTAAACTGAGTTGGTGGATTGGGAATTGCATTTGCCTAATTAGTTTGGATTAAGTGTGGATTTTTTTTCAATATTAGGTGGTGGTTGGTTTTGTTTTGGGGTTTATTTTCCTTCTTGGAGCAAGCAGTCTGGAGAAGATTTGGATTCTTCCTGCAAAAATCCAGGTCCATTTATAGCAATCAGTTAAGCAGAGAGAAAATCTGGCTTGTTTTGACCCCAAAGTTAGGTTTTTTTAACCTTGTTCTGACTTTTTTTTAAAAAACTCTGTGGTTCCTGCTTTTTTAGAAAGAAAACAAATGTAATGTTTGGGACAAAAATATTGTTTTCAGCAAATTTTCCTGGAATCATCTGGTCTGTATAAGTGCCCCGGCATTTTTACACCATCACATGTTCAAAATAAGTAACAGATCTTCCTGTTTCCCCATAAATGTATGGAATTTTCCTGAGTGTAAAGCTGGGTTTTAGACTTCAAAAAGCAGTTTTGAAAATACCTGATTCTTTATGGCTGACTAAAATTCAGGGCTCTCTCCTGTCTTCTCCTCATTCCACTTCTGAAGCTGTCATAAATCTGGGAACAAAAGGAAGGTGAAATTTAACTCCCGCTTGCCAGGATAAGAATCTTAATTCGTTATATTTGATTTATGAAAGAAATAAAAGAAAAAAGTGGAGTTCTGCATACACTTACTGTCTCTATTTCACAGCCTCTGGAAGTGCTGTCTCATGTATTTCTGAAATCAAAAGCTTTAACTTTATGAAAGTCACGTGGCAAGGAAGAGTGAGGAGGATGAAGAAAACAAGGGAAGGGGATTATTCTCTCCCCAGATCAGCAGTCTGGCAAACTGCACTTCTTCCTGTCCAGGCCAACAACTTCGAAGCAAATGGCAAATGATTCCAGAAGCTGTTCCGTGGCTGATGTAGTTTGGTAGTTTTGTTAAAGCTACTTTGAGGCTGCTCTATAACAAGGAGAAATCTTCTTTTGTTATTCTAATTGGTGGAGGAAATAACGCTGAGGGAAAACCTGTTCAAAACCTAATTTTTCTTCTTTTTTTTTTTTTCCTTTCTCCTATAGGTTTTTTTAAGAAATCATAGCTAAGAAAAAGCACAATGGAGTTTTACGAGTCTACCTACTTCATCATCCTCATTCCTTCTGTGGTTATTACAGTCATCTTCCTCTTCTTCTGGCTTTTCATGAAAGAGACTTTATACGATGAGGTCCTCGCCAAACAGAAACGGGACCTGAAGTTCCCACCCAGCAAGGCCGACAAAAAGAAAACCGAGAAGAAGAAGAACAAGAAGAAAGAGGCTCAGAACGGGAACATCCACGAGTCTGACTCAGAGAGCGCCCCTCGGGACTTTAAGCTGTCTGATGCCCTGAGCACGGATGAGGAGCCTGTCCCTGCTGTCCCCTCGGGTGGCACCGAGGCCCCCGCCGGCCTCAGGGAGCGGAAGAAGAAGGAGAAGAAGCACAAGGCCAACCAAGATGATCACGTAACTAAGGACTCGGAAGGATCCAAGTCTTCAGGCAAGAAAGTAGATCCAGTCCCTGTTACAAAACAGCCCACTCCACCATCTGAACCAACAGCAGCTAAGAAGAAGCCTGGGCAGAAGAAGCAGAAAAATGGAATGGGTATCTGATGTTGCATATGCTTCTTGCACAGAACGCCAAAACCGTGTTCTGCTTTTTGCAAGGCCACAGAGTGTCTCTCACAACTGTTCTGCCTGATCTCTATGGGGCAAAGCTCCCTTCTAACCTTCTCCTTTTTTATGAGCTATTGCTTTTTTCCCCCCTGTTTTTCATCTGGCAGCAGTGCTCTGGTTTTCCTCCTCCCTTCCTTGCTTTCTTCTACTAAAGATGAAGTGAAACAGAGTAGCTCGTTCCTCTGCTTTGCTCTGTGGTTTGGCTGCTTTGCTCTCAATCAAAATTTTGATTACCTGAGAGAAGTCAGTAGATATTTTTACTGTGTGCATTCTGAGCCAGGCTGTGAAAAAGCAGAGTCCTGAGAGTGGTTGCTCTGGTAAGGGAGGGCATCTCAAGAAACCTCATAGCAGTCAGCAAAATAAATCACTGTAAGTGCAGGCTTAATGCACAGAGAGGTGTTTGGTGGCTGATTCATGGGTTGGTGCTTGATTCATTGCTGCCCACCTGCTACACCTCTTTAACTGAATGGAACTGATGCTAAAACTGGTCTGGCTGTTGTGACTGAAATATCCAACCTGGAACAGACCAAAAAACTCATCAGAATCACTTCTGACTGTCTTGACCATAGCCTCGGCAGGATATGTCTCCATGTGGTTGTCTTGACTAGGAATAGAAGTGAAAAAAGAATAAAAATACCCAGTTCTACAAATAAATGAAACCAAAGATATTTGCAGATCCCCTTGTGAGATGCAGGCACAGCAGGTCTGCACAGGGAGTGAGGAAAAAGAATGACATTGCTGCTTGATGTGGTAGATTTTTTCTTTTTCTGAAAAGAAAACCCCAAAAAAACTGGAGAAAAAAAGACCCACCCACTACCAACAGAGAAAGTATCCAATCTTGTTTGTGGGTGTTCTCTGCAAATCTCTGTGGCACAGTTAAAACGTGGTCTGCAAGCACAGTTCTGAGGGCAGCCACAACGAGCTCTCCTTGATTACAGGAGCTGACACCAGAGCCCTGTGCTGTGCGTGTCAGCTCTGACAAGAATCTTAATATAGCACAGGCTGTCCAAAATGATAACAAAATTTCTCACTAGAAACTGCTTTTAAAAAGAACAGCTCCCTAATGGGAAACACTTATTTTCTGCTTCTCACAGTCCCAGTAGCTATTGGGGGTGTGTGTTTAAAGTGCCCAAGTGGGTTCATGGAGGGGAAGAGTACACTTCTAAATAAGAAAATAATATGGGTAATATGTACTGTCTGCTCTGTCACAGTGAAATCTGGATTGGAGTTGTTAAACTGTTCCTTGCATTGCTGTGTGTTCTGCTTGCACATGAGATTCCTGTCTTAAAAATCACTGGGTGCTGTGGCTCTTGTCTCTGCTAAACCCTCCTGTTGCTTTGGGGTCTCACCTGATCTGGGAATTGTGTGTGTGTGTGAGTCTGTGTGTGTATGTATATGGGGATAAATTTGTGTTCTGATTTAAAAGATGTGAGTTTGTTTTCCTGGGATTGGAGAATTTGGTTGTTACAGATCTGCTGATTGAAAGGTAATGCTGAGAATATGCAGAAGAGCATATATGGTCTTAATTGTCTGTTGCAGATGATCAAGATAGTAAGACTGATTCTGTTGTATCTCCTGCCAAAAAGCAAGAGCCAGTGCTGCTCCACCAGGAGATAAAGCAAGAAAATGTGTCAGGGAAGAAGAAGGTCTCTGCAAAGAAGCAGAAAGTTGATAATGGTAAGAATGCAGTCTGTGACATTGCTCAGATAAACCTGACTGTTAAACCTTTTTGCCATCCATGCTTTAGTTCCTCTTCCTTTGGAAAGGGAACTCATAGAATAGTAACTCTTGATTTGAAAAAGCAGGAATTCCAGGTAGGAAAGATTGCTGAGCTTGAGATCCTGTTAAATTTTATGAACATCTGGTACCACTGAGCACGAGGTAATGGATGTTGTGAACCTTTCTGAGCTCCCTTGGATCCCAACATCCCCACCTGAATGAGGAGTAATGAGCAGCCTTTGAGTATAAGCTGAGCAGGCTGTAAGCTGCTCTGAGCAAGGCATGTCTGGAACTGCTGCAGTCATTGCCCCAAACAGGATTGCAGTTTTTTCAGCCAGTTGCTTTGACCACATTCCTCTCTTATTGTCCTTTTGTTGGCTGGCTCTTGCTCCAACAGAAACTGTTCATCTTTGCTGTCAAGGCCTTCACTGTTGTCATCCCTTGTTCACTGCCAAGATGCTGCTTCTTGTGTCCTCTTGGCTCACTGTGCCTCTGTGTCTGTGTGTTTTTCTCTTTTTTTTTTTTTAATTTTTTACAATGACTGCTGTTGTGTCTGGCTTTTGGACCCAGGGTGACCATGAAGTTCTGTGAGGTCACCTTGTTAGCTTCTCAAGACTCTTCTCTGCTGGGGCAGCTGTGAAGTTGGGAGCTGATGGGCTGCTCCTGGAGCACTGTTGCCCACTGTTCCCTTTATACTTTGGTCAGGTTATGAGGGTGCAGATCTGTCGTGGGCCCTGTTCACTCAGGATGGAGTTCCAAGCTCTGTAGGGTTCCTGTCTAACTGAAAAACTCCTAAATGATTCCTGGAAAAAACTACTGATAGGGAACTCAGGATGTGATCACCTTTTATGGATGTTCTTGTGCTTTTACTGATGGAAATGGGTGCACTGCACTTTTTTAGGGACCACAGACTTGTCTGTACACGGCAGTAAATGTCAGTACCAGCTCAGCAGTAGCAAAGCTGAGCTGTCAGTGCTACAGGGCAATAGCTCACGCTCTGCATTTTGCATTATTTGAATGCAAACTGTTTTCTTTTCAAGCCACCTCTCCAAAATGACAGAGTAAAAATGAGCTGTGGTGGACACCAGGATTAGCCAAGACATGACTGTGGGGATTTCATACTGCAAAATGTCTCATTGATATTAAAGAGGTGTTGAAAGGAAGGGAAGTTCATATGGAGGAAGGGAAAATATGAGGAGAGCAGCTGGTGGTTGTTTCTCCTAGAGGAGAGCTCTCCTCTCTTCTGAGCTTGCAGTGTACCTGCAGATGTTTGCTGGCAGCTTAAGTGGACAGACACCCAGGTGACACAAAAAGGTCCATCTGGCCTATTCTCCTCCTTTTACAGTAGCCAGAATTTAGGAGTGTTTCATAACTGGCTTTCTGGCAGCCAGGAGTGCATACTTGTTCTGCCTTGATTCCCAAAACTCTGCATCCCACCCAGTTCCTTCTCTCTGTGCTGCTGCCTGGCATCTGTTGCCCATCAGCCCTGCAGTCTGGGCTGGCTGGGGCAGTGATTTGTCTGCTGGCCCATGCACAGCCTGTGGCATCCTGCAGGCAGTGTGGAGCAGGAGCTGGGCAAGCAGCAGGCTGTGCCTCTTGCCCCACGTCTGTCACTCCTGCTCTCCCCTCGCCTGCTTTTGTCTCTGCTGAGGAGCTCTTTGGACAGAGGCTGCTCCTCACCACGGTGATCCAGTGGTGTGGGAGTGGAGGGCTGGGGTCAGGCAGTGCCTCTGAGCACCTCTGTGCATGTTAATGATGCCCAAAGCCTGCTCTGACAGGTGAGAGATCTTCATTAAGTGCAGTGGAGTCTGCATGCAAAACAAGCTTGAGTGCTGCCCCTGCTGCATGTTCTGCCTAAGTGGCTGAGTTCACAGGTGATGTAATCCATGAAAATGCTGGCAGGGAAGTACCAGCTTTTAGCAGAATAGGGACAAAAGGCTTTATTCATATTTTAGGGATGCTGAATGATTTCCTCCACAGCCACAAGTAAAATCGTTGATGCCACGTGCAACTTTCTTACTAAAGTGAAATGAAAGTCAAATGTAAAGGTTCTTCTCTTCTTGTTAAAATGCTAAAAGACAGCTTTGGAAGTAGAAATTTAATTGAAGCTATTAAATTACTATGCATTAGAGACCTTTATTTAATGGACTTAACCTGAAGAGCTTTAATGAGTTAAACTGTGAAGGATAATAGAAATGGAGAGTATAATTAACTATTGAGGTTAGAGATGCTTTACTTTAACTCTCAATGTTGTGGCACCTTTTCTAAAATTGTTGGTGTCAATTATTACAAAGCTTTAACCCATCCTGTGGACTTATGATTACAGTTTTGGTGGATGAACCTCTTATTCAAGCAACTACTTATATTCCTTTGATGGATAATTCTGACTCAGGCACTTTGGAAAAACGTGAGCCGGTTGAAGTTGTAAAACACAATGTGAATGAGGGCATCCAGAAGAGCAGTGGCAAGAAACTGAAGAATGAAACAGATAAAGGTAAGAAACTGATTTTTCAGTCTGTTTCTGGCATAGCCTGCTTGCAAAATTCACCAGGGAAGAGGTGTGGGGAGGAGGATCCTCTCTGATGTAATGTGAAGAAGGGATTTGAGGAAAACGTTTTTGCAGGATGCTCTTCTTGTGTGTGCTTGTTTCTGCCTTGTCTTTGGCACTGTGGAAAGGGCTCTGTGCCATCTGAATCCTTTCAGCTCTGACTGGGCTTTTGTGTCCCCAGTGAGCAAAGGGGTGATCACAGACCACACAGATGCAGCGAGGGAGTTCACAGTGGAGAGTTCAGACACTGCTCACAGGGATAGACTCCAAACCCAGGGTGTTCAGCACAGGCTCTTGGGGTCTGCTGGAGGCTGGAAGGACAGTCTGCATGCTCTGGGGATGTTCATGGAGCCATCTGAGGCTGACCCAGTGCAATACAGAGTGACCTGAAGCAGATTGTCAGTGGAGAGAGTCTGGCAATTTCCAGGGAGACTCCAAATTTTCCATTCAGTGCAGCTGGAATTGCTTGGGACAGGAGAACTTCCTTCATACTCTCCCACAAATGCCTGGAGTGATTAACGAGCATTGTGTTCTACCCTGAAGCTTTAAATAGGCCTCTGACCATCTCAAAGCCTGATGAGGTGAGACCTCAAGTTTGTGAGCAGCCAGAGAGAAGCCAGGCAGCTGAGCAGTGACACCCAGCTCAGGTTTGGGCAGAAGGCTGATTCTCCAGTATTGTCTGGTCACTCATTTCACTCTTTGGAACCTCTCTTTTTAGTCTTGTCTTCTAAAATACCCCCTCAGGAGCTTCCTGGCAGCTCTTTAATTGGATTCCCACATTCCTGAGGCTCCTGTTGTGCTGCTGGCTCAGTGGCTGCACGTTACTGTCCTGCAGCATCAGAGCCCCTCACGTGCTCCTGTCCCTTCTCGTTTCCTCAGCACGCTGTGACCTTCTCCATGAACTCCTAATTCTCCTGTGTCAGCTGGGATTTGCCCTCCCAATATAGAAATCTTGCCCTGCTCTAATTGTAAGCTCCTTGGATGCAAGGGCAAGGTCTCTGTGCCTGCAGGGAGCACAGGGCTGGGGCTGCTCCTGGCCCAGCTGGGATCAGTTCCTGGGCTCTGGGCTCAGGATCTTGGCATATTCCTGTAGCAGCATCACTGGTGATGTCAGTGCAGCACTGATGTGAGCTGAAGTGAAGACTTAGTTGGGTTTAGGACTAGGACAGAGTGTGCTAGAATTCCTCAGCACTCCCTCCCCATGCTCTGTCATTCTGTGATTTTATGTTTGGTAATTTCTTTTAGGGCGTAGAGTCACTGCTGCTTTTTTGTTCTTCATTTATTTCTCAGACAGATCTTTGGGTTTGGTGTGTTAACTTGATTTCAGGGATATGTTTAGCACCTGTGGTGAGAAACCCAGACCTGTCTCCATGATCTGTGGGACAATTTCTGACCAAGCATCACTTCTAAACTTGTGCTTTTTTAAATTCTTCCCACCCCTTCACACACTTTTGGGCGCTGGTGAATATTTGGCAGGGATGTGGGGTGCCTTGGTCTTGTGCTCCCATTTCCTGGAGTCAGAGGGCCACCTAATGACCTGTCAGTGAGCAGCCTGTTGTGAGCAGTGGTTTTGTTAGAGAAAACATTTTTGTTTCAGTTGAATTGTCTTTCCTTGTGTTTGTCTCTTTAAACACTTGGTCAGCCATTGAGAGGGATCTTACTGATTTATCTTCCTACTGATGAACTCTTCTTGCAGCACTTCTCTCAATCTAAATTTGGAAGTTAATATTTTTGTCTTCCGTATATTGTAATCAAAAATGTGCCAGTTTTTTAATTAATTAACTTTTCATGTGCATATTGCTTGTGCAGCCAGGCTGTCCTCCAAATCGAGAGCTCAGTTTAAATTACTGTTATGATACACTGGAAAGGACTCTTGAATTTTTCCACATTTAGGCTATTTTTCTCCTCCAAAATCTGTGTTATGCTTTGTCTTCTTGCTAGCAACACTATAAACGTTACCAACTGTGCAAACAGAGTGGTGGGATTTTCTCTTTTCCCAAAACTATCAGCTGGCAGATTGTTATCGGGTCTAAATTGGAGAGATGTTGTTTTTGCTGAATGTTCATGACCTCTTGCTTCTTGGCATTTCAGACTGGAATTAAAGATAATGCATAATGATACCCCATCACATGCTGTTTCAAGGCAAAATAAATAATTCTGTATGGAGTCCAAAGTAAATAAATCCTCCCTTCTGTGTTGCAGAGAATGCTGAAGTAAAATTCAAGGATTTTGTAACATCCATGAAGAATATGATCTTCTCTGAAGACGAGGCCCGTTGTGTAGTGGAGGTGTTAAAGGAAAAATCTGGTGCAATTCATGATTTCTTGCAAAAGGTGAATGACTGTGGAGTGTGGGGGGAAGACAAAACTGATTAAACAAGCAGGAATTGGAAGGGGTGCTGTCAGAGAGCTCTGTCAGTGTGGTCTGGGCAGTCTGCCTTTGGGACACTCTCTCCAGCTGCTCTGTGCTTGCCTGGCATGCAGCAGTGAGCTGTCACATTTCTTTGTGCTTCCATCTGCCATGCCAGGGGTGGCTCTGGCCACTTGGGAGGAGCAGGCATGGCCGTGGAGAGCGAGGAATAAAGCAGGAATGCTGCTGCTGACGCGTGTGTGTTGGCACGGGGAGGGATGGCTGGTGACTTTTGGGAGTGATCTTTCCCAGATGTGTAAATAGGATAAGCTATGGGAGGAATTCGGACCAAGCTGCTGCGGCTGTGCACTTGATCAGCTAATTCTGTGTTTTGCAAGTCTATACAATGCAGTTTGACTTCTTTGGATATTTTTCATAGGATTGTAGGCAGTGCAGCTTTGGGAGGGACCTCAAGGGGTTTGGAGTGGTCCAGCCTCCTACTTGAAGCAGGACCAGCTCTGGGGTCAGCCCACACTGCTCAGGCCTTTATCCAGTCTGGATATCTTGAAGCCTTCTGGGAATGGCTGCAAAACCCCTCTGGGCAGCCTGTGCCAGTGCTTGGCAGTTCTTTTTAATTCCTGTAGTCAAGACAGAAGAGAATGGTGTCCACCACTATCTTATCAATACAGAATCTCACAATCCTTGGGGTGGAAGGGAGTTCTGGAGGCCATCCAGTCCAATCCCCTGGCCAAGGCATGGTCACCTGGAGCAGGTGACACAGCAATGTGTCCATGTGGATTTGGAATGTCTCCAGGGAAGGAAACTCCGCCTCTTCCCTGGGCAGCTGTTCCCGGTCTCTGCCATCCTCCAGGGAAAGCATCTCTTTTTCATGTTGAGGTGCAACTTGTGTTTTAGGTTGTGGCCATTGCTCCTCGTCCTGTTGCTGGGCACGCACCTACTCCTCCCTGCCATGACTCACTGTGGGTGTCACTTGGTGCTTGTCACGTCCTGTGTGTCACACTTTGAGCTCTTGCAATCCTGTGGTCCTCTGCAGACACGGTACCAGAGCAGAAATGCAGAACTGGCTGCATGTCAGTCCAATTAATGCAATATATCAGAATAACAACACAGTTTGGGCTGGGAGGGGCTTCAGGAGGCTCTGCAGTCCAGCTGCCTGCTCAGAACAGGTCCAACACTGAATTCTGAGCAGTTTGCTCAGGGATTTGTCCAGTTGCATCTTGAAAACCTCCAAAGACAAAACCCAGTAGTGCTGCACTTGGAATGGTGTTTCCTGTTTGAGCAGCCACCCTGCTTGCTCTGGTTTTTTTTCTTTTTGTTTTAAGGGAAGGTTTGGTGTTAAAGCTGAACCTTTAGGATGAAAACTAGTTTCTGGGTTTATAGACAACAAAAAAAAAGTGGGTTTCTGTAGGTGGACGTGTGAATTGTGTTCTCTCTGTAGCTCGTGCAAGTCCCTGACAGTGTGTTTGTACTGCAGGCATGCACATTACCACTGAAGGAGAATTTCCAAACAAATTCAGGGTCCATTTATGGGACTGACACTTCTTTCCTTCTTCAGTTATCAGACTTGAGTGAGTGAAGTCCAAGTAGTCCAGCCTCCTCCTCAAAGCAGCTCCAGCTGTGAGGTCAGCACAGGCTGCTTAGGGCTTTATCCAGTCTGGGCTTGAAACCTGCAAGGGCTGAGGCTGCACAACTATCATACTTCCCTGAGTCAAATCTGAGCACAAACACATAGAATTTGTGCTCTTTACTACATTTATTTCATTTGTAGGACCGGTATGCGAGTAGCAGGACCATGGGGATTGTTCCTCTAGGTCTGTTCCCTGGAGTATCTCTGAAACTTTTTGTGTCAGTGTGGCAGCAGAAATGTAACTACATCTGCTGGAGGCTGTCCTGGGAAGTGGAAGGAGACCCCAGATCAGTGTTTCCTTTTCCCTTTGTGGTGAGATGTTTCAAGCAATTACATTTGTTGGATTATACCTGCCCTGAGTGTGGGCTGGACCAGCTGATCTTGGAAGTCCTTCCAACCACAGTTATTGACTGATTCAGCATCTCTGCACCTTTTCCCATTATTTCTCGTAATGGCTGTTCTTTGTTTTCCCCACTGCAGCTCTTTTCCAATGGGAAGCACCTTAAGAGCCCATTTACCCTCTTAATTGCTTTCCATGCTTTCAAAATGCATTTCTTTGCCTGGTGAATCCATTAGTGTCTGAGTTGGGTACTGGTGATGCCACGTGCATCCCGCAGATGGAAAATTTGGGAGCAGGAGGGAGTGTTTCCTCCTCTCAGGTTTGCTCTCCTGCCTTTTAGTGTGCTGTGCCACTACTTGTGGTTATTTTTATGTCATCCTGCTGCAGGCCAGCAAGGCTGAGACAGCTGCAGCTCTGCACCAGCTCCAGGACAAGGAGAAGATGCTCACAGCAATGAAGGAGGAGGCAGCTGTGGCCAAGGAGCAGTGCAAGCAGCTCTCCCAGGTAAATACTGAGGGGTTCATGGGTGTAGAGAGGAGCAGGGGTTTGGAGGACTAACAGCCAGCAAATGCTGGTTCACTGAGCTAAGCCAAAAGATAGAATATTTTTACTAAAAAAGCTTACCAAGATGCTACATTTGATTTTACAATGTATTTATGCAGTTACTTTCCAGTAGTTTTTCCAGGGAGTTTATTTTCTGAGACTTGTAAGCTGAGCCTGTTTTTCTTTTCAAATGGTTATTTTAAAAGCACTTCCTTCACCACTGGGAGACTTTCTGTCGATGCAAATATGAAATGTCTTTCCTGCATCACAGTTTTAATTTGGTCCAGAGTGTAGCATTCACACGCCTGTGTGTTTCTAGGCACAACAATCATTGGTTTTCTTCAAGAAGGAAGATACAGAAAGTGCAGACTGCCTGCTTAGCCCCCTGGAGGAGCAGTTCTGATTGCTTTGGACTTAGAGGGATGCTAATGCATCACTGTCAAAACTAGTTTATGAAAATTTACTCCTTTTTGAATGTATCAGAGGAAAACAGTTACAGTAGACCAAATAATGAGGCAGATATGAGAATCTTGGAGTCTTGGGAGAAAGATTTATGTGTTTTGGCTGGTCTGGAAGCCTGTGAGCATTAGACTCAGGAAAGCCACGTTGTGGGACATAATTTGGGCACAGAAAGCTGGATGGCCAAAGGTGGGAGCAGAGTGGCCAGAGGACTTGGGAGATGAGAGGGGAAGAAGGGAGTGGGTGTTGTGTGAGCTCCTGGCAGGGCACAGGTGTTTACAAGTGGGATCAAGAGGTTTGGGATAGTCAATGTGTAATTATAGAGAGAAGGGGCTTGTGATATGTTTGGAGGGAAAAAATAAAACTCAGGACTGCAGAATAAAATTGGAGAGAGGGATCTGCTGCTGAAGGAGCAGAGGGAATGGATGGAGGAATATGAGTGTGGGCAATGCAGATGTGGTTGAGGAGAAAACATCTGCAAAGTGGTGCTTGTAAAGGAGAGGCAGGAGCTGTAGAGAGGTAGGAGTCATTGGGGGGGCGTTTCCCATCTGAATTGGGGAAGGGAAAAGCTGGGAGAAAATGGATAAAAGCAAAGTTGCTGCAATGCTGAAGTATCAGGACAAACAAGGGATAAAGCTCAGCTTGACTGATAAAAGCTCTTATCTCTCAGTTAATGTGTTTCTCTGAAAGCACTGTCAAAAGCTAAAGGTGCTTTAAGGTGCAGAGTGATTCCTGCAGGGATCTTGATACAGATAATACCTGGAGAGGATAAATGAGAGCAAGAGCTGAGTACCTCAAGACTCAGAGGTATTTGGCAGAACACAAACTAGGGAAAAGTTAATTTTCCCAGGGTCTCTGGTTCTGCCCTGACTGAGTAGCTGGGTTATTGAGAACTATGTGGGATTGGTGTAGGGATAGAGGAGGCTGCAGTGTGTCCTGGTGCCCTTTTTTAAATTGCATCTTAGTTAAAAAAAAAAACAAAACACAGGGAAAGATTTGTTTCAAGCTGTCTGTATTGTATTTGCAGAAGTGGCTTAAAATTTGGAGTTTTATCTACAAGACAGAATAGCTTTTATTTAAACCAAAAGGTGAAAAAGACTATAATTACTCCAAAGAAATGGAGGGTATGCAGGCTAATAATTTAGAGCATTTAAATTGTGTCAGGGCTCCCTGGCAGTGTTAGGAGTTGTGTGGCTGAAAACACCTGAAGCTTGGGTGGTACAAATTCCTATTTGTGTGATGGCAGCTGCTGAAAGCTGCACTTAATGGTTTTGCTTACTACAGCAAGTGCATTTATATTGCAGAGGAGCAGCTCTGTGGGTTTCTCAGGTGTCTGGGTTGAATTACTGGCTAATAAAAGATTAAAAAGCAATGTATATTTTCATCTGAAAGCTATAATGTGGCATCCTGCTGGTGAGATTCAGGGCTTCTCTGGCCTTTGTAGTGCACTAATAGCCCATCTCCTGTGGCAAAGCTGTTGGCTTTGCAACCTGCTACAAAGCAATTATTTTGCTCTAAAGTGCTCTATTTTGCCATGGTGCTTTACCTGTGTTCTTCATTTTGCTAAACTTGGGATCAAAGTCTGAGCTTTGTCCTCTGTGATATCTGTGGTTTTAGTTGTTAGGACTCTGTGATTTGGCCTGACTTGATAGAAATAAGACTCCCATCTCTTCTGAGACAACACAAGATCAATGTTTAAATTGGCAAACTTTTTAATAAAAAAAGTGAGATTTATGATGATACAGGATCAGTGTAAGGTTTTGGGAGCTTGGTCTGATTCCGTGAATTTGCTGAACAAAGATTTGATGCTGACTTCGGGAGGGTTGTGAGTTTGATCCTCACACCATTAAATGTTGGTTTTTGGCTTCTTTTTTTCTCTTGTTGAGGTTGGGATTCAAGGTACTCCAGATGATAGTTTGCGTTCACACTTAGGTGTTTATTATTTCTTATTTATGTTACAGTTTCACAGGTAGTGAGTTCTGCAGTTCTTAACTAACTAGGTATAAAATGGTTAACAGTCTTTTGCTATAAGATTTTTTAAGGCTAAACTATCTAATTAAGAAATGGCACTTAAATTCTTTTCACTTTTAATCTAATAACTAATCACTCCAAGTCCACAACGCAGACTTTTCTGCCCAATTACGAAATACCACCCAAACCCATGGAGAAGAAGGTAAAGAAGAAGGAAGAAAAGAAGAAGGACCAGCTTCTGCCTTAAAACTTCTATCATGCTCTATATATATATATTACTGTATTTTAAAACTCTAAACTCTGCCCTGTGATATTACACACTTCTAATCAAGCTACACACCCATAATCTCAGTGCTATCAATCAATTTTGGAAGCCTCCACAGCCTCAGGTCAAATTTTGAAGTGCTCTCCTGAGAGTCAGAGTCCGTCAGCACAGAGAGTCTAAAATTCTCAGCATCCACAACTCCAACAACTTCAGTTTGATGCACTTGCTGTGTTTTTAGTTACCTTAAAAGACTCCTAGCCTTTAGAAAGCAGCAGTGGGTGACTTGTTTCCCTTTTGCTGTCCCTTCCCACCCCAGGAGCTGGTGGCAGAGAAGGAGAGGAACGGTCTGCTCACGGCCAAGATGCGCGAGCGCATCAACGCGCTGGAGAAGGAGCACGGCACCTTCCAGAGCAAAATCCACGTCAGCTACCAGGAGTCTCAGCAGATGAAGATAAAGGTAAACGCTTTGCCAAAACTCCTGGAGTTGCTGCTTATGCATAACTGCTGAGAAATCGCTGCAAAACTTTGTGGCAGCTTCCTGGTTTAAAGGATGGGGAGTTCTCACAGGTGGCTTTTGAGGTGTGTAAAGCCCAGCGCTGGCCAGGCCAGTCCCTGATCTAGTGACTCTTCCTTCCTGGTGTTCTGCTGAAATGCTATTCAATTAAAGTGGAAAGTCTAATTGAAATACTCAGCTTAAGGGAGCCACTAATACTGATGATCATTTACCTGCAGATAAATGTCTCTAAGATTATAGTACAGAGTGACAGCATAGCATAATACACATGAAGTATCAGTGCCTGAGGGAGTGCTTTGCTGGAAATATTTGCAGAGCAGCCACTTGTATTTTTTTAAGACCCTTGTTACTTAATATTGTAGTTGCTTTATAATGGAGTGACTTTAGAAGGGTTTGTTTCATCAGATTTTGAAGTTTAACTTAAATTTTTCTAAGGAAAATGGCCCATCTTATGCTTAGATTTCATTCTAGTTGTTCTTCCTCGATGAATGTCACAGCATTAAGCCCAACATTTGAACTTCCCAACTTCAAAATTGTATCTTCTGTCTTGGCCCCTTGGAGAGCAGCATCTCTGCAGTTGTGGAGCAGAGGAAACTTCCTTGGAACCTGTGTAGATAACTGGCCAAGGAGAGGGTCTGGCTGCTGGCTGGGGAAGGGGGAAGGAGACCTGGGCACACCTGGGAGACTTTAGCAAGTGCTGCTGTCCCAGGCTGAGCTGGAGAAGGGAAATGCAAAAGATCCAGTGCTCTGGTCCTGCTCCCTCTGCTGATGTGCTGCAGCATGGCAGAGGAGCTGGAAATGGTCACAGCTTCCAGTAGGGTGGGGTTTGTGCCCCTGCTTCTCTTGGGATCTTGTTGGCATTAAAAAACAAAACAGGCAAGGAAGAGAACCCCCCAGTAATGTCCAAAGCCCAGCTTGGTAGGTTTGTTGGGGCAGAACTGGAGGTGGCTGCCCTACCAAGGACTGCTCCCTGCTGCTGGGTTGTTACACAGACATTTATTTGGATTTTCTAGTGTGAGAAAGGCTCACTGATGAATCATCCACTTGATGAAACTGGGTCTTGGAACGGTGTCAGCCATATCTACAGACTGGCACTGATAAAGGAAGAGTGTTGTGTGTGCTCAAGGATTTTCAGAGCAGACTTTTGGGCTCCAAGACCAGCTCTGCTGTGTCTGCATATGCAGAGTCCCTTTTTTTTCCCTCTTTAAATCCTGTCTTTGCTTTTGTTCACACCATTCTGAACCTGGGTTATCAGGGCTTTTTTCTGCCTCAGCTTTGGAACCTTGCTGAAAATCAGAATATTAGATGAGGACTAGCCTTTTGCAGCTTGCATGCTGTAATCTGTGTATTGTTAGTTTTTTGTTACTTTTCCTTGCTTGTTGAAAGGAACAGCAAACAAATTATCTAGTGATAATTCACAGCACGTTTGTTTTATTTCCCTTTGGGAAAAGTAATATCTTGGTATCCAGTTATTGATAAATATCTCGGGTTATGTAGCTGAGCAATTGGTATTCTGAGTAACACTTATGGAGCCTTTTAAACAATAAAAAAGGTTGCCTTGATAAATAGGTTGATGCACTGATATAAAAGGAAACCTGTGCTTTGATTTGAGCACAAGGGTCTCAGTAGCACAGTTTAATTTAAGAACTGGTGTGTGAGGAAGGAACAAAGCTCCCCCTCTCCCAAAAAACCCACTTAGTTTTATTTCCTGAAATTATTGTGATATCTTACCTACTTGTACAAGCTGGTTTCTTTTGTTTTTATTGCTCCTTAGCTTAATCTTTTCCAGAATTGATCTTTCTTTCCCCATCAGTTCCAGCAGCTCCGTGAGCAGATGGAGGCAGAAATAAGCCACCTGAAGCAGGAAAATGGTATCCTGAGAGATGCTGTCAGCACTTCCACCAATCAAATGGAGAGCAAGTATGTTGGCAGCTCCATGGAGCTCTGTGTGTTTTTGAGCCTCCCCTGAAGAGCTGTTCTGGCTTCTGCTTCTTTTGTTTCCAACTCCTTGGCTGTCTCTGAATTAGTGGTTAAGCTGGGAACACAAATATTTTGGGCTGTACAGGTAGCTGGTGGTGTTGGCATTGAGCCAGGGCTTTAAGAACAAATATTTGCCTTTTTTTAAACCTGAAGCCTGAGCTTTTAGGCTGTGGTGCTGAGGCTTTAAGAGAAAGAAGTGCAGCAGTGCTCAGGCACCTCTGGTGGTTTTGGCAGGGTGTGTATCCTTGCCCTGGGGCTTTAGGAGAGGTGCTGGTTGTGGCCTCTTAGGGAAACAGCAGCTCTAAACTTACATATCAATGCCCTGCAGTTACTGATGCTGCTGGGGTGGCACTTGGATTTATTTGCTGGTGTTGCAAATGTTTGGAGAAACAAAAATTGTCTTTTGGGAGTTATGGCTTGGGCTGCCCCTGAGCTGGCAGGGAGGATTTTGTGCATTGTGGAGGTAAAAGCTGAGCACCCTGGTTAAGGTGTGTAGAAGACAAAACTGACACAATATCCTCTCTCAGCTATTTATTACTGAATGTCAAGTGCTCAGAGAAGGGTGTGGAACCCTCATTTTAGGTGTCCTGTTCATTTATATGAAGCATCATTATCTTTCAGACAGTTATTTGAAAAGGCTTTAATTCAAGCAAATTTGAGTTAAAAATGAAATGCTTTTTCTTGCTTAGGCACAAAGGGGAGCCTCTCAAAATTCTTCCCTTGGGCTGAACCAAATGCATCTTCTCTCCCATCTGAGAAAGTGCATCAGGTACCTCCATAAGTTAATAGTCAGGTCAAGGCCAGGAGGCAACAAATATTCTGAAGAAAAGTGTGCAGTTGGTCCAGGAGGAGCAGTCCTCAGCAAGCAAGGATCAATAATCCTTTATGGGAAAAGGAAAAGAATCTGGATTTCTATGCGAGACCTTTCCTTAAGCTGAGCCTCTTCAGCTGATATCAGCCTGCCCAAATCTTGCCAGCCAGCTTGCAGACCTCTTCCAGGAGCTGCTGCTCGTTCCTCATTGCTGACCTTTGGTTCCTGACCCTGCCCTGTGGCTGCTGCCTTGTGCTGCTGGCCAGGAGCGATGGTTCTGCTGCTGTGGCCAGGAGCACCTGACCCTCATCCCTTTCCTAGGATTAAACAATTTCAGAGGGGGAAAACACCCCAAACCCACCCTTTGGTTGCAAATACAGGACTTGCTGTTGACATTTGAGTAGCAAACCTGTGGCAATGTTTGTTTGTTTGCTTGCAGGCAGTCGGCAGAGCTGAACAAGCTGCGCCAGGACTACGCCAGGCTGATGAACGAGCTGGGGGAGAAGAGCAGCAAACTGCAGCAAGAGGAGCTCCAGAAGAAGAATGCAGAGCAGGCAGTGGCTCAGCTCAAGGTGCCTGGGGTTTGCTCTGCCTGTCAGGCTGTGCTCAGGGTTTTATCTGAGCTGGGATGTGGGGCGGGTGGGAATTGCTTGAGCTGCTTGTTTCAGATGGGCTCAGCCAGCCTAGGGGTTTGTTGAATGGTTTCATTCAGTGCCCTGGGTTTTGAGTGATTACAGACCTCCCTGTGAAGTGAAACTTACCTTCCAGGTAAATATCTTTTCAACAGCCCCAGTTAAGCTTTTTACTTTGCTTTCTGTGAGAGTACAATTCCAACAGGAGTTGGTACTTCAGAGCCGTTCATCCAGATGGCACTGCCCTTGTGTGGTTTTTATTTGAAGCTACATGCTTTTGCTTAAATGTATTTTAAAATAAATATACTTTTGAAAGAGTTAAAATGTAACTGGACAGGCTTCTGGATGAATCTCTTTCTTTTTTTTGGAAGAAAAAGTATTTTGTTTTGTTTTTTGTTTTTTTTTTTTTTTAAGAGGAGAAAGTGTTTTCAGGTGAGAATATCAATCCAGAACTCATGATTTCTTTAATATTTGCAATTAAATCTTACATACCAGACGTTCTCCCTGCCTTTTGCCCTGGCAGGTGGAGAATTGGTATCTAGAGTTGAGATGTTTTAATTACTGAATGCAGATTTATGTGATGCTTGGCTGGTCTGGCTTCTGGTGTTAATTCTGAACTATCAGGGCAAGGATGCTGCATTTTCATATTACACAAACCATTCTGTTAAGGGCCTATAATGAAATCCTGTTCACAATTTGCCTTTCAAATTAATAGGCTGGACTAGTCTAGGAGGAGGATTACAGAGCACTCTGCCTCTCTGATGTGCCCTAATGGAAACAAGAAACAATTTCACTTCATTGCCATATGTTTTGGGACTAGCACTGAGGAGGTGCACTCTGAATGCTTCAAAAAGAAATTAAAGGTAAAGAAATTAATTAAATTCTTCTCATCGACTCTTTCTTCAATGTGAAGGTCCAGCAGCAGGAAGCAGAGAGAAGATGGGAAGAAATCCAGGCTTATCTCAGGAAAAGAACAGCAGAACATGAAGCAGCACAGCAAGGCACGTATCAGAAAATTCCCAAGTAATGCTTACTGCACTGAAGTGGCTGTTGCCATTTGTAAAAAAAGGGCATTATTGAGTAAAATAAATAAAGCTCAGGTGAAGTCAGCCCTGGGGAAAATGTTTTGGGATCCCAGGTAGTCTGAATGCTGATGGGGGAGCTGAGCCTTGGAGTGAGGCTCCTAATCAGCCTCCCCGTTTACAGTGAAAATGATTTCCCCCAAAGTTAAATATTGACTTCTGAATTGAAATCCTGACATTTCTGCTACAGATGTGCAGAATAAGCTTGTGGCCAAAGACAATGAAATCCAGAGCTTGCACAGTAAACTTACTGATACAATGGTGTCAAAACAGCAGCTGGAGCAGAGGATGCTGCAGTTATTGGAGGCTGAGCAAAAGAGAGCTACTGAGGAGGACTCCATGCAAATGCAGATGCAGGTAGTGTTCCTCAAGTGTTTTAAGGGTTTGGGGTTTTCCTTTTCACTCTTTGTCTGTGGAAACACAGAAATATCCCTGAAATGCTGCTTTAGGGAAGCTTTCCCACTGAATAAAGGATGAAAAAACTCTGTTTATGGAGTGAGACCTTTATGGAGTGTGTGGTGCTTTGAGGAGATGTGGGGCCACTTCACACCTTGAGGAGCACTTGGGGCAAGTCAGGAAAAGGTGCTGACCCCATTTGCCAAGCTGTGAAACGATCCATGGTGTGGGGAGCACCCTGGGAGAGCAGCAAACTCTCTTTCTTTAATTTTTGTGTGATCTCCCTCCTCCTGGCATCAGGGGGTGAGAGGCAGCATGGACATAACCTTTGAGGGCTTCAGGGAAACCAGATGGGTTATGGTGGAGCAGGGAATGTTTTTCCTTGATACAGAGCAGGTTCTGGTGCTTCCACTCCAACTGGTTGGTTGTAGTGGGGAGAAAAAGCCAGCATCTTTTGTAAAGTGTCTGACATGTAAATGCTGAACTGTTCTTACTAACATAATCATGGCTAAAAGCTAATCCTAGCAAAAGTGGAGTAGCTGCAGATCTCAGCCTGCTTTTCTTTCTGTGCTCTCTTACAAGGAGCTGATAGAGCAGAATGATGCTTTGAAAGCTCAGCTTCAGAAGTTTCATTCACAAATGGCAGCCCAGGTACAGCATGTTCTCAGACTTTTTGTAGTCATGACTCGTGAATTTACTTTTAATGAAAGATTTTTGTAGCTGGGTATGAGATGTAATGCTGAAAGCAGAGACTTGTTAGCATCCTCTTCTCTAATGATCTTTAAACTGTTTTAAAACTTTAAGCTTTTTTTTTTTTTTTGGGGGGGGGGGGGGAATCCACTTATTTCCTCCCATGATGGCTGTCATTTATAACTAAAGGGTATAGTATCTTTTTCAATGTTTTTTGGTTTTGTCCTGTAGCTTTGCATGTCTACAGTTCTGTCTTGTGGTTCTTTTGGTCTTTCTGCAGTCCTCCTGTGAACCACCTGAATGTGCTTTTTCCCTTGTGGTAGCTCCTGTATCAAGCTGTCTGTTCACTTTAGTGCTGATTTCTGTGCAGAAGAAAAAAAATTCACACCAAAACCCCACCAAACGTGCACAATACCTTTCTCAGTTATTTTAATCTTTACCATTTTGGTTTGACTAGTTTCTCTGAGACATTATTCTTGTTGTAAACACTGTGTAAAGCCTGATGATCACTGGAGTTGCCTCCATGTAGAGGAAGGTCACAGAAATCAGCTCAGAAAGGCTTTGGGGACACAAGTGGGGGCTGTTCCTCTGCAGTTGGATGCTGCCTTCTTTTAATCATGGATGTGCTTGGTGGAATTTGATTAAATTCAACATCAGGCTGAAAATCTGGCTTTGCTTGATGTGCTTTAACCCATTGGGTGGGGAGAGCAGTGAGGGAAGAGCAACTCTAGATTTCCAGCATCTTCATGGCCTGCTCCTCTCATATGGAAATAAATTCCTTGGGAAATTTGACTTTTTAGCTGTGAGTTACAGGGAGGGTGCTGGAGATGTGTGCTTTCCCCAGGCAGCCTCAAATGGCCATGAAAATTCAGGGATGATTTTCCACCATGGACAGTGGGGGTGAAAAAACACGTTGGAGAAGGGAGCTGGGGCTGCATCCTGCTCTGGATATCAGGGTTGATGAAACTCCTTTAGTTGTTACAAGGGACTGGAATTGAGAGCATGGAAGGTCTACCACAGTCTGCAGAGGTGCCTTCAAATCCAGTGTGGTGGGTCTCTCATGCCTTGTTGTGTGTGACAGCTTAGGGGACAGGCTTTTTCCAGGGGGAAAACACCACTTGCTGAATTTGTGGTGGTGTTTCTGTTCATAACACAGCTCCTGATGCACTGTGCAGGATTTCCTTTTTTTTTTTTCCTTTTTTTTTTTTCCTTTTTTCCATTTGTTTTCCTTTTTTCCCTTTTTTCCTTTTTTTCCTTTTTTTTTCCTTTTTTCCTTTTTTCCTTTTTTTTCTTTTTTCCTTTTTTCCTTCTTTCCTTTTTATTTCCTTTCCATTTTCTTTTCTTTCTTTCCCCCCTTTTTCTTTCTTTCCCCCCTTTTTCTTTCTTTCCCCCCTTTTTCTTTCTTTCCCCCCTTTTTCTTTCTTTCCCCCCTTTTTCTTTCTTTCCCCCCTTTTTCTTTCTTTCCCCCCTTTTTCTTTCTTTCCCCCCTTTTTCTTTCTTTCCCCCCTTTTTCTTTCTTTCCCCCCTTTTTCTTTCTTTCCCCCCTTTTTCTTTCTTTCCCCCCTTTTTCTTTCTTTCCCCCCTTTTTCTTTCTTTCCCCCCTTTTTCTTTCTTTCCCCCCTTTTTCTTTCTTTCCCCCCTTTTTCTTTCTTTCCCCCCTTTTTCTTTCTTTCCCCCCCCTTTTTCTTTCTTTCCCCCCTTTTTCTTTCTTTCCCCCCTTTTTCTTTCTTTCCCCCCTTTTTCTTTCTTTCCCCCCTTTTTCTTTCTTTCCCCCCTTTTTCTTTCTTTCCCCCCTTTTTCTTTCTTTCCCCCCTTTTTCTTTCTTTCCCCCTTCATTTTTCCTTTTTTTTTTCTTTTACTGTGACTGGTTTCTCAGCAGAATATCCCATGAAGCACTCACTCTCTGGGAAGTGCTGGTGAGCCCTGTGGCTTGTTTGAATCTAGTGAAGGACAGATAATATGGGGGTTTTTTTCCCTTCCTGTTGCACCAGGCCAGAGGGGAAGGGCCATTGCTATGTGCTGGTATTCCTTCAATGTTCCTTAGCCAGGAAATAGTTGGAAGCATCCTGTGCCCGTTTAAAATAACCAGACAAATGCTATTCCTGGCTCAGTGTGCCTGGGGATTCTTTGACTTGCTTTGCTTCCAGTTATTTGTTTTTATTTTTTTTTCCTCCTGCAGAACTCAGCTTCAGTCCTGGCAGAAGAGCTTCAGAAAGTGTGAGCATCCATTTCCTTTGGGATTTTGGGAGGTGTTGCTGCCTTCCAGTGCCTGCCACCTTCCCTCCACTCACGTGCGGAGCGTAGGGGAGGCACTGCTGAAGGAAATGTTGCTGTCTGTGCTTTTAACTCCTCACGAGACCACCTTGAGAGCTGGGAAACGGCTTCCTGCAGATTTCCCTTCCCTGTCTAGCCTCAGGTTTGGAGTTTTGCTGTAGCTCTGAGCTCCAGAGAGCAGCATCCTCTCTGTTGTTTATCCCTGCCTGTGTGCAGGGTCAGTGCAGCGTGCAGGAATGTGCGTGACCGTGAGAATTGTTGTTATTTGGGCTGTGGGGCTGTGCCAGGAGGCTTCTCCCTCTGGGACATGGGATGCTAGTTGTATTTCAGAGCTAGGGAATGTCTCATAAATTTTTTGGCAAGCAGACAGCATTTAAAATGGAAAAGCTTTTGGACCCAAAGTGTATAGTCAGCAGGATTTGGAGTAGGAGCCGGACTGAAGGGCCAGGGTGTATTTTGGGTTTAGCCTGATGCTTCCTGCACCACTTCCATCCTCATCTTCTGTGCTGATCTGTCACTGTTTGCCCCTTGTGCAGGATTGCAGAGAAGGAGAAACAGATCAAGCAGATGGAGGACTCATTAGGCAATGAACGTGCCAACTTAACCAGCAAGGAGGAAGAGCTCAAGGTACAATAAGAGCCTGTGCAAATGCCATCTGATCTGGCTGCATGTACTAAATGAAACCCCCAAGGCTGCTGTCCTTGGGTCTAGAAAAGAGCCTTTTCAGCTACAGGTCTGCTCTGCTAGGCAAGGCCAATGCTAGATGCTGGGAAAGCTGTTGATAAGGAAACTTGAGGATTTTCCTTCAAAGAATCCCCTGAAACTTCACACTGGAGAGTGAAAGACACTCTGTGTATGAACTGCAAATGCATTTCTTTTTTTCCTTCCTTCAGGTCTTACAGAATATGAACCTCTCCCTGAAATCAGAAGTACAGAAGTTACAGGCTCTGACAAATGAGCAGGTGAAACAGTTGGTTTGATTTTCCTCCCTTCCCAGTGCCTGTTCTGTCATAAATGCAAATGCAGATCTGGTGGCTTTAAGCAAGCTCTGCTTAAGCACATTAATGGTGTGAGGCTTCCGGATTGGCCTCATATCTGATTCCCTGCAGTTCTTAGAGCTGCTGGGAGGCCTAATTCTTCCCCCTCCTTCACCAGCAAAGTCTTGTACTTGGATATCCAAGTTACGGAATCATTTTGTTTGCTTGGTTTAGATTTTCAGGCATGCAGAGTGCAGGACACTTCACAGGAGTGAGCACGGCTGACTGTGAAAATGCAGGCCTGGCATTTGCATACAAGATTCATAAACATCCCCCCCAAAAAAACCCCAAAGCCCACAGCTCCCCCTGCCTCACCACAGAGATGTTTTTAGATCCAAACAAAATGCTGTCCCTGTGGTGCTGCTGTGTGGCCTGTTCATTACAGAAGTGGAAATGAAGTGTTTAATTAGAGATAATCCCAGTTGTCAAATGAATCTCTTGGAGATGGTCTTCCCTTTGTATAATTGCATGCTTGTAGGTTGGTGCTGTAAAAGTGCATGAAGACAAGCTTGCCCCTTTCACTCTTGATTTCAGTCATGTGCTGGGAGGCCAAATGACTTGTTCTAGCTTTTTAATATCGTGGAATGAAAGGTTGATTGAATCATGTGATGTATCCTAAGTCTGTGTTAATCCTCTTTATAATCTAGGCTGCTGCTGCACATGAGCTGGAAAGGATGCAGAAAAGGTAAATAGCTCTGGGATTTGATAAACAATGTTTATCAGTCTTTTATGTTCTTTTCAATCATGCTTTTTGTAAGACTTGGATGGGGAAACATGTTTAACTGTTCTGCTGTGTCTCAGCATTCACATAAAAGATGACAAAATAAGAACTCTTGAAGATCAGCTTCGAGAAGAAGTCGCTCAGATTTCAAACACAAAAGAAGAATTCAAGGTAAGACACAGAACAGGTGTTTTTGTGCTTGTTTTCAGTCAGTTTTCCAGTCTCCAGAGGTTGTGGAGCAACTGCAGAACAGTGAAATTAAACTGACCTTTGGGTGCTTAGGTAAATTACATTATTGTGTTTGGAAGGCAGGAGCAACGTGGGATGTCACAGCAGTAGCAGCTGAGTGAGAGGTGGGATGACACAAGTTAAATGCAGTGTCTGACTTGTGGAGAGAGAGGGCTTTGAATTCTGCAAGAGGAGGTTGGACAGTAAAAACTGTTGTGATTTCCCTGCATTCCACCTGCAAATGTGCCTTTCAAGGCCTTGGTGCTTTTGTTTGGAGCCTTTGTTGCTTGGATTATCACGCCAAGCCTCTGTTTTCTGTCAGGCAGATGTGAAAATGCTTATTTTAACCCTGCCTCTTTCCACATTTTCTCATAAGGCTGCAGCTCAACTGCAGAAGCTTTTGTTCCGACATCTGGGGTCTGCACAGCAAAGCTGCTGCTTGTTTCTGGGTGGTGTGTGCAGAGAGCAGCTTAATTCCTCCTTGCCCTCTGCCACCTTGGCCTTTTTCTTCTTGAACCTGGGCTGTTAGAAACAGAGAGAGAGGTGCTGACTCCATCTCTTTAACTCCTTTAAAGCCTGTGGTGGGTGCTGCTGCTCCTCGGATGTTTCTGGTGTGAGGTCAGTCCCTCTGAAGCTGCCACTGTCACCTTGGTGAGTTTGCTAGTGAGGAACAGAGCGAGTGGGCAGTGGCAGAGGCAGGATGCTTTTGTAGGAGAAGCCTCTGGAGTCTCCTGGGGCTCTTTGAAGCAGGTAGTAAACTCGAACCTTGTATTTAAGTGACATTTTCAAAGAGGTTTTGATGAGAATCCCTTGCCAAGGCTCTGTAGTTTCTCTAAGCTGTCAGAGGAGAAGAGGGAAGAAGTTTGTTCAATTAATGAAATAGGAAACAAAGTACAATTTCAGTTGATTTTTGGGATAAAGCTGTTGACTCACTCTTGTGTGCTGGGTCACAGGTGCCTAACCAGTGTGGAAAGGGGAGTGGGAAGAGGTGGCAGGCTGAGGGAAGGGGGCAAGTCTCAAGTTAGTGCCACTCTCGGGGCTTTGTGTGGTGGAACATTATAAATGGTAGGTGAGGTGAAAATGAATGTGAGAAGGAATAGGAGCATCCTTTCAGTGTGATGGTTTCTGTAGTAACTGTTTCCAGGAAAAAGGCCTTAGAGGTGTTGTGAATGGTTATGTGCTGTAATCAGTTCAGTGCTAAAGTAATGGCAAAAATCACCTGAAGGCAGTTCCAGCAGTTCTTGGGAGGTGAATAGAGAGCTGAATGCAGATCATCAGCATCGTGATGGTGCAGAAATCCACAGTGTGCTCTCAGCATGAAGATGATGTGCACTGCTGCTGTCTCCTTCCTCCTCTCTTTGATCCCAAACAGAAACCAGACCAGTGCTGTTCTAAATGCTTCCACCTAAGGAAGTGCTGCTTTTTTCCCAGGCACATGAAAGAGGGAAAAGCCAGGTTCAAAACAGAGCAATGCATTTAATCCTCACTCTTGCTGTCCTTTCCTGCTTGTGTTTTCCCTGTAAAATTCTGGGACTGGAGTGCAGAGCACATGTCCTGCTTTTCACTTTTGTAAAGCACCAAGCAGGTCTTTAAAAAGACAAAAAGCAATAATAGAGGAGGATTTAAAAACACTGTCTGTTATGGGCTGCTGTGACCATTGTATGGAGCAGGAATGCAGGAGGAGAGGCAGAGTCTGTTTGTCCTCCCCATCCACCTCTTCCCAGCCTTCAGTGGGACCAGGTGTGGGAGCTGTGCAAACCTCTCTGCTGCTGCACTGCCAAGTCCTTGCTGTGCTCTGAGGCAGCTGAAGGGAACTCAGAAAGGGGATCTTGGATGATTTGCTTCACCAGATGAGGGTTTTGTAAGAGGCAGTTATTAAATCTTGACACGTTGCTGGTGCTGCTCTAGGAGGAAAATGTGGTTTTTCTGAGCTTCTCACATTTGGTACTGTCTGATTCTCTGCCAGGGAATAAAGATGGTAACAGCTGAATTTCTCATGGGACATAAGGACAATACTTTTGTCCTTAATACAGAAAAGCAAGACAGAGAAGGAAAGGACTCTTTGTAGTCTTGAAGCTTCCAAAGAACTCTCTGTAATGACTTCTGTGCTATTTAATTGTCTCTTTGCCATTATGGAAAAGCTGTATTTAGGCTCTGCAGTTCTGAACTGATAAAATGCCTCAATTTTCTTCCAGGTTCTGAAGGATCAAAACACAGCTCTGCAAGCTGAAGTTCAGAAGCTGCAGACTCTCCTGTCTGAGCAGGTACAGCCAGTGTTTGCTGAGCTTTTATCAAATATCTTCTGTACTTTTCATTTCTTCAGTTTTTTTTTCTTAACCTGGCTGTAGGCTGAGCTGGTTGATGTCAAAACCTGATGCTTATTTAGGTATTTTCTCTTCTGTGGAGGGTCAAATAAGGCAGTTGTGACTGTCTTGTAGACCTAGTCAGGAGTGTCCAAACAAAATCTGGGGTTTTTTTCCACTCCTGAAGACTCATATAGCTTAACACAAGCAAGACCTTATTTCTGTAACCACTCTGACCCTTGGAAGGAGAAAAATCTTTACATTGTGATGTCTTTTGCCTCCTCTTCTGTATTTGTGCCCATGGCTCACCTGCTGCAGCCAGACTGGTGCTCACAGGATGCTGCAGGTTCAAAGCTGTTGTGTTGTTCAGCTCCATCTCCTTTGGGATCTTCTCTGGGAGATCCCATATGAACATCCCTGACTGTACACATTGTGGAATGAGAAAACTTCTGAAACACTGGGAAAAGACTGGCAGGACAGGCAACTTTTCCTTATTCCTGCTAGTCAGGACTGCCTTCTGGAGCTGCTCCCTTTCCCCTGGTGGAGAACCAGATCTGCAGGCACTGCTCCCCTGGCTCTGGCTGGTCTGGTGTCCTGTCTGAAGGACTGCAGGGGATTTTGCTTGCAAGCTGGTTTATGTTTCCCGTCTGGTCTCTCACAGTGTGGTGTTGAGGAATCATAAATGTTCTGCTGAGTGAGCCTCAGGTGGAGCTTGTGGTTCTGATAAATACTCAAAAGAGGCAGATTTTTCAGGTACTGAGCTGGCTGCAAGTCCAGCAGTGTAGAACCATCAAGGCATTTGGGCTGGATCTGTCCCTCCCCTGAAAGACTGATTTTTTTTTCCAGCATCACTATTAGACACATATGCCATGAGGACTTTCTCTCATTACTTTGTTTTCCATTCTGGATTAATGTTGTAACCAAGCTTCTGGTTAAGTTGGTGCTTTCCAATTATTTGTTTTTTAAATCCCAAACCATTAATGATGGCTCTATTTTTTTTTCTTCATAGACAAACAAAGACTTGATAGAGCAGATGGAAAAAAGGTAAGAAACTTTGTTTTGAATCAGAAGCTAAAATAAAGATTTTGGTGGCAGCAAGGTTGCTGTTGATAACTAACTGCCTTCAAAGTTAAATTCTCTTTTTTTATAAATTTTCACTCTTGCTTTTTCAGCATGAGAGAGAGGGATGATAAAATCAAGACAGTTGAAGAGCTGCTTGAGGCAGGACTCATCCAGGTGGCTACTAAAGAGGAGGAGCTGAAGGTAAAATCCCTCTTACTGTCTTTTGATGGGGAAATAGAAATTAAGTGCTCTTGTGCAAAGTGAATGTTGGAGTGCTCATAGTTCAGTGTGAATTCCTTCTGAATAGGAAAAGCACCTTGTGGAGATGAGGTTAAAACCTTTTCTGTAAGACAGACTAAGCATGAGCATCAGTGGGGTAGAATAAATGCTTCTCTCTGCTTAGTCTAGGGCAGATGTTGCTGAAATGCCCTTTGGAATAATGGGAATATATTTCTAGAGCTGTACATTTGATTTAATCCCCAACAAACCTCCCTTTAGGAAAGGGTGTTTTGTAAAAACTTGGTATTATAAAACACCAGTTTTTTTTTTGGTCTTAATTGATAATCTGAAGGGTTAAGTGGATTATGAACTAATGACATTTCTGGGATGGTGATAAAGTTATTTCCTTCCTATTTATTTATAAAGAAGGCAGTGATGAGAAGCCTGGAGAGGCAGTACAGAAGTCCTTGTTTTGAGCTGGTTCTTGCTGGGAAGCTGTGTTCACCTGGGCACAGCCAAGACAATGTTCCCTTTCTTAAGGTGCCTGAATTCCAGGGGCATTGCTGCCACCCCTGTGCTGGGGAGGGGTTGTAAACCCAGAGGTTACTGAGCAGCCAAAGCTGTGAGCACACCATGGACTCCTTTAGGCTGAAAAACCCTCTGAAACCAAGTCCAGCTATCCCCAGCACTGCCAAACCACCTCCCCAAGTGCCACACCCAATGGCTTTTAAATCCCTCCAGGGATGGTGGTATTTTGCAAGTTATTTGTATGAAATAATATTTTACAAATTTTTAAATAATACTGACAGCGATGTTTAGATTATGTGATTTTCATTCTTGTAGTGCTGTTCTGTACAAAGGCATCTTTGAATTCTTACATATTTTGGATGTTATTATTGACTCCACAGTAGGATCTAGACTGTTAAAGCCCATGGTGTTATATAATTTTTATTTGTGTTCCCAGAGTGGTGGGAAGCCTGTCTGTGGGAGAATCCCACTATTATGCAAATACAAAGAAATAAATGGGCTGTCCAAAAGATGGGCTGTGACATGATTTGTTGCCTTTGTTTTTCTGACCTCTCTGCTCAGTTACAGCATTCCCACCTTGCCCTAATTTCCTATAAATTGGTGTCCACTCCAAGTTATCCATGGTGAATAATTAGTGTGTTGAATACTTTGGCTCCAACACCTGCAGAGGGGGGTCTCTTCCAGACTTTCAAAGTCTTTCACTTAACTCTAAAAGAAATTACTTTTCTGTCAAGCTTAACACTTTTTTTCCCCCACAAATGAGGCTTTCATTATCTCTGTGTCTGCTTTCAAAGGCCCTGCGAACGGAAAATTCATCTCTGAGAAAAGAACTTCAAAGCCTGCAAATTCAGCAATCGGAGCAGGTAGGACTTTTCATCTGAAACTTTTATTACACCTAAACTAAATCTGAAAGAATCTTGCTGTGGTTGCAGAAGTCAAGGGAAGAAGGTGGAGATGCCTTTGAAGCCTGTTGGCAAAGCATCCTGTTTTCTTTCAGCGTTGGTCTGGGAGCTGATGCCTCTGTCAAATCTTTCCTTTGCAGAAGTGTCAGAAGCAGGGCAGATGTTCAGCATCCAGTCAGGGCTGCCTGGGCTTGGTTTAGTTTGAGGGCAGCTAGGTTGGTGAGGGGCTTGGAACACAATGTGAGGAATGCTGAGGGAGCTGGGGGTGCTCAGCCTGGAGAGAAGGAGACCCAGGGGTGCCCACGTCACTCTCTGCAGCTCCTGAAAGGTGCCTGTGCTCAGGGGGGGTTGGGCTCTCTCCAGGCAGCACTGACAGAAGCAGAGGACACAGTCTCAAGCTGCACCAAGGGAAATACAGGTTGGATATCAGGAAAAAGTTTTTCACACAAAGAGTGATAAAGTTCTGGAATGGCTGCCCGGGGAGGTGGTGGAGTCACCATCCCTGGGTGTGTTTAACAAAGCCTGGATGTGGCACTGGCTGCCAGGGTTGAGTTGAGCTGTTGGGGCTGGGTTGGACTGGATGATCTTGAAGGTCTCTCCCAACCCAGTAATTCTGTGATTCTGTGAGTTTGCCGTGCTCTGAAATGGCTGTGGAGCTCCTTTTGCAGAAGCCTGGAGCAGCAGGCATGGCTGGCAGGCAGCTTGTGCTGCCTCAGCTTCACGATGAATGTTTGAGCTTCCCAGTGTCAATCCACACTCTGCAGGTGTCACTTGTCCCCCTTCTCCTTGTGTCTGCTCAGTGACACTGTCACGGTGTTGTCACTTCTGATGTGCTGATCAGGAAGTGCCTTTCCCTGACATCCAGCTCTGCTCGCACACCTCAGGAGGGCAATTAGTTCCTAGAAAATCATGTGTGGAAGAGGGGAGGCACAGTGACCCTGTAGAGATGAGCAGTAGTGTCAGTATTAAAGGGCAGCTGATGAAATGATGGTCCTGAACCTCACCCTCTCCTGGTGAAGGTGGTGTGGGTTTGCTTTTGTTTTCCTGGAACTTGCAGCAAGCTTATTATTACTGGTTTGCCAGGAGCTGGAGACTAATTTTCTCACAGGCAGCCAGATAAATAAAATATTAGGCTGCTACACAGTTCATCCAGTGCCAGAGAGCTCCAGTTCTCTATTCTCACCCCTCAACATTCACAGATTGTTTTGCTCTGTTCTGTTTTTCCTAAGATGAAGCTCTGTTTTTCACAGGTTTCCTTCCAATCATTGGTGGAGGAACTGCAGAAAGTGTAAGTTAGTGCACAGATTTAATTTCTGATTAATTCTCTCTGTCTTTATTCCATGACTACAAGTGTATTGCTTCCCTGAAATGATTGGCTTTTGGCTGGGTAAAGTGTGTGTGTGTGGCAGGAAGCATTTCCATTTTTGAAACATGTCACACCAGATCAATACCTGCTGAAAATCCAGTTGCTGCTCTGCTAAGCAGTTAATTTCATAAACCTGGCTTTGACTAGGTGAGCAATTGCTCTGATTTGTCAGATGTTAATTTTTTTTTCAATAGGCACTTGAAAAGGAGTGGGATTGTCCCCCGTGTGTTTTAAGTTGTTAAATACTTTGCTGGAGTATCCAGTGAAGGCTGATTTTAAGTGTGTGTCATTCCAGGCACTCTTGATATCTTAATTTGCATTTTTTGACTGTAGTAGTATTGATTTAGCATGTGAACTGCTGGTCATATAAAGCCAGCTGATTCTGCACTAGCCCCAGTCTTATTCTCTCTGTTTGTTCCTCCTGCCTGGTCCCACTGTGGATCCCTGAGGCTGGTGATGGGATGTGATGTGATAGCAGAACCAAATTTTATTTGCTTGAGCAGCGCATTTTTTTCAGCCAGCTTTTGTTGTTTCTCTGCTTTTTTAAGGATCCACGAGAAGGATGGAAAAATAAAATCAGTGGAAGAACTCCTACAAGCTGAAATCCTAAAAGTAGCAAGCAAGGAGAAGACTGTTCAGGTATCCCTGTGCAATCCCTGCAATTCCTTTGTGTGTTGATGCCACAGCCACATTTGTCTGTTTTACTGCATGGCATTCTACAGTGATCAATCTGTAGCATCCATTTTTGTGGCGTTTTTGTGTTTCCATTGTCCAACCCTGTCTTGTTTTGTCATTGAAAAGGCTTTGACACAGGAAATAGAGGCTCTGAAAGAAGAAGTAGGAAATTCCCAGCTTGAGATGGAAAAACAGGTAAAATACTTTAGTGGCAGCAGTGTGAACCAGCCTTGCCTTGGATGTGCTGCTCACTCGTTTCTGTTCTAGTGTGTTCTGTTTCACTGCTGAATGTCCTTGGGTAAGGAACTTGTTCATGCTGGAGCTACACTGTTCTTGGGTATAAAGCCATAAAAATGTAGGATAACTAATGCTGTCCTTCAGAACCCACACACCTCTGGAAGCCTGAGCTTTTTGGGCTGTTAGTATGAAATTTGGCAAGAATTGCTCTAGCTTAATGCCTTGCAACATCAGCTCTGCCTGGACACACTGTCCCTGTAGTAAACACGAAACCCTGGGGCATCCCTGGGGGCTGGCAACTTGGAAATCTCAAGTGCTGAAGTTATTGCTCCTGTTGGCCTTTCTGTGTTGCTGCAGCAATACTACAGGCCCAGATAGTATCTGGTTTCCAGGTAAACCCACAACTGTTTTTTTTTTCCCCAGTGCCCAAAAAGAGTTCAGTCTTGGCACAGTCAGTTTTACTTTAGCTGTCAGGAATGCAGGGATGGAGGAGAATGGGCTTTTTTGGCATGATTGCTGTCTGGCATCCAAAGCAAGGGAAGCCCACGTTTCCTTAGGGAGCCCATTCTGCAGGCAGCTCAATCCATTGTGCTGTCAGGAAGTGTGCTTGTTTGTGTGGGTTGTGTTTTTGGTCTGCACTCTTTTCAGTCCCTTTAGCTGCATTCCAACATGTCAGCCCCTTCTCAGTGTTAGACTTTTGTCCTTTTTAGGCAAAGCTTCACAGAACGTGTTTCCGTCTTGGGCTTTTCCTCCAAAGCAAATTTCCAGGAACTGGGGGAGTTATTTGTGTGTATTTCCTTCCCCGGAACTGTCAGAGCCCAGAAAAAAAAAATGCAGTTTAGGTTTGCTGTTTCTGGAATGCTCTGTGAGGGATGCTTGCTCCAAAGGTGATGTATCTGTGCACTCTTTGGTCTCCTGCAAGCAGAAGAGAGATTTTTGGGAATGTCTGAAACTCCTGCCGTGTTGTGGTAGAGGATTGACAGGTAACCACTGTCAGGCTTTCACACAGCATTCAAAAGTAACATTCTCACCAAATTTTACATCTCCAATCCATATTCAGCCTTAGAATGGGAATTTAAGGGAGTGCTGACTTTTCAGAGAGCACCCAAAAAGCACTTCCTTGTGCAAAGGTCTCAATGGCCAGGGATGGTCTCTGGTTGGAGCTGCAGTTGTCAGTGAGCTGGTGGTCACGGTCACTCTCTGCTTCTTCCTCTGTGTCTCCTGTGGGCCTGCTTGTTGTTCCCATTTGCACTGTTCCCTTTGCTGCTCTGGAATTCACATTTTAAATGTGGGGAATGTAAATAGTTGGAGACACTTGGTGCCTTGTAATTAAAAAAAGTTCATTTATGCTTACTGCAGTAAATGGTGCCTCTTTTGAAAATGTCTGATAGTTTTTCCCTGTGTTTCTTCTTAGAGCAATTTTTAGCATTTGTGTGCCTTTTCCATGTGCATTGAACTGAACTGCTGATTATTTTCTTTAGGTGACAATAACATCACAAGTCAAAGAACTTCAGACTCTGTAAGTGCAGTTGTTAATTCTGGTCTGCCCCGTGCACCCCTTACTGACCCCTTCAATTCAAGTCAGGATGGAGGGATGTAGGCAAGGCGTAGAGGAAAACCTGCTTTGCTAACTCCTGAGCTGTAGGGGTGGGGAAATGATCAGTCCCTTGTATCCCCAGCTGGGGAGGGGCAGGGAAGTGTTTTTGGATGAGGGGGGAGCACATATGTGAAACCCCTGCAATGTGTCAGCACAGTTTGCTTTCACCTAATGAGCAGTGCCACTGATCAAGGGCATCTCCTGCTAACCCAGGCTGAAGTGGAAGTGCTCACACCTTGGTTTTTAGTAGGTGAATTGTGCATCTGCCTTTGATCACAGATGTTGCTTTTGTTAGGTGCTGCAAAGCGTAGGATGTTTTATTTTCAGATGGATGAGAGAGCAAAGGGTTTATGCTGTGTTTGTCTGTGTTCAATGGCACAGGTTGAAGGGGAAGGAAAAGCAGGTGAAAACCATGGAGGCCTTACTGGAAGAGAAGGAGAAAGAGATTGTTAGGAAAGGAGAATGTCTGCAGGTAAGCTGCTTTAATATTCTGAAGGGAAAGAAGTTCTGTTGCAGCATGTCTGGCTGGGAAAAATAAAGCCACACTTCTAACTTTGCTTTTTATCTATCCAAAGGGTCAGAAGGATACAATTGCACAATTAACCAGTAAAGTTCAGGAGCTGGAACAGCAGAACCTGCAACAACTCCAACAGGTACAGCCTGCAGAGTGGATGTGGTTTGGGAGTGCTGCTCGGTTGAACAGGAAGCTGTTTTTTCTCCCCTACCTCACACAAAGAATTTGCATTGGCTTCAACTTAGAGATGTTTTAAATCCAACTTGACTGATCTGTTTATAATGCAGAGAGCCCACTAGTTCAGCTGTGTTCATCCAGAACAGGTTTTACATGGCTGGCAAGTTCTGGGAGGTTTTAACTGGGATGATACTGCGCATAAAGAGGAGCTTTGGTGGTCTGAAAGCCTTGGAGCTCACAGACAGTCCCAGCTGTGTCCCAGCCATCTCCTTGCCAGGCTGAAGCAGCATCTCTGCAGGGCTCTGGTCATGCAGGAGCTTTGGCTGTAACTGAATGTAGCAGCATCTCTTGAAGTGGTCAGGCTGTGCTGTGGCTCCTTCCTGCCTTTCCCTGGGGCTGGAATATTTTGGCTTTTGATTTCCTGCACTGGACTTGAGAGCAGACAACTGGACAACCTCGAAGCCAGGTGTTACTTAATGGAAGAATTTTTCCAATAAGGTGGTGTTCTGGCTCAGTTTGGATTTTTGTTGATGGTAAAAGGAGGAGACTGAGTTGGACTTTTATTTTGGGTGGATGTCTAGACACAGGCATTTATCCCAGGGGAAAGATGGAATGGAGAGCAATTGGCTGGTGTGAAGTTTGGGATGCTTGGTGTAAGCTGTTTCTGAAATCCATTATGTGATTAGATATTCTTGGAGCAATGCCTGATGCAAAATTCCTGGTATTTCTTTGGCAAGTGTCTTGCAAGCTGTGTGTTGCCCCTTCTCGTGCAAAGAACTGCTGTTCATTTGAAAACTGTGCCATCAAAATGAGACTGGGAATTACTTTTTCAGGTACCTGCTGCATCCCAAGTCCAGGACATGGAGAACCTGTGAGTATGCAGAGTAGCAGCTCCTCAAGTGCCTGCTGGGAATATGCATTGAGTTTATCTTCAGCTGGAATGTTTGAATTGCTGTCAGGAATTTCATGGGCTTTGCTAAAACAAGCTGTTAGTGCTTGTGGCTGCTGCCATGCCTGGTGTCCCTGCCCTGAGCTGTGCTGCTCTCACACTGGGAATGTGCACCCAGGGCTCTATTAACCAGTGGAACTGCTGCTGCTTCTCCTGTCTGGTGCTAATTCCTCCTGCTGTTCAGCGTGTTGGAGGGTTGCAGTGCCCGTGGCTCAGTCGGTAGCAGCAGTGAACAGATCTGGTTTGTGCCATTTTCAGGCTGAGATGCAATTGCCAATTCCCAAGCTCCTGTTTTATGGAGAAATGCTGCCAGGCTTTCCTCTGCTTTGTCTGGCTGCTCCAAGTCAGAGGAAGGTTTTATGAGACTGTGCCAGAAAGGGTTCTGTCTGCAAAGCAGCTCCTGGGACGTGCTGCTGTCCCAGCAGAGCTCTGGTACAGCCTGCGTGTGGAACCTGAGGCAGCCCCAACACACAAAATGTGTTTATCTTCTGCTGCACAAACTGCCCCAGTTTGAGTGGCTGTCCCTTTTTTAGCATAAATTCTTTAGCAATTTTTCCCCTACTTTAACCCTTTCTCCTTACTTTCTAAACATCTCTGCAGGTTGAAAGGGGAAGAAGAACAAATGAAGAAGTTGAAAGCTATGGTGGAAGAAAAAGAGAGAGAAATTGCAAACCAAGTAAAACAGTTACAGGTAAAGTTTTGATAGAAACACCTTGTCTTGAGGAGTGTGTATATCTATATACACACACAAAGTATGTGTATGTGAGTGTGTATCTCTATAGATATATTATATCTCTATTTATACATTTTTTCTTTTAACAGGATGTGCAAAAAGAAAATGAATCTTTCAAAGCTCAAATACAAGAATTAAAGCAGGAGAACTGCAAACAGGTACAGCTTCCAATAGCACTGTTACTGAGAGAAGTCAAAAGTGAGTGAGTGGTGGTGGCTTGCATGGATGGCATGGAAAACCAGGAGTTGTACTGCCCATGGAAATCCAGGGACACCTTTGGGGTTGAGTTGTGCTGAGCCAGCTTTTCTGGCTGTTGCATCTGTTCCTGCTTCCTTTTATCATATGGATTTGCAGCCTTGTGCTCCTTCTTATGCCTGCTGTGTTCCTGGCCAGAGGAGGCTACACAGGATTCCCTCAAAGGCCCAGAGTGCAGCTTTCTGGTGTTGCAGCAGTGCCTGGTGAACAAGGCACATCCTGCTCTTTGCTGCTGCTCTGCTCCTAACACATCTCTGATCTCTTTGTAGGCGTCTCTGGCTGTCCAAAGTGAGGAGCTTCTGCAAGTGTGAGTACTGCCAGGTTGTTGAATGCATTAGAGAATTGATTCAGTTCACTTAATTGCTCAGGAAATGTAGAAATAAAAGCCAAACGTACCATATCAGAGGATGTGAAGTGGCCAGTAAAAAAGAAATAAATTAAATTACTGTCTAATAGAAGTTGAGCACGGGAGTTCTGCTCAGAGTGCTAATCCTCAGGTGTAATCTCCTGCAGACAGACAGTGCTGGCAGTGTGTTGTGCCCACCATAGAAGCAAGCCTTGATTGATGTTATTTTGAATGCATGCCAGCTCAGCTTATGGCTGAAGAGTTAAATGCTGGTGTTTCAAGCAAAAGTGACAGGCTTTTTTTCTTGGAACTTCAGCTTAGGAGAGGGTTGTTCCTATTACAAAATCATCTGGAAATCTCTTCCAGGGAAAACCTCAGGGGTAAAAGTGTGTTACAATGTGGGGCTGAAGCACATTAAATAACTGTGTGGAAGCTAATGCTATATTGTGCTAAGCAAATTGCCACTGTCATGCATTTTTGGCTGGCTGAATTATTTGTCTTTCAAGTTAAATGACTTACAAATTGTGGATTAGGTGCCTGAAAGGGAACAGTGCCTGTTCTGTGGTGTTGTACTGGCGTGGGCTGGCTGACTCTACCCTCAGCTAATGTGTTGCCTTTCCATGGCCCTGCTAAATGTGTGCAGATGCCTGTTGTAGGCAAACACCAGCTTTACAATGGGTTTGCTCAGGCTGAGTGGTGCAGGGAGCAGTGGGAAGCAGGCGATGCTGCCAAGTCAGTGAAAACAGCTTTTCAGAGAGAGCTGAAAAGGGAAGGGAAGGCAAGTTAGTGTGTGGGAAAGAGTGTCAGTGCTTCACTGGGAATTTCTTCAATGTCTCCTGACTTGTTTGTGGTTCCCTTTGTTAATTCAGGGTTGCAGGCAAAGAGAAGGAAATTGCCAATCTCCAGAGCGAGCTCGCCTCTCAGAAAAATGCTTTTGAGCAGCAGAGGAAAAAGAACAACGTAAGGAAATTCTTCCCCCACCACTCCAGAAAACCCCCCAAAACAACCAAACCTGTGTTCCCAGCACTCCTTGAGGCCTGGGGCATTTTGCAGAGAGTGTTTCTGACAGCTGTGTTGTGTCCCTGGGTGCTCCTTTCCTCTTGGGAGTGACTCAGCACACCTGACTTCACTGCTCAGAGTTGTGCCAGCTCCTGGACAATTTGTTGATTGGATGAGAGGAAGGAGCCTTGCTAGGGGACACATCCTACAGCAAGCTCTTGGATTTGGATTCAAACCTGGTTAACCCTGTTCAGAAACATGTCCTTTGCCAAGGGCGGGGAGGGTGGGAGGAGGAAAGGTGCTGTGCTCTGACAGAGTTCTGGTCCTTGTGTGGGGGCATGGGGCAGGCATTACCTTCAGGGGGCTCAGATCTGGCTCTTGCCATTCCTAAGAGTGGCTAATCCTGATTTTCCAAAGGAACTGAAGGACTGAGCCTTCCTGCACAACAGCTGCTGATGGTGCAGTCTGGGTTCTTTGTAGGTGGAATTAAAGATGGTATCTTCCATCACAGAGCTGTGGAGTTACTTCCTTGTAATGCATTACCTGTGCAGGGCAGGGGAGTGTTATCTTTTAAGTTATATGGAAGAAAGTTAAAATACTAAATGTTTATCTCACCTGTCTCTCCTTGATACCCTGTAAAATCCAATGAATACCAGGCAATAAGCTTTATTTCCTGATAGTCAAGCAATCTAAGGAAAATACTGAGAACTTTTGAGCAAGGAGTGCTGTTTAAGAGCTGTAATAAAGTAGAGAGAAAGAGGCTAAGTAGTCTCAGCAGACAGATAAGCTGGAAAGGTAGAACAGAAGGTTTGTTTCCTGCAGATTCACGAGGTTCTCAATACCCTTTGTGCTGCAGGCAAAGTCTGGCTGCTCCTAAAAGCAGACCAGGCCTGTAGGTCCCCGCTTTTTCTCAGTTTTATCCAATGTTGTGTTTCTATCCTGTGAACAGCCCTTAGGATTGTGGGCTAATGGAAGTGGTAAAGTAAAACTGGTGTAGGTGCTTGCTAGGCTTTTGATGAATTTAAAATGCAACCTCTTCAAAATAACCCTTTGCTAAAGGAGATTTGCTCTGAGGGTTGGAAGAAATGAAATCTAAATCCCAAGCACTGTAATCTCCTTGCTGCAAGGCCCCACCATCCTTCAGAAGAGCTGTGAGGCTGCTCTTAGAAGAGCTCTCAGGCTCTCACTGATCGTGTTGACATCTTGTGGAGTACACGTTTGATGACCTCGCCAAGAAAGACACAGGAGGGTGGCACCGTGGCCTTCCCACGTGGATCTGGGATGTGCTCACCTCTGCTGAAATCCCAGAGCCTCCCAGGAGGGCTGCTGAGCACCAAACCAGTTCTCTGTGGGTGCAGTGGAGAGAGCTGCAAACCCTGAGCTGTGCGTTCCCCAAATCGGCGCCGGGGTTTGGGCTGAGGTCTGGTTGCAGGATCAGGGGCATAAATGTGCACACCTCCATGTCTCCTGGGTCCATGCTGGGTTCTGCACTGCAACATGCCTAACACTCTGTTGTGTAATCTGTGGTTTGGTGTCTGTGTTCCTCACTACTTTTGAAAACTTCCCTCTTTCTTCTTACAAGTGCAGTCAAAGTGTGGGGTCGCTGTAGCGATAACGCTCTGCAGTAACACTTGCATCAGTTTTGGACACGGGGGCAGGTTGGGCAGAAATTGGCATTTTTCCCCCCCCACTTTTCATTCAGACTCTTTGAACATCACACTTGTTTTTGCTAGTGTATGTCATACTCCCCAGCAAAATCACCTTGCAGTAACCAGCATTTAAATGCAAATGGTGGAATGTAATGCGAAATATTTCTCTGAAGTAAAAGCACAAACAGTTTGAATATTGGCTGAACTGAAATCATTCTTTCTAAAAATGATTAGGACCTTCGGGAGAAAAACTGGGAAGCAATGGAAGCATTGGCATCAACTGAAAAATTGCTGCAGGACAAAGTGAACAAGACTGCCAAGGTTGTAATGTTGACTGCTAGAAATGATGCGTTAAGCTAGAAGCAGATCTGCAGCTGGTTCTTTAAGTGAAATGGAGACATTTAACTTTTACTGCAGTTTAAGTATAACCTCTTCTGAGTGATCATTCATATACTTTCACCTCTGCTTCTTCCTGTTGTCTTTAGGTTGTTTGGTTTTTTTTTTTTTTTAATGGTTAGTTTGTGGGCATGCTGACTTTTGATTTCTGTTTGCATAATTGTTAGAGCTGTCGTGAATTGGTTTGGATTTGTGGGGAGCTTCAGAAAAGCTGTGCTGGTGAGCAGCCTGCTTTCTTCTACTGCCCTTTGGCTGTGCTTGAACAAATCTGTTGGACTTGGGAAGAACCAGGACTAAATTGTTATTATTAAAAAAATCTGGGAGCTTCTCACCACAGCTGTGAATTTCCTCCTTGAAGGCACGTGAAGCTTGACAGGAAACATTGGACCAATGTTCAAAATGATCCGGGATGTGAATTGCTCTGACAGGAGCTTGTGTTTGCCATGGGCCTGATTCAGTGTTCATTGCCACTGTGCAGAACTCAAAAAAAAAAAAAAAATAAAGTAATCCAATTAACCCTAAGAGCAGCAGTCAGGCAGCCAGGAGCAGAGGAGCTCTGGTTTGGGGTTGTGTGTCTGTTTTGGAGCCGTCTCCGCTCTGCGCTGGCAGGAGCCTGTCCCTGCTCTCGCTGTGTGCTAATGCTTGCCTGCTTTCTCCTGCAGCTGGAAGACTTCAGCAAACAGCCTTTGCCCCTTCATGGTGGCTCCTAAATTGCTGCCAACTAACACACAGCACAGCCTCACCACCTAATGTCTCCTGTCTGTTTCTGTCTCTGGATCTCAACCTGCTCACGCCACCGATCCCTTGCAGCAGAGGAACTCAGAGCAGCCAGGCAGCAGCACTGATGTCAAAGGGAAAACAATCCCAAATTATCAGTCAAGGATTTTGGCTGAAAGCTGCCCTTCTGTGCAGCCTTTCAGGCCTTGCACATTTGAGTTCAAGTGGGAGCCTGAGTGTTGTATGGCTAAACTAACCCAATCTGCCACAAGCACAGCAAGCACGTGTCCTGTGGCTGCTCTGCTTTTAGTGTTTAATACATGGAAGGACAGATCTGTGGTGCCTGTGCCTCTGGGGATTTATATTTGCAGAGCACTAACAAAAAACACCTGGAGATTGTCACACAGCTCTAATAATTATCTCCCATTGCATCCAGGGTTGGGAAAAGAGGATGTAAGTGGCTTCCTCTTAAGTATTTAAAAGTAATGTTTAAAAGTCTTACTTTCTTGGCCTGGTTCAAATGTGCATTAACACAAAGTTTCCTTTTGATTTTAATTCTCTGTTTCCAAAGTGATGACATTATCTTACAGTGATTTTTTTCACACCTAAAATTATCTTAAATGTACAGATTAGAAAATAAAAATAGTCGATTGACTAAACTATTTGATTTTGATCTCACTTAACTTGAGTGGCAGGGCTGGTATGATCTGTGGATGCTGTTACTCAGCACAGTGCAGTTTGTGTTGTGGACAAGTGAACAATGGTGTAATTTCTGTACAAACAGGCTAGATTGGAGGAGAACTTAAGAAAATAAAAGCTTAAGTGAGAGCAAATGCAAAGGCCAAATTCTGAAGCAATTTGGTGCCCATTTCTGAAGCAATTTACTGCAATTTTAGAGACTATAGCTCCTTTCTCACTTAGAAAAGGACTTCCTGGGTTAAGTAAATTGCTGTAGGCAGAGGAGAGGCTGTTGCCAGGTCGGTGAGCCTGGTGCCCAATGTCACCTGTGCCTTCCTCTTGCTTTAGGAGAAGCAGCAGCACTTGGAAGCTGCCGAGGTGGAGACGCGCCAGCTCCTCCAGAAGCTCTTCCCCAAAGTCTCTCTTCCTTCCAACATGGTAAGAGAAGTGGATCTTCTTAACGTCCTGCTGGGGTCAGGGAGCTCTGCTCCTGCTGGGCTGGGCAGTCCTGCAGTGTTTCCTCACAGCTCCTGTGTCCCAAGGTTTTTGCAGTGGGGTGAGAGTGTCTCTTGCTGGTGATGCCTGTACTTGCACAGGGAAGCAAAGATGTGGATGGGTTGCTTCAAGAAGTGTTAAAAGAGCAAAGTGAAACTTATTATCTTGTGGTTTTTATGCCCCAACATCTGATTTACCTGTCTGTGTTACGCTGTGATGGTAAATTTTCAGGGGTGGATGAAGGCTGCTGTGTTTGCTCGCTGCCTGGCACAATGGGGATCTCTGTATTCCCAGCCTTTCCAGAGGAGCTGCAATGCCTCAGTGACAGTTAATACAATTTAGGGGGGTTTGTTTTGTTCCCAAGCACTGATTTCCAATTTTATATTTTTGGTGGCTTTCAGTGATTTGCAGGGAAAATGCCCTGGGTTCATGGGGTTCAGATGGGGTGAATAACATCAAGTGAGTCTGGAAACATGGGTGCATTTCATTGATAACCCCCAGAGGTTTTGAATATCATATTTAAAATTGTTCCAAATGTGCTAAAGTAAGTGTCCTGATAAAAGGACTTTCTGTAAGGTTATAAAACAACCTTCTTAGAGTTATACAGCATCTGCTTGAATGCTCAGGGATTTGGGGAAAGATTCTTTGAATCTTCAAATGCTTATGCAGAGCCCTGACACTTGCAGGGAGTCCTCTGTCAGCCAGCTGCATTTCAGCTCATCCAGGCCCCCCTGAACTGTGTGTGTGTCTCATCACCTCGTGCTCCTGGGCTGCTGCCAGCTGTGTGTGGCACTGGCTGAACAACAACCATGGGGCTGTGTGTGAGCTCCAGGGACTTGGGGCACTGGGACACAGCTCCCTCAGCATTGGGGAGGCAAATGTCCTGAGGAGAGCTCTCCTGAGGTTGTTCTCAGCCTTAACCGAATGATTTCCCAACAGAGCCACAGTGAATGGATATGTGGGTTTGAAAAGATGGCTAAAGAATACCTAAGAGAGGCTTCAGGATCTGAAGATGTCAAGGTAGGCACAAAAGATGGACAGCTGATGTGTGGCATAATGGATTTGTCCAGTATAAATCTTACAAATTGTGCTGTGGGTTGGGAAGTTCAGGTTCTCAGACAAGTCACAAGAAAATTCTTTTATATTACTTCTGGAATGGTTTGGGTTAAAGATCATCCAGTTCCAGCCCCCCTGCCTTGGCCAGGGATGCCACTCACTAGACCAGGCTCTTCAAGCCTCATCCAGCCTGGCCTTGAACACTGCCAGAGATGACTCAGCCACAGCTTCTCTGGGCAACCTGCTGTTCAGATATTCAGAAATGGATTTGCATCTTTGCTAAGTACCTTGTGGAATTGTGAGTTGATGAAATTGAAAATCCCCATTCTCTTATTTTAAGTAATGGGGTTTTTTTTACAGTATCTCAAAGTTTGTGACTGAGTATTGAGAGTTGTAGGTGAACACTGCACTCTCTGTTGTTTTTTCTTGGAAAGACAGGACTGCCCAGGAGTGATGAATAGTTGCTTGTTGCAGGAGTTTGCTTGTTGCAATAAGATGACTAGAACTGAAATCCCTCCACTGAGATGTGACTCTTGTGGTGCCTTTCCTCCTTTGCCAGGCGATGGAGCAGAAGTTGAAGGAGGCTGAGGAAATGCACATCCTGCTGCAGCTGGAGTGTGAGAAATACAAATCTGTTCTGGCAGAGACAGTAAGTGGGATGCCTGCTCACCTCTGTGATGTTCCAGCTGCCTTTCTTCTGCTCTGAGCTTTCAAATCCCTCTCTCTTCTTAGGAGGGGATTTTACAAAGGCTACAGAGGAGCGTGGAAGAGGAAGAAAGCAAATGGAAGATAAAAGTTGAAGAATCACAGAAGGAACTTAAACAGGTATTTCTGAAGTTGGTTTTTTTTTTCCTCAGCAGCCAGGCAGGCTCTGCTGGAAGTCACAGAGGGTGTCTGAGCTCTGTGAAGGCAGGTGTGGAACAGCCCTGGCTGCCTGGTTTGATGTGTGCAGGACCAGGGGATGAAAAAGGTGAAGCTTGCAACAAGTATAATAGGAATGATTCCTCATATCAGTGGTGTTCTGGTGCTCTGATACTTTGCTTCATGTAAAGACTGGATTTTCACTTCTGAAGGAATGTATTTCCAATGAGGAGACTGAAAAATGGAGGAATTGTTGATATCTTTAGATTTATGTCACTATTTCTGTTGCCATTTTGACAGAAGCAAGAAAATTAAACAGCACAGGTATCAAGTCTTTGACCATTATGATAAATCTGTGTCACAGTCACAGAATGGTTTGGGCTGGAAGGACCTTAAAGCTCATCCAGTTCCACCCCCTGCCATGGCAGGGACACCTTCCACTATCCCAGGGTGCCCCAAGCCCTGTCCAGCCTGGCCTTGGACAATTCCAGGGATGGGGAGTCCTTTGCAGATGCTGCAGGAAGCAGCCAAATAATAAATAATAAATAAATACTAATATTAATGCTGATGGGATAGTTAGCCAAAGATTGACTGTACAAGTGTCCCATTAATGTGCCCAGGAATATGTATTTTTTTGATCCTGGTAACTTGGACTCTGTTTTTATTGAGCACATAGGGTTTTTGAGTATATTTTTGAGCAGATATGGACTCTTTGTGCTCAAATTGAGGTATCATAGAATCATAACAGTTTTCTGAAAGCTGTTAAAGTGCTGCTCAATCCATTATGGTCAACTAATTACACTTGAAATTGCCTGCACAGCTTTCCTTTTAGGAAGACTCTGTTGATAGCAAAAGTGGGAAGAAAAAGGGCTTTTATGTTTATTTTCTAATCTAGAATAAAGTAGGTCAAACAGCTTTTTTTTAAAAAAAGTAATTTCTAAAGTATCTCTGCTTAGTAAATTTGAGTGCCGCTGTGTGAGCCTGGCAGCAAACAGATGATTTATAAACATCTTGTTTGAGGGGCTTATAAAGGCTGTCAGATCTGGAACTATAGATGTGCTGCCATCTGCTGCACTTAACACAGCCCCAAAAAAGGCTGAAAATGCTGGGTTTGGGTATGTGGATGGTGAGTACTCCCAGTCTGGGAAGGGTATTTTCCTTACTATGGCTAATGGACAGCTGGATTCGTGCTTAAATCCCAAATCTTTCAGGCACGTGGGCTCTAAGTATGTCACAGAACTTGGGCTGGGAAATAGGTAGGAATGGTGTAGACTCAGTAAATTGAATTATTTGAGTGAGAATCTTATTTTATTCAGCCACTCTGCTTTCATCCCTAATATTTTTAGGATTAAATACTTAGATATTTAGGATAAAATATTATAGATAATTTCTACAACCTTGTGTATTGATGCACAGTTTGTCTCTAGACCAACCCAACTAAATATCTTTATTTTTCCCCCAAACTGCAGATGCGTTCCGTGGTCACTTCTTTGCAGCACGAGGTGGAGAGGTTAAAGGAAGAAAACAAAGAAGTTGAAACTGTAGGTGCAGGTGGTTTTTCTTCCTGTCTTTGAGGCTTTGTGTTGTTGAAACACAATTTAGGCTCTGGCTGTAAATCTGAACTTCTCCCAGCCTGAGCTGCAGTTTAACCTGAGCCTTTGGGGCAGGTTTTTAAAAGGCAGAGAAGCTGGAAAGTTGTTCTGGTTTTTACTTCTGTACTCACCCACTGGGGCTCTTTCTTGGGAGACTGAGCAGTTCACTGCTTGTTGACAATCATGGGCTTGCTTCTTTCTCTTTTTATCTGATTTTTGATGTTTAAATCTGCAATCTGATGTTTAAATCTGTGCAGTCGCTGGGCTTGAAATGCTCTCTGAACATCATGGAATATTTGATAGAAATTTACAGCCAATTATAAATCAAGCAAATGATGCTGCAAAAAAACAGTAGAAACATCTGTTTTAACTCTGTTTTTCTGTTTCTAGCTTAAAAAAGAGAGAGAACATTTGGAAAGTGAACTAGAAAAGGCAGAAATAGAACGATCTACTTATGTTTCAGAAGTCAGAGAGGTAAACATAATTGTCCAAGCTGTACTTTTTTTTGTCCAAGCTGTACTTTTTTTTTTTTTTTTTTCTTTTGGTTACCAGTTGGCTGGCAAACTAACCTAGTGCTTAGCCCCTGTGGCTGAGGAGTTTGTGTGCTTGTGACCTTAGGGTAGAGCAGCACACTAATAAACTGAGCAGAAGAGAACGGGCATACTAAGGAGACAAATCCTAAAACTCTAAACTTCATTTCAGCTCAAAGATCTCTTGACTGAATTGCAGAAAAAACTTGATGATTCATATTCTGAAGCAGTAAGACAGAATGAAGAGTTAAATTTGGTAAGAAGCTTGTTGGGCACAAACGAGGCTCCCAGCATACGTCTGAAGCGGAGACTTATTTCAAATCCTGTCTGTTCTGCTAACCTCTTCAGCCTGATATTTTTGTCCATTGAAATCATTTATGTAGTCTGACTTTTACAATTTGTCTCTTTTCTCTGCTCCTAACAATAGCATGTCTGGTTCTTAAGACTTTTTCCCAAAGTCTGTAAGACTTTCATTCCTGAAACTTCTTGAGAAGATTTGCAGTGTAGGCACAAGCAAATGTAATGTCCTTGGAGCAACAAAAGTGGTGCTCTCATCAGTTTAACTGGAGGATTATTCTCCTCTGGTGAGTTTTTTCCTCCAAAGCTTTTGAGGATGCAGCAGTGGTATCCATGCTCTGACTGTGCAGAGCCTTTTCCATCCTGCTCTGTATGAACAGAAATTCATTTGGCCAGACCCAAAGTTGGATGAATTCAGAGTATTCAGCCATTCAGCTGCTGACACCCTGCTGTGGCTGAATGGCTGTGCTGGCTTGGTGCTTGCATGTGTTCCAGCCTGTTTGGCTACAAATGCTTCCAGCCAATAATGCTCCTGTAGCAGCTTTCTCAAGAAGGACTTGGATTAACAGGATGGACCTAAGGATGCATGGTTTTCCACTTTGAGCCCTTTCCCTTCTCACTTGTTTCAGTGACCTGCTTTTTAAGGCTGCAGGAGCAGTCAGAGCCTTCCTCTGCTTGTGTTTGGCCAGTGCTTTCCTGCTTTTGAGCCAGAATTAGGGAAGGTTGTCCCTGTCACCGTGTCTGTGGGATGATGGGACAACCAGGCTCCTGCCAGTGATTTAACTGGGCTGAAATAGTTGATTTAGAAAAATCACCACCACCACAGTAACAATGTGCTTAAGTTAATGGTACACTAGCCTCAGCAAGCCAAGCCTCTCATTCTGAAAGCAAGGAAAATGGGAATTGAATGCATATCTGGGAGTTAATCAGTAAACACCAACCTCTTTGAGGCAACAATTTATTATGTCTTTGCCCAACAAAAGCTTAAAAAGCTGAGCTCCCTGCTAGGGCAGCTTGAGTGCCATGTGCTGGTGCTGTGCTGGTGGGAGTGTGAGGATGTGTTAAACATCCACCTCCAGGCAGCTGGCTCAGGAATGCTGTCCTGAGTGTGTGTGAGTGGCTGCTGCAGGAGGCTGAGGAGTAGAAATTGTGGGATTTCAGAATGGGTTCCCCCCTGTTTAAAAGGTAAGCAAGGAAGAAGTGAAACTGCAGAGGAGCTTCCTCAAGAAGTATAAACCCAGCTTTCACCAGCCCAGGTGCTCCAAAGGGGGAAGCCTTCCAAGGGTGAGACAAACACAACGTGTAGGTTTGGAGTCAGTAAAAATTCAGGGCTCTGAGTAGCCCATTGTTCCCTCCTTTAATCTCCTGCTGGCTTCCAGGAAGATTGACAGCAGGAATAGTGAACATTAGCACAGCACACTTCAGAGGCACAAATCCAACAAAATTGGCACTCGAGCTCCTTGTTAGCACTTCTGTTTGAGGCTCACGCCTCAAGTGCTCTGGCTGGTTGTGTGTGCTGTATTGAAGAGCAATCAAAATATCCTTTAAAAAACTGTGTATCCTTTGGAAAGGCTGCAGTTGAAGTACTGACTGCAGCCAGTACAAAGTATTCATCCCTCTTGACTGAAATAGTTCCACTATTTTGGATTGAATCTAAACACAATCGACAAGTTAATGTCCCCCTGTCAGTGATTCATGCCTTGATGTGCCATTAACAGACTGGTTAAGTCAACATAGTTGTAGTAAGTGGTGCTTTATTAAGATGATAAGTAGAGCTTTTTAGTTTATTCAGCAGTAGAAAGACTGTTTAGCCTGCTCTAGCAAGATGACAATCTTCATTTTTGCATATTTGCTGTGGATTAAGTTGGAGTCTGGGCTGACTCCCTTGATAAGGATGCTGGAGAGGCTGATGCTCCTCCTGGAATGGAGGTGCAAAGTTGAAACCACTCATAAGGAAGCCAATGCCAACCACATCGTTGTCTTCTGTAGTTTCCCTTCTTTACCTTTATCTTTACAGATGGAGTCTCTCTTCCTTGACTGTCCTGGTAAACCTCATCATACATGTCCACTAATCCACTGTGTGCAGTAATTGTTAGTAAATCTTACTCCCTTTGCAGTCCATGTGCACTGGGTTAATCCCTGGGACAGACAGAGGAGAGCTATGTGTGTGAGTGGAACTGATTTGCTTGGTTACTCTTTTGCAGCTGAAAACACAGCTAAATGAAACACTATCAAAACTCAAAGTTGATCAAAACGAGAGAGAAAAAGTAGCTGGTGACTTGCCCAAGGTAAGCAGAGACCCTTAGCAGTTGCACATATAAATGTTAGCAAAACCCCTCAATGTCTGTAGTTTTGCAGTGCTGGAAATGATGATTTGAAGGAACTTGATTGGAGCTGCCTGCCTGATGGGGTCTTGCTCCACTGGCTGGGACTGTAAGAGCTCTACCTGCATGTCAGAAATGCATGAAACTGCAGCTAAAATGCTAATGATCAAATGAAAGGATAAAACTGCAGCTAAAAGCTGTTTAATCATCCTTCTTGAAAACTCCCCTGTTCATGATCATTGGATGCCAAGAGACACAAATGGTGAATTGGGGCTGACAAATAATTCTTTATTTAAAAGAAACCCCAGCCTAACAAAAAGCCCCGCCTGTCGGAGCCCAGGACATCCCTCTGGGTGCCCTGGATGGCCAGAGCTGCTGGCAGGGGGGCTCTGAGACCCTGGCAGCAGCCAAAGACACACGTGGGGTTTGGATCTTAGCCCGTGGAGCAAATCACCAACTCTGTATGAAGAATTACAAGCCACACACACAAGTTAGATATTGAACACAGGAGTCCAAGTTTTGTACATGGGGGTCAGGGGTTCTAAGATGGAGGGATTTGGGTGTGCCCTGTCCTCCTCCTTTCTCCTTCCTAGCCTCCATGTCTTTGGTGATGTTAGCACTCACAGATTGGTTTAGAGTAGAAAGTCACCATTCAATATAGACAGTAGGCATTTGGGAAAAGTATAAACATGTAGTATGTAATATATGAAATAAAAGATGGCAGCAGCCCCTGGGAGGGCAGTGTGCCTTTGTCTGAGCTGCTGAACGGGCCACAGCAGCTCAGGAGAAGAATCTTTTAGATAACCAACAATAAACTACCTTGAGAACAGACAACAGAAGACTGCTGAGTCTTTCTTCAAAGGCACGGGTTGGAGGAGGGACTTTTCCATCTTTTGGGGTCACCCCAATCCGGGGGTGAAACCCCACACCCTCCCACTACAGGTTTTTAAATCCAGTCTCAAATGGCAGAGGGTTGCAAGCTGCTTTTCAAAGCACCTGCCCTTTTGCATGTGGTGACATATCCACTGTAACCCAGGGGGCTGCAAATCCTAAAAGTTAGATCTGTGCAAGTGTGATGGGACAAACAGGTGGGTTTCCTGTGCTTTTCCTTGATGACAAGATGGGTTGGAGTGGAAAATCTTGAAGCATGAGAGGTCTCAGTGCTGTCACTCCAGAAACAAAGGTGTCATGGGAGAACTGGTAAATGGAGACAGGAATAGCCTGTGGAGTGGCTGGGCTCTGGCTCCAGACTCTGCAGCACCTTGCTCCTCCAGTATCAAACTGGGCTGAGTTCTTCCAGGGTTGGAGTGGGAGATGCTGTTGGGGGAGCATATCTTGTCCTGGGCAGGGATAGATGATCACAAAAGCACTGGAGGAGGTGAGAAGCTAAAGGAAACCTGCTGTAATAAAGAATTTAAAACATTTTGCTCTGGATAGTTATGCTGGGTGTTGACATACAAAGCCAGCTGTGCTGATGTCCATGGTTCATGGCATATCCTGCATAAATACAGAGCTGGGGTTAGGATTTTGGAGACCTGCACTCCTGCTCTTGTGAAATTTACTGCATGATTTTTACCTGATAACCTGATGTGAGACTATTAAAGCTTCCCTGTAGGATTGCTCTCAGCTGCAGACAGGCTGACATGCAACATGCTGATTGTGAGGAGACATGTCAGTCTTGGCAAATGGGTTGGTCCCTGGAGCAAATGTGGCATAAAACAGATTTCCTCCTGAGCAGTGATTTCCTGTGTCTCTGGTGCTCTCAGGGAGATGGGGCTTTGCTAATTGTTGTGCCTTCCCTGTTTTTTCTTTCTTTTATTTTTAAATATGTCTTTTTTTTTTTTTTTTTATCCTGTCTTTCCCTTACAGGCCCAGGAGTCTTTGGCAGCTCTGGAGAGAGAAATTGGGAAGGTTTTTGGGGATGCCAATGTAATTGAAAACAGCGACGTTTGCACAGACTCGGTGAGTGACTCCTGGAGCTCCTGCTCAGGGGCCACTCAAATCTCAAAGTGACAACTTTGGGAAGTGAGGCCCAGCAGAGGAACAGGATGTTTGGGTGATTGGGGCTTTATCCAGTGCTACAGCTTGCCAGGGTGTCAAGGATTCACTGGGAATTTTGCTGCTGTCTGGGTCGTGACCTCCTTCCTGTGGCTCAGATTTGCAAGGAGGCAGGGGAGAGATTCTGGGCTTTTGGTGGATTTTTGGTTTGGTTTCTGAAAAGTGGGGAGATCCCCAGACTTTTACCTTCAAGAAGGGAAAAGGGAAGCCAAAAATAACTCTGCTGATGACTAAGTGGGCTGAAAACACTGTTGGGTTGGCCCTTCTGACATCAGTAATGCCAAAAAAAGGCAGTCTTGCACAACCTGTAACACTCAGGCAGAGATTCTCTTGCCAGAACATGGTTCCTTCTGCTCCTCTGCAGCTGTGGCCAAGAGCCAGAACTTGATTTCAGCTGGTCCTGGCTCCTGGGAATTGGTGTGAACCTTGATGTGGCCCAGCAGCAAAATGTTGCTTAGATGAGCTTCAGCCCTGAGTGCTGTGGGTGGGTGACTCTGCAGGCTGCTGCTGTTCCTGTGTCCTCCAGCAGTGGCATTCCAGCTTTAGGGTCTGGAATTGGGTGGCAGGTGGCTCCCCTGAGCCTGTGGGTTGCTGTGAGCATGGCTGGGTGTGGAGCTGGTCCTCAGAGCATTGCCCTAGAGACACCACCTTCACAAGGGGCTGGGCTGGGGCTTTGTCACTGGATTTTCCATCTCTGGAAAAAAGAGCTTTCACACCAGCCCTGGAACAGCTTTCCAGAGGGCATTTGGGAAAGCTGAAGGAGATTCTCTCCCAGCTCAGTGGAACTCATTCCTGATTTTCTTCTGAGGGACAAAGTGGAAGGGACCTGCTGTCCCTTGAGGGGGAGAGGAGCGTTGCTGATAGCACAAATAATTTATATCAACTCATTTTAGCTGCTGAACCTAAGTGGCTTCATCAGCTGTTAGAGGAAGCTCGGGGTCCTCTGAGGAGAGCTGCAGGAAAGCCTTTGTAGTCATTAGCAGGAATGAAATGGCTTTTCCAGGCTCATCACTCACGGATGCTGATGGACCCCTGTGCTGGGCTCACTGTGGCTGAGCCAGAAATGCAGCTGGGCCTGTGAGATTTCAGATGTGCCAACCCTGGGAGCTGATTCCTGGGGGATGAGAGGCTGCTGAGCCCTCCCTGTGTTCCCAGGGGAGGCCAAGGGTTTTGGTGCTGAAGCCTTGTGGAGGCTGACCTAGAACAGAGACTGGAAGGAGCTAAAGAATAAAGGAGGCATTTATTAAAGGCCTCCATGGAGCCACCTTGGGCAGCACAAGAGCCCAGCCAGGGCTGCAGCCAAGATGAACCAAAATGGTCCCAAAATGGACAACCAGTCACGGGGTCTCTCCCTTGGCTCAGCTCTGCTCCATTTGCACCTTGCAGTTCATTGTCCCGTTCCAGCTTTAGCCCAGGCACTCCCACCCTGCTTGTTTTTCTCTCTCCAGCCCACGCTGTTTGTGCTCCTGGGATGAGATTTGGATCATTTGTCCTTGGTGCCCAGCTGGAGCAGGAATTGTTTTGTCTCCCTGCTCTGTGCAGAGAGCTCACCATCCCCTGATGTGAACCCAGCCCCACACACTAAAGCAGCACAGAATCTGAAAAATACAAAAGCTGAAACCTGAGGTATCACAGCCAGTCAGGTGCTGTGTCCCTGTCTGCAGCAGGCTGGAGAAAAGCCCTCCTCAGGACAATGCCAGCTCCCTGTGCTGTGCCTTCATGGCTTATCCCTGTGGTGCAGGGGACAGCAGTGCCATCAGCCATGGCATCCGTGGCTGGTGGCTCTGGGCAGCCCTCCTGAGCTGGGCTGTCACTAGATGTGCCTTGTGGTGGCCCAGATGTGCTTGTTTGGTTTCATTTAATTGCCTTACCTCACCAAACCCCTGTGGCTCTCCCCTTGCTCTGCTCTTGCTGCACATGGTGGAGCCCAGGTTTCTGCCAGAATATCCATGGCTTTATTCTAAAGAGAAGTGTGGAAAAACAGTTCTAATAAACCTGCAATTAAGCCTTCATTAGTAAAAATACATTAATTGTCTAAGCAGCACTCTTGACAGGTAGCCATTGGCAGAGGCTGGAATTAGAACATTATCTTTTCTCCAAGCCTTTTCTTCTGCCTTTTTTTTTCCTCTTTTTGAGGGGAGAAAAGGAAACTGTCTCCCCAGAAGCCTAAAAACCCAGCTGAAAATAGCTCTGAGATCAAAAAAGAAAGTCTTCCAGCCACTTCCACCTAGCAACAGTGCCTCTTTTTTTTTTTTTTTTTTTTTTTACTAAGGACCTGAAAACACATGCTCAAAAATGAACATATTTGTTCCTTCTGGGTGCTGGAACCAACCCACAAAATTGAGAAATGATACTTGCATAAACCCTCAAACACACTTGGAGTGTTTTCTTTAGGCTCCTTTGCTTTCTATTTAAAAATAGACCATTTGGGGTTTCTAATCAGCTGCTTTGTCACTTATGGGACCAGCTGATGACTAAAAGGGGGCTTTTAGTGTGCTTTAAGGAAGTCATTTATATTCAGCAGCTTGCTCAGGCACTGAGCTTATTTTGAGGCTTATGTGCAATCTGATGTGCTTTTCCCCCCAAATCTCAGTGCAGAGCAGTCCATCACTGGAAACTGGGAATGCCAAACGTGTGAAACAGCCAAGGGGAATCTGCCCAGACTGTTCAGCTCCTCTTTTAGCTGCTGGGTCTGAAATCACAGGGGCTTCCCCGCTACCATCCTCTTCCTCTCTTCATCCTCATCTCCCAAAGAAGTGGATCACAGAATCCCAGACTGGTTTGTGTTGGAAGGGACCTTAAGGACCATCCAGTTCCACTCCCTGCTGAGGGTGGGGACACCTGCCACTGTCCCAGGTTGCTCCAAGCCCTGTCCAGCCTGGCCTGGAACATTTCCAGGGATGGGGCAGCCACAGCTTCTCTGGGCACCCTGTGCCAGGGCCTGCCCACCCTCGCAGGGAAGGATTTACTCTCTTTATCTGACCTAAATTTCCCCTTTTCCCCAAGTCATGGAGAGCACAGAGCTGGGGCTCAGCAGTGTGAGGCAGCTGTTCACTCCTGGGTTGGCAGGAGCTGCAGGAGGACTGTGCTGAGCCCAAATCCGTTGGGATCTAGTCAGGATTGGCCCCAGGAGGATTGGGGCTGTGACTGTAATTCATGAGTGAACACTGCCTGACATCAGTGAGGTCACAGAACAGAAGGGAGATGCAGTAAATGAGGGAGGGAGGGAGGAGCTGTTCCCAGAGAGGGGCTGGGAGTGCACTGGGGGCTCCTTCCTTGCTCCTGCTGCTTCTGTGCAGCAGCCCCACTGCTGCTCAGAGCTGGATGAATTCATCTGCTGGCTGCTAATTGCCTTTACCTTTCCACTTCCATCAGTCTGTGTGAGACTGCTAAGCCAAGTCTCAGCCTTGACAGACCTGATTTTCTACTTTAATAAGGGTAAAACAGGTTAAGGCTACCCTAATACAGAGCCCAGTGATTTTCTTACAGTAGAAAAATGTTTACCAGTTGCACAGGAGCAGGAGCTTTGCTGTAGATTGTTTTGTCTGAGCCTGGAGTCGTTCCTGTAATGGTGCAGGTGCTTGAGTTTGATTTACTGCTCATTTTGCATTTCCAACCAAATGGGAGCAGGGAAAATGGCCCTCTCTGAACTCCCTCTAATTTCCCTGGAGCTCTGGGGAGAGATTTGCACCCGCATTATGCATCAGTCTCATTCTGTGGCTAACACCAGAGCGGGGCTGAGGGATGCTGAGAGCCTGCAAACCCCTTTGTGCCCCTGTGGAGAACTGGGTACTTCTGCACTGCTGACACCATGGCACAGTTGCTCATTTTTAGCTGTTAAATTTCAAGGAAAAGCTCTCCTGCAGGTGATCTGCATGTCTGTCCTGAGCTGAATAAGGAGCAGTACGGTGGGTGTGTTGGGTGTGGAGTGTTCTGTGCATCTCTGGAGGAGTTAATCAATAAATGTAATAAAACAGGGGTTAATTAATCAATAAATATATCATAAAACAGGGATTACACAGCACTGTTAGCCCAGGCTGACAGGCAGGGAGGTGGGGGGGGAGAGTCCATCTTCAGCTGTGACACTTCCTGATTAAGAAACTGTCGAATTTTTAGAAAAAAAAAAAAAAAGGTTTTTATTTTTGTTCCAAAACACAAGCTCAGCATTTTCATTTCAGCACAGGAAACTTTCTAGCTCGTGGTAGCTTTCCTTTTTCCTTTTCTCTGTGTTTTCTGGTGCTTGGATTGTTTGAAGCCTCCATTTAAGTCCAGGTTTTGCTGGCAAGTGGGGATTTCCCAGGGGTTTGGAGCAGAGGGTGAATCCATGGCAGGGCTGTGGGTGGGGAAGGGTGTGGATCTCCAGGCAGCTGTTCCACAGCTGGAGCTGCCTTGGGCTGGGGTGGTGGGTGCTGCTGAGGACACCATCCCTCAGCTCCTTGGTAGTGCAGGAGTTCTGCTGTTCAGCTCTGGGGTCAGGAGTTGTGCCTGTGATGTCTTGTGGAGGCTGACCTACAACAGAGGCTGGACAGAGCTGAGGAATAAAGAAGGGATTTGTTAAAAGGCCTCCATGGATCCACCTTGGGCAGCACAAGAGCCCAGCCAGGGCTGCACCCAAGAGGAACCAAAATGGTCCCAAAATGGACAACCAGTCACGGGGTCTCTCCCTTGGCTCAGCTCTGCTCCATTTGCACCTTGCAGTTCATTGTCCCGTTCCAGCTTTAGCCCAGGCACTCCCACCCTGCTTGTTTTTCTCTCTCCAGCCCACGCTGTTTGTGCTCCTGGGCTGAGCTTTGGATCATTTGTCCTTGGTGCCCAGCTGGAGCAGGAATTGTTTTGTCTCCCTGCTCTGTGCAGAGAGCTCACCATCCCCTCATAGGAAGCCCAGACCCACACACTAAAGCAGCACAGAATGTGCAAAATACAAAAGATAAAAGCTGAGGCATCACTGAGCACCCTGGCCTGTGTTATAAACCACATCTGTGGGGGTTCAGCCAGGCTGGTGGGGAAATAACCTTTGAGGCTGGATCAGCTGTGGAGACCAGCACAATTCCTGGACCAGGGAGGGTAGGAGCTGGATGTGCAGGTGATTCCCTGGAACAGGAAAGGGCTCCTTGACTTTGAACCATGTTCTCCTTAAACATGGCCATAACCCTCTGACTGACAAGAACTGTTCCCTTCTGCACCATGAGGTGTAATTTTATGCAGAGGATCTAATTCTGGGCTTTCTTGGTAATTAGATTGTAAATGAGTTTTTAATGATTTCCTTTTTTTCCCCCCTTCTTCCAGGAATTGAGTGATAAAAGGCGAAATGTGGTGGTGAATCTTACCCAGGATGTGGGTCACCTCAAGAAGCTGCTCATGTCAATAAGCCAAATGCTGGCAAAGGGATGAGGACACTACAGCCAGGTGGGTGTGGACAGTGGCCCCCAGTTCAGTGGCCACGGGTGTGTTATGGTGGGACTTTGTTCCAATTAGCAACTCTCATGTCAGAATATGACACTTTTTACAATCAGATCCCAGAATCAGTGAATTATTAAGGTTGGAAAAGCCTTCTGAGACTGAGTCCAGCCTTTCCCCCAGCTGTGCCAAGGCCAGCACTCACCATGTCCCCCAGTGCCACATCCAGGGATGGAGATTCCATCCATTCTAATGCCTGACTCTGCTAACACTTTCAGTGAAGAATCTTTTCCTAATACTCATCCAAATTCCACATGCAAATCATAAAAAGCTCCTGGTAGGCACTGGATTTGTTCCTCTCTGCACAGGTCAATTAGCTGAGACTAATCTGTCCCTCATGTAGGCCTGTAATTCCACCCCTCCCTGCTACTTCCTGCAGCAGGTTGCCTTAAGTTTTGTTCTCCAGGAGCTTTTTCCTGTTTGTTTGCTCCCCCAGCAAGCTGTCTGCTCTCCCGTGCTCTGATTGCTTTGGGATTAAGGATATGAAATAACCCCCAGCAGTGGCTGGCTGGGAGTGTCTGAAGCACCAGCCTGCCACGAGCTCTTCATCCAGTTACAGACACATGGACAAGGCTTTAATTTTAATACTCAGCCAGCTCTGAAACCTGGACCTTTGTGCTGATTCACAGAATCACTGGGTTGGAAGAGACCTTCAAGATCATCCAGTCCAACCCAGCCCCAACAGCTCAACTCAACCCTGGCACCCAGTGCCACATCCAGGCTTTGTTAAACACACCCAGGGATGGTGACTGCACCACCTCCCTGGGCAGCCATTCCAGAACTTTATCACTCTTTGTGTAAAACACTTTTCCCTGATATCCAGCCTGTATTTCCCTTGGTGCAGCTTGAGACTGTGTCCTCTGCTTCTGTCAGTGCTGCCTGGAGAGAGCCCAACCCCCCCTGAGCACAGGCACCTTTCAGGAGCTGTAGATAAAGTTAAATAACCCAGAGTCAGCTGAAGGTTGGATAAGCTCAAGACACTGAACTGTTTAAGGAAAGTGATGCAGATTTGGGTCTGAACTGGGAGCTGTCTGTCTTGGGAGGCTGCGCTGAACGAGCAGTGTCAGAGCTGCCTTTCATCCGCTGCGGGTGGGGTTTGTTGTATTCCTGATTCAGGTGATTTTCTGCTCCTGCCTTTGTAAAGCAGGGGCAGCAGAGCTGGCAGAGGGTACCTGGCTGCCCAGGAGGGAGGGAGGGAGGTGCTGCTGCCCCTTGGCCTCTGCTCTGGGAGGCTGCTCCTGCTCAGCCTCCACCACCCAGGCTCGTTCCCCTGGGCTTCCTCGTGCCTGGCACCAAGGAAATGCAGGCAAGGTGCTGGAATTATAGAATTGTTAATCCCTCCTTGGCAGGCTGCTCCTCTGACCTGTGATTTGTGTTTCTCTTGCAGAATGAAATCATGGGGGAATCGTTCATTTGAGGATAGCAGAAGGCATTGTATTATATTTTGCCAAATTAAAGCCTTATTTATGTTTTCACCCTTTCTACTTCGTCAGAAACACTGAACAGAGTTTTGTCTTTTCTAATCCTTGTTAGACTACTGATTTAAAGAAAAAACCCCAACTCTGTAGACACCTCCAGAGTTTAGTTTTATAATAAAACAAACCTGTTTGGATAATTAGACCTTTACATTCCTGGAGAGACAGTAAACACATAATCTTTTATCTTATTTTGCTCAATAAAACTTGTTCAGAAAACTCCAACGTGGTAAAGTCACCGATGGGAAATGACATTTTAATACTGATGTTGTACACTGTTTTACTTAATTACATTTTTGGGATTAGCTGCCTCTGACTTCAACCTCAAGTAAACACTCCTTTTTTTTTTTTTCTTTTTTTTTTTTGGTTGCTAATGTAATCAGTTTTTGTAATGGTGTCAGCAAATAAAGGGATGCTATTATTCAAGGTGCTCCTGCTCTCTTCTTTCCCAGTGAGTTTGGATGACTCAGGTGAGGTTTCCACCTCTCCCCTCCCCAAAAGGAGCATCAGGCTGCACCCACTGTGCTTGTTTTTGGGCAGAGGAGGAGGCACCAGCTTGAGAAGAGGCAAAATAGGGAGATTTGGCAACTCCAGAGCGAGTTTTTGTTCTAAAGAAAAGGTATTGGGGTATTAAAAAATACAAGAAATCCCCATCAAAGTGCCGTGTAAATTGTGCTTCTGTGCCTGTGTTGTCTTTGGGAAAGATCAGGGAGTGCCAGGGGGAGGAACAGCTGGAAACTCTGGATGTGGCAAGGCCAGTGGTGAGCAGTGTGTTCATCTGCCCCAAATCCAGCCCCTGGGTGGAGTCTGGGGTGGAAGGAGTTCTGGAGAGGGTTTGGATGCTCTGTTCCTTGTGCTTTGTTGGGAACAAGTGTGGGGAGGGTCTTTGATGGGATGGGGATTCTGCTGGGAGTGTGGGGAGATCAGCTGGCCCCTCCTGTGTATCTTAGAGGAGCCTCTCAGTCCTGTGGGATTCTGCAGTGGGCAAGGTGAGGGTGGTTTGGTTTTTTAGAACACTTGAGGATGTGATTATCTGAGGGAAGGCCATAAAACACAGGTCAGTCATTAATTGGGGGTTAATTGCAGAGGTGAAACAGATCAAACTGCTCACCCCGAGCTGTTCACACTCCCCCCGTGCTGTTTCTAAGTTAATATTTGGCCTTCACCAGGCAGGAGGTAAAGAAGCCTCTTCCTTACATGGTTCCAGTGATCTGGATCAGGCCGAGTCCTGCTGAGAGCTGTGAAATAGCTCAGAAGAGGGAGAAAAACCCTGGAAAATGTGGTTTCCTCACAGCAGGAGCTACCCCTGGGCTCCAGCTGTGGCCACTGAAGTGTTGTGTTCCATGGAGTTGTTATTCCATGGAGTTAAAACTCAAATGCCATCAGCCTGACTTGTGTAGATGTTTGATGTAGAGAGACACCTCTACAACTGCAGATCCAAGGAAAACCTGAACCCTGGAGGGTCTCCACACTTGCCCTGCTTGGCGTCAGAGGCTCTAGCAGGTGTCTAAACACCTACTTTGGGGTGTAATTGGCAGTTTAATGGATCCATGCAGGTTTGACTGGTTTAAAATGATTGAAGAACATCACCCAAGAGTTTCAGTGGTGATGGTTTGGGCTGGGGTGTCCCTGTGGCTCTGATCCTTTCCTGCCCCTCAGGGGAGTCCCCTTGGCCACCCAAGCTGGGAAGCTCCTCTGAAGCATCATCCCCATGGGAACTGGGCTCTGCAGGTAAGGTGATGCCCTTTTTTCCTTCAAAAGGTGAGTTTGCAAATGCTGGAGGTGCCTCACTCAATAAATAAATGCTTTTGGAAGGGACAGCAGTGCCTGGAGAGCCTCTGGATCATTCCTGTGTCTCCAGGCTCTTGACTTTCAGTGGGTTGAGCTGCAGAGCAGGGGTGATGGTGCTGCTGCAGTGCTCAATTGAAAAGGGGAGAGATTTGCAGCATCATTTCCTTTCTCTCTTGGCAGGAATTCTCCCTGGAGAGGACGGGCGATCTTTTAGTTTTGAAATTTAAGCTCAGGTTTGATTTCACTTCAGGGGATGTGCAGAGGTGTTAGAGGCAGCTGTGGAAAGATCCCCTGGAAAGCTCAGCTGAGCAAAGCCTGATCCCCTCTCTGAAGGGTGAGGAGAGGTCAGGCTGGTTCCCCAGGAGCACTGGGAAGAGGCAAGGATGCTGTTTCATCTCACTGTCCTCTCCAGCCCTGCATAAAACACCGCTCGTCTCCAATTTAGTCACCGAGAAATCCCTCCTGCCCTGAGCATCTGCTGGGAGAAAATGGGATGAGAAAAGCAACATTTAAAAGTGTGGGAAGCTGATTCATCAGTGCAAAGGTTGGGCTGGTGCCTGGTGTATTCCTGGGGCTGGGATCTCTGCAGAGCTCCAGCCCTGGTGCCCAGCCAGGCAGGAGAGGAGCAGGATGGTGTCTGCCTGCACTAGAGGGAGACAATAGCTAATGGATACAGGGATGCTTTTCTTGGAAAAAAGCCCAAATTGGGATGTTCAGATGCTGGCAAATGGATTTTTCCTGGTGTTTATTTATTTTTTGGAGGTGATTTGCAGTGGGAGAGCCTGCACTGGGTGATGTGGGGCTGAGTGCTGCCTGTGAGGTGCTGCCTGTGGAGCCTGGCTCCTGGTCAAACCTGGTTCTTACAGCTTTCAGTTCAGCATCTTCCCTCAAAATGGGAATGGTGAGGCCTCAGGTTTCAGCTTTTCTGTTTTTCAGATTCTGTGCTGCTTTAGTGTGTGGGGCTGGGCTTCATACCAGGGGATGCTGAGCTCTCTGCACAGAGCAGGGAGACAAAACAATTCCTGCTCCAGCTGGGCACCAAGGACAAATGATCCAAATCTCAGCCCAGGAGCACAAACAGCGTGGGCTGGAGAGAGAAAAACAAGCAGGGTGGGAGTGCCTGGGCTAAAGCTGGAACGGGACAATGAACTGCAAGGTGCAAATGGAGCAGAGCTGAGCCAAGGCAGAGACCCCGTGACTGGTTGTCCATTTTGGGACCATTTTGGTTCCTCTTGGGTGCAGCCCTGGCTGGGCTCTTGTGCTGCCCAAGGTGGATCCATGGAGGCCTTTTAACAAATCCCCCCTTTACTCTTTAGCTCTGTCCAGCCTCTGTTGTAGGTCAGCCTCCACAAGGCAGCCTTGGCAGTTGCAGGGGAAGGCTCTGAGGCGTCTCCCTGAAGTTGTGCTGCCTCTCCTGAGTCCCCCCCACCCTTTCCTGGCTGTATCCAGCACTGGGGAGCAGCAGGTTGTTTACCCAGGAGCTGCTGCTGCCTTTTCTCAGGCACTGACTCACTCAGCTATTTATTCCTGTGATTAAAAAAGGGAAGCTCATGCAGCTTTAATTCGACCCCGAACAATTCAGCTGATTTTGCCATAAAAGCCCTCTGCAATGACACAGCTGTGTGTCCTCCCGGGGGTCCCCGTGTCCCCCTTGCTCCCTGTGTGCCCTTGGCTTTGTCCTGCAGCTCTCTCAGGGATGGCTGCACTTTGGTGCTCACCAGGGGTCTTGCCAGAGGGGTTGTACTGGGGGGGTCTTCTGTGGGTCTTGGTGGAAGCTGAGTGGAGGGAGCTTCCTCTGTCTGCGTGGGAATTCCTAAGCGAGCATCCAGAAGGTGAAAAACTCCACATTTCTGCCAGACTTGGAGGTTAAACATCATCTTCCAGCAAAAACTCTCCTCTGTGGGTCCAGACTCTGCTTGTGCCCTGGCTGGAGAGGAAAGGTTCTGGGGAGAAAGCCTCTGGTGATGCTATGGGATGTAAAGTCTCCAAAAGCTTTAAAACAAATTGGAGATGATTGCTGCTTTCCCAGCATTCCAACTTCCTCTCACATCCTCTTGGGGATGTCACAAATCCCTGTGGATCCCCTGTCAGCCCTGGCTGGGCAGTGGCTGTGGGGGGAGCAATGGGCAAGGGGTGCTCCTTGGAGGGAGATTTAACCCAAGGTCTTCACAGAGAGTGTCTTCTCTCTCAGACCTGCCTAAAATCAGGCTGGACTCATTCCTGAAGGCTCAGACTTTGCTGAGCTCTGCCTGCCACAGGGGCAGGATCAGTCTGAGGTGGCCTCCTCTGGAGCTTCCTCTGGAGGTCTTGCTCTGTGAGAGTGCCACAGCAAACCTGTGGTAGAAGTCTTGAGGAGTTCCCCAAGTGTGCAGGAATGAGCAGAAGTACAGGAGAACCCCAGGGAACGCCAAGGCTTGCTCAGGAGCTCCCTGGGGAGGTCACCTGTGGTGTGTCCCCTTGCAAACCCCACCTCGTGCTGTGACACGGGGACGTTCAAATCATCTCATTTCTGTTTGAATTTCTGTGTTCCTTTTTTTGTCCAAGGGCATGTCTGGGAGGGTGCTGAGGTGGCTGCTGGAAGTGTCCCTGTTCTGATGTCCCCTGTGCTGGGGGTGGGTGCAGGTTTTGCTCTCAGCTCCTGCAGCCACAGCCCAACCTGCACGTGGCTCCTTGGTGGCTGTTTGCAGCTTCCTGTGGGGATGCTTCTATTTCTGGAGTGGTTGCACCTAAAAATACATCTTCAGGCTCCTGGGGAAGCTGCTCTGCATCATTGAGGAGCTAATTAAACTGGGGGAAACGCAGGCCCTCCAGCTGGGCTCGTTCCACGTTGCTGAAAATGTTGTGGGTTTGGTTTTTTCCCGTTTTTTTTTCAGTGATCCACGTTCCTCTTCCACTGCCTGGGCAAGGTCCAGGGGTTTCTCCTTCCTCTGTGGGGAGGGCAGGTTTGCACCTGGGTGTTTGGGCATTTTCTGTGCACTTGTGACCCCCCCCAAACCCTGAACTTCAGCCTCAGCCCCACTGTGACCAGGGCAGGACCCCCTCAGTGGAGATGGGACGGGGGCCTGGCAAGAAGCTTTGAATTTCACCCTGTTCATTTCTGCAGATCTGGGCTTAAAAATCCAGCTCAGATGTGCTGAGGGGTCCCAGTGGCCTTTGGATCTCCAGCTTGGCCATCAGCAGTTCTTTATATTAACAAAACCACTGTCAAATGTGGCCGTGGGTCCTGTTTGTGTCACTGTGGGACCATGAGAGGATGGAGGCTCTGAAGGTTCACGGCCTTTGTGATGTTCTCACAGGATTTACTTGGGTAAAACACCCCTCACCACCTCGGCCAGGCTTAAAGCAGGGAAAATGAAGATCCCAAGACTATTTCAAAGCTCATATTCAGAGGCAGAGTGTTCCTGCAGCACATCAATGCTGCCCAGGGCCATCCTGGAAGAACCTGATCTCTTGCTTAAGCAAACGGGCTCATCCTAATCCAGCCCCACAGAAAACAGCCTGAGCTGCACCAGGCTGGGGATAGAATCCTTTAAAATCAATAAATATTTCAGGAGCAGAGGGAGCTGGTCTGTAGCAGCAGAGCTGGCCCTGGCTGGTCATTATTAATTCAATGGATGCAGTGCTGAATTGGCTGAGGAAGCACAACAGCTGAAATTTTAAGTGCTGCTTCCCCCTCCCCACATGGCTGAGATGGTTTGCTGGATCTTCAGTGACTCAGAATGGGACCCCCAGCCTTCACCCAGGTGTTAAACACAGCAAAAAAAGGGTTGTTTTGCACATGCCTCAGTCTGGGGATTCAGCCCCTGGGTGTGTGAAGCTGTGACAGCAGGACTTGCACTCCCAGCCAGTCAGCTGTGCTTCCTAGGATGTCTGTCCTAAAATCCTGCTTTTGGGGCCCTGTGATGCAGTGAAAATCCTGGGTTAAGATGCTCCAAGATGCTGGCTGCCCTGGCAGAGCAGGATCAGTCTCTGTTCCCAGCCCAACAAGGCATTTTGTTACCCAGCTGAAACAAAGAGAAATTGATGCCTCTGTCCTCTCAAAGGGCTTCTGAAACCTGATGAGGAGAAGGAGCAGGAGCAGCCTGTTTGTTGGGGTGTGTGAGAACACAACTGCTCTCTTGAGAATAAGTGTTTGTGGGAAAAAGCCTGAAAATGGGACACTCAGGGAGCAGGAGCTTCTAAATATCATGGAATACAGAATGGTTTGGGTTAGAAAGGACCTGAAAGATTGTCCAGTGCCACCCCTGCCATGGCAGGGGGAACCTTCCACCCTCCCAGGCTGCTCCAAGCCCTGTCCAGCCTGGCCTTGGGCACTTCCAAGGATCCAGGGGCAGCCACAGCTTCTCTGTGCCAGGGCCTTCTGTGTGCCACCCTCACAGCCAGGAATGCCTTCCCAATATCTGATCTCCATAGTTTATATATGATGTATTTTTATATGTAAATGTGACCTCCCCTCTGCCCTTTCTCTCCTGGGGGCAGGCAGGGGCAGCTGGGCTCTGTGCTGGTTTTGGGGGATGTGGGGTTGCTCTGTGGCTCTGCAGCTGTGTCCCCAAGTGGCAGGGTGCCCTTGGTCTGGTCCTCTGCCCCTTGGGAGGTGGCTTTTGAAGAGCTTTGCAGCACACAGTGTATTTATTTTAAACGCACATACAGGTGTTGCTGCTGGGCTGGGGGGGTGTACAGGCAGAAACACAAACTCTGCCCAGGTTTTCTCCGTCCTGGGATTCCTGTTCTTGATGCTCAGCGTGAGTTTATTACAGATTTTGTGGTATTTGACAGGTGAATCTCTGTCCTTCTGGAAGCTGAGGCAATTTCAGTCCCTACAGCTGGGTGAAGGATGAATCCTGAGGGACTGGGAGCAGGAGAGGATCCCCAGCAGCGCATGTTTAACGTGCCTTGTGCCAGCAATGGGGCTCTGATCCCTCGTGAGCATCGTGTCCATATGTCACAGACACATCTCTCTAGGCGTGCGTGTGTCTCACCAATAAGGGGACGAGTTCTGTGGTCCCAGGCCAGGTTGGACAGGGCTTGGAGCACCCTGGGATACTGGAAGGGGTGTCCCTGCCCACGGCAGGGGCTGCAATGAGACGATCTTTAACCAACCCAGACCACTCTGTGACTCTCTAAGTCCCAATTTGCAGTTAAATCTTGCCTGAGGATGGCTAAATCCAAGCGTAATTTTTTTCCCCTCACCTTTTGCTTAAAATCCACGTCCCAGGCTCATCTTTTACCAACTAAATCCACCTTTCAGCATTAGCCTTTGCCATCATCCTGCTTCCCCAGGCCCTGCAGCTGACAATAAGCTGCTGTAACAGCAACCAGCATTAACACAAGGGCTACTCTTAATTACAGGAGCTGCTGTTTATCTCCCCAGCTCTGTTTGCTGCTGACAAAAGCCCGCTCAGGAGGGGGGTCTCTTGTTAATAAGCTGCGTGTGCACCCCAGCAGCGATATATTGATGTATTTTTAATAAATATTCTCCTTTAAAGGGCCACATATGTATTCTGGGCTAATCCTCTCATTACAAGATCGCGGGGCGGCTCCGAGGTCGGGGAGAGTGTGCCTGGCAAAGCTGGGTTTCCTATTCGTGGCTGGTGCCTTAGATCTTGTACTTCCTGAAGGGGAGAGATGATGAGAGCAATAAGGACTCGCTGTGCTAATTATTGTCATCCTTGAAGTTTAGAGGATGGAGGTGCCTCGCCTCAATTAAGGAAAACGGGGAGCGATAACCCGATAATAGAGAAGCCTTCCATTAATCAGTCCCCCTGGAAATGGGAGGCTCTGCCGAGGCTTCTCCCTGTCCACTGCCACCAAATGCCTCTGGTAGGATGGGATAAGAGGGAGGGAAATGGGAATTAAGTGTTGGGATGGTGGCAAAGGCTTGTCCTTGGCAGGAACCCTTCCAGCGAGGGCTGGGCTCTGTGCCGGGTGGGTGCAGGGGCCACGTCCTTTTGCTGCCTGAGCTGGAGCAAACCTGGAGTTAGTGGGATGGAAAGGCACATTTAAGCCTTCCTCTCTGCTGTTTACCTTGCTCTCCCGCTCGGGTTGCAGGGGCTTTCATTGTGTTAAAATCCCATATAAATATTCCGTTACCATTTGCTCAGCGGCTCTGTGGACACAGGGCACCTCAGGAAAGGGACAAAGGGCTCAGACTAAAGACTTCAGCTAAGCCTGCACAGGCCAGCAACCACACAGGCTTTGAGCTGCTGCAACCTCATCTGAGTCAGTGTTTTCCACTTGTGTTTCCCCTACTTTCATCCTTTTTCTCCCATGAAAAAACCTCTTTTAATGTGAAACCTCCGAGTCTTTTCTTGTGCTGGCTGGGGAGAACGAGGCATGCTGGAGGTAGAGAGACTTTTAAATCAGGCTGGTACTTTGCAGGATGAAACATTCCTGGCTCTGTAACAGTGGTTCTCCTTTCTGTGGTAGCCCTGGATGGATCCCATGTGCTGGCTGGTAAAACAGCACCACAAATGCACAATTTTTTACTTCTGTCTTCCCAAACCAGAGTGCATACAGTGAAGAGCATCTTATTTAACTTCCTGAAATATTTACACATTGCATGGAGCAGTGGTGGGGCTGGTGTGAGTCCCCTGCCAGTTCTAAGAGGGTTTGGATGGTTCACATCTCTTCCTGCTTGGGTTTAAACTCCTTGGCTACCAGACATGGGAGCCAGTGGTGAAGGCAGCCTTGGCTTTGCAGGAGCCTCCTGCCTGCAGGGAGTTGCAAGATGGGACAAACATCAGCCTGGAAGGGAATTTAGGGAGGTGTGAGCTGTCCCTCACCACTCTCCCAAGGCAGGAGTGAGGAGCAGAACCCTTGGGAGAGGTGTGATGCTGCCTTTTGCCTTTTCCCAGTTGTTTCAGTTGGTTTTTCCTCATCATCACCTGGGGATGCATCCCACGGGGAGCCTGTGCTGCAGCATCCACACCCCCATGGAGCTCGTTTTGGGGATGGGGACAGGCTGCCACTCATGAGCAGGGCTGTCCCCACCATCCTCTTGGCTTGGGATCGTATTGAGGGGGAAACCCGGGGTGGGGAAATCACATTTGTGGCTGCTGTGTGCACCCAAGGGTGCCACTGGTGCTCTGAGCATTCGCTCCAGCCCTGCCGGGTCTGGGGGTCGCACACCTCCAGCAGGGATGGGGTTTTGGCAGCAATCCGGGTTGGTTTTTTTTTTCCCCTTCCTCTCTCGGCAGAGAGGGAGCCGGGAGGGGAAGGATTGCCGGCTGCTCCTTGCTGAGGACGCTGAGCACCGGGGGAGGAGGTGGCGATGGAAATGACTCATCCGTCTGGCGGGTCCCTTCTCCCCAGCGCTGCTCCCACGCGGGAAGGTGATGGTTCCCCTCCTTCCTGCTCGGGGGAACAATGGAGCTGTCGGAGCTGTTCCCTCTCAGCCGGCTGCCTTCAGAGATGCCTTCAGGAGGAGCGGGTTAGAACCCTGGGGTGGCACCGTGGCCCTCCAGTGCTGTCACACACCTCCAAGCCCCGGGGGTTTGTGGTTTTGTGCGTCACCTAAAGGGAAATAAAAAGGTTTTTGGGCAAGGTAAGGACAAAAGCTCTCCAAGCCCTCTCCAGCAGCTGCCAGCCCAGGAGCAGGGCAGGGTGTAGTGATGCTCTCCCAGCTGCTGGTGGTCTGCAGTAGGGGTATGTATGAATGTGCCCCCTATGGACAGAGTGACAGAACCTTCCTCTGTTCCCCAAAAAGGAAAGAGCCCAGAAGTTTCTCCCGGTGATCAGGTAGAAAGTCACTGATAGGATCTTGGGGCTTCACCTCAAGTTTGGGGACAGCTAATTGGCCATGAGCCAAAAGGTCCCGCCTGGGCCATTGAGTAGAAAAGGACAGAACAAAGAGACCAAATCGCTTTTGTGAGGTGTCTTTACCAGGAGCACAAGCCTGTGGCACCTGGATCGCTTTGAGTTTGTTATTTTGCCTTTATTAAACCTTTTTTGTTCCTGACGCTGCCACATCAGCCTCCTGCTCCTTTTATGCCTCCCGATGAAAGCTGAGCCATTCTGGGGTGTAGTGTTGGGGTGTTGAGAGCTTAGCAGATCGGCTCAAAACCCCCCGGGCAAAACTCTACAGGGGTATCCCGAGCTTTCCATGGGTTTAAGAACCATCCATGAGCTTATCCTGTCCCTGCTGGAGCTCCCTTAACCGCGATGTCCCCAGGAAAGGAGATCCACTGATCGAACACCCACACTGGTAAATCCTGCTGGCCCTGTTCTTGCAACCCCAAACGTGAACAAAGCTCTTAAAGCCCGCAGGATTTGTTCCAGAAATTCCTGGCGCGTTTCAGCAGCTCCTGGGAACTGATTTCGTATTTTGTACAAATGTTTCCCTGGCCCCCGTGAGCAGAAGGCGAGTGAGCAGCTCGTGCAGCAGCTGCTGGTGTCACAGCTGATTTTAGCCCAAATTTGGCAGCTCTGAGCTCAGAGCCTGCCCAAAGGCTTCAGCTTCTCCATCCCCCCCAGCAGCAGGGTTTGATTTCTGCTTGGGTTCTGACACCTCTGGGAATGAATCCCGGGAGTTTGGAGCAAGTTGTCACCAGCAGGCACAGAGAAATCAGCTTCAGCTTCTCCTCAGGGCTCCTGTGTGCTGCTCCATCAGCTGTCCCAGAGGTTACAGGTGCTCCGGGTGTGGGAGAGCCCTCCAAAGGTCTGGCTGTGGGGAGAGATGCAACTGGACAGGTGATCACAGCTGAGCCAGAGGTGCTTGGCTTGGGACAACTTACTTCTCCATGTTTCTCCATATCTGAATTCCCAGCCAGGGCCAGTGGTGGCTCCTGCCTTCCTCCAGTGGCTGCTGATGCCTCAGCAGCATCCAGGCAGTTTTTTAGCTCTGGGACTTTGCCAGTGACATTTTGGGAGTAGAGGGAAACTCTTGCCTGTGAACACGTGGCTGAACCCCACCAACACCATGAGAGCACGGGCCACGGCGATCTGCTTCCCACATCCCTCCATCCATCCATCCATTCATCCATCCATCCGTCAATCCATCATCCATCATCCATCCATCCATCCATCCATCCATCCATCCATCCCTCCATCCGTCCGTACATCCATCATCCATCCATCCATCCATCCATTCCTCCATCCGTCCATGCATCCACCCATCCATCCATCCATCCATCCATCCATCCATCCATCCATCCATCCATCCATCCGTCCATGCATCCACCCATCCATCCATCCGTCCATGCATCCACCCATCCATCCATCCATCCATCCATCCATCATCCATCCATCATCCATCCACCCATCCATCATCCATCATCCATCCATGCATCTATCCATCATCCATCCATCCATCTATCCATCCCTCCATCCGTCCATCCATCCATCCATCATCTATCCATCCCTCCATCCGTCCATCCCTCCCTCCATGGATCCATCCATCCACCCATCCATCCGTCCCTCCATCTGTCCATCCATCCATCATCCATCCATCCATCCCTCCATCCGTCCATCCATCCATCATCCATCCATCTGTCCATCCATCCCTCCATCCATCCATCTATCCATCATCCATCCATCCATCCCTCCATCCGTCCATCCATCCATCATCCATCCATCCATCCATCCCTCCATCCGTCCATCCATCCATCATCCATCCATCCATCCCTCCATCCGTCCATCCATCCATCATCCATCCATCCATCCATCCATCCACCCATACATCCCTCCATCCGTCCATCCGTCCATGATCCATCCATCCATCATCCATCCCTCCCTCCATGGATCCATCCATCCCTATCCATCCACGTGCTCCCATCTCTTTCCCCAGCCCGGGACCCTCTGCCCATGGGTTCAGGGGGATCCATGCTGTGCCAGGAAAGGAGAGCCCCGCTGTTATTCCCCGGATTATTTTTGGGCTGTGTTTTTGTTGTATTTTCCACGCGTGGCTCCACTGAGGAGCCCGTTGTGGCAAACAGTCGGCTGCTTGCGCGGCATCCCCGGATAGGAGCGGCGTTATCCCGTCCCCATGGCAACCCGCACTCGCATGGAGAGCCTCTACTCGGAACAATTTGCCGTCACATGGTTCGGAGGAAACACTTTGAAACCCTTGTAGCTCTTTTCAATAGCCTGGATTGTTAGCGTCTCCCAAACTCCACGATTAACAGGGCTCTGCAGCGGATAATTACTGAGCTTTGCATTTCTCCGCCCCGCATGTGACCCGCGCAGCCCGGGATTCTGCTCGCCCTGAGCTCCTTCTCCTGGAGGAGGCTGGATGGGGGATGTTTGGAGGTTGGATGAAGGAATGTTTGGAGGATGGATGAGGGAATGTTTGGAGGATGGATGAGGGAATCTTTGGAGGTTGGATGAGGGAATGTTTGGAGGATGGATGAGGGGATGTTTGGAGGATGGATGAGGAAATCTTTGGAGGTTGGATGAGGGGATGTTTGGAGGATGGATGAGGGAATTTTTGGAGGTTGGGTGAGAGGATGTTTGGAGGAGGCTGGATGAGGGAATGTTTGGAGGTTGGATGAGGAGATTTTTGGAGGTTGGTAGAGGGAATGTTTGGAGGTTGGATGAGGGAATATTTGGAGGTTGGATGAGGGAATTTTTGGAGGTTGGGTGAGGGGATATTTGGAGGTTGGGTGAGGGAATCTTTGGAGGTTGGATGAAGGAATTTTTGGAGTTGGATGAGGGAAGTGAGTGATGGATTTTTGGCTGGCCTGAAGGATTTGGGTAGCTGGGGCAGTGGCTGCAGCACTCAGGGATGGATGGTTTGGAGGGGGAGAGGCTGAGCCCTACTCCGAGGCGACGTCCATGGAGCCACTACGGGATGTTTGGGATTTCTCTCCTTCCCTGGAAATATCCAACCCCCTGCCACCTTTCCTTGACAACGCAGAGACATGAAAAAGGGGTTTACAACAGATCCTGGTCCTTTGCCTAATTGTAGGGCTGGTGAAGGACAGCTGGGTGCTGACTGTGCTGCTCAGTGCCTGGAGGAGCCAGCCCCGGCTGCCCCAACATCAGCAAGAGAAATAGAAATGGAATATATAAACCACAAATATGTCCTTTGGGGGGTTCTGTTTTAATTTTGCGGTGGCTTTTGGTTTTTTGTGGGGTTTTTTTTTGCTACTTTTGTGTTATCCAGGTGAGATTAATGATGAGATTAATTTAGCATCCCACGGCAGGACCACCTGCAGGAGGCTCCCAGCATCCCTGAGTGCAGTGCTCTTCCCCCGGGCACGGTGGCAAACTGGGAGCACTGGTGTGGTGCTGGCTGAGCCGAGGGGCTCCCGGCAGCAGCTCCTTGTCCCGAATGAATGGGATTTGCATTCTGCAGGAGCAGGTGGCAACAGCCTCATTTGCAATTTCTGTGCCTGCCACATGTCCCTGCAGCGGCAGGTTTTAACAGCAGGCTCAAAGAGATGGGGTCTGGCTGGCAGGACAAAATGGGCCAGGCTTGAAAGGGGCTCCTACACCTTCAAAATTCACTGGGGTGGATACAACATCCCCTTCCTGTCCCTCCCTTGGCCAGTGGGAGTGAAGCAGCCCGGACTCAGCAGGTCAATAAAGCAATTTGCACCCTCCTACAGGGCCATCCATCAAGTGACATGATTACATCTCCACTGGTTCCAGGGTATAATGTAAATGATGTCACAGTGAAAGGAGTATTCGAGGATTTGTTTCCTCTGCCTCTGGAAATGCCTTGCCCCTCCCTGCATTTATGGGGAGTCATCACCCCATGCCAATAGTATTTCATTTCTCTTTAACATTACTGTTTGATTAAGGAATATTTGTGGCCTGTTTTGCCTTTAGAAGGGAAATCCTGATGGTTTTTTGGCTGGATGAGTGACGTGTGGAGGCAGTGCTGGGCTGTGTGTCAGCAGGGTGAGCATCCTGTCCTGTGCCAAAACTGACACATCCTGTCCCTGCCTGCAACTGCTGAGAGATTTCCCTGGGTTATCCTAGAATGGTTTGGGTTGGAAGGGACCATTAAAGTCCAAACCCCACGACAAAAACAGCTCCAGAGCAGATCTGTGTCTGGCAGAGGAGTTGGCAGGGAATTTGGTCCCTACTAATTTAAAGAGCTTTCTTCCTTGCTGAAAAGATGTTGGTGCCTCCTCTCTCCTTTGTTTTTTGATCTCAGTTTTCAGAAAACCTGCTGCTGGGTTATATTCCACCCTCACACCTGGGTTTCTCACCCTGACAGGATCAAGGAATTCACAGAACTTCCCTTCCCAGAAAGGTCCTGATGCCCTGAAAGGTCCACGTGTTGCTCCTTCCCAGAGCCCAGATTATTTCAGTGTACTGGCTTGTAGGGCATTGGTGGGGTGATTCTTTGCTTCCATCAGGTCAGGAGAAGTCACAAGTTTTCTTTTCTTGGCTCTTTTTGTGGAATTATGGAACGGCTCTGTTGGAAGGGACCTTCAAGATCATCCAGTTCCCCCCTCTGCCATGGCAAGGACACCTTCCACCATCCCAGGTTTCTCCAAGCCCTGTCCAACCTGGCCTTGGACACTTCCAGGGATGGGGGATCCACAAATTCTCTGGGCAATCTTTAACCTTCTCCAGCCTGTACTTTTCTCCCCAGCCGAGGAAAGGGGCGCAAAACCACGTGGGAAAAGATTTGGGGATGGAACATCCGTGGCTTCTTTTGGCTGAGCAGGTTGGAGCGTCCATGGCCATGCCCTGGGAAGGGAGTGGTCCTGGGATGATCCTGCTGGCACCCAGTGAGTGGTTCTGGGTGTGCCCTCTGCTCCCAGCCTCCTGAAGGAACATCCTCATGGTCCTGTCTCTTCCAGCCCTCCTGATGGGGAGGAGTGCAGCCAGATGAGCCAGCTCCTCCTCTTCCTCTGTGCGTATTTTGGGGTGAGAAGGGGCAGAGGAAGTCTCTTCCCCCTCCCCAGAGCAACGTGTGGGCTGGAAGGAGATTGTTTCAGACCACTGGGAGAAGTGAGGCCAGCAAATCCTTCCATGGTTTCACCTCTAGTGGGGACTGGAGATGGTTTGGCTGCGTGAGAGGGGTCAGACCTTGGCTCTGTGTTTATCTCCACGCAGCCACTGCCTCCTGCGCTGCCTTGTGCTCTCCAGAGGGATGGGATGGAGTGCCAGGCAGCAGGAGCAGCCCTCCCTGCAGCCCAGCCTCTGGCCTGGTGGCTGCTATGCAATTAAAAGATTTTGCCAGTGACAGGCTTATTTAACTCTGGATTTCTAGGGCTGTACCCACACCTGTGTGCTCTGCAGCCAGGCCTTTCTGTTGGATGAGTGCAGTATTTTAGGGACTTGAAAACCCCAAACCACCAGTGATGGTGATACCAGCACCCCCTGGACAGCCTGAACCAACCAGCTGTGATACCTCAGGTTTAGCTTTCCTATTTTTCAGGTTCTGTGCTGCTTTAGTGTGTGGGGCTGGGTTCACATCAGGGGATGGTGAGCTCTCTGCACAGAGCAGGGAGACAAAACAATTCCTGCTCCAGCTGGGCACCAAGGACAAATGATCCAAACCTCAGCCCAGGAGCACAAACAGCGTGGGCTGGAGAGAGAAAAACAAGCAGGGTGGGAGTGCCTGGGCTAAAGCTGGAACGGGACAATGAACTGCAAGGTGCAAATGGAGCAGAGCTGAGCCAAGGGAGAGACCCCGTGACTGGTTGTCCATTTTGGGACCATTTTGGTTCCTCTTGGGTGCAGCCCTGGCTGGGCTCTTGTGCTGCCCAAGGTGGATCCATGGAGGCCTCCTAATAAATGCCTACTTTATTTTTTAGCTCTGTCCAGCCTCTGTTCTAGGTCAGCCTTCACATAGCATCAGCTGTCATAAAGGAAGGTCTCGGATTGAGCCCTGGCTGTCCTACCCATGTCCTGTCAAGCCTTCACTAAATATCTCCTTTTCTCTTGGTCCTTCATGATTTTATGAAGCCAACCCTAGCCCTGCACTTTTCAGGGTGTTTGAAGGAGTCTGGTGGAAGGGAATGGATGCTGGTTTGGCTGTGGCAGCCTAACAGGATAAAACTGGTGGGAAGACTTGGGATGATTAAAACATTTCTCTCCTTTTCACTTAAAAGGCACTGACAGGGCTTTTCCTTGCCCATCCTGCTCTCCAGGCTGGTTAGGAGACCACCTGCAGGAAGACTTTAGCCTCTTCAACCTGAGCCAATTTTGAGTTATTAGGGCCACAAAGCTGCTCCTGGAAACACGAGGCTCTCACTTTCATGGCACCCAATGTTTATTTTTAACAGGCTCAGCTGAAAACAAACCCCTCTTTTCCCCTCCAGTGTTGTTTATTTTGTGGCACTGTGGGATTTTTTTTTTTTTTGGGGGGTTGAAACAGATATCCTTGGGAAGAGCTGTAACCCACTGACCTGGAGGGGATGCAGTAACATCCATGGAGCACCCTGCTATGGGAAGGAGTTAACTGGGGTCAGCAGCCTGGTATTCCCACCCCCCCTGCAGCTGATAAGGAAAAGGAAGTTGATATTTGTGCCCCTGGCACAGCCTCATTAAATATGAAAATAACAAAGGGAAAAATGACACGTTTCCAGTGGTACTCCACTTTCCTGAAGCGACAAATCACCAGCTTGGGCTGCCTCTCCTGCCGTGCAAGAGTGAGTGCTGCTCATCTGCTGTGCAGGGATGTGGGTTTTTCCTGGTGAGCAGGCTCACCGTGTGCTCTGGGAACACCCCAGTCTTGAGCTAAATGGACTTAAATCTCTTTTTTTGTTGGCTTTTTGTGGTACCGGCCTGTTGTTCTCTCTTCCTTCCATCCCCCAAGCCTTGGGCAGCTCCTCCAGCTCCTTCTTCCTGCATCAGTGATGCCAAACTCTGTCATCACCTGCAAGAGTGCTGCGCATGAGGGGTGGTGTGTGCTTCAGTCACTCTGGATTTACCCTACAGTGACTGAAAATCCACACGAAACTCTGGCCCCTGCAGCTGAAGGAACTTAAAATCACAGAATCCCAGAATGGTTTGGGTTGGAAGGGACCTTAAAGCCCATCCAGTTCCACCCCCTGCCATTGACAGGGACACCTTCCACTATCCCAGGCTGCTCCAAACCCTGTCCAGCCTGGCCTGGAACACTGCCAGGGATCCAGGGGCAGCCACAGCTTCTCTGGGCACCCTGTGCCAGGGCCTCACCAGCCTCACAGCCAGGAATTCCTTCCCAATCTCCCATCCATCCCTGCCCTGTTGCAGTGGGAGCCATTCCCTGTGTCCTGTCCCTCCATCCCTCGGTCCCCAGTCCCTCTCCAGCTCTCCTGGAGCCCTTTAGGCACTGAGAGAGGCTCTGAGGTTTCCCTCCAGCAGTGGGTGAGGGTCATTGGGTGCCCTGATTCCCCTAAAACAACCCCTGGGAGCTGCTGTGCTTCCTGCCCTTGTGAGCTCTGGCAAGCAATGCCTTGTGGCTGCCCTTCCCCAGGCAGCACAAGCCACCAGGGCCGTGTCTGAAATCTGCAGCCCCGTGGGACAGAGAAATGAGAATTCCGGGAGGGGGTTGTTAACATCCCCCAGGATTTCTTTTCAGCCACCTGGACACTTTCATTATTACCCGCAGGTAAGAGATAAACGAGCATTTCCACGTAGTCAGAGCAGGTATCGATCCGGGCAGGGCTGATCAATGGGATGCTGTTCTCCCTGTCCCAGCCCCTGGGGAATTGTCCATCATTAACATCAGAAGCACTCAGACAACAAGGGCCTCTTCTATTATCCTAATGCCAGGCCAATCTGGGAATTAATCGGGATATTTGGAAGCACCTTAAGTGCCTGTGCTGATACCCAGCCCTGAGTTTCCCTCCCCTAATCTCCCCCCTGGAGCCGGGGTCTCCCCCAGGTCCCGGCTGGATAATGTGCCTAAGCTGGTTACAGTGAATTTGCACGAATAAACGGGCAATTCTGCCCGGCCTGAAAGCAGCTTCATTAACACCGAGCCACAATTTGAGCTTGCTTATTGCCTGTCCTTTGAACCCTAAAAAGGGAAGATTTTAAACAACTGACTTTGTGTTTGGGGTCACAGGACCGATCCAGCTCCCAGGCAGAATTTGCTTCCCCAAAAACGTCTTTTCCTCTTTGCTTTCCTCCACAATCACTCTGCCAAGGTGAATAATTGTCCTGGAATGTTTCGTTTGTGGAAAGAAGAAAAGGTTAACTGTGCTCACGGATAACAAAGCGCTGGCTGGCTGAAAGGGGGCACAAAATGATTTATTTACTGCTGGTTCTCAGCACAAGGGGCCTGCCCAGCCAAACCCATGCCTGGAAACCCAAATGGAGCTGGGATGGGGAGATTGCTCTGGGAAAAATGGCCAGAACGGAGTGGCCCTGGGGCTGGGGGTGCAGGAGGTGGAAATGGGCCAGGGAATATTGGAATGGGGGGATGAACATCAGTGCCTGGGTGGGAGGTGAAGGGGAGCAAGCAGGACAGGGATGTGCCTGGGAAAGCTTTCCCACCTGGCATGGTGCAACCACGGAAATGAGCTGGGCAACCACAGAAAACGAGAGGGATTTTGGGGAGTGGAAGAGGAGGGGCAGGAGAGGGTGAGGACCCCCGGGGGATGGAGGGCACAGTGGGCAGGGTGAGCTCAGGGACACCGAGGACAAATTCAGCTCGCTGCTGCATGTTCCCTGGATTAATTAACTCTCATGGATGTGTGGGCTCTGCTCCACTGCTGCTTCCCAGCTGAGCCAGGGCTGCCAGCTCGGGCTGGGTGCTGCTCAGAGCCACGTGTGGCATTCACCTTGTGGACCCACCCTGTGCTCAAACAGGGCATCCACCTGGGCTGGGCAAACATTGGGATTGGGAGAGACTTCAGTGGTTCACCGGGATGCAAGCAGGTAAATAAAGCAATAAATGCTGCCTGCTTTGGGAATTTTAGCAAGGGTTCATCCCTTCAGCAGAAAATTTATGAGCCTGTGGACAGATTGGCCTGGCACTGGTGGCTCTCAGCCCTGCAGCCAGCCCTCCAAACCTCCAGCCAAGGAGCACCCAAGCAGCGTCTGGGCAGTGACCTGGCAGGAGCAAGGGCAGGAACACCCACTGAATTCCCAGGTGAAGCTCAGTCACTTAAAGAAAAGGTTCTTTTTTTAACTCCCAGGCTCTTGGGTGTGTGCTCTTGCACCTGCTATGTATATCAGCAGCATTTTTGGGCAAGTTCCTGCATTTAAAAGCAGGCACTGAGCCTCGTTTTAGGGGTTTTGGGACGACTCTCAGACTCCAACACATCCTGGTTTTGACCAGGTGCTGGCAAAATGCCCACAAGGCCATTTCCAGGAGAGGGCTGCCTTTCCTTTTTCCATTTATCTCAGACATTCCGGATTTATTTTGTTGATTCAGTCGAACATCTGACTCTGCCACACCAATTCATTGGGGTTTTCACCCCGGCTTCAGGATTTGTGATGTTGTTACGTCTCCTTGCACACGTGCATCAGCCCAGGGTGATTTTGACACTGCTTGAAAGGTGCAAAAATGGTTGGAGAGGATTCCCATCAGAAGCTCAGGCCAAACAGGTGTCAAAGAGTCGTGGGGGCCGTGGAAGAATCCCGAGCTCTGAGACGAAAGATGCTGCTCCGTGTGCCAGTGAGGGGACAATGAGGGTCCTGCTTCCCTTTGTTCCAGCTCAGCAGTGCCCCAGCCTGCACATCAATTCTGCCCCGGTGTTCACACCCAAAGCTGGGGCTGGGGCAGGGCCAGCACTGCCAGCAGGCGTCCTCTGTAGCCACATTTCACAGAGAAAAGCAAGGCACAATTCTTCCCAAGAATCTTTCTGAAATTCACGTTCTTTTGAATGTGAAATTCACATTCTTCTTTCTCAGGGAAAGAAAAAACAGTTCTTATCTCATTTACTACTCCTGTGCTGTTCACAAGCAGAATGCATCGTAGAAGATTGTTTACCTAAAAAAATTTGATAATTAAAATCTAGTGTGAGTATTTTAATTCACTCACCAATTGAATCCAAGTGTGTGTGTGTGTCAGGACTGAGGGCTGGCAGTCACGAGATACTGTGCTTGGCAAATTCAGTTTAAACGTAATGCAATATAGTATAAAATAATATAATATAATAACATAATTATTTAACTTTTTAATAAAATGAAATCTTCCTCATAATTTCTCTCCTTTGTCAGGGACAAAAAATATCTACTATAGTCCTCCAGGCGTAAGGAGGATGAGGAGTGTGGCCCAGATCAGGGAAAAGCCAGAGGGATTGTCCAGGGGGAAGCCAGGCTCTCGTGAGGCTCTGCCCTTGCAGTGGGAGCTGCTTAACCAGCTGTTCTGCACATCTGTAAGGCTCCACCGAGAGAAGGAGAAGGGTTGGAGTTTGTCCTCAATTGCCCTGAGTGATCCCGTGTTTTCAAACACTTCAGTGGCTCCGGGGGCTGTCCCCTGCCAGCAGGAGCATCCAGGGAGGGGCACAGCCAGGTTTGGGATGGAGCTGGCTGCGTGTCGTTGTTCCGGGGATGCCCAGCAAAGCCGGGGAGCCGGAGGGGGAGGAAGAGGAGGAGGGTGATGGCTGAGCTGTGCCGGGAGCCCAGCTCCCATCTGGCTCCCTTATCACGCCCGGCACAGCCTCGCGTGTCACATTGGGATGTAAATCGCATTAATTGAATTCACTTTGGCTGCGCTTTTGGGAGCAGACAATGACTGAGTCAAAATCTCATTTACATACTGATAAGACACAGTTGAAAAACGATGCCTTCTAATGAATAAAATGTGTGTAACTGGTCCAGCTTGATATTAGCATTAAAGTGTTAATCACTTTGGCATACAAGTTTATAGTGCTGAGTAAATTTGTCTTCAAAGGGTCCTGAAACAGAAATCTATGTTTCTGGACTGCCATAGCAACATATAGACGTCTTCATTGTATTTCCTGGTCAGAAAGCAGATGCCAGCTTCTAATTAAAGCCTAATTTGCAATTTGTGTCCTATTCAGTGTTTTCATGGGAACTTTGATGGCTGATACAGTGGTAAGCAATAACCAGCAGCACGACTTGAAAGCAGAGATGGAAATTCATCCTCCCCCGGGGCTGCAGGGCTGAGCCAGCACAGGAGGGCCAGGAGCAGGTTGGTGTGTCCCTGGTCCAGGAGGCTGCCTGCAGAGAGGGAAGATGGAACTCATTCCATGAGCCAGCCTCGCAGGGGCTGGTGGCCACCCTGCTCCAGGCAGCTCTGGCCCTCCTCCTCTGAAGACAGATGGAAAAGGCTCCTTCCAAACTCCCAATTAGAGGCTCCAGATTAATGATGCTCATGAAGGTCTCTTGTTGCACATGTTCTCCAGCCCACCTGCTGACCTGGAGCAGCTCGTGCTTCCCACTCTTCCCCTGCCACCTATCCATCTCCTCCTTTTGCTCCTAATGACAGGCTTAGGAGCTCCTGACAGCGTTAATGTCCAGGGAAATTAGCAGCAGCAGGTCTGGGGGTGCCTGGAGCCCTGGTGGAAAGGTGTCCTGTGGAGCTGGCTGCCCTGGCAGCAGTGGTTTGGGGTGCCAGCCCCAGTCTGTGGGAGGTGCTGCTCCTGATAAATGCTGTGTTTGCTTCTGCTGGCCGGGGGTTTGGAAAGGGCCCTGAGGGGAACGGGGCTCAGATCCCAGTGAAATCCAATCCTCCTCTGGATTCCTTTCCCTATTGCAGCCTTGGGCACTGGCTGAGGAGCTGAGCCTCCCAAAAACCTTCAGGGCCAGAGGCACGAGCTTTCCTGGAGCTGTTGCCCAGCTGCAGAATGCCTGCAGACCCTGGCTGTGCTGGGCTTTTCACCGTCCACACCACGGCACCCCTGAAAGTGGGGTGGAAGTTCCTCGGTGTGTTTTGGCCACCCCTCAGCTCCTCACAGGGCTGTTACTGATAATAATTGGTGTGGCAGCAGATTCAGGGGTCAGTGGTCACAGCAAGGGGGGCTGAAGGACCACAGGGGACTCTGCCTTGGCAAGGGGACAGCTGACATGGTTTGGTGTGACATATGCCAACGTGCTGGGTGTCCCCACACCATCCTGGGACGGCTGGGGACAAGCCAGCAGGGAAAAAGTGACACTTGTGTCCTTCAGGAGCAAACCACACACCCCAGATCAGGAATCCCAGCAGTGCTGGAGGGGAGTATGTCTGGGGATCTGTGAATCCCTGCTCTGTGAAATGGGATTTTCCCGGTTCCTGTTGAATAAATGAGCCCTGGAAACCCCTGGAGACAGAGATGCCAGGCTGGGCCCATGCTCAAAGCTGCACCAGCCTCCAGCAGGGAAGTCTGTCCATGCCTCTCTGCTGGCTGCTCCTTCCCACCTCGGCTGAGATTTTCAGCTGCAATAAATCAGCACGGTTCCACCAAAGCCAATTTCATGTCAGTCAGTGCTCTGACTTCTGCTACTCAGCCTTCCCACTGAATTTATTCCCTCCATAGGGTCCATGTGCTTGTTTAAATCCCGTAATCCATCATGGAATGTTCCTGCTTTTATTGCAGACAAAAAAAAAAAAAAAGGAAAAAAAAAGAAGTCAGCGGCTCAGCCCAGGCTTCAGTGCGTGCTGCTCCTGGAGAGGCTGATCCAAGTGCACCACACACGTGGCTAAACAGGACAGCAAATATGGCATCCTTCTGCCCTTGGCCCTGCCATTCTCCCCGGCAGGGCTCAGGTACCACTTGGGTTGTTCAGCCTGAAGAAAAGAAGGCTCCAGGGAGAGCTCAGAGCCTCTCCCAGTGCCGAAAGGGCTCCAGGAGAGCTGGAGAGGGACTGGGGACAAGGGATGGAGGGACAGGACACAGGGAATGGCTTCCCACTGCAATAGAGCAGGGATAGATGGGATATTGGGAAGGAATTCCTGGCTGTGAGGCTGGTGAGGCCCTGGCACAGGGTGCCCAGAGCAGCTGTGGCTGCCCCTGGATCCCTGGAAGCGCCCTAGGCCAGACTGGACAGGGCTTGGAGCAGCCTGGGATGGTGGAAGGTGTCCCTGCCCAAGGCAGGGAGTGGAATGAAATGGGCTTTGAGGCCTCTTCCAGCCATTTTACGATTCTGTGATTCTACAAAGTGAAAATTTAAATTTTCAAAGGAGTCGACGATGATGGCATCGACACCGATGTCGAAGAACTCGATGATGTTGAAGAACTCTACGATGATGTTGATGACATCGAAGAACGTGGCGTTGATGATGATGATGTCATCGCATAACTCAATGTGGATGACGATGAAGAACTCACAGAACTCAGCGTCGATGACGATGTCGAAGAACTTGATGCTGATGATGTCAAATTTGACAATGACGATATCACACTTGACAATTTCAAAGAACTTGATGATGGCGACATCAACAATGCTGAAGAACTCGATGACAACATCGATGACAATGTTGATGACAACACTGAAGAACTCAATGACGACGATGTTGACGACGTTGAAGAACTCAATGATGTTGAAGAACAGGGCAGAGCACGACCGCTGCATGTCGTGTCGCTTGTCCTTCGTGCATTCTGTGTCTTTTGGGTGTCTGGTGTCACATGAGTTTTGCCTTAGCCCTCGGAGGGGCTTATGAGAAACCCAGGTGTCCGTCTTTGCATCTCTGATCTCTGTGTTCCTCGGCCCAGTGCCAGTTCTGTCGAACCTTTGACTCGGGAGCTCAGGCAGGCATTGCAATTGTGTGTCTCTGTGGAAGCATCCACTCGGATTCCTTTAAGGTCTTGTTCTGGGCTGTTCTCGACAGCTGTGCACCGCAGTGATCCATTATAACAGATTAGGACTTGTATGGATGCGAATCTAGGTAGAGGATTCTGACCACAGGATTCTGGGCATCCATCTTTGTGGTCCTTGCAGTAGGTAATTCAGTTAGCATCTTGTTCCTCCAGGGTTCTCTGAGCCTCATGGCTCGCCGTGAGTCTCACCTAGGTCATCTCTTCCTGCATTCTCTCAGTCCTTGCTGGCATTCTTCTTCTCAAACCTCTCGCCAAGAGTTTTCTCTCTCTGTTGTGTCCCCTCATTTGTCATGTCCTGTGTCACGGGTCGTGTCTGGGTGTTTGGCCTGGAGCTGCTCTGCCCTGCTGCATACCCTGGTGCAGGTATAATGGGACAAGTCATGGGGACTTCAAATCTGTCATGTAGGGTGTGGTTGGACTCTAGATGGGGTTTGTAGATGGACACGAGGTGTCTGGAGCTCTTATCCTTCAGTGCTTTGACTTTTGTCCTAACATTCCTTCGGATGGAGATGGATGAAATCTGTGGCAGAGGCCCCATCCCGGGTGACGGGGTTCCCCTGAGAAGGTCAGTCACTGTCTGTGCTTGTAGGGGAGGCTTAAATGGTGCCTGTGTTACAGCACTGTTCTTTGTCCTTATTTTTAGGAAGTAAAGCCGGGTATCAGCAGTCCAGGTGAGCAGTGACCAGCTGACAGAAGCAGCTGTTATTGCACAGGTCGCAATTTCTGGTGCAATTCCAAGCTGGACTATTTTATCAACTGTCAATCTCCTTCCTGAGGGATCTGGGTCCCCCAGGGCAGGCTCCAACCACTGAATCCCCAGAGAGTGAACATCTCCTGAGAAGCACCTTCTCCTGTGGCCTCCCAGCTCCACTGCTCCTGCACAGGCTCCTGGGCAGTGCACTGGGGTTCAATGGTGGAACCCTGGATGCTGAGAATTCCAGACTTTCTGTGCTGACAGGCTCTGACCCCCAAGAGAACACTGCATTTGACCTAAGACCTGCAGAAGGCTTCCAAAACTGATTGATAGAACTGGGACTGGGGGTGTGGAGTTTGAATAGAAATGTGTGATATCACAGGGTGGAAAACTTGAAGTTTAAAGTTTTAGAATATAGTAATATATATGGAGCAAGATGGAGGTTTTAGGGTGGAGGCTGGTCCTTCTTCACCTTCTTCCTCACCTTCTTCTCCACCTTCTTCTCCATGGGCTTGGGTGGTTTTGTGTAATTGGATAAAAAAGTCCCCATTGCGGGGCATGAGTTGTTAGTTATTGGGTTAAAAGTAAAAATAATTGAGGTGTCACTTCTTAATTGGACAGTTTATCCTTAAAAGGCCTTGAAGAGAGAGAGAGATGGGGCTCCATTTTTACTTCGTTAGAGTGAAGTGCTGGAGAACTCAGGGTTTGTGAGACTGTAACATACATAACAACTAAAAAACATCTGAGTCCCAACAAAAAATACCATCTCGAGCATTTAATCCCGACCCTGGCAAAAAGAAGCAAAGAATCCATTAGTTCAATTGCTACAGCCCTTCACTGGTATTTCCTCCACCACATGAACCTATGCAGATATTTTTGATGGGAATCCTCTCCAACCATTTTTGCACCTTTCAAGCAGTGTAAAAATCACCCTGGGCTGATGCACGTGTGCAAGGAGACATAACAACATCACAAATCCTGAAGCCGGGGTGAAAACCCCAATAAACTGGTGTGGCAGAGTCAGATGTTCGACTGAATCAACAAAATAAATCCGGAATGTCCGAGATAAATGGAAAAAGAGAAAAAGAAAACAGTAACCCACCTAAAGCTTTGCTCACATAACAGGAAAAGCACAGCCTGGAGCTCTGTCCACCTATTTCTACCAGTGAGTGGAAAATACCCTGCTCCAGGAATCCACCTCTTTCCTGCTTGCTGGGGGATGTGAGTTTTCCCTGCAGGGAATATCCTGTTTACCTAAAGCCCTGTTTCCCACCATTCCAGCAGGCACCACGCAGGAGTGACATCCCCCAGGGAGCTGAAACCATCCTCTTCATAAGGAATTTATTAATATGAGGCTTTTTTTTGCAAGGTGCTGGCAGGATGAGAGCTCCTCAGGGCCTGGAGCAGGGGCTTGGTGAGGGCAGTGGTGGAATCCAGGGCTGTGATGGCTTCTCTGAACCCAACACCTCCTCTCCATCCCCCTCAGTCCCTTCTCCAGGTGATGCTCCAGGAGCTGTTGCACCTTTTTCTGCCATGTAATTCCTTGGGGCTCTGCTGAAACCCTCGTGGGAACACGTGCTGGAATTCCTATGAAACATCTGGCCCTCAGCCTCCTTGGCTTTGTGTGACATTATGTGCCTGAGTCACTGAGGCCATGAAACATCTTTTCCCCGAGGGCTTTGTGCTGCTTCCCATCCCTGGGGCCAGCCTGGGAAGGGTGTGAGTGAGGGACATCAGCTCACAGCCCACAGCCAGCAGCTATTTGGTCCCTGGGGTTTCTGCCAGCTGGAATTATGGCTTATTCCAGCCCAAGCACCCCTAACCACATGATAAACATTATCAGGGTTATTAAAATGTTTTACCAGAGCCAGAAATGTCTGAAAAACCTGTTGCAACACTAAGCCCAGCGTTTCAATGCGGCCTGAGGAACAGGCTCTCTCTGTTCTCTGCACAAACTGGGGATTTTTGCTGTTCCTTAAAGCACTCTGCCATGGATGGGGGACGTGCTGGTGCTCAGCGGAGCTGGGCCAGCCCTGCCAGAGGGTCTCTGATGGCAGCAGACCCTGCCTGGGTCTTTCCCCAGCTTCTTGCTGTTGATATTTTGGATTGAGGGCACTTTGCAGAGCTGAACATTCCCAGGAAGGAAAGGAGAGCTCTGATTTTTCAGGTGTGGAGGGGTAAGGCTGTTTGTGAAGGGAGATGGCAGCACCTTGGCATGAAAGCACAGCATCCAGCCTTTCCCATGGAGCCAGGATCTGATCCAGCCTGGAATTGTGGCTTCAGCTCACCCTCCTGGCAGCTCAGAGTGCTGAAACCTCCAGGCTGGGAGCTCGTGGTGTCACAGAGCAGTTACTTTCCCAAGGCTTTGGTGCTTAAACCAGGGTCTGACAAGAAATGTTGGTGTTGAGTTTTATCTCCTTTTTGCCAGGGTCAGGATTAAATGCTCGAGATGGTATTTCTTGTTGGGACTCAGATGTTTGTTAGTTCTTATCTATGTCACAGTCTCACAAACCCTGAGTTCTCCAGCACTTCACTCTAAGAAACCAAAAATGGAGCCCCATCTCTCTCTCTCTACAAGGCCTTTTAAGGATAAACTGTCCAATTAAGAAGTGACACCTCAATTATTTTTACTTTTAATCCAATAACCAACCACCCATGGCTGCAATGTGGAATTTTTATCCAATTACACAAAACCACCCAAGCCCATGGAGAAGAAGGTGGAGAAGAAGGTGAAGAAGGTGAGGAAGGAGGACCAGCTTCCACCCTAAAACCTTCATCTTGCTTTATATCTATTACTACATTTTAAACTCTAAAACTTCAAATTTTCCACCCTGTGATATCACACACTTCTATTCAAACTCCACACCCCCAATCCTTCCATCATTCCATTTTGGAAGCTTCTCCACGGCCTCAGGTCAATGCAGTGTTCTCTTGGGGGTCAGTGCCTGTCAGCACAGAAAGCCTGGAATTCTCAGCATCCAGGGGTCCAACAGATTGGGCTGGAGGGGACCCTAAGGATCACCTGGGCAGGGAATCTTGGGGTTCTCGGGGCCTTGGATCATGACATTTTGGGATCCATGTCTGGAATATGCTGGGGGCTCGTGACATCTGTCCACAATTGGATCTGATGCAGGTGGAGTCACCCTCTCCTCCTTTCTGCTGCCAGAACAGAGCTGGTGGCACCCATGGCTGGAGAGACAACAGTGAGGAACCCCCCCGATGAAACCCTGAGCTGGCAGAAGGTCTCCAGAGGGAGAGTGGCAGCTCTCAGGAGTTTTGCTTGTTGGGTTATTCAGTGCCAGGACTGAGTGCCTGATTTGTGAGTTCATCCTGGACCCTTTTACCTGTGCAGTCATCACCGAGCTCTTCTGTACCCCCCAGTTTAACATCATGGCCTTGCACACACACACACAGACTCTGCTCTGCAGGCACAACAAAAGTTATGGTGTCACCCCACAGCAAATATTTGCAAAACAGAGAAAAAATGCCTCTGTGACAGAGCTGTGACTCCCTCAGCTCCTCTTTGGGCTCAGAAGGAATTAATTTCTGTGTAGGGCTGAGTGTGCAGCCCAGCAGCAGATGTCTTGGGTTTTGCTGAAGGGAGAGGATTTGGGAGGGCGTGTATTGATACCCTTTTAGTTCATATGGAAACTTTTTTGGCCAGTTTTCTCTGCTATGTGGCTATAGAAATAAATAAAGTATCTCCTTCTGTCTGCTAAAGCAATAGTGGGCCATTTCCCACTGCCTGGGAAAGGTTGTCTTAATCCTTCTGTGGAGCAAGGACCAGTTGTAAGAGGGAGATTCTTTCAAACACAGGTGAGTGGCTGTCTCTGGCAGCTTCATCTGTGTCAGATCAAGGATGATGTTTCACCCAGAATCTGCAAAACCAGCTCCAGGACCAGCTCCTGTCACTGCAGCCACAACCCAGCTCCGTTTTCCTCCCCAGGGGTTGCTCCTGTTTGCTCCCCTGCATCATTCCAGGGTGCCCACTGCATGGCCATATATCAGATTTTCCTCCATCAGTGCTGAGCAGTGCTCGGGGCTGACCCCTTGCCTTGGTCATTCCCAAGCTTTCTAAACTTTGCTGCCCCAAATCGAAGTCCTCCTTTAGTGAGAACCCCCAGATGTGCAAGCCCAGATGTGCACACAGCCTAAGGTGAGGGGCAGAGCCTGCTGAGCTCACCTGGAGAGCACAAAGTGAGGTAGAAAGGCAGAGAACCGGGGGTGACAGATTTTAGCAGAAATCAGTGAAGGTGGAAGGCAGAGCCTGAATATCTGGGCTTTGTCAAACACCAAGGATGTGCCAGTTTCTCCCCTGGATCTGTGAGAAAGGGAATTTCAGTCTGGTTTTGGTTTCAGCCTGAGGGATTTGGTCTGTTTGGAGAGGGATGGCCAGGGGAGCAATGCAGGGAAATGGAATTTATTGGCCCTCTGCAAAAGCCAAGTGAGGAGGGTTTGAATTTGCTTGAGTCTAGCAAAGATGGGCTTAGCTTTTGAGTGCAAGCTGTCCCTAAAATCCAGGTGAGTTTGCTTCAGAGTTTATGCTCAGATCTAACTCTGCTTTAATTAACTTGGTTTTAGTAACTGGGTTCAGACTAAGCTTATTCTAAAATCTGGGCAAATATCTCTGGGTTTGGCTCATTTCCAGTTCTAATGCTGCTTTTAGTTGCATAACAATGAAAGGTCTGACCCAATGCCCACTGAAATCTGATGGAGATTTAAATTCTCTCAGTGCCAGCCTGGCCTGTGGATGGTTTTCCAGCAGATCCAAGCTCAGCTCTGTTCTCCTTTCCCCCTCTGTAAAGCCAACACTGAGCCAAGGGAAGAGCAGAGCTGTGGGCACAGAGCCTTCCCCAGGGGCAGGGGTTGGCAGGCTGTAAATAAGCAGCACTTCCAAACCCCTCCTGGGGGAGTGAGTGATGATCCAGCCACACTCAACAGACTCCAGCTGCAGCCACAATTACTTTACACACCTCTTAGACACTCAGGCCATCATCTTGGTGTCTCATTCGGCATTGAGAAACAAAATTCCAGCTTTCCAAGCCATGAGGGAGGCTTAAACTGTAGGGCTACTTGAGAAAGACACTTTAATGGCACGTTTTCCTCATTATAAAACCAGTCTGAAATAATGAGGCTCGTGAAAGGATAGGACCTGAGCTATAAAATGCACTTATTAAAGTTGTATGGTAAATCAGAGAGGGGCATTTTTGCCTCCTCCAAAAGGAACTGGGTGCAGCCAGACAAGAAATGGAGGAAAGGCAGATTGATTTCTGGTGCAAGGCTCTCTCCCAGCTGGGGGTAAAGGATTAGCACAGGTCAAATTGCTCACAAACCTCTGTCAAGGAATATATATGTCTAACCTAAATGTCAGGCTGCAGTAAAGAAAGCCTGGGCTCTGTGGCCCTGCTCCCTCCCAGTGTGGGTGATTCCATCAGTTATAGCCCTCTTTGCTCCTTTGTTTGAATGCTGAATTTTTGTCCCTTTTTTTTTCTTTTTCTTCCCCCCCAGACCAGTGATTTGTCTCCAACAGGATGCTTTGCTGTCATGCCAGTGCCAGAACAAGGGGGAATTGTTTTAAACTAAAAGAGGAGAGATTTAGGTTAGTATTTAGAAGAAATTCTTCCCTGTGAGGGTGGTGAGGACCTGGCACAGGGTGCCCAGAGAACTGTGGATGGCCCTGGATCCCTGGAAGTATCCAAGGTCAGGCTGGATGGATCTTGGAGCAACTTTGTCTAGTGGAAAGTGTCAACAGCCTTGCCTCTGAGTGATGAACTGCACCAGTAGAAAGGAGGAGGAAAAAAGAACTAGAAGAGCTTTTTTTTTTTTTTGGTTGTAGCTGCTAAAAATACGGCCTCATTCTTCAAATGCTTGGGAATCTTTTTTATCCCACTCAGATGATTTATTCTGCTGCAAAAGGTCTGGCTGGAGGGGATTGCAGCAAGCTGCAACAGGGAGCAGAGCAAGGAATGCCACTGAGGGGCTGTGGGATGCTGCAGCACCTGTAAAGGGAAGGCTCAGAAGAGTGAGAAGGTAAACTGGTTTGTTTGCAAAACTTTTGGGTATGGGTGGGTCAGGTTTTTCTCAAATCTCGGTTCCCAGAAGACTGAAACAGCACTGAAATGACCTCACACCCTGCAAGGGACAGGGCTGAGCCCCCCTGAGCACTCAGGGCTTATGTCAGGGCCAGTTAAGGGGCAGGAGCTGCCTCTCCTCCCTCCAATTCCTCGTGGCACTAAGATGCCTCGGTTCTTAGCTGCCAAGTAATTTTCTTTTGGGTAATGCAATAGTGCATGGAAGAGCCTATTATTTGCCAGCAGCAAGAGACTCAGCAAGCACTAATTGGACAAACGAGGCTCCAGGGATTTACAAACTAAGCAGATGAATATGCAGCTGGGGGAAAAAAGCAAATAAGGCTCTGAGCCTCCCTGAAGGGCACTTGGGACGGGGCTTTGCTCCTGGAAGCAGAGGCACAAAGTGCTGTGAGTGCTGTGGGGGGCCATCCTGTCCAAAGAGGTCCTTCCTGCCCCATAAAGCATCTCCCAGAGGTGTTTTCCTGGGAGCATCTCTGATGAGCAGATTTGTTTTTCCCCAGGCATGCATTGACTGCACTCCTTGGCAGGTATTTGGAAATATTTCCCAGGCTCCTGGCATCCTTCCCAGCCCACGTTGCCCACAGGGACAGGCTGCCATCAGTTCTGTGTTGGGACTGTGCTGGGTGAAGACTTTATAGCTCTTCACCTGTTCCCTGCCTAAAATCTTTCCTCTAAAAGAAAATAAGGAAGGAGGGAAAGAGAAGGAAAACAAAATTCTTTATGGGGGACTTGAAAAAAAAAAATTGTCCTCAAATATTCCCTTTGAAAGAATACCCTCAGCTGTGCCACACTCCAGGATATCTTTTGTAAGCTCCTTCTTCTTGTTTCCCCTCATCTTTGGGGTCACAGCTTCATCTTTGGGGTCACAGCTTCATCTCTGGTCCCCTCGGGCTCTGCGTGCGTCCCCAGTTTGGTCTGTGCAGGAGAACAGCTCAGACTGGGATTTCCAGTACACAACCAAAGTCAGTGAAATAGCTTGAAAACATTGTTTTTTGACTGCTTCCAGACATAATTTGTGACCAGGCCACTTTTCCTTCTGTTACTGCTGCCCTTTTCAGCAACGCCTCTGTAGGGAGGAGCGTTTGTCATGCCACCATCAAACCAGGGCACATCCCCAAACCACAAAGTTCCTGGGTGTGAGATCTGCTGTTCCCCACATCTGGGTCTTGCTCCACGAGCTGGCTACCAAGCTGCTGCCATAAAGTGAGTAATAAGGTGTTGTGTTCAATCAGTGTCCAGGGCTGGAGGCTCCTGGTCCTGGAGAAACGCTGGGAATGTCCCCAAGAGGACGGCCAAGAGATGACTGATGGTGTGGAGTAAGTTATTGCAAGCCCTTCTCCCAGGGAAAAAAGTGGTGCTGGCTGAGGTTTGGATGATAGATCACTGCCTTTTTCAGTGGTGCATTAGCACTTGATCTCAGAGGTCGAGCCAGAACACAACCTTCTCCCTCTAATTGACATGCAAAGCTGCTGCTGTGTATTAACTTGGATTGGGGCTGAACTCTGAGCCCCGGCGCTGAGATCAGGAAAGTGGAGAGTGGGAAATCTGCAATAAATTGCTTGGATATTTATAGGCTCTCAAACATGACAGGTTTATTAAAAAAAAAAAAGAAAAAAAAAAAAAAAAAGAAAAAAAAATTGCAGCCCTTAGGATGGCTTGGCTTTCTGCCAGTGGCCAGGGTCAAAATGTCCCCAGGCCAGTGTGGTGGGAGCAGGAAATATGTCATGGCTTTAACCACCTGGAGAGCTTTCCAGGGTGGAATTGTGGATGTCCTCTTGTTTTCATGGCTCTACAAGTGAATGGCTTGGTTTCACTGTGAGAAGCATCAGTGAGGAGGGGAAACGCTGAGGCTGGAGTTACAGGGGGTGGTGAATGGGGCACCCCAACAATCTCCACCTTCTGCTGGTTTCAAGAGCAGAAATCAGCCAGGTGAGGCACTGCTCGAAAAGCCTGAGGAAAACAGCAATGCAGGGGATGATTTTCTACCATTTGACCCCTCTTTTTTTTTTTTTTTTTTTGCATCCAGTTAATGCTTTCATGCTTCCTCTGCAGTCCTGATGGCCAGAAACATGTTAGGAAAGATATCTTCTACATAACCCTACAGAGAAACCTGTGTGGTTTCCTGCTGTGGGATTGGGGGGGTACAGACACTCAGTTTTGGGGACCATCATGATTTTTTGTGGTATCCAAACCTGGGAGATCTGCTATCAGTGACATCTCCTGCACTGGGGTTTTCACTTGCAATAAGACCTGTCAGCTAACCCAAAGTGCAAAACTTCTTGCTAAAGGTGAAGTGGCAGCACAGAGTGTAAAAAAAAAAAAAAAAAAAAGAAAAGAAAAAAAAAGATGTTAACACACCTTTCCTTTAGTCTGCCTTCAGAATTACCAAGTCTTGTAAAGAAAAACATTCCAGACCTTCTCTGTGCTGTCTGACTTCATTTTTTGCATGTCTGAAGAAGCTCCCCATTGCATCCTCCGGAAATAATGAGAGGAGTTGAAATGAGAAAAACATAATGAAAAGGGCTGCTGTAAACAGAGCTGCATCTTCCTACAGGTCTCTTTAGTTAGAGGCTCTCATTAACCATCGTGTATCCAAGGGCTTATGAATTCCAATTATTATTTTCTCTGTGTACTGTTCTTGCAAGGATGACAGTGATTAATTAAGTGGTCCTGGGCTTGGTTAATGCCCCTGGGTCTGGCAGGATTTAGCAAGATGCCCATGGCCAGGCTGAGTGTGGCCAGGGGGCAGTCCACACACAGAGCTCTCGTGATGAGAGGGGAGAGGACCTTCCCCTCTGGGCTGGGGCTTGAGCCAGGAATCTGGGAGATTTCCCCCTTTTTTGGGGCAGGAATATTCTGGAGCTGATCTGGAGGGGTGGGTGTCATGGGCCCCCCTTTAGCCTGCAGAGAAGCCCTTTCCATGCAGGGACATCCATGCATGTCCAAGACCTGAAGTGTGGCTCTTTGCTTGACCTACTTTTTAACTGATGACCTATTTTGCTGTTTTTCTCACCTGGGTGCCACTCTGATCACCATGGGTGTGAGAAACAGGGTGAGCACAGCTGGGATTGTCCCACCCTGCAAACACCACCATCCTTCCCAGTGCTCCCCTCTCCCCTTCCCCTTTTCCAGTTCAAGCACAAAGCTTGACTGTGGTGTGTGGTGCCACACAGCTCCCTGCAGCCTGCTCATGTTGGTAAACAAGGCTGCTCAAGCAGCTTTTCCCAACAGGCATTTGCTGGATGAAAAGCAGCCTGGATGCTTTTCCCTGGCTGGATGCAATCTGTGCAGCATGTGGAGTGCAGCTCAGGTGTCTCCAGCTCTGCTACAGCAGGCACATCACCAGCTTGATTAATAGTAATAATAATAATGAGTAAAATAACACCACCACCACCACCTATTAAAATTATTATAGCAACAACAACAACAATACCTATTAAAATTACAGCAACAACAATTCCTATTAAAATTATTACAACAACAACAACAATAATAATTACTACTACTACTACTACTATTATTATTATACCACCTTTCCTGAGCTCAGGATGAGCTGCAGCCAGTTCAGGCCTGAGCCCAGAGCAGAACCAGGCTGCTGCAGCAGTGAGCAGATGCCAGGGCTGGCAGAGGATGCAGCAGGCTGCTCCTTCCCTTCTGAATCCTGGGATGATTCCATGTCCTGCTGCCGGTGATTGAGGAGCCCTGACTCCAGGGCAGCCAAGCAGCATGGGATGGACACTCCATAGTGTCCCACCCCAGTCTCAAGGGATGCCTGGCCTTGGAAGAAGCCCCAAGGTTGACTTTTTGGGGTGACTGTGGCTCCCAGCAGGTTGTGCTACCCTCTGGAGCTCCCAATTCCTCCTGGGTGAGGGTCAGGGGCTGCAGCTGGGCTGGATGTGCTGTTCCAGAACCTGATGTGCATTGATTATCACTCACGGAGGGCAATTCAGACGATGAATTGGCTCATGTAAAGGAGTCCATGCTCGACCCCAGCAAGTCAGGATTCTATCCAGTGTCCATTTGCCAGCTTGCTCTGACCAGCTGACCCTAAATTCAGGCATTTGTATACATTTGTGCCAGCTTAGGCCGTTGTGTAAGTGAGCAGTGGGCAGGCAACTCTCTCCACGTTCACACTGCAGCCTTGCTCTCACCCACATCTTGTTTTTCAAGGTGATGCCACAGCAAAATAATTTCTGTAGGTGTTCCTCAATCTCTGCCAAGATCTGCTGCTTCCACCCCCGAAGAGGGTAAATTTTTGATCTGAACTTCCAGGCTGAGGTGAATTTGTTCACTGAGTTCCTGTGGTTGTCTGACTTGCTCAAGGAACGAGGATTGCACCGCTTTCCCTGTGTGAATCCTGCTGGGACATGACAGAGCGTTTTAGAAGATGCTGTTTAATTAAAACACTAACAACAGGAATTTCTGGAAAAACATCAGAGGTTCTCATAAATTATCCCTGTCTCCTGTGTTTCACACTCCCAATTTTCTACCTTTTCTTTACTCCATATTATTTTGGACTGTGTTTCAGGGGAATATTTATGGGTGAAGCATGTTCCTGGCTATGACTGGCTTACTTACAAATTACCCTTTAATCAACAGATTTGATATTAATTAATAATTCATAGTCTGCTCTTAGGATAAAATTGCATGATAATGTCTTTGATGCAGCCCAAAGTGTCCATTGTAGATGGCATAAAATGTTAATTAGCAGCAAAATGCAGTTAGGAGAAAACACTTTTAATTATGTAATAGGCCTCATTACAATGGGTAATCAACAGTGCTTCCAAATTAGCCCACTGACAGCATTTATCTATACATAGCAAATAAACTTTTGTTTGCAGAAAATGCATTTGAATAGTCAGCCTAGGAATTGCTTCCAGGCAGTTTTTTAAGTCACTGCAGTCCCCAGAAGCATTTTAACAAGGACCACACTTCTCTCAGCTGAGCGGGCCATATGTAAAGCTTAGAGAATAATGGGGGAAATTGTTCCCAAATATTTGCTCAGATATGCAAGCAAATTTCAGTTTGACCTTTTGCAGGACCCTCATCTGAATACTGGAGCTTTTTGCTGACAGCAGTACCCAGAGAAAAATGCAAAACATCAGAGCATGAAAATCCCCTGAATTTCACATTGTGCCTGAGGTCCTGTGGCCCTCACTGGCTGCTTTGTTGGTGAGAGGCATAAATCACCCAGCCCAACAACTGCAAAACGTGTGGTCAGTAGGGCCAGCATGGCCCAAGGGTGTGCACAAAGACCTGCTTGGAAGCCACTCATAAATCCAGCTTTTCCTTGGAAGGGAAACAGGAGGGAGCTCTGCAAGCAGATGCCTCATGGTGATGTCTGTCCCAGCTGACTTGTCTAAGCCAGAGTGAAATTAAGGGTTTGGCTGGAATGAGCCAATTGACCCAAAGTCAATGATACAGGGTTTTTTTTTTTCTTTTTTTCTTTTTTTCTTTTTTTTTTTTTTTCTACCCTGAAGCATTTTGCTGTTTCTGCCTGGGTTTTTAAAGTTATCCAGGCTACTTCAAGCCTGATTTCTCTTCCAACTCAGCCAAACCTTTACGAGGTTCCATACAGAGATGTGGTGCAGCTCAGGCATTTTGGGGTACAGATAAAAACATCTGTATTGTCTCACTCTTCATATAAGACTAAAAATAGAATAAAAGTTTTTAAAATGCCTCTCAGTTACCATGTCTCTAAATCAAAAAATAACTTAATCCAGCCAATTATTAATTTGTTTCGTTCCCCACACCCTGTCCAGCCCAAGAAACCTTTCTGTCTCACTCCCAGTCATTAGTGGTGCTAATAACACCCTGCTAAGCAGTGCTAAAGGCTGCAGGTCTTCCTCAAAGGGACAGCGGGAATCCTTGGCATATCAAGACCTTTATGTGTTGTCTGCTTGTAATTGTCCTTTTAATATTGTACAACCCTGATAACCCAAGTTTATCCATATTGTGGAACAGAAGGGCTGTCTGTTATTAGATTTGCTCTTGCAGACACCTCGCTGGATTGTCTGAATGTAATTTGGAGTCTCTGAAATCTGCAGGCACAGATCTCTGCCTCCTTCACTGTCTGGTCATTTCTATTCATTTCATCTCTGGAATCTAATGTAATAAAATTATAAAAGGCTCTAACTCCTCAGCATTTAATCAGCTTAGTATGAGAGAATTACATCAGCAGCCCTTAGGTGTACTTTACCCAGCAAAGGAAATCTCACATTAGGAGGCAATCACATTATTCTCACTACTGAGGATTGCAGGAATTCCCGAAGAGCTGCCAGGAGTACAGAAGACTCGAGACAGGCTGTGTCTTTATTTACAGCAGGTAAAAAGCAGGAGGGTTTTGCTCTGCCAGCAAGGCCAGCCCGAGCTGGGGCCTGCACCCAGAACCTCCTGGATCCTTCACTAAGATCCAGAGTTCTACATCAAATAGGATTTAGGGTAGGTAGAAACTTGGTGGATCCATCCCCATCTCTGTTCAAGACAGTTTCCATGCTCACAAGAGCAGCTGTAGATCAAACTTGTGTTCAGCAGAGGAGCTGGCAGGGAATTTGGTCCCTACTAATTTAGAGAGACTTTTTCCTTTGCTGAAAAGAAGTTGGTGCCTCCTCTCTCCTTTGTTTTTTGATCTCAGTTTCCAGAAAACCTGCTCCTGGGTTATGTTCCACCCACACACCTGGGTTTCTCACCCTGACAGGATCAAGGAATTCACAGAACTTCCCTTCCCAGAAAGGTCCTGATGCCCTGACAAGTCTCTGTGTTGCTCGTTCCCAGAGCCCAGATTATTTCAGTGTACTGGCTTGTAGGGCATTGGTGGGGTGATTCTTTGCTTCCATCAGGTCTGGAGAAATCACAAGCTTTATTTTCTTGGCTCATTTAATAGAATTATTGAATGGTTGTGTTGGAAGGGACCTTCAAGATCATCCAGTTCCACCCCTTGACATGGCCAGGGACGCCTTCCACCATCCCAGGTTTCTCCAAGACCTGTCCAGCCTGGAATGGAACACTTCCAGGGATCCAGGGGCAGCCACAGCTGCTCTGGGCACCCTGTGCCAGGGCCTGCCCACCCTCACAGCCAGGAATTCCTTCCCAATATCCCATCCATCCCTGCCCTCTGGCAGTGGGAGCCATTCCCTGTGTCCTGTCCCTCCATCCCTTGTCCCCAGTCCCTCTCCAGCTCTCCTGGAGGCCTTTTAGGCCCTGCAAGGGGCTCTGAGCTCTCCCTGGAGCCTTCTCCTCTCCAGGTGAGCACCCCCAGCTCTCCCAGCCTGGCTCCAGAGCAGAGGAAATTCAGCTCTCAGAAGATCTCTGTGGCCTCTTCCGAAGTTGCTCCAGCAGCTCCATGTCCTTCTGACCTTGGAGGCCTCAGAGCTGGATGCAGCACTGCAGGTGGGATCTCACCAGAGCAGAGTGTCCATTTTATTTATTTCAACCTGATAATTTCCAGTAACTGGAGTAATAAGATGAATAAAGAGATGGTGTGAGGAAAGAGATGCTCCGAAGGATGATGTGTCCCACTCACCTGCCTGGGGTTGCACAGAAACTCTGTGAGGTGAAGCAGGAGACTAAACCCACATCTTCTCTGGGTTATGTCACTGCAAAGCCACAATGTCCCACATCTGCTCCCCAGCCCTGCCCACGGGTGGCCGAAGTTGGGCCAAAACAGGATTCCCAAGGTTATTTTTCGTGCATCTTGATGCAGGCTTGGCTGAGAGGCAAAGAGCAAGGAGGAGGCAGACAGGGAGAGAAAGGAGCTGTTTAATGTAGCACAGGGATTGCACTTCTCTGGGTATGCTGAGGCCAGGGCTGTCCTTCTCTCCTGCCTCATGGATCCATGCTCTCCTGACCCCATGAGATGGCATTTCTGCCTCTCTGGGCACCAGTGCTATTTCAAAGGAAAACAGCTTGCTTGTTTTCCAGCCCAAGCTGGCTCAGCCAAGCTCAGCCCCTCTAACCACAGTCTGGGCATTTATTTTTGTCCTCCAGACTTTCCAAGCCATTTCTTGGGGTTGTTTGTCTGGTTCTTGCTGGGAGTGATGGAACATGATAAAAATAGAGAGGAGTCCCAGACCTGGGTTCTTTCTCCTGAAAAATTCACAGTGAAGTTTAACACAAAGCTCAGGAAGCCCAGGCAGGGTGCAGGTGCCAGAGCAGGACATTTGGTGTGTCTTGGAGCCATCCATGGGGTCTGGGTGATTGAATGCAGCTCGTTAGGGTGGCTTCCAGCCTGTCCTCGGGCCTGTCTTTAAAATGTGGATTGCTAAAATATTCAAGGAATCCAGTTTCAGTGAAGGCATCAGGGCTAAAATTGGTGGAAATATAAAGAGTGAGGCCATCTCCATCACCATTTCGACTTCAGAACTTGTGACTTTAATTAAAATATCAACCATGCCGAGACTTGCACCTCAGCTGGAGGGTGGGCAGCCCTGGGTCCTGTCCCCACAACACCTTTGGTGCTGTCAGTGTTCAGGGAGAGCCCTGGAGCCCAGGTTTTGTTCTGCCTGGAGCCAGGTGTCCAGCTCCTGCCGCGTGCCTGCCGCGTTATCCCGTCCCCTGGGAGCGCCAGCAGCAGCTGCCCGTGTTGTTGTGTCTCTGCTAATTTGGGGATGTGTTGTTGTGCCTTGCCAAGTGCCCTCTGCATGCCACAGGGGGGTCTGTGCTGGCTCCTGGAGGAGCTCATCCGTGGTCTGATGGCTCCTGGAGGAGCTCATCCGTGTCACCGACAGCTTCCCCGGGAAAGCAGCGCTAAGTGCTGACCGCTGCCCTTCTCCCAGCAGCACCACTGCACGCTGATTTAGCTGCTTGCTGCTTTGCTCAGCTGGTCTGGAGCCTGACCATGGGGTGTTTCAAAGAGTTAAGTGGTTTTCCTCAATCCTCAGGGGAGGACAGGGCAGGATTGAGGACAGCAGTTCAAACATCCCCAGCTCCCTGGGGTTTCCAAATCGATGATGGCTCGGGCTTGGCTCTGTGCCACAGCTGCTTTTCAGCCCTGAGCTGAATTGTCTGTCATCATCTGTCTGTCTGGGCAGGGTGGCTTCTCTGAGGGATGGTGGGAACCATCACAGGGTGCTGCCAGGGTGGCTGAGCTCATCATGGATGGGAAATCAGGAGCCTGGGATATCCTGACTGTGCAAACAGCAGCAGACTCTCCTCTCCAGGAATTGCTCCATTTAGGGCTATGTTGTGCCAACATTTTCCATTTCCACCAGGAGTTATCTGGGTGGGGTTTGAGCATTTCTATTATTCCACTACAACCTCGGGTATTTGTGGAGTTTTGCATTAGGAGTGACAACCCACACAGCACTGACCCAACCCTGCAGTGCTCACCACCAAACCGTGTCCACAGCAGACACATCCACACGTTTTCTGAGCACTTCCAGGGATGATGATTCCATCACTGCCCTGAACAGCCCGTGCCAATGCCAGACAAACATTTCAGGGAAAAAAAAAAATCCTAATATCCAATGTAAATGTCTCCTGGCACAATCTGAGGCATCATTATTACCTGGGAAAAGAGACCGACCCCCACCCATCTGTAATCTCCCTTCCTCTTTTCAGGGAGTTGTAGAAATAATCTCTGCTCCTCAGTTTTGCTTTCAGACAAATATTCTTTACACAGGGAATGATCTCACCCACACTGGGTACCTCAGTGGTAATGCTGTCAGCAGGGGTGGTGAGCAGGTCAAGCACTGGAATGAGCTGAACATTTCATCTGGAATCATGGGAACGCCTTCAGCACAATGCCTGGAAAAAAATGCACCAGGACACGTAGAGCTACTTAGCCATGGATGTGTGGGGGAAGATTTCCCTTCCTGTTTGCCAGGAGGCAGCCAGGATACAACCAGTTGTGCTGCTGGGGAGCTGTGAAAGGAGCTCTTAGGAGGCAGATTTGGGGCAGGTCTTTGGGGTCTGACCTCCCTGGGACCTCGCCATTGCTTCAGGGCTGCTCACAATGCTCCTCTTCTCCTGCAGCTTCAGCAGAGCCACAATTCAAACCAGAATTAGCATGATCTGTTTCCTCCTGGAAGTTGCAGCACAGCCCCAGTGCCATCATTTTGGAATGTCCTTTGAGCAGAACTGTTCACACCTCTGGATTCAAATCACCGAGTGCCTCTCAGCATTCTCACCGCTTATCTAAACAGATCGTATTTAAAGGTTTATTTTGTGGTCATAAAAATTTGCTGTTGGCACTCAAAGAAAGCTCTCTGCTGGATCTTAGCCTAGAAACAAATGTGTTGGATTGGCTTAGGCTGCAAGGAAAGGGACTTTAGGAGTTTATGAGAAATGGGTCTCCAAACTGGAATGCTTTAAGCTGATTTCCCAGACTTACCAGTTCAGACAAAACAAATGCAGCACTTTTCCTGGCAAACATCTCCTGTGGAGCTGGCAAGGCTGTGCAGCACCAGCCCAGGGCCTTCAGGAAGCCTCTGAGGAAGGTGTTCGAGGCAGTGATTGAAAATTGAGCTTTGTTCAGCTCTGCAAAATGGGGGACATCAAAGATAAGTGATCACCACCTTGAACCCATGTCATCTGCAGCACCCTGTGTGCAAGGGAGTCCTGGGTTTTGGTTTAAAACCACTCCCAGAGGCTGGTGAGTGGAGAGCAGAGATATCTTTGCACAGGGACTGAGTGGTCCCAGGGATGGGGAGGCTGCAGGTTATCCCAGGCTATGCTGGTCCCATCCTGTCTCCTTGTTGGCCACAGAAAGTCACCTTGGGATGGGCTAAAAAGCCCCCAGCCTTCTCATAGAAAAGGGAGTTGATGGCAGGAGAGCCTCATTTTGTTGAAATCACAACTCATACACTTGGTTTACCTTTATTCCTGCCTGCCTTCACTGCTGCTGTGCAGCCAATCCCCTCTGCCCCAAGCACACTATGCTGAGTGTGGGCTAGTGAACATCACTGACTGTGGAGAAATATTCCTCTTCTGCTTATAACTCCCTCAGCCTCTTCATTTTTGGGCTCAAATGTGATTGATGGTTTTCTTAACCTGGAGTTGTGTTGCCCTGAAAAGTCAGAGCAACACTGATTTGACTGTTTTGTGGTAAGGAAACAAAAAAATGTAAGGAAAAGTTTGCAGAGTGGGCTGTGCACTCTGCAGTGCCTCCAGGATGGGTGGGAAAAGTTCCAGGTGTGGTGAGGTGTTCTCCTCATCCTGGAAAGGTTCCTTTGAACGGGCTGCAAAAGATGAATTTCCAGGTACAGAGTGGGAACAATGGATCTGGGAGATCTGCACAGACTCAGGTCTCTGGAAAAGCTGGAAGGGTGGAAGACACAGCACCAGGATGAGGAGAGTGAACAAAATGGGGGAAAAAAAAAACCCAGAAAGGGTGTTCTTAGGGCAACAGAAGACCTTGGTTAAGGGATCTCCTTCCTTTTTTTGATAAAAGCTGGGTGCTTAGCATCTTGGCTGGCAGGATATTGTGAATTCCAGCCTGAACCTCAGGGAATGCTCTTGGTGCAGGTGTGCAGCTCTTAGCCAGGCTGGAGATCAGGATCTCCATTGGTTTTCCAGTCAGGACCTGGGTGAGATGCAGCCATTGCTCAGATGAATATTGAACAAACCAAAGCTGCCCTGCTGGGTGAGGGCCCAACCACAGCTGTGGCACAACCACAGCTCCCAGTTCTCCTTACGGATTAATCCCTGCTTGGAAAGACTCTCCTGTTAGCCTGGAGGTTGCCCCTCAGTCCAGTAAGGATTCCCAGAGTGTAGCTGGCCTGGGTTCTCCCTGGAATCAATGGAAAATCCTCTGGATTGCAACGGATGTGGATCAAGCCCACCCCAACGCTGATGCTCATACTTTAAATCCCCTTTTATCCCCCTCTCATTCCCAGAGGATCAGTCGTGAAGAGTTTGTAGACACTAAGTCTTTACCAGGTGAATCTTAGGCATGTCTCTCTCACCAAGAATGTTTTCCCGCAAGGATATTTCTTTCCCATTGATGAAATTGTTGACTTAAACACAAGGCCTGGCTTGTCTAAGTATCTCACTTGCAGAAATTATTCTGGTGTTGCTGGTGGCAATCTAAGTTGTTGGCTCCTGTTTGTCCCATTGGCTCTGGAAGCATTCCTGGAGCATCCTGGCTGCTCAGTGATGCCTCAGGTTTCATCTTTTCTATATTTCAGATTCTGTGCTGCTTTAGTGTGTAATTCTGAGCTTCATATGAGGGGATGGTGAGCTCTCTGCACAGAGCAGGGAGACAAAACAATTCCTGCTCCAGCTGGGCACCAAGGACAAATGATCCAAATCTCAGCCCAGGAGCACAAACAGCGTGGGCTGCAGAGAGAAAAACAAGCAGGGTCGGAGTGCCTGGGCTAAAGCTGGAACGGGACAATGAACTCCAATATGCAAATGGAGCAGAACTGAACAAACTGAGAGACCCAGTGACCAGTTATCCATTTTGTGACCATTTTGGGTGCAGCCCTGGCTGGGCTCTTGTGCTGCCCAAGGTGGATCCATTGAGGCCTTTTAATAAATCCCTCCTTTATTCTTTAGCTCCATCCAGTCTCTGTTCTAGGTCAGCCTCCACAAGGCATCATCAGGAAGGACCATTTCTTCCTGGCAGCGCAGGAGGTAAGAGGATTGTGGATAGGGCAGAGCCATGGGAAGGGATCTGCCACCTACAACCTGCTTCAGAGGCAGAATTTTATTTATTTGCAGGTTTCTGCCCATCCATGTGAGGCTGCCCAGTTTCTGCCTCCAAGACCTGCACGTAAGGATGAAGGTTTGCTCTTGTCTTGGAGCAACAAATCCAGGGAAAGGGCAGGACGAGAGAGGAGATGATCTTTGATGTCTCTGCATCCTGCAAAGACAATGATTCACAGCTGCCCTTGTTACCTGGGAATCTGTAAGACATTCAGGTGATTAATTTTAGATTTGCTCACATAAGCCTTTTTTCATCCAGGCTGTGAAAGGCAAAGCAAAGGAGTGAGGGCCCTTTTTGGAGATGCATTACTGATCAGGGATGTATCATTTTGCTTTTACAGCCTGGCTTTTAAACTATGCAATGACAAGAGTTTCAGCCTGATGCTGCACTAAGAAAATCTCTAATAAAAGGCCGTTTTATTTTAAGACAACATCATGAAACTCTACCAAACAATGAGGGCTCTGCTATAAAGTGACTGAGGTCACCTTTTTTTTTCCTGGCCCCTCTGGTTTCCCTCTGGGGAAAGGAGGTTACAGTCCTTTCATCCTCCCTGCAGCAAGGTCTTCAGTCCAGGGGCCAATCTTATCCAGCATGGCTGGACACCAATTTTTGAGCCTCTGAATAGTTCTGTGGTGTGAAAACGTGCAAGGAACAGCTCAGATATCTGGTTTAGCACACAGTGCAGATGTTGCAGATGTTGTGCTGCAGATGTTTTTGCAATAGATGCTGTGAGTGCTTTGAATTTCACCCATTTTCTCTGATTTTCTCAGCTCCACCAGCAGAGATGTGTATGGGAGAGAGGGGATAAAATGGGGCGGGCAGTCCTGGGGCTTCTGTCTTGAAAATTAGAGTGGACCAAGCACCAAAGGCTCCTAATCCTCAGCAATGCATGAGATGGTTTCTTTTCCAGCCAGCAGGCTGTGAGGACAGCTTGGAGATCACTGTGGGGCTCTCCTTGGATGAGTCCTTGTCCTTAAATAACTTCTACCCTGGAGCTGAAGGAAATGATGCTTGCTCTTCTCAGGCTTTCACCCGCTGAGCTGTGTCTGTCTGACTCAGTCATATTTCACATCCAGCCCTGAGCAGGTTATTTAAATCCCAGTGGTAAATAAATGGTAGATCAGAAGCACTGTAGTAGGCTGCTTAACCCATGCCCCATTCCCTCCACAACAGTCTTGTGTTTTCATCATTGGGTGGGAGAAAAAAATCCTCTCCTCTTTGGAGAGAAAATCTCCTCCAGGTAGAGCACAGCTGGTGGGTCCCCAGAGCTGCAGGGCAGCAGCTCCATGAGCAGCTTCTGCGTCCCTGCAGCCATTCCCCGCTCCAGAGGTGTCTCAGGAGCAGCTGCTCGTGTCTCCCCAGCCATCATCCCTCTCCCTGCCTGCCCTCACTGCTGTCACTTCCCATTCTGGTGCTGACTCACCTTGTTCCTGCTGAGCTCCTTCCCTTGCCAGTGACTCCCTGGCTCCGTGGGTCATTTCCCATCAGCAGCAGGAACATCTCTGAGCTGGAACATCAACCAGGCTGCCAGCCTCTGGTGACATCTGCTTCCTGGGAGTCTCAAAGGCCTGGATGTGTTTTTCTCCTGCAGCACCTCCAGGAGATTGGCTCGGGGTCAGAGAGAAGCCTGGAGGTGGAACAGCAGCCAGAGGTCCCCTCTGGCTGGAATGACCTCCTGAGGGGGCAAGTCAGGCTCATGAGGGCAGAAGATGATGATGGGCTCTCTGTCCAGAGGCAAGGTCATTTTCAGAAGACTGGGTTTAAAGGGGATTAGTCTGAAAAATTTTCGAATGCAACCAAAATAAAGTCACACAGAAAGAGCAGAGAGACATTGAAGGGCTGATCTAATGGCTGAATGTTGATGCACAGAGGAGAGCTTCCTCTTGATCTGCCCCTGTATCACTTGTGGAGATGGATCTGTGACTCCTTAATGGGAATCTTTGAAGGCAGCAGCAAGATTGTGAAGGAAATGGGCTAGTGGGCTGGTCTGGCTGCTGAGCACTGGTAGCTTTGAGCTCAGATCATGTGGTAGAAAATGAGGGTTTTGGTTATGTGGGACAATAACTGTAGCCATTACAGTGGAGGAGATGGACCCATTTCCCAGAGAACAAATGACAGGATGAGAGGAAACAGCCTCAAGTTGCAGTAGGAGAGGTTTAAGTTGGATATTAGGAAAGAATTCTTCACAGAAAGGATTGTCAGACCTGGCACAGCTGCCCAGGGCAGGGGTGGAGTCCCCATCCCTGGAGGGATTTGAAAGCTGTGTGGCACTTGGGGACATTGGGTCAGTGATGGCCTCGGCAGTGCTGTGGTAACAATTGGACCCAATGACCTTAAAGGTCTTTTCCAACCTAAATGATTCTGTGATCATTTTTGGAGGTGAGAGAATGAAGGGATGTTCTCCTGCTCAAGTAAAATTTGCTTTTGCTAACGTTCCCCAAAACCAGGGGAAAGGGCTGGTGATGCTCAGGAGGGTCCAGGGTGCAGAGCATGGTGCAGGTGCCTCTTCTTGGTCATTTTTGGGATACTGAAATGGGCCACATGGTCTTGTCTGCCTGGCACACCTTTGAGAGCTGATGGACGCTCATCCCCTCCGAGCTCATCCTCTGGATGTTTCTGAAAGGGCCTGTGAGAGATCTTTGATTCTGAAATGGACACAAAATGTGGAAGGCTAATCAGCCAGCCCTGTCTGCAGCTGCTGGAGGATGTAATTTCAGCCCTATCTGCGCTTGATAACATTTAAACATTTCATTTAATCTCGGCAGAGGTGGTCTGAGGTGGACAAAAAGGCCATCCAAGCAAAAAAACTACTAACTCCTCCACTGTCAAAAGGCTGAAACACATCATTGCTTCTCCTCTGAGGCAAACCCAACCTTCCCAGACCTCGTTCCGACTCAGAGAGGAGGAGGAGGAGGACGGAGCCCTGTTGGGGGCAGAGCAAATGACAAGTTGGCACACGAATGCTGTTTTATGGTGGCAAAAAATAGATGGTTCCAGCCAGCAGCTGCCCCCGAGGAGGAGCTCTGAGCAGGCTCGGGCTGTGCTAATTACAGCCACACACTCCTAACGAGGAGCACTGCGGGAGCCAGGGCAAGGCAGATGGGGGCTGATTTCCCAAACCTTACAGCGCGGGGCATGGCCAGGCAGAAAAAGAAGGAAAACAGGCAGGAAAAAGAAAGAAAACAAGAGCCCATTTCCTCTACAATTCTCTCCAGCCTCTGAAGCTGCTGCATGTCAATGAGCTCCCCACAGCTCATCCCATTTTCTCTATTTAAGGGTCGGGAAGTGATCTGTTTATCCAGACACTGGGAGCAAAACATGCTCACTATTTTTTTTTTTTTTCCTTTCCCCAGTCTGGGACATCTTATTTTAGGTTAAAGAAAACAGCAAGGAAAGGCAGAGTAAATATAACTCCCCAGGAGACAGCAAGCCCACTGTGTCTGCAAAACTCGACCCACCAACGTCCTGCTGAGGGGAGAAGTCCACAACTACCCATGGCCATGTCAGTCCAAGGAGAGAGAGCTCAAAAGAAGCATTAACCATAAACAGGTCCCTGGACTGGGAACCAGGAGGTGTGACACTGCTTCTCCAATGCTGAGCAGAGCTGTGGGGTCACTGGGAACAAGCCCATGTCCCTTCCAGGGTGTTGGCTCCTCACCCTGCTTGCTCCCTGACTGAACCAAAGGCTCTTCATGGGCTGGCACTGTCTCCCTGAGTGTTCCTCCACACACCTAAAATGCAAAGAGCCCCAGATCCAGCCATTTCCACCTGCTGTGAAGTGACCCAATGCTGGGAAAGCCCCTGCTCAGCTCCACAGTTTCACAGGCTGCTCTCAGAGCTGCAGCCACTTGGCATTTGTAGGAAAGTGGGGGAAATCTGTCTTCCCTTTGAAATAAGGTCACTGCTCTACCCGTCTCTAATAAGGCTGGTGGAGAGCCCTGGATGTGGATGAGGGTGCACAGAGATCCTTTTCCCCACTTGGAATGGGTAACTAATGAGATAATAGGAAAACATTCTTGGTTGTGAGGGTGGGAAGGCCTTGGCACAGGGTGCCCAGAGCAGCTGTGGCTGCCCCTGGATCCCTGGAGGTGTCCAAGGCCAGGCTGGATCAGGCTTGGAGCAGCCTGGGATAGTGGAAGGTGTCCTTTGACAGAGAGTGGGACTAGGTGTGCTTTCATGCCCCTTCCAACCCAAGCCTTTCCATGACTCTATGATTCTATGGAAGTGAGTGGCAGGATTTGATCCCAAGGATTGGCACCAAGGATTGCATTTTTGGCCCCAAGGATTGCTGTGCAGTGCTCCCAGCAGGGCTGGTTCAGGGGAAGAAGTCTGCAAAGCACAGCTCCCCTCTGCCCTCCCTGCTCTGCTCCCTGATTCTCGCTGATGGACGTGGCTGGGATTCACCTGAGGGCAGGCTTGCTGTGGTTTCCCACGTTTATACAATGTCTAAAATAATCAACAAGATTTCTGAGGCTCCCCGGGGCTGGATTTTCAAGTGTCTGGTGCTCACTGACATTTCAGGGAAGTCTGTCTCTCAGATAAGCACCTAATAAGGCTCAGAGGGAAGAGGGCAATAACACTAATAGCAATCACTGCTCCTGCTCTCCTCAGTAATTGCCTTTCCCCCGTTTTGTTTATCCAGCATTGACAAACCAATTGGTTTAAAAATGTCAACAGCAAAGACCAAGGGAGTGCACCACTTGAAGTGCTGGGCTTGATTTCCTTGTCCATCAGGAGGTGTTCAGCTGTGTCTGGCAGTCCAGGGCCAGCCATGAGTCTCCCCACCCATAATGTTTTCCTCTCTGGCTCCAGGTCTGGTTCCCAGGGGAGATATTTGGGGTGGTGATGACCAAACACCCGGCACCTCATTGCCCATTTCACCCTGTGCTGGGGCTCTGTGCCTGCCCCAGCACTGTGGGTGCCCTGGGCTATATCCATGAAAACCAGACTGATTGCTGGCAAAAAGGCTGCTGGGCGCTGGGAAAAGGCATGGAATTGGTGTTTCACAGGCAGACTCACCCTTGCCACAATGCCTGGCCCAAAGCCACTGTGGCCCCCAGTGTTAATCTGGCAGAAGAACAGGCAGGGCCAGCGACAAAGATCTGAATTATTTCTAAAATATGAGGTTTCAGTGTCCACGACTTCCCTGGCTCCCTGCTCCAGCCCCAGGCTTTGCAGGAATCAGTCATGGCTCTCCTCCTGGCTCCTTGGGGGCTTCAGACCCGATGGTTGCACATCTACTCCCAGGGATCTGAGCATCCAGAGGGGGATCAGATGGTGCCTGTGCCACCCTGGGCCAGGGGAGCCAGCACAAAAGGGAGCCTGGAGTGTCTCACACAGAGGTGCCACTGTGAGCTGCAACAGAGGCTTCATTCAGCTGCAAAGGGGCTCTCCCAGGATGGCACTCGGGTCCCTGCTGACCCCAGGGTGGGTTTGCATGGCTAAATAAATTCTGGTGGAAAAAAACCCAAAAAAAACCCACACCAAAACTCCCATGATTTATCCAGACCCAGAGAACTCGATGCTCTCTGGCTGGGGTCAGAGGAGGTGTGTGGCCACCCAGTGCTCACTGTAGCAGCTGATTTGTGCATTTATGGCAGCAATCTCAGAAATGCAGTGTCTTGCAAGCGAGCTGCTGGATCTGGGATGAACCTGCTGGAAGTCATTAGAGAGGAGCTTGCTGAGAGCAGGCAGGAACCCAGCCCAGGGGCCAAAACTCAGCTCTGTGATTCAGGAAAGAAAAAAAAAAAAAAAAAAAAAGAGGACTGAGAAGAGGAAAGGCTGCAGTGGGTTCACCCCTGAACCATACTCCCAAGTGTCACATGCACAACCTTTTTGAAAACTTCCAGGGATGGTGATTCCACCAGATGTTGTGAGTGGGGGAAAGTCTCCTGGGCTCCACCCACTCTGTGGAGAAGAAGAGACTCCAGAGGTTCCAGATCAGAGTGGACAACATTCCAGATGTCACCTACCTCCTACAGGATAGCTGCCCTGGATGAGGTAGAGCAGCTTGGAAGCTGAGGAGCCCCAAGAGACCTTGGCAGTGGCAGATGACATGAATCAAGGTCCCAGATCGCTGCTGCGAAACCCCAAGGGTGTGTCTGTGGTGGGTTGGTCTCCACTGGTAATGCTGCTTATCCCTGAATTCCCAAAAATTATCTCCCAAATGTGTAACTCGAGTTCACCTTTGGGTTCAGCTCCCTGGGTTCTTCATGCCCTGTCATCTGTCCCCTGGTTTGGCCTGTGATGGGCCCAGTCTGCTTTCCTGGGCACAAAACCCAAACAGTTCCACAGGGAGCAAAGGGAATGCAATAGAGAAGGCAAAAACAGGGGGAAACAACTTTCCCTTTGCTCGTTTTCCCCACTCCCAGCTCCGCTTCCAGAAGTTTTCCAGGCTTGCATGAGTCTCTGAAGCTTTCTGACCTCCTTTTTTCTACCTCTGTGGCAGCTTATGCTTTATTCTCTGCCTTCAGAACTCATCATAGCTGTGCAGGGGATGTTTTTTTTAGCAGCAATTTCTTCTCAGGAAGCAGAGAGCTGCTGCCTGGCCATAGCAGACACAGAAAATGTTTACAAACATGTGGAAAGAGACAATTTCAAGCCACGAGTTCAACCCAAGTGTGAGGAAGTGAAGTTTTCATGAAGGAACCGTTGTGCAATTGAAAGTCCCCGATGTAAACAAGAGCGCTCAGGAAAGGCTACAAAACCCGAGACACGGTGATTGAAGCCTTTGAATGATCCATCAAAGCTTGAGATATAAAAATGTTCTTTTAGGCTCAAAACTGGGGGAGCTGGGAAAGGCTGCACAGCAGAGAAAGTTGGTCATGAGGGGCTTGGAGGAGCTCAGTGAATCGGGAAGGAAAGCAGGGAAATGTGGAGGCTGATTTGGGGCAGCAATGCTGCCGCTTTCCCTGAGCATAATTAACAACAAGAATGCCGGGACTCACCCCCGGATTGGGGTGACCCCAAAAGATGGAAAAGTCTCTCCTCCAACCCGTGCCTTCAAAGAAAGACTCAGTAGTCTTCTGTTGTCTGTTCTCAAGGTTGTTTATTGTTGGTTATCTAAAAGATTCTTTTCCTGAGCTGCTGTGGCCCGTTCAGCAGCTCAGACAAAGGCACACTGCCCTCCCAGGGGCTGCTGCCATCTTTTATATCATATATTCTGTGTTACATGTTTATACTTTTTCCCCAATGCCTACTATCTATATTGAATGGTGACTTTCTACTCTAAACCAATCTGTGAGTGCCAACATCACCAAAGACATGGAGGCTAGGAAGGAGAAAGGAGGAGGACAGGGCACACCCAAATCCCTCCATCTTAGAACCCCTGACCCCCATGTACAAAACTTGGACCCCTGCGTACAAGGCTTAAAACCCCCCTGTACAGCACTCAAAAATCCTTCCTTTCACTTCGTGACTACTTCTACTACAACACCTAAACTTGTGTGGCTTGTAATTCTTCATACAGAGTTGGTGATTTGCTCCACGGGCTAAGATCCAAACCCCACGTGTGTCTCTGGCTGCATGCCAGGGTCTCAGAGCCCCCTGCCAGCGGCTCTGGCCATCCAGGGCACCCAGAGGGATGTCCTGGGTTCCGATACAAGAACATGTGGGTCAAAACCTGGTGACATGCAGGGAAATCACCTGCTGTGTGGACAGGTGAGAGGTGATAAAGTGCAGGTGTGACTGCAGATTTAGCTGTTTGAGGATGGAGAAAGAGCTGGAAAGCTCACAGGCATGTTTGGGCATCCCAATCTTGTCCCACTCCTGTCCTGGGGTTTGCCCACCAAGGAGCCAACAACCAGCGTGCCTCTTTCTGCTCCCAGGAACTTTGCTGAGGTCACGGAAGATTTGTTCCTGTTAGAATCACTGAACATGACCCATGGCATGACTCCCAATACTTGGGATACTCCAAGTATTAATGCCTGCAGTGAACACAAAGTGGGTTGCAGAGTTTAAGGTGTCCAACACCCCGAGGATTTGGGCTGGGCTCTGGGAGATGCACCCTGGCTCTTGATCTGCTCCCAGGAGTGCTAGTCACAGACTCAGAGAATCATTAAGGTTGGGAAGGACCTCCAAGATCATGAAGCACAACCTTTGTGATGTGGGGAAAAGGAAGAATTTGAACTGGCTGCTCCAAGTGGGAGGGCTAATGCAAACTTGTGATATCCCCAATTCCTGTGGCCATTTCTCACCTCTCAGCTCCACTGTACAATGATAATTTAATTCCTGTGGTATCCTAAGGACAGTGGAAAGCACTGTCAGCCCTATGGAGAAATGGATAAACAAGAGTGTTAGGTTATGCTTGAGCCCATTTAGGACTCTTTCTGCCCCACCAGAGATCTCTCCTACTGAAGGTTCAAGGGTGAACAAAATCATGGAAGTTTTCCCTGGATATCCACCATATCAGCTTCACAGAGGAGTCCACTCAAATTCACCCCCTCTTGTTGTAATACGACACGAAAAGACGACACGGACACTGCTGCTCTCCAGGTGAACAAAAAGGAGGGACCTTTATTTTCTGACTCCAACATTTAGAGTTTTCCAAAAGTGACAGTGGATTGGAGGGTGACAGTGCCACCTCTCCAATGACACTGGACAGACCAAGAGTCCATCAATTCTCTCCTCCTCCATGAAAGAATGCAAAACATAAGTTGTTTACAGAATTGTGTGTGAGAGAGTTTGTTACAAGAATGCAAACATCAGAAGGCTTAGCAAAGTCTTAGAAAATCAGGGTGACATCCTCTTATTCCCTGGTCTGATGGCTCCAGCCCTACTGAGACAGGAAGGGACCACGATTAGTGCTCCAAGCTGCTGCTGTGATACGAACACCCAGAACTGATGATGACAACAGCAATAAACCCAGCATCAACCACAGGACAGGTCTCCTGGGGGGACCTGGAAAGGCAGCAGATGGCTGGAGGAGATGGGAATATACAAATGCCGTCCTGGGAGGGCCTCCTTTGGGAAGCACCTTTCCCACCCTGCTTCCCAGCTGATGAGCACAGGAGGATGGAACAATATCAACTCATTAAGGCTGACAGTGTCCTGGGGGGTGTAAAAACAACGGGGGGGAAATTTCATTTACATCTCCACCACTGTTTTCCCCGAGCCCTGCAGGTGATGGAGGCACGAGGGGTGTTTGGGGGCAGTTTTGTCACCTCCTCCGTGGTTCTCCCTTCAGCCAGGCAGTCTGTCTGCCGCGGGAATCTTCTGTTGTGTGGCTGCAGCTCCCTGTGCAGGGGAGATCAAACATCCACTGGCTGGCGACTCATTAGCTCTCCTCCGTGGGCATCAGTGGTTAACAGCATAATTAGTTTCAGTGGTAAAAGGAGGTTTCGCAGACCCCAGGAGAGAGAGGCTGTTAATCTCCTGGCATTTCACACAACATCAAAATGTAGCAAGATCCGTGTTGGAAGAACCGGCAGAATTATGGTTTGCTGGTAAGCAACTTGCAATTAAAACACTGACCTGAGGTGGCTGCGTTTTGTTTGTGAGTTAAGAACAGTGATTTTAATGTTGTGAAATGCCTTGTCAGTGAGCAGGCAGCAAAATTTCCACCAGGATCCTGGGGGTTCCTTCCCACTTGTGAGTGTCTGCAATATCCTCTGTCCAGGCTCAGCCCCTGAGTCATCTCCCTGCTGTGGGAAGGAGGCAGAGCTTATAATGAGGATAAAGAGGCAGCTTTTGTTTGGCGAGGAAACTTTGACCATTTTCTGTATCTTGGGTCTCAAGGGCTGCAGCAAGAACAGGCAGAGGAACACCTGAAGTCCATGCCCACATCACTGGAAGCTTTCCAAACACTGCCTGGCATTTGTCAGTGACCCAGAGCCCTTCTGGTGCTGCTCAGCAGCTGAAGCCAAGCATCAAATGAATACTCCAAGGAAAGTGGTTTTTTTTTTGCTGGTGGAGCTGCAGACTTTTCCAGATTCATGTTGTGTTGGTAACCTCGCAAGGAACACCGCCTGCCTCGCTTTTCCAGACTGAAGGAGGTCACACACAGTTCAGACAAGCTTTGGGGAAACAGCTGAACTTCAGGATGTTTGTACGAACCCAACCCCTGACCTCCCCAGCCTCCCGTTTTACGGATTCACAAGTACAGATGGAATGTTTACACGGACATCTGTGTGTGTGTTTGTGTGCGCCGTGGAAAGACACCCAAATTGTGAGGGAAAATGAACTTTCAGGGCTGTGAACACATTGCTGCTGTGTCCCAACACTTGGCAGAAGGAGGAGAAGCACCTGGGGTCTGGATGATGCCTCCAGAAACACATCCATCCCTGAACAAAGTGGGATTTGTTACTGGTAGGACTCGAATACCTCAACCCCTCTGAGGAAATGGTCTTTACAACCCATTTGTCATCTCGTGTCTGAGCACCCCTGTGAACACCAGAGCAATTTAGGCACTCTGTGGAACACTGTGCACAATATTCCTGAAAGCACATGGAAGACAGGCTCGTCGTTGGAGGAGGAAGGTGGATTTTACTGCTGCAGCAGTGAGCTGTGGATGCAAGCACAAGAATGCAAAGGTGGCCTTGTGACTCAGCTTGGGCTCCAAGGGGTGCTTCTGGATTTTGGAAGGTTCTCCTCTGGCCCTTTTCCTTCTCTTCCAAGGGCTGGACACCCTCAAAACCAGAAAGCAGAATTACAAGTGGTTTAAAGGTTACCCACTGCATGCCATGTTCATTTATATGTAAACCCCAAAGGATTGATGGATCAGGGAAAGGGAGTGAGGTTTGCATTTCTGCAGGGTCCTTGCAGGGCACAGAGGGATGCTCAGCAACAGGCAACATCCATGCCCAGGACCTGGAACCCCAAGGGCTGGGGACCAACCCCTCTGGCAGCATCTCCTGCCCAGCCTGGCACGCTGCTTCCCTGTGGATTTCGGGATCCTTGGCCACCATCACTCAGCTCTGCAGGAAAACTGTGCTGCATCTGGCCCTGCAATCTGATTGCTGAGCTTGGTGAAGCATCACCAAATGTGCTCTTCCATCCCAGAAAGGGGGTATGGAGACGAGAGGAAGAGAGCTGCTTCAATATGGGAAGCTACAGCAATTTCCGACCGGCCCCTTTTCCTGCTTTTCCACTCCAAAGCAGAGTGTGGAGAAGGGAGCAGCAGCATTTCCTGACAAGTCTCTTCTGGTAGCTATAGAAACTTAGAGCACAGCCACAGTAACAAAAATACACCTCTTTGCTGGAGCTTCCTTCCTCTGTGGGTCGTGACTTTTCCCTGACATGAGCTGCCCCAACCCTGCCGGGCCCCAGGGAGCCTCAGCCCAGAGGCTGAAATGTTGGGTTGTTTTTTTTTTTCCAGCTGGAATTGAGCAGTGTCATTTTATCGCCTGGAAATGGAGAGATGCAGAGGCAAAGCAGGGAATATCAGAGACCACCAGGGATTAACTCAGGGCAGAGATCCTCAACATTGCATTTGTGATAGCGACAACGTCAGTGCAGCTACGGGTGAGAGGGAATATATCCCTTGGAGAGAGGGATATATTGGAGCAGAAAGGCTGTGGGGGAGGGCAGGGATGCTGGGGAGCAGTGGATGCCAGGAGCAGCTTGTTGGCAGAGCCCTGGTGGCACCCTCCTGCCTGCAGGTCTGCCAGCCTGGGCTCTGGCTCGGAGCCCTCCGGCTTTGTGCCATTCCATGGGCATCCAAATGGCTTTGGTGCCCAGCACGAGGCCTGGGGACCTGCTGGGACAAGGAGGGGTTCCCTCCACCACACCTGATGGGCTGAGACATCGCCGGAGGTGATTAGCAAGGACACAGGTGGAAGGGAAGGGCTTTTTGTTGTTTTTTTTTTTTTGGTCTGTTCTCTGGCTTTTCAGGAAATGCGTGCCCATGGATTGTGGCAGAACCTCCTGAGACATCGACCCCAACACACATTTCCATGCTCAGATGTGTTCTACAGCTCAGCACCCCACAGTTTTTATCCCAGATTAGGGGCAGGGAGACATCTGAGAAGTGCCAAGTGAACAACAGATTGCATTGCTTGATTTTTCTGCCCCCCTGACAAATGAAAAAAAATAAGCAAAACCCACTAGACATGAGATTTATGAGCCAGTAGCTTACTCTGCTTTTGGTGTTGGCTGCTGCCATGTGCCAAGCCATGGTGGCTGTGGCTCTGCTCTATTTTCTCTATTTTTCTCTATTTTCTCCCCTTGAATATTGTTCAGGAGAATTGATTTGGTTAAAATTATTTGGTTAAAATTACTACAGCTGCAGCTTGCAGCTCTTTGGTGTTTTCAGTTGCTCGGCAGGCAGAAGAAAACAGGATTTTAATGTTTTGTGGTTTTTTTTGAGGGAATAACAGGTGGCTTTCCCATCAGCAGGGAGCTCCTGCATGCAGGGGATGCTTGGGTGGGCTCCAGAGCAGACCCTGCAGCACATTCCTGCACAGTGCCAGGGGCAGGGGGCTGCAGTGGGTGCCAGCGGGCACCTCCCCCAGGCAAATTCTGCTCTTGGGGGGTGATGAAACCCCCACCCTCACGCCCATCCACCCCAGTGCCCTGTAAAAAACCCTGCCCTTCTCCCAGCCCTTCAGGAAATGTGGAATCTTCTCAGCCCCATGAGGGGTGCTCAGTGTGAGGGTGAGGGTGAGACCCTGAGCTTGGTGTTGTCAGCAGAGGGGGGATACAGGCACCCCAGAGAAATGATATTATGGGGTAGGGACAGAGGGGAACCCTTTGGGGAGGATCAGGTGTGTCCCACGAAGTGACAACATCCACTCCCTGTGTATGGACAGCATCTCCTGCGAGGCTGCTCTTCCAAACTGAGGCTGTTTCCTCTGCTGCCTGCAGTGTCTGTTCCCATGCACTGCTCTGCTGCTGCCAGGAAGTTTTTCCCAATAATTTTCCTAATGGATGTCTTTCTTTTTTCAGATAAAGCCAATTTCCTCCTCTGGTAGCCACGGCGGATGCAGAGAACAATGGGTACCATGTCTGCTCTGCCCACCCCGTGGGACAGGGACTCTTATCCCACTTCCTTAGGATGCCCAGACCTCCAGTGGGAATGAAAAAAATTCAGAGAACGCACCCGAGGGAAAAAAAAAAAACAAAAAAACAACCAACCAAAAAAGCACACTGCAAAGAAAAGATTTGGGAAACAGCTTGGCAAAACATGGTGGAAAGCAGAAATGTAAAGAACAATGTTCCAGGACAGGTCCAGTGAAACACATACAGGTTCCCACAGTGCATCTTTTGTAAAATTACTAGAAATAAAAGAATCTCATCACTGTGAGCTTCAGGAGTTAAGAAGCAGCCAAAGGTGGCCAGCATGATGGAGGAAAATCGTGCCCAGGCTTTGTGTGCTGTGTTGCATTGCTGCAAAGGGAAGGTGCTGCCTGGGAAACCTCAGCCCAGGAGCCAGAGACCCACTTTGGGGAGCCAACCACTGCTGTGAAGCTGCTTATTGTGAAATAGGCAGCTGAATGTATCCAATTATCACCCTGTCTCTGGGTAGAGCAGACAAAACCTGAGCTTGTTTTCTCTCTCTCTCTCTCTTTTCTTTTTTTTTTTAAATAGCAGATGGTGAAAAAGTCTGCAGCCCCCAATTCTTTAATCCCTTCTGCGTTGGCTGTTGTTTCCAGACCATGTCAGGTTGCTCTTTCCTGGACCAGCTCCAGCTCATCTGTATTATCCCTAAGCCTTGTGGAGCACTGCCTTGTGCCCAGGGAGAGCTGTCACCTCTGTCACCTCCCATGGGTGCACCCAAAGGTGGCCCTTGCCCTGCCCTTTCCCTCCTGAGCATCATCCCAAGGACCCACCACAACCTCCTCAGCTATTTTTATAGTGTTTCAGACCTGTCCAAATGCTATTGCCCAGCCTAGATTTGGGTGTTATTTATCCATCCAAAGCACAGCCCCTTTACCTCTTTGCTCATACTGAATTTTGTGTAGCTCAATCAAAAGAAATGGCATGAATTGCTTCTAATTATCTGCCTTCCAAAAAGCTGGCACTCCTCACAGCCCAGGGTTATCCACACGCTTTCTAACACACCCTTGAGTCTATCATTGAGTTGCTAATGTAAATTTTGGACCTATGGGGACTAGGTGCCCCTTGCAGCCTGGCAAGGAATGCCTGATTACAACTCGAGGGCTGCAGGTTTCCTCCCCTCTGTTGTGCCTCCTTTATAACCTCACCTGGATTCGTTTTCCTTTGTTTGTTTGCAAAGTTGTCAACCAAGATGGTGCCAGGAGCTGCCCCTGAGCGAGGCTCTGTCACAGATACAGCTTCCCTGTATCCTCCTCTTCCTCCATCCTCCCTTCCCTCCACCCTCCTGGCTAGTTTTCCTGTCAAAGAGCAGGAAGGATTGACAGGAACTTGCTCTAGCAAAATCCCTGTTGGCCATTTCTCTTCCTTTGCTTTCCCTCTGATCTAATATTTCTAAATTCCTTAACAATTTGCACCCGTAGCTTTCCAGCTGCTGAGATCCAGGCCGCGGCCAGGATGCCCTGGGCACTGCCTGGACACTCCACCTCATTTCTGCCCTGCCCTTTCATTGCTGACCCCAAACTGGGACCAGTTTGGCACATCTGATTCACCAGTTCTTTGGCGGGTGAGGGCTGGCTGGCACAAGAGCTGCCTGCTCCCAGTGCTGGCTGCTGCAACACCTATGGATTTGTCCCAGCCCTGCAGGGCAAGTCTCCAGGTAGAGCACTCCAGGGATATTTGGGAGACATTCCCTGTTCTTTGAGGCTGTTGCAGAGCCTTTCAATGTGATGTCAGAGGTTAATTGTGTTTAGGTATTTGGTGCTTGGCAACATTTAGGAAGGACAGAGAAAACATAAGGGACCAGCGTATGTTCCCAAATGCTCCATAATGATGTCAGCTGAGGAAGATTTCCATAGGAGCTGGAGCATATGGCAAGCTTTAGCACTGCAATCATCTGCCAGGACATGTGCAGTCACCTAATTACACACCCACATTTGTCTCCTCTGCTTTACATTTTGCCTGGCTCCCTGCAGAGGCATCAGCCACGGGATTTTCAGGCAGAGCCCTGGGGCTGCTCCATCAGAGCAGTGGGACATCCCTGGCAAGGACAGCAGTGTCCCTGTGGGCATCTCCTGGGCTCTGTCTCCTCTTGTGCTGGTTGATGTCTGAGGGCTGGCAGAGGAGCTAATGCACCTCTTAGCTCCCATGTGGCTAAAATCCAGCTGGACAGACTCCTGTGGAGATAAAAGGCAGGGGATAAGAGCAATGAGAGCAAAGATGTCTGTTTAACACATCAGCAGGTCCAAGGTGACACTCTGTTCCACATCATCCCTACATGCTCGTCCAGCTTGTTCTTAAAGATTTCCAGTGACGTGGACCCCTGTGCTTCCCCAGCTAATCTATACCCCTGCTTAATTAACCTTGTAATCAGAAAGATTTCCTTAAGCCTCCCTCCAATGTGCTGCACTTTAATTCACCCCAGCTTGTCCTGCCTGCGGTGGCCGTGGAGAACTGTCTCTGAAGGACTTCTGAGGACTGGTGGAAGCCCTTCCCAAAGTCTTTCTTTCCCCATTTCCTTCAGACTTCAGGTTTTCCACAACTCTGATTATCTTTGTCTCACCCCTTCAGATTCTGATCAGTTTGTTTGCACCCTTCTGTCCTGGAATTCAGAATACACACTAAGATGTGTGTATTCCATTCTCATCTGTTAGAGTGGGGCAGTTATCCTCTGTTAATTGGGAAGTTTTCTTTATCTCTTCCACAGCCAATCCTTCCTCCAGGAGATCTCTGCTGTCCATGGCCACTGAGTGTCCCTGCATGGCTGATCAAATTCCATCATCCCATGGGGAGATGCTCTGCCCAGGGGAGGAGCCAAGCATTCCTACCTGGATCCAATCTGAGCCTGGGAGCAGCACAGCAGCCTTTGCCCCCTGCATTCCCAGAGGAGCAGCTTTCTCCTGCCCTGCATTTCCAGAGGAGCAGCTTTCTTCTGCCCTGCATTCCCAGAGGAGCAGCTTTCTCCTCCCCTGCATTCCCAGAGGAGCAGCTTTCTCCTGCCCTGCATTCCCAGAGGAAGAGCCGGCCCATCTCCAGCAGCCCTGGAGCTGCAGAGGAAAACTCCAGCCTTGTGCAGGATCCCTGCTCCAGCAGAACCACAGCTGGCACTGCAGGAGGGCTGAGGCACCATGGAATGGCCCTGCTGCCACCACCCTGACCCACAGGCTGTCAGCTCCTGCTCTGACTCTCTCAGTGATTTGTTTTGTATCACTGCATTGTTTATTTTATTTTAATTTTCTTCCCTAATAAATAACTGCTATTCCTGCTCCCGTATCTTTGCCTGAGAGCCCCTTAATTTCAAAATTATAACAATTCAGAGGGAGGGGGGTTACATTTTCCATTTCAGGGGAGGCTCCTGCCTTCCTTAGCAGACACCTGGCTTTTCAAACCGTCTTCTCCTGTGGTTGCTTTCCAGCCATGAGCCTTGCCAAAGGAAGACCTTGTGCACCTTAAATCCAACAACTGTCTCAACTCACCCCCTTTTTTAATGGCTTTTTCAGGAAAGAAAATATCAGTGGCTCTCAAGGGCCTGTCCCAGCAGTGAAGAGGGGGATGGACATTGTGATGGAGAAGATGAGGATCTGCCCGTCATGGTGGGATTTCACAGAACCCAGCATGGAATCCCAGAGTGGTTTGGGTTGGAAGGAGGATAATGCCCATCCAGTTTAACCCCCTGCCATGGGCAGGGACACATTCCACTATCCCAGGTTGCTCCAAGCCCTGTCCAACCTGGCCTGGAATACTGTCAGGGATGGAGCAGTCAGAGCTTCTCCGTTCCAGGGCCTCCCCACCCTCACAGGGAAGAACATCTTCCCGATATCCCACCTAACCCCACCTTGTTTCTTCATTTCTGACTCTCTCCAACCATGCCCTTCTAGTATGGAAAACAGCATTTCCAAAGTGGGGAAAAAAAAAAACAACTCTAATGATCCAAATGTTTTGCACTTGGAGTTTGATTTCAATGATATTTTCAGGGCAGCTTTGTTTTTAGTGTGTCTCGTTTTGGAAAGGACGAGAACATTCTGTGCTGATGAAATTGTTCAGCTTAATTGCATGCTAAAAGCATGTTGATGTTTATGTTGTGTGAGTATTAATTTTAATCTCCAATATTAATCAGCAGCAATGTAAACAATGTATCAAGTATTATCTTTGCCAGGTTGTATTTGTGTATAATTTAATATTTACAACAGGTGTTTAATATTTTATATTATGTGATAATGTTTCTCTGTTATTGCTCATCAGGGACATGAAAAGAAATGAAGGCTCTAAATGGCAGCCAGGGAGTTTGGATTAAACATCTGGAACATTTTTTTCTTAGGGGGAGGGCAGTGAAGCACTTGGGCAGATTTTTGGGGGTGGGGAGAACTTGGTGTGACCTCAGTTGTCACACCAGTTGGTTGTCCCCATCTTCCCATCACCCCAAAACCCTTTTATCACCATTTTCCCAGTGGGGAAGGGAAACTCTAGTATTGTCAGCTTGTGGGGTGGACTTATCATAAAATAGCTCTGAAAACTCATAGATTTGATTGTCCTGATGGAACTATTTCCTTATTTTGCAGGGAAAAAAAAAAAAGAAGATTAAAGGCAAGATCTGGACTGGCCAAATTTTGCTTTGATTGGGACATTGGGGTCCTTGAAGTAGCTTATAAATGAACTGCTCAGAAAATCATGGTCCAATTTCTCCTGCTGTCAGAGTCTGATAAAATTTAGCCATCACTCCTTGTCAGGACTGAAGATCACAAATCCAAATTGCCTCCAGATCAAGGCTGGAAACATCTGCATGAGAAATTATTTTTTACCTGTAAAACTGGTATTTGTCCTTCAGGTCTGCTCTATGCCTGGAACACCCAGCACAGGCACAACGTGAGAGCTGTGGCCATTTTCACCCCAAATTTGTAAGGCAGAAAGACCTGCTGTGATCCAAAATACAAAATAACCTGTCTCTAGTAGATTTAGTGGAGATGTCTACTCTTCAAGACATGGCTCTTGGTTTCCAGCACTAGGAAAGAGCAATCTGCACTATTTTCTTCCAAAATTATTTTGAGAACTCATGGAAAGACTTATGTAAGAGCTAAAGAGCATTTTTATTTTTCATGCATGAATCACTTTGACATTTTTTGACTCTTTAACTAGAAAGGGGTTTTTTTTATTATTATTATTTTCCAGGAAACCATTTGCTTAAATTATATTTTAATAGTGTTTCAACAGACTTGAGTACAGGAAATAAAGTAGTCACAAGTTACGCACCTAAGCGCTGATTTGCATTATATTTCCCCACCAAAAAATTTTTATATATTCATTGTTGCTATGAAACCAGAAGTTTTGCTTAGATCAGATCATTTTGTTCTCATGTCATGGATAGAGGGGCTGAATGAACAATGTACTGCTAATGGTGCTCACGTTAAATCTCCTTAAAGGAACCTTTCACCTCCCACACTTCCCAAACAAATAAAATCTTTTAAAAATGGTTTTGGGTAAGTTCAGTGCTCCTGAAAGGTCCTCCTGGGAGAGGCAGCGAGAGGAGTGCTGGGGCTGTGTGTTGGTGTGGAAATCTGAGTTTTGCAGTGATTTATGTCTGGGTTAAGTTGAGGCGTGGTTTTTGCTGATGCATCAGTTCCCTCCTTCAATAGAGGGAGGTCCCTTGAGAAACCTCCTGTTCCTGTTGGGAGCCCAGAGTGGCACCAGGATATTGATGGTGAGATGTTGATGATGAAATAATGGCAAGGAGAATATAATTTTTGACTAAACAGCTTTTTCCAATTGCCTTTTGGAAGAAAACTGTGGTTAGAAAAGATTCACTCGATTCCTGGAGTTGGGTCTTAAAGGGGGAAAAAAAAGTGAAATTCTGGGATAAAACTTCCTTTGGATGATGATGTGTCAGGCCTTGGGCAAGGCAAGCAGCTTCTCTGCTTCTTTTGGCTGCTTTTGTGTATGTACAATGTGGAAGTATCTATATAATCTATATATCAATATCTATATATAAAAAAATTATGCATGCTATATATGTAAATATATATGCATTGTGTATGGCTTAAATTTTAACAAAAATTCTTGCATATATGAATATATATGTGTGTGTATATATGTATGCCTGTGTCTATATACATATAATAGCACATTAAACCATATATATAGTTCTTAAAAATAATTTAATGCATGCTATATATGTAAAGATATACATATAATGTATGGCTTAAATGTTAACAAAAATTCTTGAATATATGAGTATATATGTGTGTATATATGTATGCCTGTGTCTATATATATATAATAGCACATAAAACCATATATATTTATATATACATATAATAGCATACATATTTATATATACCTATAACATACACACAGAGAGACATATATAGATTTAAAATATGTATCTTATATATATATATATATATATATATATATATATATAAGATATATATTACACATATATATATATATATAGTTCTGAAAAAGGCATCAAAACCAGAAACTTTCTCTTGCCCCTGCCCCCGTTTATTCCTAATTGTGGATGATGGATTGCATTTACATGGCTCTCTGTAATCTCTTTTCTTAAATACAAACATTTCTCTGTAAGAATTCCTTGGGAAGAGCTGTGGGCAGAAAGCTAATTCAGCCTCCGTGCTGATTCATATTCCTTGCTTGCCTCAGACATAACAGTGATGGGCTTGTGGAAGTTGGTGCTTGCAGAAAACCCCCACCTGTTTGAGGAGCAGCTCTGGGGTGTCTCGTCCTTCCCCCGTTATCAGCCCTGGGTGGCTGCAAGAATGGAGCCTGTGTAACAGCCCGGGGATGGGAAACGAGGCACAGCAGCCAAAACGGGAATGAAAGTCTCTTTTTAGCTGCTGAACAGAAGATAGGAGTTAAAATATGCAAGTCCATGATGGAGCAAGGAAAATGTGTGCTTTGTTAAAATTAACTGGTGAGGGCTGCTCCCCATCCTTCCTCCTCAGCCACTGTGGGAACAACATGGCTCTTCTCCAAACAGAGGCTCAGTTTTGGGTTTGCCTCGTGCCAGCTTCCACCCTTGGGTTGGAGGCACTCGGTGCTGTAAGCTGCAAAAATCTGAAGATTTCCTCAAATATCCATCCTGAAGATACACATTTATATGTGTGTGCATGCACATATATAAATATACACACACACACATACACACATGTAAAAATAAATACATTTATATACATCTTTACAAGTCCTCAGCTGCTCTGTTTCCAAAATAAACTTCCAGTCTAGCTAAAAAAAAAAAAAAAAAGAGGAGGAAATCGACAGTGAGTAAACCTGGAGTTGCTTGGAGGGAAGCGATGCTGCCTGGAAAATCAGTTTGTTTTTAGGGCTGCCTTTGCTGGTGTATGAGTCATGTCAGGAGTCACCTCCAGCACCTGTGGCAAATTCACTCTCTTGGCTTGGACTGAATTTGCAGGGAGCCCGAGGGAACAGCCCCGAGTTTTAACCTGGTTCCTACCCCTGCTGCATTAAAGAGGAGAATGGTTAACTACAACTCAGCTCATTAAAAGAGGGATGAAAGGAGAGGGCAGCTCAGAGGGAGGGGAATCAACTCAGCAGGGAGCAAGGGGCATGGAAAATCCAACGTGTGGGACTCTAGGAGCTGGTTGGGAGGCAGATTCACAGGGGGGAGCCCTTAAAATTTTGGGAAATACTTTTTTCTACTCTGGCTGCAGGATTTTCCATAGTGGAGGGATACCTGGGAGTAACTGGGGATAAGCTTCATGCCACAAACACCCACAAATCCAAATGGGTTTTTTTGAGGCTCTTCAGAAACTCTGGCATTAACTTCCAGTAGTTTTACTGGTTAAAGTGGTGGTCTTGTATGGATGCAGAACAGACAGCTAAGGATGAGGTGCTCCCTTTCCCTTTTGCATCCTTGAAGAAAACCTGCGGTAAGAAAATGCCCTCAGCTTTTGGGGCAAAAAAGGAACAAGAGCCACATTCCTCCTGTGGAACCAGTGCTAATTCCTGGCTGCTTTGGATGGGAGCAGGAGAGAGATGAGGGGATGCATGAAGTGCAATTTTGTGATCAAAGTGAACTTTTGGGATTTGCACTGGGCTGTGACACTCAGGGTGGCTGTTTGCACCTCCACTAGGTTAAACCAGCATTGTTATCCCTTTAGGAATGAGTTAGATATCACCACACTACCTCTTAAAAAAAAGAAATTACTGCATCCATTGGGCAGCACATTAATTGACACTGTTTAATTACAGCTTAATTTATCTCTGAACCAAATACATTTAAAATTTCCAGTGTATTATTCCATTCAATTACAGCAAATCTCTGTCCATTTGCAGCCACAGTCAGCTGGGTTGGCAAAGCTGGGCACACACACCAGCAAACACTCAGCTTTGCCCTCCGATCCCTGGGGAATCAGCTCCAAACCTCAGGAGGCTTCTCCAAGGTTTTGTGGAGGTGGGATGCTTTCCAGCATGGTTTCCAGCCACTCCCAGGGCCAGGGAGGTGAAGTGTGGGGTCAAATCAAGCTGATACAGAATTTGGAAAGGGGCTGAAACATCTTTATGGGATGTGGGATGATGTCCCATCCTTACTGGGGTCAGAGAGGAGTTGGTGACCATGGCCCTGGGGTTGGGGTTTCTCCTGGAGCCTCTGGTGAGGTCTCCAAGGTAAACCTGGAGTGAAGCCAAGCTGAGATCCAACAATGCCCATCCTTTTTGTCCTTCCAGCAGAGTTGCATCATCTAATCCCAGAACTAGAAGGTACCAAAATTCACTAAAATTCAGATGCCTAAATTTTATCTGACTCTGGCAGCAGGAGCAATTGGGCCATGATTTTCTGAGCAGTTCATTTAGAAGCTATTTCAAGGATCCCAATGTCCCAATCAAAGCAAAACCTAAGGTGCCTGTAAGGCTACCCTACAGACCCTCTTGTTCCAAACCCCAGCCATGGGCAGGGACACCTTCCACTCTCCCAGGTGGATCCAAGCCCCATCCAACAGGGCTTTGTCCCAAAAGCTTACATTTCACAGAATTCCTTGTGTTTTCAGCCACAGGAGCTCAACAAATGAAACAATCATGGGAAGATTTGCCAATCTGGCATAAATTTGTGCAGAAAGAGGTTTCTAGCCAAGGGCAGACAATTTGCTGTCCATGCTGCTAACCAGTCACAGGAAACATGCCTGTTTGACAAGTCTGTGACTAGGGGACCACTAAAATAGGTCTCCTATTTAAAATAAATGAACTAATAAATGAAAAAAAAAAATAAAATAAATAAAACTGTATAAATTAATAAAATTGAAATATTACCTAGATTATAATTCTATATAATATATATTTATATAGAATTATATAGATTATATAATATATAACATCATATATAATATAATATATAAAATTATATATATACAATTATAAATAATATTTATAAATAAATAAACAAACAAATAAATAAAATAAAAGCACCTTTGGTCACATACTCTTAAAGCCCATCCCATTCCAGACCCCTACCATGGCAGGGCCACCTTCCACTACCCCAGGTTGCTCCAAGCCCCATCCAGCCTGGCCTGGAACACTTCCAGGGATCCAGGGGCAGCCACAGCTTCTCAGGTTTGTGGCACACCCTGGGCTCTCTCACCTGGGTTGGCTGTAGCACACAGCTGTGGGAAATGGGAGAGAGGATTCCGTAGCTTTGGGAATACAACAAGCTCTGCTAAAAGAAAAACATTTCTGTGCAGCAAACCAGAAGACACGCAGCTGCCCACTGGAACTCTTTTAAATATATATGATGGCTATTAAACACGTAATCCCAGTCTTGCAAAGTGCAGTGGGAGAGGGAGGTTTTATTTTATTATTATAATTATTTTCTGTTATATTGGCATTTTCTTAGCTGCCTGAAATTGAGCAGGAAGCTCAGGGGAGTCTGGGAAGCGACACGGGCAAAATTCCTGCTGCTTTTGCCCTAAGCTACAAATCTCTCTGTGTTAAACATGTTTTCTTTAAACACAGATGCCCTCACTGCTTCATCCTGGGGCTATGAAATACTCAGGCATTGTGAAGAGAAGGAAGACAACCCCCTTTCCAGGGACTCTCCAGCTCTGTGGCAGTGCAAGCTCTGGCTCTAGAGCGTGGATTGGAGCAGTGATTTCAGCTTTACTAAACATGTTTTCCTTAAATATATGTTTAAGGTTAGGCATTTACTAACCTGGGACCTAAAAGATAATTTTGTCCCAACCCCTTTCCATGAGCAAGGACACTTCCCACTATCCCAGGATGCTCCAAGCCCTGTCCAACCTGGCTTGGAATACTGCCAGGGATGGGGCAGCCTCAGCTTCTCTGGGCACCTTGTGCCAGGGCCTGCCCACCCTCACAGCCAGGAATTCCTTCCCAATCTTTAATATCTTTGAACTGCTTGCCAAATGGGCTTCCTTGCAAAGAGAAATGACTTTTCATTCCAGGTTAAGCAAGACTGTTCCTTTCTTTCTACAGCCCTGCAGTTTCTTTTTCATTATGTCTTGGAGAAGGGAACACAAATAGAGACACAGGAGAAACCTGACAGAATTCAGCCTAATAGGGAATATGGGACAGCATTTTTGCTTTTAGATCTGTACTGAGCCTCTCATCTTTATTAGAGAAGTTGACAACTGAGCTTATTTCTCTGTGTGATAAATCCACTGTAGTAAAAGGCTGTTTCCAGATGGCAATAGCTGGCACATAGGAGTAAGATATAAGCAGAACATCAGATACACAGATATAAGCAAAACATCAGATACTCCCAACCAAAACTGTTGGCTGGTCAAAAATTCTTCCGTTTTAATGGTGTGCGAAACGCCACGTGAAACACATTCCCTCAATAAAAATCGTGGGGGATGTTATTTTCAAATGAGCTCTTTAATTAAGAATTTTTTCTTCAGCCTCAAAATTTTCACTTGGTCCTGGATCAGCAGAAAAAAGCCAACACGGCTGATCTGATCAAACTGACACGGGAGGATTGGAAAACTGGGGGTGGGTGGTGGCAGGGATAATTTAGGTTGTAAAGTGCTAATGACCTCCTGGTATCATCAGAGCGTTTGCTTGGGTTCCTTTGGCTACAAATGCCTTTGCCATGAAGGCACAGAGCTGCTTTCAGCCCGGGGAAAGGCAGGCTGGATGCAGAGGCTGTGTCTGTGGAGGAGGGCTGGTGGCAGCAGCACTTTGCCCCCCGAGGCATGGACAGGGAGCTTTCACAGCTGGAACAAGTTTTTCAAAGCAAGTTAAATCTCCTGCTCTTCATTCCTGTATCATCCACAGCTCGTTTTTTCCACACTGGGATGGTGTCCCTCACATTCCCAGCCTGGATGGGAGGTGGGCAGGTTTGGGAATTTGAACTGTGTCCTCCCCCTTCTTCCCTCTTGCCGTGACTTTTTCCTGCTTCTGGCTGCAAGTCTAATAAAACAAAAACCTTGTGCATTATGCAAAGCCTTTAATTTAAAATGCTATCCATAAATCCGGTCAGTTTTATTTTGCCACGGATGGGGGGTTAGCTATATTTGCTGGTTTGCTTATTTTTTTTCCCCCTAGGATTTCTGCTCTGAATCCTTTTAGAGCTGTGGTTGGGGTTTGCTCTAGGGAGTGTCTGCCCTCACCCTCCAGCCTTTAAACTCCTTCCCTGAGTAAAGCCTTCCACGCAGCCACAGAAATGTGCTATATATTATGTGCTATATGTTTTGTGCTATTTATTGGTTTTGTGCTATATATTGCCTCTGTATTATGTGTGCTCTGTCTGCTGTACACGGCCTGTGTGCTGCGTAGCCATATATTAACATCCCAAATACATTTACATTCCATAATTGTCACAGAGACTCCTACAATGGTTTAGGTTGGAAGGGAATTTAAAGCCCATCTCTTTCCAACACCCTTGCCATGGGCAGGGACACTTCCCACCAGACCAAACTGCTCCAAAACTCATCCTAGCTGGCTCGAACACTCCCAGGGATGACAATTTTTGCTCAGAACCCCCAGGTTTGGTTTATTTTACGGAGGCAGCCCCCGGGCCTGTCCTCAGGCACACCCCAGCCTCCCGCCTGCCGCAGGCCGAGCGGTTTTTCCGAGGAAAACTCTCCAAAATCAGCTCTGGCTGCCGCTCAGAGCGTATTAGTGTGTGGATTACATGTAATGCGAGCCATTATGCAAGGCAGCCGGGATGGCAGCCGGGATTAGAGGCCGATAACCCCCTGGAAATGCGGGTTTAGCAGCCCTGGGAGAGCGCTGGGCCCTGAGGCCGCTCACCCGCGGGCCCAGAGCACAGAGAGAAGGGAGCTGAGCCTCCAGCATTCCCTCCCCGGCGATACCCCTCAGTGCATTTCATGGAACACAGAACATCCTGAGCTGGAAGGGACCCACAAGGATCAGAGTCCAACTCCTGGCCCTGCACAGACACCCCAAATATCTCACCCAATGCATTCCTCAGAGCGTTGTCCAAACACCCCTGGAGTTCTGGTAGCCTTGGGGCCGTGCCCATTCCCTGGGGAGCCTTTTCAGAGCCCCACCACCCTCTGGATGAAGAATATTTTCCTAACATCCAACCTAAACCTTCCCTGACTCAGCTCCAGCCATCCCTCGGGTCCTGTCACTTGTGAGAGTGAAGAGTTGGTGCTGCCCCTCTATAGGAATGTGCCCCCAGTAGATGGAGTGACAAAACTAGCCTTTGTCCCCTTAAAAAGGAAATAAGCCCAGAAGTTTCTCTTCTCGATTAGGTGAAAAGGCATCTCATAGGACCTGGGGGACTTCACCTCAAACTTAAGGACAGCCAATTGGACAGAAGCCAAAAAGTCCCACCTGAGCAATTTACTAGAAAAAGAAGAGAACAAAGGAACTAATCACTTTTGTGAGGTGATTTACCAGGAGCAAGAACCTCTTGCACCTGGCTCGGTTTTTCTCTGTAAAGAGTTTTGTTATTTTGCCTTTTAGTAAGACCTTTATATTTCCAACACTACCACAGAAGCCATCCTGCTGATTTTATGCCTTCTAAGGTAGCTGAGCTATGTTGGGTGTGAAATGGATCTCCAGGAGCTTATGAGACCTGGTTTGAGGAGACCCATATTTCACCCCTCTGCTTCCCCTTGTGAGGATTTTGGAGGCTGCAGTGAGGTCTCCCCTCAGTTGGTGTTTCAGGTCCTGGTGCACATCCCAGCAGGAATGATGGGGGATACATCCCCGCCACGGGGTGCACAGTCCTTTTACAGCATCTTCAGGTTCTTGGTGGATCCTCTCTCTGCTCAGTCCAGAATGACACAGCTGGGACAAGGTCTGCTGTAAGGTTATGATGTTTCTGGGACTTTTTTCCTCCTTTTTTTCCCTCTCCAATCCAAACCCACAAACTATTTTTATCCCTGAGCTATCATAGCTTTGTCCTTTGCCTTTTTGGAGTATCATGCTAATTGGGTTGGAACAGAGGCTTTCATTACCAAAAGCAACAGCTTGCAAACAGAGTGGCACCAATTATTTCCCAACCAACTGCAGGATTATTTAATCCAAGGCTGGATTTTGAAGCCAGTGGCACAGAGGGATGGGGATGTCCCATTGGCCTGGCTGTGGAGTCACAGGGATGGTGATAATTATGTGAGAGAGGGACATAGGCAAGGCATTGAATGCTTTTCAGGTAGGATTTTGGGGCTGAGGAAATGTCAGATTTGATGAAAGGTGACTTGCTGCAGAATCCAGCCAGTGTCAGGATTTCCTCAGGCTGAGGTATGACCTGTTCAAACCTGTGTGAGTCTGTAGTGGAAAATGACAGAACCTGGAACTGCAATGGTTATAGGTAATGCAAGAGTTGGTGGGGATATTAATCTCCCTGCTTTCATGGAATCACAGAATCATGGAGTGGTTAAGGAAGACCTTAAAGCTCATCCAGTCCCACCCCCTGCCATGGGCCGGGACACCTTCCACCATCCCAGGCTGCTCCAAACCCTGCCAACCTGGCCTTGGACACTGCCAGGGATCCAGGAGCACCCACAGCTTCTCTGGGCATCCTGTGCCAGGGCCTCCCCACCCTCACAGCCAGGAATTCCTTCCCAATATCCCATCTATCCCTGCCCTCTGGCAGTGGGAAGCCATCCCCTCTGTCCTGTTCCTTGTCCTAACTCCCTCTCCAGCTCTCCTGGAGCCCCTTCAGGCCCTGCCAGGGGCTCTGAGCTCTCCCTGGAGCCTTCTCCTCTCCAGCTGAGCACCCCCAGCTCTCCCAGCCTGGCTCTAGAGCAGAGGGGCTCCAGCCCTGGGAGCTTTTCCGTGGCCTCCTCTGGACTCACTCCAGCAGATCCACATCCCTCTTATATTTGAGGCCATGGAATTAAGTGTAAGGTTAAGCTTAATTGCATCTCTCTGTTAGATGTTAGGATGAAACCTCTCAGGAGGGCTGGAGCACCTAAGGGTCGCTGCTTTCCAGCCCCAAAAGCAATGGGGATCTTTTCCAGCCTGTCCAGCCAGACCAGCAGCACTCCAGACCCTCTGTCTCCCGTCCCAAACTGGGATCACTGAGTGCAAATGGTAAAGTCAGTAATGCATAGAGGAGAACCAAAATATCTTACAGAGGAAGGATTTGGTTTGCCAGCACCTCTCCAGGCTGGCACAGAGGGGTAGAAGCTGCAGAGCAGAGGCTGTAAAATATCCTTGATCCAGGGGAAACACTGTTCTGAGCTGCTTTAGGGCATTAGGAGAGTACAAAACCGGGCTGTGGAGTAGGGACAGAAACCCCTGAGCTGCCTGGTGCCTGCAGAGCCAGCCCTCTGCTAATCCCTGGCCCCTGTGCAGCTCCTGCAGGGAATCCAGGGGGCGAGCACAGATGCTCTGCTCCGCAGGAGCACCCGACACGTGGGGTTTTGTCCTCCGGAGAGCTGCTCCTGGGGATGGGGAGAGAGGGAAAGCAGTGAGGAATCATCTGTGATTAATGAAATCAGGGTGCACACATCCACAGGGATCAGATCAGCCCCGGTGGGGATGTTCAGCGCCGCCGGGCAGGATTAATCCCCTGTCTGTCTCCTCCAGCACCTTGCACTGATACTGGCCACAGCCAGATGTTTCTGGGGAAGGTGTAAAAAGTCTGGGAGAAGGCAGACACCCCCCTACACCCAGTGTTTTCCTTCCTCTGCCCTATTTCTCTGCCATGCAAAGGGGACTGGGATGGGTGCTGTGCTCTGGGCTGCGGGGTGAGCTCTGTGTGCTGGAGGCTTTCATTATTTCTGTTTGGTTCTGAGTTGCAGCCACCAGAAGATGCTGCATTTGGGGCTGCTGGCTGAGGTTGCAACATGACACTGGTGGGGACAGTGGGCTCTGAGAGCTTGGCTGTGCTGCTCACTCTTGGGGACACCACACTGGCCCAACCTCTTGTCCAGGAGCATGGACATAGACTTAAAAAGTCCACCCAGCTCAAGGAGGGGATCAAGGCAGGGAATAGAAGCACTTTTCTGCATTTATTTGGTACTTGAAATTCTCCCTGGCAGCTTATACTTGGCAGGTTAAATCCCTTTCCCTCTTTCTCTTGGCACTAAGCCCACGGGAGGCAGAGCTGCAGCCCCAGCTCTGTCCCCAGCCATGGTCTCAGAGGACATGGACATGGATTTTTCCGAGTCCTTCCCTCCAGCAAAGGCAAATGACGGGTGAAGCTCAGGCTGGGGACAGGCACGGGGTCTGCACTGTGTGCTCCTGCCTCCAGGGATGATCTGAACATCTTCCCAGCCCCAGGGCAGGATCGTGGCTCCATCTGCCCCTGCTCCCACCTTATTGCCCTCCTTGGCACCTGGACTCTGCCACTCTCTGGAGGGCAAAGGGCTGGTGCCCATCACGCTGCTGCTGCTGCTGTTGAGCCTTTTTGGCTGCAGCTTTGCTGTAGAAATGCTGGGTTTTTCCCCTAGAAAAAATTCCTATTTTCTTAGATCTGCAAGGCTAATTGAGCAGAGGAATTGATTACAATGGCCATGAACAATGTATTACCTCTTTAAGTCTATAAAGGACTCATGCTGATGTAGTTATGAAGTACCTGTGAAGTCCCTGAGGTGTGTTCTGCCAGAGACCAGAGTTGCTGGTGGGGTCCCTTCCCTTGTGCAACACAAAATCCAGGGAGCTCTGCCCATTGCCTGCTGCCTCTCCAGCAGGGAGCTGTGATTTCTGTCTCAAGTGGCTCTGTGCTGCTCCAATCAGCAGGACTTGTCCTTGTCCTTAGTGGTGGAGAACACGGAGGCAGCTTTTAAATGGCTGGGATGAGGCTGATGCTGGTTGTCTCAGCTCAGCAGTGCTGGTTATCCTTGCTTCACCTCTACCCCTTGGCCTGAAAATGTGAGACTTGCCAATCCTGACCATGCTGGAAGCACTGAGATGCTGAAACACTCATTCACAGAATCACAGAATAGTTTGTGTTGGAAGGGATCTCTTAAAGCTCATCCAGTTCCACCCCCTGCCATGGCAGGGACACCTTCCACCATCCCAGGGTGCTCCAAGCCCCATCCAACCTGGCCTTGGACACTTCCAGGGATCCAGGGGCAGCCACAGCTTCTCTGGGAACCCTGTGCCAGCGCCTCACCACCCTCACAGCCAAGAATATTTTCCTAATATCCTACCTGTACCTGCCCTCCATGAGCTTAAAGCCACTCCCCATTGTCCTGTCCCTCCATCCCTTGTCTCAGGTCCCTCTCCAGCTCTCTTGGAGCCCCTTTAGGCACCGGAAGGGGCTCTGAAGCCACTCTGGAACCTTCTCCAGGTTGAACAGCCCCAGCACTCCCAGCCTGCCCGCAGAGCAGAGGGGCTCCAGCCCTGTGCTCACCTTCATGGGCTCCTTGTGATTTCTGAGCTCCAGGAGGAAATACAGTGAGAGGCACCATCCCCTGCTGTATTCAGGCAGCTCTGGTGTCTCAACTCTGCCTTCTGCTCGGAACCTTCTGACACACACACATCTGTGCAGAGCCACATGGAGAATTACAGGCACCAAGTATTACAAAACCAGACTTTGGGGTATTCTATGTGTTTAGGATGAATCCTGGGCCATTAGGAATAGCTCCTTTCCTTTTTTTTTTTTTTTTTCCCAGCAGGATAATATCAGCAGCCTAACTGGATGCTTTCTATTCAATTTTTTTTTTGTGTATTCTTTGTGGTGAGAACCACACAGTGAGCAATCCGTGTGCTCCAAACAAGATAATGCAGAGATACAGCAGACCCCCTGCTTGGCTGGAGATTGCTGCATAATATATGGCATTCTGGTGAGATAATAACCCCAAATGGAGTGAGGTTTTCTCCCTGCAGCATTTACATCAAATACTTACGATAGCCTTTTGTGGACAGAGGAGTCAGAGGTGGTATCATCTGACTGGAGACCAGAAAAGACTTGAAATGGGGGGGATAAAAAGAGCTACTCATTGAGATGATTTCATTTTCTTGAGCTTGCAAGGCTTGGGAGGCTGTGGGATGAAAGGGGATGGAGGGAATAATTGGAGTTATGAAGTGTGGGCAGCGAGCTTGCTGCTGGGGAAGTTAATGAGCTCTATGAAAATTAAATCCCCAGCACGAGAACTCGCTAGGAGGATGCTCCCCCTTGTTTTTTTTTTTTTCCCTGCTGGCTGCCAGCAGGTACTAGAAAATGAGATTTTGCCATAGATGATGCCAGCAGCCAACCTGCTGTCACCAGATTTCTTTCTTGGAAAGGGAGCAGAGTTTCTAGGCAAGGCAAATGCAGAGTCTGGAGTCTGCTTGCCTTCCCTAAAGCACTGACAGGAGAGTGCAGAGTCTGAGGGTCAGTGTTGCTGTTGAAGCCTGGGGAAGGGCTGTGAAAGCAAGGGGGTGGGTTAGGGCTGGTGTAAAACAGGGCAAATGCCATATTGCAGAGGGTGAGCTCAAGAATCTGGGAGGGGAAGCAGATTTTCTGCTAAACTGAGGAAAGGAGAACAAAGAGCTTGGTGCGTTCCCTATGTGCCATTGATATGGGATACTGCTGGGAAAAAAGGAAAATGGGACCCTAAAGTGTAAAAAGCAAAATAAAGATGAGGAAATATTTAAGGACTCTGCTAAATGCTGGGGAAGCCCCAGAGTTCTGGTGGTTACCCCCCAAAAGGGGTGAGTTGAAATCACAACAGGTGCAGCACAGGGGCGCTAGGAAGGGCAGGGGAAAAGGGCCTATTTTAGGCAAGGAGCTGAAAAATATCATCTGTGTTTGTCCAAAGATGTTGGGAGAGGACACCATGCCTGTCTATAAATACAGAGGGAATGTAAACACCAGGAGGGAAGCAAACTGATTTAGCTGGAAGGGCCGAGTCAGCAGAAAACCAAATGGCTCTGAAGCGGGCAGGAATAAATCTGAGAGGGGATCAGCACACGGCTGTGGGATCCTGGGGTGGCTGGGGCTAATAGGATTGCTGAGGGTGAAAGACCTCAAAACTAATTTTGAGGCAGAGCTTGTTAAACTGATGAAAGATCTGACAGGGCTGTACTCTGCTGGCAGCAGAGTGGAGGCTGAGCTGGGAAATCCCTTTGGGGGTGAATTACTGTGAGCTCCCTGACTTGCATCCACAGCATCCCAGTGACCCTGAGCCTATGGTAATAGGAGTAGGGACTATTCATAGCACTACAGGGTTCTTTATTTGTATTTTCCATGCCTATCCCATGCTATTTGTAAGAAAAAAAAAAATCAGGAATGTTTGAAATTAATACAGGAATATCTGAAAATGCCTCCTTGCCCCAGGCTGGATGGATGTCAGGATTAGCACGGGGGCTTCCAGCAAGGTCGCTGCTGTAGATACAAAGGAGCTTGTGAGGGTCCTGTGCTGCTGAGCAGGAGATGCTCGTGCTGGGGGATGCTGAGACATCCTGAGAGATCCTGAGACAAGGAAGTGTGGGCACAAACCCACTCTGAGCTGCTGCATATTGCTCCTATCATGGGAACCACAATATTGCGTTAGCACCTTATGGTAGCAGACCAGAGATGGGCAAAAATTTACTTTTTTTCTCAGTTAATCTGAGCATTTCCTGCAATCTGAGAGCCTCCAGACACATGGATCATAAAGCTCTTAGTGTTTTTTGGGATAGGCCCTTGCAGGGAGGTTTGGGCTGCTAGCCACGCTTGAGATTTTGGAAAGGGTCGTCTGAGGGAGGTGGGAGAGGCTGCCCTGGGGCAGGAGGGTGTTTGTTCTGCAGCAGGAACAGACCCAGGAATGATTTCCCTATTTTTTTTTTCCCTAGGCATTTCAGTTTTGTTAATCAGAGGAACTGTTAATTCGTTGGGCTGGAATTAACCTCGTGAGGAGGGTGTTTGGATAAAGCCTTTGGGAGGCTGTGCTGTTTGGGCACAAAAGGGGTTTGCTGAAGCTTATGTGGGGTCACGGTGGCCTAATTAGGATTTAGGGGAAATGGTGCTTTTTTGTAAATGGGTTTTTAGGTAAAGGAAAGAGGTGGCTGGAATGTGCTGTTAGATGTGGAGTGTAGCATTAAATGAGCATGTAAATGAGATGACTCTCATTAGAAAAGGGCAAGTTTGATGAACAGTTCCTGAGAGCTTTCCCTGGAATGATGCCTTTGACTTCTGCCTCCTGCCTTATTATGGCAGGACAAGGAGGCTGGGAGGGTAGGAGGGATAATGAACTGCTGGGAACACTGGGAGAGCACAGCTTTGATGCTGGTAATAAGGAGCAGTCATTTCACCTCTGAGCCCAGCACTGGCAAATCTGAGCCTCATCCCAAAATTAACCTGCTCGGGAATATGGCAAAAGCCCCATCAGGCCCGGGGGGCTGAGGCTTGGCTGAATGTTATGGTCAGTGTTGGTGGAGGTTTTTGGCAGGGCCCTGCTGGGGCTGGCATGGGCAGGTGAGTCTCTTCTGAGTGTGCTGATGCTCAAGCCCAGGGTTGCATGGGAAGTTCTTCCCAGCATCTCCCAAAATCCTCCCCAGGAGCATGTCAGCACCTAGGCCTGCCACAAGCCATGGGGGAGAACAAGCCCAGAGTTACCTCCTGCACTTGGGATGAAGCAGTGCTGGATTTTTCCTGCCTAAAATAATCTTGACTATTAGGCCTCGAGTCCTAGACCTTCTCAGCCTGACAAGAGCACTTCAAGATGATTCCCCTTGAGCTCTCTCCTTGCTGAAACAACTGGTGTGTGCTGGCTGTGTGCTCCAGCCCAGCTGAGTGCAGAGGCTCCAGGGATGAAAGCAAAATCCCATTTGTCTTTCCTGACTGCAAACAGTTGGAGGATCAGAGATCTCCATCCCGTTTAGAAGCAGGTTGGGGCAATTTTTGGGTGCAGGGGATGTGTTTTGCTGAACGAGGTGTTTTTTTTGTTACCTCTCCTTCAACTGAAGATGAAAATCTTGCTTCTCATCTGCTGCCTTCTGAATTTGGTGATCACCTCCTTTGGTTTATTGGAAATAGGCTGACAGACATGGGGAGAGCCTCGGGGATTAATGGAGTGGAGCTGTCCTTATGGAATCTCTGCTGGATCCCCCAGGTGAGGCTGAAAAGGATTTTCTGAGCTCCTCAGCATTCCTGGGAGAGGTTTTAAGCTCTGAGACACATGTCCAGTCACATATCCCCAGGTGATGTAGATGTTCATGGTTCTCCTGGATAACTTTCCTTTGAGACAAGGAGATTGATGCCCCAAGCATCTGTGAGACCAGCAGATTGCAAAGTATTTTCCTTCTGGGCCCGTATTCTTCTGGGTTAGAAAGGAAAGCTGTCTCATTCTCCCTCCAGGCTGCCTTTCCTCATCTCCTGCATCTTTACCCTCTAACTGAGGGTTTGTCAGAGCCAGGATTAACCCCACAGTCAGTGCAGGTTTAGGCAATGAGGTCCTGGTGTTGGTTACACCCCTCAGCAGGAACTGACATTCCCTAGTACTGGAAACTACAGGAACCAACCCTCAAATTGCAGCAGCTCCCACGCTGCTCCCCTGACTCCAACTGCAGCCATCGGCAGCCCTGTAATTGTCACTGTAATTGCAGGGGACTTGGAAACCCTGAGCCCTGCCAGAAACATAACTTAATCTTTCCTGAGCTGTTGCTTTTGAGGGCTGAGCGTGGGGATTTGCTCTTCTCATGGTGGCAGGGGATCAATCCTGATCCCAGAGCTGGCAGGGAGGGTCTGGGTGCTGCTCTCCCTCCCAGTGCATGACAAGGAGCCCAGGTAAGCTCGTTACAGGGGCTTATTCAGCAGATGGACGAGCTGTTGCCAGGTAGATCTTGTTGCTCATTAATATGCCATTGGCCTCATTTGTGTGCCCTGCTCACCTCTGGCTGTATCCTTGTGCAGGGATTGTGTTTCCAGCCCAGCCTGTCCCTGGCATCCTGTTCCCATTGTTCCTCACCTTTCCAGATGGCAATAACTGGTGAGGGACCTGAATATGGCCATACCAAATCCTGGGGCTTGAGAGATGTCCTGAATGTGGCACTGGGTGACAGTCCCAAGGCTTTGGAGGAATGATGTCCCATCCCTGGATGAGGGATGGAGGGACAGGACGATGGGGAGTGGCTTTAAGCTCAAGGAGGGCAGGTACAGGTGGGATATTAGGAAAATATTCTTGGCTGTGAGGGTGGTGAGGCCCTGGCACAGGGTTCCCAGAGAAGCTGTGGCTGCCCCTGGATCCCTGGGAGTGTCCAAGGCCAGGTTGGATGGGGCTTGGAGCATGCTGGGATGGTGGAAGGTGTCCCTGCCATGGCAGGGGGTTGGAATGAGATGGGATTTAAGGTCCCTTCCAACCCATTCTATGAACCTATGATTTGACTGCAAGACAGAAGCAAAGGCTTCTGTGTCTTCTCCAGCTGTGCTCTCCCAGTGTTACAAAAACCCCTGGGGAGGGTGTTTGTGAGCATGGTGACATGGGGACAGGTGGGTGACACAAAACACCTCATCCTGCAGCACAGCAGGAAGCAATTTGGGTCTGGGAACCTGCTGCATTCACCTGTAGCATCTATCTAAACTCCCCCAAAAAACCAAAGCCTGGCAAAATCCCTCCTCCTGTGCCATTCTTTCTTAAATGTTTGCCATCAGTACATTTGGTTCTCCATTTTCCCTGGTACTGAAGTGAGAGATTTCATAATGATTCACACTGTGTTCTGCTGAGCAGCTTCAAGCAGCAACTGGGGAGTCTGTTAAACAGGCATCCAGCCTGGAATATTTTGTACACTATCTAAGAGCAGAGCTGTAATTAAAAGACATGCTTGAAATAAATGACAGAGGGCGTGGGGTTTGTGGTTTTTTTCCCTCCTTTTTTTTTTCCCTTCCCCAAGGGAGATAGGAAGGCGGGTGGAAGTCGCACTGAAGTACCAAAAGGCACAACAAGCACAATTGAACAAATAATATCCAACAACACAGGCCGACGGAATTGCTTTCAAATGCTGCATGTTGGGTTATCACCCAGGGAACTTTCTGTCTGATTAAAAATAATTATTGCTGGCATTAAATCTGTTCAGAATTACTCAGCGCAATTCGTCTCCTACTGCACGCCGCTACCATATGCCTGGTCTGTTGAGTGAAAAATGTCTCTTTTATTCTGATAAATAATGCTTTGTAAATATTTAGAGATGAATGTTCTGGATCAGTGAGCGGCTATTTTTTTTTCCTGATGACAAATATGTGCAAATGAGCTTGTTTTTTGGCAGTTGCTCCATTTGAGGAAGGCACCGTATGGGGCCGCATTAATCCCTGTGTGAGCGTGCAGGGGATGTGCCAGGATGATTTACCATGGGGACAGCAGAAGGGTCACAGAATCGTGGAAGAGTTTAGGCCATCTCCTTCCAAAATTACTGCAATCAGCAGAGATTCCTTCCCCTAGAGCAGGTTGCTCCAAGCTCTGTCCAGCCTGGCCGGGAACAGTTCCAGGAAGGGGGCAGCCACAGCTTCTCTGGGCATCCTTGCCAGGGCCTTACCATCGTCACAGCCAGGAATTCCTTCCCAGTATCCCATCTATCCCTGCCTTCTGGCAGTGGAAAGCCATCCCCTCTGTCCCGTCCCTCTGTCCCTTGTCCCACGTCCCTCTCCAGCTCTCCTGGAGCCCCTTGAGGCACTGCAAGGGGCTCTGAGCTCTCCCTGGAGCCTTCTCCTCTCCAGGTGAGCACCCCCAGCTCTCCCAGCTTGGCTCCAGAGCAGAGGGGCTCCAGCCCTGGGAGCATCTCTGTGGCTTCCTTTGGACTGGTCCAACAGGTCCATGTCCTTCTGTTGGGGTCCCAGATCTGGATGCAGCACTGTAGATGGGGTCTCATGAGAATGAAGCAGAGGGGAAGGATTCCCTCCCTCACCTGCTGCTGGAGCTGCTTTGGAGGCAGCCCAGGACATGTCTGGCTTCCTGGGCTGCCAGTGCACATTGCCAGGCGATGTCCAGCCTTTCATCCACCAGCACCCCAAATCTTTCTTGGCAGAGCTGCTTTCAATCCCTTCAACCCCCAGCTTGTAACACCAAGGGTTGCCCCAATCCAGGTGCAGAACCTTGCACTTGGTCACTTCTGCTACTGAGCAAGTGGGGAGAAAAACTTGAAAAGATTTTTAAATCTATTTCGATACTTGCAATGCCTTCCAGCCAAACACAGTTGCAGGTACCTCGATGTTGGGCAAATGCCATGGATTTCCCTGGTTCCTGCTGCTGAAGTCCCAGGAGGATCCGTGGGACACGAGCAAAGGTACAAGAGCTGGATCCCACATTGTGTCTGGATCTGACCCTCCTCCCTAACATGCCTTGAAGGTGGGTTTGTTTAAGAAATGGGACACACGAACCTCTTGGCATGCCCACACCCCTGCCTGATGCTGACAGAGGCTTGTGGGACTGGATGGGATCATGGGTTATAGCTCCTGGAGCCGTGTGATGGCAGCGGAGCTGACGCTTTGCATCTTTCCCCTTTTACACTTCAAAAGTGCTGCAGGGAAAATGCTCATCTCGGTGCCAAAAAGCGTATTTGCTGAGCACATATAACCTCCAGGACAGCTGCTCTGGCTGGGTCCTGGCGATTCATGGAAAGGGAACAGGGCTGCTGGAGGGTGCACAGAATATTTAAGCAATGCAGTTTTCACGTGTTTTGTCCAGAGGTGTTAAATGAGCTGAGATCTCTCCCACAGGTGAGGTAACGGGCTCTGCGAGGGGTGAGAGTTAGCCAGACACATCCCTTCACTCCCAAAATGCCTCCCAGGGAGTGGAGGTGTTGAAGGGCACATCCAAAAGATGAATTTCTTTCCCTCAGGATATGCACAGGAAGAGAAATGCAAATCCCAGGCCTCCAGGTCTGCCGCCTCTTCACCTCTGTCACCTCCTTCTCCCAGGCAAATTCCAAGTGGCCGGAGATCCTGACTGGTGCTGCTGGCCTCAGTGAACACCCTCTGGATGTATTTGCTCTGTATTCCATTAAAACATGGAGGCCAACAAGGGGCATTAATGAATTCCTTCGTTTATGATGACAATACGTTTTTGAGTCCTTCTATTGATTTGCCGAGCAAGCTGATAAAAAGAGCAAACCTTGCAGTATTTACCGCCCCGAGCCTAAAGTGTGATGTCTGAATCAACAGAGCCTGTTTGCTTTTCGAAATTCAAATGAGGACAAAAATAATCTCCTTTTCAGGAGGCCAGCAGGCCCCTGCAGGAGGGGTTTTTGCCAAACTCACTCAACGAGATGTCACAGCTTGAGGCCAGCCTGAAGGGCCTGGTTGGTGTAACTGGGATTTCCCCGAGCTTTGGGGTCTGTCCTGATGCACACAGGGGCAGACGCTGGGTCAGGCTGTGAAAACTGGAAACCAGAGCAAAAAAGCTTTTGACAGTCAGCTGAGTCATCAACTCCACGTGGTTAATTAGGCATGGTTCCTAATCAAAGTCATTATTTACCTTGGAAAGCAGGAGACTGGGCTGCTCCAGCCGTTGCTGAGTGCAGGGCTGGGCTTTGATGTGTTTTCTAGGGAGGACAGTGGGAAACAGAGACACAGGGTTCCTTTGGGTGCATGGAGACAGGAAAATACCCATGAAATGATGAAATTGGAGTGACTGGGAGGGTCAGTGTTGGCTCTGGTGCTCTGGATTTCCTCCACAGTGTCCCATGTTCAGTGGGAGCTGCAGGATGGAGAGGGATGAGCAGTGTGAGCCCGGCTGACCATAGGCTGGTTTAAAACCACCCTGCTCAGATTAACTACAAAAGAAAAACAAACCAAAAATCCAAACAGGATTAAAGAATTTCCTTTCTCTCTCTGCAGTATTAGAGACCACAGGCCATACTTCTGTCCTGAGAGCAGACGGAGCAAACCCATCCTCTGCTTTCCACTCCAAAATGCAGCAGCATGCTCAAGCCTTGACCAAAGAGGCCATTACAAAGGAAGTCAAAGCCTTGATTTAAACCAGCTTGTTCAAATATTTTCATGCTCCTTGTGGTTGGATTCCAGACTTTTACTCCCTGATTACTTTAGCCTGGAAAAAAAAAAGGGGAGAAAAGAAAGGCCCGATTCAGTGACGAGAGGACGGCACTGCTGAGCACAGGGTGCTACAGTTTCCCCAGGAATTCTTTTGGGTCTCAGAATGCCCTGCAGTAAATAAAAACAACCAAAGATTGCTAAAGATTGAGGGAGACAGTTTTGCCCCTCTTAACAAGGAATAGGATGCCTCCTGGGATAGTGAAGTTCAGGAGATGCTCCATGGACACTATTAAGTTGTGGTTATTAATGAATATCCTGGGCTTTTGGCACTATCAAATTGTTTTTGCTCAGGATCCTGAAGGGACTTTGGGTTTCCTGGACACCCCCATGGAGAGGGGCTGTGAGGACTCTTCCATGTTTTTCGTTCCTCTGAAGTGGCAGCTGTGGGAGGGCAGGGAGGCTCTGGGGCTGTGCTGGCTCCATCATTGACTCCAGCTTCACTCACAAATTATTTGTGGTCATTACTGGCTTCTCATTCTTGGTGTCATGGAGATGCTCCACGAGCAAAAGCCTTCCAGTGAGCTCATCTTGATGTCCAGATTCATATATTTATTTTTTTTCTCTGCAGCCAGGAATGTGCTTGCAGGATCCCCTTCAGAAGCCATGAGCTTTGACATCCAGGGGGGACACTGGAAGGTTTCCCCCATACCCTAGCTGTGACAGGCACTTGTGTCCCTGTTCCCTTTGTTGGAAAGTTTAGGCCTGGAAAGCCCCTCATGACCACAATCATCTCTCCAAGGCCACAGAGTAGGCACAGGATCACTGAGGTTTTTTTGCAGAAGATGATTTTTAGGAGGAAGGAAGCAGCTGATGGTGGTGTGTGCTCTTCCCAAACAAAGATAAAGAAGGGTGCTCCAAATAACTCTGTTCTTGCTGGCAAGGGGTATTTTTAACCAGCAACACGACACAAAAATAACACAGACGGCTGGAAAGAAAAAGGAACGGCTGCCTTGCTGGGAAGGGAGTTTGCTCTGTTTCATGGGGAAGGCAAGAAACATTTATTGTGCAGCCCTCTCCCAGTGCCCCATCAGCCATGCCATTCTCAGGAGGTGTTACCCATGGTGTTTGCATGGACATGGAGGTGATTTTAAATGGCTGCTATAAAGTAATAAAGGTTGAAAGGTCAGGCTTGGGTACAAACAGCCCCCAGGAGTCTGTTTTTACACCCTGGCCATGCCCTGAACCAAAGAAAGAATTCGTGGACTTTATGGGCTCCTTTCTCCAGAGACACTTTGGACATCTGGGTGTTCTGGTTAACGCTGTCAAAAGGCAGAAAATACAGCTCTGACTCAGTGCCAAAGCAAGAAATGACCTTTTTCCAACGCTCCTGCCTGCAGCCTTCCTTCCCCAGTGTCCTGCAGAGCCAAAGCTCCTCTGGACCGTGCTGGGAGCAGGGCTGAGTCTGCCCATGGCAGGGAGAGAGCTCTGGCACGGCCTTTAGGGTGTCTGGGCTTTTCTAGCTCTCATCAGAGCCTTCATGGCTTTGGGGCAATTTCTGTACATGCTTGACAGCTGTTTTTTTTCCCTTAGTAAAGAGCAGGAAATGAGCTGGGGTAAGGATGGGATGTGCAGTGTGTGGGGGAAGTTTTGGAAAGAGGCTCAGACCCCAGGGCTACATGAGGCATGTGGAGACTGTCAACATGCCTGTTGATATTCAGGTGGAAAAGTGGGAATATCCCCTTGCAGGTACATGCCTGTGGAGTTTTTGTTGGTTTTTTGTTGGTTTTTTTGTTGTTGCAGTTGGGATTAAATGTCTGAGATGGTATTTTTTGTTTGGGCTTAGATGTTTATTAGTTTTTATCTATTATAGTTTCACAAATTGTGAGTTCTATGGTACTTTATTTTAACAAATTAAAAATGGAGCTGTATTTTTTTCTCCATAAGGTTTTTAAAGGATAAACTGTCTAATTAAGAAATGATACTTAAATTATTTTTATTTTTAGCTTAATAACTAACTACTTGTGGTCTGTAATGTGGACTTTTATGTTTAGTTGCACAATATTACTTAAACTCATGAAGAAGAAGGTGAAGGACTAGTCTCTGCTGTAAAACTTTAATCTTGTTTTATATCTATTGCCCTATTCTAGAAGTTCAAACTTCTAGTTTTTTACTGCGTGATATTATACACTTCAAGTTAAACTACACACTCATAATTTTAGTTCTATCAGTCACTTTTGGAAGCCTTCTTTACGGCCTCAGGTTAAATGTAGTGTTTTCTTGGGGGTTAGTGTCTGTCAGCACAGAAAGTCTGAAATTCTCAGTAAGCAGGGCTCTAACGCACGCCCACACACGCAGAGGGGAAATGAAGGTTCTCTGGTGCTTGTCAGAGCATCCTTTGGGGAGAGCAGTCAGGAAAAGCAGCAGCTGTGGAGGAAAATCCCGGTCTGTGCTCATGGGGCAGCCCCAAGGCTCCGGTGCCTCCAGCCCCTCCCTCCGTGGTGCCGTGATGTGAGTCAGGTCCTTCCCGCTGCCTTCCCCTCCGGGATGAGTAATGGAGCCAGGATAACCTCTAACGTGTCCTGGGGACTCTCCCAGCTCCTTATTTTAAGTGTTTTATTAGCAGGGACCAGGATGGAGTTAAAGCGTGGGGGCGTGAAATGTGGAAGTTCCAAGGAGATCCCCCAAGAAATGCACCCTCCCTGCATTCCATGGGGAGGGAGCCCCAAAACTCAGCTTTCCTCAAGCTGCAGCAGCCCCCAGGAAATCTTATTTGTGTTTCAAGGTTTAAAAGCTCCAGTGGCTCTGGGAGCCTTGGCTGCAGTGTTGCAGCACCTGGAGGGAGCCTCTGCCCAGCTGATCCTTGTGGTGCTAGGCTGCGCCTGGAATGGGGTGGCTACCTGCAGCCCGGCCCTGGAGCAACCCGAAGGCAGCAGGAATTCAGTCAGAGTGAGGACCAAAGGCACCTTTCTGGCTCAAAACTGGCCCCTCACTTTTTGCTTCACAGGATAGAACCACAGAATCATTTAGGCTGGAAAAGACCCTTAAGGTCTTCCAGCCAATTGTTCACCCAGCACTGCCAACCCCACCACTCACCCATGACCCCAGGTGCCACGTTTCTGGCTCTATTTGTTTGTACAATGGCTTGAAGAGGTGAGTCCTGGCCTGTGAGTGGGACATTTTTACCTTCTGGGGTGCAAATAATGACCTCAAGCATGATGGGCTGAGTCTGGTGGGTGCTGAAATTTCCATGAATAAGTCCTTTACTGTGGAAGAGGCACTCATACCAAGCCCCCTCCCCTTCAGGATTACAAATAAATTGCATGGTGTGATTTTTAAGGTTGTCCTGCGCCAGGAGCTGGACTTGATGATCCTTGTAGGTCCCTTACAACTGAAGGTATTCTGGGATTCTGTGATAAAGACTCTCTTCCCCATAACCAGTGAGCCAGAATTGCACTCGGGTCGGTGAATCAGAGGCAAGCAATTTATGTCAAGATTTCCCCTCTCTAGCAAATTATAATGTACTCTATTATCATTATAGGATTATGATTATGTCTAATAAGCAGGAATTTTGGGTGCTGGCAGCTCTTTAGACTCCACTGTAGGGATTTCTTTTCCCGTCCTGAGGCAAAGGCAGGCGGCAAAGTCACGCGGACGGAGAGGGCTCTGTGGTGGCCCAAAATGAGGTGGGGTTTGGAGGTCAGGATGAAAGGGACCATTGTGGGGGTTTGTCTGCTGCTCAACATGTGAAGGGCATGGTGCTCAGCAGGGCTCATCATGTGTCAGCTCCGAGCACAATTGCTGACCTTTGATTTTGGGGCCAAGGGGTTTGTTTGATCCCAGGGGTGACGCTCAGCCCTCAAACAGCCCAGGGAGGCTTCAGGGTTTGAAGCTGTGGGGTTTGGCAGACGTTTGTGATCATTCAAGACAGCATAAGGCCTGGGTCAGGGGAGGTTTAGGTTGGAAATTAAAAGAAGATTCTTCATCCAGAGTGTGGTTGAGAACTGGAACAGGCTCCCCAGGGCAGAGGTTGTGGCATGAAGCCTGTCAGAGTTCTGGAAGTGTTTGTCCAGTTCTCTCAGACACATGGTGTGACTTTTGGGGTTATCCTGTGCAGGGCCAGAAGTTGGACTTGGTGATCCTTGTGGGTCCTTTCCAAGTCAGGATATTCCATGATTCTATGATTCTGTATGTTACAGAAGCATGTTGGGCACCTGGGCTAATTAAATTCCTCCACCCCCTTCAAAATAGTCCTGCATGGGGTATTTAATTGTATTATTAATTTCTCATTGGTACTGAGAAGTTTCAAAAGATGAAATCTCAAATCACCAATGTCAAATGAAAAAAACCCCAAAAACCAAACGTGAATGCTTTCTGTGATTTGCTGATCTTTCCAGCGTCAGTCTTAAGATTTTGGGGGCCTTGGAGTGGACTATAATAATTGCAGTTGGTAAGACTGGATTTAAAGGGCTATTATTGGTATATTAAAGGTCTGGCATTTAGTTATGTGTCATTTGTATGAAAATTGAAGCCACCTTCTCCCTCAGATCTCCTGCTAATAGTGTTGTTTTAATTTAGGCTTGTTAATGGGCCGTGTAATTTAAGGACAAACCCCTGTGTTTGAAGCATTCCCAATCACTTCAAGTCCCTCATCAACACTCAGGACATTTCTGCCTTTGCAGAAGGAGGCAGATGGAAAACACAGGGACCTCCAGAGGCAAACTGCAGGTGGATTTCTCCACTCCAAGAAAGGGTTATGTACATGTACCTGTGAATGTCCAGGATATCAGGGATCTGTTCTTGCCCCATCCCTGGAATGTCCAAGGCCAGGTTGGACAGGGCTTGGAGCACCCTGGGATAGTGGAAGGTGTCCCTGCCCATGGCAGGGGGTTGGAATGAGATGAGCTTTACATCCCCTTCCAAGCCAAACCATTCTGTGATTCTGTAATGACATGGAATGTCTTTGGGAAGGTCTGGTCTCCTTGTTGGAACAGCCCTCAAACCCCACAGTTCTGGGATAAATTGCTGGGACAGGGGATCCAGGTAGTCATGCCCAGATCAGCAGCTGATGCTCCAGCTAGGAATTCTTCTCCAAGATTTCATGGCCAGGGCTTTTCCTTCCAGTGCCTCCCTGGTGGTCTGCTGGGCTCCTTCAGCGCCAGGAGGAGAAGGAGGAGGAGATGGATGAAGGCTGTCACACAGCGCTTGCTCTTCTGAGGATTTCACAGCACCCATATCTGCTCCTGAGCTTCTCGCCATATCCTTCTCCCCTGCAGAAGGGTCTCATGTTCTGTGCTGCTGCCTGGTCCCATTTCCCCACCACAGTTCCCACCTCACTCTTGGAAGGGAGGCTCTACATCTCCTGTGGCTTTAATTCACCCACCTCTCACCGTGTGAGACACGAGAGCACCGCTAATCACATGAACACATCTCTGATAATTTATGGTCCAGCTTGGGAACTCCGTGGCTTCTGGATGCTGCTAAGTGGTTCTGCAAGTGAAATAAATATCATCCCTTCAGGATTCGAGCTGATAGCTTTATTTCAGGTGTTTTTCCCAAGGGGAAAACGTAGAATCTACACTTTAATTCTTTGCTGGTACCTGTTCCTCCTGAAAAATGTGCTGAACTGAGTCAGGAGGAGAAGGAATGCATATAGGTGCAGAGTCAGTTGCCACCACCTGGGATTTATGCCACGGAAAACACCATTCCATCAGGACGTAGCTGCCGTGGGCACCTCATCAGCATGATGGGAAGTTGCATTTTTCCTGTTGTGTGGATGCAGAATGGGCACCTCCACGATAAATCCAGTGCCAATGCCTCACTGGAGGATTTCGTGCCTGTGGTGGTGGGAGGAATCTCATTAACAAGAACTTCAGAGGGATCCAGCCCTGCCAGCCACAAGACAAATGCAGCAGCGCTATCATCATCTATCAAATGGAGAATGACCTTTGCTATCCATTAGGATGAAATGAAAAGCTTTGGGCTTTAACTTGGTTAAAATGCACATGGCTGTCTTTTTAGATCCTGGAGCCGGCATATTGCTGAGATTAATCAAATTGTGCATTTTGCAAGTGCTTAAGCAGTATTGTTATGTAACCCCATCTCTGCATGGCTTCAAGACAGAGAGCAGAATAATTACTCTGAGCCCGGCTGTGGAATCATCCTGCTGTGGTCAACAGCTGAGGAAGCAGGAGGGGTTTGGAGCCAAGTGCCAACCCCATGTTCTTAAATCTTGAATTCAGCTTTCTTCTGGTCAGAATTAAATATGTGGGTCTCTAAAGCTGTGTGTGCACCCAGCGGGGCTCAGCTGAAGGACATGGGTGCATCTCATGTTGTGGTCTGTCCTAAATCTCCCCACAGAAAGGGATGGAGGAGTGGGGTTTTCTGGTATTTCACTTTGAAAAATGATGATGTGGCAAGGAAATGTAGCCATGCTGAAAAGAGGGAGAAGAGAGCATTGCTCTGCTGGCACTGGCCATCAGAGAGGGGGCCCACAGAGGGAAGCAGGGCCTGGTGGAGTCTGTGCTTCTGGGAGGGCTGGGGAATGGGCTGGATGCCAGTGAAGAACATGCCTGGAAAACCCTCTTTCCACCAGCTATTTAAGCAAGAGATCTCTGACCATGGGTCCCTCCTCTTTGATCACACCTTGTCTCTGAGATAAGCACAAATTCAGCCCTTCCCTAGGAGAAGGAATTACCCAGATCATCATGTCCAAAGTGTTGCACTCAGTGCCTCAGTGTCCCAAAGGAGATAATCCAGTGCTGTCCCTCAAGGGATGGTATTGGGACTGGTTGGAGCTGGATTACCTTCAAAGGTCCCTCCCAGCCCAGCCCACTCCATGATTGTAAATCCTCACAATCCTCCTGAGCTCCTTGGCCTCCATCATGTGTATCCTGCACCCAACAGCTCCTTGTGTGTGTCTTCCCCTTCCTTTCTCCTCTCAAGCTCTTCCCTGCTTTTCTCCTGGTCACAATGGAGCCCACCCCCATCCTGGTGCTGTGTTGGCTGATAATTTGTGACCATCTGTGGCATGGGCAACTCTTGGTGCTCCCATACCAAAGACGAATCTATTTTTCTGCATAACCTCCCCAGTATTTCTGTTTTCTTGGCAATTCTTGGCATTAGGTGCAGACAATTCTGCCACGCCATGCAGGCAAGGCAGTCAGATGGTGATACCTTCTTGTCTTCACCTGAGAGCTGCACACAACTCTGCATCCCTGGATTTTCAACCATTGCTGCTCCATGGGAAGTTGGATCCTGCTGTACAGCCAAGTCCCATTCCCAGATGACTTGAGCAAAAGCAGGAAACACTTGGAGCAAACAAAACAAACCCCAAAAGTCTGTGCAGCTGTGTGAATTAGGTTGGATGGAATCAGTCTGAGGTGTCACCTTACAGTCCCTTGTTAGAAAACCTTCTGTGTTTATAGGTTGTAACCCCACCTGCATTTATTTCAGTGTCAGTCTAAGCAGATGCTTTACTTAAGCCTATAAATATCTTTTTTTTTTTTCCCTGCTTAAAGTATCTGCTTATTTACAAACAGAAATTAAATCCAGTTTAGAGGATATGATGTAACAGGTTCTTATACTGAAATAACGACAAGCTTTGGGTTCCAGCTGGTGTAGCTCAGCTGGCAGATAAGACCATAATACTACTGCACATAGACAAGCCTACAAGCAAACATATATTCTTGTAACTTCAGTGCAAAAGGCAAGAAAAAGTGATGATGAGGAGAGCTTGAACCTTGTAAATCAACAGAGCACCACTGGCTGATCTGACAGGAGTTGAACAAAGAGAAGCTGATACCTCAGTGGAAATCAATCCCTTAATGGACAGTTTCCCTTGTCAGTTGATGCAAATCTCTGGGACGATCTAAAATGTTTAGCTGGAAATATATCCTTGTTTGAGCAGGGTCTTTGGGAAGTGTCTCTTTGGCTCAAGTTGTGTGAACTTGCAGTCTGATGGTGACATCAGATAAATCACCTCTAAAGTGGGCTCGATCCTGGATTTCTGTTGTACCAAATCTGGAGGAATTTGCTCATGGGAAGGGGTGCCAAGCATTGGAATGGAGTGCCTGGGGAGGTGGTGTAGTCCCCATCCCTGGAGATGTCCAAGGAACTAGTGGATGTGGCATTAGTGCTCTGGTCTGGGTGACAAGGTGGTGACAGTCACAGGTTAGACTCGATGACTTCAGAGGTCTTTTCCAACCTAAATGATTCTGTGATATAGGATGTGCTATTTATGTCTGAGTGCTGGTAATAAACAAGTTTGCATCACTCAGTTACAAATCCATATGTAAAAGCCATTTCCAGTGTGGTCTGTGAATACCTGGAGGAGCTGAGTGGCACCGGATCCACGTCCTGCTCAGACCCTGCTCGCCCCTGGGAATGCCTCTGCTCTGAGAAGCTGAGCTAGGAGCCTTGAATGGGAAGCAGTGACTAAATATTAACTCAGGAAAAACAAAGACCCTATTTAGATGTAAATGGAATTGGGGGGGAGAGGGGGAAGCTGGGAGAGAAGGAAGGAAACAGAAATACATAAAATAGGAGTCTACAAGCAGAATTATTTCTTTCAGATTCCGTTTTCCAGACTTCCCTCAGTGAGTTATCAACAACACTCCACATATTTGTGCAGCCCAATAGCTGTGAGGCACAAGTACATTCTCCAGGAATGGGGGGTGCAACTTGATGATCTTTAAGGTCTCTTCCAGCCCAAACCCTTCCATAATCCTGTGATTGCAGATCTGAGCATGGACATCAGCACTGGGCTGCTCCTGAGTTGGAGAGATGCCTTGTGAAGGCTGACCTAGAACAGAGACTAGACTGACTTAAAGAATAAGGGAGGGATTTATTAAAAGGCCTCAAAGACAACACCTTGGGCAGCACAAGAGCCCAGCCAGGGCTGCACCCCAGGTGAACCCAAAATGGTCACAAAAATGGACAACTGGTCATGGGGTCTCTCACTTTGATCAGTTCTGCTCCATTTGCTTATTGGAGTTAATTGTCCAATTCCAGCTTTAGATTATGAAGTGCCATCTTTCTTGTTTTTCTGTCTTCAGTCCACTGTTGTTTGTGCTCTTGGACTGAGATTTGGATCATTTGCCCTTGGTCCCCAGCTGGAGCAGGAATTGTTTTGTCTCCCTGCTCTGTGCAGAGCTCACCATGCCCTAATATGAAGCTCAGACCCACACACTAAAGCGGCACAGAATCTGAAAAATATAAAAGTTAAACCTGAGTAATCAAGAGCAACAGGAAGATGTAGCAGGAAAACCCTGCAAATCTAACAGAGTGGTTTCCTCTTGCCACTAACACAAGATGCACCTTGCTGGGAAGTGTCAACACTTCAGCATTTGCAGAGCAGGGTCTGTCAGACCTCTCTGCACGAACGCTAATTGCTTTTAGTGGTGAGGCTGCTCAGCTCAGTGGACAGACACAGGTGCCTCTGGACCTGTCTCTGCTCCTCTGTGATCAGCCTGTCCTTGAAAAGCAGGTTGTCCATTGGTGCCACCACCCATGGACAGATGGGTGCTGGCAGATGCCATCATCTGGGTGGGGTGCTGTCACCCCTGGGTCTGAGAGTTTGCAGCTCCAGGAAAGGCTGCAGCAAGCTGGAGATCAGATGTGAAAAGGCAGAGCTCATTTGTCTCCCTGACCAGCAGAATGAGTGCTCAGGATGTACAAAATGAGGTTAAAACAATGTAATATATATTGTTCCAGCTTTTTTCCCCCTCTTCTCTTGGTGTCACTGGCAGTAACTGATCAAGACAGAGAGGAGATCTGGGAGAGAAGGAAAACTGTGTGCTCAAGGTCAGTGTCTTTTCTAAGCTCCAGCGGGAAAATAAAAAAAGCAAAAAGTCAAACCTCTGCCCCAAAACCCAAGCCCACGTGGCAAATTAACACCTCTAAAAGGGGTTTCTCCATTGCTGCTCACATCAGTCCAAGTGTTGGCATCACGCCTGTACTTGCCCAGCTGGCTTGGCTGCAGGTGTGAGGAGTTACCTGTGTCCTAGCCTTGACAAGCAGAAACACCCTCTTTTTCTACCTTTTTTTTTTCCACTTGCTGGGAAAATGGGGGCAAATCCAAGAGTCGGTCATCCAGGTGCATGGGATTCAGCAGCTGCTCCACACTGGGGCACCAACACAAGAAGAACATGCTCAAGAGCTCAGCCAAGGGACCCTGCTCTGTCAGGGCTCCCAGCAAACCTTGTTTATTCCTGCCTTGAAGTTTTCCTGTGGATGAAGAGCACATTATCCTTGGAGACGCAACCCAGAGCTGTGCTTGCAAATTGAAATCCTGGGCCCTGCATGCTTCCTGGGAAGCATCAGATCAGTGGTGAACTCTCACAGCACGCTGCCCTTCGCAGGGGCACGTCTGCAGGGGCTTTGCTGCTTGCAAGGGTCTCCTGCTCTACAGTGGGGGAAAACGTGGTTTTCCTCTGATGATTTGTTGGTTTATTTTTTTGGTGAAAGGCTTTACAGGCTGGGATTTGGAAGCATTCCCAGTTTTTGCAAATAAAACTGCGAGTCTGTCTGAGAGCGTTGGAAGAGGAATCTCAGGAACGTGGGAGCGTTCTCCCTGGAGCCGCTCTTGAGTTTTTCCTCTTGTTTCTTCAAAATATTCCTAAGGCGGTGTGTGTTCTGCACATCTCCAGGTGCTGGAAACAAAGGAGATGTGAGACCTTACAGCAAGTTTGTTTGGCAAAAAATACAGGCCAAAATTAAAAGCAGGATTTGCTCCTGCAGTTACAGAACCAAAAGAAGGAAATATCAAACTCTGATTCTGCACGACAAGTGAGGACAACGATGGAACAAGTTCCCCTGAGAAACAGTGGCTGCTCCATCCCTGGAAGTGTTCCAGGCCAGGTTGGATGGGGCTTGGAGCAACCTGGGGTGGTGGAAGGTGTCCCTGCCCATGGCAGGGGGTGGAATGAGTTGATCTTTAATGTCCTTTCCAGCCCAAACCATTCTGTGACTCTGTGACAAAATATCAGCAGTGGTCCCTGTGTTGGTGACTGCAGTTTGTGAAACACCCTCAGCACATCATTTTGCCCCACTTTTCATGTCCCCACACAATGTCAGGACAGCTGAACAGCTTCCAGGCTCGGATGAGACTTGGGAAAGCCAGGAGACATCCAAGGAGCTGAGATAAAAGGCTGCAGTTGTTTCCCAGACTGTCTGCATTAAAACAAGAGACGTTCCTTGCTTGTTGTTCCCCATCCACATGAAGGATATGATGAGTTCCATAAAATTTTATGGAACAAAAGCTCATGGGCATTTTATTCGCTTTTTTTGTGACTTAGGAGTCACAGACAGTTCAGGAATGTGATGAACCCTGAGAAGAAGTTTTATCTTCTCAACCAAGGACTGGAGCCGTACAGTACCACCGGCAGGATAATCTATTTCCTCCAGGCTACTGCCTTAAAAATGTCAAAAAGTTAAAGGGATTTGAGTAAAAATAGAAAACAACATCCTGGAGGATGGGGGAAGGCTTTGTGTCCGATAGGAAGCCAGGGAAGGCAGGAAGTCACCAGGCAAAGCCCAGCACTATCAGGGAACCCAGCTTGCATGGGGACCTGCGGGCTGGGATGGGAGGGGGGAGAACAAATCTTGTGGAAAGTCAAAAATCCCACCTGGCTGTTATTCTGGGGGCGGAATTGGGGTGGTTTCTGCAGAGTAGTTCTTGCTACTCTGCCATGTGCATGGGGCCGAAATGAGATGGGTGCCAGGACTGAGTTGGCTCTTGGGGGGACAAAACACCTTCTGCTTCCCACGGCAGCATCGGCGTGAGCAGAAAACCCTGGGATTTATTGCTCAAAGGCCATCCCAGCAACCAGGAGCTCTTGGAATTTCCATTAGAGCAGCAATGGATGGGCAGTGCCAGTGATCCCGGGATGGAGATGTGAAGCCATGGAGAGCTGAGGGGTGGCCTGTTTCCAGGGCTTGGTGCTGAAATGTTGTCTTGGTATAATTGAGTGAAGAAGACTCAGCCTGTCCTCTAACAGCGAATTAAACACAACTTTGTGGGTTTGGTGGTTTGCTGCCAAGTGCCAATACAGCTCCATACTAATGGCTTATGACAGGATTATTCTCCCTGTTTTTGGCAGGAAGCAGCTCTTTGGCCTTAATCCTGCTTGTGGCTGAGGGAAGAAACCCAGCGTATCCCATGTATTTACCAATGGTGGAGCTCCCAAATACTGCTTAAATCCCAAATCTTCAGAGAGGAGCAGAGCAAAATGACCCTGCCTCAATCCAAAAATGCTGCCAGGAGGCAGAGAGAGGTGAGGACCCTTCATGCATATCCCAGGGTGAAGCTCAGTCTACCCCATGAAGAGAAATTCTCCTGGGTAACTGTGGGCATCCATCCTCTCAGTATAATATATAAACATCAAAATACAAATAAAAAGATATTTTATATAGATACAAAAATATGAGATGTAAAAATACATGTGTGAGGTTGTTAAATCAACAACTTCTAAAAAATTTTAATACCAGTGGAAAGCTCAATATTTAAATGCCTAAAAGGGCTAAATCCCCCAAACAATGGAGTTGGAAATGGGAAAGCAAAAGGGATTTGAAGCGGTAGGTTTAGGAGAGCAAAGTGCTCAGCACACAACCAGGTCAAAACCTCTTTGGGGGGCATCTGGATGAAGGCTCCCACAGCATTAATCCTTTTTAAAATTCACAAACTCCAGCCAGGGACCTCAGTGGTCACAGAGAATCAATTTAAGTGAAAATCTCCAAATTACACACCCAGCATCCCACCCTTCCCTGTGCTTGCAGTGATGAGAGACCGGCCAGAGAGGCTTCAAGGGCTTGATTTTGGGAAAAGCTGAGTTGTCAGCATTGGCAGCAGAGCTTCACTGAACTGAACTGGCAGCATCACTGGAAATAAAAGCAAGGAGTTTTTTTTTTTTTCCTCCAAGAGAGAATTTTCAAATTTTCTCCCTGATTGTTGAAGTTTTGGCTGGGTCTGTGAGGATTTGCTGGTGTGGGCAGCAGGGCTGGGCTGCACTGGAGGCTGTGGGACTGGTCAGTGCTGGGGGTGGGGGGAGGACAAAGATACGTGTGTGCAAACCACCAAAACCTCCAGGAAAAATGAGGACAGGCTTGAATTTTTATAAGGAGGTCAGCACAGCCGTGGCTTTGTGCTTCCCACGACCTGAGGACAATGTCCCTTCTCACTGTTACACATTTGCAAAGAGGAGGAGGGGAAAGAATAAAAGTCAAACTTTGTCTCCTTCGCCTTGCCCGTGCCAGCCGTGCCCTGTGGGCATAGAGGAGGTGACAGGGTGGCCGGGGTGGAGGTGACACCCCGCAGCACCGAGCTGCCATCGCTGCGTCCATCAGCAAGGCACAGAGACGATGTGAATTTTGGGAGGTAGAAATGTTTGTCTTGACTTCACGCTGAAAACTGTGTGGAGCAACCAGGAGTCAGAGCATGAATAGCTAACTACAGGGAGAGAAGGAAAAAAAAAATTAAAAAAGAACCACAAAGCCCTCAGGACGCTTCAGTCTGCTTTAAAGTTCTCATGTGGCACAAAACGGAGACATCTGCACTTTCTCTGTGTTTCCTTATCTTCCCAAAAACAGAGGAGCATTTGCCCACATGAACACAACGTTTGTGAGAGGATCCAGGCACAGACACGCTGAAATATTTAAATGTAGCACCATGCTCAGTCAATGACCTTTGCATAATTAGCAGCTCTTTCTCTTTCTGATCATGGAAATGGCCTGTGGCTTCTGCCTTTGTGCTGCCTGCTATAGTCTCCATATGCTCCATTTGCATCCTGGAATTATCGATCGCCCTGAGTCTCAAATGTAAAGATTTATAAGCAGCTGTGGCAAGGTTGGGGATCCCAGGTGGGGGGGTGGAGGTCACCGAGGCTTTGGCTGCTGCAGATGGGACGAGCAGAGGGTTTGGCTGTGTAGGGCCTCGCTAATGAGTTGCAGGTTGGGTCAGCTCTTGGATGAGGAGGCTTCCTATGGCTCTGTTCCCATCTCTTCCCCAAAACCAGGCGAACAAAACACAAAATAAATAAGATAAATTCATTCATAAAATGAATCTTGTGAAATGAAAACTTTTGAGGCGAGGCCAGGTTGGACGGGGCTTGGAGCAACCTTGTCTAGTGGAAGGTGTCCCCGCCCATGACAGGGATTGGAACAAGATGGGCTTTAAGGTCCCTTCCAACTCAAGCCATTCCACAACCCTGTGATTCTGCCACCACCAGACCGGGATTTATAAGGTAGCTTTTGCTTTCCTGGATGCTTGGATTTGACTAAAACATCTGACCCAAGGACTCCTTCACTCCAGAAGGCAGATGGTGATCTTTATTAGTAAGTGGTTTCCTGTTCTTTTGATTCCTTCAATAATGTATTTTCTGTTGCTGGGGTTGGATGTACTCTCTGTATATGATTGCTAACCCTTAGCAATGAATTCATGTTGATTTTCTTTCAGCTCAAAGGCTTTCCTCATTCATCTTCTCTCTCCTAATGGCAACAGCAGGTATGTCTGTGCTCCTTTTGTACCAAAAAAAATGTATCACACACTTTTCACAGATTCTTCTGGTGTTTCCATACAAAATCTTCCCGTCTTTAACAGAGCTGGTAAATCTCAGCGAGTGCCTTTTCCCTCTCAGCCTCTTCCATGATAACTCGGCTCCTTTGTTAAGGAAAGGCATTATCTGATGAGGTACAAGGCTTCTCCATCTCCCAACGATTCCAGGAGCAATCAGGGGCCCAGCAGGATCGTGTTTCTCAGCCATTACCTGATTGCTGTGAAGCACCGTTCCAGCCCGTCCATCTCCTAAAGAGCCCATAACAGAGACAGCTCGACCGGAATCCCGGCCGCGGCCGACAATAGCGAGCCTTTCAGCTTGTAAAGATAATGACTCACTAATTACCCAGACGGAGGAGAAGTGACCATCTCTAACCACCTCTGCAAGCTCCCACAGCCGGCAGGAAGGCAGCGCTCCGGATTTTGGGAGCTGCCGCTGCACGTTGATGTTACAGGATGCTGCAGGACGTCGCTCCTTCTGCCACATCCTCCCGACATCTGCGCGCCGATGGTGGTCGCTGCTTTTTGGTGGTGTGTTTGTTGTGGTTTTATTTTTTTTTTCTTCCTATTTTTTCCCCCTCTTGCTCAGATTTCAAGGGTTTTGGGGGCTGCAGCAGCCTTTTTTTTTTTTTTTTCCCCCTGAGTTTATGCACTGGCTGGCTGAAGGCAGCCTGGAAGCCTGCCAGGGGCACCTGGCAATGCACTCAGTAAATTACAGCAGTGAAAAGAATGTCAGATGCTGGGAGGGAGTTATAAGGCTTTACTGGTGTATACATTTTGGAAGCCAAATGCTGCTTTTATTACATATTCAGGTATGACCTGGCATCTCTTTACCCTAATAAGATGTAGAGGAGGAAATGATGAGTTGCCAGGTCTTGCTGCCCACGAAGACAGAACTCCCAAGTTGTTGTTAACCACAGAATGGACTCACAGAGTAGTTTGGGCTGGGAGGGATCCTTTAAGGTCATCTTGTCACCTTCAACCAGAGCAGGTTGCTCAGAACCCTGTCCAACCTCTGCCTTGAATGTTTTCAGTGCTGGTCACCCACCACCTCTTTGGTCAACTTGTTCAGTGCTCCACCACCCCTATCATAAAACCTTCCTCAAAGAACATGAGGTCCCACCAAGATCCCACTGCCCTTTCTGTCCCACCAAGTCCCAGAGTGTTTTCCTTTTCCAAAATCAGCGCTGCAAAGACTGCCAAAGGCAGCAATGAGGAATCTGGGGAGACAAGGGATGGGCTCCCACAGGCTCAGTGCTTTTGGCTGTGGAGCTGAATCCTGCTGGGGAGCAGCCCAGGCTGGATCTCACTGGAGATGTGGAGGAGGTTTCTGTAACCTGCTGATTATTTGCTGGCTGAATGGGAGCTGGGGAATGTCTCTCATTTCTAATATGCAATAATTTCTAAAATGCATTTCATTCTCTGTAGCAGAAATATGTGGAAGTGATGTTTGATTTAAACCACCTTTTTGTGGGTGTTCATGCTTTGCTGGTGGGTGAAATATTTTGGCACCTGTAGATTGAGGAAGTTTTGTGTGAGAGATTCATACTGCTGGTACTGATGGCTCCCATCATCCTGAAACTCCTCAAGCATCCCCTGAAAAGGGGATTTCTTGGCTGATAAAAATTGGTTGGGTGATACCAGCAGCTAGAGGGGGTTTTCAGGGATCAGTGCAATTGGATGACAAACCCTCACCAAGGGAGCCTTTCACACCAGAGCCAGGCTGACACCACGGATCTGTGCTGTGCCAGAGCTCCAGTGCTTGGAAGGCAGAGCTCCTCTCCTACCCCATATCCTGCAATGATTTGGGTGTTCTCATTATGTCTGACTGGGGGAAGTCTGGCTGATTTATGGGATGGCTGAATTTCTCTTTGTGCATGGGGACCCAGCCATCTGCTCTGGAAGCTGCTCCCCTGGGGGATGGGGACCATCACTGCCAGGGATGGCTCCTGCAGGAGGATGATGTGGTCCAAGCCCAGGGATCCATATTCACCAGCTTTGTCTGCTGGGATAAAGGTCAGAGTAGCAGAATTTCCCCTAAATTAGGTACAAGTAAATTATAGGGAAACTCTGTGCACCTTTTGCATCCCAGCATTGCATTTGTGTTAACTTTGCAATGGAGGCAAAATAAAAAAAGAAAAAGGGGTGAAATCTTGAAGAGCAAAAGTCCATCCCCAAAGCAGTAGCTGGGATAGGATAGAGGGATGTGGTGATTTGAGAGGGGAATTAGCTCTGGGCTGCAAGATCCTCAGCAGGAGCTGGAGCTGTGGCTGGACCTGAATCCTCCTGGGAAAAGTGCAATAAAGGCAACACCGAGATTTGGGATGCCAGTGTTCTGATTTTGGCAGGCACACACAAAAGGTGTTTATTTTCATTGCCCCTTAGCTAACACAAGTCCTTCAGGAAAAAGTGAGCTGCAAAGTGAGTGCACAGTGCTGGTGTTCCAGGAAAGGGGGGAGGGCTGTGGGGCACAGGAAAAGGGACTCAGAACATCCCTCTGGAATAACCCACATTGCTGTAAAAGATGCACAGAACCATCTGGGCACGTTTTGTGGTTTAGACTTAGATAATTCTGTTTCAAGAGAAGGACCTGTATGCCTGTCACACCTGGGGATGCCTTTCTGGAATGACAATAGCTCAATTAGAGCCAGCCATTAGACAGATATGGCTAAGGTCATCTTCTGTCTACTTGGACATTTTCTCGCTGGGTCCTTCTAGAACTCCTTGCAGTCAGCTTAAAATTTTTTTGGCTTGTCAGCAAACTTTCCCATTAGGAGTCAGCAGCCTGGCCAGTGCCCCACAACACCACAAAATCCCAGCAATAACCTCTCCCCACAGTGAAAATGAAAACTGATTTCCAGCCTTTGGTTTCTCTTGTCTCAGCTGCTAATCCATGCAGCCCTTTCTTTATCTCATGCAACTTTTATCTCTTTGACAGCTCTTGTGGTGCCAAAGCTTTGCTGAACCCCAGGTATGTGATACACATCAATCAACTCCTCCAACATATTCATTGACTGCTTTAAGGGGTGTGAATGCCTTATAAACTTTGACTTCTTTCTGCAAAAACTTCCTATTGCCCTTTCCCTGGTGTATCAGATCTTCCCAGTGCATCCCAGGTATCCATATTTACCTGAACTCCACTGGATTTTCATTTGTGTAGTGCAGGTCAGACTTTGAGTCTTAAAGTTTAAGTTTTGCCCTTGCTTCTTCAGTAGCAAGTTTGTTATTTCTCATCCTGCACACAAGTGCAACTCTTCAAAGAACTGTACAAATGCAAATATATATAATAATATATTTACACAATGTTTTATGGAATATAATTTTACAATTATTCATATCATTGTATTTGAATCCCTTTCCAAGTCTTGGGCCAGTGATGTCTCACTCTGGAAATTTGCTACTCTGCCAATTTACCTTTTATTCCATAATTTTCTTGGTGATACTTATATTTAAGAAGCTCATCAGAGCCACTGCAGAAAAGGAGGGTTTTTCTGTGGGAGCCTCAAGCCCAGACACATGGGGAGCTCATTTACTCAGCCCACCAGTTTTATTTCACCCCAAACTTCTCACTTTCACTGCTTGCTGCTCCCAGTGAGTCCCTGGTTGACTTTCTGTCTCTGCTTTCTTTATGAGCGTTTTTATGCCTCTGGTAAACTGCTTTGAAATATCTTCTCCACTTGCCTTGCTGTGGTTTTATATTTGCCAGTGTTTGTGCTATATTCCATTTCCCTCATTTTTGACAGCTATCTTTTTTTGTTCCTAATAGCCTTCCCCACTCTGCTACTTAACTTTGCTTTTAAAAATTCCTTTAGGGTCTTTATTAAGGAGTGTTACATATTAAGCTGGATCCTGTACCATATCTTTAAGCTGCTGCCAGGGTATTTGAAAGTATTTTATCCTTTTAGCTTTTCCACTTATTTTTTAATGCCATTCTGCTCTCTAAATTTTAGGTGGTACTGTGAGTCAAGTCAATGTACCATTACATGCCGTGGTGGAAAATTAAGACAATAGGAGAGATTCTCAAATGGAGTAAGAAAAAGGAAATCTGTTTTAGCCTGACCTAAGTTAGGCACCGAACCCCTGAAACATGGGCTGAGAGGCTCCCCCAAACATGCTAATCTTGGTGCTGCATCAATATGAGCAATCACATCTTATTTTTCCTGTAATTTATTTATCAAATCTACTTTAAAAACACTTGCTGCTCTTTCTTCTGCTATTTCTACTTGGTGGCTGCTTGAGAGCCTCACTCACCTGCCAGCTGGAGACATTCCAGCCTGAAAGGTATCACCCACCAAGTGATACCTGCTTGATCCTAACCTTGGAGCTGAGAGAGTTTTTCTCCTTTCCGGGGGTTTATTCCCCTCTCTGGAGCCCCAAATCCAGGCTTTTGCCATCTCAGATTTTAATTTTCCCAGACCAAACCATCCCCACTGATGGCTGAACATAAACCTGATCCCAGGCCTGGAAATCTCTCTATGAACCAGGACTGGGAGTGGGAACCTTTATCCCATTTATGCTCTGATCCCACGTGCCATGAGTTCCACGTGCAGAGGAAGCTGCAGGTGTGATTCAGGGGCTGTTTAGAGGATCTCAGGATGGTTTGGGTTGGAAGGGACCTTAAATCCCATCCCATCCCACCCCTGGCATTGGCAGGGACATCTTCCACTATCCCAGGATACTCCAAGCCCCATCCAACCTGGGGCAGCCACAGCTCCTCTGTGCAACCCGTGCCAGGGCTTCCCTCCCCTCACAGACAAGAATTTCATCCCAAAATCCCATCTAAATCTCCCCTCTTTTACTTTAAAAACCTCTTTCAGTACTTTTGAAGCCCATTCCCCAAGCCCTGATTCATAAAAGCACTGAAGTACACTCAGAGTCCAGCACATCTGGAAGTACTTTGCTAAATTAGAGACTTATTAATCTTCCTGCATTTAAAATAACTTTTTATTACATTTTAAAAATAAATGGGCATGTACTATTTCTTCATGTTTGGGATTTTTTTTTTTTCTCCAAACATTGATTTTTAATGCTTGCCTGGCTTGGCTGGATATTCCTCCACCCAGCCAAGCAGCTGCTCGTGCTAAACCTGGGAGCAAAATCCATCTTTCAGTGTTGATGCAGCCCAGAAGGAGCTCCAAGTTATCTGAGACTCCCACTTTTAGTTTTTTTGTGGTTGGAAAACAACCTCCCTTCACTGCCCTGAAAAGCCACCCAGAGACACCCCAAATCCAAAAAGGAAGGATGTTTTGAGCTGAAAAGTAGCAGAGTGCAGCTGTGGGCTTATTTCCCAATTATTTCAATGGGTTTGGGGAAAAATGCCAGCCAAGTGTTGCCCGTACCAGTTGCAAAAGGAAATTTTTGGATCTGGTGGAAACAGAGGGGCTGGGATTTGGGGTTGGGATCTGTGTGGCATAGGGAGCTGTGTAATGTGTGGCAGAGCTGCTGCCTCCTCCTCGCTTGGCTTCATTAGCCAAAACATAGAAATTTTAAATATTAAACAATTCCAAGCAGGTTCCCAGTGCTGGCAGCGATTGGTTTTTGGGAATTGAAATGAGAAAACCTAAAATTCGGCAAGAAAAGACTCGACAGCCCTTAGAACACCTTGTGGGGCTGGGGCTGATTTTCCCTCAGCCTAAAACACCCCGTGGGCAGAAAGAAGAGATTGGACATGGACAGATGAAGCACATTTCCAAGAAAAAAAAAAAAAAAAGGATCAGCCCAAGCTCAGGGTTTATGTCACACTGTCCCACCACAGGTCCATGGCAGGTGAGTGCCCCTCACACCAGCACAGCTCATCCACCACAGATGTAAATATTCCTCTGTGAATCCCACTGGGATATTTTTTTTTTTTTGTCCCTGCACATTGATTTTTCAGCAATGCCAAGAAGAGCATTTTTTGTATTTAATAATTCTTTTTTCAGCAGCGCAAACCAGTGCATTTTCTGTAGTCATGGAGTGGGAGTCACTTCTGTGTTTAATGACAGCAAAGGCACTGGTTTGTTTGCTAGGAAAGAAACCTGCAGGTTTGGGAAAAGGGTACAGAGCTGCCCAACTTCCTCCTGTTTTCCAAAAAATAAGTGTTAGAAAAGGAGGAAGTGGAAAAGAGGGACAAACTCAGACCTCCAAGGTCCTTCCTCATCCCTCCATCCCCAGGTGGGAGCAGTAAAAGATGCTCCACGTCCAGACCCATCACTGACTTGTGGAAGCCCATCTGAGCTGAGCTGCTCGGGAGCATTGTTTTGAAGATTATTGGAGTTTGTTAATGTCATGTGAAAGCCAGGCTGCTGGGAAGGTCTTGCTTTCAGGGGAGAAATGCAGAAATTGAAGAGGATGCAGCCAGGAGCTTTGTTTTCCACGCTGTTTTTGGGAATTTATTTGTTTCCTTTGACAGTGACTTACGGCCCGGCTTTCTTTTCTATTTTGTTAGAGCAATAAAGAAGATAAATCTATAATAATTCAGCTCCCTGTCTTCAATAAAATCTTGTCTTCTTCACACAGCCCCTGGGAAGATCTCCATTTTGCAGCCCTTCGAGATTGGTTGTGTTTTTCCATTTCACCTCTTCACCGGAACGACAGAAAAATAATATTACCAGTAAAATTAATAGCTAAATACAATTTCTGGCAGAGGGAAAGCTTTCAGCAGGAGCAGCTGTCACTGTGCCGGCCCCAAGGATGCTCTTCAGCAAAGGTGGAAGCTCCCATTGCTTTTGTCTTTGATGACGGGTTGGAAACCTCAAATATCAGCTAATGAGAATTTCTATCTTCATCATGGATTAAGGTCAAGACAACCTTTGCTGGTTTTGGGCTTTAGTCAGGTGAAGAGGACAAAGGAGGAGAGAAGTGTGGTGGGGCAGACACTGAGGCAGAAAAATATCCTTGGAACTCATCGAATGGGTCGGGTTGGGAAGGACCTGAAAGACCAGTAAAGAACAAAGGGGGCGAGGGCATTTCTGTCCCTTCAGACAGCAATTTCTGTCCCCTCAGAAGGAGGCAGAAGAGGCTGGAATTGGGCTCCTTGCCACCTCCAGGGATGGGGGCCAGGAGGTGGGACAGGGGAGCACGGCAAGGGCAGGGTGTGACGGTGGAGCCCACGGAAGGTGCAGGGGCTGCGCCGCTCCCTCAGGGGCAGGAGGAGCTCCGGGCGCTCTGTGGGGATCTCGGGGAGCTGCTTCAGCGCCCCCAGCCCACACTGCGGCCCCGCCGTGACCCAAACCCGGGGCAGCGCGGGTCTAGAGACACGCCGTGCATCCCGGGGGCAGGAGGGGATCTAGAGCCCCACAGGTGATGTGCAACCCGGGCTGAGGTGACCCAGAGCCCCCGCTCGGAACCCCTCGGTGACCCCTGCGGCCGCCGGTGCGCGGCCCCTTTAAGAGCGGCCGGGTCCCCTTTACTCTATGTTTACATAACACGGCCGGGCCGTACCACTGCTGCCTGTGCGGGGGGGGGGGGGGAGCGCGGCGCGGGAGGGGGCGGGGCTCACCCTCGCCCAGCCCCGCCCCGTCCGCCGGCCGTTAATGGGCGCGGGGAGGGCGGGGCCACTCGCAGCATCGCGGGGGGGGGACGGCGCCCGTTCGCTCCTCCCGCCCCCTCGCGGCGGCGGGTTGGTCCGTCCCCCCGGCGGCCCCGCCCCCCGCGCCCCCCGCGGTGTAGTGGCCGTTGCCGGTGGCCGGCGGCGCAGAGCGGAGCGGAGCCCGCTCGGGACGCGTTCCCGCGGCGGCGGCTCGGACGGGGCGGCCGGTGCTAGCACAGCGGCGGCCCCATGTTTTCCCCCAGCGAGGAGGAGCTGTGCGCGCTGAACAAGGAGCCCGTCAAGTATGGGGAGCTGGTGGTGCTGGGGTGAGTGCTGGGCAGGGGCTCCGGGGAGGTGGCGGGGGGGAGAAGCGCGGCGGTCCCGGGGCGGCGGGAGCGGCGGGGGCTGCCCCCTGCCAGCCTCCGGCTCGGCGGCGGCCACGTCTCCGCGCTGCGAGGGAGCGCTCGGAGCTGGAGGGGGGCGCGAGGGGGCGCGTGGCGCTTCCCGCCTTCTCCCCGGCCGAGTGCGCGGCGCGGCCGCCGGAGGCGGGGGGGTGCTCCCGGTGCCCGAGGGGAGCAGGGAAGGATGGATGGGAGGGGGTCCCGTTGCCTGAGGGGAGTAGGGAGGGATGGATGGGGGCGTCGCGGTGCCTGGGAGGAGCGGGCAGGGATGGAGGCGTTAAGGGGGGTTCGGTCCCGGTGCGTGGCGGGGCGCGCGGTGCGGCCGTTGCGGGGTGCCGGGGCCGGAGGGGAGCGGGGAGGGTTGGAATGAGGACGGGGACCCGGTGCCGGAGGGGAGCGGGGAGGGATGGAGCGGGGACCCGGTGCCGGGATGGATGGATGACGGTCCCGGTGCCGGATGGATGGTGGTCCCGGTGCCGGCGCGGCCCTTGCGGGGTCCCGGTGCCGGAGGGACGGACGGAGCGGGGTCCGGCCGCTCTCGGGCATCGAGGTCACGGCGGGGCTCGGGGAAGAAACTTCTTGCGGGGCCTGGGGAGCGGGGTTATGGCACACAAACCCCCCCGCTCCCCGCTGCGGGCCCCGTCCCTCGGCCGCTGGCTCCGGGAGACGGCGTCCTCCTTGCAGATGGCAGGGAGATGACTTCGGAACGGGGAGGCTGAAGCGCTTATATTCAGATTCGCCGTGGAAATGTTTATTTTCTCGGCTTGATATGGATCTTGAAGTAATCCGCTTGGCATTACGCTGTTGCCCTGCTGTTAAAGCTCGCCGCCGCTCCGCTGAGCGCCGCGGAGGCAGATGAGGGAGAAGCGTCTAAGCCGTGCGTGCTGAGAGCCCTCGCCGGCCTCAGAAGAGACACGCTGGATTTTGGTAGTTCAATACGTGGTAACGTGTGGTTAATGGAGTAATTTTTCGGTGCTGAACACAGCGGAAAGGTTTGGAGTCAGCCGCGAAGCAGCACGGTCACAGCCTCGCTGCGTTACTCAGCCTCCCCCAGAACCTGGAACAGATTTGCTGCAAGGTCGTAGGGAAACCCTGTTCTGGTTTGTTAGGGATTTTTGTTCTGTTTCGGCGCTTTCCTAAAGAAAGGTCTTCACCTTTGCAGAAGAGCTGCTTGAAAAAGAGCAATCCAGGCTGGGTGCTCGTATCCAGTTGTGCACCTTTTTTTTTCCTTAAGGGATGCTAAATGTTTCCTGTCACGAGACTGGGTCAAGATGCAGTTACCGTGGAATAAAACACAGCTGCTGTCATGAACGTGGCGTAGCTGGTACTTGAAATCCTTGAATTGAAGTCCCTTGATTCGTGAGGAATACCCATATAGCACTAAATTTAATAAAGAAACGTCCTCGCTGTTTCATTCGTGGCAATGGAGGGTGAGCTCAGCTGTGCAACACTGTCTCTGACAATAAAGTCATAGTATAATGCAGAATCTTTAATTAAATTAGAGTGCATAAATTGATGTTGTGCTGCAGAGGCTCTTTGTGCACAGCTGGAAGCATTTTCCTTTCTGTTGCTTTACTATTTTTAGCAGCAGTTGAAAGTGCAGAAGTATGAAATGTTTTGGCTCTGATCTTAACCTGGCAGAGTCTGGTGCGCTTTGCCTTTAATATGGGGACGCATTGATCTCGGCTTATCGGTTCTGCTGGGCTCTTGATCTTCACTGTGTGTGTTGAAACACGCCAATAAAATTGAAATAAAATGTATGTGGCTGAGTTTGGGTCCTGTTTGAGTTTCAGCCGTTCTCTAAAACTACTGAGGCTGCGTCTTGTAGGTGTAAGAGGTACTGAAAATGCAGACAGATGCTGTTGTCCTTGCAGTGCAGGAAGGGACAAGTCTGTGCAAGGGAGCTGAGTGTCCCTGTGGCTGCACTCAAACAATGGGGCATTGGCTGTCACTGCTCACACAATGGGGTGTAGGGCTAGGTGGACGCGATGGAAGCAATCCAGGAAATCTCATGACTTCAGTGACTGTATTTTTAATTTTTAGACTGAAGATTGTTGTTTTAAGAGCCCTTTGCCACTTCAGGGGTTCATTACTGCGTGTCCTATCAGAGGTGTCTTAAATGTTTGTAGTGCCATAAATAATGCAAACATCCCTCTCTTTGGTGACTCAACATTTGTGACTGGGAACTCTTAGAACAGCTTAAGCTGTTCAGTATGCTAAAAAAAACACTTAATACCTGTTTTGTATTAAAATCGTGTAATCTGGAGTTTGATTTAAATAAGACAATGTAAATCTGCTCTCCTCCCTGCAGTGAAACTGAGACCTGGGGACCAGCAGAAGCCTACTGTTGCAGCTCCTGTTACAACTGCCTGATTAAAATTGATAGAGCAGCCTCGCAGCTAGGTTTAAAAAAAAAAAAAGAAAAGAAAAAGCTGTTTTGAGACACTGTGTGGGTTGTTGTTTTTTTTTTTTTAAAAAAAACCTTGATTGTGATGTTGATGAATAACTTGTGTCTTGAACTGTGAGACTTTTAAATTAGGTGGTGAAAAGGATGATGAACAAAGGAATTGGCATACCTGGCAAACTGCTGAGCTCCTGTTTTTAAGATGACAAAACTTTCCCTTTATCTTTTGCTCTCGCTCTGCCTTAGCAGTATTTAGAGTGGGGTTGCTGTACCTTGACCTTTAAACGGAGGGGAAGGTGTTTTTTTGGCAGGAGGTGGCTCTCCCAGCAGGGCCCGTTCCTTATTGTCTCAATAGTTGGGATTGCTCAGTGTGAGCTCCAGTGAAGCCCGAGGCGTTTGGTGTGTGCAGCAAACACATTTTTGATAACCTTCTCCCAGCTCTGTGCTACGTCTCTGTGCTGGCAGCGATGTGGCAGAGTGTGTTTGGTTAAGGTTTTGCCGAGGTTTACATAATCAATGTTGTAGTGAATAGAAACAGTTTATGGAAATCGAGCCAGACAGGTCAAGATGGCTGGTAAAGAAGAGATCATCTGCTTTATTGTGAGTCTGCTTGTGTACATCTGCTCGTGGCATCATCTGCTCGCAAAAGGCTCTGGATTTCTTGGTGAAGCAGCAACATTCATATTCTAATTCTTTTTGAAGAAACAAAAAGAAAGCAGCTTTGTTTGAAGTCCTGTCAAAGTAATGGCTCATTATATATTTCTTGGAACGTGGGGCTGCGGGGAGTTAAGGAGGTGCTGAATGCAGTTCCAAGTACCTGAATAGTGTCAGGGTGTTTGTTACTGCCTTTGTCAGTAGCTTTGTGTGATTTCTCTGGTGCCTTAATGTTTTGAGGTGTGTGTCCTGGCCCCCCTTTGTCCCCTCGGTTTGAATTGTGTCCTGAAGCCTTTATTCCAGCAGTGTCACTTCTGCTGAATGCCCGGAGGAGCCGGTCCCTGGCTGCAGGGGGTGACTGTCACAGAAGGCAGGTGTCAGTGGCCTGGTGCCCTTAAATCCTTTGGGACTGCCCGGTGGGGGTGGGCAGTTGTGACCGCTCAGGAAAGCCACTTGATTAAAATGATGTAAATTGAAGGAGGAACAGCAGAGAGACGTGAGCTGTAGTCAGTGGCTGAGTTCTGTAGCAGTGAAAGATTTCCACCTGACATGGAATACTTTTTTTGGATGGAGTTTCTGGTAGTTGTGTACATGTGAATGGAATATTCCTTATTAACCAAGGGCCTTCTTGGTGTTTGCTACTCCTTAGCAAGGAGGTGCAGTCTTCCTCAGCTGAGGAAGACTTTGTTTTACAGACTTACTGGATTTTGCAATATCTAATGCATTTTTTAAATTTAACCAGACAACACTCAGTTGTCTGGTTAAACAAACAGTGAGACTGTCCCTCACTGTTTTACAGTAGTCATTTTGAAATTGCTGCCAACATTTTACGTGTAAATTTTCCATTGACTACCTTTAAAATAAATGAATTGGTTAATTTGGAGGCTCCAGTGCTGAAAGAAGCCACTGTGAGTTGTTACATGTACATTGTTTAATGTGGATTCTTGGACATCCTTGAATAAACAGGCTGTAGTTCTGCTTAAATTTAACCTTTTGAGAAAGTAGAGTAAAAGGATAGGTCTTGGAGCAGCCTGGTCTGGTGGAAGATGTCCCTACCCATAGGAGGGGGTTGGAACTGAGTGGTCTTTAAGGTCTCTTCCAATCCATTCTGGGATTCTACAAAAATTCTCACTTCTGTTTACAGTCATACGTTTTGTGGTAATTTTTGGGAAGCTCTTCTCTTTAATGGACCACTTTATAGTTGAAGCAACTTTAGATCTGAAGCAGTCTTTTTGTGTTAATCTGAAGGGACATGCATTTTTAAATTCCTGTTTTTCATACTGGCTTTTTCTCACTGATCAGAGTTCCCACTACCACTACCTGCTTGCAGGGTAGATAAAGTTTCTGAAGTGTCTTCTGCTTATAAACACATTTCTGTTTTTTTAACCCACCTGTCTGGCTTTTCACATCACTCATGTTCATTTCTTGCTGTGCAGTTCAGGAAGGAGCCAGTGCAGGTTTCCAGTGGTGTTGACAAATGCAGAATCAGTGTGGGATCTCTGCTTGTCCTTGAGTGCTGTTTGCTGCTGTTCATGGGCTGAAGGAAGAGGCAGAGTCATCCTGGCTGTGGCATTAAACTGGGACTTAGTTTGCACATAGATGGATTTGCTGATACCAGTCTGAGGCTTGGTTTAATGACTTGGTGATTTCCTGCACTATCTGCTGTAGATATATTGGTGAAGCTGCTTAGGTGACTCGAGTTCTGCTTTTAAGCCTTATTTGAAAATGTACTTTAGCTTTCATTTAAAGGAAGGACTGTAGCACATAATGGGAACTACCAGTTAAATGTGTTCAAGGTCATGATTCTCTGAGAATCATTGGCTCCAGCAGTCATAGCTGGAAGGCTGCTGTTCTGTAGAAATAGATTTTGGGTTTTTTGGTGGTTTTTTTTTTTTTTTTCTTTGATATTGACAGTGGCTTCTTGGTGACCTTTATGTCTTGTGCTGGGTTTATGGTGGATCTTATATGTGCATATTGCAAATGTGTGATCAGGGTCAGTTCAGAACTTGCAAGGAGATTAATCAAACACCAGAAGAATTGTGTCTGAATAGAACATTAACTGCAGTGTAGGAAAACAGTGGAAAGGATTATATCTGAGGAAAGCTTGTGAGTGGCTGGGTAGAGCAAACGTTTTGCTTCATTTAAGCTAAGAAAGAAAACATACTTGAGTTGGTTTTTTGCAGCCATCCTATTCCTTGGAGTACTTTTGACATTCTCAGAGTGCAGATTTGTATCCAGCTGTAGGCTTTATTCACAACATCTCAGTACCGATGTAAAATCAGAGAGCAGAAACGTCAGACTCTAAAATCTATGTTTATTGAAGCAAATCACAGCATCAAACGTCTGCGTGTTTAATGTTTGTTATAAAAAGGAATCTGAGTGCATTCTGGAAGTTAAACTAATCCCCTTGGTGTGTACAGGCAGGAGGTCACACATGTGGAAGTGAAAGACTCGGGGTTTTTTTCTTAAAATATGGAAAACAGTTTACTCTGAATAAACAAGTCTGGGAAATGTAGGACTTTGCCTTTGGTGCACTTCTTGCATAGAACCGTGTAGCTGTTCCTCTTCAGCCCTGGCAGAATCAGGGATGAATAGTTTTCCATTTTCAGCTGGAATTTGTAAATGGGTAAATACTGTAACAGTCCACTTGTTTACTTTAAAATATGCATATAAACCAAGAAGTTACTTTCTAGGCTGTTAAGGTTTGTTTTTTGTTGTTGAAAGCAGTATCTTACTTAAGCTATTTCATGTTCCTTCTTAACAGCAGGCTGTTCTTCAACTGTGATTACAAGGTTGCTTGAGAACAGACTTTTCCTAAGAAGTCAGGAATTTATTATCCAGTTCAAACTGAAATGATGGCTGGTTTATACTTACAGAACTAATGCTGCTCTCTGACTTGCTCAGTAGTGATAGAAGGTACAAACTTGATACTTTAAGATAACCAACTCCTTCTTCTGTACCCTAATGAGAAGGTGTGTGAGTGTAGTACCAAGCCTGTGCTTTGCTCTAGGTGGGGTTTGTTAGTTCAGGGTGCCAGCAGAGAAGTTTTACAACTGTTTGTAAAGTCCTACAGAAGTGTTGTGTTTCCTGTTGGTGTCATCTGCACGTTCCCAGTTTGTCCTGAGTACGTGTGGCTGTGAAACCTTCCAAAGGTGACTCCTCTGGTGTGTTAGCTGCAGTCTTTGTTCCGTGCCTCTTGTGGTCATCTCAGTCTGGTTATTCTGCACTGTCATACTTGTGGCTTACTTGTCCTGTGGTCAGCAAGGCAAGTGAAGTAGAGGAGGATTTGGTCTAAGCTCCCAGCTTGAAGCAGGGTCTCGAGCTGGTTGCCAGTGTACTTTGTGCTGTCAAATCCTTTTTTGCCTCTACTGTTTGATACCCTAAATCTCATTTGTGTTGGGGATGCTTTTTCTTTTATCAACAGAAATCCTTATGTTTATTCTTGCTCTGTCCCAAGGTCACCACTGGAAGCTTGCATGTGACTTGTCACGAGTTTAAACCTTGAGGGACAGGAATGAGGATGCTGGCATAGGGAGTATGCCTGCTTCCAGAGACTTCTGAGGCAAAGCTGCTCATTCTGTTTGTTTTATAAAGACATCACTAAATGGTGCCCTTGCATTTTTCACTACACCTGCATAGACCAATCTGTTGAGGGGCTCCTGCCTTTCCTTCAGAGGGTTTGTTTCCCTCTTGATAAAGTGCAGTTCAGAATTTTATGCCTCCCTTATTTTTGCATCATGTTCATTTTTAGGCATTTCCTGGTGTAGCTTTTTGTGGGTTGATCCTGGGTCTTGAGTTCATAGTGACATCCCTGTACTTTGGGGGACCAATTTGTGCCTTGTCTGACAAACTGTAAGTAACATCTGGGATTAGACTGCTTTAATCCTATTACTTGCTAGCCTGGCATAGTCTTGGTGCTCATGTTTAGCAAAGAGTACAGTTGAGAGCAGTGGGGGTTCCAAAGCAGAGATTAGTGAGCTGTGAGCGCTGGTCAGGAGCAGGAGCAGTGCTGTCCCACCAGCTGTGCCCCCTCTGTGCTGACCCTCTGACCTTGTAATGTCACCTCCTGCGCAAATACTCTCCCCGGGTCTCTGCAGTGTCCATGGCTGAATAATGATTTAAAACCAAACAAGGAGCAGAGGGGGTGCAGCGGGCAGCAAACTGTTTGTAGGGTTTTCTTAAAAGTCTGAGTAGGCATCGTGGTGCTGGGAGTTCAGCAGTAAGAGTAACCTGTCTTTGGGTTTGCCTAGAAATAAACATCTCTGCCCTTCCCACAAACAGCACTTACTGGCTGGAGTTAAAAGATCTTAGGATTCAGGAAGACAGTCCTTGTAGGAAATCCCTGTATGGTGAAACTTCAGCAGTTTTAAATATTTGGTATTTGAAGACTTGTCACTGAGGGTGTGTGGTGGGAGGATGCAGCGTTTTAGTGTGATGGAGTTATGAGTGATGTGTGAACAAGGTGACACTGGACTTGGATTGTCTTCATCTAGACAATGCTTCTACAATTACTCCTTCTGATTAGTTTAACCTTTGTTCCTAAAAATAGCAACTATCAGCTGTTTTGCAATGAAATTTCACTCAGTCCTTCATATTCCAGCCTTGGAAGTTCTCGTGTGAGGTCACTGGGAAGCACACACACAGCTGGGTAGTACAGCAGTTATTGGCTCATGGAGAGGAGAGAGTAATTCAGCTAAAAGCTTTCCTCTGTTTCACAACTGAAATGTCATCTGGAGGGAGCACATTATAAACAGCAGTTGTGAAAATGGATCCAGACAACGTCTGCAAAGCTGAAGAGTTTGTTGTGTTAAAGGCAAAGTGGTTTGGAGATGAGCTCCGTTTGATGAGGAATGATGTAAAGGTGCTGATAGCTGAAGGACCTGTTTAGGCATCCTGCTTTCAATAGCAGCTTGTTTAGTTGGAGAGAGGGAAAGCAAGCAGGCTCTCTTTTGTGCTTCTGGAAATGACTTACTTCATAGGTCATTTAACAGTATAATTTTCAACATTTCATGCTGACCTCACTGTAGATACAACTTGTGTTTCAAGGAGGATGGAGTTGACGTGGGCTGTACCTAATCTGGGTAGCACAAGGCTTGGGAATTGTTACAAAGGCCACACGTGCCCTCACTGAGTGTTTGTCAATAAAGACCTGATACTCTTCTGTCATATTTATTGCTTGTATTAACTATGATTAACTACATTGCTGTGTAGCAACTAATTGTGTTTACCAGAGGTGCCAGCAGGCAGCTGCGCAGCGAGTCAGATACTGTGTAAAATGTCTGTTGTGCTGCCTCCCCAAAGGAGTGGAGACAGGCAAGAAAAGTTATGAGGCATCTGGCACACAGTAGGTTAAAAAGAGAAGGCCAAGAAGCATTGTGGTCTTCTCCTTGAGTACTGTCATATTAATTGACCTCTATTGTTGCAAATTTTTTTTTCCTCTTTATATTCAAGGAATCGAGGACAAAAAATTCTCAGTGTTTCTTTCTGAGGAACACATTTTAACTTTTTGAAGCACTTACTGAACTGTAATGATGTGTTTAGTGGGCTTTCAAATTACTCTTCACCCAGAAATGTGTGTGTGTGCTGTCTTTAATTTAGAATCCAGTTCAGAAGTTGTCATGAAAGAATTTTATTCTTCAAACTGACTGGCTTTAGCAATGCCTCAACAAACAGGCTTCAAACTTCTAAGGTGTATCCTCTTGAGGCATGGAAATGTCATGGGTGAGGACAGAGTGTGAAGACAAGTGTGGTGGGACTGACTGTGAAGACAATTAATCACTGTATGAAAGTAAATAAATTGAAGTGAATAAAAGCTTAAATCCCTGCTTGCCTGTTACAAATAAACTGGAGCCCAAACGTGCAAACCCTGGAGCACGTGCCCCTAGGAAGAGTGAAAGAACTGTTTAGTCTGGACACAGAAGTTAATGGGCTGAAACTTTGATATAAGCACAGCTGTATTTCTTCATGTGCAACAGCTTGAATTCATTTTGATTGTTGGTGTGTGATTTAGTGCTGGTGGAGGCACAGCCTTTGAAACAGGAGTAGAGTTTGTGTGTGTCCTCCTTTCACAGGAGACGCCGCGCTGGTGAAAGATGGCGAGGGCTGCGTGGTTCCTGCTTCCCAGCACATCCTGTGCCAGGGTTCAGCACCTCACAGACTGACGGTGTTTTTTATGGAACATTGACTAATATACCAAGATGTTGCTGTACTTTCAAGTTGCCTTCCTCCTAGTGCATGTTTGACCTCTGAGCTGCACAGCTACTTGCTCTCAGTACTTGGATTCAAAATCATTTTGGTGTTGAAGACGAATCTTTCAGACTTGATAGGATTCATTACCTTGTGCTTGCCCTGGCCTTCCTGCTAACATACATGCAATACTTACTTTGAATTGCATTCTGAATCTTCAAATTTCCTGGAGTAGTCTCTCAGTGCATCAGGGAGTGAGTTTTGATTTGTGAGTTTGGTGTGTGGCTTGCTGTGCTGGGCAGTGGGCAGAAGTCCCATTCCAGAGCCTCGTGTGATGGGAGAGGTGGCAGTGCCCTGCTGCACGTCTGAAGAATTCAGAGGAATTCCTCCTAAGTGTTCCCTCATCTGACTCTGCTAGAAGATTTAATTAAATGGGCTGTCAGTACCTTGGTGGCTTTTGCAAAAAAAAAAAAAAAAAACTACTGGCAAATTAAGCAAATGGAATGATTTGGTGTTGGGGCAGATCTGTGAGGAGGCAGGTGTTGGTTCATGTGAGCAGCTGAGTAACTTCTTCCATCAGAGCAAAAAGTGGAGAAGGAAGTTTGGCAACAGCCAAATGGACAAGCCTTGCATGATTTTTTTTTTACTCCACTTTTGTTTTAGGCTGGGCTTTGCTGGAAGAATGAAAATGAAAGATGAGAGATGCCTCAGAACAGCACTGGTGGTGCAGCTGCCCTTGGATGGTGCTGGCAGTGTGGGAGGTTGCAGGATCTGCCTCCGTGGGCAGTGCCATGGAAGCTGCAGTGCTTTGTTCTCACTGACTGTGCTGGGATTTGTTCCCTAGCTGAGACGCCTTGCTCAAGGTGCCAGGGTAGAGACTGCAAGCTACTTGTTTGCTTTTAGGGATGTGCACTGCAAATTGTTCCTGTAATTTCTGTAAATATTTTCTTAATACCCAAATGTTTTTTTCCTGCCCTTTTTCATAATGAATCCCTGTGCCCATTTAAAAGACTTTGATGGAGCTTTCCCAATATCTCTGGATATGTTCCTCCTTTTGACTATGAAAGATAACTAAGCTGGATTTTTTCCAGTAGTTTGTCTGCTTGCTGTCAGAGCAAAAGAGCTTTAACTTTTGACTTGGGTTTGGTGCCTTTTTCCATGTTTGAGCACAAAATGCTGGAGTTCCATTGCTCACTTAGCTGTGCCTTATCTCTGGTTGTGCAATCCCACTTGCAGCTGCAAAACTGAGTGCCATATATCCAGTTTTATTGCAAGTTCAGAGTTTCCAGCATGCAGACTGGTGTTATCCAGCAAATAGCTGTCCATGTAAGGATGCAGGGAGACTACAGAAAGTACAGCTCCCTCTGTAAGCAAAGCCAGGGTTTAAGTGATTAGCAGGGTCTAAGTCAAGCTCTCTGTACCCTCCTAGTTTATTATGTGCAATGTGACTTCAAATTCAACTCGGGAATTGGCCTCTGATCACCTATTGCTGGTTTGCACCTTCAGCTCTTGGGAGGAGACTGGTTTATGATTTGGCTTTACCTGCTGGCAATCTCTTGGTGTAGAGAGAACAATGGTAAAATGATGCTTTGTTGAAAGGGTAAGCAGATTGAGGCAAAAGTGATTTGCTCTTTGACCTCTGGGCATTCTGTGGCCAGTGCAGGCAGGAAGGAAGGAACTGGATTTGGGGTTGGCTTGGGTCCAGTTGCAGACTCTATTCAGACCCAAGCCAGAAGGAGTATGGGCTTATTTGTAAGTTTTGGGCAGAGATGACAGTTGAGAAAAACCAGCTGTCTGAATTTTGTGTGCTGATGAAATTAGTTACGAATATGTCAGGTGGTAAAAGTGGGATGCTTTGTGCTGTGCAGAGACTGAGAAATGCGTTGAAGATCAGTTTGTCATGCCTAAGTCAAGAGACCAAAACACTTAGCTGAGTTAAACTAAGAGAGATAAGAATGTATGATGCTCTTTAATATCCAGAAAATAAGTGTATTCATTTGTAAAAACAGCTCATTTATTGTAACCATGAGTCCAAAGGGATGTTCTCCCACCTCCTGCACCATTCTTACTTGTGCATGAACTAAGTGGAGCTTGTGTAAGTGAGCAGCCTTTGGTTTACTTAGCCATTGTTAAATCTAAAGGCTGGTCTGGTTAGGGATAACACACATTTCATTTTCTTTCTGCTTTTCTTTCTAGGCTTTACTCTGTATTTGGAGAAAGACTGAGTTTATTTGATGTACGGATCTATGCAGTGTGACAGCTGTTGTCAAAATATAAAAAATGTGGTATGGCAAGCAGAATTTGACAGGACCTTTTAGTTTCCTGTTATTTGTTGTTTGTTTTGGAAGAACAAAAGTCCACATAATGACTGTTCAGATGGGCAGTTTGTCTTGGCATAAATGAATCCTAGTTAAAATCTGGAGAAGTTCTGAACAGGTGCTTGTTTTGCTGATGGTCATAACTGCTTGTAGCGATGCTTCAGGTTTTAGCTTTTATATTTTTCAGGGTCTGTGCTATTTTAGTGTGTGGGTCTAGGCTTCATATTAGAAGATAGTAAGCTCTCTTCACAGCATAAGGAGACAAAACAATTCCTTCTCTAGCTGGGCACGAAGGACAAATGATCCAAATCTCAGCCCAAGAGCACAAAGAACATGGACTGAAGAGAGAAAAACAAGAAGGATGGGACTGCATGGGCTGGAGCTGGAACTGGACAATGAACTCCAATATGCAAATGGAGCAGACTTTTAAAAGTGAGAGATCCCATGACCGGTCATGGATTTTGTGACCATTTTGGTTCATCTTGGGTGCAGCCCTGGCTGGGCTCTTGTTCTGTCCAAGGTGGATCCATGGAGGCCTCCTAATAAATCCCTCCTTTATTCTTTAGCTCCGTCCAGCCTCTGTTCTAGGTCATCCTTTGCAAGGCATCAGTAGCCTCTGGAGCTGCTGCTGCTTGTGGTGTGGGATGTGGTGTTGGGGCAGAACACGGTGTCAATTTTGGATGGTGATGCCACAGCTGGAGAGAAGCAGTCACTCCTCCTGGCTGCCCAGGCAGTTTTCTTGCAGGACACTGAAGCCTCAGCTCTGCTGGCTCCACGGGCTCCCTCTCCCAGTAATTTTCCATCTGCCTCTGGTGAATATGCTGTGATTTAGTGAGAGATGTAGTGACAGGTGAGGTTGTAGTCTGTAACTGGAAATGAAGGATGTCACTGAACTGATTTTATTCCACAGCCTCCCGATGCTATTTGAGCTTTGGTGAGGAGAGGCTGTAAAGATGAATGAGCTTCCTACCCCCTCCTTGTTAGACATCAGGGAATCCATGTGACTGATTCTCACCTCTGAGAAAAAGCTTCAATTGGAGCTGTCACCTCCGTAGACAAAGGAGGAATCCAACTGCAAGACATGTACCCAGAGGAAATCATGCTTTGCTGGTTCCCTGGCTTATGAAACTCCTTGTTTTTTCATTGTTCTCCTTGTCACTACCAGTGCTTCACCTCTGCTGCCTGCAGTGGTAATAACCATGTCGGGATGTCGAGTCTGAGCGAGTGGGAATGGACACAAATGTTCTGCTACCCCAGGTAACTGAGGGATGCATGTAGGAGAGGTTTGGGTGTAGAAGAGAATAACTCTGAGTGTTGCTTTCTTGGAAAACCAGCTTTTTTGAGTCATTTTGAACACAACCTGAAACTGCTTTGAGAATTGTCAACAATGTCTCATGTAGCTTAGCAGCCTCATTTTGCCTCATGGATGAGCTCAGTTCAGAGCTAAGAACAGTATTCTGTGTTACTCAAACATTTAAATTTTCTGGATGTGGAAAGTCTTCTTTTCTTAGTGGTTGTAAAACAGCCTAGTGGAGGATTTTTGTCCTTGGCTGAAACTCTAAAAGGAAAAATTTGGGATTTGTCCAGACATGAATGCCTCTCCAGTAGATTTCAGGCTTGTTCCTTTCTAATGGGCAATTCCAGGAGATTTGCTTGTGAGTTTTACAAAGATACTGAAACAAACTGGTGGGGTGTGAGTATTTCTGGATGTCATTCTTATCTCCTGCTCCCCCTGAAGGTGGTGCAGCCTGAGAGATTTCTACGAATGCTTATTTTTGATAGGGCTGTAGGAGGAAAGGAAAAGAGTTGTGAGACACCCTCAGACATATTCCTATGGATATAATGCCAAAGAATTGACAGAGTAACAAGGGTTTATGTTCTGAAATGCACATGTAGCACCTTTAGCTGGGCAAGGGAGGACAGGAAAGAATTTGCCATCTGCAAAGCCCACATAAAAAAAAGATAGTACAGACACAATCTGAGTCTTGCACATCCTCACGCACTGCAGTGGCTGCAGAGCTCTTCAGCATTGTACCGCTCCCCTCTTCAGCTGGAAACAGTGCTGCATGGCCAAGGTGCCCTTATGGAGAGTGATGTCAGGTATAAAAACTTGAGGGCAACGGGGAATCTCTGGAGCCAGGCAGCTGTAATCAATTACTTGATTTCTGTGTCTCTGAACTAGCTCCTGCAGTCATGCTTTGCTGGGCATTGCACTTCCAATTTCAGTCTTGGGCTTGTGAGCTTTATTTCCACAGCTGAATTTCCATTTGGCTTGCAAAAGCTACTTCTGAGTCCTGTAAAGCTGTTTGGTATTATGGCCTGTGCTTGGGGAAACATGGCTTTAAACAGATCCTCTGTTTTCTTGGTCTGATTTGCCCCATAGGGCGTCCTTGCCTTTAAAATCAAAGTAGTCCAAAGAAATAGAGAGAAACATATGGGGCGGCTTGTTTTCTTGAAAGCTGGTGAACGAAAATAGTAATAGTATGCTGTCTGTCTTTGTGGGTGTTGGCAGAGAAAAAGAGCTGGATTTCCAAAGGAAATAATTTGAGGGAGAACTATCTGTGGTTTTAAACTTATTTTCTTTGCTACAAGCTATTGTGCCACTTGTGCACATTACTTAATATCTGTTGGAATGAAACTTCAGCTTGCAGAGTTTAACCAGAAGTAGGCAGGCTGGAATAGCCCTGCAAAGGAGCTGAGTGAGAGTTTTGCTCTAGGAAATTTCTCTGCTTTAGAGCCTTCAGCGTGGCTTCAGAGTTCCAGAGCTTGCATCTGTGTGTGAACACAGTCTTGTGTGGCTGTCTTGCATAAAAGTCTCTTGCTGCTTCAGTGAGGAGGAGATGCCTTCCCATCTGCAGAGCACAGCAGTGCAAGGTCTCCTGTTCAGGTGCTGCTGCACCAAGCTCTGGAGTGAGATTCTTCTGACATCAGGATCTCTGAGCATTTGGACGTGAAAAAACATTAGGATTCCTCACTTGTGTTGCTTTGATTCATTCTTAGTAAGTGGTGTTTTCTGAGGCCTGTGGAAGGTCGATGTTTATTTTATGTAGCATTTTGGGAAGCCCTCTTAAGGGGAGCAAATCTCCAAATTCTGTTGGTGAAAGTGTGAAACTGAAAGACTTGACTGTCACGAAGGTACATAGATCAGAATTCATTCTGCTGATCAGCAGTAAACACCTAATGGCTTTGCAGAAATCTTTTCCTGGCTAGAGATGTCTGATTAACTTTGTTATAGATGATGATAAAAGCAAACACCCAAGGTTGCTGTGAATTAGTAAGCTGTCAGTGTGTTTTAAGTCTGAAGAAGATATATTGAAGTCTAGCTCTCTGCACTGCTGCACTGTTAATTTCTGGTTTATTAAGACTTTTTAAAAACACCCCCACAGTTACAGCAGTGCTGTGATGCCTCTGTACCAGTAGGTTTCAGGTAGTTCTTTCAGACAGGGTATGAAGAATAATTTATCCTGTGTGGATTTTAGGGCACATAACACACTTGCTAACCAAAAACAGGCAGAAAGGTAATTCTTTGCATTTTCTCTTTACTTACCCACTCTAAATGTGCCAGGAGCAGGCAGTGCAGTAGATTACCTTCCCTTTGACAGCTTGTGCCATGGGGCAGTTGATACAGTGCAGAATCAGTGATATTAAGGGAGCTGCTGTGTTCAGAGGCAGCAATGCTTGCAAGTGCTACAAAGAAGGAAACCCAATTCTTTATTTTCTGGTTCAGAGGCAAATATTTGGGATTCTATTCAGCAGTTGGGGTTGAAGTGGGAGCTGTGCATCTGTAAGGGTGTCTTTTCCCTAGGAAAACTAAAAGGAATGTTAAAATTGATGGAATTGGACTTGGATGTTGCAGCTCAGGATGCAGTAGTTGGGTTCCTCACTTTCTATTCAGTGCACTGCTGGTGAGATCACCTATATTCACAAAATGGATGAAAATTTTATCTCTTCCTCTGTGCTAAATGGTACTGAAACCAACATAAGACTATTCTTGTTATGCTTGAGTGTTTGAAAAAGCTGTAACAGACATCCTGGAACTTCTTCCACTGTCGGTGAAATCACAAAAATGACATTGCCACTGCTTGTATTTGGAGGTGAGCTGAAATTATGAGAGAGCTATCACCTTTTCTTATGAAAATGGGAACTATCAAATAGTCCTTGATAGGGTTTTAGGGAAAGCACTTGATTTCTCAGGAAATGACTGTTGGGACTGTGCTTTTATTTTCAAATGGCTGAAATGTTCCTTTGAGTGAAATGTACTTTCTCCATCATGTTTAATGTAGTGCAGTTTCAGCTGTAACGTGGTGTTATTACTGTTCATTCCTCAGGCTAAAATTTGAGCAGTTTGGTTTTGCACCTTGGAGCATGTGGGAAGTACAGATAGGTTGGGAGAGTGTTCAGAATGTCAGGGCAGGTGGGTTTTGAGGTCTCTCGTCCCCTTGCATGCTGTGAAGTCTAATTTGTCTCAGTTTTGAAACTTGCAGCCTTTTCTTGATGTGATGTTTAAAAGCAGATTGTAAATAGTTTCCAAACAAAGCTGTGTGGTTCCTAAGCCTCTGGTGGTGTGGATCAACAGGATGCCTCCTTCCCTTCTTTCCTCCTGTGCACTGAAACCCAGCTGTGTGTAGTACTTTGCTTTGAAAGGGATTTTTGTGTTTTTCTGACTTGTTTTGAGTGCAGTGAAAGTCAGATCTCACTTTCTGCTGTATCTGGGTGTATTTAACCAAACACCATATCCAACAATTCCAGTGGCATTTGGTGGATTATGGATCCTTCTCAGATGAGTGGCATTTCCTCTGTGCTATGAGAGGTTTAGGGGTGGAAAGAGGATTCTCTAAACATGATGCTTTGCCCACCTCTTGTGCTCTTTTAGCTGGAATAAAAAGCATGCTTTGAAATGAACCTGATTAGTTTATACCCTGTATTTTGCTGTGCACTGACATTGCTGATTTTATGCAGCGGTGAATGGTTTTAGCTGGCAGCTCTGGAGATGGGCTTAAAGCACTCAATAAAATTGCCTCCTTGTTAAATGAATGCTGGGGGGAGCAGTAAAATGTTGAAAATAAGGATTGTTAAGGAAATCATTATGTGGAAGAAGAGATTTCCTTACCCCTTACCCTTTGATTTCTTAAAGGGAAACCTCTTGCAGTCTAATGCTCTGCTGGCATATTACTTCTATTGGAATTGGTATAATAATATCTTAAATGTGGGGTTTTTTTCTGTTAAAGTTACTACCTTTTTTTTTGATATCATGGTTATCTGTGTTTTATGTTGTGAGACTCAGGTCATCCCTTCCTGGAGAGTTTTCAGCCATTAAGTTGTTTGGAACTTCAGGTTATTTGACTGCTTTAATTGAAGCTTATCCTGATGCTCTAGCAGGCTGCATCAGCATGTTCTTGGGTTCTTCCAGGGTGTCAGCTTTTAATCAAACTCTTGTGCTACTTACTCAGCTGTCTTTTGATTTCACAAAAACAAAAGTAACAAATTGTTTTCCAGAAAAATAATCTGGGACAAGTAACAAGCCACTTGCTAAGAAAAATCAAGGCGTGTAGGAAGAAGTTTCTGCAGAAAGTTTCTCCAGCCCAGGAGAAACACCAGCTCTTCTGTATTCCTGACTGGATCTCCCTGCTCGTCTGTGCCGAGTAGCTGCAGTAATTCCTGTGCCCCTCACTTGGGGCTGGTTGCTTCTGTATTATTTTACTCCAGAATTTCTTCCTCTGCCTGTCAGTGAGGAGAAGAGTATCAAAATAGCCAGGAGTTTTGGGAATCTTGGAGGAAGCTGGATGTGTGGTATAAGTAAAGCTGTTTCGAAGCACTTCTTACACAATCCATTTGGTATTTGCAAGCCAAGAGCATCCTTTAATTTTCTGTATAGTGAAGTTAATACAGATCAGGTGGGTTTTTCTTCAAGTGCCTGTATTACGTAAGCTAAACATGCAGGAGGATTAGTCAGCTGTATTTTCTATAAATATTCTCCTGAAACAAACTTGATTTTTTATTACTCTTAGGTTACAGCTGTTATAATAGCAGGGTAGTCCTGCTGGTGCTGGAGGGGGATGTGTGGAGTGGAATAATTAAAAAAATGAGTTAACCTGGTCTGTAGGGTGCCAGATCCTTTCATCTCTTGGTGGGTGGAGGTGGGGGGAACAGGAGGAGGCCACAGCAGCCAGGAATAGCCTTTCCTCCCCAAACCAGAAGAGTGACCAGTTCTGATCCAGAACACCAGGGAATAATTAAGGTCACCCTGGAGAACCTCAGCCACTGCACATGTGACTTCTTGTGGTGTTTCCAGCAGATAAGGTGCTACTTAATTTGTATACCCTGGGAAGGAGAAAAGTAGGTTCTAGCTTATCTGATCTGCAGTAGGTGCCTCTGAAAGCTTTTTTGTTGGGTTTTTTGTTGGTTTTTTTTTTTTTTGGTGATGTACATAACCTTTTACTGTGTGCTCAGCTAATCCATGGGGCTGACTGGGTGGATGTGAACATAAAAGCTCTGTGAGTGTAGCATGAGGCTTTGGGGTGGCTCACTGCTGGGTTCCTGATGGCAGGAGCAACTTTAGAAAGGTAGCTAAAAAAGTAATTAAAAGTAGCTCCTAATCATGAGCCAGTGATGCAAGTCAGCCTTTTCTGTGAAAAAATCTGGGGTCATGGCACAGATCAGGCCAGGCTGATTTCACTGAATCCCCTTTGAAGGCTGGAGGACAGTACAGACAGCAGTAAACAAAGCAAGGAGTGCTAAAATTTGGAGCTAGAGAGGAGAAGGCTTGTGGTGAACACACAGGACTGATCACTGTGCCAACAAGTGTTCCAGAAGTGCTGGAGAAGGGAATGCTTCCTGAAGTGCTTTATGATAGTAAAATGACTTCACAAATGCAGGTTCTTAGAACAAACATTTGTCTCAGAAGCAAAAAAAAACACTACCACCCCCAAACTGATTATAGCCACAATTAATAACTCCAACATACCTTTCTTATGGCTAATCAAGTTCACAGATGCAAAAACATTGCTTTTAATTGGGTGAAGAGATGAGATTATTTGGGACTTTGGAACTTGTTGGTTTGGATTTTCTTGCTCTGCAGGAAGACTGGCTTTGTGAAGCTGTACGACTGGTAGTGATTAGGAAGCATTTATGCCTATGGAGATGTCTTAGCCAGCAGAGTCTGAGGTGGGACTGTGTCTTTCACTCAGAACTTCCTCCCAGGTTGCATAAACCAAAGGTCTTGGATCAGTGGTTTTGTTGTTAATCAGAGGATGGAAGCCCTTTGGTTATCCATGAGTTGCTTATTGCTGTAGCCTTTCTACTTAATACTACTTACAGTTTTGTCTTTGTAACTACTTTAAACATTTTCCTTCAGAAAGAAAGCAAAATCTGGTGGGAATTAATCTTCTAGCACGTGAGCCTGCTGTGAGAAGGAAGAGAGAACAGGTTGTTTAAGCTCTTCGGTGGATTTGGCAGGAAGTACAGGAGACTTGCTTGACCTGGATCTCCCTTGCTGTGTGCATGGGGAAGGTTTTAACTCTAAAGATGTTGAAACACATTGGGGAGGCCTGGATTTTCCAGACTAACTCAAACAGGGGTGTCATGGATCAACTGGATCAAGCCTGTGGGTTGGGGATGGAGCAGGTGGCTCTGCCAGCTCTGTGCTCTGTCACTCTGTGGTCAGAAAGCAGCTGTACCTTTTTCCAGAGGTGCAGTGGGGAAAGGGAACTTTCTGGTCAGTCAAGGCTTGTTGAGCTCCTGGGAATGACGGCAACAGGAATTAAACAGTATAAATAAAACAGTATCCTCCTTCCAGCCTCCAAGAAAGCTCAGCATTAAAGGTGTTCTTGCAATCTGCTGTAGAGATCTGTGGAGCTGTTGAAGGAGCAGCCATGTGTTCACTGCCAGAGCTCCCCAACAGGAACGGGATTAGCAAAGCTCTGGTGGTGGAGCTGCTGCTGGGACACACATTGGTGCATGCAATCAGCAGGGGACAAGCTGAGACCTAAATTCGTATTGAGTTAATATCTGTGACACTGACAGAGCACCAGAGAACACAGTTCAAAGGAGGAGATGAACCAGGAGTATCCCGTTGGTACAGGAGCACTCCTTAGCTTTGCTTTTGCTATTTGGCAACTCTTCCCCATGAGATTGAGTTTGAGAATAACTTCACTGTTCTGTTTCACTGAAATTCTCAGATAAATTGCCAGTTGCAGACAGCAACTGCTTGTTTTCTGAAGCTGTGATGCAGAAAAATGTGTTTGAAATAATTCTTGCCTTTTTTTTTTTTAAAGGAAATCCTGAGCCATTCTTTTGCTGAAATATTACTAGACACAAAATGAATTGTTGAGGTTGATACAAGGGAAGAGGGCGTGAAGACTGTGAAGTACTGGCAGTGATATTATATAAAGGGAGACACAAATACACTTATTTTGTTGTCAGCTTTGTGTATGTTGAAGCTTTGTGTTTGTGTTTTGCTACAAACATGTGACTTTTTCCTTTCCCTGTTTGTTCGGGGGAGGGAGTGCTGGATGCTTCAGCAGCAGAGGGTTTGCCATTTAGTTTTAGTCAGAACTGGAGTGTGGAGCTGTGAAAAGCTCTGGGACTGGGTGTTACAAAGGTGAATAATGTATCTTTAGCCTTCATATGTGGTGGATGCCATAAAAACTGTAGACTTGCAGCCTTCCAAGGGAATCTCTCCTGCTCCCTGCAGTTTTCCATGTTGCTGATACAAGTGCTTCTGTGGCTTTGCAGCGGGCTGGAGAGTGAGGAATGTGGTTTTAAAACTGAACTAAAAACATAATCTAGTTTTGTTTCCCCTTCATGTGAACCAAGGAGAGAAGTAGTGGGAACGAATTAATAAATGAAAGGTGAGACTGGTGCTTTTGGCAGCAGTGTGGGACCACACTGGTTCAGGGAAGGTGAAAAATACAGTGTAAGCACAAACTGAATTTTGCTATATGTGGAGTATGTGCTACAGGATTCTACCAAATATGGGATCAGAATGTACTTACAAGGGAAGATTTACTCAAGTCTGATTTTGCTTCTGGAGCTTTATTGTTTAGTGAGCAAAGATGTGCTGTTTGACTCACTTAACCTATGGAAACAACTGAACTGCAGCATCTCATCTGTTTATAGCCAAGTCTGTCATTTGGGATGGTTTTCATCCAAAAATGATGAGGTGTGCTGTAGATCTGTTAGTAACAGAAAAGGAAAGCAAAGTAAAATTATTAGTTTTTGTCCGGGGGAAATATTACCAGTGAAAATCAGGAGTTGTTCAGTTTTATTCTTTTGGGAGGTAGTTTGCATAGGTATGCAGAAGTATTTAACTTTATGATGGCTTGTATTTTGATAGCATTGTAAAAAAAATCAGCTACATGCAGCACCCTCAATGTCAGCTAGTAGATACCTTAATTCTGAGGATGACTTCCTTGAGTTGAAGTCAAACTTTCCAAGGTGCAGGTCAAGATTTGGAGCTGTTGTACCAAGTAACAGAATTGTCATTTACTCTTTACCACTGTCTAGGCTGGATTTTTTTTTTTTTAAACAAAACCAAAATAAACATAAACCAAAAAAGCTTGTGTAACAAGCCTTCTGACAAATAGTTCAAAGCTTGTTGCTAATCTCTGAAGTAGACAAGTCCTTGTAGTAGTACGAGTAGTACAAGACTTGTAGAAAGTAGGAGCTTGCACAGTGGACTGTGGGAGAGAGCATGTGTGGTCTTGCTCTCCAGACAGCCCTGAATCCAGGAGGAGGAGAGGCTTTCATTACACATCCCAGCCATGGGAAAAGCTTAATTGGAGTTTGCAGCTCATTGTATACCAAACTCTTCAAGTGTTTGATGTAAATCTGTAGGAAACTGGCTTTGGTAATTATGGTGCCCATAGCCCATGCCAGCACCACTCCCTTATTTGCAAGGAATAGTGCTATCAGCTGAGATAATTATCCCAGGAGGTTTCATGATGCAGCTTGTCCCAGTGCTGCTGTCACTGAGAAGCATTTGGAAAAGTACAGGACTGCTCCTTCCACGAGTGTTGGTCTGATGAACATCTGGAGAACTTGCAAAGTGCCCTATAGATCTGTGTGTGAGCAGGGTGCTCTCAGAAAGGATTGTGCTGTCGCTGTGAAATTGATTTTTTCCTAGTTTGTTTATTAGTTGGAAATAACATTTATTCCAGGCTTTTTGGTGGGCAGAGGAGAGTTCCAGCTGCAGGTTCTTTTGGTAGTACTGGCCTCCTTGTGAAGCAGAAAGTTGTGTGCTCATGTGCTGGTCCCTAAGCTGATCCTGGAGCTGCTGGAAGAATGCAGAGGAGAAGGGAAACGGCTCCTGCTTGTGGAGAGGCTTTGTGAGAGGAAGTGTTTGGTGATGAGGAATTTGTGTCCTCAGTCCTTGTCCCTTCTCCATACGTGATTCCATCCTGTTGCTGCTCAGAGGGAGGCACTTGGTGCTCGCCCAGGCTCTGCTCAGAGCAAGAGCAGAGGGCGATGGAGAGGAGAGGGCAGGGCAGGTTTTGTTGCAGTCCTTCGTGCCTGTGCTTAGAAAAGCTGACTCAGCAAGGTGTGGGCAGCTATTCCTCCTCCAGGGTGCTGAATCCAGCTGTGTCCTGTGGGCCAGCTCCTGTTGGGGAGGAAGGCAGGGACAGGCAAGGCTGTGGAGCTGCTCAGGAGCAGGGCATGGAAGGTGGGAGGGAGCTGCCATGGCTGGCAGGATCCCAGGGCACCCCTGCCAGGTCACGGGCAAGGAGCTTCTTCAGAGGTGGGAAGCAAAGGTGTGGCTGCAGTGCCATGGGGAGGATTAATTTGTGGGGAACAACCCGAGAGGCCTGGCCTAGGAAAAATGAAGGTGTCTGCTGGTTGTGGAAAGAGGCAACTTCTCACACTCTTGTTTTTTTGCCCCTTTTAAAACATGTATGCTTTTGTCTCAGCTCTTTCTACCACTGTTGGATCAAAATCAGACTTGAAGGTCTGTATTGAAGCATAACAAATCACAAAACTACCACTCAATTCCTCCTGCCCTTTGTGGAAAGGAAAGGGAGAAATGGGCACAAGGAAAACCTTCCTGAGAATGTATCAGTGCTGATCAGGGTGAATGAGTTCAACATTCACTTTGCTTGTATTTCCTTCCTACTTGAAGACTCCAAGAGGTCTTTTAACTTTGAGCTTCTTTATTTATCTATTTTAAAAGTAATTAAACCCCACAGACACCTGAAATTAAATAGAGTGGACTTCCCCAGTTAAAATTGTGTTCTGAAAATGAGGGACCCCCCAAACAATAAAACCCCACTTGCCTGGTTTTACCTTGCAGTGGAACTGCTTTAATTCAATACTGTTTAGCAGTTACCCAAGTATCAGAAAAATCCGTAATTACAGGATATAAAGCTAGCAATGGTAATCTACAGTAGTTATGTATTATTTCTGAGGGAATTGTTACTTTTTTAGGTTTCCAAATAAAAACACTTGGAGAAAGAATGTTGTCTTCAACAAGTTAAAACTTGCAGGCATATTCCTGATAGTAGTGTCTTTGAAAGAAAGCATATGCATATACCCAGGGAGATTCAAGTGCAGAATCAAGTAACTCCTATTTGAAGTGCTGGTATTTAAGCTGCCTGTGGAACATTTTGATGTATCTTTCTAGAGATTGGTCTCATGTGATGAGGATCCACAGGCTGCACTTCTCTGGAGTAGAGTTAATAACAAATTTCTAAGGTGCAAGTAGGCCTGGCATGAAATGGTAGTGATTTACTGCTGTTGGTTTTGTGCTGTGCTAGGGAATCTCCTTTAATATTCCAGAAGACCCAGTAGTCTTCCTGTGAAAATGGGAGTGAGAGGACAAGTTCAGCTGGAAGTCTCTCAACTCTCTGTGTGGCTTTAGCATCATGTATTAAATGTGCATTTTTTAGATGTCTGGGTTTTAAGTTCTAGAGCAGTGAGATTTGAGATAATTTCTTTATCTTAAATCTGTTCTTGCTTGTGCTCAGTCATTCAGCAGTCCTGCCTTTGGGATTCCTAGAAGGGTAGGAGGCCCTCCAAGTGCATTCTCCTGTTACACAAATATACAGGATGTAATATTTGTATCATTATCATTACACACACAGAATGTAATGATAAAAAAAAAAATCTGGGTTATTGCATTGCTGCCTCTTTCCTTTTCATATTCTTTTTCTGCCTGCAGTGTTAACCTGTAATCATAAAGACTGTAGGAGAGGGATACATGAGATCAGTGTAGAACAGACCTCACCAGTAAGACAGAAGAGATTTATCAGTGGAATAACATCTGTAGTTTCTTGGGCAAAAGTCTGTAATCTCTGAGGATCAGGAATGGAAGATTCAGTAAAGCCCTGAAAGCTCTTCCAGCTGAGAGTTGGCAGGAATGGTGGTGAAAAGCCTCTGCCTGACCTAAATCTTGGGGGTGAGGTGATGGTGAATTCCATGCTTGTGCACTGCAAAGAAATTTCCAGTTGATCCCTTCCCTGGGGAAGGAGCTCTGTCCCCTTGAGGCTTCAGACTTGTCTGAATAATTAATCCATTGGGTCTGTGTCCTCAGGGAGAGATGAAAGAACTGTCAAGGGCTCCTGTGTTACACCTGATAAAGAAAGTCATTAGTGAGGCTTCAGATAGGCACATAAATTAAAAACACTTGCATCCTCTTTCCTTAATAATTAATAGATGGAGCCTTTAGGATTAAAGTTTTGTAAAAAATGGGGGAGACACAAGTAGAAAAGCATTGTGTGAGTAAAATTCCTTTCTCACAGTTTTACTTGCCCCTCAATTACTTTGGTTTTCCATGTTGCCCCTGTTCTTCCTCCAGTCCTGCATGAGATGCGGGCAGACGGGTGGTAGGGTGAAAACATTTTACTCCTCACATTCTGAAATTAGAGTGAAGATGTAGAATTTGTTCTTCTACATTCCTTTGATTCTAGAGATGAAGAAGTGTCTCTGTGGCTGGAAAACTGAGTATTTAATTTGTAGTTAATTACCTTTTAAATGAAAATAAAATTTCGACCATTGGTACGTAAAGAATGTTTGAATGCTCAATTCAGGGAGCAAAACTTAGCCTGATTGTTACTTTTTTATTTGTTTTGCCCCATGTATTTGATGATACCTGAATATTGTGGCCAAATTACCTCTCTCTCCTTTGCTACTTTCCAAACTAGTGATGTTTCATGCTAAACTTTTTCTCTTTATTTCCAGGTACAATGGATCCCTCCCTAATGGGGACAGGGGGCGCAGGAAAAGCAGATTTGCCCTTTATAAACGATCTAGAGCAAGTGGAGTTAAACCCAGCACTGTCCATGTCATCTCTACTCCTCAGACATCAAAGGTATGTGACACTGGCAAATCCTGGTTTTTGATCATCCTGAGTGGAGAGCAACTCGGGTATTGCTGCTGATTTACCTTGCTGCCAGTTTATTCTGTGCTTGTAGGATACTTTGTTTAGTGAAGAGGTTGCAGTGGATTTGCTTTCTGGGGTATATAGCTTTAATCCAGTTACCTGTTTAAAATAGTCTGTAAGCTCAGGTGTGAGATAATCTGACCTTCCTGCCCCTGTTCAGAAAGCTGTCTGTCAGTGCTGACTGTTTTATCTGAGCCATAGAGTACGTGGGATAAAACCACAAAAAGTTTTTAGTTTCTTTTTCACTGGAGTGATATTTATTCCCTCTTCAGGAAGATAACTGACATGCTATAGAAAATATTCTGATCCCTTTGGGCCTTTCATTTTTCTTGCTAATAATGATACTGTACAAATTTTTACCTGAAGTTGAGTGTGGGTGAAGGAGAAAAAGCAGCAAAGTTAATATATTAACATAGTAACATATTAATGTATGGAACTGTGCAGGTCAGAATTCTGGTGGTGGAATGTATTTCAGGCTGCAAATGCTCTTCCTATCTCTCTTCTCAAAGCTTTTTCTTAGAAGGAATAAGTGAGCAGAGTTCATGCTAAACTGGAGGGGGAGTTCTGTGCTGGCACTCACACAAGAGGATGGTTTGTGTGAAACGTACCTCACTGAAATATCTCTTGGGGCAGAGAGAGAGAACCTACACCGTGCTCAGAAATGTGTTGTCTGACTTGGATCAAGAGAAGAATGTTGTTTAATACATAGAATGGGATTGTTTTATTTTCTAATACACAATATATGCCTGACTTATCAAAATACATAATAACAGAGCCTGTTCTCTTTGAACATAGTGTAGGGCTTGCCTGCTGCTGATAAATGTGGAGTATTTTGCATTAAAAGTTAGGGGAAATATTTTACAGTGTTCTTGTTATCAAAATGCAAGCTTTTGTGAGTTAAATCTTCCTGATGAAATCAACCTTCAGAATAGAGCTGTAGTATATGTTGGTAATTCTGGTTTGTTGCTTAAAATGTAACGAATGGGAAAAAAAAGTGTTTTACATAGTGGCTGAAAATATACACATGTTCTCACTGGATGATCTTAAGCATTTGGACTGCAGATAGTATTTCAGCATTTGAGTTGCAAAATATTTAAACACCTGGCAGACACCACAAGGAATCTGGTTAATGTTCATCTGTGGTGTTATTGTAGTGCAGATAAAATATGTGTGCTGTACAAATTAGTGCCCTTATAAAGATAGCAGAGGATCTGGGACATTGAAGCCTTTCCTCTGAGCATTTGGATTTGGGTAGAAGTGTCAAGTTGAATGTATTTTGCACTTTCTCTGAACCCTTAGGAAAGAGCTTTTGTGTATTTGTGCTGCTGTCTGGGGCAGGGCTGGTGGATGGGTGCCAGAACAGTGGTGCAGTGGCTCTCAGTGAGTGCTCTTCCCATGCACTGAAAGGACACTTACATTTTAAAGATGCTGTCATCAGCTTTTCTCACATCTTTGGCACCAGAGCCTGAATTGTTTTACTGAGAATTGTTTCTGCATGTAACTTGTGTAAATGCCTGAAGAAACACGGGCTAATAAAGAGTGAGCTGCTTAGTTCTTAGAAAATAATGGGCAACTTGGCCTCAGAAGTTTAGTTGTGCTCTCAGTCTTTCAGTCTTGTGTTTAAGAGAGATAAACCAGCAGAAACTTGTGCTGCATGGGATGTTAACAAGTTTCCTCCCTTTACATCCTTCATTTTAACTTTCCAGGTACCGATTTTCTGTTTTTTTCTGCTTGACTGTCACTGTAAACTGAACCTGTGAGTGAAAACACAAGAGTAGGGCACTGATGCTTTTTGGGTGGTGGATTTAGCAGAGGTGGGAGAATCCCTGACTGCCTCCATTGGTTTTGTCTCTGACAAACAGAGGCTTGAATGAGGTGCATGGCTGGTTTTGTGCTGATTGCATTAATGCAGCAGCTCAAGAACTGTAGCTGTCACCAATTTTAAGTTCGTGTGTCAGCCTGAACACTGCAATAGATGGAAAGAGGATGCTTGTCATGTTCCATTGTCCCTGCTGTGCAGGTGTCAAGGACAGCTGGAGTAGCAATGGCTTCAGTAGTAAATTTAGCTGAGCTAATTGCATATGAATCACTGCCTTTTGTTTTTTTTTCCACTGAGCACTTGTTTTTTGCCACTCTGCCTTCTGAGGTGCTGAAGAAAATTCAGAAGTATTTGGCCTTCTTAGGGTATATGGATATATTTAGGGGGAAAGCAGTGCATAGGGTTTTAAGTATCAAGTTTTTTCAGAGTTGTTGTCATTGTTAAAATACAGGAATCTCTTCAACATGATGCACTGGACTTGAAAACCTGTTTAACTCTGTGCTTAGGCACCATTCAGTAAATTTTGGGGTGTCCTGTATTTGATTTTTTCCAGCATTGTCAAAGTTTGTTTTGCTGTAAGAAAGAGCTTAAAACTCTTCTGCTGTCCTAAGCTTGTCTGTGTGGACATGTCTGGGATAGGGGTTTGGGGAATGGGGGACTGGGAATCTTCATTAACTGAGTATGGATCTTTCTCAGGATTTTAGTAATCCCCTTTGCTGAATTAGAGAGTTTCTTTCAAAGTCATCCCATCACAGGAGAGGTCATTCCTTGCCTCTTGTCCTGGGTCTCATGATGAAGAGGAAGGTTTATCAGTCACTGTAACAGAATTTGTGAAGACCTTCCTCTGACTACCAAACTTGTAGTTGTAAGTTTGTTCTTGGCTCATCATGACTTAGGGTTGGTGATTTTTATTTTCAAGCTATTGGAGCTGTTTAACAAAGTCAGAAGTCAGTTGTGATGTTTATTTAATAGAGTTGTGTTAACTGTTGTTTTCTTGCACAATATTTGATGCTATGAAACTCCAGTCAGTGTCTGCTGGTGTCTGAAATGATTACAAGGTTTACTTGGGCAGAAATTTTCTAATTAGTGCTAAACTTCAGGTGAGAGTGGGATGAAAGGTTGTCTTTAGAATAATCACCTGGAAATGATGGGATCCTGAACTATACTTCACTGGGTTTTGGGGGGAATAGGGGAGGATTTCATAAGGGTTTTTTGTGTTTTGGGGGTTTGACATTTTTTTTTGGTTGGGGATATTTGAGTCTACAGGGAAAGAGGTGTCTGACTGAAAATGAAACTGGCTTAATATCACTGTGGAGTAATATTTGAGGACAGTATGTTTTTCTCACAAATCTTAGGCAGGTCAATAATATGCTGTGGAAATAAAACTGTATTATCCCAATTCCTGCAAAGTGTGGATGTTCCTGTTCCAGTCCACATCCAGTCTCTTGATTCAGTGCATCACTGGCTTAACACTTAGCCCTTTACAAGCACAGGTGAATCTTCATTCCTCATTGCTCCTCTTCATGACCAGCCCTGGCTTCTTGCTGGATGTTTTTAGCTGGGATTCTTGTTGTGGAATAGTGGGAGAGAACTGCCCCCGTCCCATAGGAGGGGGTGCTGGCAGCTGGTGTGAACACTGAGCTCACTGGTGTTACTGGAAACTCTGATCTTGGAATCCCCCATGGCTTTGGCTCTGCGGACATTTGGATTTCTCTGTTGGCTTCTGATCCTTCAGAAATATTTTCATGGGCCTGAAGTTTAGAGAAATGAAGAAGGGGCTTCATGTACATTTGAATTACTTGAAGTATGGCATTAGGAAGCAGGAATTGTTGACAGTAGCCCTCCAGGATTCCCCAGGATTACTCTGGAAACATGACTGAATTTCCTTGTTACAGCACGGATGGTAATTGAGACTTTCCAAAGTATTTTGAGTCAGTGAGCAAGAGAACACTACTGCTGAGCATTGGAAGTATTCCTTTTTAACAAGGGAATGTTGTGCTTTCCTAACTGATTGCATGTGTAATAGTGACTCCAGAAAAGATTTCAAATGCCTTTAGAATTGCTGAAGACTTGAAAAACGCCACCTTTAATACCTTTCTATGGCGGTGTGTCTTGGTATTTATTATGTCTGTCTTTCTTAGGATCAAAGTTTTCCTTTGGTACCTGTGGTAGATAAAGTCAACCTATTTTCTCCACTATGAAATTACTATTTCAAGCTGACTGAGGAAGATCTCTCTTGACTTCCAAGTCCAATTACCTGCCGAGTTGGCTTCTGCTTTGTGCTATCACAACAGCAGCTTGGATAGTCACTGGCTGGGTTCCTGCAGCTCTAATCAAGTTTCCTGCTGCTGCTGGAGAAGAACAAAACACAGCCATACGAATAATTATTAGGTCGGGGAGAGAGCTGCAATTTGTGCTTTGAGTGACGAGAGAAAATGAAAGTATGGGATTCTTGTGATGAGTTATGTACTGTAGATATTGCATCTGCTTTGACGTACTTTGAATTGGGAGGAAAAAGGCCACCATTCCTTTTGGCACTGACAGCTTTTTGGTGTTCATGCTGAATGAGAGCTGTAGAGCTCAGCTGCTGTCAGGAGGATGCTGTGTCTGTCAGTGGCTTCTCTCTTTCCTGTTGGGCTTATTTATGGTCTGATCAGTTCATGGAGCACTAATTTGTTCTGAAGTGACTTAATCGCATAGGTGTCTCAAGAGCCCTGGCTTGTGCAGAAGCAGCTTTTTCTTGGCTCATCAGACTGAGTCTGCTTGAATAATGGTTTCCTTGGTGTAATGTCCTTTTCTTCTATTAAATGAGCATCATCTTCACATGCTAGCTCCCTATCCTGTGCTCTTGCAAATAGCAGGGAATAGTTAGGCAGGAGAAGATGGTTGCACCAATTTCACTGGTAGGGCTGAATAAATAACAACCCTTACTTGGTTTGAAACCCTCCCCCCTGAGCTTTTGGGTCGGTGTCAAAGGTTTTGGAAAATCATTTTATAGTGTTTTCTAACAAAACCCAGATGTTTAGTGAAGGAAGGGGAATTAAAAATTGCTGAGGTCTACAACAATTATTTTTTTATGACTTAACATTGCTTTTTGTTTTCATGCTCTCCCTTCAGAGGATAAAAAAAAGATCAAAAAATGCTTTCCTTGTAAACTCTCTTTAAACTACATCTGCTCTAAATCAATATTTTAGAGCAGATTCTACTTGAATGTGGTGCCCTTTGAAAGCAGAGGAAGGTGCAGTGATCACCAGGCTGGTGTCAAGAAACTGGGGAACATTTCATTTCCCCATACGCTTCCCTTGGCTTCCCGCAGGGAGCCAGGCTGTGGGAGCACTGCTGTGCAGGACCTGTCACTTTGCAGCTTCCTTGACCGTGTCAGAAGTAACCTGGGGGGTTTGGGCTTGTGAGAATGCAGAACTAGAGAAAGGAGAGGCTGCATCTCAACTGAGGTTTAAATGTTGTTGTGTAAGGTCAGACGCTGCAAATCCTGCTGCCCATCACAGAATGCCCCGGATTTCTTTGTGCCATGGGAAAAGTGACCGAGTAGGATTGTGCTGGAGATGGCAGAGCCACTTGTTTCACTGGAAGATGAAAATTTCACAGCTTGAGCTTAATGTAGCACGACTTGTTTAAAACTGTCTAGTTCCAGTTTGACTGGTTCCTGCATGCTTCCCCACCGTTCCCCAGAATTTAGAGTGGAAATTTTGGACCACCTGCTGTAGTGGTGAAGCTCTGTCCTGTTTCATGTTTATTCTGTTTGGACTCTCAATTGGCTGGAATGGACCTGGTCTTAGAATTGCATGTCTCCTGAGAGCTGGGCTGCTCTGAGCTTCCTCAAGGTCAGGAAAACTCCCCAGTCTGGTGTGGATCAAATGAAGCTGGATGGCCTGAGCATGGTATTGCTGCCTGCGTGCTGGTGCTGCCTTTGGAACTTGCTGGGGGCAGCTCACCCTGCAAGCTGGCAGTACTGAGGGAGATTCTCTTTGGAGTATTAAAGTGGTGAGGATCTGCTGTGGTGTTCAGGGGTTGGGTGGGCTGTGCTGGAGCACAGCTGGGAACAGCCTGATCACTGCAGAGCCTTGTGTACAACTGTGAGAGCCTGGGACTGTCAGCAGCTGTAAACAGGAATTCCTCTTCTCTGTAAAGGTTGTTTCATGCTCAAAAGAGAGTGCCATGACAAGGGGAGCATGGCAGCTGATAATGGATATGCTTTATCCTGTTATCTCAAACAAAATTGTCTTAAATGGATGGAACATTGTGCTTTGGAAAAGTCAGGTAGTGTGTGCTCAATCAGAGTATGAAATTGCTCTCCTGGAACAGGGGAGTTGGAACTGCATCAAAGAGGAGATGAGACTTCTCTGCTCCAAGGCTCTGTTGAGAGGGGCAATTATTTTGAAAACACAGAAAGCAATTGAAGCATCATGGGCCAACAGTAACTTTCCAAAGAAACGAACAGCTGCTACTCCTGTTTTACAAATTAGAAAATACTTGTTTTCCAGAGTGCTTTGAGATTTTGTTGATGGAAAGAACAAAATCTAAATATTTCTCTTCTTGGGAGTCTCTTACGACTCCATCTGTAAAATGAGTAATGTTATCTGTTTGCCAAGAGAAGAACTAAGAGGGGTGACTCTTGTGACATTCAGATTCTTCTTTCCACTCTGTAGGTCTCTTGTTTGAGACATGTTTATGCTTTCTTTTGGATGTAGATTTACTTTGTTTTGAGATCCTGCTGGTTTGTTCCTATTCAACACCAAAGACCTCACAAATATTTTAGGAGAAAGCAGGGAGTACTTTATCCTGATAATCTCTTTAGAAGGGATGTATCCCCAGCAAAGTGCTTATGGTGATGCTTCATTGGCTGGATGCTCCAAGCCCTTCAGCTCTGCGTGCAGAAATTCTCTGGCAGTCATAAAGCAATCCAGAATTCTTCAGCACTGTGGCTTTGCTTCTACAAGATCATTATCTTTTTTTTTTGATCATCCCTGAGGTGTCCTTCCATGAAAACAAACAAGTCCAGCCACTGGACCTACATCAGAGCTTGTACTTAGGTGACCTCTGTGTCAGAGTGTGTTCTGTACAGGCTTGCCTTGAAATTCTGCGTGCCTCTTGTCCACAGTGATTCTGCCAGTTCTTCAAGAAGTTCTGGACTCTGCAGATGCCTGCTGTGAGATAATGCTCGTGGTAATCTACACTTTGGGCTTCTAATTTCAGTAGCAGCAGATGCCTATCGCTTTGACTTGAGGAAGCTCATTAAAGGCCCAGCGCTCTCAGCTTGCTCTGTTGAGTCTTCCCCCAGCTCTGAGGGATCTCCCTTCCACTGGGTTCACCTCAGCCAGGCAGTGGTGGATGCTTTCTTCTCTGCTTTTTGGTACCAGGGAGGGGTATCACTCCTTGGCCACATGAAGAACTCTGGACTTGGTGCACCAAGCTGAGGATGGCACAGCTCCTGGGACTATCACTCTGGGGACTGTGGTCTGGGAGCAAGGCCAGTGTCTGCACAGGGATCTGTCTCAAACTGGGGTCATCCTGAATTGTTGCACTCTCAGCCTTGGATGTTGCCAACAGCTACCACTTTAGTGGTCCCAGAGATTTTCCTGGGAACCTCTCCTTGTAAGTTTAAGATACTGAGACACATTACTTTCTCTTTTGCCCTAACCCTGGGTAAGAAAAGGGGAAGCAAGTACAAGTTTGATTTCTATGTATTTAGTTTTTTTATTAAGCTCATGTGGCCAAAGAAGCTTTTTTCCAGGGTCTGTAGCTGCACAGATCTGTTTCTCCTTCCAGACTTCACAACTGATTGAAGGCTGAGGTGACAAAGCACTCCCAGTTTGCAGCTTGGGTAACTCTTGTGTCTAAAACAATTTTCTGTTCAGCATTGGTTAGGGGGGTTCTTGAGCAGGGGAATCTGAAAAGAATATGGAACTTCCCTGATGAGATAAACCACATTTTATGCTTGCGCTACAGCAATGCAAATTTCTGGGGTTTATTGCTAACCCCAAATCCCAGAGTTTAACAGAGGAGATGCTTTGTTTTAAAGTATCATATGACCTCTGAAAATCAGGGCTTTGTGGGACCAGAAGATACACATTTGCACCCTGGATGACCAGGGAACTTCTGAACCTGGAGCAGCTCGCTTGCTCTCCAGCTCTTTGGGAAATTTAGTGGAAGCTGTGCTTTGGGTAGAGAGTTAGAGCCTCTGAGGATCAGAGCTTCTGTTCCCTTCCCCAGACAATTCTCTTCCTAACAGTGCTGTTGCTGTTTCTTTCAGCTTTCTTTCAGCTCTGTGAGTCCAGAAGTCCAGAAGAAGCAGTTAGAGAAAACATATGCAGAGAAGGTGAGGGAGAGTGCTTGAGATTTTTAAAGAGTTTGTGAGTATTACTAAAGCAGAACTTCTGTACTTCATAAATGCTAATAAAATTGTGTGAATGATCAAGAAACCCTTCAGTGGTTATGGGCTGATTTCTGTAATTTGTAACTTTGAGACAATAAATATACAGCCCTCACTAGTTTTGAATTTTCTACAAAGGTTTGGAGGGAATGTTGAATAGGACAGAGAGCAAATGCATAAAAGATGGAAGGGAACAGTGCTGTTGCTGTGTCTTTCAGCTTCCTTTCAACTGCATGAGTCCAGAAGTCGAGAAGAAGCAGTTTGAGAAATCATATTCAGAGAAGGTGAGGGAGAAGTGCTTGAGATTTTTAAAGAGTTTGTGAGTATTACTAAAGCAGAACTTCTTCTGTACTTCATAAATGCAGATAAAATGGTGTGAATGATCAAGAAACCCTTCAGTGGTTATGGGCTGATTTCTGTAATTTGTAACTTTGAGACAATAAATATACAGCCCTCACTAGTTCTGAATTTTCTACAAAGGTTTGGAGGGAATGTTGAATAGGACAGAGAGCAAATGCACAAAAGATGGAAGGGATCAGTGCTGTTGCTGTGTCTTTCAGCTTCCTTTCAACTGCATGAGTCCAGAAGTCGAGAAGAGCCAGTTTCAGAAAGCATATTCAGAGGTGAGGGAGAGTGCTTGAGATTTTTAAAGAGTTTGTGAGTATTACTAAAGCAGAACTTCTTCTGTACTTCATAAATGCAAATAAAATGGTGTGAATGATCAAGAAACCCTTCAGTGGTTATGGGCTGATTTCTGTAATTTGTAACTTTGAGGCAATGGACTTTAAATATACAGCCCTCACTAGTTCTGAATTTTCTACAAAAGTTTGGAGGGAATGTTGCATAGCACAGTGAGAGCAAATGCACAAAACATTGAAAGGGGCCTGAAAGAAATTTTGGGGGGGCTTCGTGGATAACTTTTGATTTGCAGCCTTCCTATAATGGCGTTTACCATTATAAACTTCGGACAAGAGGCTACAGTGTAAATCATGCAGAAGTTTTTCCTCCTCTCTGTTATCTCTACATTAGCATTTGGTTTTCCACACCTCTGTCTCTTCTTCAGCCCACCAAAGAATCTTCCAGTACTGAAGGTCAGGAATGAGGCAGTGCCTTGGTGGTCCAGGTGGGAGGGCAGGGAGGACAAAGCTGACCTTGCTTCAGCCTGGGCAGCTGCTCCCAGATTGTTCCCAAAGAAAAGCTGACCTTGGAAAGCCGGATTGCAAAACTTACAAAAAAGCACATAAAGTGTTCTCCCTAACTCCTCAAAGCTTTCTCAAATCTTTGTTTGGTGTTTTGTCACAAAAATTGACTCTGTTGCTACTTGCGTGTAATAAATAAACTGCAGAAGTCAAAACAAAATGTTTGCAGTTTTGTTCGAGAGACAGCCCATGCTGAATGTCTTAAAATATTCCTGTGTTATGATGTTGTTTGTTACTGGAAACACTCTAACTCTCCTTTTCTTTGGTTAAAAATACCTTAGTTATTTAATGTTGTCTCTTGGTGTCTTTGCACTGTAGTAGCAAATACTGCTGGGGTTGAAAGTATCAGTGTGCCATTATGTGATGCATATAAAAACAAAGCTCTTTCTGAGGAACCTTTTTTTCATCTCCAGATGAAGATGCACTTGCTGAATTTAGAGGTAGGGCTCTCATTTTTCTCTGACTGCTGAGAAATTCTGTGTAGGAATCCACTGGTTAAAATTGAGCCATAATGTTAAATAAAAATCTATACGTGCATTCCAAACACAGCATGACTAGGAAGAACACCATCATACAGTGTGGCTCTGTGAATGCACTGAGGTTCTTCCAGGCTGAAGTAGTAATTGGTTTTTACTTGGTGACAGTGAGTACCTCATTTAGCCTTAAAAACACTAAAGCACTTTGAAACAGGAGTGTGGAGGCACCTTCCTCCCTCAAAGGCTTTGATGGCTTCAAACACATCTGTGAAAAGGAGAAGATTTTGAAATGTAACAACTGATGCTTCTGCCCCAGGTTGGACTGGGGCTATGCAAAGGCTGAGAGGTGATGGTTGCCTCCACCAGTGGATGCCAGAGTTTCCCTGGAGCTGTAATCCATTCTGTTCAGTGTGTACCAGGCAATGCTTGGCTGCAGCACTGGTGGTGGAGCAGTAATGTGAATTGGATGATTTCTGATACCCAAAGAGTCTTGCTCCCAGCTCAAGGGTAACAGTCCTGCCTAGATTTATTCTGAATACCTTTGCATTAGGTAAAATCCCACAGCAATGCTCAAGGTCCAGCATTGGAGACCATCCTTCCCTGTGGCAGCCCAGTGGAGAAAGCAGTGTCGGGGTCATGGAGGCTGAGGCTGGAGCCTGTGTTGGAACATTTGCTCCGTGGGAAGATGCTGAAGGCTTGGCTGGGCAGGTTTGGGCTCTGCAGGCTCAGGGGGGGCTCAGCTGAGCAGCACGTGCTGCTTTAGAGCACATGGGCTTGGTCAAGGCTGCAGTGACTCAGCTGTGTCCAGAAGGCCATACCAATTTTGGTATCTTAGTTGCTGATATAAGCCTGGCTGAAGGTCACTCCAGAAGGAACTGGAGCCAGTTTGTGTACATGGGATGTTTGACAGCTTGGGAGCCTCATGTAATCCATTGTCCTTCAGTCATTTTTCTGCCAAAACCTTGAGTGTCTGCAGAGTCATTTTCTGAACTCCTGCCAAGATTCGGGTGCTCTTTGTTTTGAAGTCAAGGAAGTTGTCTTCAAGGAAATGTCATATCCAGAACCATCTGTTCATTGTGCATAAATGGTGCATAGGTTGTCTTTTAGCAGTACTTTCCCAGCTTTCACTTGCCAAATTGTGAAATGTGTTGCTAGCACCAGTAGAAGTTCATAAATCACAGACAGAATCTGTGTATCTAATCTGCCTGTCCAGTGTTCCAGGATTATCTCAGTCTTGTGTTTCTCAGGCTTGATGAACAGGAAGGAGAGAGCACTTAGGACACTTGTTACAGGTACATGATGTCTCTTCTGTATCACTTATATAACTTTTTTTCCTGTTGTATATCAATGTGTATTTGAAGAACAGTGAAGATAAAAAGAGAATTTTCTTTAAAACAGAAATCCTCCTCATTCAGATATTATGTACTCACTGTCTCCAGACTGGTAAAAGCTTGCACGTTTATTTGCCATGATGGTTTGCTGCTTATGTGCTTTCTTTATTTTGTTTTTCTTTCTTTGTTTGTTTATGCTTGGATCTAGATACAGTGTTCCTCTTATTACCGAAATAGATGAGCAGTGTTAAAGAAGACTTACAAACTATTGGGAGGGAGAGTGTAATTTACAATTATAATTCTTTCTCATGAAGCATTCACTATTTTTAAACCTATTTATTTAGTGCCTGCTAACTATAGGCAGTATGATAATTGAATGCTTTTTCATGCAGGCTCATGGAGACTTGAAGTGGAATAAGATTCACCTTTGGAATTCACTGAGATAACTTTGTCAACAGCAAGAAATTGCATGCAAAGTGGAAAGGCCAAGAATGTGCTGAATATTTTGGCATCATCAGTACTGTATTAATCTAATTTCTGATTGTGCCTTGCTGTACTAGTTCTCTATTAATAGTTTCTTATTCCAAGAGTGTGTTTTGCTCTACACCGGGGGAAAAGACCTTACCTTGAAAATAGGGATTGTGGTTCTATTCAAGTGTTTTTGGCAGAAACTAAGATTAATACCTGTCTGAGGCAGGTTGTGTCTCCTTGTCAAGTGGCAGATGGGTTGGTTGTCTGTGTAAACAGTGAGACTTGCTCTCTGATGTGGTGTTCTTGCTGCAAAATTGTTGGGCTGGGAATTAATTCCAACTTTACCAGGATTTTAAAGCATCAGAAATGGGGGCTGAAGGGGTTGAATTGAGCTCTTTGATAATTGACAGACAGAATCTGATAGAGTTGTGGAAGGATATATAGTATGAACTTTTTATGAGAGGATGACATTTAATGTGGAAATAAACTGACATAGAAGCTTGTGCTTATAAATCTTACAAATGCAGATATACAGAGTGTAAAGAAGAAATTGATGTCATGAATTGGCCTGTAAGCCTGGGTTAAAGTCCTGCAGTTATTTTCCTTCCCATCAAGCCTCCCCTCTCCTGTCTCCTGCCACTGACCTGTCCTGTGCTGCTCCTTTCTGCTCCTTTGTCCCTGGGAAGTGAGGGACACCAGGAGTCTAGACACTGGTTTTTGCTTTTTCTGGTTGGCCTATCAGTGAGATGCCTTTGAGCTTTTTAGGAAAACATTGCTGAACGTTTTCTTTTTTGGAAAGAAAAATGTTAAAACTGTGCTCCTGGGGCTTTAAAAGAGAATTTTCCTTCTCATTTTGCATTTAATATATAAAACATGTATACACTGTGCTTTAGCACTCACTGCTGGTGTAGAGCCTTGCTCCTGCTGGAATACACATCAAGTAAAAATAGGCTCAGGAATTGTGAGATTTGATGTGTCCCAGTTTTTATTCGTAACAACACTTGCAGTGTGTTGGTCTGTCATTCCATGTTGGTAATATTTTGATTTTTTTATTTATTTTCTCTTCAGCTGGCAAAAGGAGAACCTTGTTTTTGCCATAGTGAGTTTCTTTGCTGGTCTGTGAACACAAATTGCAGCAGTGCACCAACGGGCACGTGTTGACAGGATATTCCATATAATATTATGATAAATTCCATATAACATTAGATCCAGAAAAGATTTTTAATAATATAAACATATAAAACTACAAATTCATCTCTTCATCATTTGTTTTGAATGCCTGTGTTCGTGGAAGTAGTTCAGAGCCCTGATGGTTCTGGCTTAAATCCTAAAATCTTCACTGACTCCTAGGATTGAATTTTCATGAATAAACAGACGTTAACTTTGGAAAGCAGGAAATGGTAGGATTTTGTTGCATTGCTGTTTGTTCATGTTTCTGTGAAGGGGAATCCTGGCCTGAGAGACATGATTCTGTAATTAGAATATTAGTTACACTAGATCACCTCTTTCAGCTTTACTGAAAATCAGTAATTTTCACGCTTTGCTGAGTGAGATGTACAGAGACAAGCACTAAAAATTACATGTTACACTTCAAGCTCTTCCTCTGTCTTGATATTTTCCTTGGTACCGAGGCCTTTTACTGTGGAAGGGGAAAATGTAGGATACATGCTGTACTTTCATAGCTCTTGTTTCCTCAAAACTATTATTATTTTCCTTGGAAGCCAGTCTAAGCAGAAAGTGTCAGTCATGGTTCTGTGTGTCTGGTGGCACAACACTGATGTGTCATCTCCTGGTGTCACAAATAAAATGAATTTTTCCAGGTCAGGACAGACTTTCAGCTCATTTTTCCTGGAGTGTTTGCACTGAAGAAGCCTCATAGTAACGACTCAGCTTTTTTTTCCTCCAGGAGGAATGTCTGCCTTTTGTTCTTACAACTCATTGTTCTTTTCTGAGTGCCTTTCCCATAAGTGCTGTGTGGGGTTTTTTGTTTGTTTTTCGCTAAAACTAAAAATCTTGAATTAATTTGTGAAATGGTGTTTGAACTTCCTAACAGAAGTTAGTCAGGTTGATGTGCAGGGAGACAAAGCTGCAATTATCTCTATTTTTGTACTCCCAAGGGGCTTCATTACAGCAGCTCCTCTCTCCCTGTGTCCCAGCAAGGTGAGGTTCAGGATTCAACAGACACAACAAATTATTATTTTCTCTGTGTGTGTAGTATTTCATCCCTGCTGATGGAACATTTGACTGGGGGTTTGTTTTTTGGTTTTTTTTTTTCCTTGCTGTTGTTGTAGTAATAGGAGAATCTGTGTGAGTTCAGACAGACCTTGTATTATTGAATACTTGTTCGGTAGTTGTCTTGGTTTGAAAAGCCAGGTGTCTGCTAAGGAAGGCAGGAACCTCCCCTGAAATGGAAAATGTAAACCCCCCTCCCTCTGAATTATTATGATTTTGAAATTAAGGGGCTCTCAGGCAAAGATATGGGAGAAGGCATAATAGTTCTTTACTAGGGAAGAAAATAAAAATAAAATAAACAATGCAGTGATACAAAACAAATCACTGAGAGAGTCAGAACAGGAGCTGACAGCCTGTGTGTCAGGGTGGTGGCAGCAGTGCCATTCCATGGTGGCTCAGCCCTCCTGCAGGGCCAGCTGTGGTTCTGCTGGAGCAGGGATCCTGGACAAGGCTGGAGTTTTCCTCTGAAGCTCCAGGGCTGCTGGAGATGGGCCGGCTCTTCCTCTGGGAATGCAGGGCAGGAGAAAGCTGCTCCTCTGGCAATGCAGGGGAGGAGAAAGCTGCTCCTCTGGCAATGCAGGGGAGGAGAAAGCTGCTCCTCTGGGAATGCAGGGCAGGAGAAAGCTGCTCCTCTGGGAATGCAGGGCAGGAGAAAGCTGCTCCTCTGGGAATGCAGGGGGCAGAGGCTGCTGTGCTGCTCTCAGGCTCAGACTGGATCCAGGTAGGAATGCTTGGCTCCTGCCCTGGGCAGAGCATCTCCCATGGGATGATGGAATTTGATCAGCCAGGCAGGGACACTCAGTGGCCATGGACAGCAGAGATCTCCTGGAGGGAGGATTGGCTGTGGGAGAGATAAAGAAAAAACTGCCCAATGAGCAGAAGAAAACTGCTCCACAGATAGGAATAGAATACACACACCCCCATTGCCAGCCTAAGACAGGAGTGATGTGGCAACAGTATTGTCACTTCTGCTGCATCAGCTCCTCCACTGCTCTCAGCCAAAGACAGGGACACTTGAGCCCCAAAATGGCTTTAAACTGCTCTGTTTCTAATATTGCTTAATGCAGTTTGACAGGCACATAATGCTCTAACTCTTAAAGCCTCTAACAACAATTTTATGATGTGTGGGTTTAAGCAGGCTTTCCTGAAGTTTTAGATTGCTGATCCAACCCTGAGGGCAAGTACTTAATACTTCAGACCCTCCAGACTGTTAGTTACACTTCATAGTAACATTTCCTTCTTCAGGTAGTGCTTTGTCTTTTCATAACTCTTAAACCTCCTTTAATTGACAATTTTAGATATCAAAGCTGAGGCTTGAGTGGCAGCATGAAACTGTAATAAGGATACATTTGGTTACAGACACAAAAACTGTCTTACTTTCCGCTGCAGAAAATTGTCTCTGTTGTTCACCTGTTGATTAAAGACCCTTTAAATAATTTTTTTAACAAATAAATGCTCTTTTTTTTTTTTTACTTATATGTTTTAGTGGGACGTAGTTCTTTTTTCATAGTGATATCTTTACCAGCATTTAAGTATTGAGTGCAAGTCAGGGGAAGTGAATAGTTTATTCATGCATTTATAACTCCTTGTTAAGGGAATGTCTATAATATTTTGAAAAGAATGTACTTAAGTAGCTACCTGCAATTCACAGAGCTCTCTGCCTGGAAAGTGAGCTTTAGCTATTGTTCAATATTTATTTTTAGATATTGCGGTAATGTGGAGAGGTCTATTCAAAATATTTTACTTAAAAGAAAATATGTCAATATATAGATTTGGCAGGATGCAAATCCTGGCTTTCTCAGATTCTCTCAGCAAGGAGAGGGGGAAAAAATGTACAAAAACCAGGGAGCATTAAATGCTCTGGTGTTGTGCATTATTTTGTTGCATTTCAATGGAAGATGGATTATATAAGGGATGAACCCAGCCTACTGCAGGTGGGATTTGTCACTGGGGTTGAAGACAAGGTAGAGTACCCGGGTGAACAGTCTGTGGTAAGCAGCAAATGGGAGAAACTCATTTAGCAGGCTCTAGTCCCAAAAATTCCTCGCTTGCCTACATAATTGAGGAATCTGACATTTCTGTGACTTGCTGAGTGTAAATGAGATGTTGGTATAATAAAGGACACTTGGAGAAAGTGCATGAGGATGCAGTAAAGAGGAATGAGGAATTCTAAGCTATTTATCCTCGTGTTCATGCGGGAGGGATCAGTTCCTCATCCATTTGGGTTAGATTGGATCCCTTTTCTGTAATGAGGCATTCTCCGAGTTCGCTGGGAGCAGGAGAGAGCCTGGCTGTGCCTTTCCCAAAGCTTGCTCAGCACCTCCCTGCTGCCTTTTCATCCCTCTGCACACGTCTTCTCCCTGTATTTGGGGAAAACAGCAGAGCAGCAGGTGTCTGTTCCCTGCAGGGTTATAAGGTGAGTCCTGGTTTATTGAGGACTTGCTAGAAATACCATTTTCTAAATGAGTGTGTTCCCAAGGATCCTAAGTGGCTAAAGAGAGAGGGGGAGAGCACCTGCTGGCTCGGTAATTGATTGCTGGAGTGAGAACAGTGGGGAATTCCTGAAGAGCTTTAATGGTCCTCTAAGAGCTGGAAAGGGATAACGAGAGACCAGGTCCCTGTGCAGGATGGGAATATGGCACCACTGAACACTGGTATGAAAAGTCAAAAATAGAGCTTTAGGTGATATTATCTTCACTGTTATCAGCTGGCTATTAATTAATTTAAATACTGGTAAATTATTTGTGAAATTGCAATTCCTGAGCTGGTTACTAATGGGATTCCATAGTAGTAAGCAATTTTCCAGTGTTAAATGCATCACATGAAAGAAAACCTTTGAAAAACAACAAAGAAAATGCCAAATAACAAACCCCATACATTTCATTTGATAAAACTGGTAGCAGTTCAAGTGTTAGAAGGGTAAATAAAATGAAACTGCTGCTTGGGGTTTGCCCATTTAAAAATGGGCTTTTTAAAAAAACCACATTAGTTAGAATTAACTATAACCAAAATACTAGCAAAGTGGAATATTTGGAGGATTTCAGTATGGCCTTTAGCTATTGCCACAGGGAATGTGCCTTGGAAATGAGAGTTGTCTCCAGTTGGTACAAATGTAATTCTGTAAAAATGGATTTCTGGACTGGGATGAGCAGGGAATTGTGGAATTGGAGAGGCTGCATTATCCAGTACAGATCTGCTGTCAGGTGTTCAAAAGGATTCTGAAATACTGGAGAGGATTCAAACAGGAGTAGCAAAACTGATTTGAAGGAGGGAATGGAGAGACTCTGCCTGGTATAGCAGCAAATGAAAACTGGCAGCTGAAATGAGCTATTGCACAAGTTACTCACACAACTGCCCAAGAAACCTGGCACAAAGTGCCTCAATTTGATTCTGAACTCCAGCAGCTACCTAGGAGTTTTCACATGCTGCTGTATGAAAACTGATTTCTTTGAAGAAATCTGGTTTGCTTCTAATTTAGTATATTTTACACTTCACTGATGAAATTAAATTAGCATGAAGCAGATTGACATGTTTTAGCCAAATGTGATGCACTTAAACCAATGTGGGGGACAACAGGATGACTTTGGAAAATAGCTGGTATAGGGAAAATTTAACCTGAGTAGGTAATTCTGTTTAAAAACCTCCATTATAATTTCTTTGTGCTCTTTTGGAGAAAATATTAAGTGTGCAAAAGTATTTGGTTATTCTGAAGCAGGTGTTCACTGTTGTCTTTAGGGTCTGGGTGGAGGATGGAGTGAGTTGTATCCCAGTAACTGCAGGGTTTTGAAAATGATGGAAAATGTTCCTGTTGTTGTAGTGTGCAGTGTGTGGAATGGGAGGGTAATGGCTGTTGTAAAAATAAATTAGGGCTGTTTGTGAGTAAGTGCTAAAATGGAACCTTATTTTTTTTTTTAGGTGTAGAAAATGATGATGCTTGTAGTGAGAGGAAAGTCTCTGTGTTCATAACGTGGGGAAAAAAAACAAACCTGGGAAGCATTAGTGTGGGAAGATTAAAGGAAGATCCCATCTTTAGAGCCCATATGTGATTTGTGGCTCCAGCTCTGTCTGCAGAGACATCAGGGAAGGGGGTGAGAGCCCTGAGCCTTGATGGATGCAGGGAAACCCTCGCAGCTCTTGGGGCCTTTTGTTCCTGGTGCTTCATTAGGCAAAGCAGATGTGAGATTTAAGGGATTATTTGCTACTCCTACAGAGGCTCAACAACAAAATCCAATACCAAAAGACCTCAAACTCGAGTTTGTTTCATCTGGGGAATTGTGAATTTGGAATGATACTGTATAAAGTGTAAAATGTAGTTTATAGCCAACCACAAATTTTGGTTTATGGCTTCTATGCCATCATTTAAAATCCCTGTTATCCACACTCCCTGACCTGATTGAACAGTCAGAGGGCAAATCTCCTGAGTGGAAATAATTTTACATCAGTTGCCACATACAGAAACGAAAAGGTCAAAATGAGATACTGTAATAAAAGGTGTTCTGAATTACCTATTACATGTAATAGCTGTATTAATAATAATAGTAGAGGTTGAGAGAGCAGGATGGGTTAATGTAGCTGAATAAAACACCTTTTAGGTGTGAAATATTTTCTACTTATTACCTTGCTTGTTAAAGAATACGTGTCATTATCCCAGAGATTTAATAAAACATTGGAAGGTCAGTGCAAAAGTGAATGTTTTGATAGGACAAGATACACTGGGAGAGAGGTAGTTGGAAGTTATGCTGCAAGTGGGGAGTGCATTCAGTTATTGAGACACCCCAACCTTTCCTTCAATGTTTACGGAAGCCAGGAGAGGTTCTGCTGCAGTTTTCTGAAAGGAATTCTTTAAGTAAAGCCAACTATTGGTGTACAATTTGTAGGTAAAAAGAATTTTTTGTGTTGGCACTGCACTCTGTGGTCTGCATTTCTGCAGCATTGCTGTGATATTAAGTTCTTGTTTTTAAGGATCAGTGAATCTGTACCAGCTTGCTGGGTGGTTGTTAGAAAAATGGGTACTTTTTTTTCTGTTATAATTATATTAAATGTGAATTTAAATATACTCTTCATTTATATTGACTTTGAAGAGATTATCTTTTTGGATTTCCATTTATTATATTTGCTCTAAAAATATGTAAGCTCTTAATTATTTTTTTTTTTATCTGGCATTTGATCTGGATTGCCATTTTCATCTGTTGTCTTTAATTAGGCTTCCTGCTGGGTTTTGTAGCTTTACAGTTCATACCTTGTGAAAGAATCAATTGATTTCAGTGCAGATTCCCACGGTTACTATTCTTAAATTGCTTTCTTAGCTCAGCAGAGTGGTGGCAGAGTTCTTGCAATTTGATCTTCACAGCCACTGCTGTTTATTTAAAAAAACCAGATTACTCATGATTTTTCTACAGCCTGCATGAGATGATTTGATAATTTATTTGTGGGCAGTGTTTGCTCCAAGGAGTCACCAGAACTGCTTCTTAATTCACTCATCCACAGTGTCTTGGGGCTTCCTCTGGATACCATCCAAATATTCCAGAAGTGCACAAGAATTGCACCCAAAACATGTGATTTCAGTGTTTTTAATTTTATATATATGGATCTAATACGTGTTTTCCAAATCATGTAACAACTGTCAGTAGGTGTTCAGTCAAGAGAATGTAAAGGGCAGGTAGGTCTGGAGATGGAGGTTGGTGCAGAGGAAAGGGACAGGGGAAATGATTTAAATGATTCTGGGATTTATGGGGCAGCTCTCTGGAAAGTCTAAATGGGATTTTTGGCAGAGGGTTGCAGAAGGGAAACTTTTTTCTTCTTATCTCCAGCATAAAAATGATGGGTGAGTAAGCAGTGATCTCTTGAGCTGTGTGTGAAATGTGTAATGGCTGTTCCAAGTCCTGCTCTCAGTAAAGCTGTAAAATTGTGGCTAGTGAAGTGCTTTGAAACATGTCAAATACTGCTCTTAAAGCTCTCAGGAACATGTGTGTAAATTCATGATTTTTTCTTAAATTAAGCAGTAACATTGAACACATTTGTCATCTTTATTATGGGCAGCCTGATAGTGCTGTGTGCTAAATACCCTCAAGTGGCAAGAGATTGGCATTCAGAGCTCTGCCAGGAGAAGAATCAACACAGCAAAGATTTTCCTTCCTCCTTGCTAAAACCTAGCTTAAACAACTGATTTAAGAAATCACCACCAAATTAAAACCATACTTTAAATCAGTTAATTCTGGGAAACATGATTAATTTTTATGTCAAGAACTTCTACCCAGGCGTGCTGAGGGGGGGAAAAAAAAGATCCTTGAAGTGCTTTTTGCTGTATGTAATTTCATAAACTTGTTCTCCACATTAATGTGGGCTGCTTTATCCTAGGAAGCACTGGATATTCTATAACCCTAATTAAAACTGTGCCTTATTAACACTGTGGGCCTGCTAAGTGCATTGTGTCATTATTTAAGACTGTTACTCAGTGTTTGTTTCACTCAATATAAAGCCCCAAATCCCACTTGCCACTGGGAAAATTGTATTTTTCATAGAAATAGTGACATATCCCATAATTTTGCTCCTGCAACGCTAGATTTGTGCTCTACCTCTTTATTTTTAAAATAAAAAAATATTTTAAAAGTATAATTTTAAATATTATAATCTTTCTGTCTGTGTGTGTTCAGATAATTTGGGTCTAATTACTAAAGATGCATCTGGGGAAAAAAAGTGTTAATATGGGATGGAGTTGTGCCTTGCTTCTGTCTGAGCCAGCCTGTTTTGGAGAGGGGCAAAGCAGGTCATATCAGTGGTAAAATCATGTTGTGTGAAGTGCAGAGCTTCTGATGAGCTGTTCTCTTATCTGACATTACATATGAATAGAAAGCAAGTTGCCTGTAAAGCTTGCTTTAAATTTTAATAAACTGTAGAAAAGATAAGTGGTAATTTCCTGATGTGGATGCATCTAGTAGAGCCTGCTAAACCCAAATTCCAGGATCATAAATTTTAAAACGAATCTTTGTGGCTTGAATTTTAAAGCTGGTATGATAGATTTAAATTTTAGGGAAATAAATTTCCCTTCCCCTCCTCTGTCTGTATCAATCTTACTGAAAAACGACAGAAGATTCAAATTTGAGAACACAATGAAAATAACAGGAAGGGAGAGCAATAGAGGCCACTAATCCTCTAATTACTTTCTCTGAACACTGGGAATTGGGCTGCAGAATATCCTTCAGTACAATCTAGAGTAAGCTAAATTTATTCCATTCCAAAGCTGTAAAGGCAAGGATTTTGCTACCAGCTCAGAATAGTAATGGGCTGTGGTGGTCTTTATCTGATGGGAGAGGAGCAGATGTGGCTGCTCTGTGAATGCCTGTCTGCAGATTTGAATTTTCCTGCCTCTTAATTGCCCTGTGCTCGCCCTTTCACACCCTGGGGTTTGAAATGGAACTAAACAATCCCATGATTTTATAAACCATGGGGCATAGCCCTCTGCTCTGGGCATGGGGGCTGAGGATGTGGCACATTGACAGCAGAACTCGCAGAATCACTGGGTTGGGAGAGACCTTCAGGATCATCCAGTCCAACCCAGCCCTAACAGCTCAACTCAACCCTGGCCCCCAGTGCCACATCCAGGCTTTGTTAAACACACCCAGGGATGGTGACTGCACCACCTCCCCGGGCAGCCATTCCAGAACTTTATCACCCTTTCTGTAAAACACTTTTTCCTGATACCCAACTTGTATCAGGAAGTGACTGTGTTGGACTCTCCTATGAAGTTCCTGTTGACAGCACACTGCTGTCAAAGCTGTTTACTGGCAGAGGTGACCTGTATTTTGGCTCAAGTGCTCTCAGCCAGTTCTTTTGTGCTTGCTTTGCTCACTAGTGTGCTGCTGGTATTGATATTTTCCCCAGTGCCTTATTCCACACTGAGGTTCAGTAAACACACAAAGATGCTGAAGTTAAATGTGTGGCTTTCAGCTGAACCTCCCTCTGCTGGTGTTTTGTGCACCTGGCTGGTATCTTGGACACTAAAATTCTAGATTAACCCTCAGGGACAAAACATTCTGGGATAAATTAATCCTAAATTTGGTTGTAAGCAATTTGTTGTAGTTCTGGTGAGTGACTGAGAGTGGGATTTACTTTCTCACTGTATTTCTCAGTTTGCAGGGTGGGCAGGCAGTACTGGTCCTACATCCTCCCAGAGCCCTGACACCTCCTGGCTCCAGAGATGGTCTTTTATTCTTCTTCCTTGTATAATTTAGAAAGGTTTGGGAATCTGGGCTAGCCTTGTTTTCAGTTTTGCACCAATTCAGAGGCAGCACCAGAGGAGTTTACAGTCACTTATGTTTTGGAATGAGCTTTGCAGCTGCACGTGTGGAGAGGAAAGCTCCTTGCTTCCCACTTGTTAGCAACTTGATTTTTCAACTCCTGTGCAGCACGTAAGTCAGGATTTAATTCTGACTGCTGTTTAATGTATTATCTTGTTGACTTAAATCACTTAAGTAGCTCAGTTAAACACAGTTCAGAGTGTGTGTGTGTTCGTGTTATTAAATACACTAAGTTGTGTGTAAGGAATGTGAGTAAGCTCTGAACTTTGCCCAGGAAGATGCTTGGTAATGTGTGTAAATGAGAACTGGGAAGGTTACAAATACTGTGTTCACTGTGCACTTGTAGGGCTAAAGAAACCCAAAGGGATATTTTTCCCCCATGCAAGATGTGGGCTGTTAACTTGTTAGTAAACTGAGAGGTCAGATCATCAATTTCATCTCCGTAGGAGCCAGATCCTACAGATTTACCTGTTTTGTGCCTTCTGCCCCTAGAAATCCCTTGCAATAAAGATGCTCTGTTTGAAAAGTGGGCTCAACATTTGCCCAGAGCTACTGTCAAGTTTGCCCAACTTGCTTCAAGCACCAGCTGAACTATTCTACAGGATATTTTTTATTATTGAAAGTCTCCACGGAGGAAATTGCCACAAAGTCCAGTTTGCAATGACTTGTTGCAGCAATCCTAGACCAGTAAAAAAGAACCTGATTGCTTTTGGGTTTGTTTTGTCAGAGTGTTTTCTATCAGGACAATATTCCATAGTGTGATTTCTAGAAAGCAGCTTCTGTCCCTTGATGAGCTCTATAAAATCTGACTGCTTTCTAGAAGCACTGAATGGCTTTTTGGCAAGAAGAATTTGCCTTTTTTCCCCCCTCTTGAGAGAGTTTTGTGCAGCTGCTTAACAGGTCTGTTAAGGTAACTGTCTGGAGAGTCTTTGGCTGTCTTAACGTAAAACTGACTTGTGTCAGATGCAGTTTATGGATTCTGGGAGCTGTGGAATGATCTGCAGCTTCTCCTGGTGTTATTGTGCGCTCTCTTTGGCAGGCAGGCACAGCCTGGTGCTCAGGGGTGCTTTGATTCACAGAAGCATTCACTGCTGATGAGCTGAGTGTACAAATCTTTCAGGCTGTGGATTGATAGAAGCCCTTGAGGGGACTTTATCACTATATTTTTTTTTTTTGTCTGGCTTTTAGTTAAGGATTCTAATTTGTGGCTATTTTGTGTGCTTGGCATACCCAGATACATGAGTGTAGCCAGGCATCTGCTGCTTTTGTTCTGATGTGTATAAATGAATTGTAGACTGTTGGCACCAGAATGTTCAGTTACAAACACTGTTGCATCCTTCTCTAATTACTGATATTTTTGTGGGTGTGTCAAGAGTTTTGGGGATGTGATCCAGCTGCAGTGACAAAATCATGTTTATGCCTTCATGTTTAAATCTATAGTCTTGTAGTCTTCCTGGAGAAATCCTACTCTTAGGAAATTAATGTCAGGAGTTTTGGGGTCAGAAGTTCAGCTTTCCAAAAAGCCACACATGAGGGAAGGTCTCACTGGTGTCCAAAAAATTATCTTAATAATTTGAGTGTAATCTGTACTGAGAGGAATATGGAACTCTAATCTGTAATACAGTGGAGGATCCCCATATAGTCTGCAGTGATCAGTTAAGACAATGAAAAGAGAATCCCTGCTGGAGTAAATAAGAAGTAGTGGGACTTTTTTTTTTAAGTATGGATAAGTTATTGTTTACTCCAAATATTAAAAAAACTTCCAAAAATCTGCACGTGACAGTTTGATAAACACCACTGAAGGTCTCCTATCCAACAGATGAAACTCTGCATAGGAAGTGATGAACAGAAATGTCTCCTGAGGCTCCAAAGCAGCTGAAATTGTCCTCAGCACAGGATTCCCAGCAGGCAGCTCTAGAGCAGCTGAGATAGAAAGTGTCACAGCAATGGGCAGGCACGAATGTGTCCAGAGGAGCATTCTGGATTTTGGGAAGGGTGATTTGTGCTTTGGGTAGTTGGTGTATCTGACACTGCTGCAGTTTTGTGTGATGCCTCTGAGCTGGCTCTGTCTCTGGTCTGTTTGGGGGAGGAAATTCAGCAAATTGACTAAAGGAGGAAAAACAGAGATAATTCCAAAGATGGATGAAAGATCACTTGTAATATATTGTTACTGAACATGGGCAGAAGAAAATGGAAGGAGAGAAGAAAGATCTTAATGGCTAGAAAAGTGAAAAGGTGAGATTGGGAGGGAAATGATTCATAGGTTGGTTTTGTAAAGTGTTGGTTCACAACCACCAAAAGCTGGTGATTTACAAAGCAACTCCTGAGCTACTGTGTCATAAAGTTGGTGTGTGTTGGTATAAAGTGGTGTCTACTTTGAGCTGCTTTTACTTACTGGGGGAAGAGCTGGGCTTGCAGAGCTGGTCAGGAGTCCTAGGAAAGAGGAGGAACTCTGCTCTGGTCAGTGGCTGCAAAAATGATGGTTTGGACCCTTGACTTCAATCTGTGCAGTTTCACCAAGACCCCCTGTGCATTTTGAAGATGTTTTGGATATTCCCTTTTGTTTGAGGAGTTGCCTACTCTACATTCTTCTGAAAAGCTCACTATAGCCAAGTGTGTTATCAGCCCTGACTTAGCTTTACAGTAGCTTATCTAGGAAAAACCAGCAAGTTTCCTATCTAGGAACTTTTCCCTTTCTGCCTCCTTCCTTGCTGCAGTGCCCAACCAGAGACTTAAAGAATGGCATGTTTTAGTGCTGCCTCTCTAGAGAGGCTGCTGTGTGTGGTATTGGCTGGTTGTCTAAAACAACACAGATTCAGCAGAGGGAGAAAAGGGTTTAACATCTGCCTGTTGAGTTGATAAATGATGAAGTGCTCGAGTGGCAGCACAACCCCACATGTGCACTTGGAGCAGATGGCTTTGATGTGTGCTCCAGACAAATGTGCTGTCCCTTCTGTCCTCTCCAGCCTCAGCAGGAAAGGGTGCACAGCAAACCTGGGAGTGCTTCAAAAGCCAGAAAAACGTGAAGTGTAAATAAACCACACTGTGCTGACTTTGTTTCTGTCTAGTGACTGAGCCTTGAGTTTGGGGGGTGATCTGCATTCAGTAAAGGGAAGTGGGGTAGGTGACCTGCTATTTTCATGCTTCAGCTTGTTCATTGTGACAGGGATTGCAGACAGGGCCACACGTAGGTCGTTTCCAAGTGACAAAATTTAATTTCTTTGTGGTGGCACTTTCCCTTCCCTGCATGCAGTTACTGGCTCTTGGTTTCTTGTGGGTTTTTTGGCCATTTCCTAACGCTCATTTAGTTGTCAAGAGAATATTGACAGCTGAAGTATTAGAGACAGACAAGGTGTTAATATTGATATTTCAAAAATGACTGCATAGATGTTGTTGCAGTTGCAGTGTTTATAAGGAAAGGGAAAATCCTGGAAGAATGGGCTTGTATGGAGCTGTGCAGGAAGCAGATGCAGAGTTAAAAGAGCTGTGGGCCAGTGGTTCTGGTTGATTCAGATATTTCAGTCTCTCCTACAGGCACATTAAGTTTTCCATAATAATGTGTCTTTCTTTGCAGAAGGCTGTAGGAAAATTACAGTATATATATAATAGCTGTATCAGTAGGCAGAGGTCAGTGTAAATTTATTGAAATGCTGTGTTAGAGAAGCAGTAATTCTGGGCAATTACTGTTAGGTTTGAGACAGAGTAAAATTGCAAACAGTCTTTAGCTAATGTTCTATGAATTGGCATTTGTCTTAATTTGCTGGGAAACTTCCCAAGTGGTGGACATACTTTTCTGATGTGGGTAAAATATCAGTGGCTCATGCTCAGGAGCTTTTGTTACGTTTTCTTATGATAACTCAGAGTCTGCTGGCTCTGGCAGCCAATCCGTCCAAAAATCCAGTGGAAATGGGATGTGTTCTTCACTTTTGAAGGCTTCCTTCCTTGCTGGCTAAAGCTTCCTTTTAAGTTGCAGGACCTTTTGTCTGACATCCCTGAGTGTTTCTTGTGTTCTCTTTATAAAAGCAATGGCAGGCTGGCAGCCAAGTCTGAAAGCATTTAACTCATGAAGGCTCTGCTGTCATTAATTTTAAACACGTCACTGTGGTGTCGGTCAGCTCGACTACCAACAAAGAAAACTAAAGTGTTCCCATAAATCATTTTATTGTCCTAATCCAACCTAATTAACTAAACTAAAAATCCTATTCGAATGAAGCAGCCCTTCCTGTGAGACATCTGCCTCTTTCTTAATGGATTTTAGCTTTTATTTCTGCCATAGTGCACAAGAGTTGGTGACCGTAATAACATTAAGTCCCTCTTGCCCTCTTTGGGGAGCTCACCTGCCACAAGGGAATTAATTTTAAATTTCCAAATGCTGAGATTTTTTTTTCCATTCCTTGGAAACATTTGCAAGCCAAGAGGAAGCAATAAAATCTCTATTTCTAGAAGTGGATTAGACTTGTTCCTTGCAAGCTTTGCAAGTGAAGGCTCTGAGAATTTTGGGATCTGCTTCCGTAGTTCATCGACACGCTCCTGACACGGAAGGTTTGATTTAACAGTGTTAAGTTGATGTAATCATGCCATGAGCTCCTGACCTGCTCTTGAACTCTGGGGCTGGAGGTGACTGAGGGAAGAGCAGCACTGTCAGTGTGCAGGGCTTTGCTGTGGCACACCAGGACATGATCCCTGGCAGGGAACATCTGGCTGAGCACGGATATAAATTCTGTGTAGGAGAAAAAGGTGGAAATTCTGACTAAAGAGCTATTTCTGCCCTTGGGGATAATCTGTTGAAGATTTATTAAGTTCTGGTTTTGTTCCCTCCTTTTTCTGTATCTTTCTGCTAAAAAAGCAGAGCACTAAGAAGCATTGGTTTTAAATATAACCTTTATATATTCTTGTTCCCTTTATCTACGAGATGCCTTTACGTGGGGTGAGGCAATTTGATTTTCTCCCTTCTTGAAATGATGATAAAACTGATAGCATCCCCTTTCCAGGGCAGTGAGTGGAGAGCAAAGAATTCAGATGGACTGAGATATTTTCCAGGGGCTGCCAGAGTTTGCAGTGTTGCTGCTGGGAAAGCAGACTCTGTTTGATCTCTATTTGATCTTGGCTCCTCTGAGACCTGACAGATTTGTAAGTCATAGCCTTTAGCTGCTGCTTTGATTGTGAGGGCAAAGTGCTGGAACGAGGTTTTGTTCTCAAAACGGAGGGAAAGGAGCAAGAATGAAAAAGTGTGTGTAAGGAGGCAGGGGAAAAACCAAGGCCAAGTGTAATTCCAGCCAGCAGGAAGGATATAACTGGAAACTTGAGCTACTAGCAAAGTTGAAAAATGAAAAATAAAAAAAAGGAGCATTTGCTTGGGCCATGCTGTGAGGTCATGGGTGTTCTCCTTTCAATTCTGTTACAATTGGGCAGTTTTGATCCAAAAATCACCAGAACACAAATCTTGAGGAAGTGGGGGGAGCTGTGGGGTTTGCCTGGAGCAGTAGAGAGGAATCTTCCTGCACACCAGGGAGGCTTGGAGCCTCCATGTGGGAAGCCCCATGGAGATGGATGGATTGCTGTGCAAACACGAGCCCTGTCTTGGAAAAGCGCTGGCCAAATCTGTCTCTTCATGCCCTGTAGAATGTGGCACTCGGGGTTCCCTTCCTGCTTTTCTTTGGCGTTTGGACTTCTAAAAATCCCTCAGCCCCACTCTGGACATAGTCACCAGCAGTGGAATTATTCTGGAAAAATCTCCTGCTGCTGTTTGTTCCCCCTGTTCCTCCACAGGGTTTTTGTCAGTTCATTTTCACTTTGCTCTCTGTTTCCTCCAAAGGGAGCTACTTGAACTCAGCACCTTGAGACAGTTAAATGTAGAAAACCAGGTGTTGTGTAGCAGCTGGATTGTGTCCCCACCAACATTCCTGCTGGACAAGGGGCAGGACTTTTTGTGGCCAACCTGGAGCCACATGGTTTGGATTGGCCTGGTAGGCTCAGGCTATGGATGTTAGTGAGGTTTTTCCAGCATTTCTATCTGTTGGAAACTAATTCAGGGTGTTTTGGTTGTGGTTTTTTTTTTTCCCCTGTTGAACTGATAATTTCCATTAAACTTTTAAGAACCTGAAAAATAGGAACAAACTGCTTAAGTAAAGGAGCCCAAAATGCTGGAAGTGCCTGAAGGAAGATTTCCCTTCCATGACTACTCAGGTGAAACCACAATCCTGGGATTTATGGTTGGATTTGATGATCTTAAAGGTGTTTTAAAATGAAAATGATTCTACAGTTCCACTCACTCGAAACCTTAGTGGATTCTAAGAAAAAGCTTTGAAAATACCCAGTTCTGCTCTGGTGGATCTTGGCAGCCTTGGAGTGGAGGTGAAGAGGCAGAGGTAGAGTTTAGTGCCAGGTTCTTGATTTCCTTGTCCTGTTTCCAGCCTGGAAGGTGGATGTGGTGTTGTCCAGCCTGGAACTCTGAATTTATCTGCTGGAGCTTGTGAAGCTGCTATAATTCTTGTGGGAGTCAGGGGTTTTCTCACGACTTCAGTTGCTACACCAGGGCAATTATGTGACAGCATCGAGGGGTTTTGAGGAGGGAATCCTGCTGACAGGAAAAACAGTCTGAAAATTTGAATGCTAAAAGCAGTGAAAAGGCAAACATTTTATTTTGGTTGCAAAAAACCAGATTTGTGCAGTCAATCTCCAGACTCTTTTGGGACTTGTAGTAGTGTGGTTCTGTATTTCCTCAGGCAGTCAAAATCCTTCATGATTTTGCCTGTGTCTGTGTTCCAGTTGTAATAGTGTTTTATTGGGAGTCTTAACTTCCACTGTTTTGTGTAGTTCCTAAAATACTGTTACTTGTTTCTTTTTTTTTTAAAATTTTACTTCTTGATTTAGAAATGGCCAATTGCTTTGAGCCCAGGCCTTAAATTACCTGTGAAGTGTCTGAATTGGAGTAACTGTTGGTGCTGAGCAAGCTGTGAAAGCACACAAGTTGAAAGATTTCTAATAACGTTCTTGGCTTTTTTTCAAAAATGATTACACAATTCCAGGAAATTAAATGTAGCATTTCTTCACTGAAAATAACTGGGTATAAATAATAGAAAACAAAGAGGAGGGGAAGAAAAGTTGGGAGGGGATAGGAGCACACAGAGAAAAGAAGATTATGTCCTACCATGGAATTTCAGAGGACACACTGACCCTGGCCAGTATTATTAATATATCTAAGCCCTGAGCTCTGTAGGCGTAGGGCATGACCTGACTCAGTAATTCAGGAAGTCTTTTTTGTGTGTTTCCCTCTATGTTTTTTCCATCAGACCTTAAAACTTTCAGCTTGGGTTCTCAGCAAAGCTTCCAGGTGATGCAGGAGCTTGTGTGACACGAGGATGAGCTTGGGGCACACGTCCCTGCCGGGGAGTTTTGCCTGTTTTGCTGAAATCTTGTGTAGGAAAGCTATTGCTTTCTGACCCTTGAAATGATGATAGCTGATAATATGAGTATGAACTGATTTTTGATATATTAAGCTTAAAACTTAAGGTGTAAGAATCTCCTGTTGATCACTTATTTCTTTTCTATCTGAGGAGCACCTGAGACCTGCCTAGGGTTTGAGATCCCTTTCTTAGTTGTCAAACAGAGGAAAAACTTTTAAGACTACACACAGCTCAGTGTCCTGGCAGGTCACAAAGTGTTAGTGACTTAATCCAAAGTGCATTTTGGTGCCATTTGTTCTTGCCACTGTAGTGGTTATTACAAAACACTATAAATAATCTGGGAAATTCAGAATCTGGCTATTCCTGATTACCAAGTGTGTCCACATCACTTCTCAGCTGTTACAATGCCTAGATTTTGTCTTCAAGTTTTGTTAAAAGCTTTATTGCAAAAAAGAAGTACTGGGAAAGATTCTTGCCTTAGTCATAGAATGGTTTGGTGAGAAGGTACCTTAAAGATGATCCAGTTCCACCTCTTTGCCATTGGCAAGGACATTTTCCACTAGAGCAGGTGCTTGAACTTCCAGCAAGAGGCAGGTTGTAAAAGCATTGTCTGGTTGTAAATGCATGAGGCTTGCAAGAAACAATTCTTCCCTTACGTGTTTTCAATAATTCTGTGTCAAATACTCTTGCTAACCCTTAGTAGGCTTTTAGTATGCACATAGATGTTTTTAATACCTCCAGCATTCAGAAGGATTTTTAATGATTTGTTCAATAATTGATGGAGCTTTGGCATAATTTAGGCTTTTGTGAGGGATAGCAGGCAGTTGAGTAGAATATATTTAGTTGTTTAGTTTAACCATCCCTATCTGTGAATTCTTTAGGTGAAAAGCAGAACAAAGGAAGGGAGCAAGTGAGAACCTCTTGGAGAAAATTATCCCCTTAACTGAAAACTGGAGAAAGCCTTAATTAACTAATTAATTCATTGCTTAAGTGTCTGCAAAGTGTTTTCTGAGCAGTAACAGTCATTACCTTCCAGAATTGTGTGTGGTTATAGGGACCTTTACATTTACATCTATTTCCCTGTTAGTCAAGAGATTCAGTTTCTCAGCTAGTTTCCCTCAGTCTTGGTGAGATAAAGCAGAAAACAGGAGCTGTCCTCTTCTTGTCTTCTTTTAAATACTAAAATCCTGTTTAATCTTTGATGCTAAATCCATATCTGTAGACACCAGACTACTTTGACAGGTAGTAAGAAGTGCCCTTTAATGAGGAAAACCACACTGAAAGTGTTTGGATTTTGTCACCAGTTATATAAAATTGCTGGGCTCTTTCTGATAGAACCAGAATTTTACTTAACCTGAAGTCCTGGCTTTTAACTGGAAATCAGTTCTATTGTTCACTGACTTCAAAAACAAACAAGCCAAAGTTCCCTAAACTCCAAGTCTATGCTAGGGTACAAATTGCTGCAAGGGTTAAGGATTAAATATAATTTCAGAGAAAAAAGGTGTTTGGAAAAAATACAGTATCTTTTACATACAAAATACCATATAAAAAATGGTATTTTGTATGTAAAAATGTATATAAAAATGTAAAAAAAGTATTGGGTACTTCTGAACTAGAAAGGAACAAGAGCAGCTTGGGGTTTTCCATTAAAGACAAACAAAAGAAATCCTATTGTATGTGCTTACCCGACCTTGTAATAACATGTTACGATACACTGCTTTTCCTGATCACAGCAAAGGTGTTTATGTAGAGAAATGATTTGATTACAATATTTTTGTGTGTAATAGACATCTTTTTTTTTTTTTAATCCACCAGGCAATCAGCTCAAAAGGCCACCACAGCGTCTCTTACACATTGTCCAGAACCCAGACAGTTATAGTGGAATATATTCATGACAGAGATACAGACATGTTTCAGGTAAGGCTCTAAAATACTTGGATTGTTTTTTCAAAGCAGCCTAAGAAACCCCAGTTCTGCCTTATCCTCTGGGGATTCTCTGTGACCTGTGGGATTTCCACAGTCTGACCCAGCTGCATTCATATGGGAGCACTTGGAAATTTTGCATTATTCTGCTCTTTGCAATCCCACAGCAGCATCTCTTACTGACTTACTCCTTTAATTGTACTCTGCCTTTTCTCCAGAGACAAACAGCACTGGAGAGAAAAGTGTGCTCTTTTGGATGCATGAATGAGCACAGAATTACACCCACACCCTCCAGAGAATCATGTAGCTGGAGTAAAAAGGAAGTGGAAGGAGTAGGACATGGGATGGGGAAGGAGGAAGGTAAAAGGAGCTGGGCAGTAGGGGAGACAAACAAGTGATAAATAATATTTGTCGTTTCCACTCACTTTGAGTTCCTGAGGGGTGTGCAGAACTCTCAGGTGGTGTGGGCTGAGTTTCTCCAAGCTCCCATCTATTGTCCAACACGTGCTCAGTGTCCCCTGTCTGCATTTGTGTTTTTCTGCATCATTTATCAGTCTGGTAACCTAAGTGATTTTCTTGTGCCATAGTTATTTTTATGTATAATAAGAGAGCAGAAATCCTGTGTGTACTTAGACTTCAAACTTGGGGAACCCAAACATGCCAAACAATCTTTTTCATTCTAGCCTGGTCAGGTCTGTCTCATCTAGGGCATCTCACCAGGAATTGTTATCCCTCCTCATTCAGCCTTTCATATTTAAAAGGGTCAGCAGCTGAGTGCTGTTGACAGAGAGGAAATAACTCTTTGAAGGTGTTGTTGCTTCTCTTGACTTCTGTGTTTTGCTCGATATTAAATTTTCCAGTGTGTCTGAAACTATTAGGTCCAAATAGGAATTGATTAAAACCCAGTCTTATTCATTTGCTGCAGAATGAAGGATTGAACAGCCAGGATGAACTGAAATAGGTTTTTCTGTGTTGACTAGTGAAAGAAAAATGTAACCCATCCATTGGGGTTACTGTGTGATGCTTGTTCAGCCCTTGAGTAGCTACAGTACAATTTTTTCCTGTACATAAATTTTGAAAAGCCATTTTTGAAAGCTGGATTTTTCCTCTTCTTGAGTACAGTAAGAAATTAATAAAGAGTTGCAGAACAACTGCTTTTTCTGGGCATAGTGTATAGACATCTATTGCATAATGTCCTAGTGGTGGGTACAGCTTTTTAGTGGAATAAGACACCATTTCAGTCTTGGGGTGTGTGGGGGGTCCTGCTGTGACTCAATCTCAGTGTGGCCTCGAGGGCTGTGTCCTGGTTCAGGTTTCTGCTCTCTGGCTCTTTCCTGAGGATTGCATTCCATGCATTGGGCTGCAGGGGCTGATGCAGCAGTGGTCTGCTGGACTGTGGCAATAATTCCCCCCTGAAGCAGTGCCAGAACAGCTGAAGAGGTTTCCATTATTTATATGAGCCATTAGATTTTAACCGTTCCCATGAATCTGTTGGAGAACAGTTCCTTGAGGATGTTTAGTGCAGCCCTGTGGTACATGATGACAAAATTCATGTCTGTTGATCCACAGAGTGGAGTTTCATGGCTGGCCAGGCATCACTTGGACAGACAATCCTTGGAGTTCGATGATTTCTTTTTAAATGTGTGTTCTTGGCTTGTGTGGGATGTGGAAGTTGAAAAGGGAAGGATAATTCCTGGACCACAGGATTTGTCCTGAGCCTTGAGGCCCCACTTAGACTGCAGTTATGTATTATCCTGGGAAAATCACTTGGCTTTTTGGTCTTTATTCCCAGTCTGCTTCTTGAGCTGTTGTTCTGCTGTATTTGTAGTTTTGGGTTTTTTTGGGCTTTTAAAATGGAACTGTATTATGAAATCTGTGTGCAAATGCTGCTGCGCATCTTTGAGTGACATCCAGGTCAGATTTCTTGTTTTAATTACAAAAAGAATGTACAAACGTGTTCCTCTGGCATCTCTCAGACTCTGTATGCTCCAGCATCCATGTGCTGCTGTAAATGAAGATTTTCCTCAGAGTTTAAACCATTCTGTTGATGATGCATTAGGTGAAGCTGAACCTGTTCCTTCATGGTTTGATGGGGTGAGAATGGCTTGATTATATCTGCTCATGCCACTACAAAACCCAAAATGTGCAGCTCCTACCCTAAATAACCACAAGTTTATACAAGAAGCAGGTACATTCAATACAAAGCATTGATTTTTTTTTTCTGAAAAACGACCCTTCAGAAGATGCAGAATCCAATTCTCACTCTGACCAGAGTGAAATTCTGTTGAAGCCCGAGAAGCTGCAGCTGTTAAATTCTGTGCTGGCAGAGTTTGCCTTGTCAGGAGCAGTGTTTTACTGACAGCAGCAAAGCCTGCCTCTGACACAGCTTTAACAATCACCTGCAGAGGACACAACTCCTGCTGCCTCTGCAGCACCTGGCACATTTATGGGTTCTTGTTGGAAGTAACTTAGGGAAATCAGATGACACAGTTAACAAGAAGGGTCCCAAAGTACAGCCTGAAGTTGCCAGAAAGAAGAAAGTCTTCTGTGCTGTGGTGGAAAATGGGAGAAAAATGAGCAAAAGAGCAGCTCTGAATGATGGACTGGGTCTGCAGTGACTGTGGTCTGGCTGCAACTGCAGATGAGGTGAAAGTTCTGCAGGTTGGGTGTTGATAGCATCAAGTTTTGTTTATTTCTAAGGCACTTGCTTTTCAGGTGATCTCAACCCCAAATTCATGATTTCATACAGAGCTTGAGAAAATTGCCAGATTTTGAAGGCCACTTTTTCAGATACATTCCAATGCTGAAAAGTAGCACAATACATGATCCTCTAGAAGGCTTTCTCAACTGGAAAAGGGAAAAAAACCAAGTATTTAAAATATTTGATTTTGCATAGACATGCTTGTGACACAAATGAGATAAGTACAGAAGTGTTTCTATAAAATGCTACATACCATTCTCGGGATTTTTAAAAAGCACATAGATGCATTGTTTATAGATCTTAATGGTTATATCAGAAGAAATTGGAATTTCATGGTGAATGATTAGTGTGATGTAAGGCTGGGAGCACACACTTGTGTGCTTTGTCATCCTTTAAGGAAAAATGAGGCAGATTTTTCTCTAATTGCATCTAAAAGCGTTGAGAGAATGATCTATTTCAGAGACTGCAAGAGGCAGAAACTTGTTATGAACAAATTAATTTTGTATTTGTTATTGATTATCCTTTAAGGGACTCCACATACAGATGGAGAGTAGTCAAAAGTTATTCATGAGGTTCCTGCTGCTGCTCAGTGCTGACTCTTAGATGGAATTGCTTTGGATGGAAAATAGAAGCCTGGTAGAAATAATACTGTAAAAGGAAGAAGAATATTGCTTTGCAAGATTTAGCTTCAAGTTGTCAAGTTACATAAATCAGGAATATCCCATATTAAATAGTTTCTAAACTCTGTCTCCTGGGTATTCTCGTAGACACTTTCTGTGAGAAATTGAAATGTGAACTTTTGATTAGGCCTTGTTGAGTATTTCCTGTGCAGGGAGCTGATCCCATTGTCTGCTTGTGCTGAGCCCTGTGATGTGGAGACAGGAACTGGATGTGTCACTGGAGACAGGAATTCTGACAGGAGTTAGACTGCAGCCCTGCAAACAGAGCTTGAAGCACAGCAGAGATCCCTGCACTGTTCCCTTCAATCCAGTTGTGACAGGGCTTAGGTGTGGATAATATTCATCTCCTTGACTCTTGAACAATGTTTCTTTAAAGCAGGTTTAGTTTGCAGAGAAGTTTGTTAATGATGGAAGCATACGTGGCTCCCCATAGCTGGCTGAGCAGAGTGGAACTTCTGGGGGGACAATGAGATCGTGTTTAGTGAGGAGGTTATTTAATATCAATGTAGATACCTGATACTGAAGGTAGTGTCATGTGAAGAGTATTCCTAATTCTGTTTGATCACAAGGTGTCTGTAAAATTAATATTCTGTTCCACTTCTTGTTCCTCAGCTCCACTTTCCCAGTTAAGCTCAAAGTTGGTGTAACACTAATTTAAGCTCAAAGTTGGTGTAACACTAATTTAAGCTCAAAGTTGGTGTAACACTAATTTAAGCTCAAAGTTGGTGTAACACTAATTTAAGCTCAAAGCTGGTGTAACACTAATTTGCCTGTAGAAATATTGATAGAGCCTCACTGTCTGTCTGGCAGTCAGATCCTTCTATCCATGTAGGCATGAAGTTTTCTGTCCCAGATATTTCCAGAGTTAGAATTATAATTTTTAGCTGACCACATAGAGAAATCTTCCTGTCTGCTCAGAAGCATGTTTCATTTCTGCTCAACTCAAGAAAGTTTTTTAATTGTTAGTCATGCATGTGCATGATTAGGAATAAATTTCAACATAGGGTGGGTTTTGCCTGACAGCTCTTCTTTCTGAGGCTACAAATCCTGAAAACACGAAGGTGGGTAGATGTTTGTTATGACATATCAAAATAACCAAATTCTAGGTCTAAAAAAAGTCCTTTATTTTCATGGGACATATATTTGGAACTGGAAAATGTGAATAAAACTTGTCAATCCAAGCTAGTGCTTTCTTAACTGACAGAATGTAGTGGTAAGTAATTTCCTGTGGTTGGATGAGGAAATGGCAGGGTGATAATACTTTTTTTGGTGACAATACTCTTATCAAACAGATCAGCTGTGTTGATCTGTTTCAAGCAAGCATGAACATCACTTGTAGTAAGTGAAAATTGAAAATTTGTCTTTCCATGTCCGTGTTGTATTTCTGCCTAGGACAAATGTGGAAATTCAGGTTAGTCTCTGGTTGGATCTTGTCATCCAAAAATTCAGAAGTTTACTGATGTCATCAGTATTAACCTGGCAAAAATGTGTCCTCAGTGCTTCATATTTCCGTGGGTATTTCTATTTATACAATTATCTTAATTTTTTTTTTTTTTGCAGGTTGGGAGGTCTACAGAAAGCCCCATAGACTTTGTAGTAACAGACACTATTTCAGGAAATCAAAACAGTGATGAAACCCAGATTACCCAGAGCACCATCTCCCGATTTGCCTGCAGGATTGTTTGTGACAGGAACCCACCATACACAGCAAGGATCTTTGCAGCTGGCTTTGACTCATCCAAAAATATATTTCTTGGTGTAAGTACTGCTAACAATGATGTTACAAGCAAGCTCTGGTTTATATTCTGTTACTTTCAAGCCCCCAAATCTCCTTGTACTGGTTGGTAACTTGTACTGTCATTAGACTTTTATTACTCCAGTGCACCAGCTGCAGTGTTAAGTAGAAACTGCAGTTTTATGTGCCTGAGTTATCACCAGCAGAGACTCATGGTCATAATTGTCTTTAACAATGAAGCTGCGCTTTAGGAACTGTTAGAGGATTTTCTTTAGGTTGGTTTGAAGTGTTTCTGATAGTCACTGTGACTGTCACACGTAGGAAAAAGCAGCCAAGTGGAAAAACCCTGATGGGCACATGGATGGATTGACAACCAACGGGGTGCTGGTGATGCACCCCAAGGGAGGCTTCACGGAGGAGTCCAAGCCCGGGGTGTGGCGGGAGATCTCCGTCTGTGGGGACGTCTACACGCTCCGGGAGACCAGGTCTGCTCAGCACAGGGGCAAACTGGTAAGTGGGAACTTGTTGGTTTTTGTTTTTTTTTTAAATTTTTTGTCTTTGTTGAGGTTGGGATTGAAGGTGCTTGAGACCATAGTTCATGTTCAGACTCAGGTGTTTATTAATTTTTATCAGTGTTACAGTCTTACAGCACTGAGTTCTGTAGTTTTTCATCAGCAAGGTACAAAAATGGTTAACTGTCTCTTGTTACAAAGTCTTTTTAAGGCTAAACTATCTAAATAAGAAATGACATCTAAATTATATTCACTTTTAACCCAATAACTAATCTCTCGAAGTCCCCACTGCGGACTTCTCTGTCCAACTACAAAATACCTCCCAAACCCATGGAGAAGAAGGAAGAAGGTAAAGAAGAACAACCTGCTTCTGCCCTAAAACTTCTATGTTGCTTCCTATTTATTACTATATTCTAAAACCCCAAACTCTGAGTTTTCCACCGTGTGATATTACACACTTCTAACCAACTACACACCCGTAATCTCGGTGCTATCAGTCAATTTTAGACTGTTCCACGGCTTCAGGTCAAATGTAGTGTTCTCCAGGAAGTCAGAGTCTGTCTGTACAGAAAATCTAAAATTTCCAATATCCAGAACTCCAACAGGAAGTGACTGAAATTAATCGAGGGGTACTGTGGATGTGAGAGTCTGGTCAGAGAGAGAAAGCTAGATCAGCTTTCCCATGAATCAGTCTGGGAAGTTTCAGGGAGCTGGAGACAAAGGATGACAATCAAATGGAAACAATCCACAGGTGGTGTTTTGTAACCAGCTGTTTTCCCATAAGGTCGTTTACAAATGGGTGTCTTAATTAGCCAATGGTGATGGTGTTTTGATTAAAGGACCAGTCGGGTCCACCTGTAGAGAACTAGAGTATAAAAAGGAATGGGTTCCTAATAAAATTGTTATTGGCCTTCTGGAAATGCATGGAGTGTGTCACTCTTTATCAGTGTCACTTCTGACTCAACGGTGACAGGGTATTTGTTTTCCTGGCTGTGAGTGGAGGCAGGTACAGGGTGGCTGGCGCTGAGCAGTGGCACTGTGAGCATGTAAATCTGTGTGTTACAGCAGATTTTACACTGCTGCTCTGTTCCTGAGCGTGTGGGAGAGCACTCAGAACTTTCTGCTAATGCCACTTTTCCAACTGAAATAGCGGAGTGTAAAAGCAACATAAACTCTACTCTGGAATCTCCATCTCTGGAATGTTCTCCTGGGACATGGGGATGTCTGGAAGTTGCTGCATGGGGAGCTGTCTTTTGCAGTACTGCCAGAAGAGTCCATTTTTGTGCAAAAGCAGTGTGGGTAAGGCAGCTTCTGTTTGATTTACCTGCCACTGGGAATACAAGAGGAGCCATGGAAGTATATTCCTGTTTTCTCCTGTGAGGCAGGATGAGCTTTGCCTTTGCCAGAAGTGAGAGATTTCAGCTGCCAGGGAACTGTGACACATAAAACCAGGAGAGAAGTTCAATGAACTGACTTTGCAACTCTGCCATTGGCTTTGCAGAAAACTGACTGCAGAAGGAGTTAGGGGAATGGAGTCGGGCTGCTCTGCTTTCAGCAGGCACCCTTCAGGACATAAATTGCTTTATCACACTGATGGTGGCAGGCAGATGTTGCCTGGGGACCTGGACAGATGATGTGGCAATTGCAGCCTTTGTGGTTAGCAAAACACCTTTTTAGTGCTGCTAAAGAGGCATAGCAAAACAAATGAATCCCCCTCCTTGCATCCAAAGCGAGTTGAATTCTCATTTAAATAAAATTGCATGGCACACTGGTATTGATGTGATCAGTATTCCTTGATTGGGTTCATAAAACCAAATGCAGGCTGTATAATGAATTGAACACGTTGCATATGAGGGAGCTTTTTGTTTTGCTGTTTGTGAAGGAATTATCTGAAAAGAGCATCGGATCAAGGCTTCTCTCATCTCTACTTGAACCATTACATTTTTCTGCTGGAATTACTTGGCACTGGTGACCTCTTGTCCGTAGTCTGTATTGTACCACTGAGGTGTTTTGTGCAAGGATGATCCACAGTTAATCTGTGAATTTAAACTGGATTAAAATGTAAATGCTAAATTGGTTGTCATTCATAGTATTCTTAGGCAGATGTGATGATTTCATGTGACCTACTTAATGTATTTGTTTGTATTTGGCTGTTTGTTCTGCATTAGTGGTATTTTCTGCATACTTTCTGTGCACAAAGCCAGGCAGTAGGTCTGTTTTTCTCTTTAATTTTATAAAGAACCTTTTTAATATATATTCATCATTAATGAACTGATGGCAAAAGCATGGATTGCTTATATGTATATGACATTAAAATGAAGAATATTTCAGTCATGTACAATGTGTGTTTGGCATAATCCCTTGAAAATGTTGTAAGTACCTGCTTTTAATCAGAGAGAAGCCTTTAGGCAGTGCACGCTGGGGCTGTGTTTGCTTGGAATACCTCGTTAAATAAGAGGGCTAATGAGTGTGGTGGGTAATTGTTCATAAGCTGAGCCTGTGTGACTTCAAATTTGTCACCTGAGAAATTCAGCTGGTAATTCTGTCTGCTGCAGTGCTAAGCCATGCAGGTACCTGTGCTGCTGAGGCACGCTCTGGGAGCTCATGCCTCTTCAAAATGCTTGACCCTTGACACAACCCCTGAAAAAATGGTATCTGAGAGGCAGGACAGCTGGCCTGGCCTGGGTAGCAGTTTTTAGTCCAAAAATGACTTTTTTACTTTACTGTATGAGCAGCTTCTGTCAGTGTTATGTGGGCAAAGAATTCCAGGAGAGAATCTGCTAATGCAGCCCTCAGGGAATGGCATGTCTTCAGTCTATCAGGACTTACTGAAATATGACAAAGGCACAGAGAATCAATATTGGAGGAAAAAAAAAAAGCGTGCTCAGGGGCCCAAAGACTGTATAATAATTTATATTGCAAATGCAAATCCCCTGTACAAGCACAGAATAAGAGAGCAGTGCTCGTTATAATCCTAGATGTAGGTTAGGAGGTGAGGTGGATTCAGGACAACAAGAAGACAAAATTAAGCAGGATAAATGTTGAGAAAGGTGATGTGGTGTCTGTGTGGTGTTTGTGAGGTCCTCAGGACAAGGGAAGAGATGAGAATCTGACTTCATGTTCTCAGAAGGCTGATTTATTATTATATGATATATGATACTATATTAATGCTATACTAAAACTGTATTAAAGAAATAGAGGATACATCAGAAAGCTTAACAAGAATGAATAATAAAAACCTGTGACTGCTCAGAGCCTTGACACAGCTGGATTGTGATTGGTCATTAAATTAAAACAATTCCCATGAGACCAATCAAACAATCACCTACCACATTCCAAAGCAGCAAAACACAAGGAGAAGCAATCAGATAATTGTTGACATTTCTCTTTGAGGCTTCTCAGCTTTCCAGGAGAAGAAATCCCGGCGAAGGGATTTTTCAAAAAAAAAAAAAAATCACGGTGACGGTGTCTGTAAAAGCTCTTTGTGTCCTGCCACCAGGTAGAAAACGAGACCAACATCCTGCAGGACGGCTCCCTGATCGACCTGTGCGGGGCCACCCTGCTGTGGAGGACGGCGGACGGGCTCCTGCACTCGCCGACGCAGAAACACATCGAGGCGCTGCGGCAGGAGATCAACGCCGCCCGGCCCCAGTGCCCCGTGGGCTTCAACACCTTGGCCTTCCCCAGCATGACCCGCCAGGACGTGGTGAAGAAGAAGGACGTGGAGGAGAAGCAGCCTTGGGCCTACCTCAAGTGCGGCCACGTGCACGGCTACCACAACTGGGGCCACCGCAGCGACATGGCGGGCGACGAGCGCGAGTGCCCCATGTGCAGAACCGTGGGCCCCTACGTGCCTCTGTGGCTGGGCTGCGAGGCCGGCTTCTACGTGGACGCCGGGCCCCCCAGCCACGCTTTCACCCCCTGTGGACACGTGTGCTCCGAGAAAACTGCCAAATACTGGTCGCAGATCCCGCTGCCTCACGGCACTCACGCCTTCCACGCCGCCTGCCCGTTCTGCGCCACGCAGCTCTCCGGCGACGGCAGCTGCGTCAAGCTCATCTTTCAGGGCCCCATCGACTGAGAGGAACCACGCACGCACGGAAATGACCACAATAAAAGTTTTCTTGAACGGTTTACTGTGAAGATTTTTTTGCCACTAATTCTAGATTTTACCTTTTTTTATAATGTTGTTAATAGGGGGTGGTAGGGTGGGGACGGGGGAAGCCGCGAGGAGACGGAGGGACCGTGGTGGAATTGGGATACATTGATACCTGGAACTTGACAGATATCAGTGGTGTTGCATGCTCGAGAGCAGCATATTCATGGAGTCTTCTTGGTCAAATTGTAGTATATTTGTAATCTTTTTATTAGTACCCTGGATCAGAAAAAAGGTGTCTTAAATGATTTTTTTAAGCTGAGATTTTTTAATGGAAAGGTTTTTTCTTCTAAACTTTGACAAGCCTTTAAAACCTATTTTTCAAATCTAGAAGGAACATACAGAATGTAACTGTCTTTAATTTGCAATATAATTTAACTTGAATAGTTTCTCAAGGAGCAAATGCAGAATGTGTGGACAGCCATAGGTGAATGTTCACTAGAGATAATTGGATATGTAAGAGAAAAATTAGCTGCCTAAAGTGTAGAGGATAAAAGCTATTAAAATATCTATTATGGTATAACACAGCTGGCCAAAAAGGCATCAAAGATTACTTGAAACTGAGGAAATCCTGTTTGCATTGATTTCCTTTCAGTGAAGTAGATATCCACTGGCTATTAGGTATGGGAGATGGCTGATTATTTTCGGATTTGATTTTTTTTTCCCCCCCATTTAACCTGCATCTGGTGAAACCACTTTGCTCTTTTCCATACTTAGCTCTGGGGTTTAAGCTGATGTTCTGTGTATGTGTAGCCTGGCCTTTTTATTTCTGCTTTGCTTGCCCTCAGTGCTCCTTACCCAGGACCTTTGGGTGAGTGGAGGCCACAGATTCCTGGAAGGAACCTTAAAGCTCATCAGTTTCACCCCCTGCCATGGGCAGGGACACCTTCCTCTGTCCCAGGCTGCTCCAAACCCTGTCCAGCCTGGCCTTGGACACTTCCAGGGATCCAGGGGCAGCCACAGCTGCTCTGGGCACCCTGATGGAGCCAGAGGAGTGTCCAGGCTTTGCTGCAGTGATGAAGGGGTGGTGCCACAGCACAAGGTTTAGGTACAGCTGGTACAGAATTTATTTCCATAAACCTGAATTCAGGAGAGCACTTAGTGTGTCTTTAAATCTAAGCCCATGGCTGGGACTGTTTAGATTCTCAAGAGCTTCAATGCATTGCAGTTATTTGCTGTTACGGTTTGAAATAAAAAAAAAAAAAAGCTATTTAAAGTAAGTTATTTTTTAAGCTCACTTTAAAGCATTTTCACTAGAAGGGAGAGCATAATTTCCAGTTCAGCTGAGCATTTTTGTTCACTTCTCAACTTGCTGCCATCTGTCACCTTTTCTTTTGCAGATTGAGTTGTGTTTGTATCTCTTTTTTCCCCCCAAATGTTTGCAAATCAAACAGCATTCAAATGTAATCAAATATATGCACTGGGGTGGTACATCTGAAGTGGATCACTTGAAATTCGTGACTTTTTTAAGAGAGCTGATAAATGTTTACTATGGAAATAATTAAATCAGAATTTCATATGAGGTGTACCCTGCCCACTGTTAGGCTCATTTCATGCAGAATGATAAGTCTTTGATTTGTGGGATTTTTTTTTTCTTTATGCTTTCTGTACTCTTGGTATCTGAGGTATCAATCTATCCAGGTTTTAAAAAAAAATTGGGAGAAATCTATAACATTTCTAGATGAAATTGATCATTCAAGCTCAGTTCTGTTTAATCAACTATAGCTTTTTGCTATATTTGTGCCCTTTGTATAAATATATAATTTATATGATTTTAATATATTCTGTATATATATATACTTGAATTGGCCTGTTCATATTTTGGTTGTAAAATTGTTTTATAGTTAACCTTATAAACATTTTACATGTCCCTTGCCAATGGTGATGGGATGGATTTTGTCTGCTGCTGTTTTTAGTATAATTTTGCTGTATACATGTTCAGCATTTTAACAATTTGAAAATAGCTTTACTTTTCTTTTTATGCTTTTGCTGTTAAAAAAAATACAACTCTGCAGCTTTTTTTCCCCCCAAAAGCCCCAAACTGTACAGTTTTTGTCCCACTCAGTGATTGGAAACAGGATAAACCTTGTTAACCTACAACTATATGCTTCTTCCTAGTGCCTTTTCAAAGAGATCCTCTTGTGATTCCATGTTCCAAGTCCTTTCTCCAGCCTTGTGGCTCTCCACAGAGAGCAGCAGCCCAGCCAGGTGGGGGAGAAATCCAGACACAGAGGTGCCTCTTCCTCACCCCTGAGCCCCTGCAGGTTCCTCAGGTGCCACAGTCATTCCTGGTTAGCAGATACCTCATCTGGGAGAGGCGGCCTCGCTCCTCCCTCCCTGCTGGACTCACACCCGAGAGATGCTCCTGGTGGGAGATGCTCCTGGCTGGGTTCAGGCCCTGCATCTCCCTCCATGTGCAGCATTCCCAGCTCTGCTGGCAGCCCTGAGGCTGAGCTCAGCAGGGTCTGCACGTGGGGTTGTCTCCTGTGAGCCCCCCCAGACTGGAAACACCCAGGCACCACCTCCCTCCCCCAGCTGCTCCCCTCCTTCCCCTCACCCTGCAGTTTAATTGCTGCTTCAGGGCTTCATCTCCCTCTGTTCCCTGTGGAAAGTGAATGTACAGTGTTGGAAGAATCCTCACTGGAAACACAGCACACCATCAGGCTTGGTGTGTTTGGCTTGAAGCAGAACACTGGATGATGGTTTGTATCCAAGGGAAGTGTCTGTCTGAAACTGTTTGAACAAGATTTTTTTTTTTTCCTTTTGCTGTTGGCAGTTCTGTATAAGACAAGGAAAAGTCTCAGAAGTGACCACAGGGGCTCATCTGGTCCCACCTCCCTGCTCAAGAAGGGCCATCCTGGAGCACATGGCACAGGATTGTGTCCAGATGGCTCTGGGAATCTCCAGTGAGGGAGGCTCCACACCCTCTCTGTTCTCTTTTCAGGGCTGGGTCACTGCACAGGGAAGTTCCTCCTCGTGTTCAGGTGGAATGTGGGGGCATCAGTTCCTGCTTGTTCCTTGTGTCCCACAGAGCAGAGCCTGGTCCATCCTCTTGGCACCTCCTTTAGGTATTTGTACACATTCATGAGGTCCCCTCTGTTGTCTCTTCCTGGGACTGAACATTCCCAGCTCCTTCAGCCTTTCCTCCTGAGAGAGGCTCCACTCCCTTCATCCTCGTGGGAGGATTTGCCCTCTGCTGTTCCTGCTCCAGCATCTCCGTGTCCCTCCTGTCCTGAGCAGCCCAGAACTGGCACAGCACTCTGGGTGTGCCTCTGCAGGGCTGAGCAGAGGGGCAGGATTCTCTTCTGGGAAGCAATTTCCCAAGGTTTGTGTGGAATTCAGGGATTTTGCTCAGTCCTGCAGAGTTGGATTTGCTGGGGAGGCAGAAGAGATTGTAACATGGTTTTCCTCAACCCCTGCTCTGGTGAAATGATGGGGCATTCAGCTCTTAGCCCTTGCCTTCCCCCAGCTCCATAAACACCTCCTCTGCTCGGGTAGCTCGATAGGAAAAAGGAGTTGTGGATAAATAAAATTGCAGTCAGTATACTTGAGAAGCACCCTCAGGTTTATTCATTATTTCAGTGTTATGATGTTCCCTGCATCCCATTTCCAATGCTGGCAGTGTATTCCATAAGGATTTTTTTATCACCTGTTGCTGTTGATTCTATCTGAATGCCTCAAAAGCAGCTTTGACTGTGAAACTTAGAACTAAAAGTATTTTTCTAGTCTGATTTTTTAAAGAAAGATAATATCTGTCAAATCCATGCACACTGGAGCTGGAACCCTTCCCTTTTCCCTGGCAGCTTTCTGGGAGAATGCTGAAGTCTAAATAAAATGAGTGGTGAATGCTTTTCTTGCTGGGAATTATCCAGTTGTACAGGAGTGTTCACATGAGACTGTGTTTTACTCATTAATTTTTTTCAAATGTCATTTTGTGCATCAAGCTACAGTCACAGTACTGTCCAGGCTGAGTAACTGAAGAGGAATCCTTTTTTTTTCCATTGTGAGGGTGGGAATGGGGATCACAAGAGAAGAAAGTCAAGGTTGAGCTGGTTCCAGTAGGGACAGAAGCAAAGGAACTGCTTGGAAATGTGACTGGAGCTGTTCCTGCTTTCAGACCTCATCCATGCTTGAGAAGGATTCTCCTGAGTTTGGTAGGAAGTTCTGGGATGCTCTGGGTGGCCTTCCCAGTGAGACACTCCTGGTGTTTTAGTGGCAGCTCCTGCAATTTGAGGGTTTGGCTTCAAAGCCTGAGCGAGGGGCCAGAGATGCTGAGTGTGTCATAGTGAGAAACTGCAATGGAACTGTGGACAGAACTTAATTATGTTTTAGCACTTAATTATATTTTAGGGCTGTGGTCACTCTCCCTTTAGTGCTCTTGCAGTAGGTGATGGATTCCTCACCATTTTTTCATTCTTCTGGAAGTGGAAGGAAATTTCTCCAAGACCATCATGTTTCTGCTCCTCCATCCCACAGTCTTGACACTTTCCAGTGGTTGGAGAACCATCGGTAGGGATGTGGCTGGGCTGAGGACTGTCAGGCTTTTAAATCCATTTTTAGCCTGGTAGGAAAACCGACCTGACTCTTCCTCCTCATTTCCTCTGTTTTTCACCCTCCTGTGAATCCTTGGCTCCTCATTTTTGATTTATCCAGTTGCAGGTACACAAATAAATACAGCTTGGAAGGAAAACAAGGAAAACACAAGCCAGGGTTGCAGTGTCTTTGGACAGATTTTTCTCGTTATTCTGGGTTTTCTGAGCACTGGTCACAAGTCTGCACCCTCGGTGTTGTGAGGTAAAAGGACAAATGCAGAAGGTAAGGCTGGTTTTGGGGGTGGGGGGTGGAGAGAGGGTAGTGTCTAGGATGGAGTCACAGTGGCTCTGCAAATTGTGTCCTCCTGAGTGCAGTGGGCACTGGATCTTGGAAGAGCAGTGCAGTGACCCTGGGCAGGCAGTGGAGACAGATCTTTACTGTCTGTGCTGCTCAGTGTTCATTTATTGGCAGCAGAACAAAAATAGGGGCTGCTTGGACACTCAAACACCAGAAAAAAACCCCAGTGTCTGTCCAGATTCCCTCCTTGGGGGAATATTTATGTTTTCCTGGTGGGCAAGCCAGGCTCCAAGTCACCTGGAGTCCCTCCTGCTGCTGTCCTGGGGATTAGGGATGGGGATGGCTCTTAGATCCACCATGGAGAGCCCTTGGAAGGCAGCAGAGCCCTAGGAAAAGCCTCTCCCACAGCGAGCCCTGTGTGATGGAGGGTGATGTTTACCTTAAAAACAGTGTGAGCAGCTGCTCAACTTCTGGGTATATTTGTAAAATTGGTCTTTTTATACACCGTGTGAAATGGACTGGAATAATTTCTTTTGCTGTTGTACCTGTGGAAGTACAAGCCATTTTACAGGAGAAAAAATTATAAAACAAATTAAAATATTATCTCAGTATTGTCACTGACTCCTTCAGTTTATTTTCCCTGCTGGTTGGTTGTCAGAGCTTGACTTTGATTTGCAAAAAACCATATAAACAACTTCAAAAATAAGTGGTTTCTTTTATTTTTTAATCCCCTTTCTACTCAGAAAACAAAACCTGAAGCCTTTGATTGGGGATTCTTAAGTATTGGAGGTAGTGGAGCGTAGTCAGGTGTGAGTGCCCTGGAATTTCAGTTAATTCCCTTCCCTGATTTTTAAATTGAACTGTTTGTTTTCAGTGCCAGCTGCCTCCTTGCAGTGTTAACATAATTGCTAAATAAAAGCAATTTCCAGGAATAATATGCTTTGTGACTCTTAAAATTAATTTCCATAATGGGAATTCAGTGGTTGGTTTTCCACCTGTGTATTCTGCATCCCTTTTTTTGCAGGTGGCCTCTGTGAGTACAGGAGCTTCATTTCTTAAAAGGAGCTAAAACCAACTGTGAGCTTTTTTGGGGGACTTGGAAAAATAAGTGTTGGTGTGAGCACAGGGAAGGGCATAAGGATATCTGCAGTGTTTTCTAGACGTGGTCACCTGCCAGCTGCCTCTTGTGCTCCCAGGGAAGTCAGGAGTGCTGAATCCTTTCTAGGGAAGTGCTGCTGGGTGAGTGGGGAGCTTTGGGATGTCTGGCTGTAACTGTGCTCGCCTCCAGCAGAGCAGTGAACCCTTCTTCCTGCAGGATTGCTCCAGCTTCACTCCAGGATGCTGTGGATGCCCTCCTGAGGGCAGGGCTGTGGTCCTGCTGGATTCCTGGGCAGGAGTTCTGTGCTTGGAGAGAGGCAGTGCACAGGGGAGCAGAGACAGGCTGCTTTAAAATGGATGAAGGCTGTGGGTTGGAGTGAGGTGATCTTTGAGGTCCTTTCCACCCCAAACCATCCCAGGGTGCCAAGGCAGCCTTGGAGCAGTTCTGCTGGGAACTGGGTGAGGGGGAAGTTGCTGCTGCTCCTCGCAGGAGCAAAGGCTGAGAGGGAGGAACAAGGAGAGTTCAAAGCTGAGCTGCTGCTGCTGTAGCCCCAGCCTGGGGAGGGGGCTCAGGGAATCACCTCATCCCTCCCCCTGCCACGGCAGGGACCCTTTCCACAATCCCAGGATGATCCAAACCGCATCCAGCCTGGCCTGGGACACTTCCAGGGATCCAGGGGCAGCCACAGCTTCTCTGGGCACCCTGTGCCAGGGCCTCTCCGCTCTCATAGGGAAAAATTTCTTCCCAATCTCCCATCCATCCCTGCCCTCTGGCACTGGGAGCCATCCCCTGTGTCCTGTCCCTCCAGGCCTTGTCCCCAGTCCCTCTCCAGCTCTCCTGGAGCCCCTTCAGGCCCTGCCAGGGGCTCTGAGCTCTCCCTGGAGCCTTCTCCTCTCCAGCTGAGCACCCCAGCTCTCCCAGCCTGGCTCCAGAGCAGCAGAAATGTCCCAGCTCATGCCAAAGCAATCCTCAGCACCCCTCAGGACTGACCCTGTGTGAGCTTGTTACGCAGATTGTGTGGATTTTGTATCAATTCTGTCCCAGGTTTGTTTTCTAATTGAAACCTTCAGCTCTCAGCCTATTCTCCATTCAATTCATGCAAGACAACAGGACCACACATCATCCTAATGATCCCATTCCCTTGCTGCTTTTCTCCTCATCCCTCCAGCTCCCTGATTAAAGATGTTGTGGTCTCTTTTTTCACTCCCCTCTGAAGGGAGCATCGATTCCTATCTGTGTTACCTGGCTGTAAAATTTCGCTGCTCACTCGCTGCAGCTTGTGCTGCTGGGAAATCATCTTTGGGAGAGCTTTCCAGGGCAGCTGTGGCTCCTGCTTTTCTTTGCCTTTCAAGGCATGGCTGTATGGATGCATATTTTTAGGAGGAACTTAAGAAATCTCTTTCATGTAAAACTGAGGCAGACAGAAGTTTGACAGAGGAGTCTGAGCCTGATAGTTCTTTTCTTTTCCACTCGCTGAAAACTCCTGTCTGAAGACAGGCTTGAGATGAGAAAAGACTTCACAGCAGAAAGGAATTCAGTAGAACCCCACTTACATCAGGGCTTAAAATCCTGGATGTGCCTGTAAATAATTAAGTAATTATATATGAAAGAAATATCTTTGGGCAGTATTGCCCTTAAATGCTGTATTTTTAAAGGAGCCTGACCTTGGAACTGAGCCAAAATCTGCTAATTCTGGCAGGAATTGTCCTCTGCAAGGACACAGGGAACAGAAAGGGAGCCAGGGACCAGAAATGGGATGTGCTGTGTGGGTTTCTGGGTTTCCCCAGGGATGGTGCCTGTGTCCCTGCCAGGCTGCTGGGCCCCAGCTGTGGCTCTGCAGTGCCAGCTGTGTGAGCAGGGACAGGAGGCACGGCCTGGCCTCAGCCCCCAGGGGGACAGGACTTGGGCCGAGGTGCCCGTCACAAATCCAGCTCAGCGGGGCAGGGAGAGCAGGGAGCAACATCTGGCACATCTGGGGGCTGTGGAGCATCCCCTCCCTTCTCTATTTCTCCTGATTAAATGAAGTGAGGAGCCAAGGAATGGCTGGAGGAAGGGAGAACAGGCCAGAGTAATTCCCCTGATGAGAGGGTCCAGATGAGGATTAAGCTGAGCTTTGGCCAAGCTGTGTCTGTCCACGGGGGCTCTGTTTTGGCTTTAGATGTGGTTCAGCAAACCTTACCCATGAGTGGGCCCGGAGGAATCATGGAATGGTTTGGCTTGGAAGGGACCTTAAGGATCAGCTCATTCCACCCCCTGCCATGGGCAGGGACACCTTCTACTATCCCAGGTTGCTCCAAGCCCCATCCAGCCTGGCCTTGGCCACTTCCAGGGATCCAGGGGCAGCCACAGCTTCTGTGGGCTGAGCCAGAGCACCACAAACACAGCCCAGCCACTGTCAATCTTCTTTCCCTTAGTCCTTCCCATTCAGCTTTTCCTCTGTCCTTAAGACCATTCCTGTGTTTTTTTTCTGTGCCTTTTCAGGTTCCCTTGCTGGATCTGGGCGTGTGGCTCTGCTGCTGAGCTGCTCAGTGGGACACTGGGGTGTGGGGTCACATCCCAGCCTTGCAATCCCCCGGTTCCCACCCTCGAGGCACCTGGGAACTGTTGGGAGTTGCTGCTTCTGCTGAGCTGAGCTGCACCTGGTGGGATTGAGGCTGCCCTGGCTGCAGACCCGCACCCCATGGGGCTGGGATCCTCCCCGCCTGCCAAATTCCCCCATTCCCTCATGGAATCACTAAGGTTGGAAAACACCTTTAGGATCATTGAGTGTAAGGATTTTGCAGCTCTTCTTTTCAATGTCAGGGCTTTTTCAATTCAAAATCCTCCTGGAATTCCTCCCTGGGATTCCCTGCTGTTGGTAGAGCTGAGCATTAGCTCGTGAGGAAGGAGAACACTCATGTTTGGTGCTTCTTCCTGCACATCCTCCCCGTGGAGCCAGTTGGTTTTGCATTTCTTTATCCTTTGAGCTGAGTCCTGCACTAATACCTGTGCTTTTTCACCCGGGACAGACACCTGGTGGGGAAAAAACCTGCATGATTCCTTTTGCCTCATTCAATCCTGGATCCACACCTTTCTACCTTTCCAGAACTTGCCCACTATCCACAATTATTAATTAGTTAGATGTCATTAGCAGCACTGTGTTGGCTCTGGGAGGTTTCTCACTCTGCACCCAACATTTGCTTTTCACTTTTCTTTTTTTTTTTCTTTTTTTTTTTTTTTCCCCAGTGATAAAACCAAACTCAATTCCAGGATTTACAAGGTAAAGCCTCTCCTTGGAGAATCCACCAGCATCCATCAAAGTCCCAGAGGGTTTTATTCCCTGGTGATTAGCTGGGTGCTCCCGTGCCCTGCCAGGCAACTCAGCCATCCTATTTAATCGGATTATGCAAAGTGTTTTGCAGTGAGGACGAGGCAGACACCTGGGATGAGCTCAGATTTGGGGATGGAGACACGGATGCAGCAGGAGGGGGGCATGGATGCGTTCCCTGGGATGCCTGGGGATTTCCTTTAATTCCCTCAGCAAAGGGAGCAGGAACCAGAGCACGAATCAGAGCAGGAATCAGAGCAGTTTTTTCTTTTTTCTCATCCTGGCTGGAGGAAGCTGCTGGGGAAAATGGGGGATCTTGGTTTGAAAAGCCAGGTGTCTGCTAAGGAAGGCAGGAGCCTCCCCTGAAATGGAAAATGTAAACCCCCTCCCTCTGAATTGTTATAATTTTGAAATTAAGGGGCTCTCAGGCAAAGATATGGGAGCAGGAATAGCAGTTATTTATTAGGGAAGAAAATTAAAATAAAATAAACAATGCAGAGATACAAAACATCCCTGCCAGAGTCAGAACAGGAGCTGAGCCCTGTGGGTCAGGGTGGTGGCAGCAGTGCCATTCCATGGTGGCTCAGCCCTCCTGCAGGGCCAGCTGTGGTTCTGCTGGAGCAGGGATCCTGGACAAGGCTGGAGTTTCCCTCTGCAGCTCCAGGGCTGCTGGAGATGGGCCGGCTCTTCCTCTGGGAATGCAGGGCAGGAGAAAGCTGCTCCTCTGGGAATGCAGGGCAGGAGAAAGCTGCTCCTCTGGGAATGCAGGGCAGGAGAAAGCTGCTCCTCTGGGAATGCAGGGCAGGAGAAAGCTGCTCCTCTGGGAATGCAAGGGGCACAGGCTGCTGTGCTGCTCCCAGGCTCAGATTGGATCCAGGTAGGAATGCTTGGCTCCTGCCCTGGGCAGAGCATCTCCCATGGGATGATGGAATTGGATCAGCCCTGCAGGGACACTCAGTGGCCATGGACAGCAGAGATCTCCTGGAGGGAGGGTTGGCTGTGGGAGAGATAAAGGAAAAACTGCCCCATGAACAGCAGAGAACTGCCCCAGCTCTGACAGATGGCAAATAAATACACATTGTCTGGCAGTCTACGGGGATTCTCCCTGTCCCTCTTATCCACTTCCTGGGACACTCATTCATTCCTGGCTTGTTCCACACACATCCCTGTCACCCCAAAGAATTTTTCCCTAGGATTTTACCTGCAGGTTTATGGCCAGCTCCTGATTTTCTAGCAAGTCCAAATCTGTCAGAACAAAAAGGAGCCTGGCACATGCCCCACCTTGGTCCTTGTCCCTGCCCTTAGCACCCTGGATTCCAGGCAGGATGTTGGATGTGGGGGCTGATTCCTGGAGCTCCCCATTAGCAATTATGGCATCATCCTGGTTTTTTTTCCCCCTCTCCTGTCCTGCTTTGTTTTAAGGATTAACATCTAGAGTTGTGTGAATGTATCACAACTGCAGCTTCTTTTTATTTTCCATTTTTTTAAAGCCCACTTGGTTGCAGGGGGAAACATAACCCCAAAGAGAACCCACATCAAAAGAAAGCCAAATATAGAACACTTAAAAAAAAAATTAAGACAATTTTGAAAAATAGCAATGTATGAGTGAGATTTTTGTAAAAAAATCTGCTGACTTTGAAGGCAGTCTCATGACTTATGCATATTTAGAGCTGACAGTCCTGGACAGAGGCTTTTCCTTGAGCTTGTTTGGAAAGTGGTGCTAAACTCCAGCGAGTGAAGAGCTCAAAGCAGCTCAGGGTGCCAGAGTTGTGTGAGCTCAGCTCCTTTGGTTTCAGGGGGTTTAAAGGGAGGCTGATGCTTGGCCATTCCAAGGAATCATGGAATGCTTTGGGTTGGAAGAGACCTTAAAGATCATCCACTTCCACTCTTCCAGGCTGCTCCAAGCCCCATCAAACCTGGCCTTGGGCATTTCCAAGGATGAGACATCCACAACCTCTCTGGGCACCCTGTGCCTCCCCACCCAGAGGCACTGAGGTTTTGGGAAGCAGCCCACCCTGGGAAAATGCTCCTCTGAGCATTCTGGATTACGGTCCTGAGCTTGGAAAGGGGACTGGGAGCTGGTTTAGCCTCCTGCATCCTTAGCAGACCCACCTGGCCTTCCTAAAATGCTTTGAGATGTGGGGAGATAGCAAGTTGGGGCTCATTTCCCCTTCAGAGCACGGGGAAACCAGAATCCCAGGATGGTTTGGGCTGGAAGGGACCTCAAAGCCCATCTCCTTCCAAACCCTCTGCCATGGCCAGGGACACTTTCCACTATCCCAGGCTGCTCAAACCCCCCCTCCCAAAAAGAATCTGGGTTGGTTTTTTTTTTTTTCCTGGTGACTTTGGCAGGAGAAAAAGTGGAGCTGAGCAAATAATGAGCCAAAGGTGCAGCTCGAGGCCTTGCTGTTGGTTTTGTGATAAAGGTCCTGGGGTGCTCAATTCCCAAGGAAATACTGCTGCAATAAAGTGATTATAGGTTTTTCCAGATGTATTTAGGGTTAGGAGGCTAAGAGGAAATTCCTAGCTGAATTCCTGTCTGTGGGATAATGCTCTTTCCATGATCCTCCCTGCCAAGAATCACTTAATTATGAGTAATTAAAAAACATAACCCACCCTATAGCCGGGCTTGGGTTTGGCTCAAAAATGCTGAGGGATTTGGGGACAGGAAAGTGGAATAAGGGAATAAACAACAAAAAAGTATGAACTGAGTGACCTTCTGTGCAGATGGGACTTGGCAGGGAGGGGAGTGCTGGGGGAAAAGGGATGTGGGGGAGAGAGGGGATCTCCTTATCAGGGCAGGGATTTTGTCCCATGCCCATGCTGGAGCCAGGGATGCTGCTTGGTTCCCTAAAAAAACCACAGCTCCTTCTCACCAGCAGAGTTGCTAAGAGTTGCTAATTCTGTCATTTCCCTTTTTATCCTCCCTGCCAGACAAAAAAAAAAAAGGGAAAAAAAAAAAAAAAAGGTCTGTGTTTTCTGCAGGGATTTGGGATTGCTCTGATGGACCTGGGGCTGTTGGCTTGGTGGTGGCTGTAAAAATGCAGCTTTGCCAGGAAAACCTGATGCGTTTGGGCAGGGGCTGGCTCTCAGATGAGGTGAAAAATCTGAGCCCTGGAGCATTTGTGGTCAAAATCTGAGGGGATTCATTTAATTTTTCTCCTTCCCTGCCAGGGATTTGATTATGGACCCTCCAAAATGCAACACTTAAAGCAGCAAAATGATTCCAACATGAAACTTTATCCCTGAGAAATCAAAAGTTTTGCTCAAGCCTCATCTTACAGAAAACAGCAGAGGGAAGCTTTAAGATTTACACCCCTCAGCTGTGCCCCACCAAGGAAAGCTTGGGTGGATTGAAAAGTGGGGTTGAAAATGCCCTTTGCTAATTGTTTGCCCTGGAGATGGGCATCAGATGGGGTTTGTTTTGTTTTTTGGGTTTTTTTTTAAGTGCTTCAAACCCACACAGAGATCTGGAGCTGTTGCACACCTGTGCTGGGTTTTGGGGATGGATTCTCTCATCCACAAGTGAAGCATAAACCAAAGTGGGATCTTCCTGTGGTCATCCATGTTATCCTCAGAGCACCAAGGGGACAGGGAGGGTTGGCACAGGGACATTTAACCCTCCCAGGGCTGTGGGTTGAAGCTCCTGGCAGGAATTTCTCCTGTTTTCTGTTAGGGTGGGTGCCCAGAGCCCTGGGATTTGTACCTGGAAGGGTTGGATGTGTTTCAGTGAGATACATGTGGGTATTGTGCACATCAAACCCACTGAGGGCAAACTCCTGGGCTGAGGGATTTGGAAACATCCCTGGCTTTGTGGCAGAAGGGGAGGGAGCTGGAAGTGATGGAGGGAAAATATGATGTTGAGGGAAAAGGGTGGGGGAGGATGGAAAAGGAGGAGTGTTGAGGTTATGATAACCATGGGGGCAATAAAACAAGTGTGAGGCTGGGAGGGAGCCTGGGGCTGTGATCTCCTTCCCCAGGTGTTGGTGCCTCCATCTGGCTCTGTGGCCTGGATCCTGTCCAGGGGACAGAAGGGGAAAGGTGGGGAGGGGGCAATAAGGAAATGCTGGTACCAATTGCATCTCTCCAAACTCACAGCTGGATTTGGGTTAGAAGGGACCTTAAATCCCATCTCATTCCAACCCCTGCCATGGGCAGGGACACCTTCCACTGTCCCAGGCTGCTCCAAGCCCTGTCCAACCTGGCCTTGGACACTTCCAGGGATGGGCCAGCCACAGCTTCTCTGGGCACCCTGTGCCAGGGCCTCCCCACCCTCACAGGGAGGAATTTTTGTGGGTCCATGCAAGATCCTTCCTGTTCCCATTCAATGTAGATCTGGGCAGAGGTGGGATTGCAGGCAGCCAGGCTGGGATGGACTGGGATTCCTGGGGGGGCAGATGTGCCCTTGTGCCTGGCACCGAGGGGACAGGACCCCCGTGCACCCACCAGAGAGGTTTGGTCAAAGGTTGAGCTCGATGATCTTGGAGGTTTTTTCAAAGCTCGGTGAGCCCGTGGTTCTGTGAAATGTGGGTGGCAGCAGGAGGTCACGGTTCCCCTGTACCTGGCTCTGCTGAGGCTGCACTGTGGGATTCCCATTCTCTGAACCTGAGAGAAGCAGAGAAAAGAATGATCAGAACAATTCTTATCTCATTCGCCGCTCCTGTGTTTGTCCAAAGCAGATGCAATATGGAGACTGTTCACCCAGAGTGATGGTGTTTTGTTTCCATGGTCTGTCAGGGCCAAGCTCGTGTCAGGACTGTCAGTCAGCCACGAGATTTTGGGCAGTGGAGTTGAGCTGGGTGCTTGTGCAGATTCAGTTTAGATGTAATATAATATAGAATAGAATAATACAGTGTAATAAAGTAATTAATTAGCCTTCTGATATCATGGAGTCCTGCTCATCATTTCTCCCTGCCACGGGGTTGCCTTGAATCTGATACTGCACCCTGAGTGCTGTGCCCAGTCCTGGGCCCTCACTTTGGGAAGGACCTTGAGACAGTGGAACATGTCCAGAGGAGGCAGCAAGGCTGGTGAGGGGCTGGGAACACAAACCCTGGGAGGAATGCTGAGGGAGCTGGGGGTGCTCAGCCTGGAGGAAAGGAGACTCAGGGGTGCCCTCATCACTCTCACAGCTCCTGAAAGGTGCCTGTGCTCAGGGGGGGTTGGGCTCTCTCCAGGCAGCACTGACAGAAGCAGAGGACACAGCCTCCATCTGCACCAAGGGAAATACAGGTTGGATATCAGGAAAAAGCTTTTCACACAAAGAGTGATAAAGTTCTGGAATGGCTGCCCGGGGAGGTGGTGCAGTCACCATCCCTGGGTGTGTTTAACACAGCCTGGATGTGGCACTGGCTGCCAGGGTTGAGTTGAGCTGTTGGGGCTGGGTTGGACTCGATGATCTTGGAGGTCTCTCCCAACCTAGTGATTCTGGGAATCTGTGGACGCCCAGATCCAGGAGCAGGACACAGCCAAATGCCTCCTCTTCGGTCAAACCAGGTGCCAAGGCAGAGGAATGTGGGCAAAGCCAAGTGTTTGGTGGCCTGAAGGCACCCGCTGGTTGCAGTTTGTCCCAAGAGCCAGGAGCATCCTCCTGGAGCATTCATCCATCCTGATTCACCTCTCGGGGACAACTGGGAACAGCAGGTTGTATCCTCACTCCCTTTTAAACCTTTCTGCAGAAAGCCTGGAGGTTTTGCCAACATTCTCCTGGTGAAAAAAGCCACAGCAACTGTGTGGAGCAGCCCTGGCTGCGATGCTGAGCTGCCTGGGAGAGAGCCAGGGGCACACGGACGCCGATGGAATAACAAGGACGCGGCGGCTGCAGAGGGCAGGAAAATTTATTTTTGCAGGGCAGTAAAACCCGCTCGGTGCCAGGCTCTGGCAGGAGCTGAGGCTCTGATTTTCTCCTTCCTCACCTCCAGGTGCACAGTTTTCCATGGATTCAGCCCTGTGCTTGGCACAGCACATTCCTGCCGTCCCCTCCTCGAGGTGGTGCTGAGCAGGTTTGGGGAGCTGCGGGAAGAGGATCCCCCACAGGGAGCTCAATTTGGGTTTGACCCCTAAATTTGTGTTTAATTTAAATTTGTGTTGAACCTCGACCTAAATCATGGAGGAAGGGTTTATGTGCGGCTGTTGCAGAGGGGGATGAGGGAATTTATCGTGCTCTGACTGCTGCCAGTGAATATTCAGGCAGGGCTCTGAGTGGTGAAGGATTCCTGGATTTATGGGAGAGGGAGTACAAATGCAAGGCAGGAGCCAGCGGGGGATATTCCCGGATCAAGCAGTTTAACCTGCAGAATTGAAGGTTTTTAGGGCTGGAGCACAGGGAATGCCATGACCTGAGGGATGGCCAGGAGGGCACATCCAGGGGAAAAGCAAAGTCTTCTGATGCCAGGCAGCTGCACTGGGGAGGAGGGGAGAGATGATCAGGGGTTTAGGGTGGGATTTCATACCCAGCACCCCAGGAGCTGCACCCCAGCCCTGAGCAAGGCTGGCTGGAGGTGCAGGACAGGAGCAGAGGGTGCCTGCATTTCCCTCTGCCACGCCAGGCTGTGTCCCAGCACTGGCAGTGCTCGGGTGCTGTGCTCCATCCCTCAAGCCACAGCTGCAGCCCATTTTTGAGTCCAGCTGGGTTTTTGCAGGTGGGGAGAGAGGTTGAGCTTACCTTGAGCTCAATAAAAGCTCTTCTCTCCCAGGATTCACCTTTTTCCTGAGCACACTGAAATCCTGGTGAGCTGCCCTGCAGCAACCCCAGCTCTGCACCTTGTCCCCAAACTCTGCCCACGAGTCTTGAAGCAGGTCCTGCCATCCTGGCTGATTTTCCATTTTAATCTCCTGTACTTTCAGTTATCTTTGAGTCTTCACTGGCTTGGAAATGTCTTTTTTTTTTTTTTTCATTCTCACTCTCTCTCACTCTTCGTGCTACCATCAGCTTTCTGACACGAGGGTTTTATTGGAATAAAAGCAGATTTTTATCTCCCAAGCCTGTTTATTAAACTCTCTCCCTTCTTCCACAGTGAGCTGCCACCCACCCTCCCGGACGTTTGTCGATTCAAATCAGGTTTAATCAACTCACAATATTGGACACAGTAAAATTGGATTTTTGAAAGCCCAATAAAGTTGTGCCACTGCTCTGGAGGAGCTCAGATTTCATCACATCGTGTCAGCAGCCACCAGGAACAGCCCATGAGGAACTCATCTGCAGGGAGCAGCAAGCTGCTAAAAATGGATGGAGCCTCTCCTGAAGAAATATTGACTATTAGTATTCTTATTAACATTCTGCTGTCAGAAATGACCAGTGGTAATAAATACAGCTGCAGCTTTTCATCCCCCTGCCCATTCATCACTGTCTGCCTGAGCTTCCCTTGGTGCCCAACTGCTCCCCACTGTGCACATGACCCCTCACTGGGCCCCAGCTCTCTGCCCAAAAGGAGCTGTTTGCCCTCATGTTGTGTCCTTTATTATTATTATTATTATTATTATTATTATTATTATTATTATTATTATTATTATTATTATATTGTTTGGGTTGGAAGGGACCTTAAATCCCATCTCATTCCAACCCTCTGCCATGGGCAGGGACACCTTCCACTATCCCAGGTTGCTCCAAGCCCTGTCCAGCCTGGCCTTGGACACTTCCAGGGATCAAGGGGCAGCCACAGCTCCTCTGGGCACCCTGTGCCAGGGCCTCACCACCCTCCCAGCCACGAATTCCTTCCTCAAATCCCATCCATCCCTGCCCTCTGGCAGTGGAAGCCATTCCCTGTGTCCTGTCCCTCCATCCCTTGCCCAAAATCCCCCTCCAGCTCTCTGGAGCCCCTGGGAACACAGGCTGCAGATCCTGATATTCACCCGTGGATCCCAAAATCTCCACAAGAGCTTTGTGAGCCTGTGCTTTTGTGGAGCCAAGCCTTTGGGGGTTTTGGGTTGGGGATTCAGCATCACTTGTGCATTTAGCTGTGGGGTGATGGCATCCCTATCCCAACATCCCGATGTGGCCAACAGGACCAGCTTGGAAGGGACTTTGCTGCTCTGAAGGAGTTAAATGTTCACTGAGCAGCGAGTGAGAGTCTCTGCTGCTGCAAAGCAGCATTTTAAGGGCTGGGAACCACTGGTGCCTGGCCACTTTGGGGTAAAAAAATGCCATAAAGGTAAAACAGGTTGTTTTGGTGGGATTTTGGGGTGGGATGGGCTTTGCTGGGCAGAGAACAGCAGCACTTGGCCCTCCTGTGGTCCCAACCCAGCAGGAAAAGTTCAATTCTTAGTTATGAAGAAGCACTAAAGCCCATTTGTAAAATATGTTTTGAATGGCTGCATCATAAATTAAGGTCAAAATAGAATTTCTAAATTCTCAAGCTATGATGCAGAATTAGCTTTATTGATTCTCTGTGTGATTTGTAGGAGCTCCCATCATTGTTTTGACAGTTTTATCCTGGAGTAATAGACTTCCTTTTGGATAATTACTGTTCCTACATTAAATTTCAATCTTCTGTCGGACTCAGATAATCACACTTAGGTCGTGTTTCGTTCTTTAGCTGTACATACTCAATAAACTTCATATTACAGCACTAATTGTTTCAACACTGGAATTCCAGGGCTTTTAGAGGCAAATTCAAGGGTTAATCATCAAAAAAAACCCTTTAATTGCCAACATTGGTGGCAACACTCATTTTTTAAGCAGTGAACATCTATTTTAGGGGAAGAAACAGCCAAACAGGTGATGTTGATGCATCACAGAAGATATTTAGAGCTGATGAATTGCACGTGCCTGCTTTCAGTGTGTCTCATCCTGGGTCACAGTGGGTCCCCAGGGGGTGACAGTGAAAGTGCCACTGTTGGAATCCAGAACATCCCTCTGGGTGCCCTGGATGGCCAGAGCCGCTGGCAGGGGGCTCTGAGACCCTGGCATGCAGCCAAAGACACACGTGGGGTTTTGATCTTAGCCCGTGGAGCAAATCACCAACTCTGTATGAAGAATCACAAGCCACACACACAAGTTTAGGTGTTGTATTAGAAGTAGTCACGAAGTGAAAGGAAGGATTTTTGAGTGCTGTACAGGGGGGTTTTAAGCCTTGTACGCAGGGGTCCAAGTTTTGTACATGGGGGTCAGGGGTTCTAAGATGGAGGGATTTGGGTGTGCCCTGTCCTCCTCCTTTCTCCTTCCTAACCTCCATGTCTTTGGTGATGCTGGCACTCACAGATTGGTTTAGAGTAGAAAGTCACCATTCAATATAGACAGTAGGCATTGGGGAAAAGGTATAAACATGTAACACGGAATGTGTGATATAAAAGATGGCAGCAGCCCCTGGGAGGGCAGAGTGCCTTTGTCTGAGCTGCTGAACGGGCCACAGCAGCTCAGGAGAAGAATCTTTTAGATAACCAACAATAAACTGCCTTGAGAACAGACAACAGAAGACTACTGAGTCTTTCTTTGAAGGCACGGGTTGGAGGAGGGACTTTTCCATCTTTCGGGGTCACCCCAATCCGGGGCTGGAAACCCCACATGCCACCACTTCCCTCTCCCAGCCCAGCACCATGGGTGTTTGAGACTGTTCCTTAGCCTTTAGCAGAGCAAGAAAGCAGATTCTCCCTCCAGAGCAAGCCCAGGAAGGTGTTTTACAGCTGATGCTGCAGCCACCCCTGTGTCAGGGCTATCTCAGGCAGTGATCTCCCCCTCCGGTGCCCGGTCATTAAAAGGAAATTAATTTCAGCAGGCCCTGACGTAAGTAAACTCTCTGATTCCCGCTCTGTTATGACTGTTAACCAGCTAGATCTCTCTTTAATAGCTTATTTAAAGCACTGGGCTCCTGACAGGCTGGGTGATGGATGGAGCTGTCAGTGCCTGCTCCGTTTGGAGAGGAGAGGAACATCTCTTAAACCACGAGCTCCATAAATCAAAAGGATGAAAAGCAGCCAGTGCATTTTCCTGGACAGGAGAGTCCTTCTCCCTGCAGAGTGCAACAGGCACTGAATGGAGGCTGGATTTATTGGGCCTGGAACCCCTTTGGGCAGGTGCTGGAATGGGAGGGAATGGGCACAGAGCAGCAAAGCCACACCTTGGGGACCCCGACACTCACCAGCAGCCCTTTCATGGCAATTCCAGTGTCACTGCTCATGGAAACAGGGCATTGATGCTCTTCCCTGTGCTCAGTGCTCCCAAAGCTCCCTGCACTCTGGGGGTCCCTCCTGCCTGTGATCCCTGGAGGTTTGGCACTGCTGGAAGCACCACTCAGGCCAGTGGGGAAGGCTTTGCCTGGGGAGGTGGTTCTGTCCCTCCTTCAGCCCATGGAGCTCAAGCAGAAAATGAACTCTTGGGTTTTTCCTGCCACAAAACCACCATCATATGGCACCAGGTTGAGCAAAACTGAATCCCCATCCCTGGAGGGATTTAAAAGCCATGTGGATGTGGCACTTGGGGACAGGGGTTAGGGACGGGCTTGGCAGTGCTGGGGGAAGGGTTGGACTCCATCTCAGAGGTATTTCCCAACCTTAATGATTCTGATACACCAAATATTCACAGGGCAGAGCGTTACTCCTTCAGGTTCTGCCAGGTTTGAGACCCTGCTAGCACTACAACCTTTTTTCCATATTTTTTCCAGGCTGCCTTTCCCAGAGAGCTGATGGATGGGAGCAGGAGCCACCCCCATCCCCCTGCAGATGAGTTATTCGCAGCGCCTGAGTTTTGTTTAATATTGAAAGATGTACAAAGCGTGGCTCTGACCTAGATTGGAGCTCTTGGGGGGAAGGCTGGGGAGCAGCCAGAGGAGGCAGGGCCTGTGCCTTGCCATGGAATGCTGCTGCTGCTGCTGCTGTGATAAAATAATCATTTAGGGATGGGAATTAACCCACTTAATCAGTGCCGCTCTGGGCTTGCTCCTCGGTGAGTGCTCAGAGGTGACTCGAGGTGCACAGACCCTGCTGGGCCCCAGCAGTTCCCGTGGCTGCTCCCACCCTTGCCTTACTTCCAGGATTGCAAAACGTTTGAGCCTTCCTTTTTTCCCCTTTTCTTTTTCTCCTTCCCATTCTTCTTTCCCTTCCCCTTCTCCTTTTCTCCTCTTCTCCTTTTCATTTTTTCTCCTTCTTCCTTCCCCTTCCATTCCTTCTCCTTCTCCTTCTCCTTCTCCTTCTCCTTCTCCTTCCTTCTCCCTCCTTCTCCTTCTCCTTCTCCTTCTCCTTCTCCTTCTCCTTCTCCTTCTCCTTCTCCTTCCTTCTCCCTCCTTCTCCTTCTCCTTCTCCTTCTCCTTCTCCTTCTCCTTCTCCTTCTCCTTCTCCTTCTCCTTCTCCTTCTCCTTCTCCTTCTCCTTCCTTCTCCCTCCTTCTCCTTCTCCTTCTCCTTCTCCTTCTCCTTCTCCTTCTCCTTCTCCTTCTCCTTCTCCTTCTCCTTCTCCTTCTCCTTCTCCTTCTCCTTCTCCTTCTCCTTCTCCTTCTCCTTCTCCTTCCTATCCTCCTCCTCCCTCTCCTTACCTTTACCCTCCTCCTCCTTATTTTCCCCTTTTCTCATTTTTCTCTCCCATTTTTTCCCTTTCTGTTGCTTTGCTGGGGCTCCCCTCTAGCAGCCCCCAGCTCCTTTGGGATCACCTGTCCTGCCACGCCAGGAAAGCAGAGGGGTCCTTTAGATTCCAAGCATGGACATGTTTTAGAAAGCATACCCAAAGAGCTCTTTTTAGGTCAGAATATGCATTTTTAAACACTTCCCATCACATCCCAGTCATCACAGGGAGATTTGTGTTTGACATAGAAACCCTGGAATGATCCTACAACTCCTCCAGGCTCATCCTAAATCCCTTGGTCTGTCCTTTTTTTGGGAGGAGGAGGCATTTTGTGTCACAGCAGTGGCAGGATGTGGCTCCCTGTTTGTCAAGTCCAAGGGTTTCACAGCGGAGCTGTCGAAGGAGAAGGGAAAACTGGTGAACCACATAATTAGTTTTTGATTCAGTGATTAATATCACTTGCAAACAGGTAATCACAGCCTGAGCAGGCTCCTCCATGGTGCTCCTCCTCATGAACCAGCGTGGCTGGCTGGTCCTTTGCCTTTCAGTGGGAACACAAATGTCACATTCACATTTTATGAAAAATCCCTTCGCCCAGGATTTTTTCTCCTTTTTCTCTGAAGCTGAGAAGCCTCAGAGAAAAAGGAAAACAATTCTTATGTCATTTGCTTCTCCTGTGTTTTGCTCACATGTGGAATGTGTTCGGAGATTGTTTATCCACAGGTGATTGTTTCCTTGGATTCTGCTGTGAGTTGTTTTGATTCAATGGCCAATCAAGGCCAAGCTGTGTTGGGACTCTGGAAAGAGTCACGAGTTTTCATTATTATCTTTTTAGCCTTCTGTCTGTATCCTTTCTGTATTCTTTAGTATCGTAGAGTTTAGCATTCTTTAATATAATATAGTATCATAAAATAATAAATTAACCGTCTGAGAACATGGAGTCAGGTTCATCATTCCTTCCTGCCACGGGGCACCCAGGAAACACAATACACAAACATTGGGAATAAACAGAGGATGTAACAGGGAAAGCGAAGCTCTTCCTTCAGGATCGGAGACTGATACCCCCCAGCAGCTCCTGGCCTCTGCCTCATCTGACACCATCCCCTTGTTGGTCCCACCCCAGCACCCTCCTGTTGCCATCTGGCAGTGGCACTGGCCCTGCCAGCCTTCCCTGCCCACAGAGAATTCCCAGTGCTTTTCCCTGGCAGCGACCAGCTCATGGAATCGTGGCTGCTGCTGGGACCAGGGGCTGCAGCTCAGAGCCTTTGTGCTCAAACCCCGGGCTGGTGGTGGGGTGTGGGATCGTGATGGCTCCGTAATCTGGTCCTGCAATAATCCCGGAGCTGCAGAGCCCCGAGCTGGGGCCTGCCCTCATTTAAATGTGATTTAGCCCGGCTGGAGGAGCTCTGACTGCTCTGGGTTCTGCAGGCAGGCGGCGTGGCCATAACAATAATTTGGGGGGATGTTGTTTTGGGGCTGAGCGGAGGAGCTGAGTGTCGGGATGAGCCCAGGGTCAGCTCCAGAGTATTCCCAGCTGGGATGGATGCTGGAATCCCCACCCCAGCAGCTGGAGCTTCCATTTTCCCCCTTCCTCTCCTCTTCCAGGGGAGTTTTCCAGGGTCATGGAGAGCCCCTTCCCTCGGGAATTTTGGGTGCTGGGTTTCCACGGGCAGGCTGTGCCTCTCCTTATCCCCCAGCACAGCTCAGGGATGCAGGGATTGCAGATGACCCCATTGCTGCGATATCCCAGCACTTGTCAGGCGTTTAAAAATAGCAGCACCAATAACGATCTGTGTCTCCATCCAGCCCGGAGGGGAAGGAGCTTGATGAGCTTATGGATCCCCTCGTTTGCCTGAGTGACCGCCGTGCCCAGGGAAGGGGATGGAGGAGGTGGGCATGTGCAGGGGGAAACCAGGGAGCAGCCAGGAGGGGAGACCCCCTGGGCACATCCATGGGGTGTGGGGTGTCTGGTGACCCCGTGTTTTTGTCCCCAAAACGCCCTGGGAGGGTGGCTTTTGGCTGTTTTTGGAGCTGATGGATGAGCGGGAGCTGCGCTGGGCTGCGTCACCGTGATGGATGGCAGCGAGACGGGGACACGGGGACGGGCAGAAGGATGACAAGTGCAGGAATTCAGCAGCTGTGGCTGCTCAGTGCCAGCCTGCCACGTGTGCTGAGTGCTGTGGATCTCCTGTGTGCCACCCCTGTGTCCCTGCACCCATCCTCAAGGCCCCCAGGGACACCTGCAGGGAAAGGCTGGGGCTGCTCCCCCCACTGAAAAGCAGCTTGGTTGTCACCATCATATTTTCTGAAAAATCCTCTTTGCCCACCATTCTTCTCTTGGGAAGCTGAGAAACCTCAGAGAAAAAGAAAAGCAATATCATCTCATTTGCTTCTCCTGTGTTTTGCTGCTTTGGAATGTGTTTGGAGATGGTTTATCCAACATATGAATTAACTTAATGACCAATCACAGTCCAGTTGTGTCGGGACTCTGGAAGTAGTCACGAGTTTTCCATTAGTATCTTGTTAAGCCTTCTGTCTGTATCCTTTCTGTATTCTTTAGTGTGGTTTAGTATAGCATTCTATCAATCATATCATATCATATCATATCATATCATATCATATCATATCATCATATCATATCATATCATATCATAATAAATTAGCCTTCTAAGCACATGGAGTCAGATTCATCATTTCCTTCCTGTCATGGGGGATCACGAAAACACCACACTTTGTCTTCCTTCCCAAAATCCACGCTGATAACACGCAGCATGTGGAATCTGAACGTTTTCCCCTCAGGGAAATCCCCAGGGCATTGGAAAGACTTACCACGGAGTTTTCCCCGCCTAGGTGGGCAGAAAGGAGTTCCCATGGAGTCTTGCACAATTCCTTTCCCCAAATATCCCACGTTCTACAGGAGGAGGTTATTTTGCTCCCTGGTCCAAATAAACCCCCCAGGGGATGTGTGAAAAATGCATAATATATGATTGGCTTTTTGCAAACTTTAAAATGAATGTTATATGTGTTACGTTAGAAAGTTATGCTGTGTTAATTTTCTTAAGTAGCGTGTTAAATATAGCTTTAGGTTATAACACAATGTTAAAATAGAAGCTACGCTACGTAAGGTATTTTTTTAAAGAGAGGACTCACACCAAGACAGCAGCCACAGGACACCTAAATCTTTCAGAGAAAAGCATTTATTGCTCTCTTTTCGAGTTCTTCCCGCCTTGCTCAGCCATGAAGACGCTGTCAGGATTCAGAGGAAGAAGCTGACACTGACCAGAGAGAATCATTTGTTTGAATGGAATTTATGCATCATGGATGAGGGGTATGAATATGCAACAGGCTGTTGCTTTTAAGGGTTAATCCTCTGTTCACATGTGTCCTTTTTTGGGCTTATTTTGCCCAGAAAGAGGGCAAAATAAGATACCTGGACCGTCCGTAAGTCTTTGTTTTTATTGTCTCGTATTGTCCTAACCCTAATTGTCCAAACTTTTATTACTCTAATTATATTACTATTTTTATAACCATTTTATTACGATTAAACTTTTAAAATTCTAAAAACAAGTGACGGGCGTTTTTTCCCAGGATGAGAGTGGGGAAGGAAGAGGGACTCCCATCCAGCCGGTGTGGGGGGCTCAGGCATTCCTTCCCTGGCAGGGGATGGAACAGATGGATGAAGGTGGCTCCGTGCACCCGGCAGGTTGGGATCAGCCCCGCGGGCACGGGGCAGCGGCACTGCCGGGAAGCTCGAGGGATTCAGGGAATGTTGGCTCCCCATGGCCAGGGAGGGCCTGGCCATGCTTTAAAAAAGTGATTTATGCTCTAATCGGTCTTGAAGCTTCATTATTCCCAGCATTAGCGTGTCTGAGCCACTGGCCTTATTTGTTAATGCACTGAAAGCGGCGGCAGATGCGCTGGTTTTCATCTGTGACCCCGTCAGCTCGCTGATTCATCTGCTTCCATTTTCATTCCCCTGTCATTGATTTATTAATGATGTCTTACTTATCTGGGGCTCCTCTGGAGGGCTCCAGCAGCCCAGCCCCTAGAGAGATGCTGGAGGAGCTCTCTCCCCTGCCCAGATATCCCGTTTTTCAGACCATTTTCACCATCACTGTTCCAGAGATCAGATGTTTTAATCATTTACTAACTGTGGCTTGAACAGTTTGTGGGTGGTTTGCCTGCTGAGACAACAGCATCCCTTTTTTCCGTGGCCGACAGGGTACCCCCTCCTCCAGGGATGCATTTGGGAATGAGAGTCCATCCAGGACTCCATCCAAGAGCTCCACAGGATGCAGAGGGCAGATGTCCAGGCTGGGAAAACTGACTGGTTTTCCTGCTTTTCTCTGCTCTCTGGGCTGGTCCAGCCTGGAATAATCCCAGGGGCAGATTTTTTTGCAAGAAGCTCAATTCCCTCCTTACTTTGAAAATCTGGTGAGGCGTTGGATCAAACTGTGGGGAGATTCTGTGGATTTCCTTGGCCAGGCATGTCCTTTCTACACTGCCTATTTCACCTGGGCCACGGTGAAAATTATTTATTTTCTGAAATTAATTCAGAATTTTCTGAATTAATTTCAGAAATTGTTTATTTTGTGCATCCTATTCTGAAAAAAATACCTTTATTCCCACACCTATCTTAAGAGTGAGCCTTGAGCAGGTCATAGGTTTGCCTTTGCCTTGCAAGGGGATTTTCCTCCTCCTCTGATCCAGTGATGGATCTCCTGGACAAGCCACAAAGCAGAGGGAGCTGCAGGGACCTGGGATAAAGCTCTGGCAGGCTCTGTCCCATGGGATGTCTGTCCCAGGCTTTTGGCAGCTCCCAACCTTTTGGCTCCTGATAGTTTTACTTTTTTTTCCCCCTCTTGGCATCCCACTTTGATCTTCCCAGAGCAAACCCTGCTTCTTCTCCCTGAAAAGCATCTTCTTACTGAGCAGCTCTGACCTAAGACCTTCAGGGCTCTCCAGAAACCAAACTCTGCCACGAAACACACACACAAACCCACTGGATCTGGGGAAGAGCATTCCAAGTTTATTCACAGACGCTCTGTGCTTTTCCTCTCCAGCCCTAAAGTATCACCCTTTGTCCCTACCATTTGCTCCTTGCTCCCTTCTTTCCTGCTGGGAAATTCTGCCAGTTTCCAGCTGCTCACCTGGATCCCTGGGGGAAATTTCTTTGCTTCTGGGGTTGTTTGAGGGATTTATGGTGTTGGTGTTGATCCCTGAGCCTCAGATGTGCCCAAGACCTCGCTGCTCCCTCTGATCCCCACTCTGGTTCCCAGCCTGGTTCACTCCTTGGCTCTTGGCAGGGCGGCTGGCTCATGGCACCCCAGTTTTGCTGGAAGGTTTAGCCTGCTTATTTTCTGCAGGAAAAATAAAGTTTTCTGGGTTTTTTTCCCCTTTGCATCCGTCCCTCCTGATGAATTTCAGGTGCTGATAAGGGACTTGCCCGCCTGGAGCCATCAGGTGTGTGTTACATTACTGGCACTGCAGACAAGCCCTTGCTGTTTTATAAATGTAAGTACCTCTCCTAATCAATAAATCAACACTCATGCTGCTTTAAATTGCCACAACGAGGTGAAGGAATTTTCTGGGCAATTCTTTTTCTTTCTGGTTAATTTACTTTGTCCGTGTAAAATTCAGATTTGTTGGGGGACAGATCCTCAGCTCGATGCCCTGGATTTTCACCAGGGCCATTTCCAAACACTTGCTTGGATGCAGAGTCAGAGAATCTTGGAGTGGTTTGGGTTGGAAGGCACCTAAAGCAAAATCCAGTTCCAACCCCCCTTCAATATCCTCTGTGTCCAGATTGGGTTGGGAAAAAGAAGAATGAACTTGAGGTTGTATTCTCTTTCAGAAAAGAAAACATCCAGTGCCGTGGTTATTAGGAATTCTGGAAATGTGCAAATCAGCCTTTTCCACAAGGAAGGGACCAAAACCCCAAAGGCCTGCACGGGCAACCCCTGTGCTGCTGAGGGAGCCAAGCTCTGCTCCTGTGAGCACAAAAACCACATTTATGGCCTGGGTGGGAAACTTCCCCAGCTTCTCTTTTCCCTGTAACACCCTGACAAAAAAAGCACCGAGCACCTGGGGCTCACCTTCCCTCCCAGGGGTGAGGGGCAGAGGCTGCATCCCACCTTGCCCCTCACGGCCCCTTGGACTGGGGTATGGATTAACCTCACACCTTCTACAATCCTCTTGCCCAAAGGCAGTTTGCAATTTTACAGCCTCTCCATCCCTCCAAACCTGGAGTCTCCTTTTGGTTTCCTCTCTGTATTTTTTCTCCCACTATTTTGTCTGCTTTTTTCCCCCCTTTTTTTTTCCCCACTCTTTTTTCCCCCCATTTTTTAAAAATCCTTTTCCCCCTCTTTTTCCTTTTTTTAAATTTTTATTTTTCTTTTTTATTTTCTTTTAAAACTATTTATTATTTATTATAAATGTAAATATATAATATACAAATATATAAATACATAAATATAGATATATAAATATAAATACAAAAGACATAAATATAAAAATATATAATATATAAATTTATAAATTAATTTTAATTTTAATTTTAATTTTAATTTTAATTTTAATTTTATTTTAATTTATTTTTTAATCAGCTTGCTCCCAGCATCCTAACACCTCGGTGTACATCCTAGGCAAAAGCCAGGCAGTGATGTGGTGGCTTGGGCTGCCCTCTCTTGGCTCTGCTGAATGTTGCACAGAGCAAAATCCCCAGCTGGGGAAAAAAAAATAAAAAATCCACGTTTCTTGACAGCATCTTCCACTCTGCAGCTCCCTCCCTGCTGGAGAAGGGCACGCCTGAAGCTTTTCCACCCCCTCCTTTCCCTCCGTGGTGCTCAGGTTCCCTGTTTTAAGGTCAGGGACCATATTGTGACTCTAATTCGGGCACATCTGTCTGCCAACTTCCTTAATGAACCTTTCCAATCTCGCTTTTGGCCGGGCAGCAGCTCCGAAACGGCCCTTGGGGGAGTAATTAAGGATTTTTATTTTTTTTTTTCCCCCCAACACATTTGTGAATGTGACCTCTGCTCCCCGCGCTGCCCGTGGAAGGGGCTGTGGTGCCCTTGGGATCAATCCCGAAATCCCCCAAGGCGGGAGGGCAGGGGCTGGCTGGAGCCTGGCACATCCTGCCACCCCTCGCTGCCAGGCTGGCTGCGCCATCTCATCGGCCACACGGAGAGAGGGCACAGCCCAAGGTTACAACCAAGCTCTTCTCTCTTTCTCTCTCTTTTTATCTATTTATTTTTAATATAAATTTGGTTCGTGTTGATCTGGCTGACTTCTCTCAGCCTGCTGGCTTCTCCCTCTGCAAGGTGCAGTGCTGTGGGGTGATGCCAGCCCCAGCTCTGTCCCAGGGCTGCTTCCCAGCTTTTGAGGCTGGGTCAGCTCATCCGTGGCTTTCTCTGCCATGTCTCCAGCTTGTTGTGGGGTTTTTCTCTCCATCAGGGGTTTGCATTTGCAGAGAAGGGGTTTGGAAGGTGACTCTGCCCTTGGCAGGGGGAGTGGGACCAGATTTTGGTCTCAAACCATTCTGGGATTCTCTGCTGCTAATACAGCAGACACTGAGGAGCAGCATCTTTCCTTAAACCCCTGGAGCAAAACCAGCTCCAAAACAAAAAACCCAAAAAACCCCGAAAAACAAAAAACAAAACAAAAAAAACCCCACAAAAACAAAAAACCAAAAACAACACAAAAAACAAACCAAAGAAACCAAAAACAAACAAAAAAAAAGGTGATTTTTCTTTTGCTGAAAGACTTTCTAGCTACACTTCATGGCCCAGCACCCTCTGGGCTTGAACCTGCTGCTCCCTGCAGGAGCTTGGGTGAGGCTGGGTGTCTGCAGAGGTGGGACCAGGAAAAATAAAACTGAAAGTCACGTCATGTCTCTGACCTCTTTGGGAAAACAGCCTCGTGGTTTCCAGGCACCCCTATCTCCCAGGGGCCAAAGGACACTCTGCTCCCTGTCCCTGTGTTTGTCACACAGACCTGATAAAACAGCCTGTGATTGCTAATTTCTCTGCTGGCTTTTTCTCTGGGGCCCTTATCAGGATGGCAGATAAGATAATGTGAGGCTGAGAGAGTGGCTGTGTCAGATAAAAAATATAAATATTGTGCTCTGCAAGTCCCTCCCTGCATCCATGAGTTTGCTGCATCCCAGACGCCTTTTTCCCTTCTCCAATTTCTTTTTTGCAAAGTCTGTTCCTGATGGGCACAAAACCAGAGAGCTGGGGGTGAAAACAGGGTTATTTGTGAAAATACCCATCCAAGTGCTGCTCTCTGGCTCCTGCCACAAAGCAGAGGGAGCTGCAGGGACCTGGGCTAAAGCTCTGGCAGGCTCTGTCCCATGGGATGTCTGTCCCAGGCTTTTGGCAGCTCCCAACCTTTTGGCTCCTGATAGTTTTACTTTTTTTCCCCCCTCTTGGCATCCCACTTTGATCTGCCCAGAGCAAACCCTGCTTCTTCTCCCTGAAAAGCATCTTCTTACTGAGCAGCTCTGACCCAACACCTTCAGGGCTCTCCAGAAACCAAACTCTGCCACGGAACACACACACACGAACCCACGGGATGGGTTTGAGGGCACTCCTGCCCTGCAGCTCTGAGCCAGCTCCCAGCACTGGGATCACGCTCAGGGATCCTCATGGAGCAGTGCTGCACGTCCTGCTGCCACCCTCAGCTGGGGACACGTCACCTCTGCCACACCTGGACCTGGGGAAAGCACCCCCAGCACCTCCTGAAGGTGAGAAACTGAGGGGATTTCTTAGCTCAGGCCTGAGACTTCTCTGCACTTTCCTATTTTGGCTGGTTGCTCGTGAGAATTACCTGTTTTACTCCACCATTGTCCTGCACACCCCATGCCAGCTCTTGACCTTCCAGTGAAGAAATTTTCCCTCATATCCAACCTAAACCTGTCCTGGTGCATCCTGAGGCTGTTCCCTCTCATCCTGTCCCTGTTTCCTGGGAGCAGAGCCCGACCCCCCCGGCTGTCCCCTCCTGGCAGGAGTTGTGCAGAGCCACAAGGTCCCCCCTGAACCTCCTTTTCTCCAGACTGAGCCCCTTCCCAGCTCCCTCAGCTGCTCCTGATGCTCCAGACCCTTCCCCAGCTCCATTCCCTTCTCTGGACACGCTCCAGCCCCTCAATGTCCTTCTGTGAGAGTCCCAAAACTGCCCGCAGGGCTGGAGGTGTCCCAGCAGTGCCAGCACAGGGGACAATCCCTGCCCTGCTCCCTCTGGCCACGCTGTTCCTGACACCAGAGATTCTCTGGAGGCCTCGGTCAGCAGCACGTCCACATCCAGGACAGCTCTGCCAGCCCACAGCTCTTCCCAAAACACTTTCCTCTCCTTTCCCAAAGTGCTGCCTGTGCTGCAGGGCTGGAGCGAGCCCCTCTGCCCTGCAGCCATGACCCAAAGCCATTCCCAGCTCTCAGTGGAGACCCAAAGCCATTCCCAGCCCCCGGTGCTGACCCAAAGCGATTCCAAGCTCTCAGTGCTGACCCAAAGCCATTCCCAGCCCTCAATGGTGACCCAAAGCCATTCCCAGCCCCCAATGGTGACCCAAAGCCATTCCCAGCTCTTGGTGCTGACCCAAAGCCATTCCCAGCTCTTGGTGCTGACCCAAAGCCATTCCCAGCTCAGTGCTGACCCAAAGCCATTCCCAGCCCCGGTGCTGACCCAAAGCCATTCCCAGATCCCTGTGCTGACCCAAAGCCATTCCCAGCCTCGGTGCTGACCCAAAGCCATTCCCAGCTCTTGGTGCTGACCCAAAGCCATTCCCAGCCTCGGTGCTGACCCAAAGCCATTCCCAGCTCTTGGTGCTGACCCAAAGCCATTCCCAGCTCTTGGTGCTGACCCAAAGCCATTCCCAGCTCAGTGCTGACCCAAAGCCATTCCCAGCTCTTGGTGCTGACCCAAAGCCATTCCCAGCTCTTGGTGCTGACCCAAAGCCATTCCCAGCCCTCAGTGCTGACCCAAAGCCATTCCCAGCCCCGATGCTGACCCAAAGCCATTCCCAGCTCTCAGTGCTGACCCAAAGCCATTCCCAGCTTTCAATGGTGACCCAAAGCCATTCCCAGCTCTCAGTGCTGACCCAAAGCCATTCCCAGCTCTCAGTGCTGACCCAAAGCCATTCCCAGCTCAGTGGTGACCCAAAGCCATTCCCAGCTCTTGGTGCTGACCCACAGCCATTCCAAGCCCCCAGTGCTGACCCAAAGCCATTCCCAGCCCCGGTGCTGACCCAAAGCCATTCCCAGCTCAGTGCTGACCCAAAGCCATTCCCAGCTCTTGGTGCTGACCCAAAGCCATTCCCAGATCCCTGTGCTGACCCAAAGCCATTTCAAGCCCCCAGTGCTGACTCAAAGACATTCCCAGCTCTTGGTGCTGACTCAAAGCCATTCCCAGATCCCTGTGCTGACCCAAAGCCATTTCAAGCCCCCAGTGCTGACTCAAAGCCATTCCCAGCTCTTGGTGCTGACTCAAAGCCATTCCCAGCTCTTGGTGCTGACCCAAAGCCATTCCCTCTGGGATGCAGGGAAGGGGCTGCGGCTGCCCGGCTCCTCCATCCCTGGGCGCTGCTGCCATCTAATGCCCACGGCCGGCACCCCGCAGGAACATTCCGGGAGCTGGGACGAGGAGAATGTTCCTCCTTCTGATCTGACAGGTGCTGTTTGTGCGGGTAAATGACGCTCCTTTCCCAAGGAAAGCCTGATGGATACCTGCCAGCGGCGGGAGCGTCCAGCAGGGATGCAGGGTACCCTGGGGTGCTTTCAGTTGGTTCTTTTGGCTGAGGACAGCTGAAAATTGCAGGAAAAACACCCTCCAGCTCACCACGGCTGGGATTTCATCCTGCTGGGGCTGCTCCACCCTGCCCTTTTTCTGCCAGAGAGGGTGAGGTGATTTCTCGGATAAAATAATATAATAAAATCCTGGAATGATTCGGGTGGGAAGGGATCTTAAGGAACACCTCAGTGCAACCCCCTGCCATGGGCTGGTGGCTGGGATGATGGGCTGGATGGGAGATCTGTGCATGGAGAAGGGAGTTTTTTTCAAGTCAGATCTTCATTAATCTCTGTTTCTGAGAAGTGTTGATATCTGTAATCACTTTTTATTTATTTACTGCTCATTGAAGCACTCGGGGCAGGTTCCTTCCATTGCGCCACCTCTGCAGAAGGTTTGTTTTTTTACCATTTTTTGTTACATTCACAATCATCACTCCCCAAAATAAGCATGGGTGGGTATGAAATGGATTAAAAACCTGCTCCTGTCCTTCCCAAAGAGACCCTCAGAGTGGGCTCTACCCTCCCGGGGACCTTCCAAGGGATTTTGGTGATTTCACATTTCCATGAAGAATGCAGAAGGCATGGGGTCTGTGTGGCTGCACACAAATAAACACAGAATTTTTTACAAATTATGCATTTATTTTCACAAATAAACACAGAATTTGGAGGCCACAACATTCAGGGTGTCCTCTGTCTTTTGGAAAGGTGCTGCTCATCGGGGGGGTGAGGAGGAGGGCAGGGATGAAGGCTGCTGGTACCTTTGGGGCTGATGGGCCACAGGCTCACGGGACCCACCCAAGGCACTTCCTAAACCATGCCCAAAATCAAGGCTCGATTTCCTTTAGTGGCCTTAAAGAATTTTACCTGTGGGCAGGTCATGGTGCTCCTGGTGGGAGCTCCTGGGCATTGTGCCAGCCAGCTGACCCCAAAATGACACAAAAGTCACAGAACTGGGCAGTGAAACAGATTGTGGCCTCCAGGCTTACTCCCAAGTAAGAGAAAAGCTTATTTCCTTTATTTTTTTCCTTCACGACTCTATAACCCTCACCTGCACACACACCTCTGGTGGTCACGGGACATCAATCCACAGCTTCTGAAACTTCCCTTGCACCTCCTGCCAGGAAACCCCCCCCCTTTTTTTTTTCAATCTGTTGGGTGAGCCCAACATAAAAAGATGCTTTCTCCAAAACTTGACGAGCAGATATTTACATTTTTTGGATGAAGCTCACTGTGAAGGAATGGTTGACCTCGTCCTCTGTGAGGACAGGGCCACACCATGGTTCTGCAGAAAAAGGGACCTTTGAGGGGGTGTTTGGATGATGCAGTGGGGACCAAACTGTGACACTGCGTGCCCTGGTGCTCCCCAGGGCCTGGCCAAGGTGCCCTGTCCCCTCCCAGCAGGTGCTGGCTGTGTGTGCTCAGGGATTAGGTAACACCAGCTCTGTGTTTGGGGTCTGAGTGCTTCTTTCAATTTAGCTTAACTCAGTGAGGAATTGACTTAAACTAGATTGATATAAGCCACTCTTAAAAGATTTAAGCCCCGCCATAAGAGGATGTGCTCATGGGTTTACACTGTATTAACCCAGGCTTTTAAATAACAGCTCCAGGCTAGGTCTATACTTGGTTTCTATACCAAATTATTGCAGCTCAGGCCTGCCTGGTGTTTTAATTGAATCAGAGAGAAATGGTCATGTGGATTCACTTACACTGGTGGTGAATTGTCTTACAGTGGGAGAGCTCTGGGAGTCATCCAGCTCTCCCAAGAGTGGGAATGAGGAGGGCTGCATGCTCGGAGGAGAGAGGGTCTGTCAGCCCAGGGAGTGCTTCAAGTGTTTTGATCAGCAGGGAGAAGAAAGGAACCAAAATTTCAATTAAGAAAAAAAAAAATTAACCTCCTTCACTTTTTCCTGTGCTCAGCAGCCTCTGAAAAGAAGAGAGGACAGAGATATCCCAATTTATGGGGCAGATGGGACACTTGGCTGGGATGGAGCAGCAATTTCCTGTTGGGGGGGTGTTTCCCCACAGTTTCCAATTGTAAACCCAGCGATTTTGACCAACACTTGGTTTTTAACACCCTGCCCGTGGCTGTGCCAGCAGCTCACCCTGCTCTCAGCTCTGGCTGAGGGCAATGCTGGTCCCACGCAGGGAAAAACCCACGCTCAGCTGCAAAACCAGCAAGTTTTGGCTAATCCCTCTCCCAGCACAGCACATCCCTTGCACGAACACGCCGCTGCTCTCTAATGGTATTAATAATTCTCCCTTTATTTCTCACTCAAACACTCTTGGAAGGATCATCCAATTTAAATCTCAGCTTCTCTAGTTAGCGTGTGTCACCACGAGAGGGCAATAAATCATCTAATTACAGTGATGGAGCCGCCGTCCTTTCACAAAGCCACCCATGATGAACTTAAATGGATTTTAAACATTAATATAATAGGCATTTAGTAAAGAATGGGAAGGAAAAAGAACATTTTAAACAAGCCAGCAGGTTCCCCTGAATGTATTTGGGATGCGGGGCTCGGATTGGCCACCAAAACCATCCTGATGTGCGGAGCGACGCTGGAATTAAAAGCGGGGAAGGGAGCCCTGCCTCTTTGAGATGCTAATTCAGGTAAAAGCTCATTTTGAGGAGTGCAGACGTACTGACCCTAATGATTCGGAGCTATTTGGAGAGCTAATGGAGGGTTACTAATTTCAAAGCATATCAATCTCATAAAAAGTGAAAGGAGATGGTTCCTCACTCGGCTGTCCTGGGGGATGTCCGGGGGCTCCCTGGCCCCTTCCTGAGCCCTCCTCTGGCTCCACATGCCAAAATGCTCTGCTGCATCCACTGCTAAGGCTTGGCCCTATGGAAAACAAGGAAAAACCACTTCATCCCCCAGGCTGATCCTGTCAGGAACAGGTACTCCAACCCTGGCACTCTGACCCCAGCCAGGGGAGTATTTTTGCTGTAAAATGCTCCCACTCTCTGCTTTATCCCCCAGGGTGAGGTGGCAGGGCCCTGGTGGATGTTTTGTGGCCCCAAATGTGGCCACTGGTGGTGGCAGGAGCAGAAGGTTCCCCCCTCTTTTGGGATGTGTTTTTGTGGTGACCTTGGCTGGTTTCTGGCTGGGAGCTGCTTGAGGGGCAAGGGTGGGAGATGTCACTGAATCAGCCAAATCCTGTCTTGGCATTCATCAGTCTGCTCAATGTCCTCACGATCCCAGTCTTCTCAGTTTCCACATCTTCCCACGAGGTAGGAACAGAAACCCCTCAGAAACAGCCATTCAAGAGGTGTGAGATTTAAGGGCTGCAATACAAGATGTTGCTGGCATATTTGGGTTATTTAATCCCTTTTATTTGACTTCCCATGCTTGGATGGATGAGACAGCGAGCTGGTGCACCTGTGGCTTTTGGAGATGGGGAGAGAGCAGAGCTTTTCTGCAGGAATCCAAAACAGACCTGGATGAACCAAGGTGAGAAATGAGCAGTTACAATTCTCAAAGCCCAGGGCTTCTGGGTACATTTAGGAGAGCAAAATTAGGCACACAAGTATGAAAGAGAGATGGGAAAGCAGCAGCACTGGGGGCTGGGTTGTGAAGGCAGAACAAATCACTGCCTAAGGCTGATGGGACAGCAAAGAAAAACTTATTTGGGGCGTTTATTATAAAAAGAGTCACATGTGAGACCTGGCAGGGGCTGGTCCTGCCTTGTGTGCTCCTAGCAGGCATGAGGGAAGCCTTGTGTCCAGCTCAGGGCTTGTAGGGAGTCCAGAGGGAAGGAACAGAAGTGCTGCTGGGCCATAGCTGGTGAGGGAAGATGGGCTGTGATCCTCCTGGAGTAGTGTGAGAAATGGATTTGTAAGGGATTCTCAAAATCTGACTGAAAGCTCACACAGCCTTGTACATGTGTGTGCAAACCCTGAGATAAGGTGTGCAGACTTAGGAAGGCCATGGAATAGAGGTGACATTGTTGAGAGAGAGACTGAACTAGAGACAAGTTTCAACAAATTTAAAAGTATGGCCTTGCAAAAAGACCAGATATTTTAGAGACTTAGATCTGTGAATGATGCATTGCAGCAGGACTACGTGGGGTAAAAATATAAGTGATTGGTGTTAGAAGTATTAGCAGTATTTTGTGGCAAAAGCTAATAGGCTGAAAAACATTTTAAGGTATTGTGACCAGGAAATAGGTTGGCTTCTGATAGAATGGGGTTGAGTTTTACATCTCTTACATCTCACTCTTCATCGAGACTGATAATGAAGTAAAATCTTTTAAAACACCTCCCAGTTGCCCTGTCTCTGAAAAGCTGGGAATAATCCAACAGAGTAGGATTTGGCTCTCCTGTTCCTTGGGGAAAGGCCAAAGCTGCACTCAAGGAAAAACTGGTTTGAGTTGGAAGAGCAATGATGTGGTGAGGGGACCACGTGCAGCCTCTGTCTTGGAGCTTTCCAGAACAGGGAGCTCCTGGGGAGGCACTGGGTCATTCAGATCTTCTCCTCTTCGTGGCCGAAAGGTATCAGCTGCATCCTGGGGCCAGAGCTGGGGAGGGTTGGGAAATGCTCCTTGGGATCCCCTCTGGAGCTCTCGTGCAGCTCTGAGTGTGCCTGAGCCCTGTGGCTCTGCACAAGGCTGGTGGTTGGCCTCAAACCATGAGGAACAGTGAAGCCAAGGTTGATCTGCTAACGAGACCCACAGCACAGCCAGTGCCCCAGTGCTGCAGGAGAAGGAAGAAGCTGCCAGCAGGAGAAGGCTTTGGGACAGCACATTCCTGCTCTGAGGAGTTACCAGGGAACATTACCAGGGGACACAGGAAGACCAGGCTAAAGGTTGTCTTGAAAAATAAGGGGATGACAAGAACTGAGGGTCACCACTACACACAGCAAGTCCTGATGCAAAGGTTTAAGGAGCTGCAGGTTATGGGTTCATACACAGATTTATCCTTTGTGCTGATATCCATCCACTGTGGAAGTCATGGTCCCCGTGGGGGTCACCTGGCTCCTCCTGGCAGCATTTTTCAGCCTTTTCCACTGGAATGAGCAACGGGATGGAGGAGAAGAAGGCAGTTCAGGTGTGGTGTGGGTGATGGACACCCTGGTAGGTTGTTTGCAGCAGTCCTGGGTGGGTATTTCCCTGGATTTCCCCTGGGCCAGCACTGGCATGTTCAGTCCTGAACAGAACATGAAACAGGGGAGGAGAACATGGAGACACAGAGCCCAGCCAAGTTCTGCACTGATTTTCATAACTAATAAAGATCCGGAATGAATATGAGATTGAAAGGCCTCAAAGCTGATTAAATCTGTTTGATATTTGTGGGTTTCCTCCCCCTCCCTCCTCTTTGTTAAAGGACAGTCTCCTCCTTCAAAGTGAGTGATGGTCTAAAGTCGTAATGCCGATTATTGCTGAGATTCTCACACAAATGCGGTGGGGAGAAGGGGGGAAGAATAAAAATCCCTGTAGGGTAGTTTAAAGTCGGCGTGAGTAGTGTGTAATCTACCCAACAGGATTGATCCAGGTCAGGCATTAAAGGCTAAAATGGATTAAACAAAAGACATTCCCCTTGTAACAAGAAGGAAAAACTTCAAAGGTGGGATTTGTTCTTGTTATGACAAAGGAAGTGGATTTACCAAGTGCCTGGGGGCACACACCCCTCCGCGGCTTTCAATTTGCTCGAGTTGCTCTGAAGAAACAGGACAAAATGCGTGGGGGTTTTCGCCGTGTGCCTCCACGCTGCCGGGGCCCTCCCCGGGGTAGGAACGCTGGGTTAAGAGGATCGGCTTGGCATCGCTTTTTCTTGTTTTGTTTTGTTCGCTCTTTAGCGGGGGAAAAAAAATAGGAAGGGGAAAATAAAAAAAAATAAAAAAAAAAAAGAAAGGGCGGGGCGGGAATAACAAAAGGAGGGAGAAAGGGAGGGTTGGTGGCTTGTCAGAGAGATGGGGTGGGTGAGGGTGGTGGGGACAGGTGGGACAAGGGTGGGATGGGATGGGAAATGGGAGTTTCAAAGCAAAGAATGACCCAGGTTGTCCCAGACAGGGGTGAAGGGCTGGAAAAGGGGCTGGTCCTGTTTTGAATACCAACCACTCTCTGCACGAAGATGCCTTTTCTCTCCTGATGATCACTGGTCACGCCATGGCCAAGGTGGGTGCTGATTGTCCCTGAGCAGTGGAAATCCAGCTCTGCACGGATCACGAGGGAAGGGGATGGGACTTTCAGGCCAACAAATGTCCCCAGGCCAACAAATGTCCCCAGGTCTCCAGGTGAGCGTTGCTGCCACTTGTTTTTACAAGATTTGCACCCTGCCGGGGTGGGGGGAGGATTATTCTTTTCTTCCTTGTTCTTGAACCCACTCCAGGGCGAAGCTAATTCTCCTCCCTGGCTGGGAAAAGGCAACATGGCAGTAGCCATGGTGACAGCAGGGCATGGTGGCAACCAGTCATGGCTGCAATAACATTCCCTCCATCTTCCCCAGGTCCTGCCGCCGCTGCAGGGGACACGCTGTGACACCAAACACCTGCAGGACCCAGCCAGGAGACCCATGACACTCCAAACCTTTCCTAGCACGGCGCTTCCACAAAGCCTGAAATGCTCCTTGGTGTCTGGTGCACCCAAATCTGGAGCATCTCAAGCTGGGCTGGGCAGGGATGTCGGGTGATCCTGCAGAGGTGCTGGAGGGTGGGAACCTGGGGGCTTCCATGTTGTCTGGTACCTCTAATTGCTTGAATTCAAACTACAGCTTCTTTGGAACCCAACCTGTGGGTTTCCGAATCCAACGTGTGATTTTGAGGCATTTCTTGAAGGGAACAAGCCCCTCACTCTAATCTGTGTGATCACAGCCTGGTTAAGTTGAATGTGCCCGTGTATGTGTACAAGTTTTCCATACTAAAGCCAGGTTAATTCTGTTAGGAAGTGGATCCTCGCTCTGGTACAGCGCAGGGTTGTTGTATTTCTATCTAATTACCCAGGTAATGCAATTAGAAAATCAGGCCTAAGCTGACATCAAGAGGAGAGGTCCCCAGGTTTGCACAGCAACAGGACTACGGCGATTAAATGTGCCACACTCAATTATTGACACGTGAAAGAGTCTTTGGGAAACTCCATCTCCACCCACATTCTCCGTGATGACCAACAGGTCTGAGCTGCTGCTCACTGCTTTGTGGACAGAGAAGGATTTTATGAGGATCTGGAGTGACAGGACAAGGGGGAATGGATTCAGACTGGCAGAGGGCAGGGTTAGGTGGGATATTGGGAAGGAATTGTTCCCTGTGAGGGTGGTGAGGCCCTGGCACAGGGTGGGCAGAGAATCTGTGGCTGCCCCATCCCTGGAATTGTCCAAGGATAGGGCTTGGAGCATCCTGGTCTGGTGGAAGGTGTCCCTCCTGCAGGGAGGTGGGAATGAGATGAGCTTTAAGGCCCAACCCCAACTATTCTGGGATTCTGTGAACATGAGCTCCTTCTCCCAGAGTGTCTGCCTGACTCACCTCTTCAGGGCCTTCTCCTTGGGCTCAGCATCTTCCTCAGGAGACTTCCCCAGGCAGAGAGTGTGAGGGACAGGGATCACCTCTAGCTGGGAAGGACACTGGAGGACAGATGGGGATAAACAGCAAATAAAGGTGCTCACAGTTAGCACAGAGCCCCTTTCCCTTTCCCGCAGCACAGTTTTTTTCCACAGACCATGCCCAAATCCCTTTAAACACAAGAGTAAATGGTTCCTGCTGAGGTGAGGACAAATGATGGAGCTGTGGATCTCCTCAGGCAGGTCCAAAGGACCACCCCTGGCTGGAAGTATTGGCCTGGCAGAGCAGTGGAGGTGGAGAAAAGGTGTGAATTCACCACTCCATGCTTAACTTCTGACCTCTGCAGCAGCTGCAGAGGGTGGCTGGTCCTGTCTTTCTCTGACACTGCCCTCTGGGCAGCTTTGGCTTAAAGCACTTGTATTTAACCATGTCTGTGCAAAGCTTTAATGACAGAATCATTTATTTCTATTTGAAGGAGTTGTGGACAGATTCCTGCTGTGGTTGGTCCAGCTCCATGGCTCTCACCCCTTTTTAGCAGGTTCTGAAAGTACTTTATTGTGTCCTTATACCCCCTGAGCTTTGCTGGGGCTATCAGCTCCCTTTGGTGGCTGCATGGACAGACAGGGACATGGAGTGGTCTCTCTGTCAGGCCTGTGACTGCAACATACCCCACACAAAGCCTGATTGCCAGAGAGATGAGCTGGTCCAGGTCACCCTATGCCTCAGTTTCCCTGCTCTAGAGCAGGGGTGCTGCCCCACAGTCCTTCCTTCCTGCCTTCTCCAAGCAGAGGACAAGACACCCTGTGGCCCATTAACATCCTCCCACACCATCTCTCTGCAATACTTTATACTCCGGGGTCTTCTTAGGGGTCTCAATTTTATAGTGAGATCCTGGAAGTGTTTTCACACCAAACCAGAGAATCACTTAGGTTAGAAAAGGTCTCCAATACTGTCAAGTCCAACCTTTGACTGATCACCACCTTGTCAACCAGACCAGAGCACTGAGTGCCATGCCCAGTCTTTTCTGGAACATTTCCAGGGATGGTGACTCCTGGCCAGCCCATTCCAATGCCTGACGACCCCTTCCATGAAGAAATTCCTCCTGATGACCAACCTGAACCTTCCCTGGTGCAGCCTGGGGCTGTTTGCTCTCATCCTGCCACTGGTTCCCTGGGAGCAAATTCTGACCCCCCACCAGGCTGCACCCTCCTGTCAGGGAGCTGTGGAAACAAAAAGGTCCCCCTGAGCCTCCTTTTCTCCAGGCTGAGCCCCCCCATCTCCCTCAGCTGCTCCTCACAGTCCTTTCTCTCTCCAGTCTTGCATTTCATGGCGGGGCAGTGGGCATGTGGTCAACCCCATCAGCCCCAAACCTGTTCCAGGTGGTCTCTCCTCACTCCCAGCTCACTCCAGGCTTTGAAAATCCCCTCTACCTAAGCCACACCATTGCACAACCTCTTTCTTTGCATTATCTCAGCACCTACCAATGCACTGGGCCCACCACGCAGCATCCCAGCAGGAGCCCCTAAGGGCTGGCAACCCCTCCATCCTCTGCAGCTCTCCCACCTCCTGCTCCTTTACAGGATTCTTGGAAATCCCGCTGGGTTTTGTTTGGGTTTTGCAAAAGGTTTTTTTTGCAGGAGGGTTTTTGCCTGGGTGTTTCTTGCTCGCCTCCCCGTTTCCCGCTCCCTCGGAAGGGGCTCGCGCGCCCCGCGAGCTTGGCACGCTCTGAAAGAGACAAGCGCGAGTTCTCCGTCTCCACAGGTGAGCTTTCTGCTCTGGGAGCAGCAAGGAGCCCTCACACACGGGGAAAACACTCGCCTGCTTGCGCTCTGCCACCGCCAAAGCTCTCGTTGGCACCGGGGGGCTCAGTGCAGTCAGCTCGAAAAAGGGGGAAAAACACAAAAGCCGAGCAAAGCGCGGAGTTCGTGGGGCAGTGGGGGAAGACAAGAGGTGGTGCTAAAAGAGCAGCAAGACAGGGATGCTGGGCACCACGGGGCAGAGGATGAGGGGATAATTCCCCGTGGCAGGAATATGCCATCTGTAAAAAGCCATTTAGGCTGTTTTTATAGGAAGAGAGGTGGTAAAACTACATTCGCTAGCAAATAATTTAAATATTGCCAGTCACGTCACATTGTGGTTGTTTGGAAATAATTATATCCATATCACAGACAGTAAATAATAGATGTGCTTTCACTAACATTTTATTCATGTTCTGTTTTAATATGGCAAACTTAGAAGTAATTTAATCTCCCAGTAAATTGAACTGGTAGGGGGTTCTTCACACAGAAGATTGCAAGTTATTAATTCCAGGCAGTCTTCATCTTGTACAATTAGTCACTGTTTGCAGCTGGAAATGTTTTATTAATTTTCCATAGCAGTTGATTTTCCACAGTTTTCTCAGTTTAAATTAAGCAGTAAGAGCCGCTGTTTCTTCTTAAATAAATTTCCTTTCCACAAAAATACATGCCTCTGGCTATGTCAATTTTCCCGTTTGATTAAAGTGCCAGCAGGCAATTAATAACTTAATGCATTTTAAAGTACTTTTGGAAAAGTAATTTGAATAGCCAAACTTGTATATTTGAATTGATTGTTGCAGAAGATTTAACACACATTCTTAAATCACAGAACCTTGTAAAAGGACAAATGAAGAGTTGCAGAAGAAGCAGCCACCATCCAACACTGTCTCCTGAAAACAGAGGGATCTTCTAAGTCTCCTTCTCTTCTGGGATTGTCACCCAGATTTTGGTCCTGGGAGAGGGGTTGGGGCCTGGTTCATTGGAGGCTTCAGGAGAAGGGATTTGCTGCCTTGGCTGAGCTCATTGGAGATGAGGTCCTTGGGAAGCCCTGGGGAAAGGACCTGCTCTGGTAAATGATTGTCCCTTCCCCGCTGCATGGGCTGGGACATTCCCAGCCCCAATAGAGGCTCCCACTGGCAGCAGGAATCTGCTCTCAGATGGGTCCCAGAGGGTCCTTGTGGTGACTCAGACCTAATTTCATTGCACATCCATGGCAGAATCACAGATTTGTTTCAGTTGGAAGGGACCTTAAATATCACCCAATGCCAGCCACTTCCATGGGCAGGGACACTTTTCCCCCAGATGAAGTTGCTCCAAGCCCCATCCAACCTGGCCTGGAATTCACTTTGAGGGGTGGGGCAGCCACAGTTTCTCTGGGCAGCCTGTGGCAGGGCCCCACCACTCCCACAGGGAAGAATTTGTTCCCAATATCCCATCTAAACCTGCGCCCTTTTAGTTTGAAGCCATTCCCCCCTTGTCTTGTCACTTCATGCTCCTGAAGAAGTTCCTCTCCATCTCTCTTCAAGGCTCTCTTCAGGCACTGAAAGGCTTCAATTAGGTCCCACCAAAGCATTCTCCTTTCCAGGCTGAGAATTCCCAATTCTACCCGTCTTTAACCATCAAGAATTTCATCATAACCAACCTAAACCTGCCTTCTGCCAATTCAAAACCATCCCCCTTGTCCTGTCCCTATCTGCTCGTGTAAAAAGTCAATCTCCATGTTCATCTCCACACTCATGGTTATATCCATGCCCCTTCCCAGGTCTGTCCATGGTCAGGCTCAGCAGCAGCAGCTCAGCACGAGCCCCTCCAGTGATTCCAACGCTTCCCTCACACAGAAACAGGGATCTCAAAAGGCCACCCCTCCCACGCCTGGCTCTCAGGTGGGGTCAGTGACCTCCAGACTGGAGAGACATTTGTCACTGGCTCATGAGACCCCACCACATCTCCTGGGCACCCAGCCAGGCTTTGCTGCCCTTCCAAGGACTCTGTCCTGGCTGTACCCCCGTTGGATGGGTTTTCCCAGGAAGCTGTGTGCAGGGGTGTGCTGAGGTCACAGCAGGCAGGAGAGCGGGGCGTTTCTCCTCCCACACCTGACACCCTGATCCAGCAAAGCCCTTAAGAGCCCTCATAAATATAACCAGATAAACACCCCCTTTGAGTCAGTGGCATTATTCCTCTGCTTGCCTTAAAGCAGGCGCTTAAGGACTTTGTTGGATTGGATTTGAAATGCTTTAGCCCTCGTCTTTATCTGCCTTAAAATCAGTCTTGGAATAAGGGCTGTCTTCTATTTGATATTCCTTTCAAGACATCAGCAATCCCATCAACATTTCCTCCTTTTCACAGAAGTTGAGGAATGCTGTGGCATCACCCAACTGTGAGGAGCTGAGGGCACCACGAGAGACAACTGTGAATTTCACCTGCTGCGTCCACCAGCTGGAAAGAGATTATTTTTCTCAATGCTGAGCTGACTTTTCTGACCATCTTGATGTAGACCTGGAGCCAAGTGTGGGGTGGCAGGAGGGGAAGGGGTGGGTGATTCTTGTTGTGGCTATCAGTGTCTCACACATCTGAGAGCACGGCGTGCCCCAGCTGAGAACTTCAATCCACTTAGTGCCAGATAAAATGGCAGCTGTGTTGGATTGATAAAAAATAATAATGCTGATGAAATAATAGGATTAATGCCAGCCAGTGCTGTTTAACCAAAAGGTCATTTTGACAGGGGTAACTTTTATCAGGAAGCATCAAAATATCAGATTCATTTTTGGTTTTTTTTTTTTTGAGGAGAGGGCACTAAGAAGACAAAGTGGGGATGTTGAATGTGCCAGGACTTTTCTGGGCTGTGGTATTTGGCTGGAAGCAGCTTGCAAAGAGCTGCAAAGAGCAGGTTCTCAGCTTTAGGGACATCATGGCCAAAGCTCAGCCATGATCAGCACCAGACTCCATGTCCCAGCTGGGAAAATAACCCTCAAACCACATTCCTTTGGGTGAACTCTCAAGGGTTTTATTTTTCTGTAATTTCCTGAAACTGTAAGGTTGTTTCTGATTTCTCCAGTAAAAAACACCTTCCTGCTTGTCTTGAAAACCCAGTTCAGCATCACTCCAGTTCCCACCTGCCCCTGGTGGCCTGTCTGGTCCTCGTGGGCAGCCTTGGCTCTCCAGGGACTGCTCAGGTTATGGCAGCACTGACAGCTCTGCCTTTCCTCCCTGAACTGGCTTAGTGCCCATCCTAAGGATGATGGGGATAAAAACATACAAACGAAAAAGGAAAAAAAGGTTGTAAAGCTCTGCTCCTTGCCTGGGGCTGTGGCAGAAGGAGAAAAGTTGATTGGGAGGAATAAGTCTTTAATCGTGCGTCTTCCTTCTGCCGGTGGCTTTGCTGGATCTCCACCTCTCTGCTTTCCCTCCAAGCCTGTCCTGCAACCCTGGATTTGCCCAGTGAGTCTCATGTCCCTCCTGGAGGAGGAACCCTGCTGCCAGGGGGCTCTGGGCTCTCCATCTGTCCTTGCTGCACTGTGGTCTGTGCTTTCCCCCTCCTCTAAAGGAGGTGGTGTCCTTGAACCTTCTGTGCACCTCACTGCCATGGGCACCGTGTCCAGGGATGTCACTGCTGGCTTCTCCACACCATGAGCAGCCTGGTGAGCTGGAGGTGTCCCTGCCCATGCCAGAGGGGCTGGACTGGATGATCTTTGAAGGCCCTTTCCAACCTAAGCCATTCTGTGATTCTGTGATTCCACGACATCTTGCCCAGCCATGCTCTGTCAGCCTCAGGTCCCACATTTTTGGAAGCTCCTTGGCAATCCAGGACCAGAGCTGGGGAGCTGTCTCCTCCTTTCCTGCTCCACCTGCCACCTCCCTGCTGCTCAGGGTGCTTTGTATCTTTCCGGGTGTGCCCCATCCAGCAGAGCCCAGTTAAAACCAGAGTACCCCAGTTCAGCAAGCGAGGGGTGGAATTGCTTTGTTTTTACCTTTGGAAGCAAGAGGTGCTTTCCAGCAAAAGCCAGAAGTGGGTTTTCTCCTGGATTTGGCTGCTGAAGTGTGGGGCCGTGCTGTTTCCATCCCAGGAGCTGCTCTCCCACTGCTCCCATATCAAAAGCAAACAGGAGCTGCGGGAGGCCAGCCCGTCTCTAACTGCGTGAATCCATCCGAAGGGAAGAGACAAAATCCCCAAATCTCGAAATAATGAAAACAAAGATATCCAAGTAATAAAATCTGTGAGAAGCACAAAGACAACATAACTCAGATCTCAGCTGGCTCAAAGAAAGTGTCCATTAACAAGGGATTAGTGGGAGGGAAGTACACAACCAGTCAATAGGAAGTGAAAACACACCACACAGTCACCTAATATCACAGCCCAGTTCAGGGTTAGGATGAAGGATGTGTTGGTAAAGTCAGAATAACAGCTACTCCAGAATCTATCAAATAATAATAATAAAAAAAAGTGCTGCCAAACCTGCCTTTGCTGTGGAGCCTGGCCTTAAGAAACCTTGAAAAACAGAGATTTGGGGTTTTGGTTTTTTTTTTGGGGCTATCTCCTCACAGATTTGGACCTTTGGGGTGCCTTCTTCACACAAATAGGAGTGAAAAATCAGTGAGACTGATTATGTTCTCCCCACTGCTGTTTTTCAGCTAGTCTGAAAGGGTCCCAAACTCTTCTTTCCTGAAATTGCATTGTAATCACTTGTTTGAAAGGCACTGGTGGCTTGTGGAGTATTTCTTCAAAAGCAGGGCAGGAGCAAGTGCTGTGTAATTAGATATGCAGCAAGCGTAGCGTGTGTGGGTGATACATTCATTTGGAGTCATTCACACACTTGCACTTCCATCGTTATTTAGAGATTAAACCAGTTCAGCTCCTTAGTGCTCACATCTGCCCAACACCCCCGTGGACTGCAGGCTCTGGGGTACCTCCTGAAGCCACGAAATATTAAACCCCATCTCAAAATGCTGCTCTGACACGAGTGTTCACAAGCATAGGCTTATTTTAGTAACTCTGAGTTTTAGCCGCCCTGTGTCAGGAGGATGGGGGAGAGGCTGGGTGACACCCAACACCCCTCCATGGTGATTCACAGCCCCCTGGGGGGGGTCAGCCCAGCTGCATGGGAAACAGGGCCAGGTTCTAAATAGGGGCTTAATTGGAGTTAAAATTAAACGGGCTTAATCTGGTCTTAATCTGAAATAATACCTCCGGTGTTCTGGATGTATCGGCAGAGGGCTGGCAGGACCAGCCACCGTCCTTCAGGAGCCCTGGGCAGCGCTGCCAGCCAGGCTGGTTGGGCCACCAGCACCCTGCTGCCTCCCAAAATGACCTCTGGGTCTCTGTGGCCACCAGCAGTAGCGGTGATCACACCCTCATCCTGACCACCCTCTGGAGACCAGAGACTCCCGAGTGCTGGACAGAAATCTGTTGGGTTTGTGGGTTTGTGAACGCCCTCACAAGCCTGCCCTGGAGTCTGTGGAACTCCTAAAGCAGTGCAGGTGCTGCTGGAGGTGGCACAGAGCTGTGGGCCCAGCACCTGGGTGTGGCACGTGCTGTCAGGGTCCCCTCGAGGCCGTGGTCACGAGGAAATGGAGCCCTGAGATAAAGGCTGTGGGTGAGATAAAGGCTGTGGGTGAGCTGCCTGTCCTGCTGCATGCAGGTGGAAACATCCACCTGAGCCTGGGAGAAAAGGCTATGGGTGAGATAAAGGCTGTGGGTGAGATAAAGGCTGTGGGTGAGCTGCCCGTCCTGCTGGACGCAGGTGGAAGCATCCACCTGAGCCTGGGAGAAAAGGAAACTGCAACAGGCACAACAGAGAGGATGGAAGGAAGCATGACAGGCCTCAGGGAGAGGGTCACACTGGCAGCCCAAGGGCAGCAGGACCTTGGTGGGGCTCAGCCCAGCACTGGATCAGACACTTGCACTTCACACATGAGCAAAAATAGCAAAAGGCTGTTTCAGGAGCAGATGAGAGGCTCTCCCACCACCAAAGTCCATACATTGATAGGAGATCCTGAGCTGGAAGGGGACTACAAGGATCATTGAGAGCAGCTCCTGGCCCTGCACAGACACCCCAACAATCCCACGCTGTGCCTGAGTGTTGTCCAAACACTCCTGGAGCTCTGGCAGCCTCGGGGCTGTGCCCATTCCCTGGGGAGCCTGGGCAGTGCCCAGCACCCTCTGAGTGAAGAACCTTTTCCTGATATCCGACCTAAACCTCCCCTGACTCAGCTTGATGCCATTCCCATGGCCAAAACCCAGGGAAAGCAAAAGGGGAGCTTTTACCTTCCTTATTGGAGCCCTTATCCACCCCAAAGCCACCTCAGCACCCATCAGAGGCACCAGCAGCTCCTGCTAAAAACCTTTCCCAGCTCTTCCAGCATCCCCCAGCCAGGGTAGGGTAAGCACCCAAAGCCTTGCAAGCCCTGCCAGAGCACTTCCAGCTCAGAGGTTTCTGCTCCCTGGGTTTGCAAACCTAAAGCAAAATTGTTTTTCAGGACGTGTGCCCTGAATCCTGCTCCAGCCTGATGGATTTAGGCGAGCATTGGTCCGAGTGGCATCATCTGACATCAAGTGGCACCTCTGGCAACAACTCCTGGGCTGGGGGAGAAGTTTCTCAGCTTTGCTTCGCTTTTTGCCTGGCAATTGGCATGCAAACACCCGCTCCCCAGAAAATAATGTACATTGTCCTGAGGATTTATGTGTTGCCAGCTGCAATTTATGAGATTCTGCAAGCTCTGCTGGTAGCTTTGTATACTGGAGGTTTCATTTGAGAGTCATCAGCCACAGATTATGACTGCAAGGGGTGCCTGTCTTTAATCTCATTTTTGAAGGAATAAATGTTATTAGTTTTGATGAATTAATGGTATTTAGGTGTGCAAGGTTAGCATGAATTAATGTCCACCTATTTCTGTTGTGTGGCTGACTATTGTAAAAGGACTCTGGTAAGCAATCTTTACACAGTCTCTTTTTTTCTTCCCCTTCATTCTTTTCTAATGCTCTTTTAGGAGCTTAAAAATAATGTTTGAGAATTCTTTTTTTCCTCTTTCTTTTTAAGTAAAAAGAAATATTGAAGATTTTCCCCTGGGTAGAGCTGACATTAACTTAGCCACTGCTGAGTCACGGAAGGCTAACAAGCATTTGGGAGCCCAACCAAAAGGCTCTGATTTATGGATGCTGCAGGTGGAGGAATAATTCATGGCATAGCTCAGCTTCCTGGGGAGGGCTGGCATTGCTGAGGATTGTGGATTTACTGGCTGATGGAAGAGCACCAAGAGAGGAGTTGCAGGGAACCTGCCACCTCCAAAGTGGGTCACAGGAGTGCAGGGCACTGGGATCTGCTGCCACATGGAGCCAGGGACCACAATCCCCTTTTACGAGCTTCTCACCTTCTGCTAAAATCATTTTGTTTTAATTTTGCCTTAGAATCGCTGGGCCACAGAATGGTGTGGGTTGGAAGGAACCATAGAGACCATCCCATTCCAAACCCCTGCCATGGCAGGGACACCTCCCCCTATCCCAGGTTGATCCAAGCCCTGTCCATCCTGGTCTGGAACACTTCCAGGGATGGGGCAGCCACAGCTTCTCTGGGCAACCTGAGCCAGGGCCTCACCACCTTCACCCTCAGGCAAGAATTTTTTCTGTGTATCCAATCTAAATTTCCCCTTTTCCAGTTTAAACCCATTACATTCTTCTTAAACTCCCATGTTTTCCCCTGATCAGAATCAACCAGCCCTGATAGTTACAAAACCTCATTTATTTCATTTCCCCTGGCTGATTCATGATCACTGTAACCTGGCTTGTTTGGGCTCCACGCTGTCCATCACATCAAGGCAAGAGTGCTGCTTCTACTTGTTTGAGATGATTCTCTAGATTAACATCACTTTCATGGTGGGGGAAAAAAAATCTGTACAAAAATTGCATTTTTCATGTCCAAATGTTTGTGACAGGTCATGTTTTGTATCTCTCTGCATGGGCTGAGAAGGTTTAACTCTGAAATGGGTGGACATTGTGTTAAAGGTCCTCACGGCCAGTCTATCCTTCAAAAGTAAGGACAGAGGGATGTATCTGGCTCTTTCTTTGCCCACCCTGCAGAGAGCTTGGCATGGGCATTTCACAAGGTTATGGGGAAAGATTAGGCTGGTCTGATAAGTTTGGCCTCTTAGAAGGGGGCTCAGCACAGAGGTTTTTGGTGGCAGCTTTGTACTTGTGAATGCAAACAGCCTTTCTGAAAACAGGCAGTAATATTCACTTCCAAACCTTGAGGAATAATTCCACCAGAAAAATAATTTTTTGGAATAAAATAAGCATAAAATTGGGTTCTGAATCGATGTGCCATGAGCACCTAGACCAGATATTTATTTATAGATCCCTGGCAATGCTCAAGGAAGCTTGGAGAGGCTTGGAACAACCTGCTCTAGTGGAAGGTGTCCCTGCCCATGGCAGGGACTTGGAATGAGATGGGCTTTAAGGTCCCTTCCAACCCAAATAATTCTATAATTCAATGATTGTCAACAACCTGGGGACTGAGAACATTGATCATTAAAAACCCAAAGATTTCTCTGCCTTCCCTGGTCCCATCAACTGGGGACTTGCTCTGTTAAAAGATAATAAGATCTAAGATCTGACAGTGTTATCTGGATGGAAGGAACCTTTAATTGAGGATTTTTTTTTCTTTCCTAATGAGGAGTCTCCAGAAGCAGGTGGGGAATGCCTGTACTGCTGGAAGGATCCAGGTTTTATTGTGCTTGCTTTTATGAAATTCTGTGTTATCTAGTGACAGCTACAGAGCCTTCCCCAAAATTGGGTTTGTTACACTGCATTTGCTGAAAAAAATTGCACACAAAAGATCTGAACCCCTTTACAAGGGAAGCACCTGTAGTATGTGGTAGGCTTCTTTCTCCCATATAGGTATATTTAGAAATAACAAAAAGTCTGTGTAAAACTGCCTTGAGCTGTTCTTTAAGTTAATTATCACTTCTTTGGGTACTATGAATGGCTGTTCAATGACACTGTCAGCAAGTGGAATGAACCAAATTACTTTAATTATGGAGTAATTGCACAGAGTGATGGTAATTAAATCTTGATCAGTTTAAGTGAGTGAATTAATTGCTCCAACTTGGAATGCACACGGCAGCAAGAGGAGTTGTTTTGTAGTTTAATTAACACCAACCACTAAATTCTTATCATATCTAAAATGCAGACAATTAATGACTTTGATTCTGCTCTCACCTTAATAGGAACTAGGACAGAACACATGCTGAGAAAGGTAGCTGTGGTAGCAAAATGACAGAAAACTTAATATTCCCGTCAGTGGTGGAGATGCATTAGCTATACTCTCTGCTTTGCCTTGCAGTGAAATGTGCAAATAGAAATATTTCCATATAATTAGCTCCTGGCCCCATTTTGTTTCAATACTCGCTGATCAGGAGACATTGCCAAATTCGTTCATGTTTTCAACTTCGGCTGCCTGCATTTCCAGGTGATTTTTAGCCTCTCCTCCCTGTGTTGTCCAGGGTGCTGCTCCCAACCTGGATAAATAAAATACTCCTTCCTTGTGCCACGTGCAGAGGTGCTGCCATGATTTTGGGTGTGCGATGGTCACACAGACCACTCCTTAATGCAATGTCCACCTGACAGCCTCCCAAAAGTGACTCCTCTCATGGGAAGATCTTTGTTTCTCTTCTTTTCACTCCTGCCATGATAATATCTTCCTTAGGTGTGGGGTTTCACCCCCGGATTGGGATGACCCTGAAAGATGGAAAAGTCCCTCCTCCAACCCGTGCCTTCAAAGAAAGACTCAGTAGTCTTCTGTTGTCTGTTCTCAAGGTTGTTTATTGTTGGTTATCTAAAAGATTCTTCTCCTGAACTGCTGTGGCCCGTTCAGCAGCTCAGACAAAGGCACACTGCCCTCCCAGGGGCTGCTGCCATCTTTTATATCATATATTACGTACTACATGTTTATGCTTTTTCTCCAATACCTACTATCTATATTGAATGGTGACTTTCTACTCTAAACCAATCTGTGAGTGCCAACACCACCAAAGACATGGAGGCTAGGAAGGAGAAAGAAGGAGGACAGGGCACACCCAAGTCCCTCCATCTTAGAATCCCTGACCCCCATGTACAAAACTTGGACCCCTGCGTACAAGGCTTAAAACCCCCCCTGTACAGCACTCAGAAATCCTTCCTTTCACTCCGTGACTACTTCTACTATACTATCTAAACTTTTGTGTCAGTGTGTGTGGCTTGTAATTCTTCATACAGAGTTAGTAACTTGCTCCATGGGCTAAGATCAAAACCCCACGTGTGTCTCTGGCTGCATGCCAGGGTCTCAGAGCCCCCTGCCAGCAGCTCTGGCCATCCAGGACACCCAGAGGGATGTTCTGGATTCCGACACTTAGGGTCAGGGGACATAGAGGTCATGGTGTTGACATGTTGACAAAAGGGAGGAAAGCTGCAAATGCAGCCCACAATGTCACCACCATGCTGGTGACACTGCTTAAGGGACACTTAAATATAAAGAAGAAGGGAGTTCCCAGCAGATGATGTGTCTGTGGGTTCAGAGTATTAATTTTTAGCTTAATCGTGGAGATCAGAGGAGGGGGAAAACTCCCTGGACTGATCCCAAATGAGGAACTTGGCTTAAAGGTGCTTTTAAATAATAAAATATCTATCCTGACCACCTGCCTGGGGCACTTTCACACAGACAGACAGACAGCTCCATCTTTGACTAACAGCATCAGGAGGTGGTAATTTACTCTGCAGAGAAGCTGGTGGAGGTGTGACCCTGAGCTGGAGCTGCCATTCACAAGGTTACACCCACTACCATGCCACCAGGGCACTGATGGCCACTGGCCAGCATCCTGGAGGGCAGTGGCCACAGTGGGAATGCCACAGCTTCGGTGGCACCGAGGTTCTACAGGTGTCAAGTATTTAATTGGAATTCGCACCCCTGAAGTCTCTGAATTTGAGCAAAGAGGGTAAATTTTCCAGTACAGAGAAGCACTCAGCAGTGTGACCAGGGACACTGCCCAGCTGGCATGCCAGAGCAGCTGCCTCTTCGTTAGCTCTGATTTCTGCCTCCTCTTTAATTGGTGCTCAGAGCCAGCACTGCCATGGATCTGCAATGCTGCTCTGCCCAAGGCCAGCTCTTGATCAAATTTTCCACATCCCAACCCGACCTTGGTCACATTCCCTCACTCCCTCCACGCCCCCACTCGGCTCCACATCATGGACACAGGCACAGCTCCAGGAGATAATTCCCTGCTGAGTGATATCTCCTCTGATTTGAATTGCTGTCAGTGGCAAAACACCGTCTTTTGGAAGCAAAAGAAAGAACCTGCTGAATTAGAGGTATTTCTCCATCCATTTGCTAGATTTCATGGAGTTAATTTGAATGCGTGGCTCCTGTGGCTGCCATGACAAAATCAGAGCCTTAGAGATGGCCAAGGAATTCCCATTTGCAGGGATTTTTGATCCCCTGAGGCATGCTCAGCTTCTGCTAAGGACTCAAGCCACGTAAAGGGTTTGGATAGCAGCTCCCTCCTCCTCCAACACCATCAGACTCAAAAAATAATTTTCATTTATTTCAAAGCATTTTCCTACTCTTCTCCCAAAATAACATGGTAGCACAATGTCTGGGGCTCACTACCCAGCATCTTAGATTTTCTTTTAAATTTCTTTTCCTTCTTTGGTGACTTTGTTGAGGACTGGTGCATGATATTTGCCTGGGTTATGTCCTGAAGATATTTGAAGGCAAAAGGTTTTTTTCATTCTGAAATCTGAGCCTCTTGAGTGAAAGGCCCTGTTGTTTGATTTTTGTGGTGCTGGAGTAGTTGGCCACAGGACCTGCAGCAGCTCGAGGTCGCTGTGTTGAAAGCAGCACCACAACTTATGTCCATGGCAGGAGGGGCTGCCTAACCTGTGGGACAGGGTGGGAAATGCCAAATCATAGAGTCACAGCACTCCAGAATGGCTGGGGTTGGATGGGACCTTAATGACCATCTCATTCCACCCCTGCCATGGGCAGGGACACCTTGCACAATCCCAGGTTGCTCCAAGCCCCATCCCACCTGGCCTGGAACACTTTCAAGGATGGGGCAGTCACTTACTTTCACATTTTCCTCAAAGTGCAAGAAAACCAAACTTTTGGCACTTATCCTGATCTGTCCACCCTTTTCTCCACCCTTTCTTCTCTAGGCTTTACAGAGCAGATTTTAGCCCTAAATGAAGGAGGCTGTGCCAGACTGGGTGGGCCTTCATCCCCTTTGGGACCTTCGTTCCACTTTGTCTTTCCCCACAAAGCACCACCTTCATTTTGGCACTGGAGAAGAGGCCACACTGTGATAATTTATTTGTGGGGAGTTTTGAATAAGTTAGAGATGGGATTTTTGTGTTGTTTTTGATGATGTGGTTTATTTTTATTTTTTTTACAAAGTTAGCAAGGGTGAATTTGGTTTACATTGTTACAGTATGGTTTAGAAAGTTATAAGATTTTTAGTTATAAGATTTTTAAGGAGTTATTAACTAATAAAATATTGTTAACAAAGATATTTATGCTTTTAACCTAATCTTTACATATTTAGTCTTACAGACTCATACTATAGTGTAAGTTTTCTTAATCATGTTGTGACACACAGACCTACAGTACTACAATCTAATTTCCTTATTTACCTCTGTAACTGCTTTTATTTTTTTCAATATCTTAAACTCTAAAACTTCAAACTTTCCTTTAATCAACGTGTCTCTACTTTAAACTCTAAATCCCCATTCTCATTTCTAACACTTAAGTTTAGAAGCTTTTCCCAAAGTCTCAAATCCAATCTTGTATTTAATTCTCAGCTTTAACTTACAACCCCAAATTTCTAAAAATTCCTTTCATTTCAAATTCCAACACCACACAACCACTCCACACAGACAGGGCCCTGTGCCACCCACCTTTGGGCACCTGCCTGAAAGACCCATCACAATGTTTGCCTAAGGAAAGACAGGGAAGGAGGGGAATTGCTTGTTTTTACTCTAGGGAGAGTCTGGACCCACTGGATTCCTTCCAGCTGCCCATCCCTATGGCTCTTCTGCTACTCTCCCTACACCTCCTGCTGGGTCTTGCATGGTGCCAACCCTCTCCAGTGCCACTGAGATAAGGATGACCAGGAGTGTCTTGCAGAGATGGTAGAAAGGTTTGAACAGCCCTGTGCCCTCAGCAATCCAGGAAGGACCCTGGCTACCAGGAAATTCTGCTAATCCCATGCAGCCGTAGAGAGCTTTTCTCCCATTTGCTGGATGTACAAAATCCATATGTCATCAATCTCTTTCTGGTGGCTGGAGCCTGTTCATGAAGCTTAAATCTCTGGCATGTGGCTGGGAGCACGAGGGCCAAGTCCTGGTGCCTGCCAGCACAGGCTTCCACCTCCCGCTTCTCCTGCTGCCTTCTCGTCTCCCTCCCCTGGCAGCCAGCACCCCCTGCAGCCACTCTTGGATCCATTTTAGGGGAACCAAATGGCTCCTGCATAAAGCTGGTGGTGGAGCAGCCCAGATGTGCTGTTGGAGCAAGGAGGAGGCAGAGCTGGGCAGCTGGCTTTGTGCTTTCCCCTGGGAGGGCATCGCCAATGCTCCAAAATCTTCTTCCCAAACCACCTGCCAGCCCTCAAGCTGCCAAAAAAAGCAATAAATGAAGTGCAGCAGGGTCAGCTGCCTGGCCTCCACCAGCACTGGGGAGCTGAGGCTGCTTAAAAATGATGGCATTGCCAAATTTGGGGACGAAAATCAGCCTTTTGTTGATACTGTCTTTGCTTCGGCGCCTGGCTTGGGCTTTCCAAATTCCTCTCCAGAGGTTGGGCAAAGGAAATGGGCAGAGGGGGTTGGTCTGGGAAACAACCCAGCCCTCCACAGTGGGAATGTGTGGCTGAGGGGGTCCTGCAGTGGCAGGGAGGAGCTGGCAGAGGCTGGGCACCGTGGAGAGGTGACAGACCCGCTGGTGGGGACAGGGCGCCAGGAACGCTGCCCCACCGCTGCCAAGCTGCCCCTGAGCCCCAGCACTGGGCAGGCACGGAGCAGATGTGGGAGGATGGGGAATGCTGCCACAGAGAGGTGCACAAGAACAGGGAATGAGGCCCAGGAGCAGCTCAGGGTTGGGATGAGGGGAGAATTCACATGGGGTCAGAGCCCTTCTCCCTTTATCTTTGGGAGATTTGGGTAGCTTACTTTATTTTAGTCCCTTGCAATACATTTATATAAAGCTGCTTTGGGCTGAGTGCTTCTTAGTGCTGGTCTCTGCTCTATTTAAACATAAATGTTTTAAAGTGCACAGATAGGTTTTTAACAGGGGGAAAAATTGCATGTGAATTACATTTATTTCTTGTTTACCCATACGGCTCCAGCCAACACTTATCGACAGATTAACTTTCACTAAACTTTCTGTGTAATATGTTTTAAAAACCCACTTCAAGTGCAGATTCTATTAGCTCCTGACCTTATGTTTTAAGAGGAAGAAAGTGGCTTTACACCACATGAAATGTGTTAATGCATGGATAGAAGTCCTCTTATCCTCCTGCTTACATTAGGTCCAATCAGGAGAATGGATTATGTTTTTAATAATCTGACATTAGTATTAAAAGTAATATTTAAGGCATTAGGATCCATAACTGCTGTGGTGTGTTCAGAGCTTTCTCTTTGTGTGTGTGCACACAGGGCTGGGCTAAAACATATGTTTATGAAACAATGCATTAGCCCAAAACCTCCCCAAATATATGGGGATAAATTGGGGCAGCAGATTACTGTTGACATCACTTTTTCAATTAGAGGCACAGGGAAGATTTGATGGCCATTTTAAAACTGATTATGGAGGGCAGGGATTAGAGGCTGTTAGGAACAGGAGGTCTTGCTCTCCTCTCAGCCTTGGCCTCCTGGAGCTCCATGGACTTCAGGACTGGGTGCTGCTTTATGGGGTGGAATAAGGCCAAGGGCACTGGTGGCACTGTTTTTCTGTACAGGTCATCTCTACATGGGGCTGGGCCTCTCTGCCTTTCTTAGTCCCTTGGAAACATTGCATAGGACAGGGGAAGAAATTTGGAGTCTTTATCCCTAAACTGAATGTTTTAGGGGAAAGCCAAATCGTCCCAGCTGGTCTGGGTGGGTAAACACCGAACCCTGCTAGGCTGGATCTCTTGTCTCTGTCTTCACTTATGGTTGGAGGGACATTTAAGTCATCTCAAGCCCTGATGTCCCCTGCATTCCCAGAAAAAGACAAAAGGGAGCTGGAAAAGAAACAGGGGAGAAAATGGTGAGTGCGGCCATCACCACGCAGAGGAGTGGACTAGGATCTGCCATCCCAGCCAGATTTCTGCAGTGTTTAATTCCCTCCACTCAGAACCTTACTTCTAGGTGTAGTTTGTCTAATTGCAGCTTTTAGCACTTCAGGCTCACTTCAGCTTTATCTGCTCAATTAATCATCCTCCAAGAGTCAGAAATCTTCTCCTCATGGGGCACTCACAGCCCACGGTCCACATTACTGCCCACCCTCCTCTCTGCTAAGCTGCAGATTGCTCAATGGAATTACAGAGGAGCTTTTTGCACCCCTACTGGTGCTTACAGCAAATTTAGACCTGTCCTAAGAATTTAGACCTGTTTTAAGAATCCTCCTTGGGAAGCCTAACCTGAGCCTAATGCTCCCATCAGTGCCAGACACAGCTGTAACTCCACGACTGCTGTTCCCTGTTGGCAAGAATTTGAGATCAAAATGCTTCAGCTTTCACTCCTCAGCTGCTGGGAGAGCATCCTTCCTTACTTTCACACACACCTTTCTCTCTCACATCTCCTGGACAGCAGGAATTGAAGGGAGCCTCTGCTTTTCCCCCCATCTGACGGCAAACAAGGCTTTATCTCCCCAACATATGTGCAGTAACTGTTGTTTGGTGGCAGAAGGGAAATCCACAAGCTATCCAGCCACTGCACCTGCCTGCTTGGACCGAATTCCCCTACTTGTGTTTGTTGACTGGAGTTAAGCAGGTCCTGGGCTGGGAGACCAGCTGGGAAATCCAGTGATTACAGGCACAAACAAACGAGCGAGGGGCGGGGATGGGCAGCCGCTCCTGTTTGACCACCACCGAGGGAATTTGGCAACACACCATCCTGACTCTTGATTTTAATTCCAGTCAGGGGAAATTCAAGCCAGCCAAAGGAGGTGGGAGACAGGATATCCCCCACCCTCCAATCTGGACTGGTGACACATTTTGTCTGGGGGAACGCAGCGGTTTGAGGCGGCCACCCTGGGGTCTGCAGACTGTCCTGCCTTCCTCCTGCTCTGCCACAGCCTTTTCTAACTCTGAGGGGGTATCTGAGCAGAGGCTCTATGTCTCCAGCTTCCAGACACAACAGCTGTTTGTGGGGGCCCTCCTGGCAGCCTCTCACAGGTGTGGTTTTGGCCAGCACAGGGGTAAAAAGTGCCAGGTGAAAGGATGGGTTGTGCAGAGCTTGTGGTGTTTAGCTGGAAACTTCCTTCCCCGAAAGAGCTGGGTCATTGCTGGGTAGATAAGAGATGAGACCTCACAGACATCTCCATGCTTGGAATGACTCCTTGAGCTCAGCACCCAATGGATTTCGCCCATATGTAGAGAAATCAAATGAAATTTAAAGGTTTTTCTTAGTTTTCCTGGTGTTCTTTCCAGTTGGTCAGCGACAGTGGACAAAAACCCAGCCCAGATAAACTGATATTCACGAATACCAGTGGATATTATTCTGCAAAAGCTTTGTTTAGGAAGGTCAAGTTGTACAGCATTATCTCATATTTATGAGTGAAAAAATCCACAAGGTTCCTAGAAAACAGGAAAAAAGGCTGCAATTGCCTCCTGTATTGTAGAAGAATTATCTGTGCTGATTAAGCTGTCGCTCATTAGCTCACCAGGCTTATCAAGGCCCCAGCCCACAAGGCCTTTGACTCCAGCAGAATTGATAGCACAGAACATTTGGACCACCTTGGGTCACTGTGCACCCATTTGGCCTTTTTTTTCCTGCTAATATCATGTGTAAATATATGCACAGCTGACCCTGCTGGAGAGTCCCCTGTCCCCTGCAAGAGGCTTCAGTTCCCCTGTGCTTCCCTTCACAGTGTAAGTTCAGGCAGATTTGTGGAAAGCAGGAGATTTTGTTTGCGCCTAAATCTTTTTGTAGGATTTTCCTTAAAGGCCTTAATGCCATGGAAAAACATCAAGAGGCAAATTCTGCTTTGGGTTACACCAAAAGAGGAGTAAGCCAGCTGAAAGCAGTGAGGGAAACTGGATTTATCCCAGTGGAGGCAGAAGCAGAGCTCAGTCCCTTGCACTTTGCTATTTTCTGCACCAGCAGTTCTGGCCTTTGAAAAATGAGATGCATTTTTCTCACTGGGGCTTGAGAGGAGCCTGCAAATGCCAGGTGACAGAAAACAGAGGAGGAGAAGTCTGAGGCTCCTAGATTAGAAGCTGTGGCAACTTCAGGAACTGTCCTATAGAAGCTTGGCTTTATGTTAAATGTTGTTTTCTTGTGATTGTCAGCATTTGGTGTTAAAAAGATGCTCAGGAAAGGCTCATTTTACCTCAAATCCATGATTGGGCAGTACCAGATTGGAAGATTTGTCTCTTTATGGGACGGGATTTGGAGCAACCCAGCTTAGTGAGAGGTGTCCCTGCCCATGGCAGGGCGTGGTGTGTGATGGGCTTCAAGGTCTCTTCCAACCCAAACCATTCCATGAAGATTTTGGGGTCCTTCCCACAACATCTCCCACAAGGCAGCTGGTTTGGCCATGGATTTCCCATGGAGTGCTCTGGCCACATGGGTGCTGAGCAACTGGTGATGTGAATGGGCAAGCCAGCTCTGGGAATACGCCAGGATTTAATCTGGATTTAATGTAATCCATTTAATCTGTTTCCTAGCCTGGCCTTCCACAGGAAATAGAGATGGAGCCAAAGCATCCTGATTCTGTTTTTGTGCTTCCTGACCTCTAAGGAGAACAACTGTAGGACCTGTGCAGACCCTGAAACCAGGGCATGGAGCACGTTCAGGAGATTTGCCTGGATGTGTGCAGGGTAAAATTCCAGAGCTGGGACATGCTCCTGTCAGCCACCAGCATGCTGAAGGAAACGTGCCTGAGGTTTGGCTTATTTCTTGAGGCTGTGGAGAATCCCACTGTCCCAGCCTGATTTTTTTGTGAGGTTTATGCTTAAATGGTTCAGCCATTACTGTGAGTGTAAGAGAAGAATATTGTGTTCTGCTCCTGTGTAATAAAAGCAGCAGCTGTGGGACTGTCACCCTCTGGGACAGGAACTAGGGCTGAGCCAGGGATCAGCCTGGGAAAAGCAAACCAGCCCACTCAGCCTAACTCAAAATCCCATCCAGGGGTTAACCTCCCAGCTGCCTCTCCTCCAAAAATTGGATTTATTACATTGGAGGTAATAAACTCCAGGAAATGTGAGCTGTCCACAAAATGGCAGGTCCTGCATGCTGGCACATCTCTAACACAGGTTAGAGGGCCATCAGCAGGGCTGCTTGGGTACAGGGAAATGGGAATTACAGAATCCCAGAACGGTTTGGGTGGGAAGGGACCTTAAAGATCATCTCATTCCACCCCCTGTCATGGGCAGGGACACCTTGCACTATCCCAGATTGCTCCAAGTCCTGTCCAAGTTGGCCTTGGACACTTCCAGGGATGGGGCAAGCCCACCATCTCTCCTCCATTCCAACACTACCTGCTGCTCAGCATCTCCACAGGTTCATTTTGGCCACATAGGAGCACACCACAGTCCTTGTCTGTGACCTCATCTATGCAGAACAGGGGGAGGAGAAAAGGTTCCCATCACAATCTTACCAGAATGAGATTAATGCAAAAACCCTGTGGGAGAACAAAGGTTTTGGAGCTGACTCTGGAGCTGCATCAATTTCCAACTGGAATAAAAGACAACCTGGGGTAGCTTAACCATGAGTAGCAGCACCAAGGATTTGCTCAGTGGAGGAACACAACAAAGATATGGTGGGGCCAGGCAGGAAAACACAGGTTAAACCAGGTGCAGAGAGCAATTTTGGAAGGTACAATTCCTGTCCTACTTGACATCCTTTGTGCAAATTCCCTGAGCGTGATCCTCAGCTGACACAATTCTGACAGAAGCTTAAAGAAATGGGAACGAAACAGAGAGGACTGATGGAATGTGAAAAATTCTTACCTAAATGAGTTCCTTGATGAGTTTTACTGGACCTGTGAGCACAGGTGAAGAAATTAGAGTTTTAAACCCTGAACTGCTGGCACAGATTTTCAGCCACATGCTGTGTGTGGGCATTTCTTGGGCCAGGCTGTGAATTTGGCCACCAGGGTAGGGGCTAGAAATTGATGTCCTACACCCGTAATTAAAATAAGGATGAAAATGTGTAAATTAGAAAAAAAAGTTCCCTTTTTCCAAACTCTTACCAGAGAGTAATGGAGCAGCCCAGGGATGAAGGGAACAAGGCCCTCAAGTGGTGCAGCAGCCAGAGAAGATGGTCTGGGAGTGGTGGAGTGGAGTCACTGGGCAGATCAGACACTAGACCTGAGTCTGCCAATAAGGCATGGGGATAAATAAATAATATTAGTCCAAGGAAATCAGGTGTGAAAACAGAGATGACTGCCAGAGTTCTGGGGAAACCAGCTGAGAAAAGTGGGACCTGGAACTGCTCAGTGTGACAGAGGAGGCCACTGAGACTGGTGCAGGAAGAGATTGGAGTCTTCTACAAGTCAATAAAGCCTTTCTGAAAAAGGTGCAAAACTGTGGGAAACAAGAAATGGGGAAATTAAAATCAAAAATTGAAACAAGAAACATGGGGAAATTATTTCAGTCCATTTTCCTATTTGGGGAATAAAATGAAGCTGAGCCTTGAAACAAAGAACAAGCTGTCCTGGCAGCAGTGGAACCAAGTCTGTTTTCTTATGGAACTAAGCCCCTGTCTTCTCCCAGACCTCTGACCCCTTCTCACCTGGGAGATCTTTACCTTTCTTCTGAATTTTGAGGGGTTCACAAGGCACTGGGGGTTTCCTGGTGAATGAATCTGGGTCCCTTGGATGGCCAGGGAGAAAACAAGGAACCAGCACAGAGCTTCCCCAGTGCTTTGGGTGACCAGCCACATCCAGGCATGTCCTTGATGGCAGGATCTACCTTGAAAATGTGCTTTTGCAGGATGGGGCAGAGACAACCCCATGTCTGCTGGTTTTTGCTTCTTTTTTCTACCTCTGTCCATGTTGGGTTTGAAGCTCTCGAGACAATATTTCATGTTCAGGCTCAGGTGTTTATTATTTCCTATCTATATTACAAGTTGTGAGTTCTACAGCATTCTACTAACAAGCTACAAAATGGCTAACTATCCTTCTATACAAGGTCTTTTAAGGCTAAACTATCCAGTTAAGAAATGACACCTAAATTATTTTCACTTTTAACCCAATAACTAATCACTCCAAGTCAGCAATGCAGACTTTTCTGTCCAATTACAAAATACCATCCAAACTCATGAAGAAGAAGGAAGAAGAAGGTGAAGAAGAACAACCAGCCACTGCCCTAAAACCTCCATCTTGTCACACATATACTGCTATATTCTAAAACCTTCAACTCTAAGTTTTCCACCCAGTGATATTATACATTTCTAATCAAACTACACACCCATAATCCCAGTGCTATCAATCAATTTTGGAAGCTTTCTTCACAGCCTCAGGTCAAACACAGTATTTTCTTGTGGGTCTGTGCCCTTCAGCACAGAAAGTTAAAAATTCTCAGCATCCAGGATTCCAACACAGGACCAAGGACAACAGGATGCTCCCTGGACTGGGTGTGCTTTTATTCCACTTTATTCCCCTTGGAAACTCCCTCTGCACCATGTCCACCGCAGCCACGTTGCTGTAGCTGGGATATGGGAGCCTGGTCTTGCCCCCCTCAACAAGCAAGTCATAAAAAGCAGCTTATTCAACCAACTTAAGACCAAATAAAAGCAGCATAACCTCCTTTCTCGTGCTTTGTGGGCGGCCATACATCGCCTGTGGAAATTCTGCCAAAATTCTTGTTTAAATATAGGAGCTGTGCTTCTTTGTGTTGTTGGTGGTCCCCACGAGGACCTGCTCTCCTTGCATGGGGATATTGTTCAGAATGAAGCCTGGGCTGGCTACTTTGCCATTAAAATTCCGTGCCAGCCCAGTGCTGACAATATTGAGGCTTTGCTAAATGTGTGTACGTGTAAGTTCATTAAATGGGTGCTGACTGTTGCTACATGAGTACAGCAGTTGAGTGCTTTCTGTATTAACCTTATCACCTGATGGGCAAAAGAAAAGGTTTAACTAAAGCTTAGGACTAATTGAACGGTATTTCAGTATTTTCTTATGTAAAACTGGTTCTGGTCTATTGTTTTTATTTATTTGCAATAACTGTGCTCATTCAAGTTTGTAATGACACTGCCATGGGTGAATAGAATTTGCTTTAAGTATTATTCTCCCTTTTCCTATCTCCTGCCTCCTCTAAACTGTGTCTCTCAGGAGAAAATCTGCAACAGAGCCTGGTAAAAAGACAACTCTCAAAGTACACAATCATTTTGGGGAGATACATTCCCAAGCTGTGTTTTTAAAATTACTTCTAGCAGTTCCTGTTTATTTTCTCTGCCTGCCTTGGGTATTTCCTGTCAGGCTGAGCACCGAGCGTGGAGCTGGAGGAGATAGGAGAGAAAAGCCTCTCGAAGAAAGGTGGGAGGTGTCTTATCATCAAGACACTGCACAAACCAGAGCACTTTCTTTGCTCGCTTGCCACTAGAGTATGCTCTCGTGCTACAAGTTCCAAGGATTTTTTAGAAATAAATCACTCCGTGTAGCACGAGGCTGTCTTTCAAAGGCTTTCCACTTGCCCCAGTGGTTTGGGTTTTTATCTAAGACTTTTTTTTGGTTTTGTTTTTGTTTTTTTTTAATTGCTGTTGAGCACACACTCAAAGCTCTGAGAAAACCTGGAGGGTCGCTCTGTGGTGAGGTGAATCTAATTTGGGTTTGGATAACTCCCAGCTTCCAGAGCGTAGGTGAAACCAGCCAAAAAATATCTTACCTGTCTCTAAAAAACAACAAAAAAACGGAGGTTTGCATGTCCTTCCCGTCTTGGTCAAATCCCTGGGTCATGGCTAATGAAGAAAGGGGAGGCAAATGTCACGAATTAATAGATTTCTGCTTACAGAAGAAACATGTAAATTCCCCTTTTCAACATAAAGTGTGCCTGTAATCCCAGCCTTTGAAATGGTGGTAGTTATTCAGTAAGATAAAGGCTGCTGTGAGCCTGCCCTACCACATTACAGCAAAGTACTTTGTCACTGGCACCCTAAAAGTTCCAGCTTCTGCATGACAAAGATATGAAACAACTTGCAGGACAATTAAAGAACAGTTTGTCCTCACCCTATTATTACCAGCCATTCTTCCACGTTTCGATATTTGCCCGTAAATTGCTACCTCCCCCATCAATATAATTGTAATCAGCCACGGTTCACATTTGTCTTTGGATGCCTTTTCCAAGGGAAACACAAAGAAGGAAAAATACGGCAAAGAAAAAAGCCACGCTCCGGATAAAGAGCCTCGCCACCAGCCTGCTTTCACACACAGGCTGTGCACTTTGCTGCTAAAATTACGTTTTAGGAGCCCCAACGGGCACGGGAACAATGACCCCGCTCATTTCCATAGTGACAATGGCTGGCGGAGGATTGGAACGTGTCTTTTTCCTCTCCCCGATGGTGCTCAGCCAACCAGGGCAGAAACCTGCCAAGGAGTTGGGTCCCTGGAAGCTCTCGGTCACCACGGAGCCGGGAGGTTCCCTTTGGGATGGGAGGCAGCTGCTGGGCCCAGGTGGTGCTCACACCCTCCAACACCAGCTCCTCCAAGCACCCCAGTGACTTCTGAGTGGGTGAAAACTTCAGCTTTTCTGTGTAGCACAGATCTTGCCTAAATTCACAAAATCATAGATGGCTTGGGTTGGAAGGGGCCTCAAAACCCATCTCATTCCACCCCATGCCATGGGCAGGGACACCTCCCCCTATCCCAGGTTGCTCCAAGCCCTGTCCAGCCTGGCCTTGGACACTTCCAGGGATCCAGGGGCAGCCACAGCTTCTCTGGACACCCTGTGCCAGGGCCTCACCACCCTCACAGGGAACAATTCCTTCCAATATCCCATCCCTCCCTGCCCTCTGGCAGTGGGAAGCCATTCCCCCTTGTCCTGTCACTCCAGGCCCTTGTCCAAGTCTCTCCTCATTTCTCTTGGAGCGCTTTTAGGTTTTGGAAGAGTCTCTAAGGTCTCCCTGGAATCTCCTCCAGGATGAACAACTTTCCCAGGACACTCATGGGAAAGCCAGGCTGCTGAGCCCACTCCCTGACAGCCCATTTCATGCTCGAAGCACTAAGCTCCTCCAAGTACCACAGATGTCACAAACCCAATGGGAACATGTTGCATTCTTGAAGAACATCAAGGAAACTGCTTTGGGAAGTGCAAGCTGGAGACCACAGACCTGTCTGCCCACAGAATCATAAAAACAATCATAGAATGGCTCAGGTTGGGAGGGAAATTAAAGATCATCCTGTTCCAGCCTGAGCCATGGGCAGGGACACCTTCCTCTATCCCAGGTTGCTCCAAGCCCCATCCAACCTGGCCTTGGACACTTCCAGGGACCCAGGGGCCCACTGAGCTTCTCTAAAGTGCAACAGATGTGAAAAAACCAAACGGGAACGTGTTGCATTCTTGAAGAACATTCAAGGGTTAACACTTCCAGGGATCCAGGGACAGCTTCTGTGCCAGGGCCTCCCACCCTCACAGGGAAGAATTTCTTCCCAATATCCAATCTAAATCTACTCTCTTCTAGTTGGAAGCTGTTCCCTCTTGTCCTGTCACTCCATGCTCTTGCAAAAAGTCCCTCTCCAGCTCCCTTGGTGCTGGAAGGCCCCGAGGTCACCCCAAATCCTCCTCTGGACACCCCCAGCTCCCCCAGCCCTCCCCCACAGCACAGGGGCTCCATCCCTCAAATCATCTTGGTGGCCTCCTCGGGACTCGCTCCAGCAGGTCGATGTCCCTCCTGTGCTGGGGACCCCGGAATTCCCTTAATGCCTCCCTCGGTTGCATCTTCCAGGGGCTTCGTGCTGCTGTTTCAGCGGGGCCCTTCGGCTGCAGCTTCTCCAGCCCCCAGAACACGATGACGCGCGTTTCCCTCGGTTGTGCCAGCCCTTAATCCTGCTCTTTTTTCCTTAATAAATGCAAACCTAATTTTCTAACGTCTCCACTTAGATCTAATCCATAAGGCTGTTTATTATCCTCGTTACCCTCTCCTATACCTTTTTCATTTGTATTCAAAAGCCTCTCTTTAATCTGTCTCAATTCTGCAGGTACGGCCTCGCCGCTCTTTCGTACAATCCCATAATGATTTCCACGGAGGTGTTTTAGTCCTCCATCGATAGGTCTCGGAATGCTATTTGCCTTCCTTAACTGCTTCCCGCAGCGGGAATCGCCGCTTTTAATAATCCGTGCGCTGACACCTTCCATCTTTTCCTTCACCAGCATCTTGTGCCACCCCATGCACGGGTTAAATCTTTATTATTTGTGTATGGGCACACCGGGGCTGTGGTGGAGGGGCTGCAGCCAGCACTGTCCGAGGAGGGTTTTGGTGTGTCTGAGAGAGGCCAGAAGGAGCTGATCCTTTAAAAACCTCGTCCTGAAGGGACGACCTCGGGAGCAAGGGAAATGCAGGACGCGCACGGGTCCCCTTCTTCCCCCCGCTTCTCCGCGGTGGTTTCGCCTAGTCCCCCCCCCCGCGCGCGTTGGTCCCGTCCGGCCGCCCGGCCGCACTCACCCTCAGCCACGCCCTCTCTGGCTGTACCAACTCCTCTCCGCGGGGTGGATGGAAGAGAGCGGGAGGCCGCGCTGAACGGCCTCACTGGCTTTGCGGCTTTTTCTGTTTTCTGTCTGAGATTTGGATTGAGAGAAGCTCCGGGAGACGCTTTGGGGAGAGCGAGAAAGCGAGCGGGACAGGGGTGCTCCCCCCGCCGGGCGGTGGGTGGCACAGCCCGCCCGCCCCGCGCGGCCGAACCCGGAAGGTGGCGGCGCACATGGGCGCGGGGCCCGGGCCCGGGGCCGGCACCGCCACCGGCACCGGGATCGGGATCGGGAACGGGGCGGGAGGAGCCGCCGGGGCGCTGGGTGCTGCCGTGGCTGCTCTCTACACGGCCACGCTGCCGCCCGCCCTGCCCGGCGGGGATGCGGGTAATGTACCGGGTGGGGACCCTCGGCCCGTCGCGGGGGGCGCGGGGGGAACGAGCCCTCAGGGACCCGTGCATCCCTGTCACCCCACGGGGTGGCTGTCACCCCAGGGAGCTCGTGCATCAGTGTAGGGTTGGTCTGTCCAAAGGAGCTGGCGCGTCGGTGTCACCCCTGGAGGATCGGTGTCACCCCACGGGGTTGTCACCGCAGAGAGTTGCTCACTCCAGAGGGACTGGTGCGTTGTTGTCACCCCATCGGCCTGCTGCCATCCCATGGGGATGCTCATCCTGTGGGGGCTGGTACTTCATTGTCACCCCATGGGGATGCTCATCCTATAGGGGCTGGTACTTCATTGTCACCCCATAGGATGCTCATCCTATAGGGGCTGGTACTTCGCTGTCATCCCATAGGATGCTCATCCTATAGGGGCTGGTACTTCGCTGTCATCCCATAAGGATGCTCATCCTATAGGGACGAGTACATTGCTATCACCCCATAGGGTGACTGGTGCATGGCTCTCACCCCTATAGGGCTGTTCACCCCAGAGGGGCTGGTGCACTGCTGTCACCCCATTAGTCTGGCTGTCATCCCATAGGAATGCTCATCCTATAGGGGTTGGTACTTCACTGTCACCCCGTATGGTTGCTGTTATCATATAGGGACTGGGGCATTGCTGTCACCCCATTAGTCTGGCTGTCATCCCATGGGAATGCTCATCCTATAGGGGCTGCTACTTCACTGTCACCCCGTATGGTTGCTGTTATCCTCCAGGGACTGGGGCATTAGTGTCACTCGGGGGGGTTGCTGTCACCCCATAAGGATGCTCATGCTACAGGGACGGGTGCACTGCTGTCACCCCATGGGGTTGCTGGTCCCATTAGGTCCCCGTAGCAGCACAGCCGCTTTTGGGGTGCTCACCCATTGGGGTTGGTGCAGTAAAGCTCCCCAGAGAGGCGCTGGCCCCACAGGGGGTGGAGCAGGGACACCCTGCACTGGGGTGTGCACCCCTCGGGGCCAGGGCAATGGCCCAGTGGGGTCAGCACAGCAAGGACCCCCCTGGGGTGCTGCCCTCGGGCCACCCCATAATGGTTTGCCTGTATTTGAGCCTTTCAGTGAAGGATTTAGCCAGGGGACAGCTGGTGGCTTTAGGGGACAGATGTGCCATCCTGCCAGCTGTGCTGTCACTGCTTGGGCCATCAATGTCCTGGGCTTGTGCAGCAGGGAAATCTTTGGATCTGTCTGTCCTCAAGTGCAGCTTCCTGGCAGTGCCAGGCCGTCTGAATTTGTTTGTGGTTTTACTGATTTAACCTGTTCTTCATTTAAAAATACTTTGGTTTTGCCTGTGTGGTTTGGAAATGGGAGGAGCTGGCTTTTCTTGGGAACATGTTGATAATTTTTATTTCATGGGACAAGTGTCCAGGATCCTTTCTTTCTGTGTGGTCCCAGAACAGTTCAGTGGCTCTGCTTGATTCTGTGCCTCGTGGTCAGCAGTGGTTTCAAATCCAAGCTGTGCATGAAATTCCTTCTAAATAAATGGCATTTTAATGGATTCATGTATTTTACAGGCTCAGGATGTATGGAGAGAGAGAAAGAGGCACTGGCCAGGCTGGCCATGTGTGCATCCTGATGGCTTTTGCTCCTGCTCCCAAGTTACTGAAGGGGCTGGGTTTGCTCCTTCTGGGTGTATTAATTAATATGTGATGATTGATATATTTACAGCTGTTACCATTTTGGTTTTTATGATAATTTTTGCCTTTTTTTTTTTTTTTTGTCAGTGGAAAGCACCCTGTGCTCTGAGCTGTTCATGCAGCACGAAGCCTCAGGAGCCTGGCTCTTAGTTGTGCTTGAGCCTGGATTCTCCCTCTGGGATGCAAATAAGCATGAGCAGCCTTTGCAGAGAGGGGTGCAGGTTCTCCTGGTGGCGCCATGGATGGATGCTGGGATTTGATTTTTTTGTTTGATGTGAATTATCCCAGCAGACAGAGCAAGCAGCCAAACAGCACATGGGTTCACCCCACTTTCCACAGGTTATTGTGGTGTTAGAGGAAATCCCTCAGGACGGTGTCCCCTGACCAGCCCTGTGACCTCACTCCTTGTTATTTCTTTATTTTTTGAATTTTCATCTAAATTTGCTGCCTGCCTTCCATGTGTTCCTGTGTTCCACAGGCTGTCTGTCCCCTGCTGTCCCCTTGTGCCTGGCCCAGCCAGCATCGTGTCCCATCACGGTGTCAGGACTTTTTTGGGCATTATTTCCCCTGGTTTCTCATGGCTTGAGCATGGAATGCCTCAGCTGGAGTCCCTGGAATGTCTGTGCATGGCCCTGCTCGAGGTGTTTGATTTGCCTGTGCCTGAAACTTGTACCACCAAAAGCACTGAGGCTACTTGTGTGAGTGAAGAGCTGCTTAAGGATTTGCTGTGTCTGCTTCCAGGCAGGGAGCCTAGTATTTTATTTTATTTTATTTTATTTATTTATTTTATTTTATTTTATTTTATTTTATTTTATTTTAAATCATTTTAATTTAATTTAATTTATTTTAATTTAATTTTTTCTTTTATTTTTAAATTTATCTTATTTAATTTTAATTTTTTAAAATTTTATTTATTTTTTTTAAAAATTGTATTTTACTCAATTTTTTAAGTTATCTGCGTTTTCAATTGTTCCCAAAGTTTGCAGTAATCCAAAAATATCCAAGGCAGTTGGTGTTTCCATTGGCAGCTTGCTCATGTTACTTAGTGTTAGAGTGAAGAAATGAATGAAAGAATAATAGGGGGAGATGGAATTGTAATTCAGAAACATCCACAGATGTTAAAACAGCTTAAAAGGGGATCAAATAAAAAAGAAATCAACCAAATGTTCACTGTAGTGTTTCAAACATCAGCTCCCAAACTTGCTGGGAGCAAGTAAATAATAAATATAATAAATAAATCAGAGTTCAGGCAGCATTGGGCCCTTTCTGGGGGAGTCAGACACTTGTTTGCATCAGGAATCACAGAATATTCTGAATTTAAAGGGACCCACAATGACCATCAAGTCCAACTCCTGGCCCTGTGGAGCGGAGGGAATAAACATTTCAGTTTGAGCCAGTGCCTGAAGATGCCACAGGTCATTGTGTCTCACAGGACATTGAAACCACGTTTGGGGGTGCTGCAGCTCTCCCTCTGCGTGTTCTGTTATTTCATATCAGTGCTCCTCCCTCCTGCAGCCCGTGGAGGCTGTAAGGGATGCTCAGGTGTGTGGCTGGGAGGTGGAGAATTAACCTTACCCAAAGTAGCTGCTGTTTTGTACTTATTTTAATTTTCCCACTGGAATTCAACAGGCCTGCAGCCTGTGGGCTTATCTTTTCCATGTCTTTTTGGGTTTTTTTTTCCTTAATTCTTACAAGGCAAAGTTCTGCTGTTGTCTTTCAAAGCTCGGTGGTGGCTGGCACCGGTGGTTTATTTACTTTATTTTTGCAGCTTCCTGGTTGATTTGGGGCTGTGTTTGTTTGGGGTTATTCTTCCCCTTGGTATAAACGTCACGGCAATGTGAATGAAGTTCAATTTTTGCTTTTTTTAGATGCACATATTGCTTCATCCCAGGAGGATTTTAGTGGAGCAGCTTCCCTGGGATGTGGTGGGTGATGGGCATCACCAGCTGCTGCACACTGGGGAACCCCCACAGTGCCAAATTTAGGGTTTCCTTTATTATCACCATCCTTTGCTGTGTGCAGGAGGATTTATCCCTTCCCAGCCTCGCCGTGCCCTGGAAATGTTGGAGCTGCTCAACTCCAAGGGGCTCAGAATTGGGATGGATGGTTTTCCTACTGCATCCACTTTTTGGGGGCTGTTTTGCAGGGTAGGGTGAAATTTTCCTAAAATAAGAATAGCCACTGTTTGCAAGGGCAGGAAACTCCATGTCTGAGAGGTTTTGGTGCAGGAAGGGGCAGCTTTGGCCCCAGTCACTGCCAGCCAACAGCTCTGATTCTGCAGAAGTTGCCACCAGCAGTAATGGGTTGACTTGAATCTTCATTTTAAAATGCAGCATTTGCTGCGTTTTACTTTAAATCCTGGCGTCAGGATTTAAAGGTGCCATTTGTACAATCCCCCCTGCCCCCCTTTGCGTGGCCTGGTGAGGACGTGACTGTACAGAAATTTAAAATATTGTTAATTTAGCATTTAAAGCCACCAGCGCCCTTCATTTGTGTCTTTCCCATCTAACAATGCTGCCGTGACCTTGGTGCTTGCAAAATCAGCAGGACCAGTAAAATTGGATTATGAAATTTGAGGGAAAGAAGGAAAACCAGCTGTAATTTTTATTTTTGTTTCTCCCTGGATGTGTTGTTCTCATTGAATATATTCAATGTATGTTGTTCATCAGAGTTTGCTGCAAAATGCTCCAGTGTCAAGTGCTCTAAAAATGTCAACTATTATGCTAACGTGGGTGTTTTTGTGGCAGTTATTTGTCCTGGCATAAAATACAAACAAAATGCAAAATCTTGGTGTTGTTTCTGTTGGGAGTTGAGTGCAGCATCCACTGACAGGTAAAAAAATTACTTGTGAAGCAGAATTGCTTTAGCATCAAGGGAGAGCAACCTTCCCAGATAAATGGATGCAGATTAGCACAATCAGTGATTATGTTTTTCCTCTTTAAAAACTGCAAAGCTCTGGTTTTGTCTTGGTTTCTATAATTTTTTTTTTATGACAAACAACTGGGTTGTTGAACAGACAATGCGGCTTAAGCGTTGCAAACTGTAGTGCTTGAAAGTTATTGAGTCAGATGGTTTTAAATTAAAAATACACACACACAAACGTCTGCATTTTGAGTGTCTCAGGCCATTCTTTGCCCGAGCCTACCTATATTTTCACTTATCTGTTCATAAAAGTCTCACGAAAAACATACAAAAGATATTTTGTGCAATGACATCAGAGGGAGAAAATATTCTTAGAAAATTTCATGCTGTTAAATCTCCACAGATTTACAGTTTTATCCAGTCAAATTAATGCAAAACCCCAATGCAAGCATTTGGATTTTGAAAACTTTGGAGGAGTGTCATTTCCTAATAGTAATTATTGGTTTTACATTATTTTTTCACAGGGGAGCTGATCACAGCCGCATATGAGCTTGGAGTAAGTATTAGTTTTATTGTTTAATCAATGCTCTCATTAACAGTTTTAGGAATTAAGGAAGTTTAATTAAGCATGGAGTAAAGTAGATTAATTTATTTTCAAACCACAGTTTTTACTAACTTATAAGTACAGCACGCGACAATTTACTTCAAGTTTTAAATCCAATTAAACTAAATTATAAAGCAAAGGCTTTACTGTATATACAGTAGCTGGCTTATTATCAACCCAAATTTTGTATAAGCTGGGGAGAATAAAATAAATCGGGTTAACAATTTTAATAAGTTTTATTATTTAATAAACTTTATTATGGTGCATGATCCCTTTAGGCAAGACCTTAGGACTGTCAGCGCGGTGGTAATCCGATAGCAGTGTGGTCTTTCAACTTGCTAACCAATAAAATAGTTGAGAAGCTGCTTTTTATTAAAAAAAAAAAAAAAAGGGAAAAAAAAAAAAAACAACAGCCTTTTGAATGACCCTAATATACTGTGAACCCAAACAAGGAGCCCTTTAAGGCACACTAATGAAACGTGGCACCTCCTTTTCCTCGCCGCCTCATTATTATGGGCGAGGTGTGGAGCCAGATCCGCTGAGGAAAAAACCTTGGTGGGGTCGGGATGGGTACCAGGGTTTGGGATGGGCACCGGGGGTTGGGATGGGGATGGGGATTTGGGATGGGTATGGGGATTTGGGATGGGTACTGGGGGTTGGGATGGGCACCGAGGGTGGCTCGGGGAGCGGAGCTGCTCGGGGCTGCCCTGCTCTCATTCCCAGCCTCTCCCCCCTTTCCAACCCCGTGTCCCTCTGTCTGTCCGTAGGTCGCCCACCCTCCCGGCTACCCCCTGTTCACGCTGCTGGCCAAAGTGGCCACGGGGCTGCCCGGCGGCTCCCCCGCCTTCCGAGTCAATCTCCTCTGCGGCTTGCTGGGAGCAGCTGCTGCCTCTTTGCTTTTTTGCACGGTTTTCAGGTAAAGTCCTCGGGGGTGCTTTTTCCTTGGCTTCCCGGTGCTTCCCCGGTGCTCGGGACATTCCCAAAGGCTCCCTCTGCTCCCCGCTGGCCTTCGGACCGGCGTTTCCCCCCCCCCGCCCTTCCCTAATTAGTTCCTCTGATTAACCTAACAGCAACTTAATCTGAATTTGACCTTCTTTCCCGCACAAAAGCCTCCCCCTCTTTTTATTTTTCGCCCCCCCCCCCTTTTTCTTTTCTGTTAAATAATAATAATAGCAATCATAAAAAGTGCGCCCTTTCCCTTGCCCAGCCGTGACAGGTTGTTCAGGCTCATTATCACAAATCACCGCTCGGTTTAACTAACCAGAACTAATGAAGTTTGTCGTTCTCGAAAGATGCAGATGGTCTGTTTAAATTAACAGGATGAGCTTCACCTATCGGGGAAACCGTGAACTTGGTTTAATTGCAGCTCCCGGCGGAGGTGGATGGGCAGTTGCCTGCCTGTGGTACCCAAGGAGCAGGGAGAGCATCCCTGCCTTTCCCTGGAGCAGCCCCGGGCTGGGGGGGGATGTCCGGAGCCTCCTCTCCGCACCTCTAACCTTGGGAGGACGGGGAACAATCGGGATGCTCACGTGGTTGTGGGGTTTTTGTTAACCCTGCTCGTCTTTGATGTGCAAGTTCTGGCTGCTCTTAACCTCAGCCTGACCCATATTTGAGAGGATTATGGCAACCCGTATAAACAATTTCTGATGTTCTTTTGCAGGGAAAATAGGGCACGTTTTGAGGCTGCGAATGGTATCGGGGCGCTTCGGGATGAGACGGGGCGCTTCCCCACCGGGATTATTTTGACAAAAGCCCTTTTCTCCCACCCGTTTCCAGAGCCACCTCTCCGGGAAACCTTCCCAGCAACCTAGAAATAAAAGCAGGAATAAATGGGGAGGTTGTGGGGGGGGAAGATTCTGAGATTAAGCAAGCCCTGAGCTCGCTTAAACTTTGTTCCACAGGATCCATCTTTCTCTGCTGAAGAGGAGTTGCTTTTTAGCACATCACCTCGCACGTAGCGTCAGCTCCAAAGCACACCTACTGGAATTGCTTGAGTAGTTCCTAAATACTTCTGTAGGCATTTAAAGTGATTGCTTTCACTGGTGGGTAATACATGTAATTAAGTCGGCATTATTTAATTTAATATCCTGTATTTCACAGCCTATTTGGGAAGCTGGAAGTGGCGCTGCCCTCCCGTGCTCAGCGCTCGGTGCAGCATCAGAGCACAACTCCATTCTGTTAAAAACTCCTGCAAGGAGTTGCCAAAGGTTTTCTATATTTGGTTGTGATTTCTTTTTTAATGATGGTTATTCCCATCATTGTAGTTATTTGGAAGATCTTCCCCAGTTTTTAGTTTAAACAGTTCCTTGGGTGCCCGCTTTGTGCTTTGGAAATGGTGCAATCGTTCCTGGAGAGAAATAAGGATAGAGGAGAGGAATGACAGGCTAAATTTGAGAATTATTTTGGGAATTACTTCAGCACTTCTGAAGGTTTAGGTGTTTTGTTGGTGTTTAATTGGATTTGGAAGACGGCGCTTCTGTCAAATTTAGAATTTGCATGAAGGAACGGAAAACGTGCAAGCGAGAGATGATAAAAACTATTAAGACTTACAGAAATTATTTCATAGATACTGACAGGATCAATTATTCAGCCTAACAGTGATTGCTTTTTTTTTTTTTTTTTTAATAATTGTAAGGTCAGTTTTATTTCCAAATTACAGTGTTACATTTTTCATTTCAAGCACCTTAAAATTGATTTGTTTTTTGGAACACTGATTTGACAAAAAAAAAAAAAGAAAAGAAAAAGAAAAATTATCGCTTTTTTAAAAATTTATTTTAAAAGAAAAATATTAGAAAATGTTCACTGGCACTGTCTGTTTGAGGCTGTAGCTGTCTGAGTGTGATGTGGTGTGTTTTAAACCGGGCTTGTCCGTCCTCACAAAGGGTCTAAACAGGTCTATCAAATCCCCCCTCATTTTTGTGTTTAAATAAAATTATCTTAGGGGGTGACCCCTACGAGGTACCAGTGGCAATATCAGCACCTGCTCCTCTTGCCGTGTGAAACGTGGACGTTAATATGAAAATATGTAGATGTTAGGAGTACAAATAATTGATGAAGTACACATCCTTCGGGAGCAACACGGTTCAAGTGGCAAATCTGCCTGCTCAAACAATAGCCACCCTCCAGCGGGGAGGAAGCCATCTCTATGGAAATGGGGCTGATGCTGCCCTATTGATCGAGTGAAGAAGACATTATACAATGTCAGTTGGGTTGTTACGATTTCATTTGTCGTCTGACCTGAACTTAACCTCTAAAACCTTTCTTTTCTCCCCGCCAGCCGGGCAGCGTGTCTGTTTACCCTCACACCCCGTGCCTCCCTCCCTCCCAGCATCCCCATACACTAAATCTCTCCCTTTTTAAATTTTTTTTTTTTAAATTAATTTCCCCATTGATTCTTTTTGTTTGAGTCATTTCCCGGAGTTTATTCCTCGGCAGGTCGGGATGATTTTATTGCTTAAGGAGAAGAGTCGTGGTTCCCTCTGTGGTGTTTGGGATGTTGTGGCACGTGTGGGATTAGGGTGGAATTTATTCCTTGAGCAGATTTCTCCTTTGCCAGGTGATGGCTGGCAGGATGCTCCGCGCCGGGGTCGAGAGGAAGCGGCCGCCGCATCACATCTTTGTCGTTTGTTAATTTTATTGTGTTATAATATATGATATTACTCATTTAGTTACATTATTTTTTTAAGCCTGGATTGTTGTTCTCAAAGCGAAATTATGTCGCAGCACATTGATGCAGAAAGGCTTTTTGTCAGTAATCCAGACTATCGCTGAACGAGCCGTTTGCTCCTTTGAGTTACTTCTCAAGTATGGATTTTTTTCCCCCCCTCTGCACAGTCTTAATAAATTGCTTGTAATTATCATAAAATGCCATTTACAAAGAGTTTTCTCGGACTGCTTGTAACTGAGGCAAATAATTCATCTTTGCTTTGAAGGAGGGGGGAGATGCTTTATGTTTTTAGGACTCGGCGAGTGCGGCTGTAGGATTGTTTCTTTAAACAACTATTTATTTGTTTTACTGTGGGAGGCAAAGCATAGCAAGTTTACAAAGTAAACCAATTATCTTCTTATAATATGATTGCCAAAGTGTCATTTTCTGCACAGGGGATGCATTCTTTGCATTCTCTGCTGCAAAGAGAAATAGGAAAGCTTTCCCCTGCTCTAAGTGCATTTTTTTTTCAGTCTATACCTTTCATAGTTTGGCTCTTTCGGGGTTTCTGAATACACAAAGCTGTTTTATTGCAGAGGCAGTAGTAGAGTAGACGGTGTCATTGCCCAAGTATTTGTAGGAAGTTTTTGCCAGCTTTCTTTTGGCTGAGTTGGACAACACAGGGTTTTGAAAAGGGGGAAGATGTTGCATTAAATTAAGCAGTTCACATCTCTTTGGTTTGCTGTTCTGGGTATCATATTAACTTTGGTACTAATACATTATACAAACATATATATTTATATATATATGTGTATTCCCTGCCCACTAAACCTTCCAGGCATCGAACTGTGAGTGTATGTAAAACCCAGAGCTGACTTTTCTCCCATTGCCAACAAAAATGAGAATTAGGCATGTTGGATAGTGAAATCATCAAAATGATTCCATAATTTTGAAATCATAGGGATGTTTTGGAAGTGCCACTTGACCCTCTTGATGGCGCCGAACTTTCTGGCTCTCAGGGTGTGTGTGTCCTGGAGCTCTTGTGGGAAGGTCCCTAAGGAGGACCAGGAGGATCAGTGACCTTCATGGCCATCCCAGAGGGACCTCATGGCTGATGCTCCCTTAAAACTGTCCAGTGCTGGGAAAAGTTGTCTGCTCCCCGTGGTGAGTGAGGAAATGCTCCATGTCCCTGGGTACATGGGTTTGCCAGAGCAGGATTCATCCCTGAGAATAGTTTGGCCCCTTTTTTTGTGGACATGACTTGGGGAGGATTGAGGGATGAGAGAGGAGTCAGTTCAACCAGAGTGGGAAATTAAGAAATTGGGCTTTGAGGAAGGTGGAATCTCCTTAGAGGGCGTGTTTGGATTTTTCCAGACTACAGATTATCGTAGATTATCTCTATTGTAGCACAGCAGGAACATCTTGAGCGTTTGGGAAGCAGCTGTGCTTAGTGAGGAGTAGTTACAAAGTTTTAGGAGGGAGAGAAGAAAGGAATGCACTCAGGTACTAATTTGCTTTTAGAAAATCTGCCGTGACCTCTGGCTAATTGATCACATATCTGTTTTTATTTTTTTTCCCACTTGTCCCCAGAATAAACCGGCGCTGAGTTCAGTCTGTTTGAAGACGCTGCCAAATCTGTTCATTTGCATTTGGCTCTAAAGTAGGCACACGAGGCTGCAGTAACTCTGCTTCATTTTGAAAAGGGTGGAGGGGAGGGGGGGAAGAAAAAGCTGGGCAAAAAACCTCTTTTTTTTAAAAAAAAAGACTGAAGAGTCTTTTCTGACAGCTAGTCAGAGTTAGAATTAGTTCAAGGAAATGTTAATAATGCACTGCCTGGCTTAATCCCTTTGATATCACCAGGTATCCTCCTGTTCATGGGTTAATTGCTTTAAAAGCGGAGGCAATATTCTGAGCGGTGGGCCGCTTCACCTTTTCACAGCTGTTACCATTGAGTGACAACTAAATCCCATGTGTAAGATGAGGAAGAGCTCAATCTCCAATTGGGAGAAAATTTATGTAAACCGCAATCCCTTCAGAATGTGCGGAAGTCACAGACTTTCTTGATTTACTCTGCTTTTCCCAGAAAGCTCCATTGTTCCCTTCCCTAAGTCCCATCAACCCTTTGTAGCAGAATATCACAGCGGCGGCAGATAGCTTGAAATATATAAATGCTATCATAGCTCTGATTAATAGCGGCGCTTATGAGTCAAGTCTGATAACGGAGCAGCTCTCCACTCAATTTCAGATACCGCTAATGGAATCTGTCTCCTGCAATTGTAATGTGAGAAGGGCTAATTTGCCATGGAGCTTGGAGCTGTCACCAGCCGGGGATTGGGGGGTCAGATGGGAGCTGCCAGGTTTTTGCCCTGCAGCTTGTATCTCTCGCTTTGAATAGCGCAGCCCCCTGCCTGCCAGGGAGCTGATAGGCCGCCGGGGGGTTTATGCCACTCGTACAATAGCGAAGGGCTGCATGGGCTGACTTGGTAATTGTGAAGCCAGCTCATTTTTATTTTATTTTATATTTTATTCTATTTTTTCCCCCCCTCAACTCCTTCCTTTCCGCCCCCCCCGCTCCTTTTTTTTTTTTCTTTCTTTTTTTTTTTTTTTTCTGCGGCTGCATAATTTCTAATAAGGGGTTTTAACAAATGTCAGATTAGGAAAAGTTTCTGCAATTACCCAAAAAAAAAAAAAAAGCCAACTTATAAAACATTTAAATAGCTCAAGTCGGCTCCTACTGCGGGTTTGGGTTTTTTGGCTGCTGGAAGCAGGCGCTGGTTATTACAGGAGCCTGGGATAAAGGTGTATCTATTTTCCAAGGATTGTGAATCAAATAATGGGTTGAACTAATACACCCTTTGCACTTGCAAAGACACCAGGAGAGAATTTCTCATTTGTAATGGCTGGAAGCACAGTTTGTACAACTCAAATGTGAGTATGGGGTGATATTTCTCAAAGCAGCGCAGCCCTGTGTGCATTTTATAGATCTGTCATGAGCTGTTCCACTCATTGAGCTGCTCTGGAATAGCTTGGCATGGAGGTGTTGAATTTAAATACCAAACTTCCTTGGCAAGGGGCTGCTGCAGGCAGGCTCTGCTCCAGTGGTGAGGGACATCCAGGAGCATGCAAGGGGTAAGGTTGGGATGTCTCATTCCTCACTCCCCTGATGAGTTGTCACGGGGGGGCTCTTCCCATCCCCGGTGTCCAGATCCAGTGTGGACCCACAGGGGTCCTTGCTGCCATCCCAGAGCAATTTGATCCTCCCAGCAAGAGGATCCAAGGTGACTTGGCCCCAGGGCACAAGAGGTGGGGTGTAAGATGCCTCTTGCACGTGCTGGTGACCTTCACAGGTCCACATTTCCAAAGGGATGGGCAGAGACAATATCCTGTCCCAACTGGACACCTCCAGTCCAGGAGGACACGTGTGAAAGGGTGCAAGGACCATCTCCCCTTTGCCAAAATCCTCACTGGCTCAGCACTCCTTAACCACCCTGGACCATCCCCACTCCAGACTGTGGTGTTTCAATGAAATAACTACAAGAAAGAAAAGTCAGGAAGTGGTGGCAGTCCCTGGCTGGGTGTGAGGCATTCCGTGCATGTGGTGGGAGGTGAGAGTGCTGCCTGCTCCCCCCCATCCCAGAAATCACAGGTCTGTGGGAATGCTGGGGCTGTGGGATGCTGAAGTCCCGTTTCACACCAAGGACAGCAGCTGGTTGTGACCAGACTGGTTTGGTTCTTTTTATGGTGGCTGCTCTGCCTCTTTGCTCTGTCTCTATTTCCCTTCACTCCTTGTGACCATGGGACTCAACCAGGAGAGATGAGCCAAGCCCTGCTCTCCTTCCTCCTCCTCCTGCTGCGGGCAAGGCTTAAGTGGCTATTGAGCTCCAGGTCCTTGAGGAAGAATAAAATCTGGTTTGCTATTCCCTGTAGTACCTGAGCTGGCTCTTCAGCGCTGAGAGCGGGAGAAACCGCCTTTTGTCATGGAGTGTTTGTGGCTAAGAGGCAGGCAAACCCAGAGGGATTGGGGTTTTTGGGGATAATTATTGTTACTTAAGCCCTAAACTCCTGTTTGGATTTTAATTTTTAAATAATTCTTCTATTTCAGCGCCGATGCTCGTGCATGCTTAGAATTTATCGGTGGGAAGCTTGGTTGTTGAGTCTTCTGCATCCCTTTCTGTTTAGCCTCATCAAAAAAACAGTCATTTTCTTTTAAATGGATTGATTAACAAGCACAACCTTTTAAATTCAAAATGTTAACTTTTTAGTGCACTGCCTTGAAATAAAAATGCGTTGAAGGAATGTGTCTTTGCTACTGCAAAGAGGCAAAAGTTGCTGGTGATGTACCTGGAGTCTGTGGAAGTGAACAGGGAACCACCAACATCAGGGTCATCATCTGCAGGTGCAGGAACAGACAGAAATTTTAAAAAATCCATTATTTAGTTAATTAGTGGAGATTTTAAGAGTTTTTCGTATTCTACTGCCTAAAAAAAAAAAAAGAAAGAAAGATGCAAGGCTAAGATCTCCTGCCTGTAAAGTTTTGGAGGGAAAAGAAGGCAGAAATAATCAGCTTATTTCACTAGGTACAGATAGGTGTTGCCAGTGTTAAATACATCAGCTTCAAATATAAACCATTCCAATTATCTTACTTTTCTTAATGAATCCAGTGCACTGAAGATTGCATTTAACAAAAACATTTTAATTAAATTCCAGTTCCCATGCATGTGTAGCTTTATGCTGATCATTTAATACATTTTGGGGAATTATTAAATGTAGAATGTCTGCTGTTGTTTTATAAATAAAAAGTAAAAATGCTGGTGGAGTTTTTTTGTTAAAGGCATATGACTTGTAACCTTGGCTAAAGGAAAATTTTACAAAACTTACAGGAAAGACTGAATTTTAAATTGGAGTCTTGCATGTTTTAGTGATTGCCAACAAATGAGAAGCTAAAAACTATACTTAAAATAAAAAAAACAGGTTAATATATTTAATTTCAGTTTTCCCAAATGTTCCTGCAAACTCTTAATAAAAACTTGTAGCTAAAATAGTCCTGATTAAGGCAAATTCCTACTGGCTGCATCTTTGGAGCTGGGGCACAGCAGCACATTCTTTCACTTGCATGCTTGAAAAATAAAATCATAATTTATTTTTTTAGTCTTTTCCTTTTATGTTTAGGGATGCCATGGGAAAATATTTCTCAAAGGACTGTGTGATCTCTCCTTTGCTGACTCTTTCTGTCTCTTCTGAGTGTGTGTTTTTAGATGATGGTCATGAAGACTTCCCCAATTTTGCCATGGCTTCAATTCTTTTCTTCTTCCATGAGCTGGCTCTGGTGCTGGGGCTGTTCTTTTTCATACTGGGCCCCAAGACTGGGGAAACATGCTGGATTTGGGGGAGCAGCCATCTACCCTCCCTGCTCCCCAAAATTTTGGGATAAAGCTCTCCTAAGATGTTGCTTTTCCATGAGGCCAGTCGAGGATTCAGCTGTTGGGTGTCTTTGCCATGTTTTGTAGCACCTCAACTCTATTTGAAAAATAAAGACAGTGTTTAAAGTGTTTAAAGACAGAAGCAGAAGTTAAAGACAGAAGTTGAGTGAGGATAATTCTCTGCTGCTCTCTGCTCTGCAGTCCTCATGTGCTGTCCAAAGGAAAGACAGTGTTAAGCAACTAGAAGGTATTTCCAGGAAAAAAGCCCAACTGTTTTTTTCCTTCTCCCAGCCATGGCACACGTGGGAAGCCTCCAGCCAGTGCAGGTTGCAGAGTGTGGGGCTCCAGGCAGGGTGGCTGAGCCCAAAGGCTCTGTGGTTCCTTCTTGTCCAGCAGGGCTTCACTGCAGGAAGTATTTGCACTGTCACTGGCAGGCCTGGTGTTTGATTTTGGTGAGACAAGTGACTATGTGCCATGAAAAACTTCTTAACTTCCACACCAGAAGTGACCTCTTTGTCTTGTTCCCTCTGTCTCCACATTGGTCACTGGGTTGCTGAGCTCTTGCTGGACTTACGGGAGGTCTCCTTTAATTCTTGCATTAACCTTCTTCCACGAAATACTCTGTCTTAACCACAAGAATTCTCTCTGTGCCTGTAATTGAGGCAACCATTATCTTCTGGCCCCCTAATGTCCTGCTTCCTTACGTAACATGTCACCAACATCTCCAGCTGTAGATTGCACTGTGCTTCTTTGCAAATTTTTGGTGCTTTTTAGAGAATCACAGAATCCCAGGATGGTTTGGGTTGGAAAGGATCTTAAAGCTCATCCCATTCCAACCTCCTGCCATGGGTAAGGACACATTTCACCTGACCAGGCTGCTCCAATCCCCATCCAACCTGGCATGGAAACACTTCCAGGGATGGGGAAAAAAATTTGGCTTTAAGCTTCTTGACCTCAGTTTCAAAGCTCTGTGCCATCCCTTTGCTTTTTCAATTTTCCCCATCTCTATTTTACTCTCGTTTTTGTGCCTTTTCTGGAGAGTTCTTTCATCTCACTCTGCCTTGCACCACTGAACACCCATCAGTGTCTTTTCCACCTTGAGGTTGGTCTTTGGTCCAAGGTAGGTGGCTGAGCTGTCCATGCCTGAGGTTTTTGTCACCTCCTTGGACATTTGAGGTCATCCTGGCTCTGAGGCAGGAGAGATGTGGGCACATTGTCACTCTGTGTTGGAGAATTCCAAGAGGCTGCAGAGGCAGAGGAGCATGGAGACCCTCACGTTGATCAAAATGAGCTGTACATTACCCCAGCTGCAGGATTGATTTAATTTTACCCCAAAATCATGCTGACAGTCACCTGGGATTCATTTCTACTTGTCCTGCTGATGCTGCTTTGCACTGTGGATTGTTGCATTTCTTCTGCCAGGTGATCTTCATCCTCTGGGGATACCCGCTCTGATTGCTTCCACTTCTGAGAGTTTCCCTCTGAATCAGCAAACGCACAAATCCATTATTTTCATTGCTGATAGCAGAACCTGCAGAAAAACTCCTGGTCTCCAGCTTGCACTTCCTAAAGCTGTTTTCTTGATGTTCTTCAAGAATGCAACACGTTTCCGTTTGGTTTTTTGACATCTGTTGTACTTTAGAGGAGCTTAGCAGGCCCCTGGGTCCCTGGAAGTATCCAAGGCCAGGTTGGATGGGGCTGGGAGCAACCTGGGATAGAGGAAGGTGTCCCTGCCTATGGCGCAGGCTGGAACAGGATGATCTTTAATTTCCCTCCCAACCTGAGCCATTCTATGATTGTTTTTATGGTTCTGTGGACAGACAGGTCTGTGGTCTCCAGCTTGCACTTCCCAAAGCAGTTTTCTTGATGTTCTCCAAGAATGCAACATGTTCCCATTGGGTTTGTGACATCTGTGGTACTTGGAGGAGCTTAGTGGTCCGAGCATGAAATGGGCTGTCAGGGAGTGGGCTCAGCAGCCTGGCTTTCCCATGAGTGTCCTGGGAAAGTTGTTCATCCTGGAGGAGATTCCAGTGAGACCTTAGAGACTCTTCCAAAACCTAAAAGCGCTCCATGAGAAATGGTTAGAGACTTGGACAAGGGCCTGGAGTGACAGGACAAGGGGGAATGGCTTCCCACTGCCAGAGGGCAGGGATGGGTGGGATATTGGAAGGAGTTGTTCCCTGTGAGGGTGGTGAGGCCCTGGCACAGGGTGCCCAGAGAAACTGTGGCTGCTCCTGGATCCCTGGAAGTGTCCCAGGCCAGATTGGACAGAGCTTGGAGCAACCTGGGATGGTGGAAGGTGTCCCTGCCCATGGCTTAGGTTAGAACAGGATGATCTTTAATTTCCCTTCCCACCTGAGCCATTCTATGGTTGTTTTTATGATTCTGTGAACAGACAGGTCTGTGGGCTGTGCTTACTTTGTGCTCCTGCTCTTCTTGGTGAGCAGAGGCGTCCTCTGTCCCACATAGCTGGGAGAAGTCTTTAAGCTTTGGGTTGAGTGGCTTTTGCTTAAGCCTTGCTTCCTAAAACCCGACTCGCAGGTTTGAGACTTTTTGTCAAGAGGATGGGATTTCTTTCATCTCATTTGAACCCTCATGATATGTTTGAGTCTTTCCTGGGTGAGACAAGGAGAATTGGTGAATGATTGAGATGTTTGCCTAAAATGCTGCTTTTCTGAAGATTTTTGGAAAAGTTGTTTCACCTTTTTTTTTTCCTTATTTCCTTGCAAGAATTTCAAAGGGATTTATAGAGTTGTATCTTTATAACTAAAAGTTTGAACTGTTTAAATGGTTTAGTCATAACAGGAATGTCATGAAGTGGATTTGTGTACTGGGAATCTGTTGGTTTTTAATTACACATGGTCCTGCTGCCCTTTCCTGGTATTTTTCTTCAGTTTTTTTCCCAGTTCTTTTGATTTTTTGATACTTCTTCCCACAGTCTTGATATTGAACTTGATGTCACCTTGAGCTTGGCCTGGAGCACCTCAGAATTGTTTCCTTTTTTCCCAGTGTTAACTCCATATTTCTCACCCTTTGGCTACATCCTGCAGCTGCAGATCCCAAAATACTTCACCAAGGAGATAAAAATCATTAATCCTATTTTCCAGAAACCTTCAGGTATTCTGGCAAACCAAGGAGAGGAGCCCTTGTAGAGAGGGCTCTATCAGGAGCTTCCTCATCTCATATGGAAATCACACATGTAGCTTGATGAAGAGGTTGGGTAGTTTATAATTATTTTGGCTTAAACCTGCCAGAATTCTTAGGATTAAATGGAACTGTGTGTGTCTGGGGTAGAATTAGAAAAATACCCAATTTTTGGTGGAGACTAGCTGAGTCTTACAGTGGAATGGTGAATTTCTGGAGTGTAGCTTTGACCACAGCCACAGCGATTTGTATTTTTGGATAAAGCTTGGTTGAGCATCTTGTGGTGCCCTACACTTCTTCTTTTCCGGGTGACTTCCTAGAGGAGAGAGCTTCCAGACAGGCAGAGCCAGAGCTGCTCCCAGTGAGACTGGGTGGGAAGAGCCACTGTGGTGGAATGGGTTTCCTGAATTCCACCTCGTGGGCTGCCTGTGCTGGCTGCAGCATCCAGCTGAGCTGGGCAGGCAGCTCCGTAGGGAATGTGCCATAATCCCATCTGGGAGTCCCAGAGATGGCCAGCTTTGGGCTCACAGCCATCCCAACAGTGGGTGCTTCACCCTCTCCCTCCCTCTTGCTGGAGCTGGCACCCATTTCCCACACTCCTGACCTCTCCCTGCTGGGACTGTGGGTGCTGCAATCCCCAGGACACCAACCCCCCCCCCAGGAAAGCCCTGCCAATGCTGTCCATCCTGAATAGCTCTAATCCACTCTTAATTCAGCTCCTGGATGAATTGAAGGCTGCACCCTTGCTGGCATCTCCTCCAGAGTATCCCATTAAAGCCATGACTCCCTGGCTCCCTGCACCCTCTGGGCCTTCCCTCATCAGGATTTCTGAAGCAAATTCAATCCTGGAAGTTTTCATGGCGAGAAGAAGCAGATTCTTTGGTGTTGGGTGGCTGGCAAAGAGGCTCTGCTCTTCCCAATGGCAATCCTTAGCAGAGAAATTATTAGGGAGATCTTAACCATATAATATTTTGGCAGGGTGCTGGGTGGCACTCGTTGCTGTTGCTGCAGTATGTTTTTTTTTTAAAAAAAAAATTAAAAAGAAGGACAATAAAGTAGGCTTTTTTTTTTGTTGGAAAAGAAGATTTCATGTTATCTGTGTTTGCAGGCTTTCTGGCTCATATGCTGGAGGAATCCTTGCTGCGGGGGTGTTTTCATTTTCTCGTCTAACATGGCAGTGGTCCATCACGGCGGAGGTTTTCAGCTTAAACAATCTGTTTGTGGGGCTGCTGATGGCTCTCACTGCTCATTTTGAGGAGGCATCCACTGCAAAAGAGAGATCAAAGGTAAAACATCTCAAGCAAAGTGAATGGTTCTTTTTTTTTTTTTTTTTTGTAATTGGTTAGCACCTGTTTGTTTAATTTCCTGTTTGTTTACTGCTGAATTAGTTTTGTTTAAATAAAAAGGCCAAGTTTTAGGTCTTGCTTCAGCACCTGTGCTGGGTGGGGTCCAGCCTTGACCTACCTGGATGTTCAAAAGTGACAAACATTGAAAAAACCCTGCCCACTTTGCTGAAGGATTGAGCTGGGACCTGTTGGATGGGTTTGGGATTGATTTATTTAATACTCACAGGATGGAAGCAGGAAAACCAGAATAATTTCTATCTAAACATTTTAGTTCATCCTGCTTCAAAGACACAAATTAGGCTGTGAGTATTCAAGGTTTTGTTTTAAGAATTGGTAATTTTCTTGGGGGCAAATATATTGTACAGAAAACTCCATCTAATCAGAAACCAGGTTCCAACTCAAAAACGGGAATAAGCAAAATTTTCAATCAGTTTTTCTTTTGAAATTAAATGTGCCCCTAAAATAATGGCATTGTTAAACACAGAGACTTTAGATTTCATGCTGTATTTTCTACTTTATAAACAGACTAGTCAGCCAAATGATATTTTTGCTCAGCAGTCTTGTTCTTTCTACTTTTGTTTGCCCGAACATCTGATCTCTTTTCCTCCAACAGACTTGCCTGCTGTGACTCCTGTAAATTGTGTGAATAAAGGGATTTTTGTCAGGCTAGGCTAGAATTTCAGGAGTCTGCAGTGGTAGTTTACTCAGCTTCATGAGTTCTCAAATAATATGTTTTATCAATGGCTACAGAGACCTTGTTTCACCACTGGATTTTTTAAAAATTATTATTATTTTCTAACGAGCAGCGTCCCAAGATCCCCACATCCTGAACTCCACAGACATGGAGCTGGGCATTTTCCAACCTTCTCCCATGTTTCACATGCCTGGTTTCCAATGGGATTTTCAAAATTAGATTTTCAGAAGCAGTTAAGGAGCTTGTTCCAATGGTTTTTTGAGTGTCTGGCATCCCACGCCTGGAAGAAGCCAGGCTGCCAACAGCAAGCTTGCAGTGCTTTTCATAAATCAGATGGTCATACAGACATCATATTGGAGCTCATCCATGCACTTAAAAAATGACTGAGGTGGTTTTGAGCCCTGCCAGGCAGCTCTGAGACCCACAAAGGTTTTTCTGAACTTATGGCAAGGTGCTTCCATAGCAGGACAGTGTCCAGGGTGGAATGCTGAGCAATTAATTAAAAATTACTAGGTGATTCCATCACTACACCAAGGCAAGTGTTTTCATCTCACACACCACCCTCACCAGGGGCTGAAACAAGCAGGGGAGGTTTGGGGTGGATATCAGGAAAGGTTCTTTCCCCAGAGGGTGGCTGGGCACTGGAACAGGTTTGAGGTTTTAGAATAATGAGGGTGTCACCTTTAATTCACTTGGCTTAGGAAGTTTATGCAGCCCTGGCTTTAGCCCTCTGTGCCTAACGAAGAGGAAAAAAATCATTCCTGTTACAAAAAATTAGATTTCTTTAGGTAATGGCTTTATTTTAGGACATTTCTGAAAAATCACTGAGAGCGAACTGCTGGGCAGCCTCCCCTGTGCACCTGGGTTCAGGAACTGGACTCATCCCATCAGTATGATGTGATGGTGCTGCACAGGATCTCTGTATGCATGGAGGCATGGCTGTTCAGCTGGACACTTCTTAAAGAATGTTTTCTGTTAAACAGTTGAAATCCCCCTGTGACAAATAAAACTATCCCCAGAGTTCTGTGTTACAGCTAACCACTGCCCACTGGTGTATTTGCCTTTCTCCTCTAAGGATGCTGCGCTGAATCTTTTTGATCTCTGGATGTTTTTGCAAACTTGTAAATAGTAATTATGATTTTTTTTTCCCCTTGCAGATCTCTAAATGGGGTGCCTTTTGCTGTGGGCTCAGTCTGTGCAATCAGCACACCATAGTGCTTTATGTTGCTTGTGTTGTGCCCTGGGTTCTCTCACAGCTTTTCAGGAGGAGGGTACGTATTTACAGACATTTACACACTCACGCCTCTGTTTTTCTAAGGCTGGGATTATTTCTTCTCCCTCAGAACTTGTGTCACTTCTAAGTTGATGTATGTGATTAATCATGACCCACTGAAGTCGCAGTCTGACACCACAGCCACTGATCTCAAGGGGGTCTGATTTAAAGAGGGTCTACAAGAAGGCTTTTGACAAGGGCATGGAGTGATAGGACAAGAGCACTGACTTTAACTGACAGAGGGAAGGGTTAGATTTAGATATTAGGAAGAAATTCTTCCCTGTGAGGGTGGGGAGGCCTTGGCACAGGGTGCCCAGAGCAGCTATGGCTGCCCCTGGATCCCTGGAAGTGCCCAAGGCCAGGCTGGACAGGGCTGGGATAGTGGAAGGTGTCCCTGCCCATGGCAGAGGGTTAAAACAAGATGATCTTTAAGTTTCCTTCCAGCCCAAACCATTCTGGGGTTCTGTGATCACAGTTTAGGTCTTTGCTCATGCCAGTGATCTGTGACCCCCTTTTGCCCCCTGGCACAGGAGTGCTCTGCCCCAGCTGCTTGCAAATACCCTGTGAGCTAAAACAATACTTGGAACTGAAAACTCAGGCTTCCCTAAGCCATCAGCTGCCCTGGAGAAGAGTTTCTGTGTGTTGGCTCCCAGCAGAAGCCACATCCACCCTGTGTGGTTCTCAGTATTTGGACAGGGCATAACTAAGCCTGGGTGAAGCACATGAGCTGCAAGAAATGTGATGTAACTCAGACAAGCTTGAGCCAAAATCTCTTCAGCATCCCCAGCAACGCCCTTTTCTGGCCATATATTTCCATTAACACAATCAAGAATCACTTCTGCAATATATTTGTAGTTTGTTTTAGGGTTTTTTTCGAGCAGGGAGGTCCAGAGAGACCTCTGTGATTTCCAGCAAAGGCAATGCTGTGCCAGTGTGATAATCCTGGGAAATACTTTGGACAGCCCAGTAGTGCCTGCTGCAGGAAACCACTGAATAAGATGGAAATGGATGGAAAACTGCCTTTTTAAAGTACAAATGAGCCACCTTTCTTCTGGAGGAGCTCTGACCACCATCATTATCAAGCTCCTTTCTCTGCTCCACAGATCATCGCTCCCAGTAACCCCGAATGCTGAGGAAGTGCTTTGATTGACAGGGCAGTGGCTAACGACAAAGCAAGCGTGCAATATTCTAGGGTGGGATTTTCCAAAGCACTTAAAGGAGTTAGGCACAGAAGTCCCTTTGAAAGTCTTGTCTCCCTGACCCCTTAGGCAGTGTCGAAAATCCCACCCCAAAAGTTGGCCTATCCAATTTAGCCAGCCTAATCACGATCAAGTAAATGGCAAAACTGACTCCTGATGCTGGTGATGATGTGTGCAGTTGTACTAGAGCTGCATTTATGTGGGTTTTTCTCTTTTTTTTTTTTTTTTTGCCAGATGGAAAACCAGCCAACTCTTAATCGCTGCAAAGTGGGTTATCTCAGCCTTGCAGTGCTTCAGCCATCTATGCATGTCATGCCATGATTTAAATGTGAAAGATGCAATGAGTATGATACTCATGAGTCCTAGCTAATATTATTTGCTTCACTTAAATTTCACCCTGCCATGCAAAGGAGATCAGTTTGATGCAGTTTCCTAGTAATCCACAAAATCGTAAGGTTTAACATAGCATTTTGTAGGGACTTACTATAAATTGAGAGATCAGCTCTGTGTAAATATATTTGATGTTTTTTCTTTATCTGTTCTTGAAGTTCCAGCGTGATTAAACTAAAATAAACATTGTTATGCAATATGACATATTTTGGTGCAGGAATTGTCCCTAGGCCATTTGCTGAAGTTGGGTTCATGCTTCTTGGCTGGTTTGCTGCCTTATCTCTATCTGCCGGCTTCGTCCTACCTCAATCGAGCCCGCTGGACATGGGGAGACCAGACGACGTTTCAAGGATTTTTGACCCACTTTCTGAGGGAAGAATATGGGACATTCAATCTGGTAAACAAGGGTCACTGCCTCAATTGCTTGCTTTTCCCTTACGCAACAGCAGAAACGTTCTGTTTGTGACGATTAAGGGCTCGCGGGGAAGGAAATTGAAAATGTTTCCTTTTTTTAAGCGTTCGTTTTGGATTTCGACCTCCTGACCTGTCAGGTTTTCTGGGAATGGGTCACATGGCTGGAACAGCAAAGAGATAATTCTCATTGCCTTATGGGGTGAGCCATATTATTTCCTGGGAGCTGTATGAGTGTCTTATGTGTGTGTGTGTAGGAGCCCAAAGAACAAACTGTGCCAGAGGGAGTCGGTGAAATCAATTTTGTGGTGTTTTTAAGATGAATATTGTCTTATTTTTCTATTTTTAACTCAGACATTTAAAGAGGTCACAAGCAGTTTTCATTTAAAAGCTATTCCTCTTTAATTTACTGATGTTGAATTTAAGTGAGTGGTTGGTTTGAGGACTCTAAATTATTCCTCTTAATTTCCTAATGTTGAATTTAAGTGAATGGTTGGTTTGAGGGCTCTCAGGAACCTCTGATTTGAGTTATTGAGGTCTCTGCTCTTGCCAAGAGAGGGAAAAATCTGTGGTTACTTTCAGAGTGTAGGGTTTGCATCTTCCTCCTCCAGCCCTGACTTGTATGTTGGGCTCTGGCTACCCAAGGAAATCACCAGCCCATCACCCCAGAGTCTATCCTGCTTCCAAGTTTTCAGGGCAGAAGGCTGGGAAATCATACCACTGGGAGGAAAATGATAAAAAGGTGTGGTCTACATGTTCTGTCACTCCCTGGAGTCCTGGAGCTCCACATCATCAGAAATCACCCTTCGCATGCAGCCAGCGTGACACAGCATCACCGCCACTGTGCCATTCCACCCTTCTCAGAGGGCTGTGTGGCTGTAGGATGTGTGTCAAAAGACATGATAATTCCTGCTGCTGCCACTAAATCTGTCCAAAAACTCCTACAGAGATCAGGCCCAGCCTCTGAAGGACTTGTGAGACTTCCCCTGTTGTCCTGTTCCCAGCTGTCTCCTGAGAATCAGCCTCCACTGGGCAAAGCAATACCAAGGCATGCAAATCCCTTAACTCCTCTCTCCATCAAATGTGATGAATTCAAGTTGATGTTCAGGAGGCTTAGGGATGGACTGCATGTAATCCTACACCACAAATCACATTTAGGATGAACTTGTCTGAAGCAGGAGCAATAAATACAGCAAAATCCAAATGTTTGGTCCCAGTGCCAATTGGGATAATGCCAGAGCACTGCTGAGTGGACAGACAGCTTTTACATCCCATAGCTCTGTTTTAAGGGCAGGCAGGGTCAAAAAAAAAAGCCCTGAAAATATTTTGGAGAGGATTCCACCTGTAAGCCATGGGTCAGAAATGTCATCTCTGTGGTGGATGTGTCCAGGGCCATCAGCTGCCAGCAAGGTGGGGCTTCAGGAGCTGTGAGCTGGCTCTCCATCCTCTAACACTTCTTTTTTAATCAAATCCTGGATGCAATTACCTATTCCATTTTTATTGAGGTTAAATATTCCTTCCAGACCTCCTGAATCTGTTTTCCTTAATCTGGTAGCCACCACTTTTCCAGCAAGCAGCAATGGAGGTAATTTGTCCCCTCCACACAGCACGTCTTTTTCCCAGACATGTGCCACGGATTGCAGGTCTCTGCAATAAAAATTCTCATTATCTCATAAAGATTTTGTACAGCTCTGCATTTGTCAGGGCAGAGGAGAGAGGGGCAAGTCTGGTAAGCAAGGAGGGATTGAGCTTGTCTCAGTCTGTGGGGAGATGTCACAGAAAATAATTGCACCATGAAGATGCAGAACGTGGCTTCAGGTTGTGGCAGGAGAGGTTTAGGTGGGATATTATGAGAAAAAAATCACAGAAAGAATGGTCAGGAATTGGAATGGGCTGCCCAGGGAAGTGGTGGAATCCCAATCCCTGGAGGGATTTAGAAGATGTGTGGATGTGGCACTGGGGGACATGGGTTAGTGGTGGGCTGGGCAGTGCTGGGGGAATGGTTGAACTCGATCTCAGAGGGCTTTTCCAACCCAAATGATTCCATGATACAGCAGAGATCATGGTTAAACCACATGACATGCTCTAATCACAGGATAATGAGTTGTCAGCACCTTGAAGAAATGCTTATCCAGGGGGTAAATCCTTCAGTGGCATCACCTAAAACAGGAATGTGGGAGAACACCTTGCAGTGAAGGTTTGAGCAGAGGTTCTGCCTTTCTTGCAAACAGAGAATGAGAAGACTTTCCTTGCCCTGGTGATGCCCAGTCAGTGTGTGGGATCCTCATGGGTTTCCTTTGTTTTTATTTCAGGCCAAGTCCGAGACAGGATCCAGTATGGGAGAGATGCTGCTGTGAGTAACACCTTGGCTGTGCCTTCACCTCTTGCTGCTGCTGTCCTTTGGGCCAGAGTGGCTCCTGTCCTTCCTTTCCTCACCCTGTCCAGAGCTGGGGCTGTGTGTGTCCAGCACAGGGACAGCATTCCTGCCCTCTGGCTTCCCCACTGAAGGAAAAACACTGAATCCCCCATCCCAGTGATTCTCCCTTCAAAATTCCACCATACAACCCACCCTTGTCCCGTTTCTAATAGACTTAATCCCAGCAGAATGGGAATATATTCTGTTGTGCTTATTCCCTGTTTCTCCTGACACTTTAATTGAGTGCAGGGGATGATTTGGGGGTGACAAATCCATGCTTTAATTTCTCCACAGTTTCCAGCTGGCACAGATGAAGTCAGAGCTCTCCCTTCCTGTCCTTGCCCTGGCATTGGTGGCCTGTATGAGCACAGCACTGCAGTAAGTTGAACGATATTTGCTTCAATGTGCAGTTTTCCCCCATTTTTCTTACTGCCTGCATGGGCAGCTTGTTTTGCCTTCTGCTTGCTGCTGCAGAAATTGCAGCAATTGGCTGTGGTCATCAATTATTAAGAGCAAAATATCCCTTACTCCTGGTTAACCCTGTGGCTTGGTAGGTGGCAAGCTTAAAACTCCTGAAATGCTGATGGCTTTGTGCTTTGAAAACAGAAGTTTCATAGATGGCAAAGGTAAAGAAAGACTCATCAGCTCCTTGTGTTAAATGCATTTAGTTACGCAAGTTCAAGCACATATAATTTTTGCTTTGTTTTTCATCTTGTCTCAGGAGTGATACATTTTTTTAATAGGAGAAAGCAGCAGAAATCACCTGTGATCTGGCTCTTCACTGGAATGCTCTGCCTTTATTCCCTTTTCTTTGCTTGGAGAGCAAATTTGGATGTTACAAAGCCTCTGTTTCTAGGCGTGGTAAGTTGCACTCCCAAAGTTGCCCTGGCATGTTAATTTTTTGAGAGAAACATTCAAAACCCTAAACCCACCTGACCAGCAGCAGGCAGTTGTCTTGATACTGCAGAAAGTGCCAAAATAGAGCTCCAAGGCCAGGTCGGACAGGCCTTGGAGCAGCCTGTGGGAGGTGTGGGATGTGGGGTGGAATGGGACGATCTTTATGGTCCCTTCCAGCCCAACCCCAGTGCTGGGATTCTCTCTCCTAGGTGGAGCGGTTCTGGCTGCAGAGCAGTGCTGTGGTGGCTGTGCTGGCAGGGCTGGGGCTGGCCACACTGGCCAGCCTTGGGAGGGGCACTGTGCTGGAGGGCACCTGCCTGCTGCCATGCCTGGAGTGGCTTCCTGCTCTTGCCCTCGTGGCTTCTCAGCTTTGGGCAAATTACAGGTGAGAAGTTCCCTCGGTGCCGCCTCACAGGGTACCTTGGGGTGCTGCTGGGGTTTCTGGCCTTGGCTGGCAGTGGGAAAGGCTCTTTTCACACCCCACTTAATCTTGCATGATCACAGCCCCTGGTTTGATCTCCCTCAGAGTCACCAACTCCAGGCTCTAAATGGGAATGTCATGGAGGTTGAGGGAAAAAAACCTCTGTAGATACGTAACCTTCTAAAAAACCCTTGTAAATCTGTGCTTTTTCTCCTAAGGAAGTTTGCAGAATTCATGTGGCCCAAACTTCTCTTGCTTTCCTTCAGGCTACCTTGTGCCCTGAAGATTTTTCTGATTTTTTTCCTCACTTTTGAAGATGTAAATCTGTAGCTTGGGGCTTCCCTATCCCATAACCCATGCAGTCACTTGGATAGGAATCAGTGTCCTGGTGGGGATGCTCAGGTACAGGCTGACCAAGGAAGTGTGGACTTCATCCTCAGGAATCCTTTCTTTGGCACACCTTTTCCAAAGGCTTGTCCATAGGTGAGCCAGTCACAGCTCCTGTCCTCAAGTGTCATCTGAATCCATACCTGGAGTATGTGCACACAACTTCAATGAAAACGATCCAATCTCAGATCATGGAAACCAACTTCTGCCTGATAGCACAAAAACTTGGCTTTTTCAATCCCAATGAAAATATTAAAGGATGAAGAGGATTTCAAATACTCTACAGAACCACTGTTGGACTGGCACTTCCAGCACCAACTAATAAGTTTTTAGATTTAGCCCAAGAAGAAATCAGAATTAAGATGAAGATGCGCAGTTAGTGTGTATTTTGGCAGACCTGTACTGAGTGGTGCTGTCTGAGGGCCTGTGCTTTAAATGCTTTGTTTCTGCAGCTCATTTTCTCTGGAAATGGAGATATTAAGTTGTTATACTGATTAAGTTGATGACACTCTCCATCCCTGGAAGTTCAAGGCCAGGTTGGATGGGGTTGGAGCAGCCTGGGACAGTGGAAGATGTCCCTGCCCATGGCAGCGGGATGGAGTGAGATGTTCTTTGAAGTCCCTCCCAACTCAAACCATTCTGTGACTCTGTGATGTTTCCAGCCTGACCGGGGTGGATTTCCCCTGTGGGTGCCCGTTGCGTAAAACTGTTCTGAATTTCTGCCAAGCCGTGCAAATACCTGATTTAAAGATTCTGTTTTCCATCTGTTCTCTTCAGCACTTGTGATCAGAGCAACAACTACGTTGTTGATAAGTTTGCAAGGAACGTGCTGTCCTCCATGCCAAAGGGGGCAGTGATCCTGCTAAGAGGAGACCTGCCTGGGAATGCTCTTCGTTACCTTCATTACTGTGAGGGGGTGAGGCCAGATATCACCTTAGTGGACCAGGAGGTACGTTCAGAAAGTGCTGTTGAGAAAGGCAGATTTAAACATCAGCTGCAGAAGTTCAGGTGTTCTTTTGTCTCCTTGAGAGGGTCTCTTAAAACTCATGATGTGGAAATTAATAACATTGATTTTTTTTTTTTAAGAGTTATGGGTAAGCCTGGGATGGAGTGTGGTGTGCACATTCCTTATTCACTAAGAAATAGGAAAAGGAAAAAAAAAAGTTACAGGATGGGTCACCCACACTTTTGCTGCCACATCATCCTCACACCTGGCTTTGCAACAAAAGTCTGTGACTAGTTGGCAAAGCCCAAACCCAATTCCTGGTGTTTAACCAAACCAAATCCCTGCTGTGTGTCTTACCAGCAGTGGCTATTTTGTGGTGGAGTGAGGGCCATGTGCTTCTGACCAGAAGGCACTGGTGACCCAGCCGGGTGCTGTGGTGTGATCTGACCATGGGGACCCAATTTGACGATGGTGACCCAGTCTGGTGCTGTGATCTGACCATGGTGACCCAGTCTGGTGCTGTGTGTGACTATGGTGACTTAGTCTGGCCATGGTGACCCAGACTGGTGCTGTGGTGTGACCATGGTGACCCAATTTGACGATGGTGACCCAGCCTGGTGCTGTGGTGTGACCATGGTGACCCAGTTTGACCATGGTGACCCAGTTTGACCATGGTGACCCTGCCTGGTGCTGTGATCTGACCATGGTGACCCAATTTGACGATGGTGACCCAGTCTGGTGCTGTGGTGTAACCATGGTGACTCAGTCTGGCCATGGTGACACAGCCTGGTGCTGTGATCTGACCATGGTGACCCAGTTTGACCATGGTGACTCAGTCTGGTGCTGTGGTGTGACCATGGTGACCCAGTTTGGTGCTGTGGTCTGACCATGGTGACTCAGTCTGGCCATGGTGACACAGCCTGGTGCTGTGATCTGACCATGGTGACCCAGTTTGACCATGGTGACTCAGTCTGGTGCTGTGGTGTGACCATGGTGACCCAGTTTGGTGCTGTGGTCTGACCATGGTGACTCAGTCTGGCCATGGTGACTCAGTCTGGCCATGGTGACTCAGTCTGGTGCTGTGATTTAACCATGGTGACCCAGCCTGGTGCTGTGATGTGACCTTGGTGACCCAGTTTGACCATGGTGACCCAGCTGGGTGCTGTGGTGTGACCCTGGTGACCCAGTTTGACCATGGTGACCCAGTCTGGTGCTGTGATCTGACCATGGTGACCCAGTCTGGGTCTGTAGTGTGACCTTGGTGACCCAGTTTGGCCATGGTGACCCAGCCTGGCCATGGTGACCCAGTGTGGTGCTGTGATTTAACCATGGTGACTCAGTCTGGGTCTGTGGTGTGACCTTGGTGACCCAGTCTGGGTCTGTGGTGTGACCTTGGTGACCCAGTCTGGCCATGGTGACTCAGTCTGGTGCTGTGATTTAACCATGGTGACCCAGTCTGGGTCTGTGATATGACCTTGGTGACCCAGTTTGACCATGGTGACCCAGCCTGGCCATGGTGACCCAGCCTGGCCATGGTGACCCAGTCTGTTCTCGTGTCACTGCTGACGTGGCTGGTGACATCCCTGAGCAAATGGTCATTACTCCTGCAGAAACCATTTCTTCTGGATGCAGATCTTCCTGATTGCTGTGTCAATGGTGCTAATAACTTTTATTCCAGATGATGACTTACCAATGGTATTTACCCAAGCTGGCAAAGCATTTACCTGGAGTTTATTTTCCCGGGAACCGGTGGAACCCTGTGGAAGGAGCATTACCCGACGGGACACTCGCCTTTAATCTCCATCGTTTCCTCAAAGTAAATAAACAGTAAGCATTTCTTTCATATGTAACAGCTTTCCTAAAATCTCTGACCTTTTTGGTTTTTTTCCTCTTGAAATTGTTTATGGAACAGCTTGGTACTGCATCCAAAAGACCAATTTTCTCCAATGACTTCCTCCCTGGTGGTGAGATTATTTTTGCAATTAAAGCAAAATATCTCTGCAGAAGTAACTCCATCCGGATATAATATTGCCTGTTGTTTTGAGGTTGGTTTGGTTTTTAGGAAGGAGGGGGAAAAAAGGTGATCTGCAGAGTGTTTACCGATGATTTTTTGTTGTTGTTGTCAATACAATTCATCACAGAGAACAGGAGTGTTCCTGTGTACTCAGAACGACGATGGTTGGAGAGCAAATTGCTGCTGCTTCTCCTTTGTGAACATTGTGGCCAACTGATTAGCATAGAATGAATGTATTCCAGGAATAATCATCATATAAAAATAGCTTAGTAAGAGTGGAGAAAGGATTAGATACTCACACGAATAAGAATAGCATCTGCATTTAGACTAGCTGGGGTGAGCCCTGCGAGGGTGGGGAGGCACAGGAGCACAGCCAGGTGCCAGTGGGCAGAAATGGGCTTCTCCTACAGCTTCTGGCCTGTTTGGAAGGTCCAGGAGAGGGGACAGGATGTGCTGGCTGCTCAGGATGGGCAATGCCAGATGGGGAACTCATCTGTTTTCCAGACTGCCCCAAAAGGTGGCCGTGCTGATGGGAGATGTGCTGGGTGGGTGTGTTTGCTGCACAGTGTGCTGTGGTTTGGTTTGCTCAGGGACACAGGGCGGCCCATGGTCCCTGAGGTGGCTTCACCATTGCTCTTTCTGTTGGTTTTTTTGGCAGTAAGGAAGTGTTTGTCTGCATAGGTCTTCATGAAGGGGACTCAACCTGGAGGAGGAGCCACTCACTGTGGCCCTGGGGGACCTGTGAAAAGTTGGTTCCTTCTGGAGCTGTGTTTGACCCAGGAGAGTGGATTCGTCTCACAAGGAATCTCTATAACTGGACTGAAGACTATGGCAGGTAGGAGGCAGAGGAGCCTCTGCTCCTTCCTGCTCATCATTTTCTGCCAGCACCACTGCCACACCCAGTGCAGTGTTAGAGGAGTCAAACAAGAGCCATAATCTCAATGTTTTGGGTTCTGGAGAGATAGCAGGGAGAAATTCTTCCCTGTCAGGGCAGTGAGATGTTGGCACAGCTCAGGGAGCTGGGCTGCCCCATCTCTGGCAGAGTTCCTGGCCAGGTTGGATGGGGTTTGGAGCAGCCTGGGATGGTGGAAGGTGTCCCTGCTCATGGCAGGGAGTTGGAATGAGATGGTCTTTAAGGTCCCTTCCAACCCAAACCATTCCATGATCTGTGATTTTTAATAGTGTGAAGGACATCTCTAGTCAAGTATGAGGTCCAATTCTGACCTTAAAGCTTAATCAGGATCTAAAATCATTGAGACATCCAGAGGTTTAAATGTCATAGGCTGACGTGTGGTGGTAACAAACATCTCTGGCTCTGAGATCTGGGGTGCTGTGAAACACCTGATACACCAGAGGCTCCTTCTGTGGAGAGAGAGGCACAAAGTTTTTTGAATGATAATCAGCTGAATTCCCTGCTGTCAAAGCCACAGGCTTCATGACAGGTTTTCTTCTGCCTGGGAGGTCTGCAGCTGGGCTGGAAGGGTTGTGGTGGGTGAAACCCAGCGACGTGGATCTGATGGCTGAATTTTATTTCCATTCCCTTTTAGTTTCAGCCCCTCTTCCTGGGAAGCTGTCGCCAATGAGGAGATGTGGCAAGCCAGGTAATTTTCCTTTGCTCTCTTCCAACAGCCAGTGGGCACTGCCAGCTCACTGGTGTGGAAGCACACACCAAAGCAGGCAGCTTGATGGGCCATGGCCTTATTGGGTCTGCACATGCCAAGCTTTAGAAGGGAAAGGCTGGCAGGATGGGATGAAGCATGCAAGGCTGCCAGCAAAGCCTTCAGGAAAGTGGCTGTTCCGTTCACCAAAAGGTTCTGCTCAAAGTCTCTCAAAGGTAGTTGAGGTGTAGGGTGACTAAATAGGTTATGGAGAGAAATTCATATCACTGATGGCTTTGCTGTCCCATATGTGGACGTGTTGAAGCTGTGTATAACCCTGTGAGGGGAGCTGCTTGCATGAAGCAGTTACCACATGGAAGTTTTTCTCCTTTTCCTAGGATGAAAACAGCTTTCTTCATCTTTGACCTCGCAGAAACAGCCAGTGTGACTGCAGAAACGAAAGCACAGCTTTACACATTTGCATACACTGTAAGTCCTAGATTTGGGTTAGGAGGGCTCCCTGCATCCTAATTTTTTAGCCTCCATCATAATTTTTTTTCCCCCTTTTCTTTTAAATTTCTGGAGTCCATGGAAATAGAGAGTTTCCATGCAGGCCCTGTAATCTGCATTCCCCTTGTTCATCCAAACTGGGAGCACAGCCGATTCAAAGAGATTTGTTCAGGGATTTTATCCATTCCATTCCTGCTTGCCCCCTCGGTCACGGAGGATGCCAAGAGCAAACCAGTCAACACCCTGCTTTTGCTATAATTATGTTGTCTGTGCTGGGCTCCAAACGCATGCCAAGAGATTGCTTGTCCTGAAGTCCCCTCTATGCACTTGTCCCCTCTGTCATTACACAGTCGTGCAGTCTGAGCCAGCGAGTGTAAAATCCGGCAGTCTTCTCGCTGCAAATTAATTCTGCTGCATTTCACACCAAAGAATAACACCCATAAGCTGGTGTAGGTATCTCTGGAAATACTAGACTGCCTGAGATGCCAACAGATGCACAAAATGATCAGTGTGTGTCAGCAGAGAGGAGCAGTATTTCATACTCCAGCACAGAATCAACAAATGGTTTCCTTAATTCTTGCCCGTTTTGCTGTGATTTTTGCTGGTCTGCAAAGTTCCCGGGCACATGCCTGCTGTTGAGCTTATGAATATTCCCACTCAAGTCAACAGACTGCTTAAGTCCTGTGGAAGACATCCTGATCTGCTGAAATATTGAGTAAATGTCTTGCAGGCGCGGCAGTTAAATCTCTTTTTCCCCCCAGCTTGGTGTAACACCTCTCCAGGGGAAGCACATAATGTGCTGTGGGGTTATCACCATCATCTGTAATGTTTCTAAACAAACAGCTGCTGTTGGAAGGGAAACGTTTCAGCCCCCCTTGGATTTCTGATTCATGCTGCTGAATGGCAAACACAGAGCAAATTACAGAAATACTCCAGCTCTGGACTTGGACATCTAAATAGCATCTGTTTCTTTCCAGGCAGTTTTGAAGCACTGTTAAAAGCTGTTGCTCCCACTTTGTTCAGTTAATTTGCTGCCCCTACCTTCTCTTTTTTTTTTTTCTTTTTTTTTTTTTGTTCCTTTAACAGTCATACAAAGAAATTGTCAGCTCCCATCCCCATCACCCGGTGAACTGGCACAAAAACTACGCCATCGCCTGCGAGAGGATGCTGCGCCTCGGCCGGGGGGACCCCGAAACGCTGCTCTCCCAGACTGTGAAACATTTCCTGCTCTACACCCAGAAGGCAGAGGATGATCCCCAGCGCCAGGACATCCTGCAGGCTGTGCAGCACCTCAGGGAGGAGCTGCAGGGGCTGAGGAGGAGGAAGGCGGAGCTGAGGCGCAAAGCTGGGTAGCTCCCGGTCCTGCTGAGATGTTGAAGTTGGGACTTAAAATCTGAGTTAGTCCTTGGCTGTGTGAGAGTGGTTTTAAAAGGTGGCAGAAATGGCAGCAGAGAGGAAATCCAGTGTGATCCCCTCTGCAGGAACATAGTGGTGTTTGATTTCTGTTGCCAAATGAACTTTTTTGGGGGTAGGGGATAAATAAATGAAATAAATAAATAAAATATCAGGTTTCCAAAAAAAGAGAGTTTTCTTTTACAGGAAAACTATGAGCTTGTACTGTATATATATATATATATATATATATATATATTTATGAATGCAGCATCCACTCTAGATGTAAAAATGTATTTCGCATTTTATTGTTTCCTCTGTTGCTGAGCCAAGAGGTTTCCTAAAGCCATTTTTCATTAGCTGTGCTGTGTCTGTGTGTTTTTGTGGTGGGTTTCCAGCAGGACAAGCTGTAGGATGGTGCCCTCCCAGGAGCCTGGTCATTCACTGTTTTGGATGTGCTCTGAGCCCTGGCTGTGCCTGTGCCCCGGGGCACTGCAGAATCGTAACCACAGAATCCCAGGATGGTTTGGGTTAGAAGTGACCTTAAAGTTCATCCTGCCATGGACAGGGACACCTTCCACTATCCCAGGTTGCTCCAAGCCCTGTCCAGCCTGGCCTGGAACACTGCCAGGGATTGAGCAGCCACAGCTTCTCTGGGCACCCTGTGCCAGGGTCTCAGCACCCTCACAGGGAAGAATTCCTTCCCAATATCCCATCTAATCCTGCCTTCCTTCACTTTGAAGCCTTCCCCCCTTGTCCTGTCACTTCATGCCCATGTAAACAGTCCCTTTCCAGCTCTCTGTAACCTCTTTAGGTACTGGAAGGACAGGATGTGCTCCTGGAATGGAGTGGATAGAGACAAACCCATTTTTTTGTGCCTTCCTTGCTTTTCAGGGACGCCTGCTTTCATTCCCTTGGGATTTTATGATGGGATAGTCTTTATTGCTTTGAGTTTGGGATGCTGCTCCCCTGGGATGCTTGGGATGCTGCTCTCTCCATGGGTCATGGCATTCGTGCTGTGGCCTCTGTCTGGGCTCTCCTGGGGATGCCAGAACTGCAATTTTGGAGATTTCAGGGCTGTAACCAAAAGAATTGGGTGTGAATCCACCCCGCTTTTCAATCTGCCCCAACAGCCAAGCGACTTCTGAGGTTAGCAAGAACTCAGCTTCTTCTTTTCAATAAAAAAAGCCCCATAAAATGTGTTTTTCAATATTTTGTCAGTTAGCAGTACTTCAAATGCTTAAAATAGACCCAAAACTCTGGGGGTGTTCCTGTAAAGCTTGGTTCATCTAAAACTTCAGACATTATTCTGTGGTTTTGTGATATCTCAGCCCAGTGTTTTGCAGGAGACAATTTGCTGCCAGGTCAGGATTTGTTTTGGACTGGTAAAATTGTCAGAGAAGAAAGAAGTACTTGTGTAAAGATCACATTATGAAACAGCTTCTCTGGAGCAGATTGGGATGGGGGCAGGAGCAAGGGGTGTTGCAGGTGGATGCTCTGCTGGTCTGGAGTTTGAGGTGTAGGGACATGTGGCTGCTGTTCCTAATAGATCCTTTTAAAAGTGGACCATTTTTCTCTCCAAGTGCTGATTTTTCCAACTTTCACTGAATGCTTCCCATATAAAAATCAAGCCGCTGTCTGGGAATCTCTAACTCCAGTTGCAAAATAACATCCTTTACTTTTCACTCTCTCACTCTTGATTTATTTTTGCAGTATACGATTTCCATAGCAGTTCCCTGTTAATTCCTGTGAGCCATTCCTGTACGAACAGCAGATGGGAAATGAGCAATAAAAAGATGGAAAACTGTGGCTCCTGGGTTGCAGAGCCACAAAACAGAGGGGTGAGAGGGAACAGGAGCAGTTCAGGGGTGTCATTTTAACTCTTTGTGTTGTAATTGACTACATTTCAGGTCGGCTGTGCCTCACTTAAATCTCTTCCCTGTTCTCAATCCCTGCAGAAGTGTTTGTACAGGAAGAGGGAATATCACACATTCCTCTGCGCAGCTTTCTCAGGGCAGGCTTTCTCCTTCCCTTCTCCAAACCAGTCCTCTAGCCCCGGCAGAAAAGCATTCGGAATCCAATTTTTGAATCCTTTTGTTACCTGCATTATTGCAAATCCATTCAAGCAAATATCCTGAGCTGAGGGTTCTCTTTATCTTGATTAGATGCCCCTCCTTAGCCGCATAGTCTTGAAATAATTGGAAGCTCTTGTGGATCCCACTATCTGCTCGGGAGAAAAGAGGGGCTGTGCTGAGTAAACTATCATCCTATATCGTACTAAACAGTGATGATGGCTGCAAAAAGGACTTTAGCACTGGCAAAAGCCTTCCCAGGTGTGAAGAGCAGCGGGATGGTGATGCCTTTTTTAGGGAGAAAATCAGAACCGTGCCGTTGACGTGCTCCGTGCCCTTGCAAATCCAGCTCACGTGAGACGCAGGGGTCTGTGCTGGGTGTTCAGCACAAGATATGCCACGGAGGGGGAAATATCCAGCACCGATGGAACTTCCAAAATTCCTCCCCCTGAACCTGTTCAGATGAGATTTGCTGGTGCTCGCAGACGGAGCCGCTGTGTGGATGTTGCTGAGCCTGTTGGCTGAAAGGCGGTGCGGAGGGATGCTGGCAGAGTTTAATTTTTATCAGCTCCTCTTAGGTGGCACCCTGAAGTTTATCAAACAAGCAAAGCTGATTTGCTCTTCGTTAGTCTCAGTTGCATGAATCGGTTGCCAAGTACACAGGATTTTGCATTTTCCTAATTACTTTCATATTTGTGTTTTACCTCTATTTGTTCTCTTGCAAACGGGTCCTAATAATTAGTCAGGCTCCTGCTGCTTAGACCTGAAAAAAAAAAAAAAAAAAAAAAAAAGAGGGTGGGGGCAGAGGGGAAAAAAGACTTCTGAGGGTTTTTTCTCCCTTATAAATTCATTTTTGTTACAAGCATCTTTTATACATATTACTAAAGGGAGCGCACTAAGAAATGCAAATAATAGTTCTTTATTTTATTATGACAGTTAATTAATAGCAACCTGTTTTAATGAATAAAGTCACTCAGAGTCCTTCAGCACTTCCTAAGTAGAGGCCAGAATCTGTAGGGATTCTTTTTTCCCCCCCATTGTATAGCTCCAAGACTCAGCGCACTATATAGGGGCTGTATAGAAATGCTCGCTAATGAAGAGGGAGGGTGAGGAACTTGTCTGCATTCAAAGATCACTGGTGAGTCATTCAGCGAGAAAAGGCCCCTTGCTAGGAATAGTCACAGTTCCGCGGCATTGTGCTAGCAAAAGGGTTTGATCAAAGGTCTCCTGCCGAGCTTGCATGGTTTCCTTTCATACGACGACCATAATTAAAACCACTAATTCTCTTTTAAAATGCTGCAGGATGCCATGTAGGCATCTGTCTGGAGTGTCCTTTGTGCTGTCGGGAGCTGTTAAGGACCAGCGCCGAGGGCTTTTCAGCGACATGCCAGTCAGGAAGGTGATTCGACATAAGGGTGCCTCTGAAGGCTTGACAGGGCCTTGACTACACAATTCCAGCTGAATTTGCCCCTTGTCAGCTGCCAGTAAATAAATCTCAAAGAAGAAGGAGGAGGGGGGGAAAAGCTGAAGTTTCATTACCTGATCCCCGGGGCTTTGTTGGTTTTGGCATCGCCCAGGGGGAAGCCCTCGCCCCTCGGGCCAGGAGCTGGAGTTGGCCATTGGAGACCCCGGCGCCCGCGTTTGAAGACCGTCAATACTCGTAACAGTTCAGCTGTTAGGAAGACAAATAAATGGAAGAGCCCATTAATCCCCTTTGGGTACTCGGTGCCTTTTGCCCTTTTATCACAGCCTTATTAGGTTCCTACTCATCTTGAACCGGGAGGGATGAATTGAAGTTGTTGAGCGCTAATTGGCAAAGACTTTTCATTGCGGGCCAAGAACTTTCACTGACTTGAAAGTAACTTCACCACGGGGAGGATCAGCAAATTTTTGCCTCGCCATTAAAACAAAACCCCCAAAATGCCATTGGGATTTGATGTGGTGTTTAGAAAGAAATTAGAAAAATATATTTAAAAAAAAGAGAGAACTGCTAAATTGTTGGGCTTATCCTTCATGAGTGCGTTGGCAGCTTGTGTCTGCTCTTTAAAAGAGAGTGATGGAGGCAGATGTGGCTCAGGGAGATCTATCCTGAAATGCAGTTGGAATTCATGTATCCCTGAAATGCAGCTGGAATTCATGTAAATCTTCCAATGATATCATGTATTCATGTATAGGTGTGCATTACCCAAACCTACTGATGGGACAGGCTTCCCAAAAGCAGTGGGAGATGGTCTGTGAGGGGGCACCACTGTTCTGGGCAGTTTGGAACCACTGCAGGGTCAAGCAGAGCAGTGCTGAGATTTCCATGTGCCAGGAGACAATTCTGGCTGACCTAGAGTTATCCCTGGGTTTAGTGATGGTATTTATAGATGGGAAATATTTCAGTGTGGAGGCACTTGGATGTTCTCATGTAAATTGGTTTTTAATGTTGATTTTGGTAAGTGCTGCATGAATTTGAAGGTACTTATTGACCTCTCTCCCCCTGTTCCCCACACTGCGCATTTTAAACGAAGACAGAAACTTCTGAAAGTTGTGAAAGCACCTTGTACATGAGAAGTGGGAATGTCGTGGGCAATCTCCAGCTGGAAGACATTGAGTTGGGGGTTTTGGAGAACAAAATCCTACTGATGTGTCCCCCAAACTCTACATTTGAGGGACTCATGAACCAAGGTGTCCACACTAAGGACGGCATCTCCCACTGGGATGCCAGTGCTTGTACCCTGGAAAATCCACACCGTTTTTCCAGGGACTTCCAGGACAGGGAGCTTGGCATGGTGCTACCTGAGGAAAAGAGCAGCTGAAGCTCTCCCATCACACAGCAGGGAATGAAGACATCATTGTCAGCACCCTTGGAAAGGCTGTTTGGATCTGCCTGATGGGTTTGGAGCGTTGCTCCTGCCAGGTGGCTGTGAGACACTGCCCTGCTCCACGGCCACCAAGGGCCACACAGTAGTGGAGGGTGCTGGTGGCACCACATCGTCCCTTCTAAGGAGCACCTGATTCTTCTTGGTTGTTCTGGAGCTGTAGCTCACTGCTGCTGGTCAGATAGTGTTATTGATATATTTTATGAAAATCCTTTTGCCAGGATTTTCTTCGCTTGAGAAGCTGAGAGGCCTCAGGAATAAAAAATAAACAATGACTATTTGCTGCTGTGGAATGCAACAGGTGGATCTGTGATTGGTCCCATGTGGTTGTGTCTAATTAATAGCCAATCACAGTCCAGCTGTCCGAATTGTCTTGATCAGTCACAAGGCTTTGTTATTCATTCCTATCTATTCCTATATAGCCTTCTTATGATTCCTTTCTCTCTATTCTTCTAGTGTAGTTTTAGTTTAGCATTTTTAATATAATATATATGATAATGTAATAAATCAGCCTTCTAAAAATAGAGTCAAGATTCTTATCTCTTCCCTCGTCCTAGCTGCCCTGCAAAAACCACAAGATAGAGCAGCAGCTTGCTGAAATTTGGGGGCAAAACTTGTAAGAGGAGCATGGGTTTGGGTGGTTTTGGGGATCTTTTCTGTCATGTTCTAGTAAAACCACTCAAAAAAGAAAAAGAAGAACATCTCTGCTCATGAAGCTGAAGGAGGATCTCCTGCCTGCTTCAAGCTTGAAGGATTTGCCTGCCCAAATTTTTTCCCAAAATTTATTATTTCACCCTTGCTGCCTCTTGAAGCTCCTGTTACATTCGAAGTTGACTTTTCAATAAAGGCTTTTTTGAAACAGAATGAAAGCAAAGAATGAATATAGAATCACTTTATTCAGATGAGTAGGGGCAATTTGTGCTGGTGGAGGGCTGGTTGGAGAGGGGGCTGTGAATGACAGCATCCATCCATCCATCCATCCATCCATCCATCCATCACTCCATCCATCCATCCATCCATCCATCCATCCATCCCTCCATCCATCCATCACTCCATCCATCCATCCATCCATCCATCCATCCATCCATCCATCCATCCATCCATCCATCCATCCATCCATCACTCTATCCCTCCATCCATCCATCCATCCATCCATCCATCCATCCATCCATCCATCCATCCATCCATCCTTCACAGCCTGCTTCTACCAAACTGGAGATTTTGCCTTTTGTTGGGTTGAACAAACCCAAGGCAAATGTCCTTGTTTCCAGTAAATTTTATCAGTAAATCCTTGATGGTCCCATTCAAAACTGGGCTTTGCTGGTGAGTGAGGATGGGACATGATGGCCTTGAGGAAGATGAAGGCCAACCCTGATGCTTGGTGTACATGAGGGTTGCCATTGTTGGAGAAAGAGAAGCTCTTTGGAAGTGATTATTTCCAGCATTTGGGAAAGAACAAGTCAGAATTCACTACTCAGTTACAAGCCGTAAGGTTTGGCGTCGAGAAAGCGGGATTTTTTTTTTAGAAAGCCACAATCATAATTTTGATCTTTAAACTTAATTGAACTAATTCAATTAGACCATGCCAGTCTTGCGTTTGATTGAAGACAGCAGCTTGGTTTTGCTGGAAGCTAAGAATGAACCATGGATAATTCTGACTAGATAGGAAAGAGGATTCTTCTGTCTTGTGGGGGCCCAGGAGGGAGGTCGGAGCCTTCTTTGGCTCAGTGGATCAGCTTATGCTGATATTGATCAATACACCCTGCTCACCCATCCCATTGACTCTCCTCCAAACCTACCCAGACCTGTTTTTTGTCACAGAAAAATTTGAATCCGTGACATGACATAAAGAGGATTCAGCTTCTTCACTTGCTGTTTTATTTAGGACCATTTTGGGCAACAGTCACCTTCAAATAAACTTACTTGCAGAAAACATGAGAAAGGTGGGCAATATGCAATATGGGCCATGTGTTTTGTCCTCAGTTTCTGAAGGCAGTGTCCTATCAAGGTACCCAGCACATGGGTGACCTCAAATATCATTGAAAATATTTGGGTTGATTGTGCTTTTAAATTCAGTGACATCACTCACAACTCTTGAATTCTTCCAGTTGTTCCTGGTGCTAAAAACAACCAGTTTGAAGAAACCCCGGGGACCCCTAAATACCCCCTTTTTTTCCCCCCTCTCCCAACCGGCATCTAGCTTTTTACCATTTCCTTAATGTTTGCAGCTAGAAATACAGCTTAAGTGGCATTATGCTAAGTAATTATTCTTACAGGATGTGAAATGAAACAAATTTTGCACAGCATGAAATTATTCCTGCCATGGATGGCGTTCGGCAGCAGATTTCTCCGTTTGGACCACAAACAAGGCTCAGTGGCAGCAACACAACGCGAAGCCAGAGGAGGGGGGTGAGAGGGAAGGAAAACACTACCAAAGGTAAGTCCTTGTAGCAAAAAAAAAAATTTTTGTTTTTATTTTTCTTCTTCTTTTTTTTTTTTTTTTTTTGGCTGGATCAAATATTAAACCTGCTACTACAAATTTCACGCTTTGCATTCCTAACGCAGATGCCAAGGGATGATGCCAAAAATTAATTGGAAATAATATTCCTTGCCTTTGTGTGCTGCATCCAGCAGAGGGCACAACGGATAAGTGATGGGCGAGACGCCGGATCCGCCGCCGCTGATAAGGCCGCTCGGAATTATTTTCTGGAGAAATATGTAGCAACGTGCTTTGGTGCTGATTTCCATTTGGGGATGTGGTCCGGAATGGAGGGTTTAGACTTATAACCCTTCCTCCTCCATCAGCCCCATAAGAGATTTTTCGTGTTTTGCCCACTCTGTATTTTGTTAAATTTCTGGGGTTGGTTTGGTGAAGTGTGGGGAGCTGGTTTGGTCTTTCAGTGGTGTCTTCAATTAAAAATTCAAATCTTGGCTGCTGTCAGGGAGGGGATGTATCTTGTGGTAGCATGTTCTTCCAGCAGTGTTTTTACGTGGGTTTCTGAGGGTAAATAAAAATGTTTCAGAGTGAGAAAAAAACCCTAAGGCAAAACAGGTTGAAGACAATTATAAGGAGGGGAATACTGTCACTTTTATTTATGGAAAAGTGTGAGTCTCTGGTTTATGTATGACAAAACAGTGACTGGGAAGAGAAAGTTTCCCATTAGTTTCACACACTGTAGAATACACCCTGTGATGGCCCTAGGCAGGGGATAGGTGAAATACCTAAAACAACAGATATTTTTTAGAAATTTGCTATTATTTGCATTCAGTGCACTATGCAATTAGAAAAATGGACCATTGGGGCACGGCAGTGCTTTCCCTAGTGCAGAGAGGGCAGGTATTCCTAAGTACAGTCAATATTCAGAAGCACAACCCTAGGAACAAGCACAACCCTTAAATCAGCCTCTCTGATTAGGGGAGAATTTTTTTTTCATAAATAATACAGATAGGAAAAAAAAACCCACCAAAACAAAAACCACCCTGTTAATGTGTTCTTCCCGCCCATCCTCGTTTGGAAAACCTGATACTTCAAATTATTCCCACTGCTTCCAGCCCCCTTTGCACAAGTGGGATGAAGTGTGGAAGGAAGGGAGGGAAACTTGTGTGAGGAGAAAAAAACAGCACAGTCTTTCTCAAACAACAAAAAAATGTATTTCACACCAGTTCCTTCCAGTTTCACAACACCTAAGTAGATGCCGCCCTGGAACAAGTCGACATTTGATGCAAACAACCTCAGAGCTCAATCTGTGCAAGGAAAAAAAAGGAGTCTGTTTTCATGTTCCAGTCTCTCCCTGTCTTGTTTCGGGGTTTTTGTTTAAATCAACACTTTCCAACTGCGTAGATTTTAGCTGGAGGGTTTTTTTTTTTTTGCTTGCTTGTTTGTTTTGGAGAGGAGGGGGGTTGTAATTTCCCAACGTATGGGAGATAAATGAGATGTTTAAAGCGCCTCAGTGGAGTGGCATAAAAGCTGGGAAATCAGAGAGATTGTAAAGCTATGTTTGTTTTAGAAATAAAATAAAATAAATCAAGCAAGAGTAGGTTACAGCTGCTAATACTGAGCTGATTAAGAGCAGCAGTTACATAAAAAGCAGCTAGAGTCCATATTGTAAGTAAGTATTATTGCAGCCATGAGAAATGCAGCTCCAAAGCTTTTAAGGGCTGGTGTGACTTTTTTTTTTTTTTTTTTTTTTTTAATGTGAATTAAGTGCTGATGAAAGTTATGGGATGGACAGCTTTGCAAACTCAGTGGTGCTGTTTAATCACAGGGTAGTGCCTACGAGATCTGCAGGAGCAAGCTGTCCCAGACTTCCGTTGTCTCAAATTTTAGGGACAGAGTCCCCCAGTCCAGGCTAGGAGGATCCAGGATCTATTTGTAGATCTCTACCAAAAAAAAACCAAAAAACCAAAAAAACCAAAAAAACCCAAGAAAACAAAAAAAACCCAAAAAACCCAAAAAACCCCAAAAAAACCCACAACAAACCCAACAACAACAACAAAACAAAAACAAAAAAACCCCACCCCCCCCCCCCCCCAAAAAAAAAACCCCACAAACAAAAAACCCCCCACCAAACCAAAACCACAAATTTGTGAAGTTGGGAAGTGGTGGAGTCCCCATTCCTGTAGGGATTTAAAAGCTGTGCAGATGTGACACTTGGGGACATGGGTTGATGCTGGCCTTGGCAGTGCTGGGGGATGGTTGGACCCAATGACCTGAGAGGACTTTTCCAACCTGAGTGATCTGTGGTTCCAACTCTCATAATCCCAAGGCGTTGTGCAACCACTGAGCTGTCCCTCAGACCCCAAATTCCTCCCACCCCTTCTGCCAAGCTTGAGGCTGCTGAGAAGGGCAAACCTCAGCTCCAACGAGGCAGGAGAGCAAAGGGTGCTGCTGCTCTGGTGGGACTGAACCAAAACACCCCCTGGAACTGGATGTGCAGGATCCGAGCAGGAGGGAAGGCTGCTCTTGCCCTGGGTTTCACCCAGTATGTTGGAAATGTGCAGCAGCCCTGGCAGGTAATTCCTCTTCCCTTTAGAGGGAGTAAAAGCCAAGGGGATTGACTGAATGCATGGAGGGAGGTTTTGTGTCTTTGCCAGGAACAGGGTGGTTGCTCTCCTCAAGCTCATGGCAGGTTGATGGTAGTGGAAATTTCTGCAACTCACAAGGCGCTGGTAAGCAGGAATTCCCACTGGGAACTCTGGAAATTATTTGAAGCCAGTTTAGGTTACTCTAGGTCATTTTTTTTCTGCTGTTGAAACATTTCCACTCAACAGCAGTGGAATAATTTGGCCCGTTTAGAGCATTATTAGAGCTTTTTGGTTTCAAAGGCTTCTTCCTCATAGGGCCATTTTAGAATGGAAACTGTTGAAAGTGAGAAGTCATACATTTTGTTAAAAAAAAAGAAAATCCAAACAAAAAAAACACCCTCACCTCTGAATTTTCAGACCTAAATTCTGAAAATATAAAATCATTATAAATATATACTTGGTAGGGGGGAAAAAAAAATCACATCTCTGTGGGTTCCACTGAAATTTCCTACAGTTCCCTCTGTTTCCTCAGCTTCGCTGATGTCTCATGGAACCTGGCTCCTGAGCAGCTCTCCAGGCTGGGGCAGCACAGGATGAAGATGCCTCTCCAACTCCCTCTTGCATCTCAGCCTTTCCCAGGGAAGACTCTCCTGGAAGGGCTGCACAGTGCCAGGTGATCTATCCCAGCCTAAGGCAGCAATCCTGGAGCATGGAGAGGTTGGGGATCCCCTTCTCTCAGTCCATGCCCAGGTTGGCAGCTCAGGTGTTGGCACCTGCAGCCTGGGAAAGCCCACACAAAGTGGCAAAACCTTCTGCAGCTGGAATTTGCATTTCCTGACCACAGCAAACAAGGAAATAACCCCATTTAGCTCTCTTCCTGCACAAGGTTTTGAAAAAAACAAGAATTTATAAAGATGTGTATAAGCTAAATATTGAGATATGACTGAAACAACATTTTGGAGCTCAGGCCCACTGGTATATTACACTTCAAGCAGCATCAGTTGGCAGCTGCCTGGAAGAAAAGATATTAATAGAGACAGCAGGACTAAGTTGCAATGGGCCAATTGAGCTGTTTTTAAGAGAAGAAAATAAGAGCAATTGCTGATTTATTTGGCCTTGTTCTCAAGTGCCCTGTGCCACAGCAAAGACTTGTGATGAATTTGCACAGGCTTAGCTGCTATGTAAGGAAAAGAAAAGGATCCTCCACTCTTTTACTTTGTTTTATTGGCAGGAAAAACCAATCTCTCCTGTGCAAGACGGTGCTGAGGAATAGAAGAAAGAGGAGAGTGATGTCCCTGAGCACTGCAATGAGCATCCAGAGCAAGGAGTGAGGGGGATTGGAGGGACACAGAGTCCAGGCAGATAAAGCCTTTTCTAATGCATAGGGAAAGTGATGTGTGGTCAGTGGGGACCCAAAGGCAACTTGTGTGAGTCCCTCCTGTCACACAGCCCTGTCCCTGGTGGCCCTGAGGAATGCTTGGTGTGCTGAGAGCTGTCCAGGGTCACAGAGCTCAGCTCGGGATCCCTGGGAGAAGTGCCTGGTGTGTCTGGAATGGTCACAGTGGCTGCTGAGGAGATGCTCAGTCCTGGCTGTGTGAATGTGTAAATGCTCAGGTGTCTCCTCTGGAGCTCAGGGGTCACCATCAGACAAGAAGCATTTTCCACAGTGCTTCCCACTGAGGTGAGGTGCCACAGATTATCCTGGAGGAAACTCCTCAGCTCTCCCTGCAGGTGCAGAGGGTGTCCAAGGACGGGAGGGTGGAGCAGAGCTTTGTGCCTGTGAGTGGTGTCACCTCCAGGTGACAGAAGGTGTGCAAGGATAAGCTAAACCAAAAGCCACTCTGGAAGGTCTGTCCAAGCCTTTGTGCATCCTCGCCTCACTCAGCTGCCTGTTTGTCCCTGTGGCTGCATGGGGACAGTCTCCCTGGGCTCTCCAGGGTTTGTGTGTCTCTGAGGTGACATCCCCACAGACATCAGAAATGTCACAGAGCCAAAACATTAAGGGGATGGTCCCAAATGCAGCATCCTGGATCGAGGCACCCCTAAAGCCCTGGTTGCTGCATGCTGAGGGATGTGGTGGGGGAAGGCTGCTCTGTGCTTTTTCCCTCATTTCCAGAGTGTGGCTGGTGCTGGAGGTGGAAGAACACTCCTGCTGCTCCCAAAACTGGCCCAGCGTGGATGTGACCCTGTCCTCACAGCCAATGTCACCTTGCTTTGCCCCTGGCTCCAGGCTCAGGCTTCCCTAGGGTCTGTCTGTCCCTCGTGGTGGGACCTGTGGCAGGGGACAAATCCTACCTTTCCCCAGTCAGATGAGGGGACAGCAAAGTTGTGCCTCCCATGGGGGCCAGCACCTCCAATTCCAAACAGGGTTGGACCAGATTGGAAGAGCCATAAGCACATCCACCTGTCTCAAACCTTGCTGGCCAAGTCCTGGCCAATGTGACCACCTGCACTGGAACCCCCAAATGAGGGGATGCCCCTCACCCTTCAATGTTGGAGTCCTAGATGCTGAGAAGTTTAGACTTTTTATGTTGACAAACTCTAACTCCTGGGAGAGCACTGCATTTGATCTGAGGCAGTAGAAAAGTCTTCCAAAATTGCTTAATAACACTACGATTACAAGTGTGTAGTTGATTAGAAGTGTTTATTATCACAAAGCAGAAAATTTAGAGTTTGGGGTTTTAGAATATATATATATATATATATATATATATGTATGTATGTATGTATGTATATACATATAGCAAAATAGAGGTTTTAGGGTGGAAGTCGGTATTTTGGAGGAGGAGGCCAACACCTCCAATTCCAAACAGGACCAGATTGGAAGAGCCATAAGCACATCCACCTGTCTCAAACCTTGCTGGCCAAGTCCTGGCCAATGTGACCACCTGCACTGGAACCCCTTGAGCGAGGGGATGCCCCTCACCCTTCAGTGTTGGAGTCCTAGATGCTGAGAAGTTTAGACTGTCTAACTTCTAGGAGAGCACTGCATTTGATCTGAGGCTGTAGAAAATTTCCTCCGAAATTGATGAATAACAGTAAGATTACAAGTGTGTAGTTGATTAGAAGTGTGTAATATCACAAAGTAGAAAACTTGGAGTTTGGGGTTTTAGAATATAGTAATATATATATATAAATATATAGAGAGCAAGATAGAGGTTTAGGGCAGAAGCCAGTGTTTTGGAGGAGGAGGCCAACACCTCCAGTTCCAAATAGGACCAGATTGGAAGAGCCATAAGCACATCCACCTGTCTCAAACCTTGCTGGCCAAGTCCTGGCCAATGTGACCACCTGCACTGGAACCCCTTGAGCGAGGGGATGCCCCTCACCCTTCAGTGTTGGAGTCCTAGATGCTGAGAAGTTTAGACTGTCTAACTTCTAGGAGAGCACGGCATTTGATCTGAGGCTGTAGAAAATTTCCTCCGAAATTGATGAATAACAGTAAGATTACAAGTGTGTAGTTGATTAGAAGGGTTTAATATCACCAAGCAGAAAACTTGGAGTTTGGGGTTTTAGAATAAATAGTAATATAGCAATAAGGAGGTTTTAGGGCAGACAATAAGGAGGTTTTAGGGCAGAAGCCAATATTTTGGAGGAGGAGGCCAACACCTCCAATTCCAAACAGGACCAGATTGGAAGACCCGTAAGCACATCCACGAGTCTCAAACCTTTCTGGCCAAGTCCTGGTCAACCTGTCCATGTGCACTGGAACGCCCTGAGCGAGGGGATGCCCCTCAGCCTTCCCTGGCCATGCCAGTGCCCTGTTGGGTGGGAGGAAGGGCTGGGGCCGGGCAGGGAGCACGCACTGGCACCGCACGCAGCCCTTCCGCTGCCGCCCCTAAGTCCCTGACACATAATCTTGGTCCTGATTTGGTCTCCACCTCATCTGGCTTGTGTAAGCTGCTTCCCGTGACCTTTCCTCAGCGAAGGGAAGGAGGGGGAGGGATGGGGGGCATGTTAGCAGAGCCAGACCCTCCTGCCAGCGGGCAGAGGGTGCTCTTGCCTTGCATATCCCGCTCCCTCCGGATAGCCGAGGCTGTTCCCCTATAAACCAGCCCTTCCCAGACGCTCGGGTCCAGGGATGCCCGAGCATCCCCGCTCGGAGACGGATCTGCTTCATTAATATTCCTGCTCGGGTGGGCGGGTGGAGGGAGCGCTGTGTCTAACCTACTTTATTCAAATAGAAAATGCGTGTGGTGGAGTGAGAGGGGAGATACAGGCTCTGCCATAATTCCAGATTTAATTGGAAATTTAGTAAATCTGCTAAAATATTTAGTGGTTTCAATTTTTTCCCCTCTTCTGTGAGAAACAAAGGATCCCGGTTTATCGTGTGTCTTTCAACAACTTTAATTTCATTTGTAGATTAAGGATGGAAGTAGCATTTCCACTCGATTGCATACTGGGCATTAAGGAGACAAAAACGTTCATTGTTTGCCCGAAGTCGGAGGGGTTTGTGCAGACATTAAGCTGTAGGTGGCATTCTTTATACCTGACATCAGGAGCTTTTGTCAGCCCTTCAGCTGACAGGATTCTCTGCTGACCCCTCTGAGGTGTGTGAAGCAGTGAAAACAACCAAACCCTTTCTGCCAGGTGATGAGGAGCAGAAGTGGGACAATCCTATCCCGACCCACTGGGCAGAGGCTGCTCACAAAAATCTCTAATTCCATTTTTCTCGAGAGACTATCTGACAGAATTAAAGAGCCAAGAGTTGGTGGCCTTTCCCATAACATAGTCAATAGGAACCCTGGCCCAAGAAGTGAGCATGAAAATCTTGGGAATACAAAAACTCATATTCATGGCTTTGGAGCAAAATCTGTCCCACTGAGCACTTCTTGGGGCCAGAGCTGAGGTTAGAGGGTGATCCTGGGCTCAGAGCCTGGAGAGTCGCTGGTTTGGGGTTAAAACCAGCATCAGGCCCATTTCAGGGGGATATTTGTACCCATCCAGAACAGGGGTGACTGTGGATAACAGAAGCTGTATTTCCATGTATGATTATACAGGTAAGCTCCTGTTTTGGCCTTAATTGTCCAGCTTGGTCTTAAACATCCATCATGTATGAAAGTAATGTCCCAGAGAGAGATGTTTTTGGGGTTGTCTTGCAAGTTTTGTGTTGTTTGTTTCCCAACAATGACCATTGCTCCCATGAAAATTAGTAGGAGTTTGTCCCTCAGCTCAGAGGGGAGGAGGGTGCCTGCGCAAATCCAGTCTCTTCAGTTTTACTATTTTTTTTTTAATAATCCTTTGCTTGTATTTTCTCTCAAAAACTCAGCCCAGCCCCTTCTGAAGCCATCTTTCTGTAATTCTCTTAACTACTGTAATGCAAGCTCACCACAAAAGCTCCTCGAGAAATCAAGGCTTTTGTGAACACCAGGCTTGAGGAAGAAAATTGTCACCTAACCTTTCAGCCATCCTCATTTTCAGGGGAGCAAAGGACAATCTCTGGAGACATAGTTGTTTTTTTGTTTGTTTTTTTTTTTAATCTGCGGCAGTTAAATCAGATTTATTAACATGCCACGTTATGAAGGTGGGAAGTAACATTTGTTTTCCTGGGTCTTAAGGGAATTTATCTTGTCATCATTAAACTGGATTTTAAACCACCATTTAATGTTTTGTTATTTTTCTCGGGTGGTTGGGTTGGTTTTTTTTGGTTGGTTGTTTTTTTGGTTTTTTTTAGCATCCAGTGTTAATCCTGCAATTGGAAACCACAGTGGATAGAAGTACTGTGTAACTTGCTTCCAGAACAAATAAGGTACAGCAGCTAATTTCAGTTTTAGGTTTCAAGGAGGGGGAGAGGAAGGGGGTAAGGCAGCACCTTCCCTTTATGCTGTGAGACAGCCTTCAAGTGCGAAAGCAGAAATTCCCAAGCTGAGATCTGGTGAATGTAGAAAAGGTTCATTTTCAAAATTGCAACAGCCTGTACTTAGGTGATATTAGAAGACACCATGACAGTAAAGTAGTTTTATGCATAGCGGCTTAGCTAACATTTTGAGAACTAGTTTAGTGAAGCTATCAGGTTTAAAAATACCGAGCCACAAAGTTTTAATGAAACTATGCTTGGATCAAAGTACCATAAAGAGCATCCAAGAACTGCTTAAAAGATCCTTGAGTGGAAATTAGAATGGATCTTCAGGATTTATTCTGTAAAGCCTGTCTATTTTGACCTTTTTTCAGTCTCATATTAAGGCAGCTGAAAGTGTGTTTTGTTTGGCTAATGCTGGGGACTCGCTGGAGCTATTAGGTCTGTTAAACTGAGGCTGCCACTAAAGTTTTAGTATGCATTAATTGACTGATAAGGACTCGGGAATCAAATGGCTGAAGGAAAGGGCTATCATAGATTTCTTTTTTTTTTTTTCCCTCCTTCCTTTGCTTTATTTCTCTTTGCACTTCATTTACATCCTGAGCCCTATTGGTGATCCAGATTTGAATAAAGCCACAGCTTAAGCAGCGATTAGATCTCAATAGCTTGGATTTTCAATGAAATTGTGGCATCGTTTTGTTGTTTTTTTTTTTTTTTTTTGCCACGCGTATTTAGCGGGAGGTGTGAAAATTGACACCTGGTGCAACTTTATCTTTGCAAACACTGCCTCGTTTTATGCACAGACCGTCCCCACGTGCACAAAACATTTGCAGATGCGCATAGATAGACCGAGTGTATAAAATCCTCCTGAAATTAGGGTTTTAGTTGATAGGCCTTTGACTCTGTCAATGTCAGGGGTTAGTGGGAAACAAAGGCAGGGCTAAGCAAAGCTTTGCAAGAACGGAGGGAGATAAGAAGACCTCCCCTTTCTCCAGGTTAATTTTTTTAAGCGTGTCATCCAAACGTTCAAAGCAGTGATCCTGCAAACGCTATTAGGAGAAGAAAGCCATCAGGAATATATAATGCAGTAAGGGGGTTTTAGTTTTTACATTCTGATGTTATTATCATTACTGTTATTATTATTATTATTATTATTTGGAAGCAATATGTTTAAAGTTCACCTGCTAATCCTTAAGCTGTTGATACGACGATGTCAAAAATGATGGGATTTGGTGATTCTCATTATTGTTATGTATTGTTCTTCTCTAGCATTCCAAATTAATATTTATAAATGCCAGGAAAAGTAGTCTTTTTATAGACATGAGAGCTCCCCAACTCCATTTTTATTTTCTTTTTAACAAATAAACATTGTATCCAATATAGATGATTGCGTTTAGGAACGAAAATTATTTCCCAAGCAATCCATTTGATGCTGATTGGATGTTTTTTTAACTTATTTTTCTGCCAGCAAGATGACAACCTGTAGATGTGATCTCCCCTTACCACCGTTCTCAACAATCTTTGTCCAAATTCAAATAAATGCTGATTGCAGTGAGCATGATCAAACTGACACAAATACTGAAATGGGTCTGAAATTCTACCAAAAAAGGCTCTTCAAGCACCAGTGAAATAAAAGCAATAGCTGGGAAGGAATTTTGATTCTTGGTCACCTTGTTAATTTGAAGCCCTTAATTTCTAGGGCAGTCCTGTTTTAGTCCTGTGTGATTTGTCCCAAGGACACAGCCCTGAGGACCAGCTCCCTCCTGATGGGTACAATTGTGGAATCATGGAATATCCCATATTGGAAAGGACCCACAAGGATCATCAAAGTCCACCTCCTGGCCCTGCACAGGACACCCCAGCAATCCCACCACATGCCTGAGCGCCTTGTCTACCAAGAGAGACTAATTATCCTTTGCTCTTAGCCAGAGGAGGGATTGTTATGCTTTTATTCCAAAGTGAGGAATGGGATTGCTAGGTGGGAGAGACATGGGCACACACGGCCTTGGTGAACAATTTTGGACTTGCCTGGAAGTGCTGAGGGAAGGGCATTCACTCCCTGCAGTAGGTTTACATATTACATAGCTATTTTTAACCAGTGCCTCCAATTCAACAAGAAATGAAGAGGAAAATAAGGAAAAAAAAAAGAAACTCAAATTCCTGCTGACCTGCACAGCTGGCTTATCTGGAGCTTTGTGTCCAGTGGGGAAAAAAAAGAAATGTGTGCCCCAATTACCAGACAAGCAACCCAGATCCAGACTGCTCGTGAAACTTATTTCTGAAACATTTGCAATGAGAGCAGAGATCACTTGGCCCAGCTTAGGAGAGATTCCCAAAATTACCAGCACCGCATACAGAGGAGATATTCTGCAGAGGATGACCATCTTCAAGGTTGCATTGGGCTGGTGTAACTGTCCCAGCATCTGGAGGCTTTGTGGACGTGTGTCCACCCCAACTTCATCTCTGTAGTGAAGGACATGATCTCACTCTTGCATCACTCTCTGCTTTTGGGGCTGAATCTTTGCGTGAGCTCCTTCGGGGCAATGCCTGGGTTTGAAAATTGGGACATCTGATGGGAACAGGAGCAGGGGACTGGTTTAAATTCAGGCAGGAATGAAGAGATGGGCACAGCCAGGATGATTTATGCCGCCTTGATGCGTGCTGAAGGCTGCTGGTTGTGCAGACACTGATTGTGGGAGGGCTGAGGCTGCCGAGCTTTAATGGACCGTGCTGCTGCAAATACAGAGAGACGGGAACTGATGGAGAATACATTCAGGCTGGATATCAGAAGGGAGTTTGAGACTCCCAGACAACAGAGATTTGGGAATGGCCTTGGGGCAAATGCTCCAGCTCATTTGAAGCTGAGGCTTGTTCAGCCTGTGAAATGGGATTGTATGACTTGGTTGCTGGGGAATGTGACGGGAAGGACTTGGTGATTAAAGGGGGCCCTTCTTGTCCTCAAATGGGTTTTAGGATGTTTTAGTTTCCTCTTTGGTGCTGGAGGTGCTTCCCAGAGAGTCCTGGAGCTGCTGTCATGTTTTGATGACCATGGCAATTGACGCTGCTTTTCAGGCTTTTGGCACATTCTGACAGACACGGATGAAGCGAGTGTGCCCTGGCTGAAGAAATGCCTCCTTGTAAGGGTTGGCACACTCTGCTTGTGGGATGAAGGGCTGTGGGTTTGGTACAATCAAATGCTCCATCTTGACCTCTTGGTGGTCTGTGCTGCTTTCACATCCTCAAAAGACATGAAACTGTCAATGACTCCTTTGAGCCCTTCCCTTGAACTGGGGTCTCTAATGTAACATCACATACACTGCAAAAGACCATTTTTAGCATTTTCAGCATTTTAAATGTTGTATTTGAAGTAGCAAATGTTGTATTTGAAGTAGCCAGTCCAGTGGCTGCCTGTTCTGCTTTCTATAATACAAACTGGCATCTTGGCACTTGGTTGGAGAAAGGGAGCACATGACACGAGTCTGGATCAGAAGTCTGGATTTGATAACTCACACTGCTTGGTGCTCATTTTCTGCTGCAGTCTTGTAGGAAGAGACTCATCCTTTTCCTCTCAGCTGCTCCCCAGCCTTTCACTTGAGGGATCTTGTAGACCTTTTATTTCCCAAAGACTCTGGGTTTTCCTAGAGGCTTATATCCTGCAGTCTATTACATACAGACACACAGATGCTGTAAACCTGAAATATTTATTTCTGAACTGGTTTCCCTCTTCTTTAGACATCTGTAAAATCAGTGCCACCAGTGGAAAGAATGCATCAATCAATGCCAGGCAAGCAGAAGAAGTGCACTGAAGACTTGAACAAAGTAGGACTGACCCGTGAAATGGGGCTGCTGTTGGTGTGAAATGAAAACTTGGAGTTGAACTCATCCCTGAAATGATGAAACCCTCTCCAAGAATCCGTACAAAGTTATTTTTCCGGTGGATATTAACAAATAAGGACATTCTTGGAAACAAAAGTGATGCTCTGCTGAGGGACACACTCTTGGCAGACTGCAGGATCAGACAGGATCAGATCATCTATCCTCAGCTTTTCCCCATGTCAGGGACCCCCTTGCACCCCAAAACTTTGAGGGTCCTTGGGACAGATCTTCCATGTGTTGCTGATGGCAGATGCAGCCAAGCCTCACCAGAAACCAGCAGCACCAGCAGGTGAGTTGCTTCCCTGAAGGAGGACAGCAAAGTCATTTCATGGCAGGAGATCCATTTCACCACCTCATTTCCAGCAAAGGAATTTTTTCTTTCACTCCTACCTGCTCCTGGAACTCGTTTCCCAGCCCAGCCAGCAGCTTTGTGGCAGGTACTGCCCTTCTCCTCCTCCCTGCTCTGCAGCCTGTACAGGGTGGTTTGTAGCACAGAAAGAACATCACAACTCACAAGCATTTATCAGGAAATAATCGACAATCTTCTGCAAGAGTTTTCTTCCGAGGGATGCTTCTGCCACTGCTCTGCTAGGGGAGGATGATGGAACTCGGGTTGCTGAGAATTTCAGACTTTCTGTGCTGACAGGCACTGACCCCCAAGAGAACACTGCATTGGACCTGAGGCCAGGAGAAGGCTTCCAAAACTGATTGATAGAACTGGCATTATGGGTGTGTAGTTTGAATAGAAGTGTGTGATATCACATGGTAGAAAACTAGTAGTTTGAGGTTTTAGAATATAGTAATATATAAAAAACAAGATAGAAGTTTTAGGGTGGATGCTGGTCCTTCTTCCTTGCCTTCTTCTCCATGGGTTTGGGTGGTTTTGTGTAATGGAATTAAAAAGTCCCAATAGCAGGCATGGGTGGTTGGTTATTGGGTTAAAAGTAAAAATAATTTAGGTGTCATTTCCTAATTTGACAGTTTGTCCTTAAAAGACCTTGTAGAGAGAGAGAGAGATACTACTCCATTTTTAGTTTGTTAAAGTGCTGTAGAACTCAGGGCTTGTGAGACTATAACATATATTAGAACTAACAAACATCTAGGTCCAAACAAGGAATACTGTCTCGTGCACTTAATCCCAACCTTAGCAGAAAAGAAACAGAGAATCCACAGGAAGAGTTTTGGAAGTCAGCCCAACCACCTTGTCATTGCTCACGACGAGAGTGTTGCAAGGCTGAAGTGAAGGAGACGTGCAAAGGAAGGGGAAAGAAAGGCGAGGGATGGAGGGAACTGATGTCCAGGCTGCTCAGCAGAAGGCTCATTCCCATCCAAGCAGGGCAGAGAGGAAGGGGAGGGCTTGGAAAGCCTTTCCCACGAGGAAAACTGATGCCTCCTTTGGACAACTTTCCTTCTTTCTTTCTGTGCTTATCGTTTGTTCCGCCTATTCACGGGAGGGACTCAAGCAAAACACGGGGCTTTGTGTTCCTCCCCCGTGCCCTAACGAGGGGGGAGTTTCAGGGCTGGCACTGGGGAGCGTGTGCTCACACACCATGGAGAGGGGACCTGCCCCACCAGGCCCAGCCTCCCAGCAGAGTGGGGACAAGCAGAAAACTGGGGGATAAAAAAAAAGGGGGAATTTTATGGCAAATCCGCACCTTCTAAAGTGGGAGTTTCTTAAAGATGTTTTTGGGGAATACTTTCTGCTTGTGGAGGTGTTGATAACCTGAGCCAGATCAAAGGCTCATGGGTTCCTCTTCCATCAGAGAGCCTGTGCAGCACCTCCCAGGGATTGTCTGGACAGATTTGTGCCTCACAGGGAGTCAGTGCCCTTCAGTCCTACAAATTTATGGCCAGCATGTCCATAAATCCTAAAGACACAGATTGCCAGATGCAGGAAGCACAAAAACATATTTATTGTCTTCTTTTCCTTGGCATCTCTGTCCACGGCAGGGGGTTGGAATGAGATGACCTTTAAGGCCCCTTCCAACCCAAACCTTTCCAGCATTCCATCTGATTCTATGATTCTGTAAATAGTGGCCAAAGTCATTGCTTGGGCCATCAGCTGCCTGACCTAGACTGGTTGCTATTAAATATTTCAGGCCATCAGCCTTAGCAAATAAAGTGTTTGAAACCAGCATCACTCTGGGTGCAGGTAGAGTTGACAATTCTATACCAGGGCATCTTTAATGTGTTCTAGCAGAAGACCAGTGTTGGGTTTTTTTCCCTGCCAGTGGCTCAGACTTGTGTGGGTTGGATGTTTGCCTTGCTCATTTTGCTCCTGCTGCTGACAATGGGCATTTCAAAGAAAACAATGATGATTTCTTGGAATAAAATGTGCTCGTAAAAAGAAAAAAAGAATCTCAGAGCCATTTGCTGAGCTTTTATCATTGCTCTTGGGAGCAGAAAGGAAATTGGCCGCGTGCTGCCTGTGAACAAAGTGCTTTTCACGCCCTCCTTGAAATCCACCCATGTTTGGCCAAGTTATCAGTCGAATGCATGTTCTTTAGAGGTTTGTTGAAATTTGGCTGCTTCATTTCTCTGAAGACACAGTCTGCCCAAGGCTGTTGAATGGGAAAGGGACTTTTTTCCCCAAAATGTGCCTGACTTAGCTCCCTGTGCTGATTGAGCACATCTAAGGGTAGCCAGTGAGTGAGTCAACCAGAGCCCAACACTTTGTTCCATGTGAATAAACCACTCTCAAATGTCTTTTTTTCTTTTGTAGTATACAAAAAAAAAAAAAAAAAAAAAAAAAAAAGGTACTGTCAACAAAATCATGCTGATTACAAATCTGGGTTATGAACAAACTTAAAATGAGTGATAAAGTTGCAATATTGAGCACTCAGTGGCTGAAGAGCTCTCAGAACTCACGCTGCCTCTGCAGGCTTAATTTGCCTTCCTACTGCCTATGGCTTATGATAATTTTTAATTACCCAATCACACGATATCTTTTCCCACAGGATCCTTGCTCCTTTGCCACACAGGATGGACAAAGATCTCTTCACAGGTACCCAGCTGGTTTTTCTTCTCATGCTTATCCATCATGTTGTCCCAAGCCAGATGTAAATGTGGATCTGCTAATTAAAAACATATATATTTTAAATGGCAAAATCATTTTACTTCTGATTTATCCCATAATGTAAACAGGGCCCACCATGCAAGCAGGGAAGAGAGGAGGCACCTGTAAAAGCTGACTTTGACCAGTCTTAGCAACCATTTTTGCCTCTTTAATGGTGTTTGCCTTCCATAATGTAACTTTTTCTAAAACTGGAATGACAATACAGCACTATCTGTCTGGAAAAAGTCAACCTCTTTATTGCTTGAGAAGTGTTGCAATACAACGGTGATGGGGTCCTGTATAAACCAAGATAGGCAGCAAAACTCTGTATTTAATACATGCCCAGCACACAAATAAAACGTGAAAAATGTTTCATTTTGGTCTTTAAGCAACAGAAGGAGCAGAGGAGGAGGTAGCAGGAAGCTTAGAATTGGAAAGTGATAGCTTTGGCAATGCAGTGCAATGATTGAAAATGACATCTTCCACACACCCAATTAAAATTCATACCTTTTAACCTCCACAGCCATCTGAGATCTGTATCATTAAGACTGATTCAACAAGATGCCTTGATATTCTAAATTATTTGTATGCCTGGTATTCCAAATAAACATTTGTGAAATTCATTTCAAAAGATGTTAACACTCGTGAAACCCATGTGCCCCAGAGGGATTATATAAATTTCCATGTCAAATATTTGAAGCAAAGCACTTGTACAGAAACAGTGTTTTTTGTGTTTTGATGCCTTTCATTTCCATAAACTAGATTACTTTCTGAAATTACTTTCACACAGAGAACAGTTTCTATTGAATTCCAGTCAGTGAGCTCCTTGGAGTGTGATGTGAATAAAATATGACTGGGTTATGTAGCTTCCAGGATGCATATGCATCTGTGCTGTGTAAGCAGGGAAAACCAAGTTTGGATTTTATCTTGAAGTGGGTTCATACACGGAGATTTACTGTCTTAAAGTAATTGCTAAACAACTCCTTCATTTATAGCCTAATAAGAAAGCTCTCTAGATTCCAGAATCCAGCCCCTCCACCTGGCTAACAATGACATGATCTCCCTCAGTAAGCAGAGATTTGCTGGCAGGCAGCAATTCCTGTCCGTCCGTGGCTCTTCAACAGAAAAGTTTTATCTGCTCCTTGCAAACACTGATTCTGCCAAAAATTCACACGCACACATACACACAAAAATAGATCTGAGCAAATATTACCTCCATTGTGCTTGTTTTGCCAACCCTGTGAAATGATCAAATAGCAGGTATTTAAACGGGAGATGGAAGGAAAAATTTTGCCCAGGGTGTAGGGGAGGGAAGCAGCTGTGAGATTAAGTGTTTTTACATAAACTACACACACACACAATCTCCATTGTTATATAATATCCCCCACGCGGGTGTCTTAGGGCAGCTTCTGCATTGCTTCTAGAGAAGAGGGTGAAACGCCAACTTTGGGGAAAATCCAGGGTTCAGCCATGCCCAGTGCAGCAAATCCTCTGAGTGCTCCTTGGTAAGAGCACAGCTAGAGCTGGGTGAGCCCCCTGGGCCCCCTGGAGCAGCACCTTGCTGCTCAGATCTGCATTTCTGCAGCTGTTCAGAACCTGGAGCTCCCCCGTTTACATCAGAAGAAATTTCACATGTGGAAATTGAGGAGCCAGGTCACTGCAGCCAAGACTGAATGCTGGGTCTGAGCTGTTCTCTCCTGCTGTGGCAGCTGTCCCTCTGCCCAAAAAACAGATGCCTACCCTGGCTGGGGTATGTAAAGATTTATTTGCAGCCCAGATAGCATTTGGTTTGCTTTTCCTCGTGGCAGTTCTGGGGTCAGATCCTCTAACCAAGGAAGAGATTCCCTTATTTTAGCCTGGAAGTGCTGAATTGTTTTAGGTGGCTGTCAGGGGTGCAACTTAGCTCGATGCTTTCAGCTCCTATGGATGTGGGCCCCTAGGAATGGAAATTTGCTGTCAGCTGGTGAGAGGCGTGAGGTTTTAATGTTCTTCTATGGGGCTCAACCAGCACTGTCCAGAGGGGATGAGGGAAGGAGTGAGTCCCAGGACAGGCAGAGATGTGGTGATGGGAGACACTGAACCAGTCACAGCTCTCCTGCAGCTGTGGTTCTCCTGAATGAAAGGACAGGCTGCTGGATTTTTCTTCTTTTTATTTTATAGCCAACCAGAAACCTCCTGATGTCTTTGATAAAGTCAAAACTAGGAGGAGAATGTCTTTCTTTGTCTTTAATGACTTTTGTTCTTCTCTATTGCCTCACTATTGAGGGGCATGGGCTCCAGACCAGCAGCATCTTATTTCCCCTCTTGTCACCTGCTATTTTCTATTGCCCCACGTTTAGACAGATCCTTGATAAGGAGAAGGGAAATGAGTTAATGCATCCCACAGCTGAAGTCAGCAGAATAAAACCTTCCTGTTTTTAGGATGTTTCACACATTTTGTTAAATATGGCTTTTGTATAGCAAGAAAAACCCAGTAAGTGTTGAAGGAAAAGGAAAGAGCTGAAACCAGTGATGCTGAAGTGGAGCCTCATAAAAACATCCCAGAAGATTTCAGGTTTGATTCCGCTCTGAAGTGGTCAGTTCAAAGCAGTGCTGAGGATGCCCAAAGCCTGTCCCAGGCACAAGCCAAGGGGATGTTACACCGACAGGGGGGAACAAGATGCCCATGGCTCTGCTGTGGCTGGCATGGGCAGGGGCTGCTGAGGGAGGGTGAGAACAGCCAACAGGAGAAGGAAATCCAGCTCCCAGGTGTCTCCTGGCTCTGCTCCTCCTCCTGCTCCTCCCATGGCTGCAGTCCTTTGGCTCTGGTAGCAAAACCTGTTTTGCCTGAGTGGCAGCAAAGCTCGAATGGCACTGAGACACATCTGCCAGAATGTCACTGCCGGCTGTAGCGCGGGGAGGGCGGTGAAGGGATGTGCCACTGCACCACCATTCCCTTGAGGAGGCCGGGGGAAGCCCCCTGTTTTACACACAGCCCCCAAGGCATTCTGCAGCCACCTGGGTTCTGTCTTTTTCAGGCTGCAGGAATTTTTTACCTCATCCCTTTCCAGAGCAAAAGACATCTGACTGGATCAGGACAAGACCAGCTCTGCTCCCACTCAAACATCAGTCCACAACCTCTCCAGTAGTCATTCCTCATTACCCAAGGCTGACAATGCAGGGAGCAGAGTGTGGGAATAAGGAGAACAGAGTTGTGAAGTAGGAATACATTAAATACAGCCATTAAATCCACCATTTTCCACTGGCACAGCTCACCTGAAGGAGCTGAAGAAAGGGAATTTTTTCACTGGTTAGTGAAAGATAAAAAGCTGATTTCCAGCAATTGCCAAAGAACATCAAGCTAAGAAGTAAATAGGGTAAAAAGAAATGGGCTGCAATATATGCTCAGTCTTTGGTGCATTTCTTTAATGCCAGTCTTTAGGGGCAGACTTTGCAAAAATCCCCAATTATTTTAGCTGGTTAATCTGGTCCAAAGTAGGCTGTTGGCCAGCCTATATGCTCTGCGTATGATCTGGCTTAGCTAATCTGATAAATTCCAGTTTATTCTCTGGGTAGGTCCTGCAAATCCAGGACTATTTTAATTAGAGAAGCCGGGCAGCGACAGTTTATTGGGCAGTGGAGGTAAATTCGCAAGTCCTTGGGTCAGTGCTTGCCAGAGCTGCAGGTCATTTGGGTTAACGAGTTGCCACTGCCCTAAATGATGGCTTTTCCTTCATCTCGCTGCTGCTAGGCTGCTTTTAGCCTGTTTTTACAGATGAGCAGACCCCAGAATATTACTGGCTCCAGTCTTGGGCTGTGGTTCAAGCGCCAAGCACTTTCTGCTCAGTCCATTCTATTTTGTTGCGCCTCTTTGAACCTAAACACAAAATGAACATTGATTTTTAAGACAGAGGATTTGAATCTTTGGTTTTCCTCATGTTGCTCCTTTTGTAGTGGAGCCTGCTGAGATAAAGCTCCCAGGCTGTCAGTACTCTATCCTCCTTTCAGAGGAGAGTTTGACAAAGATCTGTGGTCAGGGGAGACAGGACAGACAGAAGAAACCTCTGGACTGTGGGTCCGTGAGGAGAAAGGAGGCTGCAGAGTCACTGAGTGCCTGACACGAGGCAGCAGAGCCGGGATGTTCTGCCTTCAGCCACCCTCTCTTCCTCATCACGGTGCAGGAAGATTCTGCTGCCCACAATACAGCTCCACTTTTGTTGTCAAAGACAAACCATTTGTCATTATTTCTATCTGATTAATTTCATGCCATCAAAATCGAGGATGAGGTGCACAGGGCTTCCCAGTTTCCAAGGCAGATCGTTTGTCAGAAAGCGAAAGCTTCTGTTCTTTTTCTTCAGAAGGATAAGTGAACTGTGCCTATACTGGGACAAGAGACCATAAATAAAGCTGAAATAATGGGAGATCACTCAAAAATTCTCCATGCTTTGGAAATATTTCCATTCACATTTGTAACGCTGAAGGAAGTGGAGTTTTATGTAAGAAACAGGCTGCAGAATAAGGACATTCCCATCTCTGCCCTAAACTTCCTGAAAAAAAACCCCCTTCCTGGCTGGTCTTTGTCTCCTCTCCTGTGAACTGAAATTCCTCATCCTTTTCTCCATCAGAGCCACTTGTGAAAGGTTTTGATCTGCATGTGCAAGGTGCTGGAAAAGATCAAGGGAGTGCTTGAAGAGGTTTCCCAAAGAAAGGGAACCAAAATGCAGCCCAGAGCCTCAGATTCTGTAGGCACTGAGACCTTGTCCTTGTGTGAAGGATTTTAGTGGCTGAGGGGGAGGGGGGACTCTTCGCCCCACTGCCACCCCCAAGGTGGAAGCACTCAGTGCACGTCCCAAACTTCATTTGAAGCACAGCCCAAAAGGGATCCCTGCCGGGCTTTGTTTTTTCTCTCCTGACTTTGTCCCAGCGCTGGGGCATTTTGCTGATGTGCTGGAGGACACAAACACCTTGATGGGCCCCATCTGTTCCAGCCAGGCGCGTCCAGCTGAACGCTCGGGGGGCGCCCCGCGTGCGGCTCGGGAACGCGCCTCGCCTCATCCGTGGCGAAGCAGTTGGCATCGGCCGAGCTCCCTGGCACCCGGAGGGGGGAAATCCTGAGGTAAATTCGAGTAGACGTGATGTTAGAACAGAACTAACCGTTCGGGCACGCCGGGGTCGCCAGGTCTCCCAGCAGGGACAGGTGCCTGCCACTCCGCGCCTGGCCGCCCGCCAAGGCCCGAGCGCCGGGCCTGCTGCCAGCCACGCACGAAGAGCAGACACAAGGCTGGGCCCACCGCAGACAATGAGTGCTTTCCTTTGCTCTCCCCTCCTCTCCCAGCCCGGGTTTGTGCGTGGCTGGTGCCCAGGTTGCTATGTGGCATCTCCAGGGCCGGCAGCGAGGATGCCGTGACGCCGGCGGTGACCCTGCGCGGTGCCTGGAGAATATTGTGCTTGTCCCCCGCTGCTGACGGGGATGGGGGAGGCAGGAGGGGAAGGAAAACAGGCTTCCAGAGTCTGAGGTGATTTCTGGGGTGTGTGCAGCACTCCGGGCTGGAATTTGCATATGCAAGTGTCCAGCTGTGCATCCCGACACTCGCTGTGTTCAATCACTCCTGCTCCAGCTCATGGCTGCAGCTTCTACCTGAGTCCAAACATCATGGGAAGGGTCTGAAAATCCAGGTGGCACGTCGAGTTGTAAGTGGAAGCTTTTCTTCCAGCCCTGTATTTCCCAGGCTGCTTGTTTTCCATCTCCAGATAGTAAGAATGTGGTTTTTAGCACCGTCTGTTTAGTGGAAAATACAGAATAATTTTTTGCCAGAAAACACAGATCATCCTTAAGAGCTCTGGTGGTCGTGCCCTGTGCGTTCAGAATGGTACAGGCAAAAAAAAAAAAAAAAAAGGCAAGTCTGTTCAAGTCACAAAGAAAAAAAAGAATTTTTTCTCTTCACACCACCTCTTTTCTCCCCTTCTCTGCTTTCCCTTCTCTCATCTGCTAAATGAGATGTTTCCACAGTTTCATTCAACGCAGGATGGCAGTGGCAGAGCTTGGCAGCTCTGGGAGCAAATGACTTACAACCAAAGGACAGCTTGAAAGGCAAACACACGATTCACTGAACGTCTGGCAATCCGGAGCCTGTCAGTGACCCCTTCCAACTCGCAGCTAAGGAGCACTGGACAGTTCCTTAAATAAAATGCATTTTGCTTTAGCGTAGGAGCTGACCATGCTGACTTCTGTCATCTCTTACATCTTCCCCTATTTTCTTTTGCATTTGCCATGTGTGTTGTTCTGCTGATCCCAGTTCTGAGGGGAAGCGTAGCAATACAGCTGCTGTGCATTTCTTTGTTGTTTCCTTTCCTGCCTTGGCACCTGTAGCCACTGTAACTAAGCACTTTACAGTAATCTTAAAAGCCTTCCAAAAATACTGTGACTCATTAAAACTGACTCAATAATAAAATCGATGGCAGCCTTCTATTCCTTCTGGAAAACTCATCTGCCCTGCAGTTCCAGACAAAAATAAACGAGATAGTTTTTATTTCTGTTTTTTTTTTCCCCCCACAAAGCTTGACTGAAGAAATAAATAAAGTCTCACGTGATATCAGGACCACCAGACGTTGAATTTTTAGGTGTTGCACCTGTGCACATACACTGCTTCTGTGCTTCCCCTCTATTGCAAGCCCTAAATTTAAGATTGTGGGGTTTGAGGGAAGCACTGAGCCAGTGCTGCTGCAAACATTTAATAAAAGGGAGTGATAGGGAACAGCTTTGTCACAGCAGCATTTACCAGACAAAGAGCTGCCATCTCTGCAGGTGGAATCTGCACAGCCACATGTGTTATCCATGAGCGTGCTTGCTCCTGGCAAAGACATCCTTGGAAAGCATCAGGACAATGGGATGGTGCCTTCAGCTCTACTCCTCCTCCACCCCGTGACCTGTGGAGAGAGCCGAGCCAGTTGCTGGTACTGTGTCCATGCAGATTGGTGAGGAAGAGGAATGAGAGCAGCCCCTGAGCTCTGTGACCCACACAGACTGCCAGGGGAAGCACAGAGCATCTGCAGAGTGCTAAGAAAGAGCTGGTCTTATGGTGTCTGCTGATGGACTTAGACATGGCCAGCTTAGCTCTGCTGGGGCCCAGCTGGTCTGCCCACACAGATGCACAGGCTGGAGGTGCTGGCCTCTCCATCTGCAAGAAACCCTGAGCACAGCCTGCATCTGCCTCCCAGCAGGGGAAAACAGCTCCCACCCTTTCCTCACCTGGTGCCGTGGCCACAGCCCAGACCTGCACACCTGTGTGCATCAGCAAAACAGGATCACGCTGCTGACCTCCTTAGCAAAGATCTTGGAGATCAACTGAGAAAATGTTCTGTCTAAGAGCTGGAGATTATCTGGTTTAGAGTGTCTCTTTCCCCAGTCCAGAGGGGATGGAGTTATTTTAAATCTTTTTTTTGTGCAAAGAAGAAACCAGAAGATTATTTCCTTTCTTCAATGTCCTGAAACTCCTCAGGGCTGCTTATCTCCAATTGTGCTTGTCAAATACGCCCTTCTGCTGTGCACTCTTCAGGGGAATGCATTTAAGAGCTTAGAAGGCCCAGCCAGGAGAGGGGACTGGTGCCCGGATGAGTTAACGTGACAAATGCACACACAGCGAAACAACATCTACAGTGGTGGGACTGTGCTACTCCTAAACCCAAAGAATACAGCTCAAAAGGCTTTCAGGAAGCCGTTCAGTCCGTCTCCCAGCTCCAGCACCCAAGAAAACCAAAGTCTTGCCAACTCTTTCCTTAACCTGTTCTTAAAGAGCTAAATTTCAGGAGGAACTGTGCCACCACCAGTCTAGCTCACCACTTCCCAAATCTCACTCTGCAGAGATTTTCCTACTTTTTAGAATTGGAAAATCATGGAATGGTTTAGGTTTAAAGGAACTCCCTGCCATGAGCAGGGACACCTTCCACTAGACCAGGTTTCTCATGCTTCCCTTTACATCTTGATCCTGTTGCCTCTGCTCCCATCCTCCTCAGAAAAGCAAAGCAGACGGGTCCCCCCTGCAAACTACACAAAAACATCTCATATGGGACTGAGGTAATATCAGTCACAGGCAGACCTGAATTCCAGAAGTAAATTATTATTATTTAACAGGTTTGGTTTTTTGTTGGTTTTTTGTTTGTTTGTTTGATTTGGTTTTGTTTTTTTTTTCTGGAAAAATAAATTATAAAAAGAGCTCAGTTCCTCCCCTCTAAATTTTCAGCAGCTGCTCAGTTTGGGCTCTAGCTCCCCACCCAGCTCTGAAAACACGAGTTGCTGTGACCTGCCAGCCAGCAGGCTGGGGTAAGTCCTCTGTCCCTGACTTCAGTGCAGCTTGACCCAGCCAAAAAAGCTGCAAAATCCTCCTGGAAAGTTGGGAGCAGGGAGCAATGCCTTGATCCAACAGCAAACTCAGGTGCTGCAGCTGCCAATGATTTTCGCTGCTGCTGCAATTAGCAACCACCTACCATCCAATTGAGCGTTTCCAGTAGTAAACTTTGTGACACGAGGACAAATGGGGAAATCACAAGACCTAATTACAGCTAATTGCCAATCCATGGGAAACACTCCAGTGAACTGGCACTCTACAAAGGGAGGAGACAAGCAGCATTGTTTTAAAACACAAATTTACCAGACATATAATTAGCTAAATACCCACATACTCTTCTAGCCACTTGTTTTATTCTGAATCAGAGCTCCTCTAAGCGCTGAACGGGGGGAAGGCATCCTCCAAGGGCAACTGCTCTGCTGTTAGCAGGGTTTTAAAGGGCTGTTAGCAGGTAAAGATCAAACCCAAATATACTTTATGATTTTCTGGAGGCTTGCTGTGAATCACACGTTTGTTGTGGGCTCTCCCGGGCTCCACTGATGTGTTGTCATTAACAGAAGAGCTCAGCAAGAGCTGTCCTGGCCATTTTCAGGGAGCAGCTTGTTTCCAGGTGGTGGAGCACTCAGGGACACTTTACTCACCTTGACTCTCCATGCGGTTTGCAAGCTTTGAAATGTTTGTTGTTTCACATAGCATTTGCCCAAAGTGGAATTTCCTGCCCAGTGCTGACGCTGCTCCTCCATGAGCTGGTCTTACATCCCACGTGCAGAGAGATTTGATCCCATGGATTGGTCTGGCTGTGGGACACCACAGCTCAGCAGAGCTGATGTTTGGGGGTGATCCTGGTGGGGTAATGCGCCAGTCATACAGAGAATCAAGAATGGTTTGGGTTGGAAGGGACATTAAAGTTCATCCAGTGCCATTTCCTGACAAGGGCAGGGACACCATCCACTATCCCAGGTTGCTCCAAACCCCATCCAACCTTGAACACTTCCAGGCATGGGACAGCCACATCTTATCTGGGCAACCTGTGCCAAGGCCTCACCACTCTCACAATCAAGAAATTCTTCCTAATCTCTAATATAACCCTGCCCTCTGGCAGTTTGAAGCCATTCCCCCTTGTCCCAAGTCCCTCTCCAGCTCTCTTGGAGCCTCTTTAGCCACTGAAAGGGAATTTAAAGTCTCCCCAGAACCTTGTCTTCTGGAGCCCAAACACCCCCACACACTTGTCCCATATTTTGAGGTTTGCTGGTGACAAATAAGGCCCAGAAATCTCCCCAGTGAGCAGTGTGTGAGTTGCCTCTCCATCTCTCTTCATCCTCTTGCCCTTCTGTTTTTAATTCTCAGCAAATCTGTGGTGGCACTTCCCTGTATGAGTTTCCACTGAGTGCAGGTAAGAGCGCTGAAACTGGGGCTGAATGCCCTGGTTTCCAAATCTTAGCATCCCCTTCTCTGAATGGCACAGTTACATCTGGCTGGTTTTGCTCATTTACAGTTTAATGTAAATACCAGCCTTGGAACTCATTTGGGAAGCTTGCATATGCTAATGTTTTGTAGCTGAATTATTATTATTTTTTACATTAAACAATAATATTGATATTTTCAAACTTTGCATGCCAAACACTGAAATTGAATTAAGTATTGTTTAAAATAACAATAATATAAATTTGTTTTAAATGAATTTAGTGTCATTTCATTGTTTGAAATGTAATGTGGGAAAATATTACTGCTGGGGCAAGAGTAAATATCTAAGTCTGTTAATTTTATTGAAGTAGTGGATAGATCCACATGAACTATTTCTCTGTGTGTTTGGTTAATATTTTATTGAAAATTGCTGTTAGCTCTAACTAATGAAAATCCAAACTCACTTCACATATGAAGGTGTAAAATGCACCCAACAACTTAATAACCCATTAACTTCAATAGAATTTTTTATACTTAAATAAAAAATAAGGTGTTTTGAAGCGATGTATAGAGAGTGGAAATTGGCCAAATCAGGTCAGTCCTTATTCTGAATTAATATGGATGGGTGGATGTGCAACCAAGATCCTTCATTATCCAGCAGCCAGTTTGAAAGGACACTGCAAGAAAGCCCTGAAAATAATTAAAATATTGTGTACTTCTTAAATAAACGCTTCCCATGCGTCAACACTGGAGCATTTCGCAAAGGGCAGCGGAGTTCACTCCGTTTTCCAGGTGGTGAAACTGAAGCCTGGAGTGGGGATATTATTTGCCTGGGCTCACCCTGCCAATGGCCAAGGCTAGAGCCAGGAACAAATCCCTGTCTCTTGACAGCTAATCCAGTGCCTAAGCCAAGATGGTCTCCTGCTTCAGGAAAATGCTTCCTTTGTAGGTAGCACTTGAGCACATGTTAAAGTCAAGGGGACTTAAATGTCTGCTCGAAGTTAAGCCTATACTTAAGTACTTTCCAAACAGAGGGTAAACTTAAACCCATGTTAAAGCGCTTTCCAGAATCCCAGCAAAATCTGTCCAAAGCGCTTGATTCTTCTAACTGCCACAATTAATGGTGTGGAGAAGTCGAATTCTGGACATTCCCATCTCTTTCCATCCTTTGCTTTGTTGTCATTTCTCCAGGTTTTTCATAAAGAGGGGAAGGTAAGGAGGCTGTTTTAGATTTTTTTAGAGTCCTTCTAAATCTAGTTCTGTGTGTCCTTCTTATCTAGATGGAATTTCAGTGCTGATTCTCAGTGTATTATTGTGGATCCTGCCACGCTTCAGACTCACATGCTATTACGTAATTATCAACTCTCACATCTGTGTAAAATGAATAAATGTGTTTATTGGGAGAGGAACAAACGGTCTTAACAACGCAGGGGAAAAATATCAGGAAGCCTGAAACTGAACCATGTTGGGTTTGTTGACTTTACCAAGAGCCATGTCCTCGCTGCTGTGTGGCACTCGTGAAATTATGGAATTGCAGTCATGGCAGACCTTGTGGGACAGAAGGGGAGGGTGGATATCAAAGTGCTCTTCTTCCAGCAAATTAAAATTGTGTGGTTTACACAGGGCTCCACTGGAGAAACAGTCAAAAGGACACTTATTTCCATGGAGCACCAACAACCCCTCAGTCATGCTGGCGTGGATTTGAGGAGAAACGTGTGTGGCCTCAGCCATAAAGGGAATTTGATCTGTGGGATGATCCTGGTGCAGAAAGGTTGGTACCTGTTAAGAAAGGCAAAGAAAGAGTCCCCAGACCGCACATTTATCTAAAGCTGGTGAAATTATGGTATCATAGAATCATATAATGGAATCACAGAAAGTTTTGGGGCAGAAGGGGCCTTCAAGATTATCTGGTTCTGCCCCTGCCATGGGCAGAAACACCTTCTACTCAACCAGGTTACTCAGAGCCACATCCACCCTGGTTCTGGGCACTTCCAGAGTGTTCAACACCTCCAGGGTACAGGACAACTCAAGAATTTGAACATGTAAAATGCAGGGCATTTCTTCAAAAGAAGGTGTAGGAGTTATCTAGAATTGGCATTGTTGACCAATGAGGGAAAAGAAAAACTGCCAGGAAGAGAGTTAGACCTGAGCTTCGAAAAAATAGGTTTGAAATGGGTATATGGAGTGAAATGGAATGTGCTAGGAATGGGAGAAGGGGTAGATCAGGGAAAGAAGCCTTGCCTCGAAGGTTAGGAGAGGCAGGTCTGAAGTTTGGGTATGAAACTGAAAGGATCTTGCACAGTAAGGAAAAGAAACAATTAAAGAAACAATAAAAGAAACAATAAAAGAATCACCAGCCCTCTAATGAAAAGAAAAACAATGGATGGGCCTACCACAGAGCATGGGTTAGGGATTAGTGTGTGTCATGCAGGCATTGAAGAGACACTACCTGGGCTTTCCCGAGGGATGAAGGTGGATGATGGGAATGAGTGGGAATGGATAGAACTGGAGAGGGCCACGTGCAACATGCAGAACTCCAAGCAATTCATGTGTTCAGGTCTGGGAGGATCAGATCAGCCCCAGGAGGGAGAAGGAACTGCCACATGAAATCACCATTCCTGTGGCAAAGACTCTCAATAAACTGTTCAAAGCCTGAGTACTCTGCCCTGAGCATCTGACTGGGAAGTAGCAAACAGTACCTGTAATAAAGGATGGAGCAGCTGTTGAAAAGTGATTAGGGAAACTCCTGGCTGTACCTCAAGTTGTGCAGTGCTTCAGAGCGGCTTTTTAAATAACTGAACATGTGAAGGCACATGACAATGGGATAAATACGAGTTGGGTTTGTGAGCGACGGAGTGCTGGGCTCCTTGGAGAGCTTTCTCTGTGAAGTTAAGAACAGTGTCATGCCCCAGTCTAGCTGGGCTCTTCTGAAGAATTGAATATATTGTGCTGTGCAGGGAATATGAGGCGATGATGGAGAAGGGGAGGATTAAAAGCAGTGCTCTGTTGTGGGTCAAAGTGTGTTCAAAGGGGCAAGGGTGGAAGGTGACTGGGGAAGAAGAAATGAGGAGGTGGAAAGTGGTTATGGGTTGCTTGAAATAATGAAACACACAGCTGATAGAAAATTTGGAAGAACTGTTGATTGGGATCAACACACAGAATTTGGGTATTGTCAAGTACAAAGGCAATGCACTTTGGGACCAATAATAGAAGCTGCTGTCTTAAACCATGGGCTCTTCAGCTTGAAAGACAGATGTGGAGAAAGAATTTGTTAAATGCTTAGGGAATGGAGAAGGGCCACTATGCAACCTGGCTGTGAGCAGAACAAGCCCAGCCCTCGAATATTTCCATTTTATTGCAGGGCTGTGGCAGAGTTAATGCTGCTGCAGGAGGCACGGAGCAAAACATAAGCGGGACAGTTGTGGTTGCCCATGTTTAAGATTCAGACTGGCAGGGTTACTGGGATGGCTGGGGAAATGGAGAACCTATTTTTATGAAAGGAGGCTGAAAGAGCAGGGCTTGTTCAGCCTAATAACATGAAGGCTGGGAAGAGATAGGCCTGCTCTCCAGAAATGCACCGAGGGGGGGGTAAACACTAGGGAGGGATAAGAGCTATATAAGCTGAAATGCTGGCACAAGAACAAATAGGCAGGAACTGGCTCTGAATAAATCAGGGCTGGAAGTTGGAGGGAAGCTTTTAACTGACAGAGGGAAGGGGATCCACAGCAGACCCCGCCAGTGTGAGCAGGACAAAAATAATCCAATAGTTTTAAGATGGTGTTTGATAAACTCGTGGAACCTGTGCAGTTTTGCTCCCTCTGGTGTAAAGAACCAGAGTGTCCAGGCTCAGAACAGCCCTCTGAACTCTACAAAAAAATTTAATGCCTAAGATGCACATGGCAGATAATGCATGTCAGAGTAATTATTTTAGGCTCTGTGCAGCCTCTGGCAAGCTCTAATTACCTGAAAGCAGCAGCAGCACAGTAGGAAGGTGGAGCAGGGCAGGAATCAGCTCCTGTTCACTGCTACAAGGAATGTAACTGCCCTTAGTCACTGAGAGCAGTGTGCTTGTGTTGTGTTGGAGCACAATAATTTTTATGTTCACTAGAAAACGCTTCCTGCGTCATCCATGGTGCCTGTCCTCAGAGCTGTGACTCCTCCTGTGACTTCAGCAGGAGCAGAATCCCAGCAGGCAGCAAAGCATCTGGAAGCTGTCACCTGAAACACTCTGCTCTGCAGCACTTTCCTGTCTCTGGTGAGTCCAGTGGGTAGCTGAGGCAGGTTAGGGGTGGATGTTACCATGAAAGGCTGCAGCCAAACTGTGACATATCTAACTCCAGTCACCCTGTACACTACAAATATTCCCAAGTACCCTGTAGGTATTTTTACCCTCCTCAGAGAGCATTTCTTAAAGAAATCCCTTCTGAGACAGCAGGAGTTCTGCAATCTGCTGTTTTCTAAAATGATCAATTAAAGCGCCAAGTTTGCATAAGGTAATCTGATGCAAACCACCTGAAGGTCACAGAGCCTGAATATAAGGTCACCAAGGGATCTCCAGGTTCATGTCATCAGGTGGAGAATAACGAGGGATGTGTTTTGACAATGTTTATGTTTAATTTAACAATTAACACTGGCCTCACCTATTGATCTCTAGGCAAACATTCTTATGGTGCACGATGACATTGTAGTTAGCAACTTTGGATTCTGTTAGGGGTGGCTTCAGCTGAGCTGCATTAAGAAATGCTAATTGCAAGTCATGAGGAAGGAAAGCTGAAACAAAAGAAGCCACACATTCTTGGTGAACGTCCCTACTCTGGGCAGAGATGCCATAACCAGAGGCCTTAGATAGGAAATAGCTCTTTTATTTTTCCAGCTTGGGTCATATATGGTTAAGTTTTATCTCACTTCCAGCTCCGAGTGAGACTGATCATTTTTTAATGTACCAAACATGATTTAACCCAGTTTCTCATTGATGTAAATATTACCAGCCTTCAGCTTTCATTATTCCAGTGTGGGAGAGTGAAAGTTTGCTGGCAGAGAGCCCTGAGTACCCTGAATGGGCAAGCTCTGGAAGAAACCTGAAAATACAGTGTCAGGAAAGCCTGTGGATGGAGCAACACAATAAAAGGGCTGTGCTCTTTTATTTACCCCTGGAGAGCTCAGAGGTGGAACCTGAAGCCACTTGCTGCTCCCATCTTTAAATATGCACATCCACCTCCTTTCCTGTGCCTCTGCATGAATGGTACCTCAACCATGAAAATAATAAACATTTGAGAATATCAACCAGTGTGAAGGACAAAGATGAAAAATGCACCTCTGCCCTTTATTGGCAGAAGGGCTGCTGGACATTGGTCCTGAAACCACACCCGAGAGGCTGTGCCCTGCCTGTCACACCACCAAAACAAGAGGAACTCCCTGGGAAAATTTTAGGTGAAGCAGTTAGGAGGCTGGGAGAGGGCAGGAGGAATGGAACAGCAGAACTGAGGTGATGCATCTGGTCACACACAAAGTCAGTGGTGCAGGGAAGAGAGAACCAGAACTCAGTGATTATCCTAAAATTTTTAACCATTGAAAGAAGTAATGCATATTGTTTGTGTCTGCTCTGGACCCGACCAGATGTGGTGTTGTGTGGTGATTGAGTTAACATTTCTCAGCAAGGTCCCCTTGTCAGCTGAACCCTGGTGATGCCTGCTGTGAGAGAAACGAAGCTCTGAAGGATGCATGGAGGTCTGGGAGGCAATGTGGTGTTTGGAGAGCAGGCCAACACATGGTAAATCAGGGAAAGGAATTGGTATTTTGGACAGGCTGAAGGAGAAGGAGAGGAGCTAGAAGGACAAGGAACAGACAAGTAACAGTAGAATAGAAATAGATATTTTAGCAAGGGAGCAAGTGAGAAAAGGGCTGGCATGAAAATCTCTTCTGGAAGCTTCCTAATCTATTTTTATAACCTTCCCCTGACCCTTTTTTCCGTGTCCTCAATTATTTGGGGTAAGCATTGTCCCTGTCTTCGTTAGCTCATCTATATGTGCATGCAACCTAATGACATCGGTGAGCTACTTAATCCTAGTCTGTCAGTGTCATCCTGGATTAATTTACTCCCTCTTCAGCACTGACTGTCACTCGGACGAGTGTCTCCTGCACCTTTTCTTTCCTTCTGCTCTTTTCTTCCCCTCGTGCCTTTGGCCAGGGCCCCTGTTGGCCGGGGTGCCCCCGGTGACATTCCAGCAGATCCCCCGTGCTGGGCGCTAAACGCTGCAGACGTGCCCTCTTTGTCTGCTACCTCCATCTTAATTCCTTATCTGCTTACGGGCTGGTGGCTCCCCCCCTCCCCATTACTGACCTTGTGGATTAATGTATAGTATGGGACTGTAAGCTTTCTTGAAGGCTGGGTGAATTGTGTCCTCAGCTCCCCATCTGTCGACATCGTCCCTTATTGCCTTCTGCACAGTGACACGGACGCAGCTGAGACTTCATAGGAAGCAGATGAAAGAGCTGGGTTGTTGGGTTTTTTTCCCCTCTTTTCTTTCTTTCTTTTTTTTTCTTTTTTTTTTTTTTTTCCCCCACAAGGAACTTCCAGTTTGGCAACTGGTCCCTAGTAGTGGCTTCCTTGTGGGTGTCTTGTTTAATCAAGGGATTGCCAAGTCTGAATATTAATCAGCTCTATTTAAAGAAGTTGGAGACACGAGATGTGTAATTGCTGTGATAATAAGGTGTACCCAGAGGTGTCTGGTTTGTGTGGCTGGAAGGGAAAGGCTGAATATTTTGGAACAGAATGTGAGACTATAGGATGAATAACCGGGAAAGAGCTTCTTGCTCTGAGGATTTTAAGGTCTCTTCCAAAGCTAAATTGGGGAAAGCCTTTCCATGGCTATCTGGGGAGCAAAGCCCTCCCTTGGTCAGGTGCAACCCCCTGGCAGCGAGGCAGAGAAAGCAGGGTACTACCAAAGACACTGGGGAATTCATCCTCTGGCAAGAAAGGTACAGCTTCCCATGGAAACACAGTGCTTAAAGTGACCAAAAGAGCAAGTATCTCAATTCAGGGCAGCTGCTTTGTGTGGGCTGGGTTGTGTCAGGGGGAAAAGGTGCCTAGACTCGTGATCAGAGTCTCAAGAGAAGGCAGTCACGTGTAGTTCTTGTTATTCACACTGGATCTGTGGGGCACTTTCTGCTGGCCTGGCCTTTGAGATTGTTTTTCCTGATGCCACTGTTTCTCCACGGAGCCCTGGCTGGAGGTATGCACAGAGCTGGCCTCCCTCTTTTGTTTCCAGCTCTTACTTTGCATTAAAAGATGATGAAAAGCTGCTTGAAAATGCATTTAGCATTTCCCTTGCAGTCAGCTTTGTAGCATGACTGCCGTGTGCTTTGGTGCAAGGAATTACATATTGCTCTCCTTGACTGTTTGCTTTTCCATTTCTCTCTGCTCTGGTGCTGGGATCTGCCACCCCCCTGCCAAACACACACAATCTCCTGCTCCACACGCTGCTGTCCACTTATGAATTCCATAACCGGGCTGTTCTCCCCAGGACCATTGGCTCTGTCTTTGCTTGTTTTGCTGCCTGGAATAGGCAGGTAGATGATTTGCAATCACAACTTCATGTGTTTGAACACGAATGGAGATGCAGTTGCCCAGGGCTCAGCCAGACTCACCCAGGCCAGGTGTAAATCACTTTGTCTGGTCCATTTTGAAGTCCACAGAGCTGAAATGGAATGAATCCTAGACAGGAGTGTGGCCACGTGCTGGGAAGAGGTAGAAAATGCCATCAAACCCATCACAACCCAGCCTGTGCTGCCAAGGAAAAGAGGTGCAGGGAGCAAGGCCAAACACCAGACCCCTTGTCACCTGTGCCTCTCATTGGGTAAATGTGGAGATCTGTGCAGAGTTTGGGGCTCCTTGATCCAACAGCAGAGGTGATCAGGAGCCTGCAGGGTGGGCACACAGAGCCTGGGAGCTCTGGGTTTGTTTGGCCAGAGGAAGCTGAGAGGGAGATCCACAACCTGGCTTCAATGTGGTCACAGAGGGGACAGAGCCAGACTGTTCTGGGAGGAACACTTGGACAGATAAGAGGCAGCAGCCACAATTTGCATCATGGAAAATTCCAGTTTGGCATTACAAAAAAATTACTCACACGAGGGTACTTTGGAACAGGGAGGCAGGGCCTGGTGGCATCTCCATGTGAGGAGGCCGGGTGGCCATCTAGCTTTGAGACAAGTCCTGAGTGTCTTTTTATTTGCATTTAGGCACAGCCATAGAAAACAGTGGCTTTGTAATAGAGAAATGACCTCTCAATGGATATACTTCCTACGGCTCATTGAAAAATAGAGTTTCCGTCCCATGGGAAATTCTGGTATTTTCATATTTGTTTTCATCTCAAATTGGAACAGATAATTCCTGAAAAGAATTGATTTGCAAATGTCAGAGTGTTTCGTGTTGACATTTTGAGCTAAAATGAGATGTTTTTGTTTGAATCAGGTCATCATTTGCCTCTGCCTGAACAGCCTCTTGCTTGCAGGAGCTGCAGCTCTGTTTCCTGTGATCCCAGGAAATCCTATGACTGGTTAAACTGTGTCTTCCATAACATGCCCTTATTTCTTCCAGCAGCTGATTACTTGAGGGAATTACAAGTCTTCCAGCCTGCAGTGTGCCGGCTTGAGCAGATGTAGAACAAAACAAGAACCATCACTTTTCCAACCAGAACTCATTGCTGGGAAACATTTTTTCCCTGTGTGGAGAATCCTGGTTTGAGTGAAATATCGTTTTTTGAAGGGAAAGCAGTTTGTTTCCTCTTTAATCTAAAGAAAATGTTCCATCAGCCCAACAAGCAATAAATATATTCACATATAGGTGTGAAGGTGTTTCTTTTCTGCTTTAACAAATGCTGCAGGCACGTTCTATTCTCATTTCCCACACACAAGCTCAGACTTTTCCCTGTTAGTTTCAGCGGAGTTAATCCAGTCACGGACACATAGCTGGGACTAAATTTGGCCCAAAGAAGAGATTTATTGTCTTTTGTAATAACACAGAGATGGAGCCACAGCTGGTACGAACCAAGGAAATCACTGGAATTTGGATGACTTATACCTGCCGAGGTTCAGCCCCAGAAATATTAATAACTAACTACCTGTAGTGCTTACAAATGTATTTACAGTCCATTCCCAGGGCTGCTTTGGGCAGAAGACAGCACATTTGCAGGTTTGCTCACTCGGTCTGGCAGGAAGGGGTTTTCACACTTTCTGCTCTGCTGGCAGCAGCCACGGTGGATCTCCTCTCCCTTTCCTCTTCTCCCAGCCAGGGCTGTTTGTCCAAAGCCTCTGCAGTATCTGCCTGCAGATCTTCTGTTCTTTCCGTGCTCTAAACCCTGTGTTCTGCAGAGCCAGTGTGAGCTGAACGCAGGCATCTGAGGACATAATTTGGGCTTAAAATTTGTAGCACATTAGGAGCATGCTAATTGCCTAGGGTGACATCCAGCTGACAGCTGATTTGATGGTAACTCTGTTCTTATTCCTGTTTAAAATTCTATCTCCTAAATAAATGAGTGATGGGATCGATAGCCTCGCTCTGTTAACAGGAGGGCTGTGGTGCACCACTGTGACTTTGACTTTGCTGTTTTCTTTGCCAACTAATTATGACCAAAGTGACATCACAGGTGATCTTCTCTTGTTCCTGAGACACTTTTAACACCACCTCGTGGGCACTTTTCCCAGAACCAGTGGCTTTTGTCATCTGCCTCTCTGGTTTCCCGTTCATTACCTTTGTTGGAAAGTGTAAAAAAGGAGGCTCAGGGGGGACCTTCTCTCTCTCTCCACAACTCCCTGACAGGAGGGGGCAGCCAGGTGAGGGTCAGAGACTGCTCCAGGGAACAGGACAAGAGGACATGGCTTGAAGTTGTGCCAGGGGAGGTTTGCTTTGGATATTAGGGAAAATTTATTCACTGAAAGGGTGGTCAAGCATTGGAAAAGGCTGTTCAGGGAACTGATGGAGTCCCCTATCCCTGAAGGGATTTAAAAATCGTGTGGATGTGGCATTTGGGGACATGGGTTAGTGGTGGCCTTGGCGGTGCTGGGCTAATGACTGGATGATCTCAGAGGGCTTTCCCAACTTAAAGGCTTCTGTGATTTTAAGTGCTCAGATGGACTCATCCAAATTGTGTCCTTGCTGCTTCCTTGCCTGGCTGGGACATTTCCTTCTGCATGCCAGGGTGGGCATTTAAAAATATAACTGACTTGATTGCTTGCCCAAATGTTTGCTGATGGAGGTATCTACACAGCGAGAAAATGTCAATCAACTTAATTGCATGTGCAAATTCCACTCCGCATGTGTAAATACAGGATCTGTGTGTGGTTTGAGTCTCTGCACTGGGAAATTGGGCTTTGCTACCTTTTGAAGCATTCATTTAGGGTTTGTGCAAGGGGAATGGCATCAGGTTGCACCAAGGGAAGGTTCAGGTAGGGTATTAGGAAATATTTCTGCACTGAAAGAGTGGTTAAGCCTCGGAGTGGACTCCCCAAGAAGTGGTGGAGTCACCATCCCTGGAAGTGTCCAAAAAGCAAGCAGACTTGGCACTTTGCAATGTGGTTTAGTGGGTTTAGCTTTTGGTCAGAGGTTGGTCTGAAGATCTTGGAGGTCTTTTCCAGCCAATTGTATGATTCTTCCTGTCAGTGCTGCCACAGATGGAGTAACGGGCAGGAAAAAATATTAAATTGAATTAAAGCAGCAATGATGTCTGTGCAGCAAGGACAGGCAGGGCTGGGTGTCAGACCCCACACAGCCCTGGGCTGTGAGCTCGGGAATGGACAGTTAGGAAGGGTTAATGTCTCATTTACATGACTGAGAACAAACAACTACGGGAAATGCCCGGTTTACAATAAAAAAGATGTGGATTGGGAGGTCCAGGGGAACAAAAGACTCACAGATAACTTGAAGCAGTATATCCAGGAGAGAGCACATCCATTTCAGTGGCCTGCTAAGCATCAGACCTTATATCTGTGTGGTCAAATCTCTGCATAGTTGGTTAACCCTGCCATAATAAAAGAAATTCAGTGAATTTCTCTCTCCACAATCTTTGGATGAGATTTTCTTACTTTGCCCAAGCACTTTCCATGGGAACTTCTCTATTAAATCAAAGCAGACATCCCTCTACCCCTCTATCTGATAGTAGCCAGCACCACTTGCTTCAGACTAAGGTGAAGAAAATCCTGCAATAGGAAGCTAAGGAATAATTTGCTGTAGATAAAGTTACTTTGCTCAGAGGTTATCTTCAGCCACAAAGCACAATTCTTGCTATCTGATCCCAAGCAGCATGAATCTTTACTTGCCACTCTGCAGGAGAATGAGATCTCCCCATTATTCCCGGTCCTGGTCTCCAAACCTCATCTTTTCTGCAGGTACCTTGTCCCTAGATGGAGCTGTATTTCACCGGTGTGCTGGGTACAGCACCAGCAGTGCCAGACCCTGTTTCACAGTTAATTGTCAGGAATATTTTAGTTTGCTGCCTGTTCTCCTTGTTGCTCAGCTCTGCCTCTGTGCCTTTTTTTTTTCCTAGAGATGTTAGTGCTTAGGAAGAAAAAAACCCAAACAACATAAAACAAAAAGAAAATTACTGTGTAACCCCCAGTAGAGGAATCTGATTAGGAACAGAGCCCTGGGAGAGGCAGGGGCAAATTCTCTGTCCGAGCTACTTTGAGAATTGTTATGCATTTTATTGCCCTAAAATAACAATCAGGAGTTGGAAAAATAAGGATTATTCCCGTGAAAAGCCACCTCTCCCAAACAGCAGCACTGCATTTAACCAGTTGTGCACATAATATTTCATTAGAATTAATATTGTTACTAACAGATGTCCGTTTTCAGCAGAGCAAATGGAGATGGGATTTTATTGTTTCTCACTTCCACATAAATGGATCTTGAGCAGCGATTACAAAAAGCAGCAATTAAACGTTAAAGCAATAAAGCTCAGGTTTAACCACCTTCCCCAAAAACTTGCGCTTCTCCCAAAAGCAGGCAAATAAGAAATGCCAGGCTTTAAAGTGCTGCATGTTTTGGAGTTGTTTTCGAGGTTGTATGTGTCTCCTTTTGGGCTCCACACGAGCAAACAAACCTGCAGATTAGTGAGTGTGTGTGTGTGTGCTGGGGTGTGTGCATGCACGAGTAACCCAATTTCTGCCTTTCATACTTTGCCCAGATTAGAGGCCAAGCCCTGCAATGTGGTGGCGAAACACCCAAGCTGGAGTGGGGGCTTAGTTTTTTCCTGCATTTGATGTAACAGGTAGATAGAAATGTCCCCTCGTGGGGACAGGTTTATTTGGTGCAGCTCTGTCATTTTATTTATTTACCGTGGCGTTATTTTGATGCAAAACTCTGCCTACCTCCCCCCATCCCCCCTTCCCCTCCTGCCTTCCCTAGAAGTGACATGATCAAAAGCTATTTCTTCTTCAGAGTGATTTCCAGTAACCTCCGGAGCAGTTTTTTTAATTAAATAAACCTCATCTTGTCTAGCTTTCTGGTCAGCATTTTGAACCCCCTGCAGATGGGTCTGAAGGATTAACAGCAAATCCTCCTCGACCCAGCTCAAGCAGATGGGCGGCATGTGTCTGATAAATACTAGGACAAGGTCTGCTTCCTCGTGTTTCCAACAGATAGACGGTATACCCTGTAAATTAAATTTAAAATGGTGGCCCTTTCAACCCTCAGAATAGCGGAGGAAAAGGAATACAAATGATATGAATTTCCCATTTCTGACACATTGTCACCTCCCGACCGCCGAGTCAAACATCACCTGTTGGGCAAAGTGGTGCCTCCAGGGAAGGTCAGGTCAGGGAAATGCTGAACTGGGAGAGCACACAATGTGTGTGTGAGCCCCCATTCCTGCCTGCTGCATCTCTTTGCTGATGGCTTTTATTTGCATATCAGTTTGCAGAGTATCCTCTTTCCAAATGAATGTCTCTTTCACATTGGTGCCCATACAGCTGCTGGAGGGGAGGCAGACCCGAATTCCTGCAGAGTGTGCAGAGGAGGGAAGGGCTGTGCCCTGGGCAGGGGGTTGTGCCGAGTTCCTGAGAGAAGAGCTGGCCATTTCCCCAGCTATTCACTTGCAAGGGGTCAGGAATGATGACCTTGGCTTCGGGCAAGGGCAGGTCGTGGGGATGGAGGGGGGCTCCATGCATGTCCCACTTGCTTCCACAGAGGCCCTCCAGGCCCAGGCATTTGCCCATTTACCAGAGAGGCTAAAAAAACCCAGCCCCTTTCTCCGTATTTTGTACCTTTTTTTAAAATTTATTTTTAAATTTTTCACTTTAGAAGGAAAACCAGACGTTTTAAAGTGCTTTATCTGTCATTCCTCCTGCCATCTCTTGCCCTCCAGGCTGGTGGTCACTCGGGAACAGAAAAAAGATTTGCCCACAATTGCTCTGCCTGACAGCATTAGTGCAAACTGCCTTTCCCCGGTGACCTTGCTGCTAAGCTGGAGACTGCCAGTGCCTGTCACCTCCAGTGACACTGCTCAGAGGGTCCTTGTCAGAACAATTACCACTGGTATGTCACTAGATTGTCTTGCAGAGCCTTGGGCTCCTGAGTCGGGGTACCTGTGGTATTTTGGGGTAAAAAGTACTGTGTTTATTGGCAGAATTTTGGGGATGTGGCGCTCATGCAGAGCTGGTGGCTCTGCACCTCTGCAAGCAGGTGAGGAGGTGGTGGGAGCCGTGCAGAAGCAGCAAATGAGGCGTCATTTGAAGGCTCATTTAAAACTCAAGCTGGAGAGACTGGATTTGGGGAGATACCTCCTGGTAGAGGCATCAGTACACAGTGGAGAGTGAGTTTTCCATTTCTAAAACATTAATAATTTAGGCTATGATTTAAGGAAGGAAGAAAAAAAAAAAGTTAAACCAGTTTAAGGGTAGCAAGGCAGCCTTTCCTCCCAATCCATCCCAGTCAGCATTCAAGGGTCATATCTTCTGCAGAGCCCTTTGTAGATAAGGTGTTGTGGGATGAATGCTCTCTTGGAAGGGTGATAGCAGTGGAAAAAAAAAATGGGAGAATTCAAAGGAGGAGTTTAAAATGCCATAAAGCTGCTGGACTAAATGTTCAGCTGTTGCAAACCAGCTTACTCTTGGCTGTGGGTGGACTTGCATCGTGTTACTCAGCTAAAAATCTGGTCCACAAAATCACAAGCAGAATAACAGAAGAGGCCCTCAGGCAAAATTTATATTTTTTTGTGTGTTTCTGGACGCTGCTTCTGCTAGTTCTCACTTTTAATTACCTAAATGACACTTTCTACTGATGTTCTCTCCAGCAGGATCACTGTGGGCATAAAAAGCACATTTCCTTAAGCGTTGCTTGTCTCTCAGGATTGTGAAGTGCCAAGGTAGAAGTAGTAGTTTCTTTTATGACATCTGCCCATGTCAGCTCACCTTTAATCCTTGTGATGAGAAACACTCAAACTTTGTAATGATGGCTGGGAAGTCTGAGTGAATGAACAAGAGAGAAACAGAACCATTCATTGGCTTATTTTTCCAAATAACTGGAACGGTTTAGAAAATGAATCAGCTGCTTTTTCTTTTTTTTTTTTCCCCTTGGTTTGCCCAAAATATTTTAATTTTCATCACTTTAGCTGTGCTCTTTATCTGCAGGCAGAGCTGTGATGTTGGACTTTGACAACTCCCTGCCTTTTCATGGCCTGGCACAAGGAAGCTGAGATAAGTGGAAGGGAAAAGTTAGGTTTTGTGAAAATGTGGTGTCCCCCCCAGCACACACCTCTCTGCCCACTGAATATTTCCTCATTTGCCTGAGAAACATAAGAATATATTTTGGAGCCAGAGGTTGCCTTTAGCTGTAAAGTCACAAGGCAAATCCAGGCTCAGTCGTCAATTTTAAAAAGCACAGACCTGCTCAAAGAAAACTTCTTTTTCTGTGATAAGTGGAAAACTCAATGTTCAAAGTGTCCATTTAAAGCAAGTTTTTCATAGCTGAGAATGTAGCAGTTGAACAATTTGCACTGAAGTCGTTCCTTTTCTCTCTCTTTTTTTTTTTTTTTAATCAGGATTGCAGTTAAAATTTTTTCGAGATGGACTTTTCTTGGTTTTGTCAAAAATACTGAATGACAAAAAAATGTCAATTTTTTCAGCTTTCAAGGTTAATAACTTGTTTTCTTTTTCATGTAAAACATTTCTATCAACACATTTCAACACATTACCACTGGTATGTCACCAGATTGTCTTGCAGAGCCTTGAGTTTAAAGACGGTTTAAAATTTACTGGTGCAGGAAATAGTTGAGCAGATTTCACCCAAAGAATATTTTGTCTTTGACAGAGCAGAGCCCCAATACTATCTTGTCTCTTCAAGCAAATTTCTGTGAGGGATGTTTGGGACTTGTATTTTTTAGTTTTTATGCAGCACTTCTGTGTTCCAGGCCAAGCTGGATGGGGCTTGGAGGAATCTGGGATCGTGGAGGGCATCCCTGCCCGTGGCAGGGGTGGGATGAGATGGGTCCCTTCCAACCCAAACCATTCTGGGACTCTGTGATGCTGAGATCGCAAAGATGACTGCATCTATTCCTTATCCAACCCCACCACACTGGGAGAGAAGGAAGTGGCCCTTCTCTCCCCTCCCTGCTCTGGCCCAGGGGCAGGAGACACCTTTGGGCCAGGTGAGCAGCAGGACAAGGTGTGGGAGGCTGCACTTCCACACACCCTTCCCTCTGCAGGACCTCCCGGAGTGCAAAACCCTCAGGAGCAATTCTGAAGAACAGAGATTTATTCTCCACTTTCAAGTGATACTGTGAACCTCTGGAAGCAAAATGAGGTGGCTATATTTTTTTTTCTGTGTGTTGTTTCGTTTTTTTTTTCCCAGGGATTCCCCAAGTGGATGGCTGTCAAAGATTTTAATATACTGCAGGCACAGCAGCTAATTCTCAAATCTCTTGCAGAAGGATCTTACAGAGGGAAGCTAGGATGCAAATCCTTTTGAAGGCTTTTTCCATTTTGAAACCTATAAATAGGAAAGTAGGGCAAAATGACTTTGACAAGTTTAGACCTCACCTTCTTTAATTACTCTCTTTGGATCAACAACCTGACTGCAAATGCTTATCTGCTCCCACATTACGCACAGGTTTGGAGTTTATTTTTTAAGAATAGTGCATGACAATTCTGCATAATATTTTTAATACCCCTGGCCTCCAGAGATTTCCATATTCTAGTTGATCTTTACATTTATAATTGATATAAATGGTGAACAGGGCTGATTGCTTGGATTGTCCTTTCAGTGTTAAAAGTCTATTTATTCTTTAAGAATAGTAAATTTTCTTCCTAATTCAGTTTTTTTCATTTCTTCTCCCTTTTTAAAAAATGTAAGCATTTAAATTGAATATGCTTTGCTTCTGCTTAGTAATAATTGCTAATATAAACTGTAAGCTATAAATAAATTAGTTGCATGGGTGCTGTTTTTATGAAATGAGGCTTTAAAATGAAGTTTTGGTCACCCTTCTCTAATGCATAATGTTTTAATAAATAAGATAAATTATGATCCTTGTTGGGTCCCTTCCAACTCAGAATATTCTCTGGTTATTTCCTGTCTCTGACTATTGTATGCACACAGTGTAAGGAGGAAGGTGGTTGGTGCCACTTTACATAGAGCACACATGAAAAATGACACAATTGTGCTAAAAACTGTATTTGATTATGTGACATGTGAGATGTGGCTATTTTTGGGTGATTTATGCTTTTCTGTGGTATGAAGGGCTGTAAATCATGTCAATTTAGCACAATATTGTTTTTTGCCTCATTTATCATGCCAATATCCAGCCTTGATGAATGCAGGAGAAGCACTGAGTGCAGGGGGGAATGTTTTAGAGCTGTGTGGTGATCAGGCTGTGTGGCCAGGGATGGAGAAGACACCACACAAATTTACCATCAGTGCAGTGCAGAGGAGCAATTCAATGCTCCAGGTATGGAGTTATCAGATTTTAGTCCTCCTCCTTCCTCAAATCAGGAATAATGTGGCAGCAGGACCAGGGCAGTGATTGTCCCCCAGGGCTGGGCACTGCTGAGGCCACCACGTGCTGTGCCCATTTCTGGGCTCCTCAGTTCAGGAAGGACATTGAGGGGCTGGAGCGTGTCCAGAGAAGGGAATAGAGCTGGGGAAGGGTCTGGAGCACCAGGAATGGCTCAGCCTAGACAAAAAGAGGCTCAGGGGGGACCTTCTGCTTCTCCACACTCCTTGGGTGCAGCCATAGGGAATTGGGCTCTGCTCCCACGGAGCAAGGGGCAGGACAAGAGGACCCTGTCCTAAGGTGTTCCAGGGGAGGATTAGGTTGAATACTGGGGAGAAATTCTTCACAGAAAGAGTGATTAGACATTGGAATGGACTGCCCAAAGAGGTAGCAAAAATCCTCATTCCCAGAGGTGCTTAAGGAAAGGCTGGATGTGGCTCTCAGTGCCATGGTCTGGTTGACAAAGTTGGTGTTGTCATAGGATGGACTCAGCGGTCTCAGAGCTCTTTTCCAACCCAACTGGTTCCGCGTGATCCTGTGATTCTGTTATCCCCCTGGCACGAAGCACCTGGGGACAGTGGTCTGTGAGAGCTGCCACAAGGAACGGTGTGGATGTGACAGGCAGCAAACCAGGATCAACACACAGGAATCGTCTAAGCTTTGGTGACTAAGGTGGACATCAGAAGATCAGATTGTAGAAGTGCCTCTCTCTCTCTCCCTCTCACTCCATTTATTGACAGGAGCTGCAGACAAATAGCTCAAAGAGAGACATCTCCATTTTGGATACCTGTGTTTGCTCATGAGGCCTGCTGAGCTAGGCCATAACTCACTCCATGCATCCATCTACCCAAATTCTTAACAAGAGCTGCAGGGCTGGAGGATTGTTCCCTAAGTCCTATTCAGGAGGAACAATTTGTCCTGTGTGCTTAGGGACATTGGTTTTGTCTGTTTTCCTGTTACCTTTCAGCTTTTTTGCCATTTCTCCTGTATTGAGATTCCTCTTTTCTGCAAGAAGGAGCAGCCTCAAGCTGTGCCAGGGGAAGTTTAGATTGGAGATTAGGAAATATTTCTTCACCAAAAGGGTTGCCAAGCACTGGCTTAGGCTGCCCAGGGCCATGGTGCAGTCATCATTTCTGGGAGCATTTAAAAGATGTGGATGTGGCACCTGGGGACGTGGGTTAGTGGTGGCCTTGGCAGTGCTGGGGAAGTGATTGGACTTGGTGGTCTTGGAGGGCTTTTCCAACCTAAAGGATTCAATGATTTTATGATTCATTTTACAAATCTACCCTTTATACTTGCTGCTGCTTCTCATTAAACCAAGGCATTCTTAAAGGTTGGGAACTTCTAGAAGCTTTATCTGACCCAGCCAGTTTCCAGTTCACCCTTTACCTCATTCTGCAGTGAGTCACATCTAAACCTGGGTATGCACTGGAGGAGGACAGTGAGCCACATGCTAAACAGATCTGCACCATAAATTCTGAGTCAAAATATGTCCCTGCAATGCATCATCTCTGGCCACAGTTGTGTTACTGTGAGAGCACAGGAGAGAATTTGCATGTCCAAGAGGAACATCCACTGCCAGCTCTAATTCTGTGCTGTCCCATGCCATAATTGCACATGGTTTGAGAATGTGACCACTCTAAATAATTCTGAAATCTCTGAATATTGCCAACACTTGGACCCATAGCACTGAATTTGTTTTCAGATGTACAAATAATAGCACCAGTTACCTTCAGTTCTTTGAAAGATTCTAGTGCCAGCTACCACAGTCAAGGGCTTAGGCAGAGTTCAAGCTCCTTCAGATGTTTTACTGCTCGTGTGGTCTGCTAAATGTTGTCTGCCAAACTGTTTTTTAAACTCTTGATGCTATCTTGAATCACAAAATATTAAGGCAGCTAGCTGGCTTTTAATGAAAATATTTTAAAGGAAATTAATAATATACATTACTGCCAGATATTTTCCTTGTTGTTCTGATTTTATTTCTTCAATGTGCTGTTTTTTTTTAAAACAAGTGTTTCAGTTTACTATTCACAACAGGGCTGTGTACCACAGGGACAAGTTCTACTGATCCATTAGGTCATTGGTGCCTCCAGTCTGCTGGCCTCATAACACCCAGTCAAAACCAACGGGTCTCAGTGATTTAGGCTGGTTTTGAACCAAACTTTAGCATTTTGTGATTTGTCGCCTCTGTCTTTTTATGTTAGAGCCTCTGCTGCTGAACGTGTGGCAGCCGGAAGAAACACTCGCTGCAAAGCATGAGAATGTAAAGATTTCAAACAATATTTGTGCCACACAGTGGGAACTCTGATCCACATTTTCTGTGTAGGTCTGTACTTCCTTCTACGTGAGCAAGACACACTTTTTGGGGAGGTCAGAGACCTCATGGAAAGTCCTGAGCTCACGGATGAGCCAAGCATGAGGGTGTCTGTGTGGCTGTGCTGGTTGCCAGCAGTGTGGCTGAACACCTACCCACGAACTGCCCTGTCCACAGGGAGGGCACAGGGGGATGGATCTGCCCAGTCAGGGATTATGAATGTTCCTGAAGGTGCAGTGGGGATGCAGGGCTTTAAACACTGACATTTAGCCTATAACTCCCTTTTTGGGGGTTATTTTGTGAGCCCAACCTTTGCAGACTGCAAGTTAAAGGTGAAGTTCCCTCGGCCCCCCTGCCCCATCCTTATGGAGTTCTGTGAGCAGAGTGTTCAGCAGGTTCTCTGTTTCTGAAACAATATCTCCGACATCTCTGATCTTTTTTGGGTATTTTGCAGCTGGTGCAGATGTGGAAAATGCATGGAACAGTTCCTGAATTCCCACTAGTGGGAAGAGAACAGATTTAAATACAAATTGTACATAATATGGGAGAGACGTGTTCGCTAAATACAGATATATTGAACAGCTATGATAAATCAATCACAGAAAACCCTTTCATGGCACGATCTGTTCTTCTCCGAAAAGTTTGGAAGTGTTCCTGGGAAGAACATAAGCCATCCTCTGCTCTTCTGGGTTGCATTTGATGCAGATATTGGAAATACAAAATGTTTCTGGTTAACTGAACCAAGGCAGAGCACTTTTCTCTAATTTTTGAGGTAGGTGTGCCTTTGTGCTGCATTAGCTCCCTTTTGTTTTCTATCGGCAGAAGCTGTGGCCACAATTTTGTTTTCCTAATTTCCTCTGATTTTAGTAGCTCTTGATTGTGGTGCCCCTGTGTAATCATTCAAGGTAGATTGTTAGTGTAAGCTGCATTGCAAGGTCTGCCTCTATTCAATGTGTTGCTGGCTATAACAGAGGCCCCAGACTAAGGTCAAAATTATTATGTGGAGATTAAACTGTAGAATTTAATTATGTATTCTGTTGCTCCTAGTACATTTATTAATTTAGCAGTACAAACTGACTGGAGCTAAACAAGCAGGGCTGATTAATTTGCAAAGACATCTAGGTAACAGATTGTGATCAAAGTGGAGACCTGATCCTGTTAGATTGAAATGTGTTGTTTTGTGCTACATGAAGGACATAGAGCAGCATGGTTTATCTTTATCAATGCTTTCCTCTGAAGGAAAGGAACAAGCTTGCAGATATAATCAGCGCTGAGGCAATGCCACTCAATAATTACCCACTGTCTCATCATAATCCCGGAACTAAGCCCCTGCCCAATCCATCTGGGACACTTTTCCATCTATTGCACAGCTCAAGAATACGTGTGTAAGCTATTACCTCTGGTCCTGCTATCTGTCCCCTGGGTAAAGATTCATAGCAGTGACCAATTATGTTGCAGGGGGCTTCTCTGTCTTTCTGTCTGGTTTGGTTTTTTTTCCTCTCTTTTTTTGCCACTGAATCATCCTGTATTTCTTAATTATAGTAATGACACATCAGTGCCCTGCTACTTTGGGGTGCAGGAGCCTACACAGCTACAAAAGTGGTGTTGCTTGTCGCTCCTAAAGCAAATGTTAAAGTAATGGGGACATGAGAAAAGCCTTTGTTGATGTGATCAGGCATCTGAAAGCTAATTGAATGCTACAGGTGGAAGTTTCTATTCTTGGGAGGATGGGAAGGAACCAGTTTGCATGGCAACTGAGATGGTGGAAGTTCACAGACTGAAATCCTTATTGTAAAAAAAAAGAAAAAACCAAAACTTATGGTAGGAGAACCAGTGGCCAAAGAATGGGTTTGGGATGGTATCACCTCAGAAAGAATGGAGAGCCAGGTTCCTGTACTCAAGTGTACAGGATGCAAAACTGAGTCAGCAGTGTGCCAGCAACCACCTTGCTCTGCACCCCTGGTGCCAAGAACAAAGAGAAATACCCAGCCCATGGCCCAGAGTTCCCAAAGTTCAAGCCAGTGTTTAAAAGGGGAGCAGAGGAGCTTCATGGAGGTCTTTGCCTTAGACTAAGCAGGATCAGCAGCGACAGCTGCAGGGTCTTGAAAGTCAGGACACTCATTTACCACGGATTTAAGAGGGTCTCTGGTGCTGTTCTGTGTTGATAATCTGGTGATTCTCGTGTGCTGGGCAAAGAAGAAAAGTGGAAGGAGGAAAGAGATGGCTTGAAAAGGATGAAATCCCAAATAATTGCTTTATGTGATTGCTAGAGAAAATGTTTTGTAGGCGCGAATCAGATTTCCTCCCCCAAGGCTGATCATCGTGAGAAGTTGCTGTGATGTCTCTTTGTGTCTGTTAAGTATTGGAGTGAAATGCTCTGAATCACAGCCCTGTCCAGCACTGTTATCACAGGGAAGGATTCAAGAGGTGACTCTGGATGTCTCTATGCCTGTTTCCCCTTGCCCAACAATGGGAGGGCACCTGCACCTTTCCCTTTCTTTCCCTTGTCTCTCTGCTGGAGGAGCGAGCGCACACACCTATAATGAAATGTGCAGTTGCTGATTGTCTTATGGACAGGGATTTTTGGCCCCAGTGGAGCCTGGGGCTTAGAGATCCTCAAGGACTGTGTGATCTCTATAGGCAAAGCAGGCAAAATGTAGGGAATTAGATATAAAACCTGAGAGAAGTTCCTTGGCCAACAGAGCAGGTCAGTGATAAAACCAGGGAGGCAATTCCAGCCTCCCAGCCTAGTCATCCCCTAAATTCTTGGAGTTTAATAGCAGAAGCATCTATACTGTAGGACTGCAGTGATTTTAGGAGAGGAATCTTATTCATGTAAATATGACACTTTTTAGATGCACCAGTTTACAGACAGAGCAGAGTTAAGAGCAAAGACACAACACTGAATTGATCTCTGAAGAGCAAACCTGAGTGGGTTTGTTTTTTTCCAAAGACCAAGAGATAAATCCATATTTTGGTGATCTAACAGGTGGCACTTCTTTCAAAGAGAAATCAGAATGAAGCTGTTGGATGATAAGAAATACTAAAACAAAAAAAAAACCCCAGGTAATTTATTTTTGTGTGTCGTTCGAGGATTAATTCCCTTACTATAAATTCCTCCTGAATTATTTCTGCTTCATTCTGAAAATCTTGTCTATGGGTGAAAGCAAGCCTTTTATTTTTTTTCTAGTCCAGAACTACTCACAATAAGCTTTGTTTTTATGTATTCTTTTTATCTAGATACCTTTTTTTTTTTGATACAACTAGTGCAGAACAAACAAGCAGCATTTCCAAAGGACCTGTTTTCTGGAGAACGAGACTTTTAGAGATCTTCAGTTTCCTTATTATTACTTGTAAAATGATTTAGTGGTGGGAATGTGTGTCTGGAGGGGGGGGTAATTTTTCCTTTTCTGATTAATAACCCTGAGGCAGGGTCATCTTTAGCCATGGTCGTGGGGACTGGCTAGACTGGTCCAGATGGTGCCATGTTGGCTAACTTCCTGTCAATACTCTTAACAGCTTACAGATAGGTTTATCAGGAACAGGCAATAACTCAGTCTAGACAAAAGAGTCTATCAGGCATCTAAACTAACAGAAGGAAGACAGAGGATATTCCTAATTTTCACATATCAGTTGGGCTGCCCACTTAAGACCCGGTGTGAGCTGTCCTCTGTGAGACAGAAATTGCTCATTAGGACGCTGTGCTCAGTTCTGCCCTCTGGGTAGAGACTGTTTCCCCCTATTTTCCAGCCAGAATAGCTGAGGTCAATTCTTGAAGCTGCAATGCTCAAGCCTCCCTTCTCTCCTCATCGTTGTCCCCAGTTTCGAATTTGTCCTCAACAATTTTATCCCCACACAGCCAGGATAAAAGTTTTATTTGATCAGAACACAACCTCCTTTGGGTTTCCAAATATTTTTCTTGTCCTGAATTCTTAATTTTTGTATGATCCATGCTCGTGGGGTTCAAAGAAGGCAACAACTGGTTTCCATGCCCCTTCTCTGTAGGAATGTGAAGAGCCCAGTAAGTTGCTGGGGACTGGGGGCTTCTTTTTAACCTGGCTTTTGGTTTTGATATTCAAAATACACACAATGTTTAAACACCTCAGTGTCTCTCAAAAAGAATCTTCTTGGAAGGAAGGGTGAAAATGCAGCCCCTGCTAGAGATTTGTTTTTTGAAGTCTCTGTTCAGCAGCTTTTTCAGCAGGCTGAGGGGCGATCAGAGAGCACTGTGCTGTATTGGCTGCCTTAGGGGAAATATTCTGCATGAATCCTGTAGTCATGGTGCTTTCATTATGCTGATGTCTTTGTCCAGGACTAGGGAATCTTCTTCCCATTCCCACTCAATCCAACAGCTCTGCTTTGCCTGTTTTACTCACTGCTCATGAAAAGCAGAGGGTGAAAATATCCTCCTCTTTATTTCCTGCTTTATTTCTTTTAAACATCCCAGCTCATGCCAGCCTCTCTCAGGATGACATTCCTCTTCAGGATGGGATCAAGGACTCTTCCTTTTATCATTGGCAGTGATGAACCTTCTCCTGGGCCTGGTGGGACCATGTGCAGAAGAAGACCCAGCCTTGGCTCAGTCTGGATGACAGAACAGGGCCCTTATTCCAGCACACGCCTCCATCTCTGCTGTTTGATAGAACTGGGCTGAGAGTTGTGTTTTTTAATTTTATTTTATTATTAGGCTTCATGCTTGAGGGATATTCATAAATGGTTTATGATAATTTATCAGCCCACTTGGGTGAATATTGAATTTTGTATTTTACATGGCATGCCAATTTCCCATCTGTTGTATTTGAATAATATACAGGATAGACACTACCACTCAAGTAATCCCTTTACTACCAAATCAATATACAGTGCATATGGTGCTGTTTGGCCCACAGATATTTATTGTAGGTCTCTTTGGATAATTATCTTCTAACTCCCCCTGTGTCCTGGTTCTGTAAGCCCTGATCCTGCAAATGCCTCTGACACGAGTGGCCTCACACATGTGAGCCCTTCAGACAAAAGTTTGTTTGTAAAACCTTCAGAATGTTCTGTTTGTGGCACCTTTCATTATTCCTGGAGAACACCTGGGATGGGATGGGATGGGATGGGATGGGATGGGATGCTGGTTGTTGCAGATGATGCTCATCTTTTCTGTTGCCTGCCAGGATTTTCTGTTCACATAGATTTGCATGACATTCCTTCAACTGGAAAACAGTTTTGGGAACCTTGCTCTAATGAAGGCTGATGCTGTTCTTTCAAAGAGAAGACAGTCAAATGACTTTACCAAAAAACACCCCAAAAAAACCTAAACAAACCCATACCGCACCAAATTATCTGCAGAGGCATTTTTGACCCTTTTTTGGTGGGGAGGTTGCTTTTAAAATGTTATTTGTGGCCATTATAAAAGAAACTCCCACTTCTTCAGTTAAAACTGAATTCTAACAGAATTTCTCTAGACATATTGATGTAGGGAAGGTGCTTTTTGTCCCGTGGTGATGTTAAGGTTCTTTCACCAGGTCATTTTAGCACCTCAGAAAATTTATTTCAGTGCTGCATTTGCCAGAGAGCAAACACAGAGTAATTTAGGATGTGACTGAAGGGCTGGCAATATTTAGATTTATATTTTTTTCTGCTTTCTTTGGTACAAGAAAGCACTCTCTCCATGGCTGCATCACACTCGGGTTCTGAACTCAGCTTTAAAGAACAAACAACTCAACCTGGATTCCTTCCTGCTGAGGGGATTCTGTGGGAGGTAAAAGCCACAGAGTCTTTCCCTGATTCACCAGTGCTTGAGGCTGCTCAGCAGTGTAAGGGAGATTGATTTTATTTGCCCTCCTCCTTGGGGCATCAATACACAATTTTACAAGAGGAGCATTACCGGGTCTGGGTGGGAGTTTGGAAAGGGGCAGATGAGACCTGGTGAGGCTTGAAGGGGCAGTGGATGGGGCTGGAAGTGGCAGATCCAGCTTGAAATTCATCGTTTCATTAAAAAATAACTTAGTATATTGGTCATAGGACTTATTTTCCAGGCCTTTCTTGTTTGCATCCCAGCTGACTCTCTATGTGCTGCTCCTCAGGGAAATCAGCAGGTTTCGGGGGCTGTGGGGAGTTTTGGGGGATGTGGAGATGAATAAAATCCCCAGAATTTTGGTGTGTTTGGACAGGGCTGGAAGAGAAATTCCTTCTCCCATCCCTTTGCTAGAGGTGGGCTCAACAGGGATCCAAGTAGGATGGGTGGGAGTGGGCATTGCTCATGGGTAATTTGGGGGAGTAAAACTCTAAAAATCAACCTTATCCCATCTGCCATAGGGTTTAATATCTGAGAAGGGTGGGACAATGAGGGAAAGCCTTGAAGACAAAGTCCCACCTTTTACTCTTGGTCTGCAACCAGCATTGGGAAAGGCTCCCAAACACTGCACAGGAACTGAGCTGTCCTCATCAAGAGGAAAAAAAATCCCTTTGACATTGGCAGCATTTCCTTAAATGCCCGTGGTACATCTCCATGGTCTGGAAAGAGGAAACAAATAAATACTAATGAATCAATCTGACAGCTCTCAGATGTGTAACAGGGCAAAGGTGCCCTAGCTCCAGGTAAGCAGAGATGAGTAATTAAAGGAAATAATTATTATGTGTTTGTTTAATTGAAAATCCCCCGAGGGGAAATGAGATAATTTTAAGTAAATGCTTTCACCAATGCATTAAAAATACATTTGTGATCGAGTCTAGATTCTCAGAGGCAGATGGGCAGGCCTGCAGGCAGACAGGGCTGCTGCAGCCACCCACTGCAGCAGAGCAGTGGGATGGGGCTTCAGCATAAGGAGGAAAAGATAAAACCAAGGGAGTGGTGTTTTTTAAAGCCTGAGCAGATGCCTGCAGAGTTTCTGTGTGGTAGGAGTGGCTGGTTGGATCTTCTCCTCTTTTGCACAGAGCAGGAGAAAAGTGGTGAGGACTTGCTGGGAGAATATTTTATACCTTCACAGTCTGTGTAAGTGTGTGTGCCTATGCATGCAGCACGTGCTCATTTGTTCCCCATGGTTAAATCAACTTCCATCTACCTCTGGCAAGGCTTTTCTCAGTGTTTCCTTGCCTTTGACAGGTTCAAAATAAGGCCTTCTAAAAGTCTTTGTGCCAACCTCACCCAAGATTTTGAAATTTGCTGATTATCGTTGAAGGTTAAGTCAGGAGCAAGTCAGTTTTGGCTGCTGGATGGACAGAAACTGGTTTTAAATGGTTTTAAATGGCTTTAAATATATCTGGACATTGTATTCAGTATTTTCTCAGCCTGGTCAGTTCTCTGAGGGTAATAGGGTACAAGAACCCCTGAAATACAAATGTGGAACTCCCTGATCTGTGTCCTTGAATCTTGTAATTTGAAGACCTACCAATGTTACTGGCTCACGACCTCTGCTGACTACAGGATGAGGATCTGATGTTATGCTTAAAACTGAAACCTGTTCTCTTCATTCCCCTGGACCTACAGTGGAATGCACACTAATATTTGTTTAGTATGTCCCCAAGCAATTATTTTGATAAGGCCTGAGATAAAGCAGGAGTCCTGGTCGATGCTAAACAAGCATTTCATTCCTTAATGGGCCATTTCTTTATTATCCTGCCCTTATGCCAGATGTGCCCAGGTCTGGAACTTTATATTTGTGAGTAGTTTCTTTATCTTCAAAACAGTGTCTTGCAGGGTAGGGCTTCAATTCAGATATTGCTGCAGGCGTTTCTAAATTATTTCTCTCCCCCCTGCACACACCCATTCTTCAGCCTCCTGTATTGCATCCCCTCTGCCTGGAAAAGTGAGATTTTTCCTGTGCAGAAGGTGTCTTCTCTTGGTGGCTGAGATTCCACCAGTGGCTGAGCTGTATGATGTTTCTTTCTCTGTTTTAATGCTTTTCCATTGGCACCAGTGACACAATCCTGTGTGTGATCCAAGGTGATGAAATCCAATCAAGCTGAAACCCCTGAGTTCCCTTGGACAAGGCAGGTTGCTGAGGGGCCAGCCTTCACCCCAGCCCTCTGCTCTGCGCTGCTGGCAGCCACCAGAGCTGTGACCCTGGTGACAGGAGTGACGTGGCAGAGCAGGAGCCGGGTGGGAGCTGTTGCTGTGCAGAGCAGGAGCTGCATGGGGAAGGGGGGGGAGGTGTCTGCAGGAAGGGATAGGAGAGGTTTAAGGAGGGGGTTATTCCTGAAATAGGAAATGGATGGTGTTCCAGGCACCAGTTCTTGCAGCAGTCCATTACCTAACTCAGAAATTATCTTACAACACGTAGTTTTTTTCATTTCATGGAATGACAGAATGGTTTGGGTTGGAAGGGACCTTAAAGCCCATCCAGTTTCACCCTCTGCCATGGACAGGGACACCTTCCACTATCCCAGGATGCTCCAAGCCCTGTCCTGGCCTTGGACACTTCCAGGGATCCAGGGGTAGCCACAGCTTCTCTGGGCACCCTGTGCCAGGACCTCACCACCCTCACAGGGAAGATTTTCTCCCCAGTATCCCATCTAACCCTGCCCTCTGGCACTTGGAAGCCATTCTCCCTTGTCCTGTCCCTCCAGGCTCTGGTCAAAAGTCCCTCTCCAGCTCTCCTGGAGCCCCTTTAGGTACTGGAAGGTGCTCTGAGGTCTTCCTGGAGCCTTTTCTTTTCCACATGGCCAGGTCGTGTCAAGCTACTCATCCACCAACACCCCAAGTCCTAGTCAGCAGGACTGCTCTCCATCCATTCTCTGCCCAGTCTGTATTTGTCTTCTTGGTATTGACCCAACCCACTTGCAGAACCATTTCATTATTTTATTTTATTTTATTTTATTTTATTTTATTTTATTTTATTTTATTTTATTTTATTTTTTCATTTAATTTCATTTTACTTTATTTTATTTCATTTTACTTTATTTTATTTTATTTCTACTCTCTTGCAAGGCTTTTCACAAAAGCCCATTTACAACATGTTGGACTTTAAAATGTTCTCTTCCCACTTGAAAGTAGCCTTCACCACTGGAAGAAAATGTGAATAATTGGGAAATATCAGCCTGTGTCCCATAGGCTGACAGACCCTCTCTTTCCTCCATTGGCCCTCACAAGAAGGCACAAAATCTCATTCTTTGAAATGTTATTTTTCCCTTTTCTCGAAAGCTACATCTCTGCTGTGAGATAATTTTAGGAAAGTTTTGGTGAAAAAATAGGAAAAATACATTATTTATCATTTATTCTTAATTATTATTTATTTCCTATAAAAATAGGAAAAAATAGGAAAAATCCAGCCCCAATCCTTAGGTTTTTCAACTACCAAAATCTCTTGACTAATTAATTAAGTTTCACGGAGATTTTTATCTTGGTGTCAGTGCATACACAGACATCTGGAGTGCAGCTCAAGGGGCCTCAGCTCAACCCCTCCATTCTGTCAGAAGCTGGACCAGAACCTCCTCCCTTCCCAGCTTCTCCAGTCCCACCAGACCCGCTCTTGCCATTTCCATTCCTCCAAAGCTGGGTGAATTCCTTGCAGAGGGGCTGTGGAGCTGGTGCCCCAGCTCTGTGCCTCAGTTCCCCCAGCCTGGCTGGGCCGTACCCCCCTCTCCCAAATCCTGGCTGAGGCAGAGCTGTGGATCTCTGCCATTTGGCTGAGGGTCAATCCAGAGCAGGCAGGAGCCCTGGTGCTTGGCAGAGGGAGGCAGTCTTGAAGGATCGGAGCACGGCGCCTGCTCCCTCTGCTGAAAGGCTCCCATCCTTTTCTCTCCAAGAGGGTTGTGGGCAGTGCAGCCCCTCTCCTGGACTCCGCAACAGCAGCAATGTCTGGAATTGCTCTTTCATTCTGCTCCACCCAGGAGGTCTCATTTCTCCGGGATCTCCTTTCTCCGGGACCTTCCCGTGGTTCTCTTTATCCCTGCCGTTCCAAGGCTAATCTAAGGATGCAGGCCCTACCTTGGGCTACCCTGGAAGGCTGCTTGGAAGCCTCATCCAGCACAGCAGAGCACAGCTGCCCATCTTGGGAGCAAGGCAAACTGGCAGCAGTACATCACACCTGTGCTCCATGCTCTGAACTGGCTGCCAGCTCCCTCCTGGGCCCCGGCCAAGGCTGGTTAAATATCGATAAAGCCGGAAATGAACTAAGCTCTGGCTAGATCCAAAGTCTGCTTTTCTGCATTGCCTCCTCACAACACCTGAAATGCCATCTGAGCCCAGATCTGTGGCCACACGGCTGGTGCCCTGCTTGGATAAGGATCTCTGTTAACAGCCCACTGCTTTGTGGGGCCTGAACCCAAAGCCTGGGAATTCAAGGGGAGTTTGGCCATGAATAAAGTGGGGAGAGGCATCTACAAGAACCTCATGTGGAGACAGGAGGGAGCAGAAGAACAAAGAGCAGGATCAATGCTTATCTTGGTTGCCCAGAGAAGCTGTGGCTGCCCCATCCCTGGCAGTGTCCAAGGCCAGGTTGGATGGGGCTTGGAGCAACCTGGGGTAGTGGAAGGTGTCCCTGCAGGGTGTTGGAACTGGATGTTCCTTAAGGTCCCTTCCAGCCCAAGCCATTCTGTGATTCTATAATCTTTGAGCTAGACTTCCTTATCCAAGGAAGAAAGATTTGAGAAAGGATGATGAGGGTTGGTTTCTTCTGCTTTTTTAACACAGTACAGATATTTTTCCTGCTTGTGCAGAAGGCACTTGCAGTAGAGGACACCTGAGAGCTGTGACTTAGTGAATTTGGTGTTAATGCTGATGTGAAGCACTCTGTGGGGTCAAGCCATGCGCCTCCACTATTTCATCCTCCAAGTTCCCTGAATATCCTCAAAATTATGTTTTGACAGTCAGTGAAAGAGGCCAGGCAGCAAGCAGGAGGATTTCTTTGTACTGACACAGAAACTTGTTTGGGATTTACTTATCTTACTTTTAAGATTTCCATCCTGGGAAATAATGGGAAGGCATCCCCTGAGGGAAGGGACTCCCGGTCCACACGTGACCACCTCCAAATCGTTGTGCTGGCCATTTCATCACTGGGCAGAGACAAACCTTGGTGGACTGCAGCCACCTGCCTTGGAGAGATGCAGGGAGCCAAAACATGCCATAAGTGCAGTTCACTCCCTGGCAGTATTTCAGGTTGTCCAAAGCACCACCCCTGTTGTTCACTTACAAGATGAGCTTTGTCTTCTCACTCTCTGCTGTGCACAGGCTGTGCAAAGCTCCTTCCAGTCCCTCTGACTGCCTGTGGCACCATTCTGTACATGCTTTTTTACAGCCCATTCACTTTGGAGCACCCTAACACCCTACAAACTGCAGTCCTGGAGAGAACTAAAAAAATCCCAGTTTATCCCAGCATCTTGTTACTGGTAATGGCTGCAGACCACAAGGACAGGGTAGACAGTGAAAATTCCCCTATATTTTGTTCCATTTCCCAGACACGTGCAGCTCAGAGACTTCCCAAGACCAAGATAGTGTCTTTGCATTTATTGGTCTGTGATGGATTTTTATTCCATTCATTGGTTCAGGAGCTTTATGATTTAAACTTTTGGCACCCAAAACTTCCTTTGGCAATGAGATCAGCAGCCTCACAGCAAAAAATGTGACCTCATTAATTTGTTTTGGAATCCATCATTCTGGTTGATATTGCTCATGAGACAGTGCATCCTCATTCCTGGTCACCTTCTCCATCCCTCTTTTTATATTATAGATTCTTGTCATATCCAACTTTCATCTTTTCTTTTTTGGCCCGTGAAGGCTTTGTCAGTTGAGGATTCCTTTTGTGGAAGCCATCACTTCAGCAAACCTCGTCACCCACCTCTCCATCCTTTTTTTAGCTCTAAATCTCTGCCTGGCACAGTGAGATGAAAATTGCCTGTGATGCTTAGGACATTAGGCACAGCTTCAACAGGAACCTTCACACACCAGGCATTTTCCAGCTCCCTCACCAAGGGCACCTGTGTTGTGTATAAGCAAATCTGTCACCAATGGGACACCTCAAAGCTGCCCCTGCAGCAGCAGCCACAACCAGAATGGGAACGGAGGGATGCCAGCCTGCAGAGAGTTTGCAGTTATGAAAAAGCCAGAGAAGAAATTGTTAATAACATAGAGGTACCTGGTATCAACTGTTTGGGCACTCTCAAAGCATCTGGGTATTCCCTGTAACTCAGAAACGATTATAAAAGCAGCTCATTCCATCACACAGCCTGTTGAGAATTTCATGCATGCACTGGGGGAAAAAAAAAAAAAATCATGATTGCTAAACGCTCCATTTTCTTTTCAAGACACTGTGCTAGTCTGAAGTGGTGTATGTATACATTTCAGGCAAATGTGTACTTTGTCTTCAAATGAACAGCTTTCAAAATGATCTTTGGTTAAGCTCCCTTTTATTTTTATCTTTTATTCGCCTACAATGCCAGCTGAGGTTACCCATCTCCCGACAGCTACCAAATGGACTCGTAATTGTAAGGCTCGGTGATTTAATTAGACTCATTCTAAACACTCACATTTTTATCAATTAGTTAATGGGCTAAAGAGAGTCTTATTGTTGGAGCCAGGTCATTTGGAAGCTGGAGCCTTCGTGAGGGCAAGAAGCTGAAGAACAACAGCGTTAATATCTGTAATTAACCTCACGAGTCCTGGTTTGTTCAATTAGGACTGAACCCCCTCTCCATCCATATGCCTTTCGTCAGATGGGCTTTTAATTTGAAATAATTGTTACAGAAAAAAAATCAACAAATAATAGCTTCTTTTTTTTCCTTTTTTTTTTTTTTTCCCTTAAATGCAGACACATATAAAAACAAAAAGCACAATCTTGACACACGTGCCTGTGAGCTATTTATTAGAGCCTGGTTAATTCACAGCTCCCGTATAAATAATCATTCTAGGTTTTTAAAGATTAACAAAGCTCTTGGTAACAGATATTGTGGGATCTTTTCAAATTGATCCTCATCTTGTAATATGTATCTGTGTCTTTTTTAATGCTGCCTTTTCTAGTACTACCAAAAAAAAAAAAAAGTTTGGGCTTTGATTACTTTTTGCAATTTGTTGCATGTGATTTCTGTGCTTTGGAGAGTCTGATACATCTGGTAGTTGTTTTTTTTCTGAGGACGAGCTGTCTGGTATAAATACATCTGTTATAAATTAGAAAACAGAAATACAGAACAGCCCACGATTACAGAATTACAAAATTATCACAGAACTACGGCAGGTTCAGCATGCCTGTCTGTGTATATATTAAAATACACACACCCATCTATGATGTTTAATTACTCACGTTATTCTGTAAATATTTAAATGTATATGTGTGTAAATTAGTGTATATACTTGTATATGCACATATGTGTGAGGACCAAGCTTTGCTTGTGGTGTGCACACAATCTTTCTACCTTAAAAATTTCAATTATTCGTTTTTATTTGTAGAGATTATATATATATCTGCCAGTGTGTATATACAGATGTATCTATATAAACATAAAAGCCCACTTTCCTGGCTTGGTGAGACAATAGGCACTCTGTGTGTCCTTAATCTTGTATATAATGTATACACAGTAAACATGCCCTTAACACTTGCTCCTGCATTTTCATTCTCTGCATCTTATTCATCTCTGTTCCAATTGCCATCTACAGATAAATCCCGGGACAGACACACAGATGATTTTTTTTAAGCTGCCTTTGAATTCATTCAGTCAAAAGAGAACAAAATTAATTAGAAAGATTTAAGGATGGGCGTGATCACATCAGTGCAAGGCATTTAAAAGAGGGTCGGAGGTAGGTAAGTAGATACTAAAAATACCTCCTGGATTACGTTAGGTCCTCAATCATAGGCATTAATTGCATATTGCTTCCACAGAGAAATCTCTCTGCCCAGCCAACACACCCGCACCTGCTCAGTTCTGTGTGCAAGCACCTAATTCCACTGAACTCGAGGGGCTGTGCAGATACACAACGGGGAGACTGGCGCTGCCAGCAGCAGCCCTGGATTTTTCATGGTTAGAGCTTCCCTGAGGAGAGAGGAATTCACCCTGGAAGTGGGGTCCATACCTCAGGCGCATGGGAGGCCTCAGACCCAAGCCTGGCCAACACAGAGGTGCTGCTGAGCCCACGCCAGAATCCCATACCCCAAACTCTGCAGGGTCCCGGGGACATACGGGCTGCACCAGGGCCATGGCACAGCATGGCCAGTGCCACCAGCCCAGCCCTGCTGCCACCCTGAGCCCAGCCTCCAGCCCAGGAAGGATCGAGCCCTCCCCAGCACAACCATTCCCATCACAAAGCACGGTGGCTCCAACCATAATTGGTTCCAAATTAAGCAGGATTAAATAACAGAAACGTAACATAGCACAAATGCTGAGAAGTCAGGTCTTCTTTTTTACACAGTTATATTTTTTTTTTTTTTTAACAGTGCCAAAGAAAGAGGCAAATTGTTTTGTAAAAATACACGAAAATAACAGTGGTCCTGGAAGGAATGTTTTTCTTCTCTCTGGCTGCTACAAAAACAGTTGACTACTGAGAAGCAAAGAGGAAATTTGCAAGAAAGGGCACAGCACAACAGCAGCGGGGACTGTTAGGGGGAACGGTAGGCGCTTTGTTATTTCGGGAACTTCACTGTAATTTTAAAGCGTTATTTATAATAATAATAATGCCAGCCAACTTGTTTCACTTAATACACAACCAGCCTAAATAAAAGGCTACAAAAGCAGCTGGGAACAGTACAGTTTCCTACTGTAATTGTGTGTATGTATCCCAACATCTGATGAGCCCCGCTCTACGTTTCCTTATTGTTATCGCCAACAATTATTCCCGTGCATGCGCCGCAGAGCCGGAGCTCCGCTGAGCTGCATAAATGCACTCTTTGTTTCCTTAATTATTAGGCAGACAGTTCATTCTGTCCCATGTCCAAGTTCCAGACAGGTGGAATAAGGAGGTGGCATCTGTCTTAATATTGAATGCCACGCTTCCCCCATCTGCCGTAATAACAGCGCGGGGGCTGCTTGGCTTCGGTTGCTCCGCTCCGCACCCGGCCATATGCCCTGGTGTGCCGCACGTGCCGCCGGAGCGCGCCGGTGCCGCCGCGAAGGAGCCTGGGCGCGGGGCCGGGGTCAGGCACGTGCTGGAGTCAGCAGGTGACAGTCAATACGGCCACTGAGAGCCGCCCCCCGCGCCAATAGAGAGGGGCCCTCAAAGTCAATTGACGGAACAGAGCGCGCTGCCAATCAAATTTTGCAGGGCATACCTTCCAGGCTAGGCAAATAAGAAGATTTAGAGCACATGGCAGTTCATCGTTTATAATCCTGTCTTAGCCCAGCATGGCTTAGTGATAGTTCTGTGACAGATGATGAGCACATGACAGCTGGGGGATCTTATACAAACTCATACAGTAAAATTAAAATTAAATTAGTGACACACTTGTACACATTAGTTGTGCAACAGTTATGCAATCTGTTCGAGACCCTTAATGCAAACCATCGCTGATTTAAATAATTTATACTGATGCTGAGGTGCTGGGTTGTGGGGTTTTTTCCCCTCTCCCAGAAGGAATGCAGCATTTGCACATTTTTAGCTTTAAACAGCTCTGTCCTTTTCATTCAGTTTGTCCTCTCATTTCTTCTCCAGAAAGAAAGCAAAGACTTAATTATTTTTTTTTAAGTTGAAATGTTCAGAAGGGCTGTTCTGGAGTTCTGGGAGTGTTTTTTTCTTCCTGAGTGCACCGTGCAATTCATAATATTATGGCTGTTTTATTTTCCTACGTAGTCATACTAGGCTGCCATTAAAAAAAAAAGAAACAAAACACAAATAAAAACAAAAAACCAAACATACTGATCTCCCCCCCTCAAGATGCAGAGTAGGAAGGAAACCTATAAACACATAAGATTTGTGTGTTTTTAGATGCAGGAGTATAATAAACTGGCTGTTCTTTGGCTCTTTAATCTGATAATCTTGTTACTATTTTATGTTTGTGTGTTGGGAAAAAAAAAAAAGAGAGAAGTAATCACTGAAATGATGACAGTAGATCTGCAGTTTGAAGAGACTCATAACTTTAAAGCTTAGAGGGCCTGATCCTTTTATCCGCGTGGGCTTGACACCAGACTACCTCTATTAGCTTTAGTGGAGTTCCACCTGATTTACACAGGGTAAACACAGACAGCATTCGACCCTGAAATCCCTTCTGGAAGGCCACTCTCTACACCAGCAGCGTGTATTTACTGCTCCTTCCCAATCCCTCTGTGTTTCTCAGTCACTAAAATTACAGCTCAGCCACACAAATCGTAGGTAGCCAAACTGTGGTGTCCAAAAGCTGTTGCCATGCTGATCTATACTGCAATAATTCAGGGAATCATAATGATTTATCAGCTGTGATAGAAAAAAACACAAAACAAACAAACAAACAAAAAGAATGGAGAAAATCTTAGGCTTTTTTCCTCTTAAGCAAATTTATTATTTATTTATTTATTTACTTATTTATTTTTGTGGGTGTATTTAATCACGACCAGAGGACGATTCGGGGATTCCCAGCCATGGGAATTTTCCCAGCTAGTAAGGATAGTGTGCGTGCATTTATGTTTATATATAATTGAGATTAGAGGATAATTTGGAGGCTGTGGAAATGCTCACAGTTAGGAAGGCTAGTTTGGGTCTTTACAAGCTGTCTCTGTGTTAAGTTCCTTTTTCATTTGTGTAAAGGAATAACCCATGAATACCACCCAAATGGTGATCCAGTCTTTGAACCTCCACTCTAAAAAGGACAATTCTTGTTCTACATTTTCTTATTTTTATGCTAATAAGGTCAGTGAGGGTTTTTTTAGTTGAAGATGTCCTTGCTTATTCAGGGTGTTGGACAGGATGACCTTAAAGGTCCCTTCTGACCCAACCCAATCTTAGTTTAGGATCCTACAGAATATTTTTAGCATCCTCCCCTTTCCTCCCAGAAGCATCTGGAGGCTCAAGCCATCCCCACCACCTGTGGTGCCCTGAGTTAAACTCAGCTCACCTGGTGCTGGCTGAGGATGATTCACCTGACAGTTCCATGTCAGCAGGATGCAGAGAGCAGCCAGATGGTGAGGTGGCTGCAGCTCAGCCCAGCTGGGAGTGGAGCTTCAGGTGGTCCCTTCTGTGTGTAATTGCAGCGTGTTGTGTGTCACCTGTGCAGAGCCACGGGCACTGGTGGGCCCAGCCTCTGCTGGTGGCAGTGGGGAGGGCTCACAGAGGAATTCAGGTGGCCACCACCTCCAGGGAAAAGGCCTTAGACATCTGCTGAGGTTCTGGCAACCTGGGAAATATCCCCCATGCTCCTTCCCTGGTCACCTCAGAGGTTAATCCCACATCTCCCCCTGTGCTCCTGCTCTTTCCTGGTCCATCTATCAGTGGAGTGAGGTGCTGAGATCCCAGACCTAGTGCTGCCCAGGCCTTGGAGGATGGGCCCATGTCAGATTATGGCTTTGAAAATTCTCTACAAATCCATTTCCCACAGACCCACAGCAGCAGTGCTGAGCCAGTCAATCCCAGTGTGGTCATCACTGCTTGGCTGCTCCGCTCCCTGAGCCCAAACCAACAGCTCCACTGGCACTGGGCAACCAGACCAGTGTGCTGATGAAGCACAAAAGCTTCAAAAAGCCACCTCTGGGCCATTTCTCTGGCTTGATGTTCTCTCTTCTGCCACATCTCTGCTCTAATCCAGGCTCTGTTCTTCCCCAGCCTCCAGAGCGGGAGTCAAACCTTTCATTCAGCAAAGCCATTCCATTCTCGAGCTTCACTTGGTCCCCACTTATTTCTGGGACATTGTGGCCCTTGACTTGGCAGGCTGTGAGGTGCATAAAGACACTGGTATCCTGACTATGGAAGGAAACAGGCCTGGGAGAGGGATGGCAGTGAGCTCATCTCTGCCTGGAAATGCTCACACAGAAGTGCACTCACGCTGCTGCGGTGGCCCCAATACTGTGTGACAGTCACAAGGCCCCTGGTACACAGAGCTGCAAGATGTTTCGTAGAGAAATGGTTTTTAAAAAAAAACTTTTAAGAGCTTTGAAACATGGCTTTCTTCCTGTTCTCTGCTTCTTCTCCCTGGGGCTGGGTAACAGCAGGTTCTTCTGGCGACATGAGTCCAATTGTGCAGGTTTCAGAAGGAGAGAAAAATGGTGTATAATCAATTGTATATAATAAAACTCAGGGGGAAAAAGCCTTTTCCATGCTGCACAATATCAGCATTTTGCAATTGGACACTGTATTTACCAAGGCTAGAAAGAAAAGATGCCTTCCAAGGAAGAATTTGGGGCTTGAAAACACAAATCACAGGGTGCAAGCTGAGTTACTGGAACCTATCACAGAGTGTTGGTTGCCCCACACATCAGAATGAAGCCATTTAAGGATGGAAAACCCCTCTGCAAATGGCAAAAAAGCAGCTGTTGGGAACATCTGCAGCAGCATGTGCCCACCTCACCGGAGACACACAGGAAGGGAAATCATCATCACAGAATGGTTTGAGTTGGAAGAGACCTGAAAAACCACATTGTTCCAAACCCCTCACCATGAAGAGGGACACCTTCCACTAGAGCAGGTGCTCCTAGCCCTGTCCAACATGTCCTTGGATATTTCCAGGGAGGGGACAGCCACAACAACAATTTGGCCATTTCAGTGCCAAATCCCAAATCTTTCCTTCATAGGCTGGAAGAGACCACCTTGTCCCCTGCTCAGACATGACTCTGGAGCCTCCTCCAGCCACCCTGCTCAGGGGGAGTTGAACTTGTTGGTCCTTGCGGGTCCCTTCCAGCTCAGGATATTCCATGGTTCTGTGCTTCTATGGACGTAGTTCAGCAGCTTCTTCTCATCCCACCTCACACCTGCCCTCCTATTTCACCTTTTCTGCACGACTGGACTTGAGCTGGAGGGGCAGGATTGCTGTTTTTCAGCAGAAAAAAATGGAGGGTTTTTTTTTACCTCTCTCTTTCCTGGTAACTAGAATAACAAATTCCAGGGAAAAATCCAAGCAGGCTGAAGATAAATTGGATAAATCATAGACAAATCACACCTTTATGGTCTGCACACGACAGACCCGCGGGCGTGGAGCAGAGTCAGGGCTGGAGAGAAGCTTATCCACGTCCTGCACATGGGCAGCTTTTTAATTACTTGATGGAGTGACTCGCTGTGATTTGCAGAGCAACCTGGGAATGGGACATCTGTCTCCCACTAAACCAGGCCAGTCAGGGGGATTAGGTACCTGTCCTCTTTGAAAAGAAGCCTGACCCTCCAGCATGGCCATGTTCTCTTCCATGGGGCTTAAAAAGGAAGGAAGCAGGAGCCAGGCTGGGGTTCAACACCACAAATCAGTTCCCACCTCCTTGCTGTGTCATCCATTTAACTCCTCTGCCTCCTTGTAAATAATGGTTCCAAGGATAAGGAGACACACAGGTGGCAAGTGGGATGTCCTGGGCTGTTGTACCTGCCTTGAAATCCTGGGGGGGATATTTCTGGCTGGTGTTGTGTCTCTGTGCTGTTGTACCAGGTCTCAAGGCAGCAATATATGTCCATAAGTCAACAAGATTTTAGTTTGACAACGATCCCTGGCAGCTGGATTATAAAGTATTTCCAGGACATAAATAGGACACGATGGTTTGGCCCCTCTGTTTGTGGGGATAAATATGTGTTTGGGGTGCAAACAATTGTGTGAAATACACCCATGCACATCGGCATGGACTCCCTAATCATTCCATTTGTGAATGAACCACGTTTCATAAAAATATGTGGGGCACCACAAGAATTAATAACAAAGGTGCAGCGCCACAATGAACATTTTGTGTGAGCTTATGGGCATAATCAAATGAACAAAGCCAGAGGAGAAACACAGAGAACAATATCTTCACTATCAGCAGTTTACTTCAGTCTACTTATGTATGATCAAAGACTACAAATATAGTTTAAACAGCATGAAATAATGGCCAGGTTTGCAACGTGAAATAATTTTAGGTGAAAAAAAAATGAAAAAGAAAAGGCAAAACATACGGCGGGCTCGGTGCCACGATGCAATGGGTGTGTGGGCTCATTTTGTGATGAACAGCCAAGGAATGGCAGCAGTAGGGAAATGAGGCTGGAGGAGCTAACCTCCTTCCTACCTCCTCTTTGAAGATTTCCACGTTCTGGGGAGAGGATAATGAAAAATATTTTGCCTCCTCTATTACAGAGGTGTCAGTGGACAAAAAAAAAAAAAAAAAGGAAAAAAAGTGCCCAAAGAGAAAAAAACCCAAGGATGCAGTGTAATGCAATTGCCAGGCAGATGTGTCGGAGGGAGGGCAGGGCTGCTCCCTCTGACTCCAGTGGAGAAGAAGATGCACAGAGAGAGCAGCTGAATTATTCACAAGGGATAAAGGGTACTGGAACTCACTCCCTGCAGCCCCCAGCGAGTGCCTCATGCTTTCCCCCTCCTGCTTGCCTGGCTTGGCACGGCACCTCCTTCCACCCAAAAATCACAGAGGTGGGTTTCTCCATGGCCCCTCTATATCCTAGCCTGCTGCAGAGGGCAGACTGACATTCCTGCCCCTTCTCCTCCAGCAGCTCCTTGGCCCAGCCCCTGCCCTCCATCCTGTCCCCAAACAGGCCATTCAGCACCACTGATTCGGAGATGGATGAGGGACCTGAGCAGGGCACCTGCCCTGGGGGCTCCCTGTGTCCCCTGGCATGGGAGCAGCCAGGCAGAGAGCCTGGGATTCCTGGGAGGAATCAGGGCTTAGGTTGCAGCTGGTGATGAGGAGGGTTGGCATCCTTGTGGGTCATTCCAGCCAAACACGAGGCCTCCAGGTCACAACTGACCACGGCAGCAGCAGGTGTTGGGTGACAGCCACGTTGTCACACCTGGTGCAAACCAGCATCGAGGTGGGAGAGCTGCTGCTCCATCCCAGCAGCCTCAGCCAAAAGCAGCTACAGCTGTCACTGGAGGTACCAGTGATCACACTTAAGGCTGTTTAGGTTTTTTTTCCATTTAGTCTCCTGTTTTCAGCTGCTGTTGCTTCTCAATAACTAAACACTTCACTTGAGATCCTCGATGTTTATTCCCAGCCTTAGGGTGAATTCTGCAGCTCTGTCTGCTTTTAGTTGTTTGTTTTAGGGTTTTTAGATGTGTTTTCTTTTTTTTTTTTTTTCCTTTTTTTCCCAAGGACAGCAGAATGCCCCAGTCTTTTGGAGTTTTGAATTAGTGTTGCTAATGCTAAAAATTGGCTCCAGCAGCATTCAGGTTTAACCCTTTCATATTTTGTAATTGGTATTTTACCATTTAGGAGTTTGATTTGGGGCAGAAACATGGAATTTGGCAGATGGGCAGCACTGGAGGGGGACAGTTGCTGTTTTCTGTCCCTGGTAAAACAGGTTTAGGTGCAGCCACATTGCAGCCCTTTGGTGACCCTCACTGCAGATGCCACACTGAAAAAATCCCACTCCAAACCTGATACTGAGACACCACCAACACCAAATTTCAGGAAAGAGCCAGCAATCAACCCCTTTTGACCCTGGGCTGGTTTGGGAGCCAAAGGATGAGTAAAACACAAGGGTGTTTTACTCCCTGCTCTTCCACCAACCGGCACAAATAATTCTGTGAACTTCACAGCCCTTATTACTGAGCACGGCCTAATAATGTCATCTCAGGAGGCAAGTAATTGCAGTAATTAAGAGGTTGCACAAGGTCACTTGAGGCAGGGCTGGGAATACAAGCTTTTGTCTCTCACCCTGCTGCTGTGCCCTAAGAAGATGTGCGCTGCGGCCACAGGCTGTGTGTGACCACCCAAGCCACCTCCCTTCCACTACCAGCAGCGACAGTCTGCAGGGACAGCAGCAAAAAGGGCTTTAAACCTCTTTTTTCCTTCCCCTACCCAGGAAACCTCCTGCTTTATAGAAATGGTTTGAAGCTGCTGTGTTTCGTGGGTGAGGAGGAGGAAGGAGGAGCATCGAGCAGGAGGAAGCGATTGCCCCCGAATCCTGACCCTCCTTTGAGAAACCTGCAGTGTTTCACATGAAAAAACGTTTTGTACTTGCACAGGGTGTGCAAGCCCTTCCCCACCCAGCCTTTGCTGTGCACATACGTCTGGGAAACAGGCATCACATTCCACGGGCTTCATTCTTAGGGGCTTTTCCCTGATTTTTGATGGCTCAATTTTGCCCCTTTCAGGCTGTCTGAAGCATGAGTCTGCCTGTCTGTCATCTGACTTCATGGATGGGACTGCCTGTTCCACGGGGAGGGAAGAGGGAAGAGCCGCCCCACCACCCAGCACTGCCTCTCTCCAGCTGATGGAGCAGATGAGGGATGCAGGGAGTTACATAAAAATGTAGGAAGCAGAAACTTAATGAAATGGCTCTAAATGTGACAGCATTCATGAAAAGATTAATTACCAGGAGTAAAGGGGGAAGGATGCCAGGAATTGATAGGATTGGTACCAATACCAAAAGCCTGCTGTGCTAGTAGAGCCATAATATGCAGTCCTAATCTGAGGGCCTATTGTTTTTCTTACAGAAACAACAGGCTCCAGCCAATGAGACAAAAGGGGCTACATTACAGTTTCTGCAGGAAAAACAACAACAGCCATTAGGAATAATTATCTTAAGACAAATCGTCAAGCAGAGTGTGGCACACACAAATATCCTCCCAAGCATGAGGCTCTGGGAAGAGAGGAGCTGTTGCTGTATTTATCCCAGTGGTTGCACGAATGAAGGGAGAGAATTAGAAAGTGGGAGAGAGTGAGGAGCAAAATGAGATGGGGGAAAGAAAGAGGGAGAGATAAAAATGCAGGTTTTCCCATCAGTGACCAGTCAGGGCTCTCATCCCTGGCATGGCCATGTCCAAGGACATGGTCCCTATGTGCAATTCCAGCAGGAAAGAGGGAATATGTGTTCATCTGGATTTGCTGCTTAGGCCCTCAATTTGCCAGGGTGTAATTAACTGTGAGGAAGGGCAGCAAAGAATCAAACCCAGAAAGTCTCTCAAATGAGATCATTATTACTGTTCCCTACAAAGACCTGCTCTCCCTACTTCCCCCGAAGCAAAGGAGGCTATATTTTTAATTTGTTCTTCCCCATCTCCTCTCCTTGGCAGAATTGATGTATCTGACATATGAAATCACAAACTAACCCGTGGCGGGATAGAAATGAAAAAGCTCCATTTTGCAGTGGGATTAGACGACCACATTTGACTAATGGCGATTTCCTGCTGCATTTTATGTTGGCTGTGATTGTGCAAAAACTTTAAACTGAAATTTCAGATGACTGGAGACACTGAGAACGTTGTATTAACTCCCCATACAATGAGGTTTTACAGGATGCTGCCAAATATATCCTTAGATGGCATTTCCCTCAGTATTTTGGGTTATTTGTATTTGTAAATATATTACATATTTTGATGTGTGCATGCCTTTTCTATTTGATTGGTGTGTGTACTGATCAGTATTGTATTTTAGCTGTAATAATATCATATAAAATACACATAAACCCAGTACAATTTTACAGGTACAAATCCAAATGGCTCTGTAAACAAGGACCACATCTTTATGGGTGTCTGCATACAAATAGATCCTGGCAGAGCAATTCTCTAAAGTTATCTTCCACCACCCCTAATGGAGACTACTTTATATAAAGGAAAGCATTGAAAGGGACATATCTATACCTATCTCACTTGAAACAAAAAAAATACACAACATTCTGTAACCTCTGCAGTGTTAATACATAACATATGGTGTCTGTTTCACATGCTAATAGTGACTTTTTAATTTGAAGTCAGCCCCAATGAATCTAAATCCGTGCTGTCTCCAGGATTAATTATGAGTACTAGACTGTGATACCAAGCCTCTCTTCTTGATAAGCTTTATAACCAGGTTTGCACACAGGATAAAACAGCTCCTGAGAGCTGCCATATTTAACCTATGTGTGACCTGCTGGTGCATCTTCTAGAGAAAGAAAGCAACTTGGTGAAGTGCTTGGTCCTATTGTGAGGACATGGGCCCTGCCAAGGTGAGAAACACACCACTGATGGGCCCTGGCATTAATTACTGAGCCACAGACACCTTTTTATCTTTATCCAATACACAAACATCTGTTTGAAAGCAGAGAATGTGTCCAAGTGGAGCAAAGCATTCTGATATCCACAGCTCACAGGTTAACCAACATCTTCTGCATCTCAACTGCTTCTCCTGCCCACAGCCCTGTGTGTTTGGGAGCTCCTCCAGGTGCTGGTTTTCTGGGCTGGGGCTGGGGTGGAATCCTCAGGGATGGGGGAACACAAGTGACCACTCACAGCTTGGCCTGGAGGTCCATCTAGTAGAGGTGCTTAGAGAAAAACCATAAAAACGAGGTCAGCCCTCCCCCTTATCACCTCCATTCCTTGCAGCACTGAGCTTCTGAGTCAGAGGCTGTATCTTTTTTTGCTCAAATAGCCCTGGCTGGTGCTCACTGCATGAATTTGTCTGTAGCTCAACCTGTTTGTGCCTCGATTCCCACCGTGGAGCGTGGAGCGCGCGGCCAGCGAGGGCCCTCCCTGGCCCAAGGTAATTTCAGAGCAGCACAAAACCCTTAATGTCACTTTAAATGGGTTTAGGTGCAAAAGATCAGAGCCTATCCTAAGCACTGCTATAATGTTTCTCCTTGGAGAAAACAGCTTCTTGATGCCCAGAGGATCCTGCTGTGGCGGAGACATTAGAAGTGGTTTTCTCTAAAGTACATGTGCTTGGATGCTCAGGTGGCTGCAAGTTCATCTTCCCTTCCTTGACAAATAGGCCTGCTTAAAGAATTGAGGCTTCCTTTCTTTCTCTGAATCTCTTTTATTAACCTCAGGTTTTTAAATTACTGCAAAATACATTTAAAGTGGTTTTCAAGGTCACTGGAAAACTACATTTTCGAAGTGTCAGTAGAGAATAACCAACTTTCGGACCACGAAAACGATGATATTTATTTTTGAACCTGCAAACCCAGTGATAAACCCAAGCTGTTTACATTAGTTTGAAATCTGTTTTCCTGGTTCTGGCCAGCCATGGCCCTGCTGCAGCTACTTTTCCCTCCAGATAATTTGCCATTCCCACTGCAGCGTAAATTCTTCCCCAGACAGTAATGCTGTGGCTGCCAGCCCTGCCACCAAAATGGCCCTGTCTCACAAGCTAAGTCGGATCAGCCTGAGACAGGATTTTCCTGACACAAACTGTCTGTCAGGGCTGTGGAACTGGGGGAGTGGGGTTTCTGGGGGTGGCATTCACATCTGTGGCTCGATATGAAGCTGTCACCCCGCAGTCAGTGCCTGGTGCCATCAGTGCCTTTGCCTGCAACCACATCCCAGAGAAACAGGAACAATTATTTGTAATAATTAACAATCCCAGAAGAGTTTTCAGGAGAACTGATGTGTTTATCTGCCATGCCTTGGCTAAATTCCAGCAAGGACTGCACGACATCCTGCCTCTGCCATTGTATCTCATCCACCTAAATTCTCCTGCAGTTTTGATCAGGATGGAGAGCCTTTGTTATTCCTTCTCCAATAGCTCTTGCACTGGATTCCTGCATTTGGAAATAGCTGCTGAGCCAAATACATTTCAGTTACAAGTGATCAGTACAGCAAATTCTTCTGATTTTATAATCAGTCTTAGGATTTTTTGGCATTTTTCCGAAAGCCTGAGCTGTTGGAGTCGTTTTGAAGCACCAGGATCTCAGTTTTCATGGTTTTAAGTAAGTGGCTCACCCTTGCAGTTGAAAACACGAGGCATGTTTACCCTAGAGGCTGAGAAGCCAGATGGTGGATAAAGAAAATGCAACAATTTGGGGTTTTAATCTCGTGATTTTTTTAAGCCAATCTCATAATTTTGGGGAGCTGGACTCACGGTTTGTGAATGCCCGCAGTTGGCATTACCGAGTGATCATATTTTACGAGGACTGCTTAATTAATTGCTGATTTAATTTGTGTTTGCCAAAAGCTTTGAAATCCTTGGATTCATTGAGTTCCTTTTAGGACAAAATACAATTTCCAGTGCTAAATCTGCTCAGATCTGCTACTGTGGGAATCTTTCAGTGGCCAGCAGTTCAGTTTAAGGGATGAGACGCATTTTGGTGGCATTCTCACCCTAAACACTTTGAAGGCCCCACTCCCTGGAGGCACAGGGGTTGTACATGACCACAAGATGAACAGCGTCTTCTAAAGGGTACAAAATAGACAATCCTCTGGGTCAGGCTCACCCCCAATTTTGGGGAGATCACTCACCAGCCCCTAAGCAGGACAGGGAATTTTTTAGGGGTCCTCCAGTGCCACTGAAGGCCAGAAGAAGTCGTGTTCTTTTGGGCATCCAGCCCTCAGGCTGTTGAAGGTCTCTGCTGACCACCAAGATTTCACAGAATCACAGAACGGCTTGGGTTGAGAGAGACCTTAAAGACCAGGTTGCTCCAAGCCCCATCCAACCTGGCCTTGAACACTTCCAGGGATGGCACAGCCACAGCTCCCTGACCCAAATGTGGGCCTGGCAGCCAGGCAGACATTTCTGTGACACAAAGCTTTTACTGCACTGAAAATGGTTGCATAAATTAAGGAGCTCCTTCTAACCCTCCACCAGACATCTCAGGAAAAGGCCAAACTCTGCTCAGAGTGGGATTGTTTCACCTCAGGGTCATTCAGGCAGCTGGGGCATGGAAAATGGTGTGTCATGCAGTAAAATAAGGTGCCTCGTGCTAGGCCTGGTGAGAATGTCTTTTAAGCCAAAATAATGCTGGGTCTTATTTACTTGACAGCTCAGACATTAATTTAAGACAGGCACAAATGAATCACCAGCCATGTTACAGTTGCCTCGTTGGAATCCCTCTGCTATAATCTCACAGTTTTTTCACCTAATTAATTTCCCCTTTCCTTGCACCAGTGTTTCATGAGTGTATCTTGTTTGGAGGAGATTAAGAGTCACACACTTCATTAGTAAGGTGTAAATTATCAGAGAGACCCTCTCCATCCACCTGCTTAATTGGGTTAATGAAGCGTCTCTGTGGGCCCTGGTAAGACAGCACTGCTCTCTGCTCCCTGCAGGCATTACCAGGGCTGTTTGGAAAATAAATGGAGACCTTAAAGTTCCCACCTTGGCGCATTTTGAGACTTTTGGGCATTTAATTTATTTTTTAAAAGGGAAAAAAAGAACTGAAGTTGACATGAATTGCAAGATAAAGCATTCCTGCCTGTGAAATTACAGACATAATATTGCTTGAATCATTCCACATCAGAACTAATTCCTAATTAATACTAACTCCTAATTTTTTTCTCTACCTTAAGCAGCCAGATTGCGTTAATATAACACACACAGAGATACTATTAATGCTCAGTTAAATGGTTAAACTGGTATAAGTGCAATGCAATGCAAGGGTAAAATGGGGAATGTGTGTTCAATCTCTGCAACGTGGGGTGCAGACAGTCCTGTGCCCCTTGTCCCTGCCAGACGTGATCCCACATGGAAACCAGGTCTCTTTATCTCTGCACATCCCCCTCTCACGTCTCCTCGGGTTTTGGAGACTATTCTTGGAAGGGAAAGTGATAAAACCTCTATCAGACGCATACATTACAGCACACCCACGGAACAGGAAATTTTAAGGTGATGTGAGAGATTATTTGCACTGCATGTCTGGGCTCAGAGAGTCACTGCTCTTCCAGCCTGGAACAGAAACACGAGGGGATGACTCACGAGTGCTGATGTCACTTGTGGGGTGAGGTGGGCTCAGCCCAAAGCTGATCCTGAGCGAGGTCAAAGCCCACAAACGCCGAAGCTCTTCAAACGTTCCCAGGCTCACGAGCAACTCATTGAACTCGCGCTCGTGCAGCCAGAAACAAATCCATCAGCAGCCCCGAGCCTCAGCCAGATGGACAATTTGTGGAGGCAAAATGAGGAGAAAGGCTGTGGGTAAGTTATTTGTCACAAAATATTCGCCTGGCTCTACCTGACAGAGCAGAGTCCCGCGTTTGATCTCTGTGAGCGACTGTCGCGGGAATCAAAGGGAGTTTTGTCAGGGGATTAAGTGCAGAAGTTGTCGTCAAGAACTACATTAAAGATAAGAAATCCAGAGTGTGGCCCAAAGTGCCTAATCCCAGCACAACTAGTGAATTATTAAGTTGGTCATTTGACAGAAGGAGGGGGAAAAAAATCCAACTGTTTTTGAGACTGCCTAAAAAAGAGGTTTCTATTAAAATACAGTGGTTGCATAATGAGAACACAACATGCAGTTCCAGCATGAGAGCTGGGCTCTTGCACCTGTCCCTGCAGCTATGGAATGATGGCAGAAAACAGCAGCTTCCAAGGGCTGCCTCTTTTTTCCAGGTGTCGGATTTGGACCACCAGCTCTGACTGCTGGGGAAAAAGCAAATTTTTGAGGTATGAGCAGTAGCTCACCTTTGAAGAATTGAGATGTGCCTGAGATCCCTGGCTGATCCCAAACAGAGTCCACAGGCACCCAGTCCTGCCTACAGCGTGTCCATGCCTTGCTGGTAAATCAGGAATGCTGAGGTGTCCATCTCTGCCAGGAGCACGGAGCTGTTCTGTCACTTCTGCATCAGCTCTGGGGATCCCAGCATGAGAGGGGTTTGGAGATGCTGGAGTGAGGCCAGAGGAGGCCATGAAGATGCTCTGAGGGCTGGAGCCCCTCTGCTCTGGAGCCAGGCTGGCAGAGCTGGGGGTGCTCACCTGGAGAGGAGAAGGCTCCAGGGAGAGCTCAGAGCCCCTGGCAGGGCCTGAAGGGGCTCCAGGAGAGCTGGAGAGGGACTGGGGACAAGGGATGGAGGGACAGGACACAGGGAATGGCTCCCACTACCAGAGGGCAGGGATGGATGGGATATTGGGAAGGAATTCTTGGCTGTGAGGGTGGAGAGAGCCTAGCACAGGGTGCCCAGAGAAGCTGTGGCTGCCCCTGGATCCCTGGAAGTGTCCAAGGCCAGGTTGGACAGGGCTTGGAGCAACCTGGGATGCTGGAAGGTGTCCCTTGTCATAGGACAATCCCATGGCAGAGGATTGGAACATTAAAAATAGTTTTTAATGTCCCTTCCAACCCAAACCACATTATGATTCCATGATAATGATAGACAGAGAAACATCCAGCAGCTAGAGAAGAAAGCAAAGTGGAAATGCTGGATTTGTGGACAAACAGCCTCCTACAAGACGGAAATATCTGCACAGACAGCTGACTACAAGGATGAATGTGAGAAAACAGAAATCTTAACAGGCTCATGGAGAAAAGGGAAGAGGTGTGAGTGAAACAGCATCTCCAGGAATCCTGCCAGGGATAAAGGTGTTTGAGGATCTGTGGGACGTCCAGCAGAACGAGATACTGTTTGTTAGACAAAGTAAAGAGGAGGGGAGGCACGAGGTGTTTGCATTACCGAGGTGGGAACTCTGCCTTGCAGACCCCACAGGGACAGGCTCACTTGTGAGGGCTGGCCAGGGGCTGGGACAGGGTGTGGAGTGGCAGAAGGAATCCCACAGCAACACCTCCAGCTTGGAAGGGCAGCTCCAGGGGCCTGTGTATGACACAGAGTGCAGAAAGCAAAAATTCTCCCCCAGAGCAACTCTAATACTTCAATGCCACCACTGCTGGGAAATGTGAATGAGGACACAGAGAAGATGATGCCACTCCAAGATATGACACTCCAAGATCATCTCTGCTGTCCCTGGTCCAGTGCAGTGTGATGAGAACCTCTGGAACACCCTTGCAGATGTCCCAAAGAACTCCCAGACACCGTGAAGGATCATCAGGAAGTTTGGTGTGGGAGAGAGGAGGGTCCAAGAGGACACTGCCCAGCAGCAGCTGCCAAAGCAGCTGGCTGGAGGTGATGTCCCTGCCTGTGGGATTGCCCAAAAGGGCTGCACAAACCAGAACAGAGCAAAGACCACCTGGTCCCACCTGTGCACACGTCTGGCTCTGCCATGAGCCCTTAATTCCCATACCCAGCCAGGGATCAGTGCTGGTGTTGGAAGGGGCCTTAAAGACCGTGTGGTTCCACATTTCTGGGGGTTGGAACCATGTGATCTTTAAGGCCCCTCCCAACACAAACCATCCCAGGATTCTGTGATTCCAGGGATTTCTGTGGTTGGAGAGAGCAGTGCCTGAGAGAGCTGGGGCAAATGATCCCTCACTCAGCTGTAGCTGTGGGCTTGTGCAGGAGGGGAGAGAGATCTCTCAGGCTCCCTCTCCATCACAGACACCAGACAGGTAAAAACTCCCCTCTGTGTGAGCAAAGTCCCCAGACAGGGGGCAGAGAACCTGAGGGAAATCTCCATCCTCTGAGATGTTCAAAATTTCACCAAAACAATGTGATTTAACCTTGAAGTTTGCTCTACTTTGCGCAGGATCCAGGATGAGACCCACAAAGGTCCCTTCAAACTTGAATTGTTTTAACTTTTTCATTCTTTGACTATCCAGTTTATGCAGAATACTGCCTGACAAGAGACAACCAATGAGAGTTTGTCAAGAACAAATCTGCCCAAAGCAGAGAGCCACTGCAATGTGGTGGGCTGCTGCATCCCAGGGGACAGGTGGTTGCCTATTCCCTGGGTATTTCTGTTCCCTCAGAGATCTGCTGGCCCAGCTACACACACATTTGGTCTCTATTCCGTCAGAGTCACTCAGGCTACTAAAATGCTTCCATTAAAAAGATGTGCAACTCTGTGGCATGAGGAGCTCTGTGGCTGCTGCAGGCGGCTGCCAACCTGTGAAAACACATCTACGGAAAAGGGGGAGGTGGGAAGGACGTCGGGACCCTCTTTGTCAAAGCAGAGCAATGAACAGCTCTTCTGAAAGGTGAACCAGCTTGAGCTTGTTTGCTGACACCTCCCTGCTTGGCTCCTCAAAGCTTGCAATCCCCTGCCACCCTTTGCCAATGGCACAGTCCTGTCTGCCTTGCATCCCTCTCCTTTATCTTCTTTTCTTCTTTTTTTTTTTTTTTTTTTTTTTTTTGTCACTCAGCTGAGGAGAAACTCTTCCAAAACAATGGCACACTTGTGCCTGTCCTCACCGAAAGCAAATGATTTAGAAATAAGCTCAACGTCCCACCAGGTCAGGGTGAGGATCTGTAAATCATCACATTCTGCACAAGATTTGTTGTGGTGAAAGTTCTGGTGAAAGATGTATCCTGCTGGCTTCAAATAACTGAAGCACTGTCCTTGGCTCAAAATCTATCAGCGACTCTTGCCAAGCAAGGGGTGGAAATATGGGACATTGGAGAATCACTTTCTTCCAACTCTGAGCAAGGAACTAACATGGAAAATGGATCACAGAACCACAGAATATCCTGAGCTGGGAGGGACCCACAAGGATCATCAAACTCAACTCCTGAAAGACCTTTAGACATCTTTTTCAGCCCTCTGATTTTTCTTTATGGGTGAAAATAAACCAGTTTGTGTTTATCTCTCTGCATCCTGTCCTGATGACATCTGGAAGGGGCTTCCAGCCACCTCAGGTAGTGGGGGCACCACTGGCCACATCCCGTGGGATGCAATCAGGAGGAAGAGATGTGCTGTAAACAGCAGCAGCAGCCTGCCTGGGGTTTGTGTTTTAATGGGTGCAAGAATCGGTGTTAGCATATGCTAACCACTCTTTGCAGGGTGATCATTATGCAAATGCCTACAGTAAACAGGTAGGAAATTAGATCTAATCAGGACACCCCCCCACCCCCCCCTTCCTGACACAGGAAAGTTGACTCCGTCAGGGTGCAAACCAAAAAAATAAAGTCGGAATTCCAGGCGGAACCCTCAGTTTTCCATTTGTGCTTTTGTTCTCATGTGTTTGGTTTCTTGCGTAAGTCACTGGAAAGCGAAGGGCAGCCTTGTGACTGCTTTAATTTTAAAGCTCCCAGAACAGGCTGGTATGGCTGGATCCAGAATTAACCCCGTTGTGGATTTCCGTGATCTGAAGGCAAATAAAAGCCGAGCACATCGCGCCCGGCGTCCGTGAGTAATTTGGCTCCGTGTAATATCGCTGCCTACTGAAGAGCCTGGCTGTTAATTCTGGTGGGGACAGTCCCAGATCCCCAGGATGAGCCCAGGAGCATCCCAGGCTTCTGTGGTTATCAGGAGACCTTCGGTGCTGCCAGGGGAGTCACACAGCTGATTTCTGTCTCACACCCCCTCTCCCCATGCAGCTCAGCCCATCTCCTTGCAACACCTCGAATCCCCTGTGCCCAAGTGCCAGACACAGCTGGTCCCCTGCCCATGGCAGGGGGGCTGGGGCTGGATGATTTCTAAGGTCCCTTCCAGCCCAAACCACTCCAGGATTCTGTGATTCGCCCCCCTCGAGGGGCTCTGTCTGGCACAGGGCCTCCAAACTCTCTGCTTGTCCCCATCCCAGCAAGGCCAAGGACACCCTCAGCTCCCGGGTTTAGGAAATCTCAGCCTCCCAGAAACCTGACAAAGGACCAGACACCTTCTTGCAGCAAATATTAAAGGCTGTGGCCAAGTAATAACAACTGTTTGCTGCAGTGTCTGTGCAAAGGTTGAGGCAATTATGGCTCTGCAGACAGAAGCATAAAAGCCACAGAGGGACCTCCTGAGCCATGAGGACCCTCCTGAATCGTGTACAGACCAGAGGACAGGGGTGTGAGGAGAGGGTGCTGCAGAGCCACCCTGGCAGAGAGGGACCTGAACATTCCTTGGAACCCCAGGGTGCTCTCGGTGCTGTTTCTGGGTTTGATTCTTGCAGCCTGACCCGATGGTAGGTGGTGACTGGAGCCTCAACAGGCCCTCACTGGCCAGTAATGCCATCAAAATACAAAAGGGAATGTCAGAGATCAGGATTTTCCCTGGGATATTAGACATCTAGGGGCTATTTTAATGTGGTTACATACAAGGTCCTAATTCTGGTTTCAGTTTTATAGGGACCAATGTAATGCCATAGGGTGACCTCTGCATCTGCACAGTCATTCCCAACAAATTCCAAATAACCCCAGCACCGTTACTCATTTTTAATCAATCCACCACCATCCCTTTCAACATGACAGTCTTGCAGCAGACTTGGATGACCCATTCAAGCCCTGGTACCCTGGAAAATGCTGGAGGCACGCCCCAGAACAGAGGCAAAGAGACTCAGCTGTCCCTGGCGTGACCCTTTTTGCAGTCACCTCTCTGCCATTGGTATGGGAGACCATGAGTCAGGAAGGAGCTTTGGCAGCCTCCGGCAGTGTGGGCTGCCCCTGGCAGGACCTGCCAAAGAAGTCAGAGAGTTTGCACACCTGGAGAGGTTGGCACTGTGTCCTCAGTCCCTCTGGCAGGGGGGCAGAGGGAGACAGGGAAGGAGGGGCAGAGAGAGCGAGAGCGGCCAAAGGAAACCAAAAAGAGCAGAGGTGCAGCACAGAGCTGAGCCACACTGCTCCAGGAAATCCTTGCAAGGTGTTTCCCCATGCTGGGTTACCTTAGGGATCCCAGCATTGTGATGGGAGAGAGCCCTTGCTCCACTGCAGATGGGAAAGGTTGGACACCAACGTTTTTCCTGGATGAGGCATTAGCCTGGAGATCCTCCCAAAACACAGATCCCAGCAGCACAGGCCACCTCCAGCCCTGGTGCCCTGATCCCTGGTGCCCAGCTCTCAGCCCTCTCCTACACCAGCTCTGTTTGGTTTTCCATGGCCAGACATGACCCAGATGCAAATTTCCCCAGGAACCCTCTGGTGAGCACTCCATCCTCTGAAAAGTCCTGCACAAAGCCCTGAAACAGCAGAGTAACCTGGATGGTTACCATAAATGATGTGACATGTTGTATTTTAAGTAATTATGGACAAGGGCAAGCACCTCCTGCATGGCTTTTAGAAAAGCACATGGGTGTTTGACTGTTACACTTAAAAACACAGAGCTTCCCTGCACTAAGGGAATTTGTTTCAGCTTCTGATTTTTATTTTTCTCACATGGCCAGTTTGGGTTAATCTTATTTTAATTTGTCAGCTTGGATACTCCTACGAAATGGGTAAGGCCATGCTTTTGTCTTCCAGGTAATATCCTGCCCTCACTAAACATACTCACACCATTTCAACCTTCCCTTGGATAACTCATATATGGACAGAACACCCCCAAGCAGGTTTGTGCCTCCTGGAATTGCTTTCCTGGCTCTTCCTAACCCTTCCTAATCCTCCCCTTTCAGTTCCAAAGCCAGGTCCTGAGGCTGGGCAACAGTATTTCAGTAGAGGTCTCCTCTCCCACACGATTTGGGGTGGATTCCAGAGTTTCAGGGGCAACAGCCCAGCCCTTATTCCCCACTGATCCAGGGCTGATGCTCTTTGGGTTCCCAGCAGACTCCATCACCCTTCTCAGCATTCCATCACCCCGGATCCTGCAACCTCCCAGCTGTCAGGGGGCTCAGGGCTCCTGCCTCTTCTGCACAACAATGAAGGAACTCCCTACAACCCAACGAACACCCTCACAACCCAACGAACACCCTCACAACCCAATGAACACCCTCACAACCCAATGAACACCCTCACAACCCAACGAACACATTCACAACTCAATGAACACCCTCACAACTCAATGAACACCCTCACAACTCAATGAGCACCCTCACAACACAATGAACACCCTCACAACCCAACGAACACCCTCACAACTCGATGAACACCCTCACAACTCAATGAGCACCCTCACAACTCAATGAACACCCTCACAACTCAATGAACACCCTCACAACCCAACGAACACCCTCACATTCAATGAGCACCCTCACAACCCAACGAACACCTTCACAACCAAACAAACACCCTCACAACCAAACAAACACCCTCACAACCCAACAAACACCCTCACAACTCAACAAACACCCTCACAACCCAACGAACACTGCCACAACTCACCACATTCCTGGTTTTCAGCCCTTCAGCCCCTGGGCAAACACCCTCAGCTGAATCAGCCTGCAGTAACTCCCCAGCCACTCCCTGCAGGGTGGGTCTGCATGTTTTTCTAATGGAGAGGAACCTGATGATCCCAAAGGATAAAACCTGCAGCCCCACATCCTAGAGAGGAGCCAGAGTGACCCATGGAGTCTCCAAGAATCCGTGAGACAGAGGGCGCACTTAGCTGCCCTTCCACAACTGTGGCATGGAGGGACCAACTTGAAGGGACTGAGAGACACTTTGCTTTTCACAGCAACATCCGGAGGTAAATCAGCTTCACCTCTGCTTGAATCTGCCTGAAAGCAAAAAAGTGGTTTGTCTCTTGTGAAGGGAGTGAGGATGCAGGAGGACCCAGCTGTGCTCTCCCCTCTGGCAGGAGAAGGTTGAGAAAGGCAGCCCAGTGTGGGCAACTTCCCTGCATCCCAAGGGTGGTGCTTGGAAACTCAAGGCACGTGCCAAGCCTCACCAAAAAGTCACAAGTGAATCACAGCAGGCCAGCAGGAAAGTTCTTCTGCTTGGCACTGGCATCCTGACCTCACAACCTCCTTTAGGAAAGCAAAAAATGCTCCAGGTCTTGAAGACTTTCCTTCAGCCAAGTGGAAGTTCATTCATGCCCCAGCAGGCTGTGAACCGGTGTCAGTGGTGATGGTCCCTGTTGGGAAGGTTACAGCCCAGAAGGACTTTTAAAATCTATTTTTAGAGCTGCCCTGCTTGCTCCCTCATGCCTCTCCTCCCTGTCCAGCCTGATCCCAGACCTTCCCAGTGCACAGGGCTCCCAGACTGGCTTAGATGATGCATTTTCATCAGCAGGTCTCATTACCAGCATCCGCATAGGAATAAATACCAGGGTCCTGTGAGCATGTGAGGAGAAGCACAGAGAGAACCAACTCCTCCTTGGAAACAGAAAACAGCAGATCTACAGTCCAGTTTCCCCAGGAACTGGCTCTGTGGGGAGCTCTGGTTTCTGGTCTCATGGAGGAACATCCTCTCCTCTCTCTCTCTTTTTAATGATTCTGCCTCAGCTCTCCAAATTTAATTACCAGGTAATTATACATCACATTCAGTGGTTTCGTCCTGGCAAGGGCTGAGTGTCACCAGTGTTGAGACCAAGAAAAGTGTTTGCTCTGTGCACTGGGAGCCTGAAACCCCTCTGGTACCTCCAGCTCTGCATCTCTCACAGGAAAACCCAGAAACCAGGGACAAGCCCCATGACAGAGTGGGGACATCATAGCCACAGGGCATGCTATGGTCCCCAGACCACAGGATGCCATTCCCAAACCTGTCTGAAGGAAGAATGGGGAAGGGAGCACGTGAGGAAGGCACTTTCTTTTCAACACATCCCTCACTAAGAGGTATTTGCTGATAAGCTGATAATCAGGTGGCCTGGCCACCCCCAGGACGTTAGACCTTGGTGCTTAGAGAATATTTGATCATACAATATCTCCATTAGGAGTTTGTAATCCGCTATCACAGCATTTGAGAGCCATCTGAGTATAAGGAGATTTTTATTAATGGTTCATGAGCCTAAAAGTCAAAACTGACTCTCAGAGCAGATTTTAACAGTTTGTGTGGGATTTATATATTTATCTATCTTTTCACCACCTCTTCTCCCCGCCCCCTCCCCACCCATCACTCCCTCTGCTCTGCCCCAGCAGTGCAGCAGCAATAACAGCAGCAGGGAGAGACCAGGCAGCCCCAGCAACTGGAAATGGCATTTCTCCTTCCCTTCCGTCTTTCTTTGTCTTCCCTCTTTTCCCTTCCCTTCCCTTCCCTTCCCTTCCCTTCCCTTCCCTTCCCTTCCCTTCCCTTCCCTTCCCTTCCCTTCCCTTCCCTTCCCTTCCCTTCCCTTCCCTTCCTCCATCCTTTTCTCCCCTTCCTCCCTCCTCCTTTCCCTCTTTCCTTCTTTCCCTCCTTCCTTTCCTCCCCTCCTTCTCTCCCTCCCTACTTCCTTACTTCCCTCCTTTTCCTTCCCTTCCATTTCCTTCCTTTCCTTCCCCTCCCGCACCTCCCACCCCTGACAGCTCCCCACACCCAGCCCAGCCCTCACACCACTCCCTGACCCTCGGGAATCCCATCCCTTCACCCCAGCGCAGCCCCTCATCCCAATCCTCCCTTTCCAACCTTCCCAAACCCAAACCCATCCCCAACCCAGCAGCCCTGCCCCCACCACCCCCCAAATCCCAGGCAAAAGGCGGTGCCAGGGGTGTGAGTGGGAGTTTGGGGTGCTCCTCTGCCGCTCCACCCAGCACCAGGTGGTGAAGCTCCACTGCCTGTCCCTAAATCCGGCTTTTGTCAGCCAATCTCCCCCGTCTCCTTGGAAACTGGCAGTGCTCCCCATCCCGGGCTCCTCCTGAGAATGCAGCACCCCAAAAGTTGTCCCTGTTTCGGGGCTCCCTGGGCTGGCTCGGGCTGGGGTGGGAGCAGGGATGCTCTGGATGCTGGGGAGCGCTGGGAAACGCTGGTGCTGGTGGGGAGCAGGCAGGGAGTGGACAGGAATATTGGGCAGGGTGTGAGCAGGCAAATGGAGAGGGAATCAAACAAGGAAACAGAGCAGGAGCAGGAGGGGCTGGGACAAGGATGGGCAGGGAGCAGGCAGAGGTGCTGGGGCCGGCATTCCAGGCAGTTCCGTGGTGGTTACACTCCAGATTTCCCTCCTGTTTTTCTGCTTTTCCAGTTTTAGGGATTTTTTTTTCCCCCCTCTGGTGGGAAATGTCACACTGCAGAGCAGGCAGAGGATTTGTTTGTGTGCGTATTTTGGGGGGCTGGGCAGGACACCTCAAATCAAACACCCTCCTAAGGAGCTCTTTGCCCCTAAATCCGGCTTTCCAACACTAAACCAACGTGGTCTCCCCAGCTTTTCCCCAGATTTTATTGGATCCAGGATTGCCTACTGCAGCCTGAGTTCAGAGGAAATGAATTCTACCAGGAGATGTAAAACATTAAAAATTAAAAGGGAGTTAAAACACTCTTTACAGAATATTTTGTGTTTGCCAGCTCACCTTGGGATTTTGCCCTTTGCCCACGCATGTGCCCATTTAAATTAAACTCAGAAATGAACAGGGAGAGAAAACGTGGAAAGTACAAAAAGCCAGGGAAAATCAGAGAAACTCCTGCCACGAATTAGCTTTTCTGATAAAAACAAGCACTGGCTGGAGGAGCTCATCCCTGACAGACAGGGAAATACTCAGGAAAGAAAAGTAAAAGATAAGATGGGGAAAGCTAAATGCAAAAAGAGGTTTTAAAGAAGCTTTTTAAAAAAATTAATAATCAAAATCTCAGGAAACAAAGAGATTTTCCAGGCAGGTGGGATGCTGTGCCCCAGTTCAGTAAGGACTTGGTTTTCTTGAGCATATTCTGCTCGAATAGATTTTTTGGCGGGGGGAGAAGTGAACTTTGTTGATTTGAAGCACATCAGTGGAGAAATGAAACTTTCCACGCTGCTGCTTGGGAGATGCCGGCGGCAGGGACACGGCTGGAGCCTCCCAAACCTCCCCTGCACGGATCCTCCCGTTCCACAAAAATAAACGAGGAAATCACTGACCGACACAGACTAACGTGAGGCAGCACAAAAGCTCTCCTTTCCCCAGAGTGCTTTATTTCAGGGGCTGCTCCCTGCCCTGGGGACACGCATGGCACTGCAGGAAGGAGCAGGTTGCTCATGCCAGTGGAAGGGGTGGTTTGGGATGGGGATGCAGAGCCCAGGGATGGTTGGAGAGGCCCTGTGGCTGCGCCGTCGCTCATGCTCCGCAGTCCTGGGGACCAAGGCGTGGTGCTGGTGGCCCTGGGGGGCTCACAGGGTGCTGGTGACAAACCCGGGGGACAGCGGGTGACACGGTGTGGATGGTGCCGAGGGTTTTTCCCAGGTCTCTCCCTTTCCAGAGATCCATTATTTATTTTGCTGTGCTAAATCCAGCCTGAGTGGAGAGCTCCAGCAGTTCCGCGCTGCACACGGGAAGGAGAGAGGGAGAAAGAGGGAGAGGGACAGAGAAAGGGCCACCAAGAACAGGGAAATGCAAGGGAAAAGCCTGATCCTGCATCCTGGGGCTTCACCTTGTGAGACTGCAGCTCAAACACTTGTCCCTCTGCTTCCCCAGCACCTCTGCTCAGAGCATCCTGCCTGATCCAGGTTCTCCCTTCTCCTGCCTGGAAAGTTCTCCCCAGATATACACCTGGGGACTCCATCCCCTGGCAAGCCCCAGAGCAACCACATCCCCCCCTGCCCACGAGGAGATTTGGCGAAGCTGGGGTGGGAAAGGTCACGTTAGCCAAGCTCTGCTTGTAATGAAAGTTTTTTGATTAAAGAATTCAAAAATAAAATAATGCCCCTCTTTGATTTTTTTCTTTTTGCTTCCTTCACCTCGGGGAGCTGCCAGCAGAACCCCTTTTGTCTCAACCCTGCAGAAGCAGCCAGACCCTCCTGGCCTCCCGTGCCCCTTCTCCGTCCCTCGCCGGCTGTGATTAAAATGGAAGACAACCATCAAGTGTGCTAGAACCATTTTAATATAATTATACATATCTGCCAAATCCAGGAAAAAAAAAAAAAGGTTTATGCATATATATCTTTTTTTTTTCTTTTTTTTTTCAGTTAACATCTGCAAGCATAAACGACAATGAATTTCTTGGTTTGAATTCATCCAGGTCAGAGCAACTGCCCAAAGTCCTGTCGGATTTGACGGGATACTGCCGGCGTGGCCAGCAGTGAGTGAGCTCCAGAGGAGTTAAATGTCCTCGGGTGGGGTATTTTCGGTCTCTCCTCTTTCATTCAGAGACAGTTTGTTGTAAAAAGTTTCAGTGCAGTTCACCTCGGGTGAAAGGCGATCGTGTTTTTTGCGTTTTTTCTCTTTTTTTTCTTTTTTATTATTTTTAAATATATACTTTTAATTATTTTTTTAAAAGATGATAATAGGTAACTCAGTTGCTCTGAATTTCACTTATAATTATAACCTATTTAAATCACAGCAGAACTCCTGCTGGTGCAGAGTTCAGAGTTGCATACAATACAGGAGATCACAGTTTTGAAGTCTAGCACAGATTAAAAACCACAGATGTACCATTTATATAAGACACACACTGATTGTCTCTTAAAAACTACATATTGACTCCTTATGAACATTATCTTTTTTTTTTTTCTTAATCTTTAAATAAAGTAGTGCAGCTAGGACAATCAGTCACACAACCCACACAGCCCTGAACCAAGTTCTCCGGGTGCCAACTTCAGCGAGTTGGGCATGAAACTGTTGGATGAGCTCGAGAGAGAAAGAAAGAGGGAGGGACAAAAAGAGGGAGAAAAAGAGAGATGTTGTCCATTCTGAATATTTTAACCGAGGGTTGGCTAACACATTGGAAACCTCTGGGTGAAGGATCATCTTTCCACGCACACACAAAAAAAGAAATAAAAACCTAGACTCTTTTTTTTTTTTTTTTTTTTAAAACTGGCCCGCAGGTGGGAAGATCTCCCACCTCTTCCAAACAAAGAAACCCAACAATTGGCTAAAACTAGAAAGAACACAGATGGGTCTGTCTGGTTTCTGCTCACTAGATGATCTGTCCGTTTAAGGCCTTCCTCCTCCGTTTTTCCTCTTTATTATTCCTTTTCCAGAGCGTCTGAGCAGGAGATGAGTCTGAACGGGATCACACCAACACTGTCCCCCTCTTGTTGCTGTCAGTTTTTTTTTTTTTTTGTTCATTTGTTTGTCCATGGAGTTATTTTTCTCTTTAATTTAACCAAGACCTGACTAAAACTGGAGCACTCAGCCCAGCCTGTTCGTTCTCGTCGCGATTTCTCTCGGTACCACAAAGGTTCTTCACAAAACCTGGAACTTCCACGACGACGTCTGGTCCTTATAATCCAAGCAGTCAGCATTGAAGTTTAACTTCCAGGAGGCGGTTTGGTCTTTATAATCCAAGCAATCGGTGGTGGAGTTAAAGCCCAAACTGGAGGCTCCATAGCCCTGGGTGGAGAGGGAGGCTGGAGACTGGTTGAGGTGGCTGGTGACCGCGTTGGCACCCATGGGACTCAGGGTGGCCCCCGGCCCGGGGAGCTGGTGGTGCATAGGGGTCAAGTAAGATCCACAGTCCATCCCTCCGAAATAGGAGGTCGATCCAGCGTATCCTTGGCTGTAGCCTGATGCCTGGGTGTAGGTCATGGGATAGGATCTCTGCATGCAGGAGGAAGAGGTGGACAGGGGGTCTGAGAGCGGGGAGATGGACGCCGGGCTCCAGATGGACACGGGGGCACTGCTGCTGGAAATGGTGGGGACTGAGGTGCTGGAGGGGGGAGTGAACTGCCCGCTGGTCCCGCTCTCCGAACTCACTTCCCGGGCTGGAGAATTCTTCTTCTTAGCTGGCCGAACCTTGTTCTGGCCCCCGTTCTGCTGCTGCTGCTGCTGCTGCCGGCACTTGGCTCGGCGGTTTTTAAACCACACCTTGAGGCAGAGACACGAGGGAGGGAAAGAGAAAAAGCCTGGGGTTAGGGACGGGCAAACCCAAGGTGGGGAAGAGATGGGTGGCAGGGAGACCACGCCGAGGAGGGAGACCCAAAACTGCCCCCCAAGAGCAGAGGGTTGCAGGCTGCTGCAAAGAAAAGCTCCGGGGCTCCCCCTCCCTGAGAGCATTAGCAGCGATAACAAGTGGAAATCACAAATCAAACTCCTTAATAAGGTCACTTTTGGGGAGAAGGGGAAGCATTCCCTCTTTGCTGTTTGCCAGCCGGGGACCCCCAGGAATCACTGAGTAAGGCCTATTGAAGTGGAGCCCTTAATTAGAAACAACAGAACATCAGAAAAGCAGGGAACAATTAGGGAAGCCGAGAACTATTTGGGATGGGGAGGGGGGTAAAGATGTCTCATTTACCCTCCAAACAGGCTCTCTGCTCTCACTTCCTCGGCCAGTGTTGGCCCCGTAGCAGGGCCCAGGGGGGCTGGCTGGCTCTGGGAAGGTTTTTGGGGAGGAGGTTGGGCTTTGGCATGGGGGTATCCCGATCCCAGCCACCACGCTGCACGGGAACACAGCACCACACAGCCTCAGGAAGCCTCGTCAGAAGGCAAGTGGGAGGGATGGCGTTGGAGACGCCCTGCCCCTGCTGCTGGGGCGTTCTAGGTCCCGGAGCAAGCAGGACCCTCCAAAATGCTGCCTGGACGGGGTCCCCGCAGGCTCCTGCAGAGCAGACACAGCCCAGCCCCGGCAGAGGGGTTCCCTTCAGCAAGGCAGTCCCTCTCTCATCAAAGTCCCCTCAGAGGGGCAGGAAGCCCCCAGTCTGTACTGGCGTGAGCTGGGATCCCAATCTGGCCCAGCTCCGGGAATGTGGTGGTCCCTAGGGAAGGCGGGATCCCTTGCGGCTTCTTCAGGGCCCCCAGATGTCCGCAGGACAGGCTGGGATTTGGGGGTGCTAGGGATGGGTGTGGAAGGTCCAAGAGCTGGGATCCAGGACCTGCACAACACCCCCTCAGTGCAGAGGGAGGAAGAGGGGGCACACTCCAGCCCTGGGGGTGCAAAATGCCACCACATCCCCTCAGTGAACCCCCTCCCATCTCTGAGCCTCCTTCACCCCACAGGCGCTTGATTTGGCTTCAGGACTGAATCCGAGCCCTAAACCCGTCCCCTCGGGTCCCTCCCTGTCGGGCGCAGGCCAGCCCAAGCCCTTCACGCGGTGTGGAGGGGGAGGGCAGGCGGGGCTCCCCGCATCCTACCTGCACTCTGGACTCGGGCAGGTTGATTTTCAGGGCCACCTCCTCCCGCATGAAGATGTCGGGGTAGCGGGTCTTGGCGAAGAGAGCCTCCAGCACATCCAGCTGCGCCCGGGTGAAGGTCGTGCGCTCCCGCCGCTGCTTTCGCGGGGTGGCTGCGAACGGAGCCAGAGGCCCTGGCTGTCAGTCAGCGGCCCCTTAGACCCCGGTGTCCCCTCCAGCCCCTTCCCCAGGGGGGCACCCACATTGCCTCCCCTCTCCCGGGGGTTCCTCAGCCCCAGATCAGCCGCCACAGCGCGGCAATCCCAACTCCGCATCTCCCCGGAGCATCTCGGCCGCATCCCCAGCACGGGGGTCTGCCCCATTTGCAGCCTCTTTCACGGATAAAAAGTTGGGGGTGAGGAAGAAAGGAGACAGAGGCACCCCACGCCCTCACCCACCCAAGCCAGCGTGATCCCTGGGCACGTTGTGCCTCCAAAATCCCAGCGGCTTCTCCTCCGCGGAGCAAAAAACAAGGGGGAGGGAAGAGGGAAGAAAAACGTGGCTTACCGGGATAACCGACGGACGGATGCAACAAATCCATGCCCGAGGTTGTGAGACTCAGGCCATTGACTGCATAAGGTGGTTGCTTAAGATAAGACATCATGCTAAAGTTGTGGCGGGGAGGAGAGTTGGCCGAAATCCGGGCGAGGGGGAGCCGGCCGAGCGCCCTGCCTGCCCCGGGCGGTGCCTGCGGGAGCCGTCGGGCGTGGGGGGGCCGCCAGGTGCCTGCGCAGGAGGAAGAGGAGGGAGCAATGCAGGGATGAAGGGGGGAGTCAGGCCAGATCGCTGCTCCCCCACCCCCCGCCCCGTTTTTCCAACCCCCCCCTCACCCCCCCGTCAATCCTCCCGCTCGGACCCCAGCCGGATTTGGGAGCTGGGAGAGACTGACTAGATGAACGCATCTCTCCCCAAAAAGGGCGAGGAGGGGAGGGAAGGGGGGGCGCATCCCAGCCAGTAATTACTACCCGAACAAAACCCCCCCATGCCTTCAACTGCCCGCATTGTACGGCGGCCGGGGGCATTTGCATAGGATTCCCGGCCGGGCACCGGCTAATTGTCTCAAGCAAAACTTGATTGGGGCCATTGGCAGACACAAAGAACCCCTCGGCTAAATAAATAATGCAGATAACAAAGCCCGAGGGTGAGAAACAAAGAAACAATTCAAGAAACCTATCTCTCCACTAGTCTCTTGCAAGGACTTTAATTATCCCAGGTTTGGGCAACATTCAAACCTTCCCCCCTTTCTCCCCCTTTTCCCCTTCCCCCCGACGTTGCTGCATTTCAGAGCTCAAATGCCCGCTCGGGAAGAGCCAAACTTTTCTGCTCTCCCGCCATCAGTCCACGTCTGCAGTAATTTCCACCGGCCATTTGCACCTAATTAGTACTCCGGGTAATTAGATTTGGAGGCAAGTAACAGATTTATTAGGCTTTCAAGAAACTCTTGATGACGGAGCTGAAGCTAAACAAACACCTCGGTGGTGAGCGGCCCCGGGACGGCCCCGGCGGGCGAGCGGCTGCCCCGGTCCCCTCTCGCTGCCCCGATGGGACCGGGCTCTCTGCACCGGGGAGCGAGGGGGGACCCGACCAAAAAAAAAGAAAAGAAAAAAAAAAAAAAGTACGGCAATGGGTCAAATCGGGACTCCTAAAAATGTTTAGGCTGTTTTTTTTCCCCACAGATAATATTATTTTAAAAAAATCTGTTCTGAGCAAACGCTCGCCCTTCCCTCCGTTCCCAGCGGCCGTCGGGAAAACGAACTCCAGCAGAACTTTCTTCCCGAAACACCCCAAAACTCCGCGTTTCAGCCCAGCCGACTCCCCGGGAGGGCCGAGCGCTGCCGGGGGACTCCTGCCCCGGTGCATCCCTCCGGCAGCGCCGTCGGTGCGGGCTCTCCGCGGCGCGGAGCTTCCCCTTCTCCCCTCGGGGCAGGGATTGACCGCGCACAACCGCGCTGAGCGGCGGAGGGAGCGCGCATCCAGCGCGGGCTGCGCGGGGTCGGTCCCGAATTCAGCATCTCCCCCGGGGGAGGCCGAACGGGGACGGTTCTAGCGAGGGGGGAGCCCCGCTCTGTTCTCCGCGCAAGACGCGCGGGAGAGCAAAGCGGGGGTTGCTGCCCGCTTCAAAACGGGCGAACAAAAATTAAAAAAAAAAAAAAAAAGGAAAAAAAAGAGAAAAATGTTATTAAAAAAAAAAAAGCCGCAACAAAAAAAAGCGCGCAAACACCTCCTCCCCCAAAAAAACAACCTCGAAGCTCCGTTCGGTTAAATTCGGCGGCATCCCACCGAGGCGCCAGCCCGGCGCGGCCGCCCGCGGAGCCCCTCGGCCGCGGCCGCGCATCCCGGGGCCGCCCCGCAGCCCGCGGAGCAACGGCTCCACTCCGCAATCTGTCACCTTTCCCCCTCCTCCTGCTCCCCCCCCGCTCCGCATAGATCCCGGCTACCAGTTGCTCTGCCCTCGCTCAATAATAATTACCCCGTCCGAGAATTAATTATAATAAATGTTTTCTTGATAAACTAACGAGATAATCCGCGCGGCACACGCTCCCTAATTACGAGCCACCGGCCCCGGCTCCGCCGCTCGCCCCGGTGATTAATGCGGGGCAGCGATCCGCGCCCGGGCGCGCAGCCTGCGCCCCTGCCCCGGCCGCGCTGCGGGGGCCGGGGGGGCTCGGCCGGGCCGCGGAGCAGCGCGGAGGGGCTCCCGCGGAGGGCAGGGGGAAAGGTGCCAAGGTAGAAAAGGGAATTTGTTTCCTTTTGTTTTGCAAACGAGAGCCGCGTTCCCTGCCCTCGCCGCGCTCCGACGAATTTCTGTCATTTAAAAAATTCTAATTTATTTAATTTTTTTTTAATCAAACCTTTTTTTTTTTTTTTTTTTTTTTTTTTTTTCCGCGCTGGAGGGACTGCTTGGGGTGATGTTTCCCAACACGCGAATTTTGCCCCAGTGCAAAGGCGGTGGGGATGGACCCGTCACCGGCTCTGCCGGGGGGTCCCCAGCGCTTCGCCTCCGAACCTCCGCGCTGCTCCGCGGCCGCGGCCCCTCCCCGGCAGCGGCAGAGGCAGAGCCGGGCTCGGCGGGCAGCCACCTCCGCCTGACCCGTCCCTGCCGCCCAGCAGCACCCGGCCGCATTTTTAAAGTGCTTTTTTTCCCCTCACTTCTTTCTAATTTTTTTTTTTTTTTAAACTAGAGTTGCACATTTTCAAAATAAATAAATAAAAAGCCTCAACTTCTCTAAGCAGCACAAATCGAAATAAACCTCAGCAGCCAAGGAGGGTTTTAGTTCTAAAGAAACTTGTGCCGGTGCACAAGGACTTTTCCCGACTTTCTCTTTGTCAGCGCGGTGCAAATTCAGAGGAGAGGCCGGGGCGCGTTACTCGCGGTCGGTGTCTTTAGGAAGCGCTTTCCCCAGGCATAAAAAATTAGAAATAAAATAAAATGAGGGAGGTGGATACCAGCTCCAGCCCCTCTCCGACCTGGATGCCATTCCTGCCATCCGTTTCGCCCACACCAAATCGTGAAGCTCCGGCCCTAAATGCCTTGAAGGTTTCTCTCCCTGCGCTTTCCAGCCCGGTTCTCCCGGGCCGTGAGTGCTCAGAAACACCTTGGCAAAATTACTTTGCTGAGTCTCCGCGAGGAAGAGGAGGAGGATGAAAGGGTTCTCAGGTGGGAGTCGGAAGAAGGGAGAAATTCCTCCCCGCTTGTTTTTTGTGGTTTTCTTTTTTTTTTTTTTTTTCCCCTAATTTTAAAAGTCCAGCTTGAGGTCAGGAAATAACTACAGGCCAAAGGAACAGGCCGGAGAAAAATCATGCAGCCAAGGAAAAGGCGGTGAAGCCCCGCGCCTGCCCGCGGAGATCCAGCGGCTCCGCGCCCGGCCGCGGGGCACGGGGCTCGGGGGGCGACGGGGAGCGCCCCGGGCTTGCCGGTTTTGCCCTTCGCCCTCTCATCCTGCAGCTCCCGGTCCTTGCCGAGCACCGAGCCGGGGCCGCCGGCCGTCCCCGAGCCGGGGCCGCCTCCGCCCGGCCCGGCCCGGCCTCTCCCGGGCAGCTCCTGCGGGAGCCGCCGGCTCCCTGCCACGGAGCCCCCCACCGCACGCAGGCGATGTAAAAATAATCGTCGTTTTAAAATAAAAATAATTATAATTTTAATTTCCCTCTCCCCTGCGTTCCTGGGCGCCCAGCGATGCCCCCGAGGAAGGATGGAGCCGGCGGGTCGGACTTACCTGCGAGCCTCGCCGGAGCCGCGGGCAGGGCTGGGGGGCGAAGGGGGAAACCTGCTCCCGGATCCTCGCCAAATTCAGAGCTCGGGCTGAGCTGGGAGAGAAAGCACAAAGCGGGAGGTTAGAGAGCTCGCCGCATGCACATGCCCACGACATCGGGGGGAAAGGGGGGGGCGGAGGGGGGGTGGAGAAAAAATGTTTGAAAAAGGAGAATAAATGGGGGAAAAAGGGGAGGGGACGGTGCAGGAGAGGGATGCGGGGATGCTCGGGGTCTGGGCTCGGTACATACAGAGCTGGCCGGTGCTGGAGCTGGTCAAAGTGATTTTATTTTTAATAATAGTGGCAGGGTGCGTTGGAGCTGAAGGTCTCTACCTCTCTCGGGGAGCTTTGCTGAGAAAGCGCCTCTCTGGCAACTTTTTGACGCAAACTCTCCAACCAATGGCAGGGAGAGAGTGATTGACACATCTAAGCCAGGGGGAAAATAATAAAAACACACACACAGGGGGAGGAAAAAACAGGCCGCTGCTGTACCGGGGGGACAATCCAGAGAGAAATAACAGCCACCGAAATGACACCAGAATATACATTAAAAGAACCTGCTCGGTTTAAAAATATACATTATGGAGTGGAGCGGATGAAGTCATTGTAGAAATTAACGTGATGGACAGCAGAGATGGAATTAGCGAATTGCCCGGGGAAGGCGAGGAAGGGGGGTCAGCAAAAGGCTGGGGGGGGGGGTGGCTGTAACAATAATAACAACAACAAAAGATATTAATGTATAGAAGTAAATATTTGTCCAGGGGGGACGCGGAGCCTAGCAGGAGCCCTGGGCTGAGCAGCAGGAGATGGGTGAGAGGAAACCCGCGGGAGCCAAGGGGAGAATCCCCCCCAGCACAGAGCGGGGTGCCCCCAGCCCCGGGTGCCCCCCAGCCGCACCCACGGATCGGCCGCACCCCAATTCCACCTCCCAGGGGCCAAGTGACCGCAGGAAGAGGGGATCACCTGGGGGACCATATAGATGCGTTCTAAATTGTGTTTGTAAAGATACATTGGGATGAGGGTGTCGCGTTGAATTTGCAAATGGGGACGTGCGCGTGTTTTTAATCGAAATAATTCGGGAGCGGTGACGGGCTGAGGGTGAGGAGGGCCCAGGGGGTTCCCGGTGCTGGGCACACCGGGGCCGGGCACCGGGATGTTCTCCTCGCACCTCCCGTCCTCGCTCAACTTCCCCCGGCTCCCAGCACCCCGAAAATAAAGCTCTGGCAAAAGGCAGGAGGATGGAGGCGGCTGGGGTCGGAGGGAGGGAGCATCACAGACTTTCCTCACTTTGTGACAATGGGGGGAAAAACTGCAGCGGCTCGATCGTTTTAACGGGGTGACCTATGTTAATGAAGTTATAGCAATTAATTCGCTTCTTTGTGGCTCTCTCCGAGCCTGGCTGCGTGCGATCCAACGTGGCTGTCCTTGGACTTTAGCGCCGGCGGTGCAGCCCGGGTTTGCAGGAGCAGGTTTGGGATGCTGGGGCTGGGCTGGGCGGGTGGGTGGTGTGGCTTGGTTTTGGGTTGTTTTTTTTTTTTTTTTTTTTTTTTAATCCTTTCCTCCCAGAAAGGAGGAGGAAGGAGGCGGCAAAAGGGAAGGAGGGAGGGGAGAGGAGGGGAAATAAAACAAACAAACAAACAAACAAACAAACAAAATAGCCCCTCGCCCAGAACCGACGCAGCCCTGCCCGCCGGAGCCGCTCCCACTTTGGCCGCTGGGTTGTATTTGTTTGGGGGTTTTTTTGTTGGTTTTGGTTTTTTTTTTTTTTTTTTTTTTTTTTTCCGAGGTGACTTCGTGGAAAGTTGGTACCCGGGGTACCCCCGGCAGGTACCCCCTGGCCCCCCAGGACTCCCAACCCCTGCCCTTCTTGGAGTTGTGTTTTGATTTATTTTTCTCCCCGGACCCACGAGATTCTTTTGTGGGGACTTTTTTTTTTTTTTTTCTGTGGGTTTGTTTGTCTAGTTGAGTTTGGTTTTTTTTTTTATTTTTATTGGGGGGGAGGAGGAGGTGTGGGTAAGGGAGGGGCAGCTGCAGCCGCCGTCCCTTTTGCAGCATCCCCCCCCCCCTTCTCTCAACCCTCAACCCCAGAGATCCGCGCCGGGCAAATCCTTCCCTCAGCTCCCCGCATGTCGGCACGGCCACGCCACCCCTCAGCCTCTCCTTCAGCAGAGCACCAGGAATAAATATCCCGATTGAACCCTTCCCCCCCCGCCGCCCCATCCGCCTTTGCCATCGTCTCCCGCCCCCACATATTATTTAATAACCTTAATCCACCTCGGAAGAATGAGAGAGATAATTCGTTCCCCTGTATCCTGACCAGGAGGGTATTTTCGAAATCGATTAAAAATAAAAGGGGGGAAAAAATTAAAAAAAAAAAAAAAAAAAAAAAAAAGAGAAGGGGAAAAAATTGAAAAAAAAAATTAAAAAGGGGTGTCTGGGCAGCCGGGCTGTGGCAGAGCAGGGCTGAGCAAGGCAGAGAAATAAAATTCAGTGCCTGAAGACAGTATCTGGGAGAGCAGGAGGGGAAGCAGAGCCCAGCCCAGCCCTGCCTGCAGCTGCCTGGCCCTGGGCAGAGCTGCTGCCCTGCCCGCCTGCAGCCTGCCACGGGAGCAGGAGCATCCCAGCCTCTCCCTCTGCCCCCTCCAGCCCGACAAGTTGGGAATAATTCCCGCGGCCAATAAAACAAGTGGCAGAGATGGACAGTGTTACTTAAATAAACAAGGGTCTCTTTAAAATTCTCATCCACTTCAGATGTCTAAAGTAAGATTGTGATGATTTTGTCACGGTTTGGTAAATTTACCCCTTTAAGAGGCTTTCATAAATCCCAGAACACACCTTCAGCCAGATTTGAATATAGATTTAGGTTTTAAAACCCAGAAGCTGGGAACACCGCTTTATCAAAGAGAATTTCCCTTTAGCTTAGCAATGTGTCGGAATGGCTCTTGCAAAGATTGGATCTGAGAGGGGGAAAAAGGGGGAACCTTCTTTCCTGGAGCAATCCTGCACACACTTTGCAGCTGCCTCTGCCTTCAACCTTCTGCAGCTCGGGGGAAAGTTACCAAAAAAAAAATTTGATAATCATTGTTGCAGCTGTAGGATCTCGATTTTTTTAAAAAAAATTATAATTTTTTTACTAATTTTTTTTGAAACTTTCCCATCTCTTCTGGTCCGTTTGGAAAGCGTTGCAGAGCAGGTACAGCCCCAGAGATATCCAGACTAGCTGGGGCTAACGGGGAGTGAGTGGAGATGTGTGATTTTCTGCCCTCTGAGAACTTTATGCTCAGAGAACCAAAATCTGCTTCTGGGATGAAAAGAAACTGTAACTTCTGCTTCTCAGTAAGTTCTCCAACTTTCCGATGCCAGTCGGGTTGCAAAGCCATTTTCTCTGTCTGCATCGCTGTCTCTCTTCTCTGTCCTTTTCTCCTTCACCCTCTCCACTTCTCCTCCTGATTGAATTTCCCCCTCTCCTCACTGTCGCGACCGTTCCGCCCGGGGTTTTGTCGCCGTGTGCTCCCAGGGCAGAGCTGCTGCCCGCGGTTGTGATGACCGAGGGTGAGGGGAGGAAAATAAGAAATCGTTTCTTCAGGTCGGGTGAAAGTTAAGGAAAAAAAGCAAGGGGGAAAAAAAGGAGGAGAAAAAAAAAAAAAAAAAAAAAAAAAAGGAAAGCCCACCCCAAAATGAACCGATGTATAATTTGTCATCTTTGTATCTCTGATCGGCTCCGGAAAGCGATGCATGCTACGCGCTTTTAAGCTTTTCCCTCATCGGATTTGTGTCTAGTTAAAATATTCCAGACTTTCCTTGAAGTTTATCTGCAATTCAAGTGCCGGTTGGAGTTTATTTTAGTTTAGGGGTTTGGGGTTTTTTTTCTTTTTTTTTTTTTGGTTTGTTTGTTTGTGGTTTTGTGGTTTTGGTTGGTGGGTTTTTCATAAGTTCTGAGCTCCCCCTCACCCCCAAATCTCCCCTTTCTGGGGGTGCAAAGCCAGAGACATTGGTGTAGCTGTGTCAACTCCGAGAAAGGGTCAGATTCGTTGTAAAATGCTGGAATTATTTAAAAAAAATATATCCCCCTCCTTTTCCAAGCGTCTGGGAGGGGATGGCAGAGCCGTCACCTCTTTTGGGGAAGGGAAAAAAATGGGAAAAAAAAAAATTAAGGCAACATCTTTGCCTAGATGAACCCAAGTTTCGTAACTGGGATGGGGGGCCGGGCGAAGGAGAGGAGGGGATGGTGGAGGGGATTTCGGGGCCGTCTGAAATTTGCCCAGCTCCTCTCGGAGCAAGGCGAGTCCTAAAAATGTCACCCCGAGAGCAGCGAAAGTGAGGTCAGGGCTTGCACCTGAGGGAACGGCTGGTGTGCAACGGGGCGGGGGGGTGAAACACCCCCCTTTAAAAAGAAAAAAAAAAAAACCCAAATAAATGAAAGAGAAAGAAATGCTGGGTGTTAAATAAATACAGCAGCGTTTGGGGGAGGCTGTGCGGGGCGGGGGCGTCCCCCGGGGGCTGGGGCAGGGCTGTGGCCGGGTGTGGGGGGTGTGCGGTGATGAAAGGCGCTCTTGCTGCCGGTTTACATAATTTTTCTCTCCAGGCCACGAAGTTACCTTGATGAGCAGCTCGCTGCAGCAATCAGATTATAGCTCCCAAGGCAGATATTAAAATAACAGTTACAGTCCCGCGTCCCGCGTGTTGGCAAACTTGGGAGAAATGAAGGGGTCGGGGGAGCGGGGGGAGGGAGAGAAAGAGCCAGAAAAGGGGTTTTGTAAGAAAGAAGAAAAGAAAACCGCAGAGAAGCTTTAAACTAGTCTTTCGTTTGTAACCTTTTACAACCTTTATTTCCCGTATATGAAAAGCTCCTTTTATTGAGGCGCAGAAAGAACTTTTATTTTTTTTTTCCCTCCTCCCCCCCAACCTTCGGATTTTTAATTAGAGCCCCTCAATTGCAGCCATATATATAGGAATCGATATAAAGTAATCCGCGGAGATGGGCTAAGGTTTTAATCGAAAATCTTCTTTGCCATTCTTTGCAGATCTTCTTTAGCCGCTGGCTGCTGGAGAAACAAATGTTCATTACAAAAATACCCCCCGAACCCCCCAAAGCAGTTTCCCCCCAACCAAACAAAGCCACCATGCAGAAAGCTTGCAAAAGATCCCGAACCAACTGTTGTTACCATGTGAATAAGAAATTACTCCTATGCTTAACTTCATTCTCCCTTGCAGGCAGGTATTTTTCATACTGAAAAAGTTTAAAACCAGCTCCGAATACCGCAGTTAATTTATTATTTTTTTTCTTTCTTAAAAGGTGTCTGGGTGATGGTATTTTCCGTGCGGGAAGGGTCTGGCTTGTGCCGCGGGTGTCTGTCTGTCTGTCTGTCCGGCAACAAAGATCCCACACGTATAGCCCTGTGCTGAAATCCACATCCCGTCCTCTTGCAGCTTCTCAGACTCACAAATATCGCAGTTTCTTGAATTCTTTTTTTTTTCCCCTTTCCCCTTAATGTTTGGCTTCTTTCCCCCTTCTTTTCTTTTTTCTTTCTTTTTTTTTTCCCCTGCAAGTGCTTTATATTATATAAAATTTAACTCTTTGCTTCCCCGCCATGAGATATTTCTTTTCCTGTGTAAAAAGAAAGGAAGAGAGAGAGAAAAAAATCCCAACTTCCCCCAAAGCTCCCCCAAGCTTCCTTCTTTCTAAAGAACTAGGGCTGTTTTTCTCCAGGGGAAGGAGGGGGGTGGAAGCTAAATATTAAACAATGCAGGCAGCTTCGGGTTTATTTTGGTAAATTAATTGTGAGACTGTTCTGGCTCCTATGTGTTTCTGCATGATTAAACTGTGCTATTTGCTCCCCAAAGCTGCACATTAGCAGAAAGTGCAAGTCTATTTTAAAGCATCATCCTCAGGTTTAATGTAAGCAAACTGGGCTGAGCGAAAAGTTTACCCGAGTAATTGCAACTCAGAGTCCGCTACAGTTGTTTTAATCATTATTTTCTATCTGATAAGTGCTTTTTAAAGAACAGACCCCGCATTTTTTTAATCTGAAGGAAGCGAATCTGGCCGTATTTGTACCCCAACCTCGCGTCTTATCTGTATGAAATTTCAATTTATTTAAAAGCCTGGTATTTAATACACGACACGGGCCACATTTAGTTTAGACAAACCCCCTCTTGTACTTTCTCCGTAATCACGCCTAATGAAAACGTGGGATTTTCCCATTATTAAAAAAAAAAAAAAAAAAGTGAAAATATAATGCATCTTCATTAGGAAAATTGACTGCTGTGCTCAAGACAGTTCTTAATTGAAAAGGCAACCTATTTTAATGGTGTGGTTGAGGAGAAGATTACATACTTTATCCAAACACAAAGACAATTAATAATGAGGACCAGGCTGCTGCCATTAACTCTAATGTAGTTACATCAATGTCAATGCAAGTGCTCGTACCTGAGAGGTGCTGGGGGATGCGCCCGCGGCCCCTCCGCCCTGCCCGGCCCGGCTCAGCCCCTCCGCCGCCGCCAGCCCCGGCCCCGTCCGCCTCCGCATTATTTTTTATTATGATTTTTAGTTTGAACGGCGGCTCGACCCCGAGGAGTTGTGCGAGCGCGGCTCGCCCTCGCCGCTTGCTTTAAAGGGACTTTTCAGAGCTGCCTAATTCAGGATATTTAAGCGCAGGACAATGCGGGGTGGTGGGAGCGCTTAAGCTGCAGTTTGCAAACGAATCCGTGCCCCAGAGCCAAGGGAAAAGTCCCGTCCCCCCCGCTCGTCCCCGGCGCTGCCAAGCGCCAGCGCTCGCCCGAGCGACGCCTCCACTCCAGGCATTTATTTGGACTTAAAGAAAAAAAAAATTAAAAATAAAAATTCAACTTTCAGTCGCTCGATGCGCCGATCAGGTGTGCTTATGCCGAGCGTTGGCTGCGGATGTTTTGCCTGGAAATTTTTTTTTTATTTCCCTTTCCCAGGTGGAAGCCCCGCTCCCCCGCAGCCCCGCGGTCCTTGCGCGGCCGCGGAGCCGAGGAGGAGGAGGAGGAGGAGGGATGCGCGGAGCTCTGCGCGCCCCTTGCCCGAGTTAAACAAAGTCCTCTTCAAAGCCCCTTCCTCGGCAGTGAAGTCGATTTATTAATTAAGAATAAAATAATGAAACCAGAGCAGCCCAATTTCTCCCCCCCCCCCCCCCCCGCCAATTAAATAAATAATTATCCGATAAACGATCCCTCCCTCCATCCCAAAATTGCTTCCCCCTCCCCCAGCGCCATCCCCGCCAGCAACTTTCCCGCAGATCTTTGTCCCGCACCGGGCAGAGCGGGGCCGCTGCTCGGGGGGGTCCCGGCTGCGTTTATTTTGGGACGGGGCGAGAAGCAGGATTCCCGGCCTGGATCCCGCATCTCCGGGCGGTGCGGAGCTGGGAGGGGGGGGGTTCCTCCTCTCCGCCACCCCCCCGAGGGTTAAACTGTTTTTTTGGGGTGTCTGGGTGGCTGCGGGGACAATGGGGCCGGGGGGCGGGCTGCCGCCCCCTCCCCGCAGCCTCGGGCCTAATCCCGGCCGTTCCCCCTCCGGCAGCTTTTAATCTCCGCCGGGGGGAGGAGGAGGAAGGGGAAGGTGGAGGGCGGGCGGCGGGGCCGGTGCCGGTGCCCAGCGGCGAGGGCTGCCCGCCCCGGGCGCGCTCCTGCCCGGCCCCGCAGCTGCCGCCCCGGCAGGGAGGGACCGAGGGAGGCAGGGAAGGGGGTGCGGCCCCGCGCCCGGCACGGCGGGGGCCCCGGAGGGCGGGACAGTGCCCGGCATCTCCCACAGACAGACAGACGGACGGACAGGGCTGTGCCCAGCATCCCCTCACAGACAGACAGACGGACTGGACTGTGCCCAGCACCCCTCACAGACAGACAGAGAGATGGACAGACAGACAGACCGGGCTGTGCCCAGCATCCCCTCACAGACGGACAGACGGACAGACAGGGCAGTGCCCAGCATCCCCTCACAGACAGACAGACAGACGGACGGGGCTGTGCCCGGCATCTCCCCCAGACAGACAGACGGACAGGGCTGTGCCTGGCATCTCCCCCAGACAGACAGACGGACAGGGCTGTGCCTGGCATCCCCTCACAGACAGACAGACGGACAGGGCTGTGCCCAGCATGGCTCACAGACAGACTGACAGATGGACAGGGCTGTGCCCGGCCTCTCCCATGGACAGACAGACGGACGGACAGGGCTGTGCCCAGCATCCCCTCACAGACAGACGGATGGACAGGGCTGTGCCCAGCATCCCTCACAGACAGACAGAGAGACGGACAGGGCAGTGCCCAGCATCCCCTCACAGACAGACAGACGGACAGGGCAGTGCATGGGCAGGCATGCCCAACATGGCTCACAGACAGACAGACGACGGACGGACAGGGCTGTGCCCAGCATCCCCGCGCAGCCAGCCATGGCAGAGTGTGCTTGCTCTCCCAGACAGACAGACAGACAGACATGGAGGTCGGACGGGCAGAGCAATGCCCATCCACGTCTTCCAGACGGACAGACGGACAGACAGCTGTGGCCCAGCAGCCCACACAGAAGAGAGCTGCTCCGGCTGCGGCCACCCTGGTGAGCAGAGCTGGGGGCAGCCCAGGTGGGGCCAGGCTAATCCCCGGGCAGACAGACAGACAGACAGGCAGACGGGGCTGTGCCCCCTCAGCCCGCCTGGCGAGGGGATGCCCCGTTAAATCCCAGGCGGAGCAGGTGGAGCATGGCTAATCCCTGGCAGAGCCGGGCAGTGCCGGGGCTGGGCTTGCCCCGGCAACACCTGGACGGACAAACAGCCTCCAGCCCGGGTTCTGCTGGCAGAGGCAGGGCCCGTCCCGCGGGTGGAAAGGCGTTATCGGCTCTGTGACCGGCCCGGCGGGGGATTTTCTACCTGTGAAAAAACACATCGATGCCCTTTCCTCGCCCGTGCGGGCTGGGAGAGGCAGAGCAGCGGGGGCCGGGCTGGCTGCGGCTTTCGGGAGCCATCCCGACATCCGCGATCGCAGATAAAAAGAAAGTTCCTGCTGGTTCCCTTCCAGACAAATGAGCCTGGCCGGGTCTCTTTGCTCTTTAGCAGCATCTGCCCACCCTCTGCACCTGATTTCTCGCAGGAGCCTTTCATCTCCCTGCCCCGCCTGCCCCCGCAGCCCCGGCTGCTCTGCCCGCGGCTTTAATGGGACGGGAGGATGCAGAGAGTCCCCAGGGACGGGGATGTGGCCATCACCTCCCTGTCACCCCCCGCACTGCCCTTCCCGCAGCTCCCGAGCCCCCTCGGAAGGCTGATTGCAAAGGGGTTTTTGACGGGAGGAGAGGAATTTCCGGGGCTTTCGGATTCCTGTCACCTCGTTTCTCTAAAGGCTGTCCCTGCAAAGGGGATGTTGGTGACCCACGGGTTCGTGCCTGTGTGTAGAAAGCAGGAATGCGAGCCAGATGCAGCAGGGTTTTCTGTATGAATGTGTCTGTTTGTTTCCCTGCTGTTGGTGAAGGTAAATCTGATAGCAACAGGTTGCTGAGAAGCAAAAAATCCCTCCTTTCGTGTGCATCACTGAGAAACACTGGGGCGAGGTCCCTTGGTGGCAGGTTTCTTGGGAGAAGAAATGCTTTCTGGGTGGAAATCTGGCTGCTTCCCAGCCCTGTCCTGTCCCCACACGCTGCTCTGGCACTGGGCTCAGATCAGTTGCCTGCACGAGGTTGCCAGGAGCATCCAAAATGCCCTCAGGTCCCCGAGACCCCCACTGCAGAGGTCTTGCAGGAGATCTGTGCCCCCCTGGCTCAGCAGTTTTGTGCCAGAGGGAGACCCAGAGACATCTCAGGTGACAGTGGACACCTGCATTTAGACAACAAAGCCTCATTCACTGTCTGAGCTGCTCCAGCCTGTGGCAGTCACTCTTTCAGGTCCTTTCTGGTGCAAGGTGACACTTCTGCCACAGCTTTTTGCATCCACAGGTGAAATGCAGGAGCATGTAGGTGACACAGCCCTGCCCTAACAGTGTCCTGTGCTCACTGTCCATCTCTCAGTGCCTTGTTCAGGTGGCCCAGTGGTGATGTGGCAACTTGATCGACACAGCAGGAGAGGTGTGAGTTCAGGAGGTGCTGACAACCCAATTAGTGACAGCAAAATCCTCCTGAGGTCCTTCAGCTTGGTCTTCCAAAGTGTAATCCTGCTTATTTGTGTCTGCCTAGGGAGAATTTCGGATGTATGGATGTACACAGATGAGATCTGGAGAATGTCCTCCAAACCCTGAGGTTCTTCCCTTCCTGTGTGCAAGCCCAGGGCCAGCAGGACGAGGTGGTAAGATAACAGATAAAACATGGTGATGGTTGATTTGCAGCTTGCTGTGGCAGGGCTGGGTAAGGGGAGGAGGCTGCAGGTGTTCATTGGAGGGGGAGGTCCAGGGACAAAACTCTGGCTCGTCTTTCTGCTCCAGTTCTCTGGGATCAGTGGCTTGTGCAAAGGCAAAATTCTGGGAGAAGGGAAAGGGCTGAAACTGCTTCTTCAGCCCTGCCTGTGGCTGAGAGGAGGAGGAGGATGGAGTAGGGATGGGGCTGGCATGTGTGGGAGGGTGTGTGAGCAGGAGATGGAGCTGGAGAGAGAGATTGGACATCAGGAGCAATTTCTTCATGGAAAGGGCTTTTAAGCAGTGGAAGGGGCTGCCCAGAGAGGTGGTGGAGCCCCATCCCTGCAGGGGTCCAAGGAAAAACGGGATGTGCACTCAGTGCTCCGGGCTGCGTGACAAGGTGGTGACAGTCACAGGTTGGACCCGACGATCTTGGGGACCTTTTCCAACCTCAGTAACTCTGTGGTTACTTTCGCTTCATCACTTCATGCTCCTGTCTCGGGTGAAATGGAGGAAAGCTGCAGCTTTTGGTTCTTGTAGGACTTTTCAGCCCTGGTGTATTTTTCTTGGATTGTACTTTGCTTTTGGACTACCTGTCGGATTTTGGACCACTACTCCAGGTTTCCTACCTGTGTGTGGAGCTGGGAATAGGCTTCTGTAACTCCGTAATTAGGACATTTGCTGAGATTTACTCTACAGAGTCCATAAATCCACGTCTGAGATCTGATAAGAAATTTGGAATAAGCTGCAGCATGTCTTTGTGTAACACAGACAGTCACAAGCTATGTCAGCAGCTGAAGTATTTTATTGAAATGCAACTTTCCAACATTTTTTGACATAAGCGTTATCAAGAAATGCAAATTATAGCATAATAGTATAACAATATAATTGCTCAATTCCCCTTAACTCACTGCAGTTCTTTTCTGAAGGAACACTACAAAAGGAAGGAGGTCGATTCCTTTCATATAACTAAGGACTTTTAAACCTTTTTAAAGTACGTTTTTAATAAAATATTTTATTTTCATGCTATCCTCCTGCACTGTAGATAGTTTCAGCCTCTCTGCTCGGATTAATTGTTACAGGAGTTATTATATAAAGCCTATTAGATTAAAAAAGAACTAATATAAACACCACTGGCTGTATTCTACCCTGCCCTTGCCATTCAAAAAAGCTTCCCAGTGGCTGATGTATGAATTATTATCGATGGAACACAGGACTTTTAACACTCCAGATTTTCTGCGTGCACTAAGATCACAAATCCAAGTCCATTTATTAAAGTAAATAGAAGTCCAAGGTGTTTCTCAAGCAGAAAAGTTAATTTTAAAGCCCAAGTGAGCCTTTATTTTGAGGAAAAAATATTTCTGAGAAAAATATCCCATGAATATGGGTGGTTTTTTTTTTTTTTGTGACACCAAGCCTTGGAAATTTGTATATTTTTTACTTAAAATGTCACCATTTTGTCAAATCTATGAATTACTCAAAATCTGGAAGGAAAAATCAGTCTGGAATGGAAGTGGCAAAATGGTTTCGAGAAATGCAGTTGGACACCTTAGAAAAACGTGGACAAGGACATTATGGATTGGGGGAAAAAAAAGTGAACCGATGATCAGGCATTTATGGTTGAGTCAGTAAGAAAAGGTCATGCTGCATGAAACTCTAGTTATTACTCTGTGTACTGTGAAACACTTCAATTATCATTAATTATTAATTTTATCTGACACTGGAACTTCCTGCCAGTACCTAATGAATGAATTCTCACCACACCTGATGACACTGGGGTGTTTTCTCTCTGCTTTTCAAGGGGAGGAACTGCCCCTGAAGTGAAGGTCAAGCAAAGAGCTTGTGGGAGGACTGGTCTGGTTCCTCCATCCCTTTCTCAGGCTTCAAAATCCAATGAAGTAACACCCACAGCATCTTCCAGAGGAGGAATTTCCAGTGACACTTCTACAGCCCTGGACAAAGCAGGATTTTCGGTGGTTTAGAGCCAAATGGGCAGCTCCACATGATGTCCCAGAGTGCTAAACTTCACTCAGGTTTAACCAAAGGATGTGTAAAAACTCATGTGGCTGCACATCTGAGGCAGGTCAGGAGTGCAAAGGTGTCGGAACCCTGGATGCTGAGAGTTTTAGACTTTCTGTGCTGAAAGGCACAGACCCACGAGAGAACACTGCATTTGACCTGAGGCCCTGGAAAAGTCATCCAAAATTAATTGATAGCACTGAGATTATGGGTGTGTAGTTTAAATAGAAGTATGTAACATCACAAGGTAGAAAACTCAGAGTTTAAGGCTTCAGAATTTAGCAATAAATATAAGGCAAGATGGATGTTTTAAAGGAAGTTTCCATCCTTAAAGTAATAGATGTTTTAAGGAAGTTTTAAGAGGAATATAAATAAGGCAAGAAGGAAGTTTTACTATAGCAATATATAAAAGGCAAGATTAAAGAATAACTAGTTATTTTCCTTCACCTTCTTCTTCATAGATTTGGGCAGTGTTATGTAATTAGACAGAAAAGTCTGCACTCCAGAACATGAATAATTAGTCATTGGGTTAAAAGTAAAAACAATTTAAGTGTAATTTCTTGATTAGACCTCGTAGAGAAAAATAGTCAACTCAAAGGTACTTGTTCCAAAAGCCAGCCTCACAAACATTGCCAAGAGCTGCTTTTGAAGGCACTGTGGGATTTTTGGGATTGTCCTGTGCAGGGCCAGGAGTTGAACTCAAGGATCCTTGTGGGTCCCTTCCAGCTCAGGATATTCCATGAGTCTGTGGTGAGCCTGGGCTTTGAGGGAGCTCTGCCACACATCCAGACCACGCAGCTTCAATTGGCTTCATTTGGCCTTAATTAAGATCTCCCTGGGAACCAAACTGCAGATTCAATACCCTGGAAATATTTCACTTTGCAAAAGATGGAGGAATATTGAGGGACTTGCCTGGATTTGTTCCACAGGATAACTGGGCATCCTCCTGCCTGAGCACCTGGATCCAGCACACAGGATCTCTTGGGTTATAGGAATTATATGAACTCAGGATATCCTGGGTTATAGGAATTATATGAACTAAGGATATCTGGGGTTATAGGAATTATATGAACTAAGGATATCCTGGGTTATAGGAATTGTATGAACTCAGGATATCCTGGGTTATAGGAATTATATGAACTCAGGATATCCTGGGTTATAGGAATTATATGAACTAAGGATATCTGGGGTTATAGGAATTATATGAACTAAGGATATCCTGGGTTATAGGAATTGTATGAACTCAGGATATCCTGGGTTATAGGAATTATATGAACTCAGGATATCCTGGGTTATAGGAATTATATGAACTAAGGATATCTGGGGTTATAGGAATTATATGAACTAAGGATATCCTGGGTTATAGGAATTATATGAACTAAGGATATCTTGGGTTATAGGAATTAAGAGCCTTGTGCATTCTCTCACTGAAATGTTTTCATTTTAATTTTGTGCACTAAAATCATCAATGTCCCTGTGGGAAAGTGGAGAAGGGCCTGGCTGCTGGTTCCTCAGGGAAAATGACAGCAGTGCCTGGAAGTGGCACTGACTGTGCCTTCCTCTTACAGGAACTTTTTGCTCTTGTGTGTGGCTTGGGAGAGGAAAGGCAAGACCAGAGTCCAAATTTGTTAAAACCAACCCAAATATTGCAACACGGATCACACAATTCCAGTTGTTTATCCCGAAGGAATATTTATAAATCCATCACATTTCAGTTGGCATTGCAATTATTCTGTGTTTCCTCACTCTTGTGGTAAAAGCAGCTTTTATACTTCCCTTTCCTTTTTTTTAGAAATTTTATGTATATATATATAAAATTATTTTTCCTCTTTAAGGCAGCAAACCCTCCCTACTGAATCCTTATAAAAGTCTTAAACCAGCTGGGAATGGTCCTCACTTACAAAATCCTCCCCATGTGATGCCCCTATGTGGTCCCCTGGCTGACAGCTGGGATTTCCCTTTTCTGGGCACACAACTTTCAGCCTGAACTTCTTCCCAAACTCTTGTTTGGATCTTTCTTAGAAATCTCATCCAGTACCAACCCCTTCATCTGCTCCAGACATGAATTTTCAACTTTTTCTTCTCTGCACTTGCAGAAGGGACTTGTCTGGCTGGTGGAAAGGTTGGTGCATTAATCCTAAATCCTTTGGAGGGGTTTTCAGCACCATACACGTGGAGGTGGGGGGAAAATGTGTTTTCCTTTTGGTGACTGAAGCAGAAAACTGTCAGGATAAAAGTGGAGTATACAGAGCTGAAAACAGATTTCCCCCCCCCCCCCCCCAGATTTTACAGGTAATCTAAAACCCCTTGGAAATGTGATTTTGAATCAGTCACAGACATTGTGCTTAGCTGACATGAAGTATTTTATTTTTAGGCTATTCAACTAGTTTAAAATCTCTATTTAGTTTTTTTTTTTTTGTAGGAAACTGCTGTTTTAAAATAATAATTCTAAAAAGTTAATTTAGAAGAAGTAAAAAACCCACCAAACTAAACCAGAAAACCACACACACAAACTATAGGCATTCTTGAAAGCAAGCCTTCCTTAAAAGAATGCCCAAAGGAATGAAGACTTTCTTATTTCCAAAATTTCCCCCATACTCACAAATAGTTTTGAGTGGCATGACACTCAAATTTGCAGTGAACTTGCCCTCTATCAAGAAACAAAATAATACCTTAGTTCTCCCCACCTGCTGTGACATCCTTTAATGCCTTAATTGCTTTAATATGAGCAGGTTTGGGGTGTGTTTATACTATTTTTTTTAAAAAAATGTGGAATATTGTGCAAGCCTGACTGTTTCACTGGTGGGGAGTGGATCAAAGAGGGGGGGAGCAGGTGTAAAACTCACCCCTGCTCAGGGCCTGGCATGCAGCAGCATCCCTGAAACCAGCACCACCTGCAGCAGTGCAGGGAAGGAGGTATTTACCTTCCTCGATGTGAACAGGAAAAGCTTTTGGGGAAAAAAACCCATCAATCAGGAGATATTTTGATTAACTAAATGTTCATAGCAACAGCTGTGTTAAACATCAGGCAGGTTTTTGCTAATGCAGCATCCTGATGCTCATCCTTAAACCCACAGGTACATCCCTTGGGTCATCCTGTGTGGGCCAGAGATGTGGAAAATTCAGAAATTCAGAAATGCACTCAGCTGATGGCAGCAGAAAGGGGGGAAAGCAAGGGTGAGTGGAGGCTGCCAGCAGTTAAAAACTGGGTGAAAAACCAGGGTTTGGGAGGGACATTCACATCCCCTCAAAGGCAAACCTAATTGAGACAAGGACAGAGCAACCCAGACAGTCCCTGAGCCCTTTTCCCACGTGACAAAGCCAGGGGTGACCCAGATGTGATCCATGGTCCTGTTCCACTTGCCAGGGAGGCAGATGCTGCTGCTTGGAAAACCCTTGGCCACAGCTTGAGCTGGGCTCCTGTGATTGCTGTCCAAGGAGTGTGGTGGGCTGGGATGACTGGGGTCCCAGCTTCCCACCACCATCTCTCCCCCTCCCGATAAATTAAAGCAATAAAACCAGAAATAAAACCATCAAATACAGATTTTATGCCTCCCCTTGCTGTCATTAAACATCTTAAAAGCATAATAAAAACCATTATAATAGAATGAAAAAAAGGCTGCAAAATCTTGAAGCCGCCCTATAGAAACCCCAAACCTCTGTGTCTGCTCCTCTGGTGGCTGAACACTGAGATGAAACAAATCTTTTCTTTCTGATGACAGCAGTTAGGACATGAGTAGCCAGGTTAATTAATCAGTTAATGTAATAAACCCATCCTCAGGCTGGCTCTAATGGGTGAGGGGGAGCCTCTGCTCATCACACTCTGCTCAGTGGGGCCACACTGAGAATACCCCCAGTGTTTTAAATTGCTGGAAAATGCTTTCAGAACAGTCTGACCTTGGGCATCCTTAACTGGAATTCTCTGGTTTCAGCTCGTGTGGAGTTCCTTTTGGGCACTGTTGGGATTCTGGATGAGATCTGTCAACGTAAAGTTGAGTTTGAGTGTAAATTTAACAACTCTGTCAAAGCAAATCTCTGGCTCTGTTTGGAAGGGGATGTGTTTGGCACACCAGGTCCAACTTTGCAGCAGCAAAATTTGTGGAGTTCACACCCAAGACAGGTGGATCAGGCTCCACAACTGCTCTTCCATCACCTCCCATGTTATTTTCCCAGCTATGGAGAGCTCAGCTACTCCTGTGGCTGACACACCTTGCCTTGCTCAGCCCTGGCTTTATTTTTAAGCTGAGCTGTACTTGCTGGGTGCTTGAAAAAAGGAAAGGAAAGGGAAAAAAAGCACAAAGTTTGCTTGTGAGCAAGACAAGCTTAATTCCACTTAAAACCTTTTCCAAGCCAGAGTTGAAAGAAAAGCACAACCTAAGGTGAAATTACTGCACTCGTTAGAGTTGCTGTTGTTGGGCTGCTACCTGCACACCCAGCCAGCAGCTTCCTAAGCAATCAACAGTTGCCCAATTTTGAACGAAGCCAGGATCCTTCTCTGTCATTATTTCTGCTGGGGTTGGTCATTGTTCAGCTCTGACTGTGCCCTTTGAAGTGCTGAACTCGTGGAAAAGGCCAGTGTTGGACCTGTCCTGTTGCCTATCTCCATGCTGTAGACTAAGAGAGAAAAGTGAAGCAGGATAAAACTCCAGCTGGCTTAGGAGGATTTGGAGTCTTCAAATGGAAGGAAGTGGTGAAACCTCCACTGTTTTCACCTGGAAGAAGTGCAGAGGTAGCTGTAAGAGAAGGCAGGGCTTATTTCTCAGCTCTCTGTGCTTTGCAGGCAGGGAGTGCTCCTTGTCAGGCTGATTCCTTTGGTGCTTCAAGGTCTGCTCCCTGGGCTGTGACTTTTTTTGGGGGTCTCCTAAGCTATGCTGGGCTGAGAAACTGCCAGGATTGATGTTATATTACACCACCACCCCTCTAGGTTCTCTTTGTGTGGTAGATTTCAGTACCTCATACCCCTGGTTAGTGAGGCAAAACCATGAAGAATGGGAGCTATGGCCTGGAGGGCGAATGTTGCACATATTTATTTATGATCAGATGTGGGATGGGAGTATTACATTTAAAAGGAAATGGTTTGGGCTTTTAATAAGGCTCTTCACTTACAGCTATTCTGATCTAACTCCTGCATTACCCACTGCTTTTTCCTCTCACTGTTGTGGCTTTATGGTCTGCTGGCTCACAGACATGCATCTTCTTCATTACTTAAAAAACCTGATTGCTTTACAGCAATCTTTCTGCAGATACAAAATGAATGTTATTTCCATTTGCTTTTATATTCCTATATATAGAATACAAAAGCATTGCTGGTATTAATTTAATATGGAGAACCTCTTAAAATGGCCCAAGCATCATCTGTTTTATTAGTGCCTGCTTGATAAAGCTTCCACATCCTACAGTTAGTTTGCTTCTGAGGATAAGACTTCACAATATGCACTGAGATTTTGATAAAATCTCATCAAAGCCTGCTAAAAGATCTTTATCTATTTTGATTGGCTTGATTACATTGATTAATGAAACACTGGAGGATTTTATGTGATGGGATTAAATAATGCAATTAGTTTTAATAATTTTTCTAAAAAATAGAATTAGGTGGGAACAAAAGGGAAAAAAGAGAGCAATGTTCTGCGTGCTGTGTTCATGATAAGTTGTAATTCTTTGCTTTACCCCTTGGAACAGTGGCATTTCCCAGACCTCAGATGCGGGAATGCTCAGGAGGAAATATAAGTGAAGAGGTTAGAACTGGGGTGAATCTCAACTCACCAGGTTTTTACAGGCTGGCTCTCGTGCCAGAGTTAGGGAGGAGTTGTTGGCACCCTGAAGATGTTGCTGTCCTGCATTGGCCTCCTCCTTGTTCACCTCTGCTTGTTTACAGGAGAAATGGGGTTCTGGATGAGAAGAAAACATGTACAATTTTAGTGGGTTAAGAATAGTCAGGAACTCGCAGCAAAAACCTGAGGTTCTGTGTAGAGGATCTACAAAGGAGCTGGAGAGGGACTTTGGGCAAGGGTGTGGAGTGGCAGGACAGAGGAATGGCTTCACACTGCCAGAGGGCAGGAATGGATGGGATATTGTGGGATATTGGGAAGAAATTGTTCCCTGAGAAGATGGTGGGGCCCTGGCACAGGGTGCCCAGAGCAGCTGTGGCTGCCCCTGGATCCCTGGAAGTGTCCAAGGCCAGGCTGGACAGGGCTTGGAGCAACCTGGGACAATGGAAGGTGTCCCTGCCCATGGCAGGGGTTGGAATGGGATAATCCTAAAGGTCCATTCCACGATTCTGTGCGGGTGGATGGTGACTCCTCAGCCCCACCAGTGTTTGCACAGACACACTTTGTTGTCAAGGCAGTGTGAAACTGTTCAGCCCCAAGCTGCTGTGACAGCCAGCCCTCAGTTCCCAGTGCAAGGAATGGGGAGAGGAAGTGACAATTTAGAAAATATCCTCAGCATGTCCTGTCTGAGGACAGTGCCCAGCTCCTCTGCCTTCGCTGTGCTGGAGGCCTGAATTCCTTATCATTGTCTGGAATTTAAATGTTGTTGAAGGTGTCTGGGGAATAGAATCTCATAATGCTTTAGGTTAGAAGAGCCCTCTAAGATCTTCAAGTCCAACCAGCACTGGAAGGCCACCACTAACCCCTGTCCCCAAGGGCCACATGCACCCCTCTTTCATGAATGAATCCCTCCAGGGATGGGCACTCCACCACTGCTCTGGGCACCCTGTTCCAATGCTAGATAACCCCTCTGGTGAAGAAATTTTTCTTAATATCCAATCTAAACCTCCCTAGCACAACCTGAGATGATTTCCCCTTGTCCTGTCCCTGTTCCCTGGGAGCAGAGCCCGATCCCCCCGGCTGTCCCCTCCTGGCAGGAGTTGTGCAGAGCCACAAGGTCCCCCCTGAGCCTCCTTTTCTCCAGGCTGAGCCCCTTCCCAGCTCCCTCAGCCTCTCCTGATGTTCCAGACCCTTCCCCAGCTCTGTTCCCTTTCCTGGACAAGCTCCAGCTCCTCAACATCTTTATTGTTGTGAGTGTCCCAAAACTGCTCCCAGGAGTGGAGGTGTCCCAGCAGTGCCAGCACTGGGGACAATCCCTGCCCTGGTCCCTCTGGCCACACTATCGCTGACACAAGCCAGGACAACCCCAAGCACTGGCACAGGAGGTGTAATCAGGGCTCCCCTTCCTTTGTTCCTCCTTTTCCTGGCTCTGCAGCAGCTGGGCTGGTGTTTGCCCTGGTATTTAAGGGTTCAGAGTTGTCAAACTGCCTTGTGTGATCCATCCTGGAGGTCTTGTGGGGCAGTGGCAACACAAATGCAGAGTGTCATTGCTGGGGTTTGAGGTCTTCCTGGCGTTTCTCACACCTAGAATATCAATCCTAATTGCCATTTATTTTTCTTCTCATCTAGCTGTATCTCTATATCTTGTTTACTGTCACTCTGCACTAAGCTGTTACTTCAAAGCATTTGCCTTGAATAATCACAATCAGTAAACTGCATAACAGCTTTGTTAAATACACTGCCTCTTCCCTCACAGTGTCATTCCTGGGAAGAAAAGACAAGCAGGAGCTGTGCATGTTGAATCCAGATCTGATTTCAGAGATAGCAGGCAGATAAATTGTGTACACTCTGTGCTAAGAGAAATTTGGGACTACATTTTTGCATTTGGGATGGCCTTTGTTCAGAAGCAAGTCCTGAGCGAATCAGTGCCTGAATTCTGGCACCAGGAAATGTATAAAAACCCCACAATCCCTAAATAGGAGGGTGAAAATGATGTGGAATTTCTTTTCATAAGCAAAAGTTCTCTCAGCATGTGAAAAAATGGCTCTGTGCTGCAAAACCCACCACTTGCAGACTGCTAGAACAGGCTGAGAACAGACTCTGCAAGTGTCATCATTTCAGGGCTGTCAGTGAAGAAAGATATTCATCCCCTGAGGCTCTGTCACAGAGCAAATATATTAACTAGCAAAAATAAATCATATTCTTTCTAATAAAATATTCGATTGCTTGTTTGTTCTAACAAATACAAGAAATGGAGATTTAATCAAGGAAAACAAGACTTTCCATCAGACCTCAAGGTATTCTTGGCTAGAAGTCTGCTAATATGCTTGAATAATTCTGGTAATAGTAAAACTGAGCCATCCAGAGAGGGCAGTTCTTATGCTGATTTAGAGTCACAGCATTTGGGGAGACAAAGAAATAGCCAAATTAGCTCCTCAAAATTATAATTTATGAAAGTTTTTGCTAATGTCTCGTCTTGGAGCCCGATAGAGACACGTTTCAGGTTTCTGCTCTGTTTATTTGTTTGGAAAAGCAGACGTGGTAATAAATCGGTCAGTAATCAAAGCAGAGAGACGACTCAACCTGGCTGGGAGTTCTCCTGGTGATTGGTGTCTAGGAGAGCAATTTCCCTCCTTCCACATATCAGTGCCTCACATTTTCCCCATCACACAGAATCCCTTTCATCCAGGCAGACTAACGCGGACTCTCAGACTGATAATTGGCACACACAGATACAAACTCCCCGTGTCTTTGCCCCCCCAAACCCCAAACCCCACACCTTCCCCCTGCCAAACCCAGCATTGTTCCACCCCCTTGCTCAAACAGACTGGAAAGCCTCCACTGAAGTTTTCATGAATAACATTGCGATTTTTGGAACCAATCCAGAGCCAGTTTGAAGATAATAGGAACACTGAGCACTAAATAACACACTGACAGAAGACATGACACCATGCTGGCAGAAGACATGTGTGCATGACTTTTATAGTAACCAGGGCACTCATGCCTTGGGAGTCAGGGAACGGCAAAGGAAACTATTGGAAAAAATGGCCAATTTTTTATATCTTGTGACTTTAGCTGGAGAAGATCATGTGCATTACTGGAGAGAGCTGTTGTCCTTTGCAAAATGCCTCTGTGCAGGAGCTGGAGCTGGGTCTCCCAGATATTTGATACTCAGAAGTCACGTGGAGATTCCTGGTGTAGACATTGGATAGAAAATTCTAAAGGATCAGCTCTGAAAATTAACAATGATGGACGGTGTATAAAGGCAATTGATAGGCTTCAGAGTCATCACATGATGGAAAGAGACCCTGACCATCTCTATCTCTTCAAGTTATTTAGAATGTCTGATTTCCCCCATTTGCTAGTCTTTGATCTACAGTCCATAGGACTCTGCATGTCCCATTTCACAGACAGAGAATATGCAAGCCATCTTGAATGTGTTAGCTCAACTGAAATGTCGAGCTAAAGTCATTGTTCTGGAGGGTAAAAACAAACAAACAAACCAAAAACCTTATCCATAGTGTTTTCTGGAATCTGTATCTCAACTCAGAAACCCTCAAGAGGAGCCCAAGACTTTGAAGCAAGCCCTTCCCAAAGCTGGTGTATTTTAGGTACTTTCAGACCAAGGAGTTCAGCTGGAGGCAGTGGCAAGTCAGAGATTGAGGTCATGTTCTTGAATTATGGCCTGGTCAGCGATTGCTTAATCTTAAGTCTTCATAGGCAGGAGTTAAACAAGAGGTAAGAAAAGGAAAAATATCTCAAGGTTGTGGACTGTCACTTCTCCTGTAGGAAAAATCCTAGGGCTGTGGCCAGGCTTGAATCTGGGCATTGCCCAAATACTCGGATGGGTGTGGAAGGCTTTTCACATTGCTAGGCCCAGACTAAACCAAGGGAAGGGTCTTGTTTCAAAACATCCCCAACTCCCAAACTCTGCATGCTGCCCTAGGAGAGGTGCTTTGTGATGTCCACGGTGCCAAGTGGGTTGGGATGGGTTGGGCCATTGTGTCCCTTCACTGACACTGACGGTGAGGGGGCCGAGGAGGGAGAACACTTCACCGTGGCGTGGAGCTGCTTTATCTTTTATTGCTTGTACAGGATCAAGCACTTTCACTTCAACAGGAGATTATTTCTGTTTGAAGCCTTAGCCATACACTGTAATGCTTCGATACAGAAAGGGCAAGGAAGGCAAAGCATGGAGGAATTAAATTATATATTATATATGCGTGCAACCGAACGAACCTTGTGTGAGCCCCGTGTTAGCTGTGAATATCTGTTCCACTTCATGAAAGCCCTTTCCTCTATTTATCACTATTTTCTAGTGATATCAGTGGGTGTTTGTGCACACTGTCTGGATGAGGACTGAATTCTGCAGCGTTTTCTCAGGCAAAACCCCCAGCCAGGAGCAAAGGCTCTGATGACAGTCAAGAAACGTCTCTATTCACAAGCACTCTTTACAGGTGATTGCTTATGTATTAGAGATGCAAATGAGGGTTTTGTTTCAAATGAGGTAAATCTAAGATTAAACTCCCATCGAAGAGTAAATGTTCCCTTTACCTTTCATGTGTAGTAGCTTGAAAGAGCCTACACAACAATAAATTGCATTACAGAAGCTCCCACTGACACGACCATATGTTAGCAGTCTCTGTTTTGAAGGGTTACAGCTCAGTTGTAGGAATTTGCTGTGGACTGAAATTTGGCAGTCTCTGCTGGGTAGTTAGATTTTAAAACAGAGCTACAAATGCATCCCAGTTCCTCACGAGTCACTCCAGAAAGGGCAGAGCAGGAAAGAGCAAAGCAGGTTGAATTTTTGAGTTTGGCGCTTACGCAACTAAGAGAGTGATGTGGCAAAATGAAAATGTGTGTGGTGGTAGCACCCACTCTGAGCACCTCTGCCCTTCAGGAAAATGGTAAAAAATGAGCTGTAAACCACAATGAAGGGAAGATCTGCCTTCTGGCACTGCAGCCTCAGCAGGTTGCAGCTCCTGAGGTTGTGGGAAGACGCTGACCTGTGGTATTCAGGAACATGATCAGCTTGCAATGAGAGCCCAGTGAAAAGGGGGATGAAAAGAGGAAGGCTCAAAGTTGAGGAGCAGACAGTTGTTGCTTGATGTTGGCTTTTTTTTCCATGAGCCCTGAGTCATGCTGCCTTCCCATTCTCAGTTCTTGGCTGAGAGGAGAATGGACAGGCTTCCCATCAGCAGCAGCTCCTGCTGGATGTCCACAGGGGAAGAAAGAATGGGGTAGAAGTTTGTAATCAAACTGCTTAAAGAGAGAGAGGAGCAAGGAACAACAACCTCTCTCTGTACTGTATTTATATTCATTGTGGGGTTCTAGTGCCTTTTTAGTGACTGGGCTGTTGCTGATTTGAGATCAGGGAAGCTCGGCCCCTTCACTGGACAGGATGAATATTCACAACTGCAAAAGTGGGCTTCTTTTAGCCTAGCTGGATGTACTTATGAAATCATGGAAGATGGGGCTTGAAGGGATGTCAGGGAGGGCCTGCTCCACCCTACTTACGCATCATAGAATCCTAGAAGGTTTGAGTTGGAAGGGACATTAAAGACCATCTCATTCCAAGTCCCTTGTCATGGAGTACCTTCCACCATCCCAGGTTGCTCCAAGCCTTGTCCAGCCTGGCCTTGGACACTTCCAGGGATGGGTCAACCACAGCTTCTCTGGGCAACCTGTGTCAGGGCCTCACCACTCTCACAGGGAAAAATTCCTTCCCAATATCCTGCCCTCCCAGGACAGAATTCCTTCCTGATATCCCATCTGAACTTACTCTCTGTCAGTTTAAAGCCACTCCTCCTTGTCCCATCAATCAGTTTTGAATTTAGTTGGTGTTCTGGCAGGTAGGAGTGAATATCTGACAGGAAGGCTTCTTTCTTGACAACCTTCTGAAGATATCATTTATCTTGGTCTTGTTCCTGCTTTTGGACCAGAAAATCTGATTACTTGGTGCCATTTGGATATTCCTAGCTGGAAGGTTTTAAAAACCTCACAAATAACCAAAGCAGCAAATTTTGTTTGCATGGAGTCCCAGTAGACCACTTCAAACAAGGAACTGGAGTCTGTAAAACGTGTTTCAGGCTCTGGACAGGCTGACTTATCCTGTGGATGTGGTCCTTCCTGCCTTCTCAGAGGATGCAGAGAGACTCTTGTGTGTCCTGTTTGGACAACTAGAACTGGGTCAGATGGGTCAAAGTGAGAGCAAATTCTCTGAATCTGTCTGGGAAGGCTGTACAGAGACATGAGCTGGAACTTTTGTGGCTGCCTTTACCACAAACCCTTTCCTCTGCTGAGCAGTCTCCTGAGTTGCTTTGCAGGGACGATCTAACATGTTGTATGAAAAGTAAAGAAATCAAATAGCAAGTGTTCCACATGCCCAAAAGGTCAAAGTCTCGGCGATTAAAACACTTTGTTATTTCAAGATCAGGGAATGTCACGTAACCATTATATATAAATGGCAAAGCTTCTGTGTGTGCTGACTGCTGAAGAGCCTTCCTCACTCTGTCCTTGGGGGTGCCAGATGAATCCTCTTTCCTGAAGCAGCTCCCACATCCTACAGATAGTCCCGCATGGATGGCAGGCAAAGCAACCCGTACAGCCAGAGAGACTCAATTCACTTTGTAGAATCCCAGAATGGTTTGAGCTGGAAGGGACCTTAAAGACCATCCAGTTCCAACCCCCTGCCCTGGGCAGGGACACCAGCCACAGCTTCCCTTTCCCAGTTCTATGTGTGCAATGCTGTAATTCTTGCACTGCTGCTCCTATAGTGTTTGCTGCTGTTTTATCTTCTCGTTCCCTCTAAGTTAAAAATACCAAAATTGACATAAAATATATGGACTTTATAATGCAAATTTTTGTTCTGGAAATGCCCCACTCCTTTCAAGTGGATGGGGCCATGCAGCTGTCGTGCTTTAGGAATGGTACTCCCCAGTTCAGTGCCCCCACCTTTCAAACCACACCCTGCTCTCTCCTGCTCCCCTGTTTTCTCTTCCCTCTCCACTGCAGCAGGATGAGGAGGAGAATTGGAGGCACACGAAGAAAGATCATGGGTTGAGGTGAGAGCAATTTACTGGAAGCAGCAATGAGATAAGAAAACAAACATCAACAGCAGCAATACTAGTGAGAGAGGGTACAAGAAAAGACACAATTCACACAGAAACCCCTCTGACAATAAACAATATTGGACAGTTCCCTCTGCCACGAGGGAGAACCTGTTCTCCTTGGAAGAGAATCCCTTTCTCCCGGCCCCATCAATGAGTGAGGTGGTACAGAATAACCTCTGGATCCTGGCCATGCCCCTCCTGTCTAGTGCCCAAACTTAACCCTGTCCTAGCCAGAACCAAGGCAACAGCAAACCCGAGGCTGGCTTTGCCTTGATTTTGACTGGACTTTCCAGATCTGCTGAGCAGGGACTGAAATGCCTCTGACCCTCACAGTGCAGGGACACAACTGTGAGACATAAATAAATGCCCACAGAAAGCTGGGATGATATACTTAGCTTTTGCTTCTATCTTTTCACATCAGGGAAATAATAGGATGGGGTGTCAGTGGATTAATGAAGTATTTATTTTATTTGACAGTTTGCAAATATTGTTATACAAGTGGATTCTGCTGCTTTGGACTTTAGGTGGTGTTAGATTTGGCTTTAAACGATGAAGTCCAGGACACTGATGGATGAGAATGAGAAAAGGTCAGGAAGGTCATCTACAGTTAAAATAAATACCTTGAAGTTCAGATAATTCATAATCCTGGCCCTCAAATCCTGCCTGTTATAGAAATGTATTTAACAATAATACTGACCTGAAATAAACTCTTTGAATTAACTGCTTTTTTCAAGTGTGTCCGACAGAGCTGGAAATTCAGGGAGGATGAGGTCTGAGGTCCCAACAAAACAGTCTCTCTCTGCTGGCATCCCCTAACTCACCCTGGGATGTCTTCTTTTAATGATAAAATGCTTCTTTTTCAATTCTACATGCATTTCTTCTCCAATGGATTCTTGAAATTGAACTTAATCTTCTGCTGTGAAGAAGATATCAGAAGGGTCAAAGGAAAGAAGAGAAAAATTATATTTTCACATACTTTTTTTTTTTTTTTAATATGAATAAACACGTATGAAGCTTTATAGCCTGGCCAGAATAGAGCTGTGGGGAGATGCTGAACTCTCCTCCTTTCTCTCTGCATTCCCATCCCATGCTTTATTTTCCCTTCTGCTTAGGGGGAAGAGATGCAAAAAAGAGCAATTTGTCCTCTGCATGCTGTTTTGAGAGTTGAGGGAGTGTCTTGACTCGCTCACAAAATGATGAATTATAGATTCATTGAGCAATAGGGCTGGAAGATACCTCCGAGACCTCCAGTGCTGGAAATTGCAGCATCTCACCAGATAATCTGTTCCAGCGTGTCACCATCCATCTGTTAAGCAGAGGATCACAGCATCAGCTTTTGCCTTGGGCCTTCAGTGTTGGGCAGGCCAGGGCTGCTCTCTGCTGAGCAGGAGACTGGTGAACCTGCTTTGCTCCTTGCACACGGATTATTTGTATTTTGGCACTTGTGCAGAGCAGAGGCTCCTGGCCAGACCCTTGGTATTCACAGCTGACATATACAGAGCACAGAAAGCGTATCAGAGAGCCCTCTTCTTCCTCTTCCTCCTCGTAATGGGGCTCAGGAGGTGTGGGTGGGATGTTTCAGTCTGAGGAGGAGCTGAGGGAGCTGGAAAGGGGCTCAGCCTGGAGAAAAGGAGGCTCAGGGGGGAACTTGTGGCTCTGCACAACTCCTGACAGGAGGGGACAGCCGGGGGGGTCGGGCTCTGCTCCCAGGGAACAAGGGACAGGATGAGAGGAAACAGCCACAAATTGTGCCAGGGGAGATTTAGATGGGATATGAATGAAAATTTCTTCATCAAAAGAGTTGTCAGCCCCAACACAGCTGCCCAGGATGGTGGTGGAGGGATTTAGGAGCCCCGTGGATGTGGCACTTGGGGACATGAGTGAGTGGTGGCCTTGGCAGTGCTGGTTCAGTAGATAGATGTGATGACCTGGGAGGTCCTTTCCAAACTAAATGATTCCTTGATTGCCTTTGTCCTCAATGTCTGAGATGATGCTGCACGTGGAGACAGGCAGGGAACACCCGTCCCCTGAGCAGTGTCACCTGGTGGGGCAGAAGCTGCCTGGGGCCAGGTCACTTGGAAGGTTGCAGCTCCTTCTGTGGTTTGTGCTCCTTCTTCTCGGGCTGCACCTCGTCACCAGGTCCAAAGGAACACGGATTTCCATCTGCTTTATCTAGTGAGAAAATGTATTTGCGCCAACCTGCCCGCCATGGTGGCTCCACAACGGGACTGTTTAGGGCTCTGCAAAGAAAAGGCCCCTCCAGAAAAAAGAGAATTTATCTTCCCTTATCACCTTACATCCCAATACACAGCATTATTCCAACACAGAACATCTGAGACTTACCCCAGCTGCCTCCTCACCGTGCAGATTGTGCACTATTTATACATTACACACACATGCTATTTAACGTACTTTTCATTTTTTTTTAAGAGCAGCCAAAGAATCTTTTGCTAACACAAATCTTATTTTCACATGTGGCTTTGTATAATGAATTTTTCAAAGATTTCCACACCTACTCTAAGTGAAATTATATCTTGAGGAAAGTATAGCTTGATTGTTTATTCTGAACCATGTTGAAGCTCCTGCCTTTCCTGTTCTAATCTAAATTGCTCTTTTGAATGTGTTTTATATTAGAATTTGGAAACAGATACAGTTCTTTTATTTTTATTTGTTCTCCTTTTTTCAATTATTTTTTTCTTGCACACAAGCTTGAATGCACATATATTATTATGGCTGTCTTTTTGCCATTTACAAAGGAAATATACACTCTGACAATATCGCGTGCACCAAATCAATGAAATATCCTGTGTTTTCTATTCATTAAGCCCCTAAAGCACTATGTGAAAATTCCCTCACTTTAATTACACACCTCAGGGATGTGCAGGCCAAAAAGGAGGCAGTCAGACAAAAAAAGCCTGGTCTCTGCCAAAAGGAAAAAAAAAAAAATTACTGGTAAACATTTATTTTCAGCGGGGAAATCTGCTATTAATTCATATAGTGACTTTCCCCAGCTGAAATAATGAGGAAAGCCAAGTGAACCAAATGTTCACAGTGAGCAAACATGAACAGTAGGAAGTCAGCCCATCTTGTATTTACATGTTTATTCCATCAGCCTTTGAAGAACGTTTTCACAATTTTGTTTTTTTATGTGTGTGTGTGTGTGGAGTGTCAACGTTCACTCACACTCCTGAGAGGGTGGGGGGTGACTCATAACAGTGAAAGGAACTGGATCTCAAAAAGGTGCCTGGATTCAGCCTGTCCCATCTGGAAGTGGGGGATAAATTGTAGCATAACAGAATAATAATATGGTTTGGCTTGGAAGGGACATTAAAACCCATCTTGTTTCAACCCCCTGCCATGGGCAGGAACACCTTCCACTATCCCAGGTTGTCCAGCATGGCCTTGGACACTGCCAGGGATGGGGCAGCTTCTGTGGGCAACCTGTGCCAGGGCCTCCCCACCCTCAGGGAAGGATTTCTTCCCAATGTCCCATCTGCCCCTGCCCTCTGGCAATATGAAAACATTCCCCCCTCTCCTGTCTCTCCATGCTCTTGCCTAAAATTCTTCTCCAGCTCTATTGTGGCCCATTTGGGCACTGGGAGGGACTCTCAGGCCTTCATCTTCTGCTGAAATACAGAAGTCTGAAAGTGCATCTGAGCTGCAGGAATATTTGGTCACACACCAGCCTGGAGGCTTCTGGAGCTGCTGGGGGTACAGCACTTCTCCCCTCACGTGTTGAAAATTCTCATGCCTCCGAATGTATCCCCTCTCCCTGCTGTGAGGACACTCCAGCAGCCTTTACTTGGTTCCTTGGTTGGTAAAAGACTAAACCGAGAGCTCACTTAAACAAAAAAAGAGCTGTACTTGGCAGTACATGAGCTGGACACAAAATGCTGCAGCCCACACGTGCTTCAGCTCATCAATACTGACCAGCAAGGCCTGGCTTTACAAAAGATGTGTGTGATGGTCAAAGCCTGTTTTAAAAACAAGAAGGAAACAAAATTCATCATTATTTGGACTGTCACCTTCTTCAAGCAGGGAAAAATCTTCTCTTTATTGGAGTGTGCTAATAAAATATCTTCTTGACTTTTGTTCCTCTTGGAAACCTCCAAGCACACCGGGCTATTTTCCATAGCATTTTGTGGTGTTGTATTCAGGCTGGGCAGAGATCCCTCAGATTGCAAGGGAAGCCAGTTGTGTCTTCATTTTGAACTGCATTTTTAGTTTCACTGTGGCTCTTGATGGAGCTCTGGGTGCTCTGAGCCATGGGCAGAACACTGAGGTTTGCAGGCTGATGTGCCTGTTTAACCAGAGCAGGAAGGACAGTATTGGCATCCATGAGTTTTGTTTAGGCAGGGAGCATGTTCAGATATTTTCAGGACCTGTGATTAATCATTTGAAAGATAGTAAAGCAACTTAAGCAAATGTCTTCATATTTTAATTTTTTTTTTTTTTAACTGGGTGGGTAGGCTTGTACAGTGGAGCAGAGAAAGTTTGTGCAAGTTCTCCTACAAAAAAACCCCAGGAATATCAGAGAATATCCTGGCAGATATAGCTCAAGTGTCAGGTATCCACAGGTAAAAGAGTGAAAAATCTCTTGCAGGCACCAAACCAGAGTAAGTTTAACTATGGATGATGGTAAACAAACCTGTTTATGGGTTAGTGCCTGTGGAGATCCGGAGTATTAAAGGCATTCCACTGAAGTGGCACATTTTAAAATGAAAATTTTGGATTTAAACGAAAGCCATCAGAAAGAAAAAGATGCATCTGGGCAGAGATGTAGATGGGCAATGGTGTCTCTGGGCTGAAACTTCCTCGTGATGGGGTTTGAGATGATAGCAGGCTTTTCTGCTATTACTGGAAGGTTTTTATCCCTTAACCCCAGTAAGTAGAAGCTAGCATCACTCCTTGAGTATTGCTTTTTTGGAATTAGCATCTACCAAAGCCCTCCCTAAATAAATTTTTAGCAGATACATCATTTTTGTTAGAGATGAATAAATGAATAAAATGTATGCGCGATCTCTCTCTTTTTCCTATTCTATAAGAAGAAGCAATGCCCTATTAATTTTGACAGACAACTTGGCATTAGCCACTTTAAAATCCAACATGGGATAAAGTTCTGCATTACTAGTCTTTCTACATTTTTGTCAAGAGATGAGCATTTTGCCAGATTTTTTAATAATACGCCAAGAGCTTTGTCAGTCAGTTTGTTTAGCTCTGCGTGGTTATGCCAGTATTTTTCAGCTCTCCTGCTGTGTGTGCCACTGCCCTTCACTGCTTTTCTAGCTCCTCCCCTGCAATTAGACAAAGTCAACACAGCAGAGTCAGGCTGAGCGGCCCCGAGGTACCTGCAGCTCTCAACCATCCAGATTCACAGTCAGGAGAACGGGCTTTGCTTATTCACTGCATCACTACCTCAATTAGGACTTTTTATTATATCTCTGCTTTTTATCACAGGCACAACAGATGGAACAGATAAGGCTAAACGCGCTTTAAGTCCTCACCTAAGAAGAAGGAAGCGGGGGGAGAAATTATCCAGAAAGAAACGGGAGCAAATGCATAAGGCAGCTTGCAACCAGGAACCAGTTACCATGCCTACTGAAGCCTGTTCTAAAGAATGTGTTGGCTGACACACAGAACTCAATGAAAAGATGAAAAAAATGTGCAGGCAATACTAGTTTGGCAGGGATGGTGGGGAATCTGAGACAGAGCTGCTGGTATGGAAGGATCTCACTGCATGCAATTTGCAAACATGCCAATTCAATGGCATGTGATAGACACTAGATGGAATTTAAAGGTCTTAGGGTCTTAGAGAGCTGGAATCGCACAAGGAAACTGTGGGTATTAAAAATAGCAATCCTTTTCACCAAACCTTGTGCCTCAGATTTGAATTCAACACTGTTGAGAGAAATCCCTGCCATCTCTCCCAGGCACGCTTGAAAAATTGCCTGGATGTACCTTAATTCTGCTGCATCTTTACATCCCAATAAACACACGGCACCGGCACTGCTGCACTTCCAAAGAAATTCCCAGGGCTTCCTTTGTGTGTGTGTGTGTGTGAGTTTTGAAAGGGAACTGGCTGCCTAACAGGACTCATACAGCAACTTCAGGCAGTTAACTTTTATGGGATTTCTGAATTTTTCCTGGTGGGTGAGGAGAAAGCCATCAGGCTGGGGAACGGAGAGGAAGAATTACATGAGGACTGAATTTTTGGAGAGGGGTGGTGCAGATGGTTGGGTTCAAGTGCTTCACTATGAGTCCACTCTTTCCTCCAAATAAAAATCAGTACAAATTCCAGTGTACCATTTATAGAAGTCCTTTATGTTTTGTAACACTGCTCATCCATTTCTTTTTTAAAAATATATATGTATGTGTGTGTGTATTATTTTATGGTGTGGGATAAAGATTTGAAAAGTTGGGGCATCTTGGAAAAGATTTCTGTAGAAGGGGAGCAGAGTAGTCATTTCTCAGTGTCTACTTGGTGGCTTTTTTCAGCCCAGCCAAGATGTTGACTTGGTTGAGGGCCAACTCCCAATTTCACAGTTTGGATTTAGCAGCAATATTTTTGGGAGCCGTGGTGGTTGCAGGGGTTTAGGTCAGTCTGTTGCTGAGTAAGAGCCATACCACTATTTTTGGTTTGTGCTGGATTTGAGCTGGTAAAGCCCAAGTTTGCTTGGTCCATGTTCATCTGTGCTGCAATTGAAGGGCAGATCTGTGTCTGGTGTGGATGGATATTCCTGCTGCACACAAAATATAATTTCACATCAGCTCTGCTATCAGATCACATGGTGGGGCAAGTTCCTGTGGCGGGAAGACACATCCTCACCCAATCTCCTGCCATCCTCATCAGGGCCCAACCTGCTGGATTTCCTTCCAGGGAGGTTTCTGCCATGCCCCTTCCCACAGGAGGAAGGTGAACATCCCCTGTTAGGAGATGCTCAGGCTGATGAGGAAAGCACAGCTCAGGCTTCATAAACACCAAGTTGCCCAGTTTATGTATTCATCACTGCCATCTTTTGAACCCAGATTCTTGAATCTTTATCCACTTTTCCTTGCCTACAAAAAGGGTGTGTGGTTCTCAGAGGCCAAGTGAGATATATGGTGTCTTTTGGAGACCAGAGAAGGGTCTCCAGCCTTTCCTAACTGGCAGGCATCCCCTCCCAGCCAAAATGGACAACGTGCCATGAAACAGCACAGCTCTTTGGGATCACATTTCACTCCTCTTTTGCTGCAGGCAGCCAAAATGCCTAATCTGGCCTGAGGATGCCACCTGAACGCTGTGTTTGGAAATGGTGGGCACTGATGCATAGGAGAACTGTGTCTTAAGTTCTAGGCTTAGTGGAGTCAAATTTTCATGTATCTCCCATGGATGGGGAGACGTGAGGTTGTCTGTGTGCTGCTAATGCTGCAAACCTGGTATTTGGGGAGATTTTGTGAAAAAGAATCCTTATGCCTGTGTTAGGTTGGGGTTACTCACTGGGAGAGTGAGGCTCTGTGGTATCTGGGTAGAAAGGGATTCACAGATTTAAAAGCCAAAGGAACAACTGCTTTTGTTTAATCTGTCCTGCAATTTAATGCAGTCCAGAGGATTAATGTGTGTTTGGATTGGAGAATCTCACTTGGAAAAATGTCCAGTCTGGAGACTGAAATCTCCAGCAGTGGAAACACCACCGCAGCACTTGGCCACTTGCTCTGGTCATTAATTACTTCCCAATCTGAGCAACCTGGCTTAGTGGAAGGTGTCCCTGCCCATGGCAGGAGGTTGGAATGAGATGGTCTTTAAGGTACCTTCCAACCCAAACCATTCTGTGATTCATTAATTTCCTCTTTGTCTCAATGGACCTTTTCCACCCCAGATCTTAAGCCTGGTGCCTTTGAGGGCCTTGAGCTATTCAGGAGGAAATTTAGAGATGTTAAAGCAGTTAAATGAGTCTAAATTCACTTTTTTAGGTACTGGATTCCATTATTCATCTTCCAACAGGGCCCTGATGATCTCACTTGTCATCTCCAATACCACCTAGCCAAGGAGCTTCTAATGATGAGTAGAGTAAAACCCATTTATTCCAAATTTATTTAGGAGTTTTAGATGGTCTGTGGAAGTACTTCAGCTGTGATAATAAGCTGTGTTTCACAGCCTTCTCCTTCTCCTGCTGGGTTTAAGGCATGATGCTGGTGCTGGTGGCTCCACACTCCACAGTGTGGACCTGTCAGGACTTCAAAATTGATCTTTCAGCTGAAAACAGCCACGAGATGTGACAAACCTTGACACCTCAAGAAGAGGGGCAGCTGGGTGGTCAAGGGTCTGGTCAAACGTGTTATCCCAGTGTGCTGAGGGGTCTGTGGGATGGCTGCCTCCAGCTGGAGGGCAGTGACCCAGCACAGCCCTTTACAGTGTTTGACTGTTTATTGGAGTGCCTCATCTTCTTGGGATTATTAATTCTTCCCTCACAGCCCACTGTTAGGTAGAAATTGCTTTCTTTTTTACAGATGGGGCATTCCCACCAGGGAAGTTGCAGGCTGTATGCACTCTATCTAATTTAGGCACTAACTTAAGCCCCTGGTGTAGTTATTGGGTAGACTTTCAGAGAACCTGAGGGAGGGATTGCTTCCCCCAGCTGCCAAGCAGCATCACTTGCATGCAGTCCTTTCTTATGCATCCAATGAAATGGACAAATCTTCCCCAGAAGTTGCTGGTTTTTCCCAGACCACACCAGACAGGACTGGTACATCCTAGACTGAAAGATGTGCCGTTTATTTTGACCTTAAGAGCTATGGATCAGTCTGCCTTTGGATTTATTTTCCACTGGTTTCAGGAGTGTCTTCTGTGATTGGGATCAGGCATTTCTTCAGCAGGGACATCTTCTCTGAAATGCCAAAATCACAGGCTGGGACTGCTGATAATACAGAATATAAATAAAATGCAATGCAGTCAATGACAGTCAACAGTGATTTGTCAAGAACAGACAATTTCAAAACAGCAAACCAATTGTTCAAGGAAAATACTGTAATTTGGATGTAATATTGCTAGATAATGTCACCAGAAACAAATTATCTGTAACCAATAAGCCACCACTGTAATTAACACTTGGACTCAATGATTTTGGAGGGGTTTTCCAACCTTTCCAGTTCTGAGGAGAGAAGAGTGTCCTGCATGGAGGCCTTCAGGAGTTTGCCCTCTTTCTACCCAGTGGAAGAGGGGGTGGTTACAGGTACACAGTCTGGGGAGGCTGCACCAAAGCAGAGGATCAGAACTGAAAATTCTTGGTGAATTTGGAGCAGGGAGCCATGAAGGGAGAGGTGCCAGGAGTGGTCAGACATCTCCAAAACTGTTGTGAGGGGGCTGGCTCTGCCCTCCACGTCCAAGGGGTTAGGGTGAGAAGCAAAGGGCATTGGCTGAAGCCCAGAGGTTAAGAAACACTTCCCATGAGGAGAGACAGAGCAGACTGCCTGCAGGGGCAGTGAAGGCTTTTAACTGCATGTTAGAGAAACATCAGCCTGAAAAATACAGGTCATCCTGCCCTGAGGCAGACAAATGCATGGGTGGCTTCTTGAAGTCCTTTCCAGCTTTCTTTTTCTGTAGTTTCATCATATGTGGGTTTTGGATGTGCCTGCCCAGAAACCTGCTCCATCCATCCCTTACATTCACCAGAATTACTAAGGGAAAGTAAACAGAACTCTTCAAATTCAGCCTGTTGTGCTTAAATGCCCCAAAGTTTCATGGCTGAGATGTCAGGAGTTGGGAGCAGGGGATGCAGGATGTTGCATGGCCTGTGCCTGTGTCTGGGCATAGCAGTTGGAGTTTGCAGGGCTTTGTTTTCTTTCTAGTCTACTTCTTGGCTAACCATAAAACTCCTGGCCCTGACTCCAGTCAGGTGGAGCCTGGCTCTATTTTAAACAAGAAATCGTGGCAGAAAAAAAAAAAAAAAAAAGACTTTTTTGGGGGGTGTATTTAACTGGGAACTTTGTTGAAAAGGGATATTCTGATACAAATCAATTTCAATAACAGTCCTGGGCAGAAAAAAAAAAAATACTAAAGGCAAAATGGTAGAAATTCCCTTTTCCTTTCATGCAAGCCCTGATCCTACACCTGGGGATGCTGATGTGGGGAACCAACCCGAGGTGAGAGGTGTGCATCAGATTAGCTCTGGCTAGAAGAAGACCACAATGGGGTGGGTACCTCTGGGACATTTTTCTTAGTATGAAAATAACCTCGTTGGAGTTTTGGTGTCAGGGAAGTGTATGAAACCTCTGCTGTGCCCCAGGTTTGAGGTGCCCAGAGACCTTCCAGACCACACATCAAGCACAAGGAGCCACCAGCAGCTCTGTGCTGAACAACTGCATGATGTGGGGCCACGGGGGAACAAGGCTGGGAAGGAGAATCAATCTCTGGGAGTTTTGGGGCACATTTGGAAGAGATCAGGTCTTTAGTGGCCATCTTCTCCTTCCACCCAACTATTCAGTGTGCTCCACACAACAGTGTTCCTGTGGAAGCAGTGGGACCAGAGCAGTGACAATCACCCTTTGCTGGGCACTGGTGAGGCTTTATTGAATCCTGTGCTTGGCTTCTGGACCCAAAATGGTGTTGGAGCATGTCCAGAGAAGGGAATGGAGCTGGGGAAGGGTCTGGAGCACCAGGAGAGGCTGAGGGAGCTGGGAAGGGGCTCAGCCTGGAGAAAAGGAGGCTTAGGGGGAGCCTTGTGGCTGTGCACAGCTCCTGACAGGAGGGGACAGCCAGGGGGGGTTAGGCTGTGCTCCAGGGAACAGGGACAGGATGAGAGGAAACCGTCCCAGGGGAGGTTTAGATTGGGCATTAGGAGAGATTTCTTCAAGGAAAGGATGATCAGGCATTGGAACAGGGTGTCCAGGGCAGTAGTGGAGTCATCATTTCTGCAGGGATTTAAAAGCTGTGTGGATGTGACACTTGGGGACATGGGCTAGGGTTATACTTGGCAGTGCTGGGTTGATGGTGGGACTCGACCTCAGAGGGCTGTTCCAGCCTCAGTGATTCTATGAGCTGTTTGCAGGCAAATGATGTGAGCTGGGTTAGGGAGCCAATCTGGGAATAAAAGTTGCAGGAACATTCAGGATTTTGAATCCAGATCCTTAAAAATTCCCGATATGAATGGGGCAACACAGAAGGAAAGTGACAGAACTTCTTAAATTTGTGTTGCCAGACAAATGTGACCCTGTGTTTAGGGTTCATGGATTGATTGGTGAGTGCAGAGCCTGCCTGTGCAGTGGTATCTGCCACCAGCCACCACTCTCTGTGTGTCATGGTAGAAAATGTCCCTGGAAATGGGCATTTCCTTCCCTCTGACCACCTGGAGGATGTGCAGCCACAAACACTGGCCAATGTTGGGAGCAGCTTCAAAGTGCCTCAGCCATTGAAGTGAATGTGAACGATGCTGTTGACTTTAAGAAAAAGCAGGATCAGACCCAAAGCCACCGGCTTTAAAAGCAGTTGGGATACAAAAAAAAATTGCAAATATACTTTGGGGAGAGAGTGGCATCAAGAGGGCATTTTGAGTTAATTTCAGATTTGTTTTTGAGACCACAGCTGGGCGAGAACACTCCTTTGTGGAGAAACTGTACTTAAATTAACCTGCGATGGCAGCAGCAGATGTAGAAGAGAAGCAAATGTATTAAACATCACTGCCTTGGACATTAGTTCTGAAACCACCACTGATCACACCCCACTTCAAAGACACCCTCTACCAGGGGCTTGGCTGGGAAGATAAAGCCCTGGCTATTTACCTTCTGACCTTGGTTCAAGACTAAATTGAGAATCTAAATGAAAGTGGTTTGGTGGTCTCAGCTCAATCCCTGGTAGACAGTTGTCCGTATCACAAAAGCGCCATCCCCAGTTTAACACAATTTGGCAGGGCCTCTCCTCTCTGCTTAGGAGAGACCCTGGGCTAAATTAACACAGAGACTAAATTACATCTCATGTGCCATCGTGGAGATGGCAGTCTTCGGAGTGGTGCCTTAGAATAGCAGCCTGTGTGGACGCTCTCCAAACTGGCTTCTGGATAAAGAAATCTGCTTTCAGAGCTGCCACTTTCAAGCCTATTGCTTAAGCCAAAAAAACGAAAATAAAAGCAAGTCACAACACAGGCTTTTTAGGAACTCCTACTTAGAACAAGGATGATGATCTTGGAGAGATTAAAACACACTTTCTGAGTTTTTATTGAAATAACTGAAATTCAACAGATTATTTTATCTTATTAAAGCACCTCATGAGCCACAACCATAAATTGCCTCAATTAAATATATTTTACAATTTTTATTATTTCGTACTAGGAAAGCCAAAAGAAGAGATACAGCTACACAAATGTGCAAGAAGGCATTTGCTAAGCATACATATTCATCATTTACTCATATCTATCTAATCAATCAAATAGATTTAGTACCTGATACCGTAAACAGCTACAGTCATGTTTAAATTGGAGTAATCAAAATATTTACATTAAAAATACCTGTAAATATTGGTAGGACATGATTACCCAGTGTATGCTAATATAGGAAGGATGTTGTGATATAGACAGCATGGCATAAATATCAGATTTAGAGCCTGCATGTGCTGTGTGCTGTGAGAGGTGCAGAAGCTCCAAGCAGAAAAAGCCCCACAAATCAATAACGAGGTCATTACCACGAGGGCTGAATACAATGCAGGAAAACAATGTCATATCCTCAGTTTTACTCTAATTGTGGGATGCCTTCCGAGCGAGCTGAGGGGACAGATGGTGGAGCAGTTCCCATGCTCTGACTCCTGCTCACTTTCTGGCTCTTCCTCACTCTTTATGTCTGACTTTGCGTGCATTGCTTAGGCTGGATCTTAGCATTTTTCAGTGCTTTGGGGCAGTAAGAATTAATAATTATAATTGTTGCTATTAGAGAGTCTGGCTGGGTGTTGAAAGTAGTCTGAAAACATAATTAAAAGGCTCTTTATGCCTTTCAGCCTCCAAAAGCCTTATCAATGTTTTGTTTTTTATGGTGCCACTGGAAAGCCAGAGGTATCACTGCACACATGATGTGCCTGGGGAAACTGAGGCACGAGGCTGTATTTGTAATTACAAGTAAATTACTCCACATGTGGAGGCTATGGCTCAGCTTTCTGCACCAGCAATTAGAAAATCCTTCTTTTCCTCTTCCCAGAAATACCATGGAAATAAGAGGGGAAAAAAAATTCTTTAGTGGTACGAGTAGCGAGGCAGCTGCTGTACTTAATCTGACAAGGTCAGGATGGGGTTGGAATAGGGGATACTGGTGAAAGGCTGAAAATGAAGAGATGATACAAATTCATCAGGAAGGAGTAGAAAAAATCCAGCTTTTTTTATTTTATTTTTTTATTTTACATCAGACCAAACACACAACATCTGCCTTGTGTGCTCAGGTGCCACAAACCCTTACACCTGGCAGCAGTTTTTTGCACAGGAATATTCAGAAGCTTTCAGTCTCTCAAAGGCATAATTGCTCCTAGGACTGGGATCCCAGCTTGTGAGAGAAGTACTTCTCATGCCACTGGAAGAAAGGCCTTGCTCCAAATCCCACTGAAGGCGACAGGAGGGCTCTCATGGCAGGGCTTTGGAGCAGCCCCTGCCTTGGTAAAGAAGCATGATATATTATACACTTAATTTTCAAAACTGGGTGGCTTAAGTGCATCTCTGGGCCAGGCTGCCTGATGGCAGAGCTGAATGCCCAGGAAGGATCAAAAATGGCCACAAGATGTAATTTCTGCACCTGGAGTTAACTTTGTGTGGAGGGACCGTTTTGTGAGGTTTATTTTTCTAAGAAATGGTTCCAGTGCATCCCTCACTGGTCCCCATATGCTGTTCTAGACTGCTGTGTCACAAAAATCCCCCCTCGTGCTCGCAGAAACAGTGACCCCACATAAACATATGCTCCCCAGACAGCCCCAGACTTTGCAGCATAATAAATGTGTTTGGGGAGAAGCTGTGCCCGGGCTGCTGGGGAGGATGCTCAGCCCCGGGCAGGATTGGGTCTTTTTGTACACATGGTGCTTTCACTGACATCAGTGAGGGTTGGGAGCTTGAATCCAAAGACATACATGGGGCTGGCAGGAGGCCGGGGCAGGGGTCTAATCTCCCCTGACTGTGCATGTGAAACCGCTATTAATCTTAATGGGAGTGCCACACACTCATCAAGGGAAGAATAGATGAAAGGGAGAATCACAATAGATCATTAGATTAAGCAAATAAATATAAATGAATATTCGTTTGGCCTTTAAAAATATTTTCCTTGACGGGTACTGCAAATATTGGGAATGTTCTTGCAAATATAAAGCCCCTTTGGATTGTCACCTTCCTCCTGAGAGTAAGTGAGGAGTAAGAGAGGGAAATAACACTCGTGCTCGTGTCTCTCTTGGGGCGTTGAGGAAGACCCAGCTCTAAAGCGCTGAGGGCTTTTAACACACCACAGAAAAAAATATTTTAATTTCTCCCAATATCCTATTTAAAAAAAAATTATATTCCTCTTTATGCCTTACATAATTTTCCTTACAGAAAATGGATGGCAGGATCCTTCCCCCCACTTTGTGTCACTGGGGCCGAGCCCTGCAGAAGGAGCAGTGCTGAAGGAGGAGGAGGAGGAGGATGAGGCATGGGGAGGTCTGGATGCATGGCGGCCGAGACTCTCTCCTCCAAGGGGTTTTTCATCCCTTTTCCTCTCTACAAAACTAGCCAAAAAATCCAGGGGGGGATCCTCTGAGTGACCCCTATCATGGGGCAAACGGAGAATTTCCTCTCAGTTACCATCAGTTCTGTAATACAAAATGGGAGGGGGAACCTTTGCCTTTGCTTCGGCCTCTCTGAAATGATGTTAAGCACATAAATCAATACAAGAGGGTTTTCCAGCACCAAAGCGTGGCCTGATCCTGTCTCTGGCTCTCTGGGATGGAGGCAGAAAGGAGCTGACTGCAGGCCTGGAGGGAATTGGGAATATTGTCCTGTGGGGACGTTGAATCTATTTGCTTCTAAATCCAGCAAAGAGGAGCAGGTCTCATTTCCAACGCTGATAACCAGAAAGCAGCACGTGGGTTTTATAAAATTTCCCTGTCCTTAGAACTCAGGGGAGGGGCAGAAGTCCATTCCTAGCCTTTCACGGTGCCCCGATATTAAGGAGTTAGCCACCATGGGCTGGCTCATATGGCTATTTTTTTAAAGCAAAAATCAATGAAGAACCCTGCCTAAAATCAATGGGATAATTTGCCACATTAATGTTGCTTTCGAGCTAACTCACAGCAGTCTAACAGGGCTTATTTCATTTAAAGACAACAACATTTTGGCCCAAGCAATGCTTATAAGTCCTCCCCTTTCTTCTCATGTTATGGCACAGAACAAATATGGTCTTTACTGGCTCAGAGGAAAGAAAACTCATGCAAAAATTTTAATGAATGGAAATGCTTTCCCGCGAGCAACGCTTTCCCCTTTGGATCCTCTACGATGAAGTGCAGCAGCTCTCTGCTGCGAATCATTTTCGCCTGCTCCGTCGTCTCTTCCAAATTATTTACTACACGCAAAGTCAGCCAGAATTCAGAAGAAATTGGGCTTGTTGTGACGTAAGGAGAGATGTGTGGGAACAAAAGGGCATTCCTTTATCCTTGCCTGCAACCCGAGCTCGGCGGCTTTGAAAGCTCCTCAAGTCTTCCACCAAACTCCTACCCCCTCTCTTTCCTTCTTCTTTTTTCCCCTCTTTTTTTTTTTTTTTTTTTTTACCCCCTCTCCTTTCTTCCTTCTTCTGAAAAGTAATTAATATAATCTCATCAGCGGCCCTTACGCAACTGCTCACCTCAGCTTCTCTCTGAGGGGTTCTGCCAGGGGTTGGCCGGGGCAGTCAGCAGAGCCTCCCCGAAACTCTGCGGCAGCCCCAGCCCCAGCCCCAGGCCGGGAGGATGTTTTTAAAGGCGGATCAAGTTGTAAATGGCAGGGATTTCTTCCAGCGGCCCTTGTCGGGCTGGCAGAGGCTGGATTTACGCCCGTCCTCCCCGTCCTGCGTGGGGCTGGATGCTGGCGGCTGCCCTGAATAGGGCTTTTGCAGGAGACGGGATTACTCACACGAGTAACAGCTTGTGGGGATTTGGCCTCCCCTTCCTGCTCGGAACCAGGATTTTTTTTTTTTTTTAAGGATAATTAAAGTGCTGCTATAAGCACCGGCTATCTGCATGTGGCCTCTGGCATTTTCCACATTGCTCGGGTAAAATAATATCTCCCAGTTAATTTGAGGGGAGGGTTTGTGGCTGGTTTTGAGTGTCCCTAATGAGGCTCCCTAATAAGCAGAGGGAGGGAAAAAAAGAGAGGTTGTGGAAGAAGAAATTCAGGTTTCCTTTAGTCTCCTTTGGCCAGGATGACGTGGGGAATTCCCTCACCTTTTGGTACAGCATTAAAGGACTTGATAGGGAGCTGGTATAATCCTTGTCAATAAATGCAATAGTCAGCGAGCAAAATTGCCACAGTGCACACAGAAATTCAGCCTTCACTCACCATATGGAACAGCTGGGAAGAGTTTCAAAACTTTTCCTCCTTCTCTACCTTCTCTGTATTATGATTTTTCTTTTCTTCACGAGAACAGAAAACAAAAGAAATAAAACAACCTGACAACTTCGTGCGTTGTCTTGTGACTACAAAAAAAAAAAAAAAAAAAAGAAAAAAAAAAGCCTGTGAAGTATCACTGCTATGTTTTAGTCTAATGCTACTTCTATCTTTTATCCTTTTTAATTAGAAGGCAAATTCTCAGACCGCCAGGCCTAATCCCTACACAGTGGAACAAAGCCCAGCAAAGTCTTTGAACACTGCCCAGCCAGGCAGCACAAACCCTAGTAACTGTTGGCAGTAGGGCTGGGACTCTGACCCTCATCTTAGCCATTCTCTTCCAGCCCCTGATGCTCCCTGCCCTTCGAAACCTTGTCTGTTGTTCTTCTGTTTGGACTGAAAAGACAAAAGGGGAAACAATGTGGGAAACCTAGAGGATTGGCTAGGTGGGATGCGGGGGAGCTGGTGACGGATAGGAGAAAGTAAATGGAGTTTCACGGGAATGGACACAGTGGGGAGAATTGGATCACCAGATTATGTCTTTAGGTTCAAGAAATTTCTTCATCCCTCACTAAATCTTTTCATGGACAATGCCACTTTTAAACAATTGTTGCATTTCCAATTACTACAGGAGTGTTCAAACAAATGGCAAAACCCTTAATGAAAAGTTTGCTCATATTTTAAACTTTGGAGATCAAAATCCATAAAACAAATAGCTTTTACATGAGTTTCGCTCAGACACTTATGTCTCCAAATTATTTACACTTGTGATATTTCCAGTTGAGAGCATAATTTGTGCCTAGTCAAGCAAAACACACAAATACATATAGATACATGAATTTCCAGAGCTAGCGGGAGCACCGCAGAATAAACATTTTGTCTGAGATAGGCTCATGTCAAGCAAGCCAATATTAAAAAGCTCTGCCTGCTTTCTATTATTTTGGCTAACTGCAAATCATTAAGAGAGAAAACAACAGATGTGGCTATGAGCACTCAGATATCTTCCAAACTGTGACTGTGCACGTCAACATGAAAGCCTGAGTTACTGTGGTGTGCAGGGATGCTGCGAGCAGCAATGGGATTATTTCAATATATGGGGATCATATGGACCTACCATACCTAGGGAAGGAGAGGAAAAATAAAAATTGGCCACCAAAAAAACAAACAAAACAAAAAAGAAAAAACCCTGAAAATAAAACCAATAAGCAACAATGACAACAACAACAAAAAAACCCCAAAAAAGCACAAGCCCCCTGAAACCTGGGGTTTCAGATAATTTTGCTTTCCCTTTAAAAATTTGAGGCAGGGCTTGGCGTTCCTCCAGCTGATGTAAAATGGGAGATATCTCTCTAATTTACTCCGTGGAGAATCTGACATTTTCCCCCCAGTTTTTTTTGGTAGGGGGGAGACTTTTGGAGTAGCAGTTACAAAGGACAGTTTCTGATTTTGGAGAGCCTAAGTCTGTTTAGGGAAAAGGGGCATAAGCTCCTCAGATATTTAGGCACTTTTAAAGACATTTACCCTAAATCCTTACACTCGTAGGCACTCACTTTTGAAGGCTAAAGTGGCGGTGTGTTTTTAAAGCAATTTAGTTAAACCAGTGCAAAACTCTTTGTGGACATCATAAATCAATTTAAACCTGGCTTATACCGATTTAGCTTAGTTTAGCTACTAAGTGTCTTAAGCTAAATTGATAAGCCATTTTTAAACCCATTTAAGAATGTCTACACAGGGCTTTGTGCCAGTGAACTTAAATCAATTGAAAACCAATTTCAGCTGGTGCCATTTTGAGTGTGGACAAGATTAGGCATCTTGAATGGGAATGTGTGCTGATCCCATGTTTTCCTTATAACACCTCTGATTCCCAGCACACGGGGCTGGGGCCGTGAGTGGCGTGACCGATTTTGTGCTGTGACTGTTGTGTGTGGTTTTGGCCAGGCTGTAATGGTGGCATTGAGCTGCTTGGTGGCCACAATTAAAGGTTTGGGCTTCCTGCTTGGCAAGATCCTCATTGCAGCCTCTCCCTTGCTGGGTTTTGGCTCTACAGGAGGATGCTGAGGGGTCAGTGCTGTGTGTAAGGCCACACCAAGGGTCTCCTGACAGGTTTGCTGCTTGCCTGGGCTCTGGGGTGCTCCCCGTGGGCAGAATTGCCTGCACAAGGGGTTTGGTGGGCAGGCAGGACCAGGTATTTCCTTTGGAGTGGTAAGAGTGAGGATTTTGCCTCACAAAGGCCACTTTGGTGTGGAGGATCAAGAGCAGAAGACAGCCCTGTGTACAGGTCAGCTCAGAGACAGAAACAAGAGGGTGCTGGGCTCAGCTTGGCCTGGCTGCTGCAGGTCTGCTCTGGTTTGAAGTACTCAAAATGAGGAGAAGGAGGATTTTTCTGTTCTTCTGTGAGCAGAACTGCCTGGGGATGCTTTCCCTAAGATGGTACCAAAAACCCACCCATGTGGAACACAATGGCTGTCTTAGAATCACAAGAGCTGGGTCACAGAATCACAGAATCACGGAATCATAGAATGGTTTGGGTTGGAAGGGACACTAAAGACCATCCAGTTCTAACCCCTTGCCATGGGCAGGGACACCTTCCACTGTCCCAGGCTGCCCAAGCCCCATCCAAGCTGGCCTGGAACAGTTTCAGAGATGGGGCAGCCACAGCTCCTGTGGGCACCCTGTGCTGATGCAACCACGTCCTGCTGACATCTCACATGTGTGAGGTGCTCAGATGACTGCAGACACCCATAGGAAAGGTGTGGCAGAACTCTGACACCACTCTCTCCATCTTTGTGTCCTGTGTGGATCAGACAGGGAGCAAGAGCCAGATTCAGGAAGAAATGGACACAGATTTTAAGCTGGTGTGGGAGCTGAAGTGCAGTGCCATGACTCAGATTTGAGCTTGGCCCTAGATACCTCCCTGAGCTGAATCCAGCTGGACTTCTACTCTTAAAAAGGAGCACTGTGTGTTCAGGCAGGGAGGTGTCAATAAAAAACACAGTTGTTATCAGCCACGTGCCTGAGGACCTCTGGTTCAGCTCCTCTGGGGGTGGAAATTCAGTACAACTGAGGCTGCTGAGGGTGAGGTGGCTTTGGGCAGTGTGGCTGTGGCCAGGAGGATGTTGGGTGAGAGGCTGTGCAGTGTGAGCAGCCGTGCCCATCCCATACATCTCTGACTCCATGTTGCTTTCAGGTGCTAAAAAAGGATTTTTAAATAAAATCAAAGACTGAGTTGTTTTTGTACCTGTCACCAAATAGATTTTTTTAAATTTTTTTTTTTTTTCATTTCTAATGAACCAACCAATTTAAGAAAAATCCTGCAAATTCTGACCAAATTCCAACCAGATTTAAACTCATGAAAAGAATTACTGCTTGTCCTACACTGGCCTGTTTTGTTCACTGCAGGTGGTGCTTTCGTGTGGTAAACAGGGTCTGTCACGTTGTCATCATGTGTTCCGTTTCTGTGTAGGTATAAACGAGCTGTTTGCCCATGTGAAGGTGAATAGAGACATTTCCAGTGTCTTTCATTAAAAAAAAAAAAAAATCCCACATGATGGATAAAATTGATGTGATATCCTGCAATGTTTAACTTTTTTATCTTTCTATCAGAGGCAATTATATTCCTTCTCTCCTCTTAGCCTCGGCATGACACCACGGCTGTGCCACTGTCCGTGCACACATGGTGGAGAGGAGCTGCAAGTCTCCCTTGTAATCTAACCACACACAAATTTCCAAGTGTTTTTCCGTGCCATTAATCTTAATATTGAGTGCCCTAATCTGTTTATAGCGCACAATACACGCTACCCCCGGATAAAAATCTTTTATACACGTCTGGGCAAACAGCATGAATAAATAATGGCCAATTTCCATACTGCCAAGCGAAAAGCTACTGTAAATTTATTTTTATTTCCAGCCTCACTGCATCCCTCATTGGGTGGAGTCTCCTCGCCCCGGAGTGAAAGGGATCAAAGATAACATTCTTCTCTGTCTGGGCGTACTTTGTGGACCTGCCTCCCAACCAGGGGATGAAAGGAACTTGCTAAACTGTTGCCATTTTGCAACATCTGCTATAATTCCCCTAAATCCAGATTTGTCTGACACAGAGAGCTCCTGTTCTTACATCATTGCCATGTGACAGTATAACACCAGTCACATCAAGCTTGAGGATTCCAGCTCCGGGCGATGATAATATGAAGAAAACCTTTTTTGCCTAGGGCAAAACACTTGTAGCAAAGTATTATTCATCTGGCCAATTTAAATCTTCTCTCAAAAAGGTACCCAGAAACATATGCAGCGTGCCTTTGTAAAAGGCTTGAGCTGCTCATAGGCAAATGACCTGAACCAAGAGTACAAAACCCAATGTCCTAATTAATTACTGCTAAGCAGCTCTGATACACAGAAAAGAAATGCTGGTACTAATCCTTAACCCCGTCCTACATTCTTAAAATAGCCAAAATATTGCTGACAGCTAGGAAAACAAAATTGCCTCCGATTTAAAGGTTTGGGACCCTGGCTTAAAAAGCAAATCAGAATAAAATATTTGAAAAGAGTGATTTTGGACAAGTCCTGTTGCAGCGCATAGCCTGGCTCTGCGGTGGTGTGGTCCCCTGTTTTGGGATGGAAACAGTGCCAGGAAAGCATAGCTCAGCTAAAGCCTCTGGGTCTGTCTCCCCCTTTGCTCTGCCCTGTGAGGTTCAGCTCCACGAGGTTGTGTTGTTTCTCCCAATGAGCACACTTGGTTTGAACCCCACCCTCAACTTTTCCCTTCTAACTGGGGAAAAATAAAATTAAAGTAGATAAAAACTATGCCATTAGCACCCCACTTGCTGAAGCAGACCCTTGGAGCACTTTTTGGGACTTAATCCTTCAGTTTGAAGGCAATGATGTTGAAAACAAGGTTCAGTGCTCACAGCCATGTTTTCTTACCAGGTTTTTGGGAATCACAGCTTGCTCTAGCAATGGGAAAATCCACATTTTTGTAGATTTGGTAATTATGTGTCTCCTGATGGAGCTGATCAGTGTTGGGCAGAAAAGTTGACTTTTTCTGGCTTGGGGGACAGGCAGGAAGGAATCCATTTTAGGAAAGAACAGAACATCAGCTGTTGGCACACAGAGGTGGAAGCCCACGAATAAAGGCTGCACCTTCCATGGCATCAAGATATAAATTTCTCATGAAGAGAAAGGAAAATCTCTTTCTTAGCTGCATCCCCACTCCCTGTATGTCTAATCCTGCAAACTGGGCTGTGATCCCATGGGTCATACGTGAAGTGACTTGGTTACTTCACAAGAATCACCTGGCGAGCAGGAATTGGGCTCTGAATTTTTTCTCTGACAATCAGACCAGGCCAGGAGACTCCAGTGGATTTACTGCCTCGGGGGAAGCCCAAGCCATTTGCCCACGAGTGTTTTCCTCCTGCCCATGCCCTCTCCCTTCAGGCTGTGGCTGTTCCAAAAGCCCTGGCTAAGCTCCGTGCTCCTTGACAATAAGTTGGTGTCAGCAGGGCTTTGTCACTTTGCTGTGATGAACTTAATGTGTGAGTGATCTCCTCAGCTTAGTGATGACATTGAGTGGGTGAGTGCTCACTTTGGGGGTAATTCCCTGCCTGGTTTGGTTTTTCATGCCATGCACAGCACTGACTTTTGCTTCTGTGGGTGCATTTTAGAAGCAAGTGCCTGTGGACTCTGTGAAATCCAGGCTGCTCTGGAGAAGAGAATGTTCCAGGGAGACTTCAGAGTCCTTTCCAGTGCCTAAAGGGGCTCCAAGAGAGCCAGAGAGGGATTTTGGATAAGGCCAAGGAGTGACAGGACATGGGGGAATGGCTTTAACTTCAGGGCAGGGTTCGATGGGATATTGGAAAGGAATTCTTTCCTGTGAGGGTGCTGAGGCCCTGGAAGTATTGCCCAGAGAAGTTGTGATTGCTCCAACCCTGGAAGTGTCCAAGGCCACGTTTACCAGTGCTTGGAGCAGCCTGAGATAGTAGAAGGTGTCCTTGCTACGGCAGGGGGATTGGAACAAGATGGTCTCAAAGTTCCCTTCCAACCCAAACCAGTTTGGGATTCTGTGAAACCTCTCCACACAGGCATTAAATATGTAGCTGGCTTTGATAACCTGCATGTGTAGGATTGACAGGGCTCTGCAGACACCTTCCCATGGCTCTGCAGGTCACAGGGACTTCCAGCATCCCTGTCCTGCAGGACTGGCTCAGACTGGAGCCTGCATTCAACAGCTCATTAAAGAGGATACTTTTATTTTCCGAGCAGTTGTACGTCGAGGAAATTATCAAGGCAAGTGCCTGTTTCTATAACCTGGATAATTGCATAACATCAGGATTTCTCTGCTCATTATTAGTATGATTTTAAAATTATTTGCAAGAAAATAGAAGTGATATCTGCAGTCGTACTCATTCCCTAGACAAACATTCTTGTTAAATCCACATCCCCCATTTTAACTTCTCTTTTTCTTTTTTTTTTCTCTTTTCTTTAAGCACTCTTGCGATCTTCCTAAATTTGGCTGTGCCACCATTTCATTTTGCTAATACCCCTTGAAACTGTTAACACTTTTTCCTGAATACTTTCCTAGTGGATACGAAGCAAAAAGGAAGAAAGGCTACTGTCAAATTGATTAAGTGAAAGCTCATTAGAGAAAGTAACAAGAGGTAAAATCTGCATATGCATTGCAGAAATGTGTCTGATCTTGCTAAGTTGTGAAAAGACAAAATAAGCTCAAACCTCCTTGTGCTGTAAGTAGTTCTGGGGAGATGGGGGCTGGGGATGGGAAGGGCTCCCAAATGTGTGTTACATTAAGGATTCCTCCTTAGAAAGAGGCTGTGGAGCAGCCCCTGCTAACACCACTTCACTGAAGGGTTTGCCAGTGTTTTAACGACCAGCCCTGATTTACAGGGGGCTGGGCCATAAAAATTCTCAATTCCTTGAGCCCTGACAAACAAGACCCCAACAAAAAACCCCTGAACAGCAATCCAGCAATGGGATTGAACGGTGGTTCCTTAAAAATAAAACACAATATAAAGTCAGCAGTAATTACTGTGTGTGTTCTCAGAGCTCAAAATCACCTTTCTATGCCCTTTTTTTTTTCCAAGTGTGGTTAGGTGATTTTTTGGGGGGCTTGAAATAGGGAAGATCTCCCTTTAGTTCAAACAAGAGAACTGGTTGAATTACTGATGTCTGAAAATGAGCTCTATCAGCTCATCCTGGGGAGACTTGGAGGGACAGGAATGAGCTGGACACGTCCTCTGCTGGGAGCCCCTTGGATGGGATCCAAGTTTGTGAGTGTGTTTCTGCGTGTTTCATCGTGGTTGTTCATCACATCCACTCTGGGGCCAGGAGACTGCAGGGTCCACAGATGAATTCCATCTTTCTCCCATGGTTTGTCCCCCCATAACCATGGATGTCTGGTTGCCCACGGGGATGCTTCACTCCAGTGCCTCATTTTGGGGCATCTTTCCCAGCTTAGCTGAGCCCTCGTCAGACTGAGCACTGTGTGATGGGTGCAGATTAAATTGACCCTGATTTCTGAGAATATAGATCAAAATTCTAACATGGTTTAAAATATGGGCTGCACATCTTTTACAGGCCTTTATGTGAGAGGCAGAAGGGGCCAGCACCTAACCCCTGCCGACTGTAGTAAATACATTACTAAAACCTTAAATAACTTTTCTCTTACACAAAAAATCTAGAAGACTTCGTTCCTTCTACCTTTTAAAAAATTTTATAAATAAATAAATAAATAAATAAATAAATCCCAATTAAAAGAGGCCAAAGAAGAGGAATACCAAAGTACCAAGCTAAAGTAATGTGATAACTTTGAACTTAATCCATAAAAGACAGATATTTTACGGTTCAGGCTAAAACTCAAGGCTGACATCTAACCTGACACAAATATGCTGTTGCATGTGAGAGCCCTCGCTAAAAAAAAAAAAAAAAAAAAAAAAAAGCTGGGAATCTGCAGGCATAAGCCTGACAGTGCTAATTTAAATAGGAAAATGTGTCTGTTTGGGAGGTAGACCACACGTCTGAAAGTTATGAAAGCAAATGCCAATAATAACCATCTAAGGCAGAGCACGTTCCTTGGAATGTGGAAATTACTGTATTACAACAAAGCTGTTGTTTCCACCAGGGTGTTTTGTAGCCTGGCTCATAATATTATGTATTTCGGCAGATCCCGGTAATTACAAATTTAAGTCTTAAATCCTCAGCTTTTCTTTATGTTCTCAAAGTACCCCTATAGGTATCCTCACTCCAAGCTTAAATCAGACCCAAAATACAAGGTGAAATGGGGCTGGTTGAATTCCTGCACTTTATAATGATATTTATTAAGCCAGTTTTGAAGGGAAACGTTGAGCCGAGCATTGTATTTAAATCCAATGGTACTCCAAAGCGCTCTGGAATTGTTTAATTAAAACCAAGGTGCACATTAATAAGAAAGGATATCATTTTGTCATTTATATATAATTTCTTGATTTTGTTAGGGGAATAAAAAATGAAGAAAGCCCCCCAAAATATAAAGAGAAGGAAGGACCAGTAAGCCTGATAATAGCCCTCCATGGAGAAGAAATAAGTATACAACAGAAGAAAAGCACAGTGAGGAACATAATGTTAGTAAAACACTCTTAATGCTACACAAGCTGTAGAAAATGCTACTTTGCATTTGGGCTGCAGCATCGTTAACTGTGGGCAATTGAGTAAAGAGTGCACCTTTTAAACTAATTCCTTGTGCTGGAGACACAGCCACATCCAGGAGCCTACCTCATTAATATGCTATAGTGGTCAAATAGGAGATTAATAACAAAGTCACCTGCTAAACCTACAAGGAACCTGTTGATTAACAATAAGCTCCAAAAATAAGATACCAGCCTGCAAAGCAAAATCGAGTCCAAGGGCAACAAGTGCTTCTGTAATTTATTCCTTCTTTACACAAGGGCATAAAGCTGCCTTTATAACCGTGTTTTCAAGGCCCTGCTGTGAGCTGTAGGTGTGAGCTTTTCAGCTGATTTATTAATTTTAGTTTCAATCAAAGTGTCACCTGCAGACACAAAAATGTCGGCCTCACCACAGAAAATACAGGAAAAAAAAAAGGGGGGGGGGAAGGAAACAGAGACAGAGGAGAGAAAGAGAAAGACCAAAGGTTTTATTGTGAGAAACTCTGCCAGCAATTTTAAAATATTTTTTTTCTCTTTGGGTCACGTGAACACCGGACGGCCTATTCTCCACGTAGCCCAAATAATTCCCAGCTACATAATTAAAAAAAAAAAAAATCCGAAATTAAACATTTTTGTCATACTTGGAAAGTCAGCCTCAGACCCGGGCAATGGCGCTAACCCGGCGGCTGCCAAAACAATCAGCCCCTGTTGTCAGTAGGGGGACATTCTCCCCAACCAACCGCCTGAACAACAAGTCCACTGAGCAAAATGTGCAAAAAATTCTCAATTAGTTGTCTTTATTTAGTGAACACTATGGGGTCCTCAACGGCGCTATAGAATTATGGCAGGAAAGCTGAGCTCTTCAGTGGCTTATTAGCATTCTCTGAGGGTTGGAGTGCTGCTGGTTGCAGACTGGTGCCTCCAGGAGCTGGTGGTGGGACCCCGGCACTCCTTGGGTTTTGTCCTTTTGTCCTTCCCAGCCAGCAGGAAGTACGGCCTCATGTCCAGGGTATTCTGGGATATCTTCATCTCATTCACCGCTCGTAGGCCCGTGCCTTTGTCAGTGGCCACGAGCATCATCCTAGCCTGGGAAGCAAAACCTCTGGGTTTGCCACTAAAAAAAGTGACCAACCCACATGCAGAGAGTGGCTTTGCTCCCTCCTCCCTCCTCTCCCCAGCAGCTTTCCCAAATGAACATCCCCCATCAATGGGCCAGGGCCAAAGGAGCTGAATGTTATGGTGCAGTCCTCTTGAATTACCTCAGATGTCATCGACACCCTGCTTCCATGTTGGAGAAAAAGAAGGCAAACAGGGGTAAATGGAAGCAGCTCCTTGGCCAATTCTTATCTTAAATTAAATGTAAAGTGAATGTCTTTTTTTTTTTTTAATGAAAGAGATGGGGAGCAAAAAAAAGTTGAGTAGCAAGTGCTAGAAATGTCTTTTCTGAGAAAGAGGGTATTTGCTGCTTTAGGGAAAACACTATCATTGACTAAATTAACAAGTTGTCTTATCAACTGCCATAAGCCTTGAAGTCTAATTAATTTAGTACTGATCAATAGCCTTGAATGAAGCATTGATTTCTGCTGCTTTCCAGGGCTGCAGCAGAAACACATTCCCTGCTCCTTGCACACTCCTCTCATAGGCACCAAACACTTGTGATAGTAACATTTATGTCCCTCTCTTCAATGTCCAGCAAGCATTTTATGAATTAATTTCCATGAGAGACTTGATTCTAAAAAATATTTTAAAGAAAGAAGGTGGCACAACAGGGCATCCTGGGAAATCTCTCTTCTTGGAGTTATACTCTGCTTTAAGAATCTCTACCTGAGAGGAAAAGGATTCAGTAGTAGATCAGGAAATGGTGGAAAGCTTGGCAGAACTTAGAGGTATCCATGGGGTTTTCCTCATGTCCACTAAAGTGTTGACTTCCTGGACATATAAATGGGTTGAGCAGGAGTATCTGCTCTGTTTTGAAGGTAGAGACCTCTGAATAGAGTGTTAAAAATGTTACAGAATCAACCCCCCACAGTCATTAGAAAAAGAGCAAAATCACTAAACACCAACAGATGGACCTGAAATTAATGTCGCTCAGCTGATGTGGGAATATTCAAACTGACATCCAGAGATGTGCCATGGGAGCCCATGGAAAACACTTCCATGGGGACAGGGAAGATGTAGAGGACAGTGGCTTGAATTTCTTGGGAGGGATGAGGAGGTACCAAAGGAGTGCATGGTGCTGGTGAAAAGGCTCTCAAGAGCCCCCAAAGTGCTGCTGTGCCCACACTGTGACAAGATGCGAAACCCAGGACTCGAGGCCTCGCAGGTGCAGGAGGCACCATCAGCTGCGGCTCTTTTGTGCCATCCTTGCCCCGGGTGGATGTGGGCTGGTCTTCCCCAGGGAAAGGGGCTCATTATTTGTGTCTGCAAGCCCGGGGGAGAGTTTCCCATCTGGCAGGATGGGGTTAAATTCTGCCTTGGGCTACGTCCCGGCATCACTCGCTGTGGATTGTGCTCTGCCCTCTGCCTTCGGCACCTGAAGCCAGAGCATGGGGCTTCCTTGCTTTGTCAGAATCACTGATGGCCAAATCCATCTGGATAAAATTAAGGAAAAAGATGAATTTGGAAGGCGGGAAGCATTTTGGCAGCACCAGCAGCTCTGCTGGGATGTAAGAGAGGTCAGAGTCAGGCCCTAAATGCTTACAAATTAGCTTAAATTCCAAACCTGCACTAGCAGGAGTCAAGCATTGTGACTGGTCTCCTCTAAAGCCTTCACTTCTACCACCCTGCCTGGCTGAGGCACATAATTCATTTTATTTCTTTACTCCACATGTTCTCTTAGGGGAAAAAACCACGCAAACCTGAATCCTGTGGAAAAAAAAACAAAAGGGGAAAAAAAAGAAATGACAATAGTAAAAATTCAACACCACAGGAGAATTACATTTAACCTTTACAAAATTTGGCCCTTTTAACTCCGGGCTAAAAAAAGAAACCAGAAAGCCCCACCACAAAAGTCCCTCTCCTAGTCTGTTTGGGGGCCTCCATGAGTTTCCATAGCACTTTACAAAAGATCTTTATTGAAGAAAAGATTGGACAAACTTTCCTTATATGTGTGGCCCTAGTCATTAATTGCCCCTGTCTTCTTTACCAAGGCCTTATTCCTATGTAAATACCCTTGCATAATGTTACAGGCTATTGTCAGGCCAGCGCCAGTCAGTCGCCACTTATATGCATTTTTATTTCAATCCGCTGCGCCGCAGAATGAAAAGATGTCTGGACTTAAGCTGTTTACCAACTGGGCCAAAGCTGCAGTGTGGAAGAACTGAAGAAAGCACCAGGCAACTGCAGGAACAGGCTTGGACAATGCAAGCAGCCATTTTCAGTTGAGTTATTAACCTACCCTGAAACTCTTCTAATCTACGCCTTTTTTAAAGAACAAATGTACTGAACCAAACATGAATGAGCCAGGACTATTAAGAGAGAAATCCTCTAAAGGACTATTGAGTGCAACATAGGTTTGTAATCATTTTGTCTCAGTTGCCTGCTACCAACATTATCAATGATGAAAATGCTTGCTCAGTTGTGGGGGATTGTCTCGTAATTAAACGACAGCGCCGTACTGTAAAAGAACATGCAGGAACACAGGAGATACCGAGGGCTTTCAAACGAGCCGCCCCCAGAAAGGACTGGGAATGGGCATGGATTACAATCCAACTTGAAAAACTGAATTAAGGACATCAGGGTCTTCCTTTTAAAACATAAGCACTTTTTTAGGCTCGCCGGGGAGGGAGAAGTCTCCAGAACGGGCTCTGGCACGCAGAACGCTTGGGATGAAAAGGAGCTAAAGCACGTAGAGGAAATTTTTCCTGCTTTAGGTTGGGGAGAAAAGTGCAAAAATGGAAAATCAAACCCTCACATGCGCTCACAGAAAAAGGAAAGAAAAAAACTTATAAGGTTGCTGCAGGCTACATCTTTGTAGTGACTTAATGGCACTACAATCTACATAGTGTAGTATTAGCCTTAAGAAACTCTTGACTATTTGCATGCATATTAGAATCCAATGAGAGCTTAATAAGTGCATATATATGACAGAGGAAACATCTCATTGCATAGTTAAAGCTACAAAAAAACATTGAGGGAGGCAAAGTCTCAAGTTAATTACCATTACAATGCAATCAAGTACAGCAGTCATAGCTGAAATCCTTTTCTATTAAGACTGCTAGGCTCAACCTTGTCTCTGCAGGTCAGCTCCAGCACAGATAACCTTTCCAGCAGACAAATACATGTAAAATTGGCTCATTTAATTAAAAGCTCAGGGAGGTGTAGAAAAATACCAGCACATTGAGGCTGAGCAAATCACAGAGTACCCCCTCCAGCTGGATGAAGCTACAATATGTGGCTGCTGTTTGTTCTGGAAGGAAACTGAGTCACTTACCATTTCAATAGGTTAATCAATTGACAATTAAATGGAGAAATTGGTTAACTCTGCAACAATTAACATGACACTCTATTAAGTACACTTTCTAATTGCCACAGCTGCAAGTGAAAATTAACGTCTGTGTCAAAGAGGCTGCATGAGGTTGGGCTGTTCCTGGTGGTGGCAAGGTAATAAATGTAGCTTTAAAAGCCTGTTGTTCATTTTAGACCCTCAAGCACAGTGGGGAAAGGGCCCAGTGCTGAGCTCTATGGTTAGATACAGAGCACCACATGGGTTTATTGAGAGCACGTGGACCCACAGGGTACTAAATACATTTGTGTGCGTGCACACACATTCCTAGAATAATGCTTATCCCTTTAAAACAACTTTTAAAATCCATTGTAAACTTCTTGGAGTGTGAAAGGCCTGTAATACACATGTAGAGTGAGCAAAGAGTGTGTGTGTCATTAAAGGTACACATGGAAGCAAATTCCCTGGAAGTGTCCAAGGCCAGGTTGGACAGGGCTTGAGGCAACCTCGTGCAGTGGAAGGTGTCCCTGACCATGGCAAGGAGTGGAGCTGGATGGTTGTTATGGTCCTTTTCAACCCAAACCATCCAGGGATTCTGTGGAAATTCACATAATTGCACCCATCCTGCTCCCCTGAAGGATAAAAAGGAAATAAAAGTAACCAAATATTGTTGTTGATGTCTCTGGAACTGGTGATTTGGTGGCAGTCTGGAAAGGCTTTATGGTTTGGAAGAAATTTTTAATCACGGCCAGGAATCAGAGCAGATGCCAGCTGAGCCCTCCCAAAGTCGATGGAAACATTGTCTTCGCTTTTCGAGGGACAGAAATATTTGGTTTACAGCAAAAGGTGCTGAGCTGTGCAGGTTCAGCTCCCAAATCCTCTGTGCAGCTCCTGGGTGCTTTACTGGAAGTCCAAGTGAGGTATAAAATACAAACACCTGGCATGGACAGTGCTCCTTGCTCCAGAACAATGGTGTGGATGCCTGCTCCTCCCACACTGTCCTACAGTCAGGAGGGAAGTCAGGACTGTCACACTGTCAGTCCAGAGAAGATGTTCAGCAGTGCCCACTGAACACAGATCTCAGGTATATTTCAATATATATTTCAATATAAATCATCTGAATCTCTCACTTGGTGACCTTTAATCTCTGTTCATTCACATTACAAAAGGTCCACCAGAACTCTTCTTCTGGTCAAAACACAGCGATCCAGGATCTGGAGGAGATGCTGTTCTGGAGGAGGGCAACAAGCCCCATCTTTACTCGGGTGCCTTTTCTGGTGCTCAGCAATCTGCAGGAGTGAGGTTGCATTTTTGGGATTGTTTAGAGCAATCTGCTTTTTTGTGGATCCGGACTAGGATGAGCTGTGCCACACACAGGTGGTGGAGGACAAGAGTGTGACACACCCTTGCATTTCACTGCTGCTCTCTGTGTTTTCTGCAGGTGTGGTGGGGTGGGAGATGAATAGAATAGAATAGAATAGAATAGAATAGAATAGAATAGAATAGAATAGAATAGAATAGAATAGAATAGAATAGAATAGAATAGAAGTTCATGCTGGAACAATCTGTTATTTGGGACCCCCATACAAGAAGCCCTACAGAGACTTGCAAGGACACAGTCAGGTTTTCCCAGAGTAAATTCTATTACTTCCAAGCTCTACTGTGAAAGAAGCAAAGCTGTAAATCCTCAAAGCTAATAGTGCTATAATAGTAATTATTTGGTTGAGATTTTGGTTGTTTGTTTGCGGGGTTTTTTTAACCAACAAAACTCAGGGAAAGACAAAAGGTTACATCAGTAGCTGTTGTTTAGAACCCAAACCATGAGAATTACAGATTTCTGCAATGAGATGAATTAAGCTAAAAGCCATATTAAGCAGTACTGCACATCTGCTGCATTTTTTAATTCCCTATGTGCCCTTGCTGCTTATTGTTAAACTTGTTGGGCTGATTGATAACATCAAGCTCTAACATTTTAACCAGTCTGAATTCTCAACAGGCTGCAGAATTCCTTCCAGTTTGGCTTTCCAGAAACTCCTATCTGCCGATGGGATTGAATTTTTCTGGGACAGCCTAGGACCTGCTTTGTTTCCTGGTGCTGGAGAATTTAGATTTGTAGCAGGCAGAAAAGGCTGGTGACTGTTTTCTTCCCTTTCTGAACAAAGTCTGTTGCAGCAGCAGGGAGGAGAACGAGGTCTGCCAGGATCCACCATCCAGCCTTGGAGCACCTGCAGCCACAGGGGAGGACTCCATGGGACACGGTGTGGATGTCTGATGTGCACAGAAATGTGTCACTTGAAGGGGCTGCTCGGCTGGCAGCTTCCCAGAGAGCCCAGCAGAGCTGGTGGCAGCAGTTCAGGCTAAATAAATAGTGAGGACTGAGATATCAGGGTGAAATCCCAGCTTGGAGGAGTCTGCTGCTGGCTTTGCCAGGCCAGCACCCCTCTGCTAAAAAAAGCCCTCCTGGTTTTTTTTTCTCCTTCCACGGAGAAATATGCTGAGCAGACAGCACAAATCTTTGATGCAACACCTGGAGAAAGAGGAAAACCAAGAGTTTCCCCCTTTTATTTCAGCATCAGCGTCTGTGCTGCCACCCCTGCCCGAGTGGAGGGGAGGTTTGTCCCCGAGTGCCGCGGGTGTCGTTGAACATATACTTCTAATTGCAGCTGCTTTCCCTCTAATTACAGCTCAGTTTGGTTAGGATTTTCCTCCAATCCCTCATTTCCCCTAAAGCAAACACCAGAGCACCAGAGTTGTAGCCCCAGTGGGGACATTTATTAATAACCCCCTTGGCAAATAGGGAAAAAAATCATTACGCTGTATTAGGCTCTAAAATATTTTCCCACTGCAAAGGCTAATTGATAAAACCAAGCAGATATTATGGGGCAATTAATGTTAAGATGAAAATAAACACAAGAGCAAAACAAAAACAGGCTGATGGAGAGAATTTTTTTTTTTCTGGCTTCCAGGAGTTTTCTGTGAGTTAGAAATGAGATGCTGGTAAATAATCTGAGATTACCTGCTTAGAAAAGAAGAGATTAAACAGGGAATTGAAGGAAGGGATTCTTGCACAGCTCTTTCAGTGAGAGTGGTTACAAGACTTAAGGGGTTTTGCATGTCTTTCAAAAAAACTTTCTATTTTGAATTGACTTTTCCCCCACTTCCCAGAACAGCTCCGTATTCTGCACTTCACTATAAAAGTTGACCAACCCAATCTGAGTTTTCAACCCCAGAGCAAAGTTCATAATGGTATCAGTTTGAATAATTACAAAAGGAAAAAAGAGGGAAATACGATGGTTTATCACCTGAACTATCCCCTGCTTTGGATTTAAAATGAAGATGCTCATGGAAAAGCAAAATCTGGCAAAACTCTGAACTTATTCTGGGGGGATTATCCTTTTATTTGCTGTTTGTACAGAGTCAAACACCTTCGATCTTAACCTATGTCCAGAGCTTCCAGCTGCGAGCACAAATCAAACAGTGGATGACCAGCAAAGGAGAGCAGACCGGTCCAGCCACACAGTCCATGCACTAACTCTGGGCTGGGGAAGGTGATAATGAAGACACAGGCAAACAAGACACTTCCTTCCTGATATTTTATTCATTCATCAAACAATATTACACATTCCCATCGATGCAGGCAGTGGGAATTTTGCGGGGCTGATTGAAGGCAATTGGAAGGGAAGAAGCAAAGTAAATTCTTTGCTAAGCAGCAGTTTTTATTTTAGCTAGGTTTGTAAATTTTTACTTATTTTAGGTTAACAAGGTTCTGTAGCAGCTCAGAATGCAGTGTGAGTCCTGTCTAAAGAGGTGGTGGATGCAAGGAACCCGTCACTATATTCTTGTCTGTCTAGGGTTCAGAAAAAGTCACAATACCATGTTTTTTAAAATAACAGTAACAGTAATAAAAGAGTTTTATGTGTCCTGTTCCTATTTGAGGAGTGCACATAGGCTGACAGAGAGGATTTCTACATGTCACAGCAGAGGTTTTGGGGGGTTTCTCTGGAAAATTCCTCCCGTGTCTGCTGGGACAAACCATGTCACCTTCTAACCCCAGGAGAGCTCCAGTGGGTATTGTGGGTCAGGTCTGGATGTAGTTGCACTGCCAAGCAAGCCCTGAGGGACTTGTCCCTGCTGCACCCAAGGTGGGGCAGGACCTTTTAACCAGGCCCTTCTTGACCCAGAATGAGGAGCTGGCCACTCCTGGAGTCAGCAGCCCCGAGGGAAATGGTTCTTGAAAAGGACATCCCTCTTTAACAGGCTGCGTTCAGGAGGGGGTGACACCTCGGCTGCCTGGGGGCAAACACACCTCTCCATTTACCTGTGACCCAGCTTGGACTGTGCTTGGCTTCCTATCTCATCTCAGAGGCAGCAGCTCAGGGGGGCTGTGGGATGAAGATTTTTAAACTCGGAGTTGTTCATCAGCTTTTCCTTCACCTTTCTCAAAGGGGCTGTGGGAGCCTTGTCCCCCCTGGAATTTATGGACTGGTGGGCACAGCTGCATTTGTGGGAGGAGAACCTGCATGGAGAACCAAGGGCAAAGATGAAGGCAGGATTCAAGTCTTCCCTCCACATGTGCTGCTCCAGCATCGAGGAGATGTCATGGTGGGAGCTCATCCCAGCTCTGGAAGAGATCCTGGGCGGCTCCAAGATGATCCTGATTCATGCTGTGGATCCAAATCATCCCTTGCCCAGAGATCAGCTTGTGGGTGAGTGTTTAAAGAGACTCTTGTGTTGATAACATCAGCTGGATTCTGTGGTTGTGTGGCCTCAGATATTCTGAGTTTTCAGGGACTGGGGTACAACAAGTGTTGCGAAGAGGTGGGAGAGAAGGAATCAGCTGCTCGTGGATATTCCTCCTACCAAGCCAGTTGCAAGTGGGCCATCTCAATGTCACATCATTGATAAAAAGGATTAGAGATTTCCCTTGTTTTAGACATCTTCAACCTGGGTGAGGTCTTAGTTCATATGGCTGGGGAAAAAATCTGAAACTGTAAAATCCAGACCTTAGAAAATACTCAAAAAGTCCTACAGTTGTAACTTGAAGAAGAAAGAAGCCTCAGAGGGGTATCTGTTAGGAGGGCAGGATGTGTTGGGTATTTTTAGGTGTTGGGGGGTGACACCCCTGGGTGACCCCTTGGTCTCTGGCAGGCAGGGAGCTCTGCTCCTGGCTGGGTGTGGCAGTCCCACCACAATGACTCTGAGTTCCCACCATCTTTGAAGCCATGATCTGCCACTGGGGCCAGTTTCCTGCCTTCTCAAACTGACCCACCACATTTTGCAAAAAGCCCTGAAGTAATTATTGCAGAGTTAATCATGTTCCAAATTTTATGTTCATGGATCCCTTTATGCACAACCTTTTCATCACCAGACTCCCTTCCCAATCTCCTTCTTCCTTACTGCCAAATGCTCCTATCATTGTTTTTTACACATCCATTTCCCCTCTTTTCCCTTTTCCTTTTATGTCTGCGTTGCTGTGGCTTTCATGATGCCCTTCCTTATTGTTCAGCCCTCTTAATTCCAATCTGGACATTTTCCCCTCTTCTTCTTCCTGGGATCCCCAACAGGACCTGGAAGGAATAACAGCAGAGAATCTGCCACGCTCTGCTGCTGCTTTTGCTGCTCAAGAGAAGAGCTTTGAAAGTGAGAACCCTTTCAGCTCTGCCCACAATGCAGGCAGCACGTTTCCCACGTTGGAAATGAGCACAGCTCTGCTCAGACCTCCACCACGGGAGCTACAGATGGTGACCAGTGTCACCTCAAGCCTTGTGCAGTTTGTAGTTTCTAATTCATAGAATTGCAGAATGGTTTGTGCTGGCAGGGACCTTAAAGCTCATCTCATTCCCTCCCCTGTCATGGGCAGAGACACCTTCCACAACCCCAGGTTGCTCCAAGCCCCATCCAACCTGGCCTTGGACACTTCCAGGGATCCAGGGGCAGCCACAGCTTCTCTGTGCAATGAGTCTCTCCTTACTCTTTCTCAGCACTTTCTTCCACTCCTGGCTTTTCTGTTTCATCTGGCTCCTTCTGCAAACTCTGCCTCTCCTCTTTCTCCTCCACCACTTGCATCCTGCCACTTTCTGGCCTCTAGGACATCAAATTCAATTTGATTGTGCTGCCTGTTTTTTCCTGTGATCTTCCAAGCTCCAGCATGCTCCAGAGCAAAGTACAGAGGATCTAAGCAAGGCCAGGAAAGCACCTGCATTCCCACAAACACAATTTATTATGCAGCAATGGTGTCCCACAGTTCATACACAGCAGTCACACCTGTCCCTGCTCATTGCAGGGCAGTTGGAGCAGATGACCTTCAAAGGTTCCTTCCAACTCATTTTATTCCATGATCCTGTGACCCCCAAAAGGCACTTTGCTTTCAAAAATCAGTGACCAGTATATCTACAGTGATATAAATGTGAGAGCCTTCTCCATAACAGAGACAAATGTCCGGAGAGGAGTTTTTGGGATGCGACTGGTGGTCCTTTGCCCCATGTCTGACTCATTTCCTATGGTCCTGGACATCAGGGGGGCACCCTGGTGATGCAAAGTCACCCTGGGCACAGGTGAGGGTGTCCTGCTGAGGGCTGGGGACAGCAGGAAGGTGCCTGCGTTGCCTCTGACCATGTCCCTACATGTGGAGTGAGGATATTTGTGCTGCTTTGTCTGTGCCTGGGACATGAACCAAGAACCTCTTTAGGATGAGAATGGAAGTGGCAGAGTTTATTTAGCCAAGCCGTGAGTATTTTAGGGTATTTCTGTGCTGCCTTATCACCTCAAAAGAGGCAGACTGCTTAAAATGCTCAATATTTAGAAAAGCTTGTTTCATCTCTCTTGTCTTATGTTATTGGTGTGGAATATTCCCTTCTTAAGCACACTGCAATAATATTAGATAATTACTTAGCTCATTTTTCTATATGGGTTTTGGTAATTCATAATTGTCTCAGAGCTGAGGAAATGTTTCCTTTAAGAAGGTTAAACAAAGAGTTTATTGACATTAGTGAAGATTGGTTAAAGAAAACATTATTAAATAAAAGGAGCTTTATTTAAACACTAAATTAATCATTTAAAGGCAAATTAGAGGTCGTAACTCCTCCTAAATAAATAATGTTAAACAATAATTAGATATCCATTTTAGATTACAGGCAAGCACTTGGGTTCAGTGGGCTGAAAAACAAGTTTCTTCTCATCTCTTCAAATTTGTTCAATATACATAATTAAAGCGAATCACTGCCCCGCTTAAATTTCCCATTCCGAGATTAAAAAAAGATTCCGTTTGTAACTGTGTGTCATATTCGCCATTAGATGATAAAACATCTTTAAAGCTCCACTTTCATGTAAACAGAATAAAAGATGAGAGCATCCGGAGAGATCCCCGGCAGTGGAAATCGATTCTCCTAAGCTACTGGTTACAGTTATCAATCTTATCAAACAGGCCGATGCATGAGTGCCCTCAGCCACTTTGATTTGTATGATCTCCCTTTGCCAGAGTTAACCTTCCCCACGTTCCAGCCTGAGCAAGAGGCACTATCTGGGCTATAATTACCCTCCCTTTCATTAGCGCTCTTACTCATCTCTTAAGTGTGAGATAAAATTAAAGAAACCCTTCTCCCCTCTCGCTTCATTATGCCTTTTTCTTTTTTCATTTTTAAATTTTTTTTTCTTTTTTGGTAGGCTCTGAGCAGCCTCATTTGTGCTTTCCCACGAACGCCAGCCAACCTTCCCCCTTCTCATCCCCCCCTTTCAAAGAGGGATTCGGGACGGGGAGTCACAAACCCAGCACCCCACGCCTCGCCACCGCTGGCTTTGCATTAAACCTCCTCAAAATGACAACGGCTACTGAGCGCTGACAGGGACCACACCACCACCACCACCACCCTCCAGAACCTTCCGTGGGCCCTGCTGGCCCCGCTGCCAGCCAGCTGCACAAAAAGCACTGGGAATTTTTGTTGGCCGCGATAGGAGCGTTGAGGAGTTGGGTTAATGAAAGCTGACGTTGGCGCTGATAAATAATGACACCACCGAAAGCAACCTCGGCGGTGGATGGCAACATCAAAAAGCCCAGCAGATTTCACTCTCTATTAAGGGATTGTCCTGCAAAGAGGCAGCAATGGTGGCGGGGGGAAAAGCTGGATGCTCTGGCAGGATTTGACACAAATCTGCCATCCATGGGTCAGGGGTTTTTGTGCCCTGCTCTTGCCTTTGCCACGTTTGATTTTAGGCTGATGCTGGCGCTGTGTGAGCGAATATTGCCCTGCTAATTGCCACCCCTTATTGCACCCCCTCGTTAGCCTTGCCTCCAGTTGTTTCCCACACCTCTGCCTGGCACCCAGGCTCCTGCTCAGCCCTTCTGCATTACCATCGCTGAGGTGAATCTGACTTTCACCTGTATCTAAATAAGTATTTCACCCATTTTCTTGCTGCTTCCTTTTCTCTTATTTTAAAATGAAAGTGGCTGATGCTGGAGATGTTTTTAACCCCTGCAAATGTTATCTCACGTCTCACACAGATCTTCAGGGTCCGCAGCAGTGGCAGGGATCACAGATTTCCTCTAAATCCACGTTCTAGGAAGAATAACCAGGAAAAGTTGTTTTGCACAACCCTGCTATCTCTCATTAGCTACTGAACACAAAGGAATGGAACAAGACCTTTCTGATTATTTTGGTGAGGTTTTTTTTTCCCCTTAACTACTGAATTTACACACAAAAAAGAAAGGCACTTTGTATTTAAGGTTAATCAAGTTTCAGCACAATTTTTTACAAACTGGAATCACACTAATCTTTTTTTTCTTGCTCTAATGTGTGGCTGTTGAAATCCTTAGCTGTGATAAATTAAGCTACTTATTAATCTAATTATCGTACATTCATCCTAGAAACTTTCATGTGACTTGAAAAGGCTATTCAACCTTTTCCCTCCCCTCCTAGAAAGGGCTCAACCTTGCACCAATTAAGATCATTCTGAAGTAATGCTTTAAAAAAGCTTTCTTTAATCACCCAGTGGAACATGGGCTGATGGTAAGCAAACTAAAAGCTGTGAGAAAAGTTTACCTTACCTTTCAGTCTGGATATTTTTTGAGCTGGAAGAGGATGGTCTAATTGTGGTGTTCCTCCCTTCCTCCTCTTCTCTGCTCTCCTAAATAAATCTATGAAATTATTTAGCAAAAAAAAAGTTGTGACTGACACGGCTGGATTTTTTTTCTGAGCGCAGCAAAGGACAAGATGGGAAGATTTGTTTGAACAAAACACGTGAAGTCGGATTCAGTATTGGGTTAATTGGAAGTTTTTGACTCCCAGAATATATATTAACCATCCAGATTTCATAGGTACTGCTTTGTTTCAAAGCCTTATCTATCGACAGGAAAATATCCCAGTTCCAAAGGTATCCCAGGGATTAAGAAAAGGAGAAATAAACCCCCAAGTACCGAAAAGAAATAGGTTGCAAGTGTCTCCTATCTTAAACATCCATTCATCGCCAAACGGTTTTGTTACTTTTTCTTAATAACCACATAAATGGAGCTATTTTATATTCAAATTAAACTAGGTATTAATTTGAATGCAAAGCAGCTCAGTTTGTGCCGTTTCAATGACAGGTTTACCCCCAGACAGAATTTATGAACAGCCCGATGTGGGGGAAGTCAGCTCCTGCTCCTCACCCCCTCTCCGTGCCTAGCAAACTTGCTAACTGTGAATAGTTTTTGAAGTGAAGATTAAAAGAGTGGAATTATAAAGTATAATTACATTTTATTGAAACTCTAGAAATCAGAAAAAAATTCAGCAGGAAACTTTTAGTGAAACATGATGTGTTGTCATTATCATTAAAAGATAAAAGTTCCATACTGTTTTTATCTGTTTATTTGGAAGAAATCCAGCCTTTGCAGTTACGCAGGAAACAAAAAACTGGAATGCAGGAGTAATTATTAAAACTGTGTGATTTGTTATCTCAGCTACTGTCTTTCCAAATGGTAATGCGATATCAGCAGCTGCAGACGGTCGCTGATTTCCTCTATTAGTAAACAAGTGCTTTGGAGACCTGTGTGAGGCACTTTAAGCCCACTACTCCCCGAAGTGCTGTCAGGCTTAACTACTAATCCATGGTATTTCAGAGCACTGGAAATTCATCTTTATAAAACCTGAACAAAAAAGGGAAAAAGCCTGGAGGGCAGGAGCTCCCTCTGGTGAGACAAATGACATGTTCATTTATTAATGAAACAATAACCCTGGAAAGAGGATCAAAGCACATTCCATCCTCACTTTACAATCCCCAATTTTCTCAGGCCATACCATTTAATTGAGCCATGACAATGGAATACTTAATTGTTGCGTTAAAGTTTGAAGAAGCGACTTCTTCAGAATCAATGTTCATTTCTGGATTATGACAGTATAATGTTGCCAGCTTGTAGCTGCTGGAATTTTATTTTCTCTCTTTATTTTATGCAGAGAGAGAGAGAGAGAGAGAGAGAAAGAGCTGATTTTATTCTTTTTACCAAAGGCTCCTTATCCCTCCCCAAAAGCAGAGGTGACTATACCTGTACTGGAGGTAAAGCCTGGCTGCTGGCCCTGCACTGAGGTTGTGCCAGGGGGACAAGCCTGGGGGTGACTTCTGTGGCAGGAGGAGGAATGCAGAGAGTGCAGCACCTCAGAAAAGTAGAAAAAAAAAAAGGCCAGATTTTGATTTAAGATTAAAGAAAAAGCTGGCCTCTGTAAGCTTGTGTTTCTGTAAGCACCAGAGAGGTTCCTGAGTTCTCCAAGGGATCCTCTGGACTGGAAGCTCTGCTCCCACGTCACCATTTCCCTGACTGGGCTACAGGCAGGTCCTTGTCCATCCTTATTCCCAGAGCCAGCATTGCTCAGTGCCACCCCTCATGTACCAGGTCTGTGATCACACTCCCAGCTCTGCCTGTGCTTTACTTTATCCCAGTACTTCAAGCACAAGGATGCCTCTATGCTTGGGAATGCTTAAAGGGCTTTTGATTCTCACCCTGATTTCAGATAAGGTCCTAGAGGATCCCCTGGTTCCTTCCTGGGAGCTCACATTGTCTGCCACCAAAGTTTTGAGCATCCTGCTGCTTTTGTGTCCAGCTGCTTCTGGAGTTCCCAGTATTTTGAAGGGCCATGAAGAAAATGGAGGTGCTCAAATTAAAAAACCCATTTCCTACAAGATAATATCTTCTGAAATTCATACATGTCATATCTTTATCTCTGAGTGTCCCCCCTCTGCCACCTCATTTTATCAAAGTTCTTATTGGTGACTCATTTTGTATAATTGATATTTACTGACTCGGTACCCAGCAGTGATTGATTGCATTATTTTTCTTTAACCTGATTTTAACTTAAATGCCATTTTCTGGGTGCCTGCAAAGAAGCAGCTAGAAAGGCTATCATGCATGAGTGTCTGCTACCTTTAAATTAATGCTTTATTAATTCTTCCTGTGACATGTATGATAATACACTCGCATGTGCATAGTGCCTATGGTATAAGAACCCTGAGACACTTACAAACATTAACTAAGCCTTACAATCTTCTTACTTTGGGTAAACAGGGACAGAGGGAGGTTAAGTCTGTCATCCTGACAGCTCTGTGCAGAGCTGGGCAAGGAACTGCTCTATCCTGACACCTTGCAGGCTCTGGGGAGCTCACAGTCCCTGTAGGGTGGCTAACACACCCCAGAACATGGCTAATGCACCCCAGAGGATGGCTAGTGCTCCCCATTGCTCCATGTGTGGTGGAAGTGGTTTGCAGGACTGGGAAAATGGGTCAGGATCTCCAAGGAATCACAGTGATTTGCCAAAACCTACCCATATTTCCCCTCCATCCTTACCTGACTCAAGCAGGGGTCTGGGTAGTGGCTGTGCAAGAAGTGAGCAAGCCCTGGTTGCTCAGCAGAAGTATAAATCATCCTTAAAATTATTTCAGAGAAAGACAGAGCTGTTGAGAAATCCACCTAAGCAACAGGTTAGCTTTGGGGAAGTGTGTGCTGAAGGCACTGAAATCTCTGTAAGATTTAATAGAAAATATGGCTCATCCCCTTTTCCTGTTCTAAACAGGAGGTGTTGAACTAGAAATAGGGCGGGGTGGGGACCCTTTGGGATTTGAGCATCATAGGATGCATAATTCCCTTAAAAAAAATACATCCCACTGTAGGGGGTAGCACAGGGAATCCCTCCATGTAGGTCTGGTGGAGTCCCACTGCATTCCTGACACGGGAACAAGCCGATGAGAAAGTCTGAGTAAATGAATTGTGTAGCAAAGCCCAAAAAGACTTTTTCTTTTTTTTTTTAAATTTTATTTTGTTTTTCCCTTTGAGTATTAAGAAATCGGTGCAAAAATCCCCTGCCTTTTGGAGGGCACTGTGTGACAGGCATTGGGCTATTCCCAGTGTGCCTGGGAGCTGTGGTCCTTTAATCTCTTTTCTCCTGTGTGTCCTGCAGCAGGGTTTAGCTGACCCATCCCTCCTGGGGGAGTATCAGGATACCCCAAATACTCCCAGCAAGGGGGGTGAGGTCACCAAAGGCAATAAAATCACCCTGGATCCCTCTGCATGGACCATGTTGAGCTGGTCCTGAGTCCTCCTATGACAACTCTGTGCTCCTTCCATGTCTCCTTGTACAGACCCCTCCACGCTTGTGATTCTCCCTCCACCAGCACAACTTGCTCAGTTTTGCTCAAAAATCAAGAGGAAAGACCAGCTTTGCAGATAAACACTAAAAAGTGAATGGGTTATCCCTTCCCTTTTTGGGAAGGTGAGTGGCTGGCATGGGAGCCAGGGGTTTGGAGAGGAGGATGGAGCCTGAGCAGCAGCACCGGGAGCTAAGTCCTTCCGTGCCAGCTTGTGTAGGTGAACCCGCTCCTCCTGCCCTGCCCCTTACCTATTGAGTCCCTGGAAATCCGATTACTGATCCAGGCCAGCCAAGCAATTACATTGTTTTTCCTCCACTGCAGCTCGGCGGGTCCTGCGGGCTGAGGTTTACGGGAAAACGGAATTTTAAGACAAAAAAAGAAGCGCTTGATGATGTTGGTATTACAGAGACGGCTTACAGAGCTGGATATTGCCGTTCTGCTCGGGAGTGATTATGGGTTCCAGTTGAGACTGGATGGTTTATTATGTTTTACTGAAGTGTAGGAAGAGCTGGGAAATGAGGGGAAGGGGAAGAGGCAGGGTGGAGTTGTGGTGATGTTACAGCTGAGGTGAGGGATGAGTAAATCCCTGGCCCTACAAGGATGGGGTTCTGCCCATGTGTTCATGCCCAGCCCAGCCATTCTGTGGTATGATTGAGATGAGATGATATAATATGAGATATTACATGATATAATATGATATTATATATATATATATGATATGATATGATTGAGATATGGTATGATATGATATGATATAAGTCATGTCTATCCCTGGCAATGACACAAAAGTTCAGCCAAGGTCATCTCAGACACCCAGGCTCCACCCAGAGCATTCCCATCCTCCCTAGGCCACACCCCTGAGCTTTTCCAGCCTGGAATGGGTTTTTAATGCTGTGCCCATTTGGGAGTTTTGGACAGCTGGCTTGGGAGCAGGGCATGGCAAAGGCATAACTTCCCATCAGGGAGCAGGAGAGCTTTTGGAACTGCAGAGGAAATGTTTTCTAGCACAAGTTTAAGATAATAAACTCAACTGAGTGAGCAGACACCAGGAAGAAATATTTAATTATCCTTCTCACCATTATGAGGAACTTCTGCCACTCTTCAGGTTATTATACAGTAAATAACCAGTTTTCTAAAGGACAGAGCTGTTTTAATTATATGACAATGAATGCATAATTATTATGTTTGTTAGGAATGAATCACAAGACAACAGACTTGATATTGCTGCTCTAGTTAGTGCATCTTAATTACTTTTTCATTTATTTTGCATATAAAAGCTATTTGCTAATTGTCTTTGCTGTAAATATGCAAAATATAATTAGTCATTCATAATTCTTTATGTGTTATCTAACTGTACATTTGTTACTGAGGAATGTATATTAAAGTTTGCATATTTAATGGGCTTTTGTGGCATAGAATATTTTCATACAAAGTTTTCAGGAAATATTAGAGACATCACTTAAACCTTCTTTTAACCCCTTTTCCTATGCAAACTAATGTTTCCCAGAAAGACCAGATATTGATAAATTAAACCTCCTAGAAATCCATTTCTGTTTTCTAAGCATACAATATAAATCCAGTGCTGATAATATGAAATGCCTCTTGGTCTCAAACTGAAACCAGAGAGATTAGGGCCTGTTAAAAGCGTTGCAAGTTGGTCTATGCAGTGAATTTAAACTGTAAGTACTGAATTACAGATGCATTTGAGTCCTATTGCAAAATCAAGTCCATTTATCTTGCTGTAGGTGAGTTACTGTTGTAGTCAGGGCCGTGGTACTGAAGAATCTGTAGGCAAAATTTGGTTTAGGTGCTGTTGATGAGAGCAAGAGCTCACTGTTCCTGCTTATTGTAAGGCTATTGAGCTTCAGTCAAATAATAAAACATACCAGACTTGAAATGTTAATTTGAGTCTTGTTTTAGTATTAAAATCTTAATTTTATCTAGTTTTGGCACTTGTTGGATCTCTCTTTAAGTCAGGTTGCTCGCCCCGGATTGGAAAACCACAGAAATTCTTCCCGCTTTTCTTTTCCTGAGGCTTAGGCGAGTTCCATCTGCAATCAGCCCTCTGCAAGGCCCGCCGTTCCCGGGAAAGTTTTACCTTGGGATTAGATGCACTGCAGAGATTGCCTGGTTCAAAGGGGCCGTGTGTTTTTGGGAGCTGAGTGGCAGCCCAGGTCTCGGGGAGCTCGGCAGATAATCACACATCAGCTGCTCCCTCGGCGCTGCCGCCGCGCGCGTCACATCCCACATTCCTCCATCTCAAACATTTGATTTACTACCCGGCTGTACTGTTAATCCTATGTCATGACACTCCTATTCACTTCTGCTTTTCAGCTGAAAGCAGCTTCCTATGAAGATAAAGCTAGGTAAAATCTATTGTAGGGGGAAGAATAACTTGAATGCAGCTATCATATCGAAAAGAAAACACACTCCTCCACTCTTCACCCTTTAGATGCTCTGAATACTTTCCTTAATGATGAAGTCAAATAGAATAGCCACTGAGAATACAAGCCATGGTTATTTTTTTTTTCCTCCCCTTCACGAGTAATCCTGCTCTGTGATTCTGTAATTGTTCTTATTTACATTGGGCAAATCTTTTTAAACTAACATATATAAAAAACCAGAGTGACAGTAGGGTATGAATTAGGAAAAAAAAAAAAAAAAAGCCCCAGCTAACATGCTTCAGTAAATTGTGAGATGAATAAATCATACATATCCCTACTTATCAAACAAGTATTTAGAAGCAAATTTAAATAATGCTGTTTAATGCTGGCACTTGCATAAACCCCACAACTGTCAGTGACATTTTTTTTCAAGCAGTTGACTACTTGAGCTATAGATTAAAAACCATACATTTTATGCATCTGGCACAGTGCAAAAAAACCCCACCACCCAACTACTTTAAATGATGTTCCACTTCCACACAGAAGCTGTGCAATTGCATTTAATCAACTGAGAGCTGAAAACTTTGTATTTCACATCACAGGTGGGGTTATGCCTGTGTGAAAAGGGGGAAGTTATAAAGGACAGGTGAAATTTTAGTTTCCAACCTGCACAGCCAGGAGATACTCTGTTAGAGGGAGGTGAATCCTAAATAAATTCCTGTTCCTGCAAATAGGCCAGACATGGACATGCTATGAAAGTATACTGAGAGCATTTGAATATTTTTCTGCCCATTCAAGCTTTCTTAGCTTTTTGGAGGAAATGAGAGCAGCTACCCAGTGTGGCAGAGGTTCCTCCTGTGATCCACTGCCTCTGTCAATTACAACATACTAAAAAATCTGTTGAGAAAACCAAATTCTTCGGTACCAAATTTTCCTTTTGTCCTCTGTGTCAGGCAACTCAAATAGAAGACAAATTTAGGGTTTAATGGCAGAAAAGACTTTTGAAAAGAAATTCACACAGGTAATAAATTGTGTGGGTTTCAAAATAATCTTTGTTATTATATGGGTGATGCTGAAGACAGAAAGACTTGGAGGCAGTTTTGGGGAGAATTTTAGTCTTTGAGCATTACAGAAGATTTTACATGTGCTTTTTGGAAGAATTCATTTAAAACCCAGTAGGAAGCAGGTAGGATGCACATTTCCAGGGCAGTGAAGATGCATTTATTTCTGTCCCATTTAAATGTCAGATTGGTGGGTTAGGATGTCAGCACAGATTCCCCCCAACTTCCCCACGAGCTCTGCTGAGTAAGACCCATGGTCTCACAGGAATACAGCTCAGTTAGTCCAAATAAATCATCATGGAGATTTTTTTTTTTTCCATTGAGACAGTTACAAAACAGCATTTCTCAATGTAATTTTTCTTCTCTCATGGTGGGATCCTGGGCCATCGGCAAAGCCTGAATTTCTGCCTGGTTCTTGGGGGTCAAGTAAACCACTGGTTTGTGCAGTGCAAAGGGAATCAGCAGTGTACAGGGTCTGGGTGGGAATTACAGATCTGGATATTATGGGCTAAAACACATCCAGCCTCACCTCGTGCACAGAGTCAGACGTTGGTAGCAATGGTTATTTTCTCATCTGAGTAAATCTGGGAGGGTGCAGCATCTTTTCTGTGCCTCCT